>NC_065882.2:22595389-24995389 GCF_932274485.2 Patella vulgata | reverse complement strand
ATTAAGTCATTTTGGGACTAAGATATTTTAATAAATCTCTGGAGAAACCCTAGAAGGTTAGACAGGTGATCCTACTCCATATCATGTATAAGCATGTGATCAAACCGATGACTTAAATACGACACCCAATGATCTTCAATTCCATCACCTTCAGTTTATGTTAAATATAACAAGGTAGTTGGAATTCAGTGATAGTTCTTGCAGAATTCTCTTAATCATGGCTCTTGTAAACCCCGTAAGACCATCACAAAAATATTGTGCTGATGAAATCACTTTCCATAGTATTTCCAAACTTATTTTTGTAACTTTAAAATTGACATGGTATAACAACAACCTAAGGTACTCGGCAGGTTGGTCACATTGAAGTCATTGGACCAACTGAAGGCATAAATAGAGAATCTCCTACCAGTCTTTTTTGATATCAAAAAATATCAACACAAGTTGATAAAGTAACAAAAAACGAGGCTTCTTACATGCACAAATAGATAAATATAATTCTTTGCTGTAGATTTCACTTTTACTGAACATTACGGCGTAGTGATACATCATTTTTTGACAGCAATTCAACCATTGCAAAGTCCTTTATATTGACCCAGTGTTTCCATCACGGTCAATTGAATAACAATTGTTCATTTTTAATTAAAAAAAAGTTACTTTTAATAAGAAATGAACTGTTCTTTGAAAATAAAAAAAAGTAGTTCCTTTTCAACTGACCAATCAAATTCATATTATGAAATATATCACACAAGCGATATCTACTGTAGAATGTATTATTGGGTGATAATGTGTAATATATGTTGATATTAAACCACCTACTAACATACAAAAATAGTGTACTTTTATGCTGGTCTATTAAAACCTTCGACTATTCATATGCCATCAAAGATTCTCTGTTTACCTACTTTATATATTGAATTGTTATTAATGTCAATAGATACACTTGATATTCCTGCTGAACATTCATTCACCACAAATCGACCATGACACACAGTTACTGTTGAACTGTGGTCTAACTTTGTCAATTTCCGCAATACACTTCCATTATTTATATGTATATACGGTACATCGTAATTTTACGTTTTGGACAATTTCTTTTTACCCTATTCCTATAAATGATAATTAAGAGAAATTCCAGAGAAATGTTGAACATTGTAATAATTGTCAGATCATTGTTCTACCTACATTTCACCAGAACATTGTTACAACCACCATGTCCTAAATTGCTAGCCAGTGTCATGACGATTGTAATCACAGTATGTAAATAGTGTCCTAATAAAAAGAATGAAATAGGTGGACAATTTGGAAATACAGTCAATAGGTGTTAGGATATGTATTTTGTATAGTTTCAAGTCCTTTCAATTTGATTACTACCTATTTTTATGCTAATATAGGTACTACCTTGTGTTGTCTATGCATATCTTACCCATTTTGACCTGCTTTATCTATCTATTTTATACTTATTCAAAAAAGCAAATGAAGTGTAGCACTATCGGGTATTTGAAGGTAGACAACATCAGACTGACATTAATCACAATCTACCAGTACATACTTATATTACTTTCTTTAAGGCCATGATAAATAACAAGGAAATACACTTTCCAAAACATAATAGCCGCATGCTCAATTATTTCTAGAATCTACACCAATCTAATGGAATCAATAAATTTATTCAGTCACTCTGCATTATATTGAAAAATTAAAATCTCTGAAAGAACACAGTTTCAATCATTGCTTTATGAACAGAAATGAAAGAGAGAGAGAAAAAACGATAATAACTGGAATACAGAATTGAAAGGCTGATAGATAAATATTGTTGTCTGTATGCTTTGATCTAGTTGATTTTTGATGTAATCAAAACCAATACCGTGGTAGTTAAATTGATTTTGCAGATTCATTAATTGAAATTAGATTTTCATGTAATGTCATCGGTTAAACTTCATTGAAATTTACCTTAGGTGCAAGTTATTTAAATGTACGTTGGCAAAATGCTGTGATCAAATTTTGTTAGAATTGTGAACTTAGATTCCAAATTCCTGTTGCATGAGTTAGATGTTCTTGGCTTTTAAGCTTCTTTATGCATCCAAGTAATTTTGTTTAAGAATTCAAGGAACACACAGTTCCCAATTTTTTGTGATTTTTGGTTATTTGCCCTATTGCATTTTCTTTTTTTTACTAATTTGCATCTCTGCTGTTTTCTTCCCTTTCTTTGAACACAATCCCACTTCTTTATAAATGTGTCTAGCTGTCTGCAACTTTCAATACAGAAAAGGTTAGTCCTCTTTCTACATTAATATCATGTTGTGGTTATAGGCAAAACGATCGTAACTAAACAAATTGGTACCAATTTTAAAATCTCTTCGATTGTAAACCAATTTGTATTTTGGGTTTGGGTGTTATTGTCAACTGATTTTCTCCAGAAGTGATCATGTTGTAAAGCAGTGATGAATGGCAAATCATGTGTTGATGTTTTTGATCGTCCTGTCTGTCTAATATTATATGAGGAGATAATCAAAATAACTTGAACTCTGTAATATTTGATATTTATATGGTAAGTTATAAGCTGTTTTATTCTTTTTAATCTCTGGAATCTTCATGTTTTATGAATAGACTATTTCTCAAAGTGGTTTTGAAAATGGTTTTATTTAGTTTGAAATGTGAAGGAAAATTTAAGTTCTAAACTTTGTTAGTTACTAGTATTGATTATTTGTTGTGTGTTTGAGCAAGCATCCATTTTGTAAATATAAATCATCATTTCATTTATAATGGATTAATATCAGTTGTTATAAAAATACGGTCAAATTATTTTGGCAGCATTGTACTGTAGAGACAAGCAAGTGTTACTGTTTGTAGTTTAGACTGTATTTAACTCATCGAGATTGATAAACATGGGCATTGACTGTCTTCGCTTATCTAAATACAAGTATTGACAATTTGTCCATTGACCAATTGTTTGTTAGTTAGATCATGACATGAATGGATACCCATTGTGTTTTACTCCTGCTTATTGACTAACGCCATTCTTCAACATTTTACAGATTTTCATAGTGCTATAAAAAATGTCTACTATGGTCACCTGTTCTTAATATGGTCAGTTAAACTGATTAATCACTTTTTCTATTCCATCTGTTTCTTTTAATTTTTTAAATTTTATTTTGAGAACCGTAAGTCATAAAATGTTATAGATTTTTAGTGCCATACTTAACGGGAATTTTTATTTTGAAGGAATTATTTATTTGTATTCTGAAGGAATTTTGTAAAATATGATCAGCCTCAAGACAATTTTGAAGTCATTCATTCCGAACACTTTTATGTCAAATTTTGAAATACCATTTTGAAGATTTTATTATAATTGATTTATTTGTATTGAACTTTGACATGTCTGAAAGAGTGTTTGATTATAATAGACAGGAGTTGCAAGTGGATTGCAGACGTATCTGACAATAACCACATCAAATGTTTGGGATTATAATATTTACCCTATGTAAATTAAAACCTAATAACATAAAACACTGACTTTATCATTGGTTGGCCTAAACAAGTGTGTTGGTGTGCAACAGGGTGAGAGGACATCATACTTATTTATTCATTGTCATTTTATCTTTGTGTTGGGATAAACCTGTGAATTGCTCAGAAGTGCCGAGTACCTCTGTTAACATTCTCTATCTACCCCATATTTCATCCATGCCTTTGTTCTCCTACTGTGTTACGTAGAGAATGTTTAATTTGGTTGGATAGAAAATGGAAGTTTATCGTTCATTTGCGACCATCATCTTGAAACCTGTGGTCCACACAGTGGCAAGGCGAGGTAAGCTTAAGCTAAAGATTAACACAGATTAAAATTGTTTTAATAAATTCCATTACAAATCTTCAAATTGTGTCAATTTAAAGAAATCCACTTCATGATTTTCATCACTAATTACCTATGAAATAATGTTTATTAATCTCCTAGTTAAGATTTTGTTATATGGTTTATATATCGTTGGGTTAAAACTTTGTAGCTTATGTTGACTTAAAAACTTGTATATTAGTCGTGTTTATCTACACTACAAATATATTTATATGTGGGTGATAAAGTTTAGGTGAGGTGTGCCATGCTATGAATAATAATATCTTTATGTCAGATTAATCATGGAGCAACCTGTGTGTGAATACATGAGGTGTATAGTAATCATCTCAAACTAGTTGTTAAATAGGTAGGTGACTCATTTCTTTTTACAAAAAAAAAACATGTCCAGTCCCTATATTATCACCCTGATCAGCAGTGAATATTCCCTAGTCTGCTATGCTACATTCACTGATAGTGATGACATCGGTGCTGCTTAATGAGCTCCTAATATTAACTTTTTTCCTTCTGCTTATTAAATTCTAAAACATTTTTTTAAGCATTAGAAAAATAAATAAAGGTGCTTTAAATATATGTAAGTAAAAAATATGTCCTATTTAGTGTAAATGTAAAATGAGCAAAAGGCACCATTCTGCCTGGACCAGTTACGTCTTATGTAAACAATGAATGCGCCTTTGAGCCAATGTTTGGCGCCATTGAGCCAATGATTGGGGCCGCGTGATGTGATGTCACGTGTTAAAAGCAGTCATCTTTTACAGAATTATTAGAAGACTTACGTAATCCTCTGTGAAACAGATCGATATATTATAATCTGAGCACTTTTCGTTTACAAACTTAAATTTTCGAAAAATATTGATTTATCTGTATTATTAAGAGTACAACTTTAAGAAAGAATAAATTAATTTTAAAACCACAAAACTGTATGCACTTATAGTATTGAAAGTTTTTAACATAGACATATTGATGTGTAAAAGGGGAAATAACTCCAGATAATACCTATGATGATTGCCTTTGATCTTAAAGATAATGCAGGAAGATGAAATTTTTAGAATGTTTTATTACAAAGGGTGTGATTATTTTTAAAATGTACAGGTTATAGTTAAAATATATGTTTACATTGTCTGAAAAAGAACTAGTTTAAAGTTGTGTGTATATTTATAACAAAATATTTATAGGATATATAGAACTTTTTAAATAAAAATATCTTTATTGTTTTACCAAATGATTGATGGCTTTAAATAAAAATATCTTTTTTGTTTTACCAAAAGATTGATATGGTTTATGAATAAGAAAATTGAATATTAACATTATAAGTCTATGTATTAAAGTTGTGTGATTTTAACCTAAAAAATTACAAATTTGGCCCCTTTGGCTAAATTTTATCTGATAGCATATTTTCTATGTGTCCAGTTAAAAATGGGGGGGTTGGATGTCCGAATGGTTAGCATGTGCGCGCTGTATCATAAGGCCTGTCATTGAGTCGACTTGCGTGGTTTCGAATCCCCGGCTGTATATGACAAGGAGTAGGGTTGCTTGTCCAACCTCATGGGTTTACTTCCACTGCTAAAGACCCCTACACGCAAGCGAATTATTGAAATAAAATTAAACCATATGTTAGTTCCGAAATGATCTAGTTTGTGCTGAGTGGACGTTAAACCCCATTTCTCTCTCTCTCTCTCTCTTTATAACCAGTAAAGTGGTATTTAATTATCTCTCTCTCTCTCTAGTTAAAAATAACTAAATAAAAGGTCCATAATTCAGTTTATTTCTGTTCACTTTTAACAACAGTTTATAGTACAGTCCTTCAGTGTGTGAGGAATACAAAGCAGCCTATTAGGAAAAAACAATACTTTACAGTATAAGTGCTTTTCAGCAAATTGGAACTATAATATAAATAGTCTTATTATTTTGTTTAGTCTTTTAAGTCATTGCCTGAAATCAACATTCAGGAGATCCGTGCAACTTGTTAAAATAATAAAATGATATAAAATAATATTTTATAGACATGTGAACTTGTCAGGTTATTTTATGACTTATTGTGAGAATTTTTTGTTATAAAATTATTTATATAACTACATACATTTTTAAACCAGGGATCTCACTTTAAAATTTGTTGTCATTCAATCAAAACTTCACAGATTTTGTTTATTTCAGATTGGCATGGCATTTTTTTTGCCATGACATGACAATTTCTTTTAATTTATGAAGCAGTTAAGTGTTATTGCTCATTGAAACATTAGTAAAAAGTCCTTAGTTTAGGATTCAGTTATAACATTAAATTTACTGTAATTGTTGTATTTACAGATTTTATAAAATACATGATTTTAAGGCATGCAAATTGACAAGCAGGTAGGCTAAATTTCACTGCTAAGTCATTCATGATTAAGACCGTCAGATATAATCGAAACAAGGATCCTGTTCTTTAAACTTACACCCCATTTCATTTCTGTAAACTTTGACATACCAATATCATTCCAAATGGTACACATCTAAATAGAAGTTAAGCTTTATCATAGATTTCTAACCTTAATCATCTCAAAAACTTATTCAAGCATTTAATAATATTTGCCCGGGCATGCAGATATCAATGACCTTGCAGACATGAAAGGTATCTAACCCAGCCATTGAATACATGGGATCAAGTCATAAATCACATTTAGCTAGGATCTTAAAGAATGTATGGTGTATTACTCATGTGTGGGGGATCATAAGTCTGTCTCTAAGTTTAAATATTAGAGCGTTATCTAGATATTAGAGCATTATCTAACTAAACTTTCTAACAGTGAGATGGATTAATACAAAATAGAGGAAAAAATTGGGTAAGTTTGAACTGATCAACTGCATTGTAGACAAAAGAATGTATTTCCTTACATGTCCAGGAAAATATTTCTAACAGTGATAATGGTATTGATAGAGATTTTAAGTGACTGGTTTTGAAAATATAAAACTGTACATGGGATATTTATTAGCTGTGTGAACATAAAAAAAACCTTTTATTTTGTAGAAAAATTCTTAATCAATTGTCCGTCTAAACTCCACTAAAGTGAAGTTATGATATTGGGTGATTTGAGTCAAGGATATTGTTTAAGACAACATAAGACTTTTTCATTATGTATTTTATTAGTTGACACACCAGGAAAATAAACAATCACCAATTTCTTTGATCTTTTTACCTGGGTAATAAGACTTCAGTGTGTGTTATGGGGACTCGAGAATAGTAAATGAAGTGTCATACAGGTGAGATGTATGTGTAATGTAACTGACAGACTGTCATCTATCAACCTTCATTCCACATTCTATAATTAAACGTTTATATACATGTTAACATTCTCAAGTTGAACAACTGTAGTCTGATGGTGTGAGGCTAAATTTTCTAATCCATTAAATCTGCTATGATATTTGTACAATTGAAGATTAACAGGTATTATATAAGTTTATATCTTTTGGAAATGTATGGTAAGGAGATTTAGATCAATGTAAAGGATTGAAGAGGGTTAATCTGATGTGATATTTCGATTAGTGATTGAACAAACTTGAAACAGTTACCAGTAAATTTTGTTTGGATTTAAATGATTGTGGAGTCAGCTTATTTTAGTTTCATTTAAGGTATGTTTTATGTTATCATAGGAGAATGACATTCGTAGTGTAAATTCTAAACTTTTTCAACATAAGATTTGGTTTTATCATCATTTTGAGTTACTTTTTTTTGCTATTGAATACAATATATCAGAATGGCAAAAATCATCGCTCTTTTGGCGAACCGACGAATCTGATATATTTAAGTATTGAGAGATATGTTTGAAATTTGCGTTCTGTTGTTATCTCTGTAGCCATCAAATATAAAATTCATTTGTGATTTAATATTTCATACATATACATCAGGACACTGAACGCAAATTTCAAACACATAATTCCCAATACTTTAATATATCAGATTCGTCGGTTCGCCAGAAATGGGACGAAATGTCTTGTATGGAAATAATTCACATTTCTAAAGCATGGCACTTTAGATCATAAGATCTGTCATTGAGTAAGGTGGAGTGGTTTCAATCCCACACTTGAATGTGACAAGGTGTTGGTTCCCTTGCCTAACCTTGTGTGTTTTCTTGGGATCTTCGGGTTCCCTCCCACTTTGAAAGACCCCTACGCGCAATAACAATTTACCATGTTAGTCCCAAAATGGCCTAGTTTGTGTTTGATGGATGCTAAACCCTACTTGTGTGTATCTATTGGTCTGTTAAATAAAAGTAGGGATTAATTGCACCTTAAGTAACCCAATATTGTATGGACAAAATGACTTTGAGATAGAAAATACAAAAATGACTTGTAAATATAATATAGGATGGTAAGTAAAATTATATATATAAAAACTTCTACAGATAACATTATATGGGTAGTGTATATTATATATTATTTACCTATGATAGGTCAAACAATGACATGTCTTATATAAATCAAATAGAGTATCTGTATTACCTAATAATGTATTATGATTTATTTTCTATGCATAGCGATCAAAACTGCATAGCATGTTGAACCTCTATATTTGCCACTCCTCCCTGGTGCAATCTCATCTTACTGGCAGTACGTACCATCTCCTTTTGATATCTATTCATGATACTTGATTATATTCAAGGTGACACAGAATGTCACAAGAATCGACCTGCTTATTTGAGTAGATTTTCTTCTCTGATACTTACTTCACGTAAAAAAAAAAAATATGTTTGGATACCTTTTATTAGTCTGGAGGCTCAGTGCAGGGGGCGAGGGCGGTGTCCATCAAATGGGCACAAAACCAGACCAAACTTTTCTAGAGTAAAATTTTGCGTAGAATATGATGCCGAGTGGTAATCAGTCTGCCATTGGGCATTTTCGAGATATTCTATATGTGTTTGTTCACATTGTTGATGGTTGATAGTTAGTTTATTCCATTAATTCTTCAATTTCTGGATTAATTGAGCATAATCATAAACACATATTTGATTTCTCAATACTTATGCATATATTCTTTTATATCAGAAATATATGCATTTGTTCTTTTATATCAGATAGAGTTTAGTGACATTACCACTGGGCAGAGGGGTGACATTAGTAGTTTCCATTGAGATTAAGCAAAATATGCACTAATAGTATATTACTATATAAAATTTTGGCGATTTCACAAAGCTGTATGATAAATCCAGTGATTATGGATAATATCTCGTTAGAGAATAAGAAATACCTTACAGGTATATTTATATATTGAATCATAGATTGTTATCTATGTCATTTAATTCATGTGAATCATAGCCAATCAATAACAACTCTTCTATAATATGGTTCTTTTTCTCAATAACTATACACATTTTGCCATTTGTAATTTTTACTCAATTTTAAGTATATATTTATATTGGACATGATTGTGTGCAAAGTTTTGAGTCAATCTACCAGCTTATTACCAAGATATTTGCAGTTTTAGTTTATATGACATGTAGAATTATAAATAAACTCATACATATGTTATACTAATTAGGAAATTAATTAGAATAAAATACCTTTTCAACTCTGATTTGAAAACTGGTTTATACGGTATGTTTATGTATAAAAATCTTTCAAAAATGTTTTGATATAGTTTTAGATAATACCATATATGGTTTGACCATATAAACGTGTCATGTTACAATATAAGATATATAGTCTTATAAATATCTTATTGATATAAATAGCTATATTAACAGTAAATATTTGCTGTTCATCCACAAACAAACAATAGATACCATATAATACATCATGATCTGTTTGCCCACAGTCATATGCTTGTAGGTATGACGTTATGCTGCATACTTGAATCATATTTTAAGACACACCTTCTGTTACCTGTCAATGAAGATCATATAGGTCTAGTTATTGACGTGATAAGGTGATTCAGTGGTGTGTTAGGTTTTGTGTGTATAGAATTAGGAGTGTATATAGGTGGATGTATTATAGGATGTACCAGAATATATTTACGCTCAAATAAACAAGGTAAATTTTATATGTTATATGAGAATAAGATTTAATCATTTATTGAGAACAATACTTGAGCTTAAAATCATGTAACCTATTACCTAACCAGTTTTATATGATATTGTATCAATACAGTAGGTTAAATTGATCAGTTATTATTTCATAATATCTGCTGTCATATAAACTAATCTATATATATTGGTTACTGTTGTTTGGAGTCAGTCCTGAGCCTGAAATTAGGGCTATTAGAGCACCTTGAGCCAGGTAGTGACATAGGACTGCTGACGTGACACTACCACTTTTGGAGCTATAATACTTCCATTTTCACAAGGTGTCAAGAGACACCCCATGCATAATACAGGGAAAACAGCTAGTATTATATAATTATAGAATATAATTACAACCTTTGTATATTTTTATTATCCCGTTTGAAGGACTGTGCTATTTTGTTGTTGTTTCTTGACAATTTGCATTATAATATAATATATTATAATTTGATGTTAACAAAAACAGCTCAGATACATTTATTTAGCTTACATAAAGATAAAATGCATCCTGGTCACATGCATCTGTACCATGTGATGTTTTCGTATTTTTGTAGTAGACAGTTTTATGCTTCTTTACGTAATACATTAATATGAGGTTTTTTATTAACTTTGATATTTTTCGTTCTAGAAAAAATCATGTTTTTATGTAAAGTAGTCTACATGTTTATATAATGGATTTAGTTTATATATATATACTGTTTTTCATATGACATTTATTTATTCATAAAAATATGATATATACCGGTACATGTGTTTGTGTAGATAAAATCTAGTAAAAAAAGTATAAAATTAAGATGAAAGACCTGTTATATCAGATAGATAATAAATCTAAGGGCATATATATATACTAAATATACACAGTCAATAAAACACACCTATTCTATTCACCTGACTACACAAACACACACACCATATATAGCCTCATATTACATCAAAGTCAACAATATACACCCAAAACACCATTTATATATCTTTATTTAATGCCATGCAATTAATACCACATGTACATGGTCCAAGTCACATTTTACATTATTCTTAATTCACAACTTTAACCTTTTAAGTCAAAAGGATTGTTATATTTATGTTAAAAATACTTCATGAGCAAAACGTGTATAAAATGTTTGTTTTCATCCTTTGAAGTTAGCTTTAATATTTTGATATTTTGTATTTTACAGAGGCGGAAGAACTACCCATTCAGAATACAGAAAAAAGTCCAGTAAAACATTGGGAAGTAAACACTGAACCAGTGAAAAATCGTGTCCCGGATATAGGTTGGAATAATTCATCCGGAGAAAGAAATAATCTTTTTAGTCAAAATATTGTGCAGGAAAATGAAAGCACTGACTCTGTGAATCGTCAGTCTCTATCAGATAGTTTACATAATACAAAACGCCAGTGGGAAGGTGTATTTAAAGACCATATAGATAACCAATATAAAGACCCTAAGGAAAAGCCTAAAAGCAGTGTACGACATTGGGAAGTCAAACTTCCTAATCAAGTTATACCTCGAGGCACCATTAGACAACAAGAGGACCTCACTTCATCACCGAACAAAATGGCTGACACAGAGAGTGCTATAGATCGTGAAATTCGTTTAGCTAATGAAAGGGAGGATCTTCTCCGACGAGAAAAAGAGGAAAGACTCAAATTAGAACAACAAAATGGTAAATTGGACATTTCTAGTTTCGAAAATGCTGCTAATTCTCCACCTTCAAATAAACCACTTTATCATGAGATGACAGAAGCTGATCGTGGTTCAGAAATGTGGCAACGTGAATCATTAATTCAACAAGAACTCCGCGAGCAAGAAGAAAGAGAAGTTGCACTCAAGAGGAAAAATTTGACACCAGTTAAAGCAAACCAGGTAAAAATGTTTTCTATTTCTCAAGATCAAGATTAGCAGGCTTGTTAAAATGATAGAATATGAATTTCAAAATGCATTCCCCTTTATAAGAGAAAGAGAGAGGGGGGGCCTTTAACAGACACTCAACACAACATAGGTAATATTGGGACTAATCTACAGGACAATTTTATTTCAATAATTAATTAGTCAGAGGAAACCGGAGGATCTTGAGAAGTCCACAAAGTTGGGGCAGACGACCCCTACTCCTTGTCATGTACAAGCCTGGAATTGAAACCATGTCACTTTACTCAATGACAGATCCTATTATCTAAGTTGCATGTGTAAGAGCCAACTTCTATATGGGACCTAGTAACATACTGTTTATTTAAACAGAAAGTGATATTCAAGGTTATGTTGTAAACAGGTAACTTGATGAATAAAATCTCTTAACAACATCTCATAAAGATCTTTTTACATACAAAGTTTACAGCTCAGTTGAAGGTTTTATTAGTATTAGCCTTTTTCCTTACATGTTGTAGCTGTTATTGACTTTACTCACATGATCAATTTGAAAAGCTTGTTTAACTTTTATTAAATTTTTTCTTCTTTCGAATAGAGACATTTTCTAACTACTCACATCAAACTTACAGAACAAACAGTCTTAAAGCATCTAATTCTTTCTAATACTTGATAAAACTTGCCTAAAAGCTTGAACAGTTTTAAGATTATAGGATTTACAAGGACAAGCAATGACAATAGTCACCATTGCATTAATCTTTTAAAGCTGAGTGATAAAACTAAATAAATAGGCACAAGCCTGAACATTTTTTTTGTGTTTTCTTTAAGAGTAAAAAAACCAAATTGTGTGTTCTTGACATGTTGTTCTGTAGGGTGTTTTTTTAATATGTCTGGTACCCTGTAGACTAGACATGAAAGTCAATATGCATGATAATTATACAGATCCTGGTAGATAGTCTGTTTATTATTTGCAATTATTATTCATATGCAACCATGGAGAATAATTGAGCATTCTGAACTGTCATGTTATTAACACCTGTGTCTCCAATTTCATCCTTACTTTTCTTTTCTTTGTATACACTTATTATACAGTGTGTGTTTGTGAAGATTTATATTTACTGTCCTTGTTCCATTATGTACAAACTGTATATCGTACAATATTAATCTAGAATCGTGCATTTTGTCCAGTCTTTAAAGGGTAATCAAGAAAATAAATTTGATGGTGCATCCAGAAAAAGAAGTGGTGCAGAATAAAAAAGTTGTAATTACTGTAATTTGGCAAGAGTGTGCAACCCTGTACAACCCTCTTCATTTTCCCCTTCCTTTAATCTAAATTTGTAACTGATGGTAATCAAAGATTTTAACCATCTTCAAATTGCTAAATCTCTTTGATTTTGATCAATATATTGAAATGGATTGAAAGGATTAGTCACTGTAGAGATTAAGTCTTAGTTAAATGTTTGACTTACATGTACTGTATCAACAGTTATTATCTGAACATTTAAAGTCGATGAAATCAACAATTTTATTTTTTTAACCTAAATCAATAGGGTCTTGTAATTTTTTCCTTTAGTGATTACAGTAATGATTTTAGAACTTGAATATTTTTCTATTTCAGGATAGTGATAATTCTGAAGATCAGCCATATGAAAGTATTATTCAGAGAGAGATAAGATTACAGAGAGAAAGAGAAGAAGAATTAGAAAGACAGAGAATAAAGAAACAACCAGTAGTAGTTGTAGAAGAAGACCCAGTTCCCAGCCCTCCTGCTGCTTCCCCCGTCCCCCAAACAAATAACAATAATAATAATAATGTACAAAGCGATATCAACCATAATGAACAAAAAGTTAATATTTCTTATGAAGATGCTATTTCTGGATTCCAACATGATGGAGAAAGTCGTATTGCGAGAGAGATGAGAGAATTGCGTGAGCGAGAAGAAGAAATCAGAAAACAGCGAGAACTTCTTCAAAATAATAACAATAAACAATCCTTGCCAAATAATCAGACTCCACCTAAATCAGCATCTTCACAATCCATTACAAAATCTTCCTCATCCACTTCCATTAATACAACCAAACAAGGTACATGGCAGAAAGAAGTTTCACCATATATACAAAATCACAAACGCAGTGACTCTGTTGATTCCTTAGCTTCTAGTCAAAGTACAGGTCGTACCACTTCCGATTATACCCCATCTCGAGATGTAAAAGTCATGCCGAATATCCAGCAAGACTCGGATGAAGAGAGTACCCCAAGATACGCTCCAACTTCAGAAACTCCCATTCAGAGAGAAATCAGACTAGCTCGAGAAAGGGAAAATGAACTTCGACGAAGCAAAGGCTTACCAGAAATAGAAGCCCCAGTGGAACCAACTCCCCTTAAAAAGAAACCACCAACAAACACACAAAATACACCGACCAGCAATTATACACCGTCCCCTAGAAGTCGACAAGATAGCAGCGGGCAAGCGGTTAGGAGCTATGCTTCTAGTAGGTTACAGCAAGAACTAAGTACTCAAAAACAACGCGAGTTACTTTACAGACAGGAAGGCAAAATTATTACTACTTCAGAAGAACATATTGAACCCATGAAATATACAGAAGTGACTGGTTCTGATCAGATTGATGGATCAGTTAAACGAAACTTTAAAAGAAGCAGTATATCTAGCAATAATATACCTTCTCCTGAAACTCCTCCAGCAGAAGAACCACAAATACAACCATCACCAGTTAAACCTATTAAAGGAGGTGGTGGTGCCTCGTTCTCTTACAAAGAATCACGTCAAACGGCTGAATCCAAAATTGAGCGGGAGTTACGTGAAATGAGAGAAAGAGAACAAGAATTAAGGTGAGTTACTATGGTTTTTTTTCTTTATGTAGATGAAATAGCTAGTTATTGACCATATATCAGTTTGTGTTTCTTGCTGTGATCTGCTTGTGTTCATTTATTTATCATAGGCAGCTTTTTTGTGTTTATTTCTCTAGAATATCTTTAATGGGTGGCACATAGTATAATGAAAAGAAACATAACTTGTATGAAAACAGTATGTGATTGTTAGGAATGGATATAAATTAGCACAATAAAGCATCCTTTTACCTCTTAGATTCTTTTTTTTCAAATTATTTTTAAAATGTTTGGTATTAAAACTGTATGTATTATTAAATAGAGATTCAAGGACTAGGAATTCTTAGGGTAAGTACAGAGCCCAGTAATAGACCCCTTGTAAATGTCTGCTATATATACATATGCATATATTGTCTGTCTTATGTTTTTTGTAAATATATATACATATATATTACCTGTGTTTTCACCTGAAGGGAAATGGTAAAAGGTTTATTCAATAATTACTATTTATCAAATCTTACTAGTAAACTTAAATTTGTCTGTATCATAATTTGTTGTTCTTCAATGCCAAAATATGATTGACATATTATTTTCTTGTTAGATTTGATGAAATAGAAAAAAGAATAGGAAACATCTTGGCATAGCTGTGATTCATCATTACTAGCCTCTACTTCATGGTTTATATCAACAAACTTGATCTTTTATATTCATATTCGTATAAGGTGGATAATGAAATCCAGGGTCAAATAACTCGTCTAAAATCACTTTTCAATCAGTAAATTACTAAACATAGGAAACACCAACCCCCTTTCTCTTGGTGATGAATAATTCCATGGTTTGTCTGAAAAGGCTGTTTTGGATGTTTTGACTGAGAAAGGTGGGATCAAAGGTTGCAACCTGGACAAGTGATGTACTGTGGTTATGCCATGATGAAAAACTAGTAGATCACATTAATAATGTTATCTCATTTACGGGCATGATAATTAAATTTAATAGTAATTCACTAAAAGTATCTTTTCTTCAGTTGCATGACTCAAAAAGGCATGAATTCTTAAAAGTATATATAATTAACAATTTATGGTATACTGTACTTCTTTATTTATAGTATGGTTAAAATAAATATATTAAAGGAAATTTTGTTGTTAATATACAACAGCACCTTGCTATTCAGTAATTGTTTTCAAAGGAGTACAAAATGTCTGTCAATAACTGTTTCTCAATTTAGCCTGTCACTTTATTTGAAATAGCAGAATTTCTCTCTCTTGGTTTTTAGATCTTTAGTTCTACTATGTCTGTTAAAATCTCTCCATTCCTCAGGATTAGGTAATGGGTGTGGAATAAGTTTGGGATAAAACCCGGTTTCAAGGATATGGTATCTCTTGGATCAGAATTCTCTTGTTCAGGAACTTAAGTTTCTTCTTCTTCTATATATTTCTATATTCTGCTATTTCAAATAAGCTTCTAAGGTTCCTATTATTAATTTGGAATCATTACTGAAAGGTAGATTTATGATTATCGTTGTGTCTGAGAGTATTAATAGGCCAATGACAATATGAATTGTATTGATTGATATATCAAAATATATCTATATTTTTGTGATAAACCGGTTTTGGTTTTAAACACCATATATGTATACTTACTGACAAATATTTATTATATGTCCCTGAAATGTGTAAATGTGCAGTTGTTGGATGAAAATATTAATTAACTCTTAATTTGATTAATTCATGAGTCAAATATAAAAGGAAATACAGTACTTCTTGGACATAATTGGTTTTTTTTTATCTTGCTTCTTTCCACCATGCTGAAACAAGACAAAAACATTAGATGTTAAAATATGTCCAAAAATGTCTTAACAAGAGGAGCCTGGGTGCATAATTGATATTTTGAGAGATGTTAATTATTTTCTCCATCAATGTGTTTAATAGATGTGTTTAAAATCAATAGATATAAGTTAAAAGAATGCATGAACATATATATCACTCCTTACTAATAGCTAATTTATTATTCTTATCAGAAACATCCACAACATATGTATTTATTGACAATGTTGACATTAGTTAATTCCACCTTCAATTTAATTTACCGTAATTAGCTTTTCATTGTTAAGTATTCAGTTGATAACTGTATAATTAAAGTCTACATTAAAGTGTATTTTTGTCAGGTTTACGGTACATACAGTATACATATTCAAAAGTGTCAAACATGTACAACTCTGCACCGAGCACAATGTGAACCAAAAAAGTGAATATTTGCTTTGTATCTTATCACGCATAATGTACTCTGCCAGTAAACCTACTGATGATAACATTAACATATAAAAAGCTATCAGAAACCTGTTACTTTTTTATCCAACAAATCACTGTATGCTTATATGTTCTCCAATATCCTTTCATGGTATCACTCTGTATCTTTTAATACTGGTGTATAAAAAATAGCCTGGGAAATATCAAGCTCATCTAAAAGAACTAAACCTCTTTGATTTAGGTCAAAATATAGTGTTGAATGGGATTGATCTTTTGTTATTTTGCTTAGTGATGAAACAAAATCAGTTATATTTCACACTGACTGTATCTGTGGACCTAAAGTTTTAAATGTAAACAGTTATAAGCAAATCAATACATCAGACATTTTTTTTTTGTTAGCCAAATCAGAGGTCAAGTCATTTTAGGTCATTAAATACTTTGCCAAAAAAAGCATCATATATTTCAAGAGTACATTTGGTAATTTTTTGTAGATTAAGTTTGAGTTATGAATATCTTATTACCGGTAACATAATCTATGTTCTTTAAAATTCATATTTGTTTTTCTATTTCAGAATCCGAAGAGATCCAAATAGCATAGAAGAAGAACCGGAGAGTCCCACAGACACTACCTTCGCCAAATCAGCGACAGTTGGACCAGATGGTCAAAAGAGAAGTTTAGCGGATAGATGGCAACAAGTTTGTCAGAGTTAAAACAAGACAGGAGACAAGAAATAAAAGATTATATAATTACATATTTATAATACAAGTATTTTATTTAATGGTGCTTTATAAATTCTATGTTAAATAACTTGTATTGTATGTCATTACTATATGTTTTTGTATTTTTAAATTTTAATAATTTTTGGCACAATTTTAAGATTTACATACCGGTATATGTCTAAGTTTGAGGACTGTTATTGTTTTGTATAAATTGTTATACATTGATAGTTTTGTATAGTTATAACTGGGTAGAGATATTAAGTCAAGTGTACTTTACAAATGGTATGAAACCATGGACCTGATAATATTTTTTTAATTCGTTCCTTGTCTTTTCATGGTGTTTTCTCTTGGAATTATGTTCTTTGTACATTCCTGCTTTCACCCACACCTATTCCTTCACATTCCAATTTCCAAATGTTTGGATTTACATTCCTCACTTTTTGTATTTTTTCGATGTCTTTATCTTTTTGTATATAGCCATTTTGTACCTTAAGAATAGAAGATAAAGTTGAGTAGTGTCGTAGAATGTAAAAAGTACAGATACAAGTTCAATGTGTGTTCATCTGTGACGTCAAAATTCTTCAATTAAATATGATTTGCAGACACAGATGTAACCAAATAGACTGAACACAACATAAATAGAAAGTGCATATAGCAAACTATTGAATTTATATAAAAATATGTTTTCTTTAGCATAACAATATAGATTTATCTTATATAAATTTTGTGCTATTTCTAATTATTTAAAAATTAAAAATGTGTATTTACCAACTGCATTTATTAAAATAAATGATTATAGCGTTACAGTGTTGCTTGCACTTATGTATTCATATATCAATATAGCCTATATATCTTTAACCCACCCAACCCAACCCAACCCAGGAAGGTACGGATCTGAACTGTAATATATTTGTCTAAAGCTAGACTAAAATAGTATATTAGATATAGGAATGTAGGTAAAGGTATAGTTAAATTGATATTTGGCATTATATTAATATTAATAGATTTAAATTCACTAGTACAAGTTTCTAGAAAATAACTTGTTGCCTACATTTATACAATAAAGTTATATGTATAAATGTGTTTATGACTTAAAGAATGAAAGAACATTATTGCCAGTTCATTTATTAAAAGATAGATTAGAAGATGCTTTCTATATATAATCCTGTATTACAAGGGAGTTATTATTAAGTTTGAATATAATTATATTTTATAAAGATCCTAATATTTTGTAGCATTAAGATATAGTTATTTTATTAGATTACAGGTAGTTAAAAGTATACCCACATTCTATGTTCATCATGTTCAACGAATAGTCATCCAATCACAGACCTTGCATTGAGAATTCTAATTGATGTCAAAATAAATTTAAACATATCTGGCATTGGTTTGTTTTGGGTTTTTTTTTACTAAAGATTAGACTTTTAAACTGGATGCCCATGTAGAATGTGGGTATACTATAATACCCCTATTTTTTCACTGTTAATATATCAAGCACAATTTTTTGTATTAAGAATATTTGTATATATATATTTCATATTATACACATGCTTTAGTGTAATAAGGTAATAAATATTTGAATTCACTTTTAGATGATTTTACAGTAAATTACTTGCTTGGATTTATTATAACAAAGACAAATAATACAAATTTAGATTGCAAATATAAATAATTATCAAATAAAAATTTTCAATTTGGATAATATAAAAGTAAAGTGTTTAAAGTAATTGAAACATAATTTGGAGTTTTCATTTTGAAATGAGATAGATAAATGTGCCTTGGATTAATCAGTCCAATTTGTTAATATGTTAAATAATGTAAAAGAATTATACATAAATATATGTGCAATGATAAATATGATATAGGTATAATTACTTGTACTGATTTAATGAGTAGAAAATATATTTAATGTACATTTAACAGTGGAGATATTATTTTAATATTAAAAAATAAACATTATTATTATGATGTCTCAAGCAATAAAGTTATATATGAAGATTAGGCTTTGTTCATTATACAAGTGAAAATGAAATGAAATGAAATGGGGTTTAACGTCCTACTGTTTTGCTCCGAACTGGGCTAATGAAGACGGGCATACACAATGAGTGAAATTTTGCCTGGACAGCAGCACTACGGCCTACTCTTATATCGAATTCCAACTGTCAAGGGATCTTTTACGTGCATGCCAATGTGTACACGGGACCTCGGTTTTTCGTCTCATCCGAATGACTAGACAGCTGTCCTTGTCAGGCCCTCCGTCCTGCATCACTGACAAGGGTCAACCAAGCCGGAAAATCTGGATGAACTTTCTCGGCCAATGCAGGGATCGAACACCCGACCTCCAGGTTAGTGAGCCAGCGTCTTAGCCACTTGGCCACCGTGAACCCCTTATACAAGTGAGGATGAAATAAGCAAATCAAATATGGCTAGTGCAGGCTTTGTAGCCCCCACCCCCCATTTTTTTTTTAGTTTAATATTTGTGGAATTGAGAAAGTTTAATTGTGAAACATGTAATCAATCAATATACCCCTTTAGGTTCTTTATTTCAAACCCACTCAGAAAATAAATGGGACTAATTTGGGGTATATTTTTATTTCACAAGAGACTAGTACACCATTCGATGTCACAGCATTTTTTGGATTAAACCCTCAACACAGGCCTATTGGTAAAAGATCTGGGGTCTGTTTCACGAAATTTTAACTAAGATAAAATCCAAATTTTAGTAATTTGATTGGATAATATTAGATTGATTTTAGTGCTTAGCCAATCAAACTTAAAATATCTACTAAAATTTGGATATATCTTTAGTTAAGATTCACAGAAACAGTGCCCTGGACTCACAACCTCTGATTACCTCATCATACAGCACTGCAGTCAAGAACAAATGTGTGCAGTCAGTAAAACGCCTATTGACTTTTGAAGGGAGGTAACTACAAAGACAACGTCAGCCATGCATATAAATACTGTAGTTTATTGTCTGTATCTTAACTCCATGGTCTCCATTCTGTGCCAAAGATAATGGCAAACTGATCGACCAGGTACACAAGAAATCTTATAACAGAGGACCATAAATCAGTAAAAAATTAAGGAAATCCCATGAAACCCGAACATAATCTGTAACTGTGAAATATATCATAGTGTACCTAATTTCAATTCCACCTCCAAAAAAAATTAAAAAAGCTGGAAAACAAAAATGACAAAAAAAGATTGGGAGAGAAAAGATACAGACTCATCCTAGTTTCACCAGTAGCTTGTGGGTGACTTGTGGCATCAAAAGAGTTAAAAATAATAGACATAAATACAAACAAATAGATAAAGATGTAACAAGTTTATTATGTGTCAACATTTACCTGATATAGTTAATACAGGTATATATATATATATAAATCACAGATTATTATTATTATACATAGGGCGCATACATGTGTGATTACAATTTCAAAATCATTCATTTCTATTCACATGATTATAAGAGACGTTTTTTTTACTGGGGCATATATAATTTCATAGGAGAAACAAATTATTTAATTTTGCACAATAACCCAGGGCTATCCTATCCTGTCTGTCTACCAGTGAATTCACTAGTATGTCTGTGAATGTCAGGGTGGTATGTTTAGCTTCTATCATCTAAACCAACACTGGATTGGATCTATATGGCTACTACCATGAATAATGGTCCAGATACTTTCAACAAAAAATGTCTATTTGTTTGTGACCTAGTCTTCTTTGATCGGTTTGCTTGTCCTGATAGCAAACATTTGCCCCTTTCCTTCTGTAGTCGCTCTCTGTCTAATTAATCAAGATTGTATATTTTGTTTAGTCATGTGACTAGATCTCATCTTCGTCACTGATCTATTTATAGTTATGGTCATCCAGACAACTTCTAAACCATAATGATTATACAAGACAGTCTACAAATATAGCCAATGTAGAAATATAATTGATTTTGTGTTCCACTGTCGGCACAAATATTTTGGGGAGAGAGCGCCCTAGAGCCTTTTCCGATGGAAGGCGCATCTACGGTGCCGTTCGCCATGGATCGTCAAGTGCAGGTAAATCGGCGCCCCAAGAAGCCCTTGCCCCCCCCCCCCCTCACAGTTTTGGGCTAGCTACGGGCCTGGACAGTGTGAACTAAAAAAGAATCTATTATTAGTAATTAAACTGATTTCCTCTACATGTTTCAAAACAATTTGTTAATAATCTAAATAATAAATCAGATCAACCCAATTCAACAAAAGGTTATCCCCTTTAAACTTAACAATTGTATTTCACATCCAATTATCATATGTAGTCATAACACACATAAATTTTACCAGAACTGGTTGTCTCACTTTGCCATTTTGGGGCATAATGACATCCTTTATATGTTAAAGTGAAGTCCCAGTTAACTAAAAGAATCACACAACACTGACAAATTGATCACATGATTTCAGAATTAAACATATTTATGAAGTTATGTTATCTAACCAATATCAGGTAGATTTCTAACATCTAATACAAAGCCAATACTTTAACACTTTCAAATATACATAATCTAAATATATGAGACAGGCAGCAGGTGAATAGCATATTTCGTAGCCAAAGCTTAAAATTGTCCTTAGATCATAATCTGGCTTGATTAAACAAGATGATTTTACTTCACATCAATGGAAGTATTGCTTGGCAGGCAATATTTAATTTCAATTTAACCTGAGAGTAAAATAGTACAATGTTTGAGAACACAATAAGGAGACAGAATATGATATAGTCCAATATAAGAGATAATGTATTAAAGCCATATTTCTTTGACATTTAGTATGAAATTATGCTATGTTCAACTAAAAAAATATTTTTCATGATGTGTAAAATATTATGGTAATATGTCCTAGAAATAACTACTGATAACATGACAATAGAAAACATCTTTATCAAACTGATTAAAACACACATCTATATTCCTTTTTTTTTTTTATATACTTCCAAAGGCCTCTACTACATGAAGATCTGACCAGTTGTAGTGGGAGGTCGTGTCAGGGGTCATATGAACGGCATTTGATGTTTCTAGTAGGATACCCACAGTTTCGTGCACCGCACGCAAGACTTCGCTGCAACAGACGGTTTCATTGGCTAATTCCTCAAATCAACCAGAACATGGGTTATATAACAACTCTTCCAGATCCTAGTGTAGTAAAGACAAGTAAAATGAAATTTTGAACTATAAAAAACAAAATAGGATCTGTGTTTTAATCAGATTGCATCTTTATAATGTTTAAATCTCTCTCTCTCTCTCTCTATATATATATACATGAACAAAAGTTAAGAATAGCATATATTTACATGCACATAACACAGACTCACAATTCATACTAATACTTCATGGCACTGTAATCTGATTTTGGTATATAGATAAAAAAAATCTCAAAAAAGTGTAGTTGTTGTATAATGCATCATAACATGGTAGACCAGAGATGAAAACAGCAAGTATTAACAAAATCTTCAATATGACTTTGCATACTTAGTAAAGATATATTTGGAGTTGTTGGAGTGTGTTCTTGATCAGATATGGGATCTTGCATCACAACACATAAATCCTGAAAATAAACATAATTTGATACCAATGACAAATTATAAGACAATGGTCTATTAAAACAGTTTTTAAAAAGTAAAACACACAAGAAAACTGTACACTTTCAGGGCAGAATATATCAATCCGAGGAGGACAGAGGCCTACTCAACATCTGTCGCAAACTTCATAGACAATGAACGCAGACAGTTTCGTAATGTAGGCTATTGGGGGCCAACATCATGGAAGCAGTGAAAATTTTAGTAGGAAATTAAATCTTGAACATTTAAGTGAAACATTTGTAAACCATTATGAGGCTATTTCCACAATCCACATGCTAATCTAATATAAAGACCACAGTTTAAAATCTCCACAGTATCACAGGGATGATTCACAACAGAACTTACTGGCTACTGGTTTTAGCAATGTTTGTGCTGTGATCAGAGCAAAATACTTTTTCACTAACTTTTCAAAGTACTACAGACATTGCTTTACTATGTGTATATTCTATCTAATGATACTTTTCACAGGAGGGTTTAACGCCCACTCGACACAAACTGGGTCATTTCGGGACTAACATATGGTTTAATTTTATTTCAATAATTTGCTTGCGCATTGGGGTCTTTAGCAGTGGGAGGAAACCGGAGGACTCGGAGAAAACCCATGCAGTCGACTCAATGACAGACTTTATGATACAGCGTGTGCACGCTAACAATTCTGCCATCCAACCCCACTTTCACTGGAGGGTCAAGCAAGGATATTAACAATATGATAAGAGCTGCATAGAAACTCACACTTGGGATTATTTCTGAAAAATTCTATTATTTTACAGAAATTAAAATTTGAAATAAATACTTACAGCTTTATTTGGTGTAATCTCTAACATGATAAACATTTCCAGAAAATTTGGATTGAGAATTAACTGAAATAATCAAACAAAATAAATACGGTCATTTTCTATAAATCAATTGATTGATGCTTCGTTGCCTTGACTTTTTATATGCCAACATTTTCATGTGGATGTATATTGCCCACCCTAAAAGGTTATTTGAAGTGTTTCTAATACAATATCGTGAAAAAAACCCCCCAAAATTCACCTGAAAATGGCCCCCATTTATGAAAATGGATGATCCCTGACTGAAAAAATGAACTTTTCAGCTCAATTCACCAAGGAAAAAACCCTGCACATCATTTCGATCTATTTTATCCCATCCCTATTTCTAATTTAGACTTGAATATCATGTCTTTAAAAAATACAGAAGTAAAGCATAAGTGGTTGGATATATGAACTTCATAAATAAATAACGTGTGGTGTCAAGTTTTCTAGAAAGATTAAAAATACACTGGAGCTTCTATCTAACAAATCATTACATATTAACATTCTGAAATTGAAAGAGTAAAATAATCTATTTGTACTTACAATACATTGATTTTGTCCATCTGTTGAAGTAAATGTGCGATGTTGTGTAGGGTATTTAGACATAAGAACAGGAACTAGTGAACGGTACCACTGTAATGGCATTGTACATAATGGTATTAATTGAGCATCTTCGTCACTTAATGGTGTTCTATTTTTATTCACCATTTTGAGTAATTCTTGAAATTCTTCAAAACTTAACTTCACCATATTCTAAAAGAAAAGATTGATTGCCTTGCAACTAAATAAACATGTCCATAAATGGTTTAGTCACCTGTGCAGTAACTGATTATTGTTGAAACAATATGGAAACAATAGCAAAATATGGATAACCAGTAAATATGGCAATAATGTACAACTGATGGAAGTAGGGGTGGGGTTTAGCATTGTGGAAGTTTGTGGAGGCAGGTGAAGGGATGGGGTGAACAGTTAGCTGAGGAGGTCCAAGCCATGGTCAATAATTCCATCTGGAATTTTAAAATATGCATATTCTACATTCTAATCAAATACAATAATGTTTGAAACCAACAATTTTTTAAAACTATAGAATGGTGATTGTAATTGAAGGCCAAATATCTTGTCTCATCCTTGCCCTAAAGGCAAAACACAAACTTTAGACATTGATCAATAATGTTAATGGTCACGGCAAATTGCATAGCAGAGAATTTTGTATAGTAGACAAGACTGTTGACAAGACAAGGAAAATGTATTTTCACCAAAAGATATCTCAAGTTGTTTTGTTACTAGACGTAAAAAATAAATTACAGAGTCTCGTATTTCATCAACATCAGCCGTTCTCCGACGTTTTTTCTGATCATCTTCCACCTGAACCAACATACGCTTCCATAATAAATCACGGCAACATTTCTCTTTTGACATGCAAACCATTTCTTCTAATTCACTCCTGTTAAATATACATGATTAACATTTAATATATAGTGACACTCCAGGGACATATTATTAATAATGACAATTTCTTTATTTTGCTAAAATAAGGTTATAATCAATTTTGTAATGAATTAAGATAGGTTGCCAGGCAATGAAACATACACCCACAGCAACTTAGTTGCCTGAGCAGTATTTATTAGACATCATTGAAAATCAATATGATTCTTTGCCTCATGAACATAAACACTGTTTATAAATTTCATTTCAATTGGATATTATTGCTAACTTTAGCATCCAGAGTGTCCACGGGATTGAAAAATTTGATCACAGGCCATAACTTTGACATTAATTATCGGCATGTTGAAAATCACCAGGCTTCTTCGTCTCATAAACATCAACACTGTGCATAAATTTTATTCAGATGATGGATGGACGGACGGGAGTGACGACAATATGTGGTTGTAAATTTGTTTTAAATCCAGTAAATAGATGCTCCTTCATCTAACTAACATAAGTAATGAATATTACTAATATATTTTAAGTCAATCAGGTGATAACTTTTGAGAGGATCCACAATGAATTGGAAGTGAGGAGTGATGGGAATATACAACCACATTTGAATAAGGAGTCAAAAATATAAAGCCACCATTTAAAACCCCTTTACATGTCCTTTATCCTCAGCAAAAGTATGGAGAAAACAAGATTATCTTCACTGAAGGGGGAAAGGTTTAATTTTAATAATTTCTGTTGAGTACATACCTACAAATATTCATTTCTTGACAAGATAATTGATAAATAGAAGTTTGATGTTTATTGGAATAACCTAGATAATCCACCATTTCTTGTCGTACACCAATATGTTGTTTAACTGGTACTGGTCGAACACTCTCAGTTTCCATTGGTTCATTATGTTCAACTGGTGACGTTTCTAAAAACATGACAGTTTATTGAATTAAACAAACTATTAACACAAAAACCTAAATAGGTTTAACTGATCCCGACACTTAAATTCTGTGTGCATTTACAGGCTAGCATTTCCAATATCTTTTTCGCCAATGTCTATCTATACCAAAATTAAATGTCAAATTTACACAATTCTTGGTAGTAAAAGGTAAAACAAGTCAGTAAATAATTAGGTTTAATAGGGCCCATTTTCAATCTATGACATCTAGAAGTATGATTAACTACCACGAGTTATATAAGGATATAAAAAACTACTTCTCTGTTATTTAATAACAACATTTTATAACACATATTGGTAACACTTTCAAGTTTAGTATTGTTAATAAATAACAGAGCAGTAGTTATATACTTTTTAGTTCCTTTCAGAATGGTCTCTGATCGGAATCATTTCTCGTTACATCTAACACAAATTTCATTACAAAATAGTTTAATTAAATTATCACAGTTTTTAAAATGATTATTGACAGGACGTTAATTATAATAAAACCATGGTATTGACAGAAATATCATCAAAATTGAGGTCAATGCTTGTGAACTGAATTTTGTCTGAGTTTGTTATAAATCTATCAAAAACAAACAAAGGTAGATTGTCACATTCATGGCCAGTCACCACCATGCATTTTAAATGATCTTGCCTTAAACCTACAAGAATGCATTATTTTTGAAACACTTAAATAACCATACAATGAACATCCACAAAGAGTAATTAAAGTAACAATGCATGATTTGCATATTGGCTTAGTTCATGCTAACACATACTTAAGATTATTTAACATTTAATTAAGAAGACAAAATTAAAATACCAATGCTAGATAATCTACCGGCTTGGACTCGATCATAATTAAAACAGACACATCAATTTGGTTCATGGCAAATGAATAAACTATGGGTTCCATGTTGTCGTATATGCCGGTCAAGACCTAGGGCTAGGGAAAATGACCGTAAATAGATCTGACCCATTGGTAATTTTGCATGCCGGGAAAATAGCCATTTTTTCAAAACCCAATTTTTAAACATGACTATGATCGACCTCCACTATGTAACTATAAAATTGTACAGCGAGTACAGAATAATGCACACTTACAGAAGCCACATAATCTTGTGACTGGTGTTATAGAGTTGTATACATAGTCGTCAACAGATTATACTGAGTGTTGTGTTGATAATTAATGACGAGTGTCTGATAGTAGAACAATAAAACTTAATTGATATGTGGGAATCTTATCAAAGGCGTGAAGTGGTCCATTTTTCATCATTCACTATTTGATCACCCACATGTCATAAGAATTCTCTAGAACAAAGTTGTTTTACCGCTATTACACTCACGCACAATGTAAACAAGATTATTATGATTTTCGAATAAGGGTAATCAGATATGAAGTACTACTCTTCGAATCCAACCATCTGTCATATCAAATAAAAACAGCATAAGAATTACGTAAATCCTCAATAACGTACGCGTTGGGAGAAAAATGCATTATAATATTTTTACAGCAGTATTACGGCTTTGTGGGTATTGTAGAATTAAATCTAGAGATTAGTTAACTTGCTTACAGAAAAATTACGAAAATTACATATTCCAGTGCTATTGTGTAGCAATGATAATTCCACGTGTGCAAAAATGTTGTGTATATATGGTTACTCTTATTATACACAATGATAATCTTGGGGGCAATAGTGTCGCTAGCTGTGAAGTTAGTTATCCCTTAGTTATTTAGTTGTAAATTATTAGGATTTACTCCACAATTTTGCGGTCCGTAATGCCGTAAGAGATGGGCTGAAACCGATAAATGTGAGAAATATGCCGTGGACAATTATATATTTATCTTCATTTCAAAGTTATTCTATTACAACTCCAAATCATCCAGGTCAGTGTGTTTTCTATAGAGCACGTGGCTGATGTGCCCAGCCGAAATCCCGAAATAAATAGATGACACATATGAATTCATTGCACATTTATCTTTTTCAGAAGTATCGAGCAATCAAATTGATTATCAACTATACACTAACTATCACTCTCTACCAGATAGAATCAAAGTCAAAGAAATTGCTTAGCTCTGCTTAGCTTTAGTTGGAAATGTTAATCATTGAACTCAAACAAGACAGTCACCAAATCAACATCAACATTCACCTAATGAACGCCTTTCTAGAGCCAACAATTCTTATCCAATTTAAATGAAACTTTAGATTTATGTTAAGGTACAAAAGATAGAGGCTATTGTTTTTAACAGATTTTTTTTTTTTAAATTTGGTTTGAACCATTGGGGTCACAAGAGGACAAACCCTATCGATAATCAGGTTTCTGCGACCTTTCATTTCAAAATTATGCCCCCTTAACCAAAAATTTTGTGAATACGATATAGGCTACAGTTTTAACAGATATATTATTTTTCAAATTTGGTTTGAAGCATTTACCTGTATATGCCGAAAATCTTCTGAATGCGACATTGATTACAGTTCTTTTGCAAATTGTGGGTGTATCTCCCATGGCAACTGCTTGATTTAGTTAGAAAAGACATATCATTATTTTTTAATTCTCCAAAGTAGGGAGTGAAGAAAATAACAAGTTACCTGTTGGTAGAGCTAGAAGTCTTGGATGTATTCCCCCTAATCTCTTCTCTAAATTCTTCATAGGGAAACAATTACTCCTTCGTGTCAATAAAAGAAAGTATTTCAATCGTAGTGTTGTTTTATCAGCTTCAAAACCCGGTTTTAGATTTTGTAAGGAATCCTGTGTAATGATAATACCAACATCATAATCGTCCGCTTCTTTAACTGTTGGCTTTTTATCTGTTTCTGTCAGTTTACGATTCCTTACCAAGGCAAATTCATCATTTTTCACAAAACAATAATCCTGAAAAAACAAAAACAAACAAATAATACGTATCACAGGAAACACCAACCGTATGTGTAATGTAGATATAATCATCCCTTGACAGCTATAGCTGATAGTAAAAACAAGCATATTGAGATTGTTACTGAAGCAATTCTAGTCCCCTACTGGCCCCAACAAATTTTACGATACTTGCATCTAAAAGAGGTGAATACTGAAAATACATACATAATCCAAATATATAATCCAAATACATTTGGATAAAATAAATTCTGTAAAACTAAATCTTCACTGGATTGGTCTGTAACTACACTATGTAAAACAGTGTATTTAATTTCAATCAAATACGTCAAAGTTTAAACTAAAACAGTTTCGGAAAACTTAATTTCCACTGATTTTAAGTCAATGCAACATCATAATTCAGTGCAAAAAACAGAAATGAAATGAATTGGAATGGGGTTTAATGTCCTACTGTTCTGCTCCAACTGGGCTTATGAAGACGGGCATGCACCATACCGTGTGCTATGAGGGGAATTTTGCCCGAACAGTGGCACTACGGCCTACTCTTATATCGAATTCCAACTGTCATGGGACCTTTTACGTGCACGCCAATGTGAACACAGGACCTCGGTTTTTCATCCCATCTGAATGACTAGACAGCAGTCCCTGTCAGGCCCTCCGTCCTGCATTACTGACAAGGCGGAACCACGCCGGAAAATCTGGATGAACTTTCTCGGCCAATGCATGAATCGAACACCCGACTTAGAGGCTAGCAAGCCGGTGTCTTACCCACTTAGCCACCGTGACTCCCCTACAAAAAACAAAATCACATGAATGCAAACTTGATCTTTAAGTCATCTAAGGCTCCATAATACAATCAAAAATTAATGGAATCACACAAAACATGAACTTGATGGGTAGCTTTGCATATACAGCAGTGTAACAAATTTCAATCAAATATTTTGAAGTTTGACCTCCAATAATTCAGGAAAACAGAATTTTCCATGATTCTAAATCAACATTCCACAGAATCCCGTGAAACACTAACTTGATCTGAAACTATACTAGATACAACAGTTTACCAAACTTCAATCAGGTATCTCAAAGTTTAATTTCAAAACGTTTTATTGATTTTAAGTCAACTGGCCATCATTCAGTCAATATAAAACAGAAACTCAAACATGATTCATAGCTCTGCCATACACAGCAGTGTACCAAATTTTAATCAAATATCTCAAAGTTTAATTAGGCGACTAAAAAATGCTCCATCTGCTCATTTTATCTCGTCCATAAACTGAGTTCTGCCATAACATGACAAAATCTAAAAGTTATTTTTAAGAGAAAACCAGATTCTGAATTCCTAGTCTTATATACTCAGCCAAATTAAAAACTTGACACTGATGAATTTCAACAAATTTTTTTTTCTGGTAAGTCAAATAAATTTTAAAGTGTTTCTAACGATAGTAAGTAGTAAGAAGCCTTTAATTTCATAAAATTGTAAAGTCACGTGGATCACGTGACTTTTGAGCATATAAAGATGAAAAACCTGAAAAACACGTGCAAACACAAACTCGTGAGGTCAATCGATGCAAGTTTGCTTAAACTGAACCCGCACACGTAACTTGAACTGGAAAAACAAATTAAAATTGTTATTTTCATCTTTGTTAGAAAATGCCGTGCCTTTCAAATGTAGAACGTCTACGTCCTATAGGTAGGCTCTATGCTGGTCAGTCTGTGGTCACTGTTGCAAGAGCCTTTAATTGTTCACGCCAGACAATAATTAATCTTAGAATGAGAGTGCTTCAAACTGGAACTATTGCCGACCGCCCAAGGGCGGGAGCGCCACGTGTGACGTCACTCCAGGAAGATCAAGCAATACGATTACGTCATCTTAGAAACAGATTTGTCACTGCAACCTCCACAAGTAGAGAGATGTTTGGTGGAAAGGTAACTGCACAAACTGTTCGAAATCGCTTGCAGGCTGCTGGTCTTCGAGCTCGGATGGCCCTATAATGGACCAATATTGACACCTCTTCATCGCCGTAACCGACTTGTGTGGGCCACAAGATATTTGCCAATGGCAGGGCCCGAGTGTACTGCAGAGGAGGTGAACGTTACGCTCAAGTATGCGTCAGAGAAGTTGACCGATTTGGTGGCGGCAGCGTCATGGTTTGGGGTTCTTTTTGTGCACATGGACAATCTCCTCTTGTTGTTGTCCAAGGGAACTTAAATGCTGTCCAGTACAGGGATCAGATTTTGCAACCTGTTCTTCTTCCGTTTATGCAGAGACATGGGCCTGGACTAACGTTTCAACAAGACAATGCTCGACCCCATACAGCAATTGCTACCCAGAATTTTTTAAGAAATGCCGGTGTCCAAGTCCTGGATTGGCCGTCGCTTAGCCCCGACCTTAATCCTATTGAACACATCTGGGACGAACTGGGTCGACGTGTTCGTCAGCAAGTGAATCCACCACTGACGTTGCAAGACCCTCAACATGCTCTTGCTGAGCAGTGGCGACGTCTTCCTCAGGTAGTGTTTACTAATGTTCTGAGATCCATGAGAAGACGTTGTGTGGCAGTACGAGACGCTAGAGGAGGCCACAACCGTTACTAAACACTTTATTTCGATTGTTCTCCAAGTCTGTGAATTTCATTTTGGGGGGTACTGTGACATCACGAACGTTATCAATGTCAAGGACTTTCGGCGAGACATATTCTTGCTTTCTGTTGATGCCAAGGTCGTCTGTGCACAACATAACACTAAAATAGTTGCCTTAAACCAAATATTAAAAATTTAGTCCCAAAAATCCTGAGTGTCAAGTTTTTAATTTGGCTGAGTATAAGAATGACTATAAGACAAATAACCATACTGAAGTGAGGGCTGAATAAGATTCATGCAGTACTCATTATACTTGACAAGATGAGACAGATAAAATAACCCTGCAAATGCGAGGCTTTAAAGTTTGATAGTAGTCTCCTCCCTTTGATTGACCAATATAAAAATATACTTACAGGTTCAACATCATAATCAAAGAAAGCCTTCATTTTAATAACCTTCATATTATAATGTTTCATCTGTTTTATCATATACTCAAATACATCATCACTAGAACACAGCTTGTCTGGCAATACCACACTTTCTGTGAATATGATAAACAAATACTAATAATGCTGTATATATCTAATTACAACAGATACCATCAATTATTAATAGCACACTTTCTACAAATATAATAATTAAATACCACTTTACTAGTCATAAAACACAACCTACAAACTAAACAAAATAATATAAAGAGGCACTGCATATTTATTCATTTATTTATTGAATAACATTATCAATTTGTGCATACATTCATTCTAATTATTCATTTTACAACATAGACTGCTATGGCACCAACTAGAGCATTTGAGTTTGATCTTGTTCTTGAATCATCCACATCTGTTATGTTTGGTATCTTTTAGCTCAGCACTGTTACATCTGACAATTACTTGATCACCAAAACTAGATTCTTGAGTGACAGCATATTCGAATATGGTGATTGGGTGACTGCTATACGAATATTCGAATATTATATTCGATGAGCAAATATTCAAATATTCGTGCCAAACACTAATAAAAATTGTGACCTCTGGAGGGTCCACAAGCTAAAAACGTCATTTTTCGTACAATCCAGGGCCATAATTCATGAAGTAACTGTCCGATACATGGCAATATCAAATGAAACCGAGATCATTCTTCATTTCCAAGGGATTTTTCTAATGATGTACAGGGCGCCATGATATCATCCAGGTGATAGATATCTCACCAGATATTGCATCGCATAGCCCCACCCATTGTTTTCCTTACTTAAAATGATTTTTTTACTATAACCAAATACTATTAGCAAGGAATCCATATATGGAATGTGACGTTTCATCATGTGCGATGTCGTGTGCATACTAATTCTTGTTAAGACAGCCATTTGAAGTAGAAAAAGGAAATAGATATCGCGTAGCCACAGAATAGTATATCACATAATTATGTGGCAAGGTATCATTTTTTATTTAAATGGGAATTGATTTATTATATATTCAACTATATGGAAATTAAGGGTGTTACAAGGCTGTAACTTTTTTGTTATCAAATGATTACAAAACTTGCACAAAGGAAGTTCTTAGAACCATCCACTACTGTGGCTGGAGGCAAGACACTGAAGACATCAGTAGTGGACCCATTCCTACATTGGACTATGATAAACTTTCCTAAGAGTCTTTTACACACAATTAAGTTATATTCTCTAAAAATCTGTAATGGCTTTTTGTTATCTTCATACTTACCATGCTGTAGACAGTTTCTGGAGAAACTTGGAGGATAGGAATAAATGTTGGAAAAATCTGTCAAGAAGTTGGTAAGATGAAAACCTTGATGGAATACACAGTCTTCTCCACTAATATATCTTTGAATACAGCGTAGGTGAAAATCATGAGCAAAAGAATGAACATGTATCAGGTCTTTATATTTCTGACATTCATCAACAAATAACAATCTCATCTAAAATATAGAAATAATAATATGATCTAAAATATACAAATAATATGATCTAAAATATACAAATAATATCATCTAAATTATACAAATAACAAGAATTTTGAGAATATTGCAAAATTAATACCATCTATAAAAGGCTGATATTGTGAATAAAATAAAATTCTGTGAATATATAATCCAAATATATGTGAAAGGAATAAAATTCTGTAAAACTGAATCTTCACCGAATGGTTCTGTAAGTAAATCAGTGCACTAAATTTCAATTAAAAATATATGAACAGATAAAATGCTTAATTTTTTTTACCAATTTCATTCCCTGACTGGGGGCATCATTATCAGACCTAAAGTTCTCATTAATATACAAACCTGTTGGTTTATTTGAGCTCCAGCTGATTGTTGATTTATATTTGTATTAATATGTGTTATATATAAAACAAACAATTTAACACAGAAGAATTCTTCTCTATAACTAATCTCCATCAATATTATACCAGCTGTTAAAGTTTTCTGTAGATTTATAATACCTAAACTTGTATCATCAGTAGATAAATTCTGGCCATCGCTTGATTTCCCCCTACTAGCTCTGTTTAAAACAAAAGATTTAAACAGTTAAGATGAAGCTATATGAATACAGTATATGGATTATTGATTGCTCTATTATACCAGAAATGTGAATGGACAATAAATGGACAAGAGACACACCATTATTCGACCACATTAAAATGACTACTGCTAGACTCAATTGTTCGTAGTAGATAATTCTTGGTAATCTTGTCAATTGAAAGAGGGAATTATCATGCAGGCTGGAAATTTTGAGATCTTTTTAATATCCAGTGCTGTGGAACTCATGTACATTCAATAATTTTGGCCACTTGTCATTTACCTTTTTCTTGCCGAGCACTGAACATGTATTTTCCTGAAGCCCAAATTCTGTAGATAACTAATATACTGATTATTAAAGCTTTCTCTAAGTTCCACATGCCATTGTTCTTCTGTATGTCCATGTTGACGAACTTCTGGTGATTCCTGTGGAGTGTTCATCTTACGCCGGCTGCCATCTTGACTTTCGGATCTTTTGTTTTTCAAACTTGTAATTGAAGCACCTGAACTGTGTCTTGATCTCTGTAAAAAATTGAACAAAATTTGGTTTTCTTGTAAGTTCATTTAAATTGAAAGATTGCTGACAACTATTTTTTCAAAATTGCAACATACTACAAATTTACAGGGCTAAGTACAGTTCTGTTGTATCCAGTTCTATCCTAACTTCTCAAATGACAACCTGTGAAACTGTTAGCTGTTAAAAGTATTCATTAGTTATCAAGAAATCACTATCTGTATATTCATGATGAGACAAGTTCTCACTTACACAAAACTACAAATAAAGCCAAATATAGCTCCTCTATTTTCCATAAAAACGAAATAATGAAAGCAATAACTGCCCCCAAACAATGACATGGATATTTCAGAATGATAAAGTCTATCATAAAACAAAACTTAAGAAAGTTTCATTACTTTTACAAATTTAACATATGATTAAAATTCCATACATATTTTTGTAGTCTGCAGAGTTTTAATGAAGTTTCGTTATTTTTTTTAGTCTGAAGACATTATCAAAATTTCATAGAAAAGAAAGCCACTAATGTTTGTGTAGTTTCTAAAGTGCTACTAATTATTAACTGATAACAAGGTTTCTTGATTAAGGGCTAGAACTCCTGAAATTATAATCAAAAATTATCAAAAATCAATGGCAGAAGTCATGCTTTTACCAAGCTGTCAACACCATGTAATATATTAAAAAAGAACCGATAATGATATAGTAGATAATGATTTAGTAACTAGCTAGTGTGTTAATAAGAAATTACAAACTGATGGATGAACGACATTAAAATGTGGGCATATAAATTTTCAATCATGAACTTTTCCCTGCTTAGTGTTCACATGATTTCATTATTTAAAAATAACTCTGTGATTTGATCAAAGTGTTGAATTTCCTGGAATAATGGGTATGTTGATGACATAACCATTGATAAAAACCAGATTGAAAGCTATAATACAGAAAACCCATTTATTAACCCAACAGTTTTCTATCAATAATCATAAGATAACATTGTGATAAAAGCATTATATAGCTGAGACCAATAGATAAATCATTGTTTTAATAACCCGAATATGATCTACACAATTGGATTAATAGTTGAGGAGTTTAAGTGTAAATACATAATTAGAGTGGACCACAGGGCCTTAATTACCTCTTCATGCAGTAAGTCTGACCACCTTAAATCCTTTTAAGTTCATATACTCTACGAGCGGATAAGAAAATTCCTCATTTAAGCCCTATTTGGTTGAAATCACATTCCAGATTCGGAACAAGAATTTAAAAACTATATTGGTTATGCCAGACAACGTGGATGTATTTTTGGGTTCAAACGTAATAAATGCTAAAATTATCTGTCAAAATGTGTGTACATGTCCTACAATGCGTATAGTTTATAAGTAGAGTAACTTTGCATAAAAATATATTTCTTAATGCTGAACAGAGTATTGTAGAAAATCTTTTTTGATCATACAAGAATTATAGGCTTTCAATACAACTTTATAGAAATAACGTACCGTATAACTAAAAAATATCATATTCAAGCCTGTTCAAAAAACAAATTTGCTTTTTGTCACAATTTGGTACCCAAATAAATTATTTTATCATTTCTAAAGAGAGCATATCAGCTTTTAAATAAAGGCCATTTGATAGTGATAATGATATTACCAAGGGTAGAAAATCAATCAATAAATATACACAACGTTCTGTATATAAAGCTATGCTTAAAACCTGAGAAGCAGACAATTGCTACAAACTGTTACTCTCATTTATATATTGTGTAATTGTACAGGCTTCTTTTTTACCCGTGGATTACAACAATAATCATAATAATACCAAAAAAGTGCAAAGCTACATAGTGCTAGTCCATTAATTGGTACTTTTAAGGTCTCAGGAGTTTTTTTCTTTTTGAAAAAGTACATTTTGTGAAGTATATGTGGACAGCCATTTTAATTGCTATAAGAATTATGTTTCAGAAGAGAAAAGTTAAAAATGCTATCAGAGGAAAAATTAGAATGTGAAAAAAAATTCAACATTTCAATCAGTGATCCAAATATTTCAACTATAGTGACAGCCAGCATTTACTTTTTCGTACTGTTCCTAGCTGTTATTTTAAATGTCAGCTCTTTTTTTCACATTCTTCTGGCTGGCAAGATTAAAATAATCATGCACATTCACATGTTGAGCATTAACCTAAGCTCTCTGATTATTACACCTGTTAGTTTCTGTATTAATTACACACGTTTGATTGGGCCGTGCTGGATTCAGAATATGTTGATTTGTCGTCTGTTTGCTGGACTTAGCATTGTACCCTACACAGTGTGTATTTATTGCATGTTCTTCATAGCTTACGAATGGTACAAACGGATTGTTAGACATGACAAAGAAGAAAGAACAACTTGGAATATTTTACTGGAACTATTGATTGTTTGGGGATTAAGTTTCATTCCTGGTATACTAATCTCAATGGAAGCTGTAACAAATGTAAAATATGAACATAAATTATATGCTTGTGTTTATAATCCACAAGGTAACATTCTTCCTTCAATATTTCTGGCATGCCAATTTCTGATATTGACATCATTAACAGTTTTTTGTCATTTTAAAATTGTGCGGTATGTCCACAAGTCGCGAATACAGGTAGCATCTCATCCAGACAGTTCTATACATCAAGTTTCCAATGCCTCACGCAAAAAAGATTTTCAACTTGCAAAAAGATTTTTAATCTCTTTTATCACATTTCAAATATTAATGGATCCAGTTTCTGTCATACAAATGTTTCATTTATCATTACCACAAATCATAATAGATATAGCCAGTATCATGTTTACGTTTGTGTATGTGGCCATTCCAACTATATTCTATTTCAATAGACAAACTTGTAAAAAGAAATGTAGACAAACTTGTAAAAAGAAATGCAAATTTGGGTAGAGAGAGAGAGAGAGAGAGAGAGAGAGAGAGAGAGAGAGAGAGAAATTGGATTTACAGATGGTGTATAGCAACTTGTACTAAAGGGTTACAATACAGTAAAGAATATATTTTATTTTGTCTGTATTACCAGAAAACAAATTATATTGGGCACTAGTGTCTTCGAAAGGGGATCATTGAAATTAATGTGATATGATTAATTTACTATTGAGGTAGATTCAACTAATCAGATACCAACTAAAATCAACTAAAACATTTCAATATTACTGTCATAGATGCGACAATACTATTAACCGGAAAACACCAGAAAACACTGAAAAACACTGGAAAACAACCGGAAAACACCATGTTATACTGAATACCAGAAAACATGGGAAAAACACTAAATACTGGAAAACATACTAAATACCGGAAAATACTCTAAATAGGTAACCCGAGACTGGCACCCTAAATGGGTAACCCGGAGTCTGGTCCTCTGTGTGCCTGGGTTAGGGTTAGGGTTAGTTTCCGGTTAATAGTATAGCCCTTCTCCGGGTTACCTATTTAGGGTGTTTTCCGGTATTTAGTGTTTTTCCGGTATTCAGTATAACATGGTGTTTTCCGGTAGTTTTCCAGTATATAGTATAGCCCTCATAGATGCTTGATGAACATGATTTAAGGATAATGCTATGAAAACTCCAGATGGTATATAATTCATTACTGTTTTAAGTATATCAGCATGATTTAATAAATTCTGTTATATTTACATCTATTTATTATATGCTTAGTGCTAATTATTCATTGTTATATATGTTATGTAAATGTGGATGAATGATCTAATGCTTACGCTGTAGATCATAGGGTCTATCATTTAGTCATTGATCATTGTTTCCATCCAGTTTCCAATAACTGGTAAAGTAACCTAAACCCATACAAATTATTGGAACATAAATCAGTTTATAAACATTCATATTATATATATTATATATGCGTTGCGACCCATTTGTGTCAATTTAGCTCCTTTAATAATCTTTCAAATGTGGACACAAGTATCAAAATTGCCACAATTCCAGGCAACCAAATATCACACTATGTTGTCCTGTTCATCTTTAACATATATATCAAGATTCGTCTAAATTGAACAAAAATCGAGGGCTCTAGAGGGTCCACAAACTTTGTACATAAATAACATTTTGCGTAAAAAGCAAGGGCCATAACCCAAGAAGTTGCAGTCTGATGCAGACCATAAATCAAACTCCTCCAAGATCTTTTGATTGTTAACGTATCATAAGTTTCAACTGAATTGGACCAAAAATTGTGACCTCTGGAGGGCCCACAACTTTTGCACATATTTCACTATAAGTAAAAGGTAGGGGGCCATAATGCAAGAAGTTGCCATCCGATGCGCATTAAACTGGAAACTATCTGGGATCTTGGGGTTATAAACACACATTTTAAGTTTCATCATACCGGTAATTGGATACAAATTGTGACCTCTAGATTGGCCACAAACAAATGTGAAAGGATGCCCGGATGTTCAGACATGTATAAAAATCCTTGCAATTGGTCCAGAGAGTAAAATTATGTGAAACAAAAACAAAAAATGGCAGCCATCTTGGAAAATGACAGCCATTTTAAAAATTAAAGTGGCTGATTAATAAATGACCGTAAACAGACACCCGTGCAAATTTTAGTGCTTGTATAATGTATCCAGATTTAAAGATTGTTACACTTAGCTGGCCCACTATATTTGGTGTATAAAATCATCACAAACAGATTTAATAAAATACAGGACATATAGTTATTCTATGTTGAATGGCTTACATAATTAATTATCAAGAGAGAGAGAGAGAAATGGGGTTTAACGTCCATTCGACACAAACTAGGTCATTTCGGGACTAACATATGGTTTTTAATTTTATTTCAATAATTCGCTTGCGCGTAGGGGTCTTTAGCAGTGGGAGGAAACCGGAGGACCCGGAGAAAACCCACGAGGTTGGACAGGTGACCCTACTCCTTGCCACGTACAACCGGGGATTCGAAACCATGCCAGTCGACTCATTGACAGACTTTATGATACAGCGCGCACACGCTAACCATTCAGCCATCCAACCCGCCTATTAATTATCAAGTAAGATCTGTTTGTGTAGTTTCTAAAGTGCTACTAATTACTAACTGATAACAAGGTTTCGTGATTAAGGGCTAGAACTCCTGAAATTATAATCAAAAATCATCAAAAATCAATGGCAGAAGTCATGCTTTTACCAAGCTGTCAACACCATGTAATATATTAAAAAAGAACCGATAATGATATAGTAGATAATGATTTAGTAACTAGCTAGTGTGTTAATAAGAAATTACAAACTGATGGATGAACGACATTAAAATGTGGGCATATAAATTTTCAATCATGAACTTTTCCCTGCTTAGTGTTCACATGATTTCATTATTTAAAAATAACTCTGTGATTTGATCAAAGTGTTGAATTTCCTGGGATAATGGGTATGTTGATGACATAACCATTGATAAAAACCAGATTGAAAGCTATAATACAGAAAACCCATTTATTAACCTAAGCTCTCTGATTATTACACCTGTTAGTTTCTGTATTAAATACACACGTTTGATTGGGCCGTGCCGGATTCAGAATATGTTGATTTGTCGTCTGTTTGCTGGACTTAGCATTGTACCCTACACAGTGTGTATTTATTGCATGTTCTTCATAGCTTACGAATGGTACAAACGGATTGTTAGACATGACAAAGAAGAAAGAACAACTTGGAATATTTTACTGGAACTATTGATTGTTTGGGGATTAAGTTTCATTCCTGGTATACTAATCTCAATGGAAGCTGTAACAAATGTAAAATATGAACATAAATTATATGCTTGTGTTTATAATCCACAAGTTAACATTCTTCCTTCAATATTTCTGGCATGCCAATTTCTGATATTGACATCATTAACAGTTTTTTGTCATTTTAAAATTGTGCGGTATGTCCACAAGTCGCGAATACAGGTAGCATCTCATCCAGACAGTTCTATACATCAAGTTTCCAATGCCTCACGCAAAAAAGATTTTCAACTTGCAAAAAGATTTTTAATCTCTTTTATCACATTTCAAATATTAATGGATCCAGTTTCTGTCATACAAATGTTTCATTTATCATTACCACAAATCATAATAGATATAGCCAGTATCATGTTTACGTTTGTGTATGTGGCCATTCCAACTATATTCTATTTCAATAGACAAACCACGCCAGTCGACTCATTGACAGACTTTATGATACAGCGCGCGCACGCTAACCATTCAGCCATCCAACCCTCCTATTAATTATCAAGTAAGATCTGTTTGTGTAGTTTCTAAAGTGCTACTAATTATTAACTGATAACAAGGTTTCGTGATTAAGGGCTAGAACTCCTGAAATTATAATCAAAAATCATCAAAAATCAATGGCAGAAGTCATGCTTTTACCAAACTGTCAACACCATGTAATATATTAAAAAAGAACCGATAATGATATAGTAGATAATGATTTAGTAACTAGCTAGTGTGTTAATAAGATATTCACATGATTTCATTATTTAAAAATAACTCTGTGATTTGATCAAAGTGTTGAATTTCCTGGGATAATGGGTATGTTGATGACATAACCATTGATAAAAACCAGATTGAAAGCTATAATACAGAAAACCCATTTATTAACCCAACAGTTTTCTATCAATAATCATAAGATAACATTGTGATAAAAGCATTATATAGCTGAGACCAACAGATAAATCATTGTTTTAATAACCCGAATATGATCTACACAATTGGATTAATAGTTGAGGAGTTTAAGTGTAAATACATAATTAGAGTGGACCACAGAGCCTTAATTACCTCTTCATGCAGTAAGTCTGACCACCTTAAATCCTTTTAAGTTCATATACTCTACGAGCGGATAAGAAAATTCCTCATTTAAGCCCTATTTGGTTGAAATCACATTCCAGATTCGGAACAAGAATTTAAAAACTATATTGGTTATGCCAGACAACGTGGATGTATTTTTGGGTTCAAACGTAATAAATGCTAAAATTATCTGTCAAAATGTGTGTACATGTCCTACAATGCGTATAGTTTATAGGTAGAGTAACTTTGCATAAAAATATATTTCTTAATGCTGAACAGAGTATTGTGAAAATCTTTTTTGATCATACAAGAATTATAGGCTTTCAATACAACTTTATAGAAATAACGTACCGTATAACTAAAAAATATCATATTCAAGCCTGTTCAAAAAACAAATTTGCTTTTTGTCACAATTTGGTACCCAAATAAATTATTTTATCATTTCTAAAGAGAGCATCTCACCTTTTAAATAAAGGCCATTTGATAGTGATAATGATATTACCAAGGGTAGAAAATCAATCAATAAATATACACAATGTTCTGTATATAAAGCTATGGTTAAAACCTGAGAAGCAGACAACTGCTAGAAACTGTTACTCTCATTTATATATTGTGTAATTGTACAGGCTTCTTTTTTACCCGTGGATTACAACAATAATCATAATAATACCAAAAAAGTGCAAAGCTACATAGTGCTAGTCCATTAATTGGTACTTTTAAGGTCTCAGGAGTTTTTTTCTTTTTGAAAAAGTACATTTTGTGAAGTATATGTGGACAGCCATTTTAATTGCTATAAGAATTATGTTTCGGAAGAGAAAAGTTAAAAATGCTATCAGAGGAAAAATTAGAATGTGAAAAAAAATTCAACATTTCAATCAGTGATCCAAATATTTCAACTATAGTGACAGCCAGCATTTACTTTTTCGTACTGTTCCTAGCTGTTATTTTAAATGTCAGCTCTTTTTTTCACATTCTTCTGGCTGGCAAGATTAAAATAATCATGCACATTCACATGTTGAGCATTAACCTAAGCTCTCTGATTATTACACCTGTTAGTTTCTGTATTAATTACACACGTTTGATTGGGCCGTGCTGGATTCAGAATATGTTGATTTGTCGTCTGTTTGCTGGACTTAGCATTGTACCCTACACAGTGTGTATTTATTGCATGTTCTTCATAGCTTACGAATGGTACAAACGGATTGTTAGACATGACAAAGAAGAAAGAACAACTTGGAATATTTTACTGGAACTATTGATTGTTTGGGGATTAAGTTTCATTCCTGGTATATTAATCTCAATGGAAGCTGTAACAAATGTAAAATATGAACATAAATTATATGCTTGTGTTTATAATCCACAAGGTAACATTCTTCCTTCAATATTTCTGGCATGCCAATTTCTGATATTGACATCATTAACAGTTTTTTGTCATTTTAAAATTGTGCGGTATGTCCACAAGTCGCGAATACAGGTAGCATCTCATCCAGACAGTTCTATACATCAAGTTTCCAATGCCTCACGCAAAAAAGATTTTCAACTTGCAAAAAGATTTTTAATCTCTTTTATCACATTTCAAATATTAATGGATCCAGTTTCTGTCATACAAATGTTTCATTTATCATTACCACAAATCATAATAGATATAGCCAGTATCATGTTTACGTTTGTGTATGTGGCCATTCCAACTATATTCTATTTCAATAGACAAACTTGTAAAAAGAAATGTAGACAAACTTGTAAAAAGAAATGCAAATTTGGGTAGAGAGAGAGAGAGAGAGAGAGAGAGAGAGAGAAATTGGATTTACAGATGGTGTATAGTAACTTGTACTAAAGGGTTACAATACAGTAAAGAATATATTTTATTTTGTCTGTATTACCAGAAAACAAATTATATTGGGCACTAGTGTCTTCGAAAGGGGATCATTGAAATTAATGTGATATGATTAATTTACTATTGAGGTAGATTCAACTAATCAGATACCAACTAAAATCAATTAAAACATTTCAATATTACTGTCATAGATGCGACAATACTATTAACCGGAAAACACCAGAAAACACTGAAAAACACTGGAAAACAACCGGAAAACACCATGTTATACTGAATACCGGAAAAACACTAAATACTGGAAAACATACTAAATACCGGAAAATACCCTAAATAGGTAACCCGAGACTGGCACCCTAAATGGGTAACCCGGAGTCTGGTCCTCTGTGTGCCTGGGTTAGGGTTAGGGTTAGTTTCCGGTTAATAGTATAGCCCTTCTCCGGGTTACCTATTTAGGGTGTTTTCCGGTATTTAGTGTTTTTCCGGTATTCAGTATAACATGGTGTTTTCCGGTAGTTTTCCAGTATATAGTATAGCCTTATAGATGCTTGATGAGCACGATTTAAGGATAATGCTATGAAAACTCCAGATGGTATATAATTCATTACTGTTTTAAGTATATCAGCATGATTTAATAAATTCTGTTATATTTACATCTATTTATTATATGCTTAGTGCTAATTATTCATTGTTATATATGTTATGTAAATGTGGATGAATGATCTAATGCTTACGCTGTAGATCATAGGGTCTATCATTTAGTCATTGATCATTGTTTCCATCTAGTTTCCAATAACTGGTAAAGTAACCTAAACCCATACAAATTATTGGAACATAAATCAGTTTATATACATTCATATTATATATATTATATATGCGCTGCGACCCATTTGTGTCAATTTAGCTCCTTTAATAATCTTTCAAATGTGGACACAAGTATCAAAATTGCCACAATTCCAGGCAACCAAATATCGCACTATGTTGTCCTGTTCATCTTTAACATATATATCAAGATTCGTCTAAATTGAACAAAAATTGAGGGCTCTAGAGGGTCCACAAACTTTGTACATAAATAACATTTTGCGTAAAAAGCAAGGGCCATAACCCAAGAAGTTGCAGTCTGATGCAGACCATAAATCAAACTCCTCCAAGATCTTTTGATTGTTAACGTATCATAAGTTTCAACTGAATTGGACCAAAAATTGTGACCTCTGGAGGGCCCACAACCTTTGCACATATTTCACTATAAGTAAAAGGTAGGGGGCCATAATGCAAGAAGTTGCCATCCGATGCGCATTAAACTGGAAACTATCTTGGATCTTGGGGTTATAAACACACATTTTAAGTTTCATCATAATTGGATACAAATTGTGACCTCTAGATTGGCCACAAACAAATGTGAAAGGATGCCCAGATGTTCAGACATGTATAAAAATCCTTGCAATTGGTCCAGAGAGTAAAATTATGTGAAAGAAAAACAAAAAATGGCAGCCATCTTGGAAAATGACAGCCATTTTAAAAATTAAAGTGGCTGATTAATAAATGACCTCAAACAGACACCCGTGCAAATTTTAGTGCTTGTATAATGTATCCAGATTTAAAGATTGTTACACTTAGCTGGCCCACTATATTTGGTGTATAAAATCATCACAAACAGATCTAATAAAATACAGGACATATAGTTATTCTATGTTGAATGGCTTACATAATTAATTATCAAGAGAGAGAGAGAGAAATGGGGTTTAACGTCCATTCGACACAAACTAGGTCATTTCGGGACTAACATATGGTTTTTAATTTTATTTCAATAATTCGCTTGCGCGTAGGGGTCTTTAGCAGTGGAAGGAAACCGGAGGACCCGGAGAAAACCCAAGGGGTTGGACAGGTGACCCTACTCCTTGCCACGTACAACCGGGGATTCGAAACCACGGCAGTCGACTCAATGACAGACTTTATGATACAGCGCGCGCACGCTAACCATTCAGCCATCCAACCCGCCTATTAATTATCAAGTAAGATCAGTAAAAATGAAGTCTTATATACATAATTATGTAATTAAGCTGTGGCAACAGATGAAGATGTTATGTCATCAACACATAACTATAATAAAACTAGATTAACAGATTTACTTCTGACAATATGATGAGCTGATTTTATCAAATGACACCGGACAAATCAATAAAAATTGTGCAAAAAACATTTGTGGTAATACTGAGCTATTAGAAAGGAAAATTAGTTCATCTGAAGTTTGTTTCAACATTGTATTTAGTAACTGAACTGGAAATACAATTTTTGATGGAATAAAATTACTAAAAATAAGGATTGAATAAAATTACTGTTTATTACTAAGGATAATCTAGTCTTAATTTGTGGTGTATACCTCCACACAAATACCCCTAAACCTTGCCATAAATGTTTGGAAGTGCTTGCAAAAAAAGATTATTAGTTCAAGATTATTTTTTTGTGTGAAAAGACTAGAGAATCCTAGTCGAAATGTTGCCCAGTAATAAATCATAAACTTTAACATATTCTACTTATGGTAAACTGCTACTAATGTATTTAGGTAATGTTTTGAAGACTATTCTCTTTTTTTTTCCTTCAACATATGAGCTTCATAATGCTGAGAGAATTTCAAAATAAACATATTATTCGAAACATCCCCTAAATATATTAGTGCCTGTTTTTCATAAGTATGTGTAATAGTTACCAAATGCCACAAGAAGAATATAAGTAATAAATAGTAATAGTATATAATAGAATTGTCCTGCGTATTACTATTAACATGACAATACTACCAGTATTCTCAAATTGATATTTACATTTCAATACTTTTTTTTGTCTGTTTTAATAACTCTAGACAGTAGTTTTATCAGTAGTTTAAAAGCTGATAATAGGAGATGTGTTTATGGTTTGTTTAATGTCAAATTTTCTTGTTTAATGGAGTGGCATTGTTTTTTTTACACAAATGAATAAGTTCATTCATTTCACATTGATTTATCACAAATAAATCAATCATCTCAATCATTAACCAGTAGAGCTAAACAATTCTCAAGGTTTCTTCAATCAATGGAATGTAATAAACAACAATGACAAAGGCAAGTTATAAAAATTGTGGCATTTATACCAATATACCTACTAGAAAATATAATAGACTGCAACTAGACTAACCTTTTGTGTTTTAATGACACCTACTCGTTTTTTGTCAATTCATATTTTAAATGAGAAATATATGTACCCTGGTAATGATACAGGATAAAAAATATATTGATCAAACGATTGAAACTCAAGCCAAATTAGTTTATATTGTCTGCAAATTTGTGAGATTTTTTATTATCATATAGATCAAATAAAGTAAAAAATTAACAGAAGATGCCAACACTGAGAAGATAAATAGGTACTGAGCATGGGTTCCACGTCGGCCGTATATGTCGGTCAAGACCTAGGGCTATGGAAAATGACCGTAACTAGATCTGACCCAACGGTCATTTTGCATGCCGGAAAGAGAACCTTTTTTTTCAAAACCTAATTTCCAAACATGGCTACGCTCTACCTCCACTATGTAACTATACAATTGTACGGCCAGTACAGAATAATGCACATGTATAGAAGCCACATAATCTGCTGATTGGTGTTATAGAGTTGTATACATAGTCATCAACAGATTATACCGAGTGTTGTGTTGATAATTAATGATGAGTGTCTGGTAGTAAATTGATAGGTGGGAATCTAATCAATGGCGTGAAGTGGTCCATTGTTAATCATTCAAGTATTGTCCACGTGTCATAAGAAATTTCTACAACAAAGCCGTTTACCGTTATTACGGTCACGCACGATGTAAACAATGTTATTATGATCTTCGAAAAAAGGCAATTGATATGAAGTACTGCTCTTCGAATCCAACCAACTGCCATATCAAATAAAAACAGCATAGAAATTACGCAAATCCTCAACAACGTACGTGTTGGGAGAAAAATGTATTTAAATTTTTTTAAATCGGTATTACCGCCTTGTGGGAATTGTAGAAATAAAATCTAGAGATTAGTTAACTTGCTTACCGAAAACTTAAGAAAATTACGTATTCCAGTTCTATTGTGCAGCAATATTGATAATTCCACGTGTAGTAAAAATGCTGTGTAATCTTATACACAACGATATTCTAGGGGGCGCTAGTGTCGCTAGCTGTGAAGTTAGTTATCCGTTTGTCATTTAGTTGTAAATTATTAGGATTTACGTCACAATTTTGCGGCCCGTAATTCCATAAGAGATGGAAATGAAATGAAATGGGGTTTAACGTCCTACTGTTCTGCTCCGACTGGGCAAACGAAGATGGGCATACGCCATATAGTGTGCTATGAAGGAAATTTTGCCCGGACAGCGGCACTACCGCCTACTCTTGTATCGAATTCCAACTGTCAAGGGATCTTTTACGTGCACGCCAATGTGTACACAGGACCTCAGTTTTTCGTCCCATCCGAACAACTAGACAGCTGTCCTTGTCAGTCCCTTCGACCTGCATCACTGACAAGGGGGAACCACACTGGAAAATCTGGATGAACTTTCTCAGCCAGTGCAGGGATCGAACACCCGACCTCCAGGCTAGCAAGCCACCATGACCCCCCGATAAGAGATGGTCTAAAACCAATAAATGTGAGATATATGCCGTGGATAATTATATATTTATCTACAGAGCAAGTTGTAATTATGCGTGGGCTACTGAAAAGTTTTTTTTACGGTAATTCAGCTATTTCGTTATTTAAGTAGCCAAAACGGAATATTTAATTAATAAATAACTATCCTAAGCCTTACTAATATTTCATTTTTAAGTCCAATATATATTTTTGTGTGTACCCCATGCTGACAAAGTGGTATAGACAGGTGAATTCACAATACCCTACCATGAATAAAAAACATGAAATATGAATTTACTTTGAAAAGTTTTCGTGCGTTATCAAAAATGACCGGCAGTGAAAATTTTGAAGTGGAAGCCGTGGTACTGAGTTAATAACCATTAAACAAAAACCACAATAATTGGATCTACGACACAACTATGACAGGTTTCATTAGTGTCCTTTTTACTTGGAACAATATCTATCTGTTCCTTAATTGTTAAATTTGAGAGTTTTCCTAATTTTATCTGGATTATCGCCCTTTTACGTTTTTATAATAATACATTTCAACAATTCCATTTCATACATGTCAACCCTTTCATACATCTTTCTCATTTATTAGTAAACTTCAGCTGGATTTTACTTAATTACTTACTGATTTTGGAAGGTCAGTCATTGGTGGGGTTGATGCTATGCAAGTATCCTGTTTGCCATGAGGTTTAGTTTTTTCTACAACACGATGGCGCCATTGTGAAGAAAACAGGATTGGTGTGGCACAATAGTGAAACAATCGAGAACTTTGTTTTAACAACTTCAGGTGATCTTCCTGCAGAATAACATTCATAAATTAGCAAATAAAGCCATGTTGGTTTATTCGGAATTCTGATTTGGATGTCCAATTCTATTGGTCATGTGGCGTAACGGATGGAAACTAGCAAGCATCACCAGATTCTTATAACATATTTCAATATACAGCATTTTAGCTTTTTTCATGTTTGCTGCCAGTTGTGGGAAGGTAGCATGAAATTGCGAAAAAAAAACACATTTATCCCATAAAAAACAAACTTACATTAACCGCTGGGTTGCCTGGTGTTTTTATTAACCAGCTATTGTGAAGTTGACTTAATTTATTAAATTTCTCAGCATCTGTAAAATTTAGCAATTCAATATGAATCTTATAACAAATATTTATCATAATGAAAGCCTTGATATTTGAAAACTCATTCCAATGCTGTTCTTATATAACAAGCGGTTGCCATGGAAGATATGCCCACATTTTGCAAGAGATGGATGGAGAACAAGCAACAAAAAAAACCACAGCGATTTGTCATAAAATCAGGGGCCATAATCCAGGAACTTGCAATTTTTTCGTACAATCAGGTGCCATAATCCAGGAATTTACAGTCCAATATGCGAGATATACTTATTTTAATTTTCATCAAAATCGGATAAAACTTGTGACCTGTAGAGTGTCCACAATCAAATTGAGGATAATGCATGGGTGGACATACAGATGGACGGACAAGGGCGACGACAATATATAACGATATTCAAGCATATTAATTTGAAGTGAAGATCTATGACTTTTTACTAGTTTTCCCTTGCAATAGAGAATTGTGATCTTTTTACTTCATGCATTCAGGTTTTTGCCATTTGTTTTTTGTCTAGCCCCTGTGATCACTCTTTATGGAAATGGCAATATATAAAAAAAAAATTCTTACAGATGCATTATGTAAGAGCTTAATCTTCCTATTTTGATTCAAATGTTATATAAACTATCATTTAGAATTCATTCACATGACAAGCCTATAATCAACTCTCTAGACCAATGGATGGCCAAGATTTAAATGGATTAGAACACCTGCAAGGTTTAATGATAAATCAGCAATCAGGACTCTACGCTACATTTTGTCAAAACTTCAAAAACTTTGCTCAGAATAAAGTAATTTGAATGGAATTTTCAACATATTCCTTTTTCATTATCTATTTTTTGAACTACTGTAACAAGAACCGCCAGCTCTTTATCTAAATCTTACATAATAGATCTTTGATAATAAAAATTCTTAATAATAATTATCTTAAAGATATATTTCCATGACAGTCACAATGTTCAATACATAACCACCAAAAACATTCTATCCTTTGACATACTTCTAAAAATATGTGTTTGACAATCTACAAATCTTAACATAGCCACCATTATGTAGTACACTTGTAAGACAATGGATGGATGAGTACCAGCATTATTAGTTTACACTCCGTAACAATTAAGTTTAGAGGATCATACAGATGATCTAATTATACCTGGGTGAATATATATTTATCTCTTTGTATCATATGGTTGTACTATTCCATCAAGGTATTTTGTAGACAAACATAATGTTCTTTTCAATTTATTTTAGTAAGGTATTCATTGCAGAAGAAAATTTTGTCATCACAGCTCTTTTTGATAGGCAAATATCACCAAATTCATTTTAACCAGAAGATCAGTCTTATTTTTAAAATTTTCCATATAGGGATGTTATTTTACTTTATTTTGTTTTAGTTTAAAATCATAAACTAAGGTTAAGGTTACCAATAGACTACCGGTAACTTTAATGTCTTCTCATATATTATTCTGAAAAGGGATGTCTCTTACAATCCAATTCAAATTAAATCTTTATTTCATTTCATTTTAATGTTTATGATTATCTACACTGATAGCTGTGTTTGAAATGGTACTTTGTTTTTAGGTATTTTCTTTTCTTTATATGAAGTTTTTTTTTAATACTATTTTCATTTTTGTAATGAGTATACTGCTCTGGGTATACTGCTACAATAAAATATTATCTTACCTTTCAGACATAAACTTCTGATTTCCAAAGCTTGTACACCATGTACATATACAGGATCTTTCATGGGGGGTATTTTATTATTTTTATGCATGGGTATATGCGGTTGTTCATCTTTATAAATGTCATCAAAGTGTGGAATATGATCTAAGATCTGATTTTTGTCACGTACAGATATAGAACCATGACGACGTTGATTTTCTCGTGGTGGTGCCATATTTCGTATCAATACTTCTTTTTCATGTGTTGATTGTGTGTATGGGTTTTGTTCCTGAAATCATAATAAACAAATTATTAATTATTGTTTATTGTCATGGACTATTCATTTCCTGAAGCAGTAAAAGAATTCATTTTGTTATATTTGGCATTCTTTTTAGTTCTGTTCTTACAGATATAGGAAATACTTAATAAAGATTTCAAAGAAATATCAATGGTGTTTGTTTGGGATGAGCGTCTTAACTACCAATCACCTTTTGCCTGGATACACCTGTCTATAAATTTGACATGTGTGGACTGACAATTCCACTGTACTTTCATTTTTTGTTGTTTTCTAATGGGTAATTGAATTATGCAACTTATCGCTGCATTTAACTACATATTTGCAAAGTTCACAAATGGTGCCGTTTGTTCAAAGCTGTTAACTTATAACGACTTGTTAACATGTGAGTTAATGGATTGTTAACTTTAACGGAGAGAAAGTCTGTTACTTGAAGCCCCATTAACATTAATTTTGTTGTTAACTTGCCGTTACATTTAACAAAGGTGTAGAGCTCCTTTATCGGTTTGAAAATGGCGTTAGTTGCTGCACACCCTTAGCAAAAAGTCCTATAGAATACCAGTATAGTTTTCTATAGAATTCTTTGGAACATTCTAGAAAGTCTGGTGGTGTGTGTGTGTGTATTTTCTATAGTATGAAATTCTATAGAATTCTACAGAATTTTGGGGGCCTGTAGGAAATAATGACCCCAAATATTCTACAGTTTCTGTTGCGCAAATCTTATAGTTTTTCCTAGAGATTTATGGTAAAATATTATAGTATTCTTTAGATTACTTTACAGTGTTTTCTGTAGGAAATTCTACAGTTATTTTTTGCCTTTAATCAAGTTTTGTGAAATGACTGCACAGTTACACTGTCTTCAGTTTCTTGTTAATACTAACTTCTATGAAGTTGTTATACATGTACATTGAATCTAACCAGCAGTTGCCAGGCAAGATATGCCCACATTTTGCAAGAGATGGATTGAAACCATGCTAAAACCCCCCAAAAAACAGCGGCTGCCAGGCAGGATACATCCACATTTAGCAAGAGACGGATAGAGAACAAACTTAAAACAAACGAGATTTTTTGTACAATCAGGGGCAATAATCCAGAAAGTTATGGTCTGAAATGCGCAAATATTAAAAAGGACTGAGATCTTTGTGATATAAAGATATGTTTTAAGTTTCATCAAAATCGGATAAAAATTGTGACCTCTAGAGGGTCCACAACCTTCATATTGCAAACTTTTACACAATTTGCGCACAAAGAGTGGCCGTTTTGTTGGGCAGTTTCATTTCAATTTTCAAGAAAATCGAATTCAACCTTCATTATGGTGGAATGGTGATATATTTAAATGTTTTTTAAAATCTGAGAAAAAAATTGTGACCTCTAGAGAATCTGCAAGCTAAAAATGCAATTTTTCAAACAATCAGGAGCCATAATCCAGGAATTTACGTTCGGATATGCACGATTATCAAAAGATACCAAGATCTTAGTGTGTAATGATGATATATTCACATTTTTTTTTAAATCAGATAAAATTGTGACCTCTAAAGAGACCACAAACTAAAAATGTGATTTTTTGTACAATCAAGGGCCATAATTCAGGAAGTTACGATCTGATACGCGCGAATATCAAGGTCTTTGGGTTATAAACATGTTTTTCAAGTTTCATCAAAATCGGATGAAAATTATAGCTCTAGAGTGTCCACAAGAGCAAAATAAGATTTTTCGTACAATCAGGGGCCATAATCCATAAGTTTCGATCCGATACATGCTAATATCAAAATAAACCGAAATCTTTTGGAGATAAACCTATATTTCAACATTCGCCAAATGTGGACGGATGGACAGAGGCGACAACAATATGTGACCCTCCACTACAAAACCAGTCACATGTCCCAATTTTTAAAAACTGAGATTTAAAGCTTATCTTAAAAGGGACTGAAACAGCTTTTTTTTTGGTAGTTTTGACCCATATACTGTAGTGTATTTTGCAGTGTCTAGAAATTGAGCCGTGGGACATCCGACTCGTTTTGTACTGGAGGGTCACATGAAAATGTGGGCGTATAAAAATTAAAAATTCAGCCGATGATTGAACAGTTTTCTCTAGGATTAACTTTAATCAGCCTATTAGCTAACAGATAATGAAGTTGACAATCCAGCAACAGAAATTTAACGGACAGTTAACAAACGACATGTTAGCAAGATAATGATCCGTTAAGAGTTTAACAGATCGTTAAAATAACTAAGTTTTGAACAACCGGCTCCAGGTTTTCCATCACTTTTTGGATACACTTCAGACCAACGGAATTTAATTTCATGTCTATATTTTAAAATAAAAACTTACAAGGGTATAAGGTAAATCATTGAATGTTTTATGATGAAATAATCCCATCTTCTGACTAATGACACTGTCTAATAAATGAGCACGAGCATTTTGCCATTGTACAAGTTTAGTTATATGTGATTCTAAAGAGTTGAACAAATCACTCGCCCAGTTATATGTTGATACAGTTATCTGTAATAGAAGAAAAAACTCTTAAAACATTTTACAGAATAGTATGACCAGGTAGTATTTAATACAGCCATTCACCCAATATTAAATCTAGACTTACTGTGGTATTGGGGTGTATAGGCCACAAGATGGCCTGGATTGTTTATGACAATCAGAAGAGCTAATTAAAAACAGCCATCTTCCATTTCACTCCATCCCAGAATTTCATCTAGGATCAAAGCCTTTTATTAATCAAGGGAAGTAACTCTATTAACACAAAGAACTCAAGAAGGCTTCTGACCACTATTCCTTAATAATATGAATAAGTTGGTTTAGTAAAGGGAGTATATGACATCCCCCGGTCTCAAACAAAAACTCCGGTAAGGAATTAAAATTTAGAAATGAAACGTTAACTTATACCATGAAGCAAAATTATAGCATACACACACTATCATACTTCATTACAAGCAAATAAAATGCTTAAAAACATTAAAGTTGAACATTTAAAATATCAAATTGTCAGTGGAATTTTACATGTTTCTTAAAATTCTTAAATTGTTGAGTACTGCTCAAACCTTTATGCAGAGGTATCTTATAAACAAACATGCGTTAATTATTCCTAAAATTCAAATACAATCTCAACTACAGTTTTGAACATCACAATGAATGTGAATTAGGATTGAAAATACATACATTACAAGGTATACTAACAACAAGAGAATTTTATTAATAACAATTTTGTATAAACATGCAATAAGAACATTATTAAATCACATTTTACTATTAACTCAATTTTCCTGTAATCCTAAGATTATTATTACTAAGTAATTTCTCAGTTATGTCAATTAAATCTGGAGATTGGTCTATATTGACCCATTTACATTCATGAGGTTTATCATCATTAAAATTTAATAACAACTGTAGATTTCCACACTTAATTCTACCTTTCTTGATGTGAAAAACATTATCATTATTATTGACATCAACTAGGTAATTTAATTGTTCTTCCATCTGTGTATGACATAATTTAGATATTGAAGCTAAATTCTTATTATCATTTAGATAACTCACACATTGAGATATAGTGTAAGGTGTAGTAACTCTATTAAATACAACATTTTGATCAGCAAAGTCTGACAAAACTAAACCATTTTCATAGGTGTATTGATAAGTCAAATCATTAGATACATGAACATTATCATTTACCGTTTTACCAAGATGTTTTCGTAATTGATCAATATGAGTTAGACGTTTATTTGGCTCATTAGAACGAACAAAGCATGGTTTTAGTCTATTTATAGAATAAACATCTTGTAATATCTTTCCGTCCAAAGTGGAAAGTATATAATGCGTTCTGTCCAAGATTTGATGAACCACTAAGGGACCACACCATTCAGCCTTCATCTTCCTAGAGTTACAAGTAAGAGATGAAGAAGATGGTTTTAATACATAGACAAATTGTCCAAGTCCATAAATAGGGTTTTTACTTATACTATGAGAAATGCTTATATTTTGATGTTCTTGTTGTCTACGTTGAAGATCAAGCATAGAAGATGATATAGCATTGAATTTTTGCTTTAAATGACTTAAATACTCCTCATAGGATTTACTAACTCCATCGAAATTCCAAGCTAAAGAAGTAAGATTCTTTGGTGGCTTACCAAAGGCAAGTTCGTATGGACTAAAATTTCCTAATTGTGGGGAGACAAAGGAATTGTATGCATATGTGCAAGTTGACACATATCGAACCCAGTCGGTACCATATTGGTTCAAATTGAACTTGAGCAAGTCTGATATTGACTTAATATGTCTCTCCACCATGAGACTACCATGATTAGATACACTGATAAGTTTGTGATCAATCTGTAATGCAGAACAAAGAATAGAGACAAGTTTTCCTGTAAGCGATGAAGCGGCATCAGTTATTAATACTGATGGCGGACCAAATATACATACAATCTTCTGTATAATAGCTTCGCAAATAGTCTCAGCATCTAATGTTTTGAGGGGAATACAGATAAGAAAACGAGTTATTTCATCACAGACTACCATAATATGTTTAAATCCTGTTGGTGATGCAGGCATAGATTTGAAATCTAAACATATTTTATCAAAAGTACAATACTCTGTTGGTATACGTGGATGATACATCAGAACATTGTCTGTTTTCCCTTTAAATTGTTGACATTTATGACAACTAGTGATATATGATGAGATGGTAGAAAACATACTAGGGAAATAAAATAACTTTCGCATTGTGAGATATGTCCTTACAATACCTTGATGACTAGATAATAAACTATCATGATATATAGCAATAATATTATGACATAATGATTCTGGAATTGCAAGCTGAAGAGAAAATGTATTATCATTATGTATGAGAAGACGAAACAAAATATAATCACATATAATATATTCTTCACTTTTGTGTTTGACTGATTTTGCTGCTTTACGGTGTGAAGGCAGAATACCATGACTGAGAAAATCATATACAGGTTTGAAGAATGGAGAAGTTTCTTGTTCTAACCGTAGTTGATTTTTATCTACTGGTAAATTATAATCACGGATCATCTTTTTCTTGATAACTTTTAATAGTTTATCTAGCTGAGCTTGTTTAGGAAAATGTGTGCGAATAACATTATCCGCATTATGAACTACAGGTGTAGGTGGGATACATAGTTCAATTGGTATCTCGATTTCTTCAGGTGATTCAGGTTGAAAAGCATCATCCACAATCCTTGGGTCTTGTGTGGTAGATGATGCTTTAATAGAACTATCATTTGATATCCTGATATGAGATCGTTTGGGAGATTGGAAAATTGTCGGGATTTTCTGAACATCAGAAGGCTGATTATTAACTGTATCAACCGAATTATGTGATACTGTCTGATGTTGGGCAGAAGGGAAAACTGCAGGTACAGAAATGTTATGTGTCTTGGCCCATTGACGAGTTACAGGTCTATCAGTTACTGGATTCAGAATAGCGAATGCTGTAGGAACAATACTGTCTATCTCCGAATCACTTTCGAGTGGGCTTCGGGAGAGAAAATCAGCTAGGACTAATTCTGTGCCCTTTTTGTAACCAATCTTAAAGGCATAATGACTAAGTTTGACTAACAGTTTCTGTAATCTGTTGGTACAAGGTGGACGTTTAGAGTTACAAAGGTGGACAATGGCAGCGTGATCAACATAAGCATCAAATTCAACTCCTCTAAGTAGATATTGGAAATTAGAGATATTGATCAGAAGACCAAATAATTCTAATTCTGTGACTGAATAGCGCTCGCATGCCTTGGGAAGTCGTTTTGAATAATATCCAAGAATTCTCTCTTCACCATCAATAATTTGGGTAAGATATGATCCTGTAGCTGTTCTTGAGGTGTCACTATAAAGGGTAATCCTACCACTATCATTAGGCATGTACAGAATAGGTGGTTGTACAAGTAGTGACTTAACCATAACAAATGCTTCTTCATGTGCTGCAGACCATTTAAATGATGATTTCTTGCTGGAAATTTTATGCAAGGGTTGTAGAACTGACTGTAAGTATGGGAGAAAATTGGAAACATAGTTAACAGCACCTATGAATTTTCTTACATCTTTACTTGACGTAGGTCTTGGGATATTTTGGATTGAGCGGCATCTATCAGACAAAGGCTGCAGTGTGACTAAACCTTGTTTATCAATCGCAATCTTATGACCCATATAGACCACTTCATGACAGAAAAATGAACATTTTCTTGGTGTAACTTTGAGTCCATTTTGAATTAAGGCACTGAAAATTAACTGTAAATGCTTCTTGTGAGCTTCGTTGTCTTTACTGAATAAGATAATATCGTCATGATGGGCTATACAAAATGAATAACTACCAGGAACTGTTGATAATATTTCATCAATTTTAGATTGAAAAACTGCTGGTGAGACACTCAAGCCTTGTGTTAACCGTTTAAAGTAAAAATGTTTGCCTCCAGAATATGATGAAATACCCGTATATTGTTGGGCTCTAGGTGATAATGGAAGTGAAAAAAATGCTGACTTCAGATCTAAGCAACTTATAACATTAGGTTTAGCATGACCAATCCTCTTTAAGGTGTCAGATAATAGGGGAAATGGATGGTTAAGACGTTTGATTTTAGAATTAAGATACCTGAAATCAACAACAACACGTTTTTCTTTAGTAGCTTTCTTAGGTAGAATGAGAACTGGTGATGTATACGACTGGTGACCAACAGCTAAAATTCCTAGTTTGACAAGCTTTTCTAATTCCTGATCCACAATCTTTTTCTCAACTTCTGTTTTTGGATAAGGGCGAATGTAGAAAGGGCGATGGTCGTTTACTTCTATATCAACTTGTATGTCAGGGCATTTTCCAATTTCACCATGAAGACTGAAAGCTTCCCGATTTTTACACAACATATCATAGAATTTGTCTTTTTGAGAAAGATCAAGCACACTTTTGGACAAATCAATTTGTGACTTGAAAACAGACTTACTATTACTTGATGATGTAACATTATTTTGATCATACTCAGAAGTGAAGTTAATATTATCATAACTTACAATATCTTGAAGGGAGATAAATGAAATTGGTCGAGTAGGTCTGATATGCAAAGTTTTAGCACTTGTGTTATGAATTGGTATAATGGCTTTATTTCTTTCCAGCTTAACCAAAATTGTTGAAGGACACATATCAGAAATATGACTGCCACAATACATGACAACTTCACGATTCCTAAACAAAGGAGGAACTTTACCATGAACAGTGATGTAACGACAATGTTTAGGTCTGACATATGCACTATGAGCGGTTATAAATGGAATGGTTGTAGCTTTACAATGAAATACATTGTCACGAAAAATAAGACTTCCATTCAAATCAGCTAAAGTTTCTTGACCAATGATGATATCAATTCCGATTAAATCGGCAGCAATAAAAGCTTGAATGGTAAACTTTACATTTTGAATAAGCACATAAAACTTAATAGAATATTTACACAATAGTAGATTGCCATTACCAAGCCGAAAGCTAAGTGGATTTGACAACAAATGAACAGGCAAACCACTTAAATAGGGTGAAGATTGAATAAGTAAAGACGAAATGATCGACCTTGATGCACCACTATCAATTAATAATAAAGCTGAATGACCATCTGAAAATTCTCCTTTGCAATAATTTCGTTTTGAAAGTTGAATAGAAACAGAACTAGAATGATTCTGTTTACCTGAAGTAGAATGAATAGGTTTGGTTTGATTAGATTTAGGGAATTCATTCTGAGCAGTAGAATAAATTCCCTCTATTGAAAATCCTGTTTTTGTCTTTTAGCAGAAAGGTGTTTCTGACGCAGAAAACATGATCTCCATGTATGATTTGGTTTCAAGCAGTAGTCACAAAATATAGGTCAATCAGCTGACTGGCTAGAATTATTGACATATTTAGAATGCCTATTTGTGTACGAGGAATATCGCTGTTGACTAGGTGAACGAGAATAATCACGTCTTGATCTATACTGACTAGGTGAACGAGAATAATCACGTCTTGATCGAACTCCAGGGTTGTTTGTATGCGATTTGGGACTAGGTGAATAAGGGCTTCGTCTGGGTGAAAGTGATTTCTCACGAGCATAAGACGAATGACTATAATTTGGATGTTTGGATCGGTGTCTGACATGATCATCTGATGCTACATGCAACTTAAGTTCATCTAATTCTTTTGGTAATGAAGAAAGATCATCTGAGTCGGACGTATAGAAGGATACCTCCTTACTAGGATTTACGGTTTTGTCAGGGTTATTTATATCAAAGAAACACTGAACTTTTGTTGTGATGTCATTCAAAGTAGTTGTGTCATTTGTTGACATGGCAACGACTTGTTGACAGTTTGTAGGGAGGATTGAAAAAAAATTTATGTTTGAGTTGGGTGCGACCTACTCCAAGTTGAGTAGCTAATTTCTCCAAGCGTTCTACATTTTCCGCAGGAGTGATAGAAGAGTCGTAAGTGAATGAGGAATAGGCTTGGTGTAAACCAAATGAAGACTTATTTTCGGAGAATCTATTAATAAACTGCGTGCGTAAATCTTCACGACTTCGAAATATTTTCTCCTCTATCCACAATCTCGCGGTTCCTTTTAAAGACTGTTTGAAAAGATTTATCATCTTATTGATAGCAAGAACTGTCTGAGGATTCATCTCCTCATCAGAGTACTCAAGGTAATCTTCGAAAGATAAAAAATGGGCAGTGGCCAGATCCCTATTTAATACAGACCCATCAAATCTATCAAATGACAGAGGTCTCTTGCGTTCAACAACCTCGTTCCGACGGTTAGCCATAATTGTAATTGTATACAAAATAATCAAAATAGTTAAAAGATGTTTACAATTTTGTCCAAACATTGAATATGATTGACCTTGATTAATTCGTTCACTATATGAGCAACTATTATCAAAATAATTGTGTAAGGCAAATCAGGATGACTACAAGTTTAACCAATAAAGAAAGAAATAATGCATCTTGTAAACATGGAAAACATCAATTAGCAAAACAAATTATCTAAATATTTAAGATCATGAAACAATAATAACATATTCACACAACCATTCAGCATAATTCACACAAATATGGTATCAGAAAACGTTTATATTATAATTTGACCGGAATATTGCCAAATTAATTTGAAAGTTGTAAATTTGAATTTACTTATAAGCCAAAATTAAAATTTCTAAAGCCTTCTTTCACAATTCTGTTTTAAGAAAAAAAATATTGTCTCTTTTACAAGTTTTAGGGATAAAAGTCATTGATTTATACATCAGGCTTCAGTAAAAGTTCACAAGACAGCAAACTTGAGTTGAAATAATGTCACTTGTAGGCTACACAACACAGTCACAAGACAGCAAACTTGATTCCAAGATTGTCACTGTACAACACTGTAGTCTATACTTCATTAATTATGTCACTATAAATGAATTAGATCTAGGCTAGTAGTAGTTAGAGTTCTAGGCATCCACACTTTAACATGGGAAAATTGGCACTCATGTCAAAACAGATTTTCCATTAGGCCTTTATAATTATAACACAGCGTAGGCCTACATGTGTATGGATTTAACTAAGTCTTCACTAAGTCTTATTATTCATTTGGATTATTTGAAATGTCTCTGGATCTGTACATAAGCAATTTTGGCTAGATTTTAATTTCACACAAATTAATAATAATAGAGTTTATAATCAGGGCTCACTATTTCAAGTCTGATGAATTTGTAGTCCTCAGAAAATAAAGGTTCCCAAAAATCTGCTGAATGACTAATTTCACCCAAATAGAGTTTAATCAGGCCTCACTAGGTCTACTTCTGATGAAAGTTTACTCCTCAGAATAAAGTAGATTCCCAAAATCTGTTGAATAATGGGAGAATGTGCTCCACAATTATGAGTCCAAATCTCAAAACATGTGCTCCTCACATCACAAGTCAATTCTTGGTAACAATTCAAAAATATCACTTGAAAACTAGTTCTTCATATTCTACATACTAGAAATGGGAGTTTGGCATCTCCACCATGTGGTATTGGGGTGTATAGGCCACAAGATGGCCTGGATTGTTTATGACAATCAGAAGAGCTAATTAAAAACAGCCATCTTCCATTTCACTCCATCCCAGAATTTCATCTAGGATCAAAGCCTTTTATTAATCAAGGGAAGTAACTCTATTAACACAAAGAACTCAAGAAGGCTTCTGACCACTATTCCTTAATAATATGAATAAGTTGGTTTAGTAAAGGGAGTATATGACATTACACTCAAGATGGATTCCATTTATAAACATTACATAATCAAGGTCCAGTTAGTCACTTTAGTAAATGAAGGAATGGATGTCACTTAAATACTACTCCTTTAACAACTATAAAATATTTAAGTTTAAATATATATAATTATTATTTGTTGTTTATTGTTACCAAGTAACCTCTAGTATATTAAATGAAAGATTGTAGATTGTAGGCAGTTGGCCACAGGCAGGTAGGAGGGCATACTGAAGGACAGGTCTCTGATAAGTTATTATTTAGACACTGTTCCTTATTAAGTTACCTAGCCATTGGGTCATTATTGCAGATATATTATTATTGTCAAGTATTGTTACAAGAATATAGAATTATACCAAGAAGAAGTGAGTTGTTCAATTATTGTATGTTCAATCTTACACCCCCAACCCCAATTGAACATACAACCCATCATCGAGGTTGGACTGATAAGCAGGTCCATAAACCCCGGATGATAATAGCATAAAATTAACAAGAGCATCGGTACCGCTGCAATATACGTCCAGACTCCTGGGGGTCGGGGCATGCACCAAAATCAATAATTGCTGTCTTTACAGTATAAGGAATAAATATGCAAAGTTCCAAAATGATCCATTCAGAATTGCAGTCTGTGGCCTTAAGACGCTAAGCACAAAAAATGGATGTGGCTTTGCCTTGGGGGTCAAAGCATGCACCAAAATCAATAGTTGCCGTCCTTTGGCTATAAGGAATACATATGCTAAGTTCCAAGATAATCCATTCAGAATTGTGACCTGTATATGACAAACACAAAAATTGGGCATGGCTCTGTCCCTGGGGGTTGGGACATGCACCAAAATCAATAGTTGCCGTCCTTAGGAAATGTAGCTTATAACCTCTACTTTCCATCTACTGAAGTGATTATCGATATCTTTTTTTAGCATGTACAAATAGAATTTCCAAGAAAACTCAATGTTTTTTGTGTTTCCAGGGATACCAGACAAACCACAGTCTATAGCCAAAAATTGTCCAGTAGCTTTTTTGGACTTGCAATTAGCCTTGTTCATGCCAAATTTGATGCAAATCTATGCAGGCATAACTGAGAAAATTTAACTTTTGTTGTCATCAGCACACTTTATCAAAATTGCTTTTGGGCCAAGTTTGGTAATTAAAATTGGTATTTTTGGGGTGGTTAATATGTAGTTTACCAACCAAAATAACAAAATATATCATATCAACAAAAATTACAACGCTGGTTTTTTTTAAAATGTGCATGTTAGACTGATCAACGCCCTTAACTCCAATTGCAATTCACGATGACACCATGATTTATATTTGCTCTCCTAGAAATCTAATAATGGCTTGACAATGTAAATATTGTTGATTTATATAGAGAAAGCTTGTTTTGATTTATCTAGCACAAAACCCACCTGTTTACCCTGTATAAACATAAGTAACAAATTTTGACGAGGAACAAACTCTTGTTCTGCTCTAAAATGTGATAAAGCATCAGTTGATCCTTGATCTATGAAGACATATGGTTGGTACTTCTGATTTCCTAAATCTGAAAAATATGTATGGATCAGAAACATACAACATTTTGTCCCAAATCAAAAAATAGTAACATAGAAAAAATATTTATATAATCATTTTTTTCAAACATGGACTAACATGTCCATGTGTCCATGGAGCTAATGCCAAAACTGCATATATCTCAAGACCTCTGTTTTTTATTAAATAATATAGAGATTTTTTAACCCTGAACAATATTTTATTTAAAAGAAACGAATGCCGGAACAGATATAGCCTATCTAACCTCTCTCTTAATTGAGCTGACAAACAGGAAGCTGACCCACAAAGCAGACAATGTACATAACTTACTCTTAGTTGAAGGAAACTCTGAATCCATATTCTCATGTAAAACAACGGATCGCCACTGATCTACATCACGTCCTAAAATGAGAAACTCCGGAGAATCTTTTTCCGTCGTTAATTTTTTTCTGGCTGCATCGAGAGAGGTCTCCATATTATCTTCTGCTGGCTTTAAAAAATAAAGGATCAAATTTAGATGCACAATGCAATAGAAATATACCAAACTTTAACAAGTCTTCTATTTGATGAGTGAATTTTATAATTCAAAGACCATGTGATTCAAGTGACCATAAATGCAAGAACATTTTTTGACTAAATTGTTAAAACAGATCAGTCAAAAATTGGAAAGAGATCTGCAAGTCATACGTAAATTTGTGACGCTAATGAGAAAAGTGTGCCTTAAAACAGAAAAATATGATTTATTAGATATTTACCTGTACGGGACTTCTACAAGGAAAGTATTGAACACCAGTTAATAACTCGCCTTGTTTATCAACAAGTTTAAAGAGAGTAAATGTTAGATTAGAAGCAATGGTAGGTAAGATATTCTGGATTTCTTTAAGTGCATAATCAACAGAAAACATAGATAACAAATTAAGCTCAAATCTGTTGATGGAAGGTGTACCTGGAATAAAAATCAATAAATATCATTTTAAACAATAAAAAAGTGTTCTGTACCGGCTTGTTCGATTCAATTATTCAATAAGAAACTGGATTGATATTATGAGCTGGATCCAAAAGAAACTAAAAACATCTTTCTATACAATATTTAGCCGGGTGTAAGCTGTTTCATACTTAGTTCATTCGTACCTCACTTCATACCTCAAACTGATTCATACCTTTTCCTATATGTTGTTGAAATAAAGGTGAAACATAATTAAACGATTTGATAAAATCCAATTGCTACGTGAAATTTATAAAAATGGCTGACGAACCAGAATTAGAACACACATGTGATTTGTACCTGAAATAGTTGATATAAGTTGAAATAAATTTAAAATTGAAATAAATTGAAATGAATTGAAATGAATTGAAATAAATTGAAATAAATTGAAACAAATTGAAACAAATTGAAACAAATTGAAATAAACCTATATGTTGTTGAAATAAATTGAAATAATAAACGGTTGAAAAAAAACAAAACCAACACTGCTTCCTGCCTTTTGTTGTTTTTAATCTGGTGTTGATTATTTAACCCATTCTGGCAAGTGAGTTGTGATTATTGTCGATAATTGATTGGCGATTGTTAAAGCAGTTTAAAAAAAACGATTGAAAAATATTTAATCTGGTGTTGATTATTGAACCCATTCTGCTGAGTGAGTTGTGATTATTGAAGATCATTGATTGACGATTGTTAAAGCAGTCAAAAAACAATTGCAAAATATCTAATCTGGTGTTGATTATTGACCCCATTCTGCCGGTCCCAAGTCTGGGTGCAAAATGAGGAGGGTTAAGCTAAAGTGCATGCAAAAGTTCTCTTGTTCTCTTGAAATTAACCAAGGTACGAAACAGCTCATGTGAGGTACGAATGAACTAAGTATGAAACAGTCGGGTTACGAAGGTTACGAAACAGCTCGCACTCTATTCAGACTAGTAGCTTATACAGATCTCTTTGCGGATACTGTTATTTGATTTGTCAAGTTTACTAAACAATAAAAAAAAAAACCAGGCCTATAGAAAAAGCTGCATATAATATCTTTTTTGCTTTAATACTAGAAAGTTACATGTAGTAAATAAAATAAAATTCTATTAACCTAGGCCTCATCGCACAAAGATTGTTGAGTCAAAAAACTAACCTCTCCTTCTTTCCGGGTTAACTTTTGTGTCAGAGTATAATACATAGGAAATTAATGGAATTTATTGAGACCTCACCTTGACACAGTTCCTGTTTAAGACCTTACCACCCCTTTATTTTACTTATTAAAGAGTAAATAAAATATTGAAACTACCTAATTTTGAGCAGTAGTTTATAAATGGTCTTAATACAGATGGATAAACAGTGTGAAGGTTTCCTCTTTGTCCCGATTCATATTTCATCCTCACTTCTTTCAACGGGGAACTGGTGGGACTGACTTCTCTGCTTAAAGAAGGAAGTTCTGTTGTTGAAATGGCTGCAGTATCAGGAAACTCAAACATCTAAATTCAAAATAGAATTCACTTTACAAAATCTCTTTTTGCATGTACACACAATAAACCATGATCCAAAACCAACACTTAATGTTGCCACCTAGGAGTTTACATTTCTCTACAATCTGTAATGTCCTTATTCCTCCCTTGAGTCACTTGAGATAATAAAATTTTCATAAACTGATTTTACCTAGCATAGACATTTGAACCTTGGTAAAGTGGCACATAGGGATAAAGTGTCTCATTAAAATGCCAAATTCAACATCCATTGATGTGAACACAGATTGAGCTCTTTAACTGCTGTTTCATATATAAATTTCATCCAATTTGTATTACAATTATTATAATTACCAGGGAACTTTGAGGAGGAGGTGTGGAAAATTTGCTTTTTGATGGCATACGATTCTTTAAAGATTGCAATGGAGAAGCTGATTGGACAATTGGCTTTAACTGTAATGAATCAGAAAATCTTTTTCCAATAATAGAGTGTCGTCTATCATGTTTGTCACCTAAAAAGCAAATAAAAATATCAATAAATTTCTTTTATTATGCATTAATTCATATACAATCAGACACAATTGAAATCCTGAGCAAAAAAACAATATATAAGACAAAGGTGTGAATTTTCTGCAGACTTCATTGTACTGACCCATTCTTATATATATACATGTTTACAGCTATGTAAATGATGGACCATGTTCCTGAAGCAATGACTGCAAGTTTTACAACATATGAAGCAATGACTGGAAGTTTTACAACATATGAAGCAACAACTGCGAGTTTTACAATATCTAGACGTTGCTAGATTACTTCACAATTCCAGAACTTATAGTTACGTTATCTCCAGACACATGAACAGTAGCGTCCAATCAGAGGTTGTGACATAGCGACCTCCAAGGAAACCTTTGACAGTGAACGAACCTTGAACTTTGCAACTCGATTATCACAGGTAGACATGTTAGTTGGAAAGCACGAGATAATCACAAGTTGGGCTTGTACCCAATCGAAATTAGTGTCGAAATATGCAGGGTATTACGTGAAGGCCTTGATAAAATGTACATAGTTAAAGCGAGATCAAGCCTTCTATTGAAGATGATGATGGACAAAAGATGGTTATAATAAAGTCTGAACCAAATTCTCGATTTCTGAACACACCTATTCATAATGATTTTTCAATCAAATCAAGTTTGAATGCTGTGTTTTTAATACTGGTATTTCACTTTGATTATTAACTAATCTTCATTAATATACCATCTAACCTTTTTTATGGAATTTTTACTACCGACATGTTATGGTTTTAAATTTGTATACATACCTTTAGGACTAACAGGAGATGATGGCACTGAAGAATGTAGTAGGTCTGGTTCTGAATGACTTCTAGGTATATGACATATAGGTGCCGTTAATAGATTGAACTCTAATATAACATCACACAAAGCATGTTTAACAGCTGATGTTAATTTATCTATCAAATTTTTCATCTCAGATTTATTATTAAATCTATCCCATATCTTAAACTGTATTAATGCTGTTGGGCCTGTAGAAATTAGAATTAAAATTTATAATGCAATCAACTTCAACAAAATATATAAAACCATAATATGTCTAAAGATATTTATCAAACATAGCTGGTCTATGTGTGGTAATAATGAATAGTCACAAAATTTTCACACAATTTAAGTTTGATATCTTGATCTATCCATTGTTCACAAAGTACATTAATCATGAGACTGTCATTATTTGATTGGTTACGAACTGAACATACTATATAAGAGATTTCTTATTAAACTGTTGATATGTTGTTCATTCACGATCATCTAGTAAATATGAAAATTACAGCCACCTACTTAAAATGGGTAACTAAGGTAGAAGCAAGCCAAAGAGAAGGCCAAACCAGATTTTAATAGACTTCAAAATAAGGTGCTCTCTCAATGAGAAGGGACACATTTTTTTTTACTTTTGCACTGATAACTAATAAATAATTATATCAGTGAATTTATATGTCGGACACATACTCTCATGTCTATACTGAAGAGTTGTTAATTCCAGATATTTTGTATTAAAGTTTTCTTGTACCTGGTTTTGTAGTATCAGGTGATGGCTCATGGCGTACTGTATGTAAAAGTTGATCAAAATCATCAGAACTCAGTATACCAGATGTTGTCATTGATGTGGGATATGGACAGTTTAATACTTTAACTGGTGAACCAGTTGAATCAACTAAAGATACACTGATACATGCTATACCTATAAAATAAAACAATAAGAGGTTGCCATGTAAGATACGCCCACTTTTTGCAAGAGATGGACAGAGAACAAGCTAAAAAAAGAAGATTTGACGCACGACCAGAGGCCATAATCCAGGAAGTTACAATCCGATCTTTGGGATATAAACAAATATTTTAAGTTTCATCAAAATAGGATAAAAATTGTGACCTCTAGAGGGACCACAACCTTGGTATTACTTTTCCACTATGGATGAATATTGTGAACTCTAGAGAGATCACAAGCTAAAAACGTGATTTTGTTCAAGCAGGGACCATAAATCCAGGGAGTTGAAAGGCACCAAGATCTTTGAGTTATAAGCATACATTTTATCTTTCATCAATAAAATACTGTGACATATAGAGTGTCCACAAGCTAAAAATTTACCTATGACATTTTTCAGATTTTAGCCTTTGATTTTTATTTCCAAGATAAAATACCATTGGCTCCAACATTGTTTCATTGTGTGTTTTATGAATATTTTCAAAATAAACAAGTAAACAGTGAGGCTAATGTCTCCCGCCAGAATTACAAAATAAATAGATGACACATATTATTTAAATGCACACATTTATCTTTTTCAAAAGTATTGAGCAATTAAACTGATTACTTTGTCTAAGGTTTTGAAGTACTTGATAGTGAACCTATGCACTACATTTCATCACTCTCCATCAGTTAGCCTTAGCAGGAAATGTTAATCATTGAACTAAAGTCAAGACATTCACCTAATGAACATCTACATCAAGTTTAAACATTTTACCTCAATTAAAAGCAGAGTTGTTATGTTCCAAAGTTTTGGCAAATCAAACTGCTTTCTGCTACTTACCCTAAGCATAAAATTCTCATCATGGAACTTAGACAAGGCAAAGTTATCGTGTTCCAAAGTCTCAACCAATCAAATTTACTATCTATGCTTAGCCATAGTGGAAAATGCTCATTATCAAACTTAGTCAAGGTAATAATTTAATGAAACTATACACCAAATTACATCACTCTCACTTAATTGGAACTAAAGTTATCGTCTCCCAATGCATCAACCAATTAAACTGCTTATCTCTGCTTATCCTAAGCAGAACATTCGAACATTCTAGCTCAATCAGAGGGGAGTTATTGTGTCCCAAAAAGTGTGACGGACACACAGACGGACCAATGAAAAGATGGACAGATAGACAGACAGACAGACAGACAGGGGATAACAATCAAAGATATTAAAATTGAATTATTTCAAAATTGTTTTGTTATATATATAAAACAGTAATAAAAGCATTTGGGCATCATCTAATGCTTAATTTGTCTTACAATAAAATAAACGGATGGACCGTAGCTGTATTTTCCATGCCACGTAAATAAAATGAGCGAGAAATATTTTTGTGAATGATGATGGTATGTTAAAATTAGGTGACCCAGTTGCCATTAGCCAGAGTATTATCATTTATTCCAAATAGATCTATCTGTCGCAATAGATCTAACAACTAAGCCCTAATCAATGTTTTTTAACGTTGTGATCTTAAGTTAGGAGAATGAGACGACTGTCCTAAATTAAAATAAATTTAGTTCAAATTGTCCCTAAAAAAGTTTTGTGAAACACCACTATTTTAAGTAAAGATTAAAACTTAACTTAAAATATTATTCTAGTGAATTTTAGATAAAATGCTTAAAATCATTTTGTGAAACTCACCTATCTTAAGTTAGGATGAAATTTTAGTTTATGACAATTTTAAGGAGATTTAAGTTTTTGTGAAACAGGGCCCTGGAATAAAGCAACTCTAAATCTAATACAGTCTTTTGCTTGTGGAATATTACCTATACTTCAATTATTTCATTAGTAATATTATTTGCAACTTATGGAGCCGAGGGAAAGTACCATTATGTCAAGAAATTTCCGTTTCCAGTACAAATGTGTACATAGCTGTCAAAACAACTAGTCATTATTTCATTGGCAGCATCTTAAATGTTAATCATGAAATAGTTTTGGAAAATTCTGAAATTCTTTCTCGACCCATCCTGGTATTCAAACCTGAAATATTGCAGTTGTGAGTCCAATGCTTAACTACATGACAATACAATTTCGATAAAGTACAGAGTACTACTAAAACAAAACAACTTGAAATGTTGATTCCTTATATAGAAAGTCATATCCCACAAAAACAATAAAATACAGTTAATTGAACAGGAAAATGCATTAGATTTTTACCTTTTCCACTAGCTGGTGGTCTGATATAAAGAAACACATTTTCTCTTTTAATAGCTTCATATTCATCATTTATAACATCCTAAAATTAAAAAAAACATAGTAGATTTAAAATACCAAATATTGTTAATAAATTCATTATTTGCTACTATAGCATTTAGTATAGGTAATTAATGATAAACAGATATTAAGGAACTTCTATTGTTTCTACATCCTTGTTTTCATATGAATTCTGTTTTTATTCTTTTGACTGAGCATGGTATTATTGCAGTTTAATTATAGTTGTCTACCTGTAACAGTGTGTCATTAATTCATCATTTACAATATAATTACCTGGAACTGATCTTCAGGATCATTGCTGTCATAGTTTGGTGTATGAAGAAACTGTAGTAAATTCTGTCTAAGATAATACATTAGAGCAAATAGATACATCATAGCATGAGCTGGTATAGATAACTGTATAACTTTACTCACACCATCCTCCATGTTCTGTATAAACTATATACAAGAAAATACAAACAATGTAAAAGATTAAACATAGAATATACACAAGGGTTCACAATTTCTCCTATTAAATCTGTTAAAATCAAAGACGTGCCATTAAATATCCTCTATCCAATCAATTAGATACAAGGAAATTTCAAGTTAATGGTAGTACGATGAATTTTTAGTTTAGTTGTAAAGGATTTTTACTATTCTTAAATGTCTTTTCTATTCATTATTTTTTAAAAATAAATATGTTAATAAATACTTCATTGAAATGTGCACCAAAACAATTTTTTTTTTCAAGTGTAAGAACATGTTACCAAATAAGGTCAACAACATCTGTATTACTTACTCTTACATCTTCTGCCTTCAGTTTACATTTAGGATTTCTACTTAACATCAGAGATATGACGTCTAAAACAGCTTCATCTAATTTATATTGTAAAGCTCGAACTAAGCTGTCTTTAACCTCACTACCTATAAACAGATTAATACAACATTTACTAACAGAACAGTCTCAGATGTAAGAAAGCAGGTTTAAGTAAATCAAATGCCAAAATATAACAAAATGTTTTAGCTAAAAAATATTGAGCCATTCTGAAATGAATACCAAAAATGCTTGACATGGTTATGTAGCTTCAGATAAAGAAATATGGACTATTGTTTAAGCCAGTGGTTCCCAACGGTTTGTGTACTTTGCCCCACCTCAACATCGTAAATTATTTTGATACGAAAACAAATTGAGTTTTGCAAAAGTATTTAAGACAGAGAGAGCTGACGATGATACACAGGCATGAGAGCTTCTCCTAATGCAGCCACTCTATGTTCCCAATGTATCAAGAAAGGATGGACAATTTTGTAATTCTCATATTTTTTCAACAAAATACCCAGAATACAATGACCCAGGTGAATAAAATTAATGTTTATACATACAACTGAAGCTGAATGATGGATCTTAAAGAGTATCAATAAAGAAATTCAAAGATAAAGATATTAAACCAGCGGCTGCCAGGCAGGATACGCCCACATTTTCGAGAGATGGATAGAGAACAAGCTAAAAAGAAAGTGATTTTTCCTACAATCAGGGGCCATAATTCAGGAAGTTAAGGTCAGATGTGCGCGAATATCGAAAGGAACCAAGATCTTTGGGTTATAAAATTACATTTCAAGTTTCAACAAAATCGGATAAAAATTGTGACCTCTATAGGGTCCACAACCTTGATATACCATATTTTTACCCTATTTGAGAATGAACAGCGGCCATTTTGTCTGTCAATTTTGGACAGATTTTCATGAAATTCGAACTCAGCCGTCCTTAGGGTGTAACAGTGATATAATAATACAGTTTTTTAAATCGGATAAAAATTATGACCTCTATAGGGTCCACAAGCTAAAAACGCAATTTTTCGTACAATCAGGGGCCATAATTCAGAAAGTTAAGGTCCGATATGCGCGAATATCAAAAGGTACCGGGATCTTTGGGTTATAAACTTACATTTCAAGTTTCAACAAAATCGGATTAAAATTGTGACCTCTATAGGGTCCACAACCTTGATATACCATATTTTTACGCTATTTGAGAACGAAGGGTGGCCATTTTGTCTGTCAGTTTTGGGTTGATTTTCACGAAATTCGAACTCAGCTGTCTTTAGGGTGTAAAGGTGATATAATAATACGGCTTTTTAAATCGGATAAAAATTATGACCTCTATAGGGTCCACAAGCTAAAAACGCGATTTTTCGTACAATCAGGGGCCATAATTCAGGAAGTTACGATCTGATATGCGCGAATACCGAAAGGAACCGAGATCTTTGTTATAAACTTACATTTCAAGTTTCAACAAAATCGGATAAAAATTGTGACCTCTATAGAGTCCACAACCTTGATATACCATATTTTTACGCTATTTGAGAACGAACGGCGGCTATTTTGTCTGTCAATTTTGGGCCAATTTTCATGAAATTCGAACTCTGCCATCCTTAGGGTGTAATGGTGATATAATAAAACGGTTTTTTAAATCGGATAAAAATTAAGACCTCTATAGGGTCCACAAGCTAAAAACACGATTTTTCGTACAATCAGGGGCCATAATTCAGAAAGTTACGGTCAGATATGCGCGAATATCAAAAGGTACCGGGATCTTTGGGTTATAAACTTACATTTCAAGTTTCAACAAAATCGGATTAAAATTGTGACCTCTATAGGGTCCACAACCTTGATATACCATATTTTTACGCTATTTGAGAACGAAGGGTGGCCATTTTGTCTGTCAGTTTTGGGTTGATTTTCACGAAATTCGAACTCAGCTGTCTTTAGGGTGTAAAGGTGATATAATAATACGGCTTTTTAAATCGGATAAAAATTATGACCTCTATAGGGTCCACAAGCTAAAAACGCGATTTTTCGTACAATCAGGGGCCATAATTCAGGAAGTTACGATCCGATATGCGCGAATACCGAAAGGAACCGAGATCTTTGTTATAAACTTACATTTCAAGTTTCAACAAAATCGGATAAAAATTGTGACCTCTATAGAGTCCACAACCTTGATATACCATATTTTTACGCTATTTGAGAACGAACGGCGGCCATTTTGTCTGTCAATTTTGGGCCAATTTTCATGAAATTCGAACTCTGCCATCCTTAGGGTGTAACGGTGATATAATAATACGGTTTTTTAAATCGGATAAAAATTATAACCTCTATAGGGTTCACAAGCTAAAAACGCGATTTTTTGTACAATCCGGGGTCATAATTCAGGAAGTTACGGTCCGATATGCGCGAATATCGAAAGGAACCGAAATCTTTGGGTTATCAACTTACATTTCAAGTTTCAACAGAATCGGATAAAAATTGTGACCTCTATAGTGTCCACAAGCAAAAAACGTGATTTTTCGTACAAACAGGGGCCATAATCCATGAAGTTTCGATCCGATAGATGCCAATATCGAAAGCAGCCAAGATCTTTTGGAGATAAACCTATATTTCAAATTTCGTCAAAATCGGGTAAGAATTGTGACCTGTAGAGTGTCCACAAACAAATTGTGGACGGACGGACGTCCGGACAGACAGGGGCGATGACAATATACGTCCACATGAAAATGTGGGCGTATAAAAACATGAGGTAATCTGAAAATTGATAACTCTCAGTTGATAGGGTTTAACCTCATTGTGCAAAGCTGTAAACAAATTGTCGTAGAGGTGGTGCCAGTTGCACGATAATATGTTTGGAAGATAGAAGACAGCCGTTTCCGACAGTAATTTGTACCAAAAGTTGCTTTGGTGTAAAAGTAATAATGGAACAAATGAAGTTTTTTCGTATTGACATCATTTTCAAATTGTTCCCCTAAATATTCAAACTGCCCACTTGTATTGGGCGCCTCACGTTGAGAATCACTGGTTTAAGTGCAATAAGTCATGATCTAATAAATGTAATTACTTAACGCTACCTCAAACTTACAACTAACCAAACACTACTAAAGTTATTAGTTTGGAAACATCACATACCTAATCATGTATTTATTCTTCAAATAATTATCATAGAGCTTCAGATAGTTACAAAAAACTATGGAATAAAACCTCACAAAGAATCTAACCGTTATAATATTCATTAATCTCTATCTAGGACAGAGAGAATGATAGTTGTCACTAATGCCTTTTACGGATGCACCTCAAAAATCAAATATTATAGTCTATTATTCTATCCTACAAAACATATATTTTGCGTGGAGTGTGAATTTCTGATATTTCAAGAGAAAATAAATTCCTCTCAAATGGATTTTTCCAAGTGTATATGTGTGTCTATTAAAAAAAATATATACCTGGTTCTTCTATACCATAAACTAAGAGTTCAACAACAGATTCTACACGTGATGATAAACGACTCAATCCTGAATAGTTAGATATAGCATCAGCATCTATTTTATCTCTAAAGGAACTTGACTGAAACAATATATACACAGATCATTTATTATCAAAATAAAATAAAGAGAGAAAAATTGTGTTTAACATACCCTTGACATAAACAAAGTAATTCCGGGACTAACATATGGTTCATTTTTTTTTTCAATAATTTGCTTGCATGTTCTGGGGGTCTTTAGCAGAGGGAGGAAACCGAAGGACCTAGAGAAAACCCACAAGGTTGAACAGGCGACCCTACTCCTTGTCACGTACAAGCAGGGAATCAAAACCACACTACTTGACTTTATGATCTAAGGCGCACGTCTTAGACCATTCGGCTACCTAACCCCCAAAAATAAAATAAATAATTCCAAATAAAACATAACTTAAACCATTCATGTAAACAAAAATATTCCTATACAATTATCTAAAGAAGCTTTTTTGTGTGTGAACAATTATTGGTACGTACCTCTTCTAATTTTGTAGCCACTGCAAAGAGATCGCCACTGGACTGCTCTGGAAACAAAATAAAACATAATTTTTCAAAAATATATCTAAAGTTAATTCCCAATATCTGAGCAAAAAACATAGCATTTCCAGGTAACAAATATACACACAACAGCACTAGAGTGGTTAATTAAAACAACTGATGATGGTCAAGTCACAAATGCCAAACAATCCAGTCTATTTTGAAAAACAGTGGAAAATTGTTGCACAGCTCTAACTTTCGAAATGGACCCTCCTTAGGACTAGTCAAACAATCTCAGCCAAAAAAAGGACAGGAGTAACAGCAAAGTACTCCTACATGAAATAATAGATATTAAAACCAGCGGCTGCCAGGCAGGATACGCCCACATTTTCGAGAGATGGATAGAGAACAAGCTAAAAAGAAAGAGATTTTTCCTACAATCAAGGGCCATAATTCAGGAAATTACAATTCGATATGCGCAAATATCGAAATGAACCAAGATCTTTGGGTTATAAACTTACATTTCAAGTTTCAACAAAATTGGATAAAAATTGTGACCTCTAAAGGGTCCACAACCTTGATATACATTATTTTTACGCTATTTGAGAACGAACGGCAGCCATTTTGTCTGTCAGTTTTGGGCCGATTTTTACGAAATTCGAACTTGGTCGTCCTTAGGGTGTAACGGTGATATAATAATACGGTTTTTTAAATCGGATAAAAATTATGACCTCTATAGGGTCCACAAGCTAAAAACGTGATTTTTCGTACAATCAGTGGCCATAATTCAGGAAGTTACGGTCCGATATGCGCGAATATCGAAAGGAACCGAGATCTTTGGGTTATAAACTTACATTTCAAGTTTCAACAAAATCGGATAAAAATTGTGACCTCTATAAGGTCCACAAGCTAAAAACGTGATTTTTCGTATAAACAGGGGCCATAATCCATGAAGTTTCGATCCGATACATTCCAATATCGAAAGCAGCCGAGATCTTTTGGAGATAAACATATATGTCAAGTTTCGTCAAAATCTGATGAGAATTGTGACCTGTAGAGTGTCCACAAACAATTGCGGACGTCCGGACGTCTGGACGGACAGGGGTGACAACAATATACGTCCACATGAAAATGTGGGCGCTTAAAAATATGATACTGTTTTAAACATTTTGCTAATAGAACAAGAAACAATCAGAAAATTATGAGAAATAGTTATATATATATAATAAATCACCTTGTAGTAAATAATCATCTTCTAACATATCACCAGATGATGTAGCTGCTACTGGTACATTACGTAACTCTCGCAATCTAACAAATAATAACCAATTAATGACTTCCACAAAATAGAATAAGCATAGAATTGATATTTCATTCCAGAACAATTTACTGTCAGTACACAAAAAATCTACATCATTGTACTACTTCCTTGCTTTATTAACTTTACAAAATAAAAGATCTGTAGGCACAGCATGGTTTCCAGAGAAATGTCTTATCAAAAAATACACATCATTACAAAAAATATTCACATCAATCAATCCTTACAAATATTACGGTGATCTAAATTTCTGAACATTTTCTATTGATTTCATTACGCCATCTTTTTTTTTTTTAAACGTAAGTCATTAACTATAGTCTGAGTAATATAAATTTCTATCTAAGAACAAAAAGACCAAAATGGTATTTAACCTAATCGTAGGTTTTCAGATCAACATATCATGAGTAAAATGTACCTGAGATACGAGACATTTTCAGTCTGTGTTTCTTTTATAACAAACATGTTTTTTCTATTATTAACAGATAACTTGCTGAGAACACTTCTTAGAGCCAATAAACCTTTAAAAAAAAGATAACATAATTACAGATTATCAAAGTTAATCGAAAGGACAATGGTGAACTGAAGACAACAAATACCCTTCAGCTATGGCCCGAGGAAAGTCCTGTTTAAATCTAGAATGGTATCCCATTTCAAGAAGCATGTAGTGTGCATCCAAGTGAAAAGTAGGTTGCCAGGTAACGAAACATACCCTCAAGCTTATTATTTTGTGGGTAATGGGGAGAGTGGGGGAGGCATACCAAAGACACAAGACACTGATACCAATTTATACCAATTTTTGTCATTTAAGCATTCACAAATGTCTACAAACTGAAACAAGAGGCTCAAAGTAAGTTCCAGAAATTGTTGAAATTCGACAAGCTTTATGGTTCACAAGGACCAACAAAGTAAAACAAGGGCCATAACTCTAGAAGTAATTAACGGAAATTGCTAAAATTCGTTAGGCTTCTTCGTTTTACTAATTTAAATGATGCATACAAATTTCATACAGATCCTATGGGGGCGATGACATACAACCACATTTCCATGTGGGGTTATAAAAATTAAACTAAACAGCTCTATTGAAGTACTGTTCTTGTGTACCAGGCCCCTAGACAAGAGAGATATATTTCAACAGAACAGTATTGTAAATTTACCTCTTGATGCACCTCCCCCTCTTTTAGTTCCTTCTTTTAATCGAGTATGTAGAATAAACATAGTCTTCCATGTACAGTCACAGGCAAAATGTCCTGGCATCAACTCTAATCTGGCTGCTAAATAACGTCTGCCTCTTCCATCTTCACTTTCATCATCATCACATTCAGATGCTAGATAAATATATCATATAATCATTTAACCCTTGTGTGGACACATTGCACAAAAATCTTTCGGCAACAAGGGGTAATCTAAGACTCCAGACATAAATAGGTTTTTGGATGCATAATTCATTCAAATATGATCAAACTAGAGCTTCATATAAAGATTGAATAATGATCAATCAATTTAAAAAAAAGTATCTGAGGTATTAATAGTAAAGATATGAATTAGAAGGTATTTTTTAAACCACAAAAATCTTCAAATAACTTAATTGTCATTTCCAAGTAGAATCGTCTTTTGACGAGGTTGGTAGAGTACCTAGATTTGTTTAATAATCTTGATTACTAGAATGATCAATACAATATCATTAGTAAGAGAGATTCCAAATACAAAGCCAGCACCGAGCGCAAAACAGATTAGGCACTTGTAACCAGCAAAATGTTTAAAGGAAAGGGGAGGGGGGTCCACAAGACCCCTGTTTCCGATAACGTAATACTTTTAGTTTCTTGTCAAATGGTGAGTGTTGCCACTGCCTCACTTTCATTCTATTTTTAGCATTATACTCAACGTTAAGTCGCTGACAATGTATAAAATTCTTGCTAGACATTTATGAACCAGTTTCCCACACACATTAAGGATATGGTTGTGGGATTCGAAATATCCACACAAGGGTTAAACAGAAAATAAGTTTGTGTTTTATGATAATAAATAATGCATATGAAATAATGAGACTGCATTCATGGATGTAACTCTTACATTAGCTAGTTATACTCCATTCTTTAAATAATTTGATAGAAAATTCAGAAGTAGATGGATACTGAAGATCCAAGTCCATAATTTGTTACTGCTTCTATATCAAAGTGTATTCAGTTAGCGCACAGGAACAGTAAAGGTTATATTTAACATGAGAATTGGTCATCATATAAGTAAATGACAAAATAAAAACTATAGTTAAAACTTCCCTCTTGCAACAGTTTTGTTTAAAATATTAAAGGAAATGAACAGTACCTGTACTTTCTACCATAGATCTACCAGATGTTGTTCTCTTATCTGCCCACAGACGATCTTCTTCTGCTTCGTCTACTAACAATGAATTACATATTCTTGTGTCATTTAATTCCTTTAATAATAATCTCTGAAAATAAACAAACACAATAATTTCTAGAGGATTTCAATTTTGAAATTTATCTGAGGTGAAAATAAATTCCTTAATTACAAATCAAAAAAATATTGACTAAATTATAACATTATCGGTTGTTTGATCCCTGCATTGGCCGAGAAAGTTCATCCAGATTTTTCGGCGTGGTTTCCCCTTGTCAGTGATGCAGGACGGAGGGCCTGACAAGGACAGCTGTCTAGTCGTTCGGATGGGACGAAAAACCGAGGTCCCGTGTACATATTGGCGTGCACGTAAAAGATCCCTTGGCAGTTGGAATTCGATATAAGAGTAGGCCGTAGCGCCGCTACCCGGGCAAAATTTCCCTCATAGCACACTGTATGGCATATGCCCGTTTTCATTAGCCCAGTTTAGGAGCAGAACAGTAGGACGTTAAACCCCATTTCATTTCATTTCATCTATAACATTATCTCTGACTATTTTGACATACTGGTAACATAACTATAAATCGTAGAGGGTACCTGATTAACTTTTTTACAAATACACTGTATATCTTGTTTAACATGAAACTGTAAAGCTCTTCTGTCATTTCTTTCTCTTAATTCTTCTTCATTATTTTCACTAGAAAAATAACATCAATAAATCTTATCAAATGTATAATAGTTAAAATATAATAAAGACTCAATATGCCGGTTTGTCATTAATAATCTACGGTATTTGAATTTAACAAAAATAAGGGATGGTCTTATATAGTATAAAATGTAGATGATTAAAACATTAAATGACATTGTGTTCTCAATTTTGTGGGACAGAATTGAATTATCGTTTTGTTAAATTATGATTTTACAGAGAAAAGATCGCAGCACGAAATCAACAGATAGTAATGGAAAAATTAGATGGATATAATTTCTATTACAATTGATCGATTTGAGTAATTTTTGAACAGATATTATGCTTTAAGGTAAGAAATCGATTGAGATGTCAGATACAAAAACAAACAATATGGAATTATTCTTTTCCTTACTGTAATTAATACATGTAATTAACAATCATAGACAATACAGTGCACACAAAATCCTTGATTATCAAACCTGGATCATTTTCTACAAAACCTTAGGAAACATTCCTCCATTTTTCTTGGGTTGATTCCCTTATTGTTAGTTTGCTTTTCATTTTGAGGGAAGAACTACAAAGCCAGGACTGTACAGTGCAGCAGATGTTTAATGCTAGCCCCTGGATCCATTCACTTGATCCATTCATTTGTTGTTTGAGCGGTCTTGTGTATATTGTGCCCTGTCTGTACGTAGGTTTCTCTTGTGTAATTATGTGGTACAGTACCCTTGCAGTTACTATTACTAACCAGATCTATTTTTAGAAATTCTTTATTGTGTTAAATATTATGTTAATACACCACTTAAATAATATATATGTAATCTAACCTGCTCGGTGTATCTCTAGCATGAAAGAATATTTCAGCTTTATCTTGATGTATTTGTAGTATAAGCCAGAAGTTAGGCAGTTGTGGATGACTTTGACCCCCATCACTAACAGAATGAGTATCGTCTAACTCTCCATCACTTGAATTTGAATCACCTTCATAACCTGAATTACCATACTATTCATAATTAACATGCTTTCTTACAGAGAGAGAGAGAGAGAGAGAGAGAGAGAGGGGTTTAATGTCCACTTGACACAAACTAGGTCATTTCGAGACTAACACATGGTTAAATTTTATTTCAATAATTCGCTTCCGCATAGCGGTCTTTAGCAGTGGTAGGAAACCGGAAGACTTGGATAAAACCCACAAGGTTGGACAGGCAACCCTACTCCTTGTCAAAATAAAAACTTTTCATAGTTTTTGAATTTCTGATGAAAGGAGTAAATATACAATTTCTAATTCTCTGCATTCACATTTCAAAACAATTTATTAAACTGATTGGCAGTTAATTGGCAATATTAACGAAAAACATTATTAATAACTACAGCGTCTATCACATTCACAAATTTTTGGAAAAGGGGACATAACTCTGGTACAAAAGATACTACCAGATTTGAAAAGAATCCATCAAAAACTGTAGTCTCTATTGCATTCAATTGTTGACAGACTGACCATCAGACAATGTGACAACATAATATGCCTAACACTGAAATGTGACCATATAAAAAAGACAATATAAAAATTCACATATGTTGGTATTAAAAAGACCAAAGTATTGTGTTGACAAGACAATAAACCCATTTCATTTCATAACACTATAACTTTATACTAATAACTGACAAAAACCAACATAGGTGTTTATTCTGTTAGTATTGTCCAACGTACTGCAAAAAGTGACTGACAAGGAAAGATATATTATAGATAGGCACATTCTACACACCATATCCAAACTTTAAATGATTTCATAAAAAATTATGACTTCCTGAAATATTGCCAAAAACGGTCTTTACTAATCACCGAAAATAGCACTTTGTGTCAAAGTTATGTTATACGCATGGATATGAAATCATTTACTAATTAGTAAGATGATATTAAACTGTTGAACTAGTACTCACTGAATACAGACTAATTTAATAACAAGATTTGAAAGTAAATTTACGATATGTAACATTGCCTACTGTGAACACATGGTAAGATATGACATTTAAAGTAAAATGCTGGTAAATACTATTCTGTTGGCAATCATTTAAAAATGTCATACAACAGTAGCACGTATACATGTATAAAACTATTAATGCAACGATGTGTCATTTGCATTTTTTGTTAAGATATAAAATTTCTCACAGCTTAATCCATGGTAATCTCAGATTGATCGTTTAAAGGACAATATTGGTGTCAGCCATTATCAAATATGTGATAGAACTGGATAAACACATTTCAAATATAATTTTAACACAGAGATCATTGCTTTGGTCGATACGTAATGAAGATTTGAAGAAACGGGCAGTGTCGAAAAAAATGGAAAACACAAGTTATCCTTATACATAACTGACTGAAGTAACGAGTGATAACAGATAATTCCTTCGAAGATGAAAAGTTGTTATCTGAGACTGTGTGAGGACATCTGACAATTCATAAAAAGAATTAACATTTAATTAAGAAAACTTATCAAAATACAAACACTAGATAATAACCTGGCTTGAATTCAATCGGTAGGCTTCTTACATAGCGATCAGCATAGATCGATGGTATTTCAATTGTAAATACTGAATGAAATTGAACAGATATTCCTATAGAGAATAATTTTTCACAGAAATTATTGGTATCAGTATTTGTAATCTGGTATTGTTTTACTGATAACACTCCTATCGTATTAACACTACAGTTAGCAGATTTGGCACCACACTAGGTGAATTATTGTGTCACATAAAAACAAATTTGTTTAACTAACATAATTTTAGGTAATGATAAAAGACTCCTCCACTAGAACTCACCATCTTCATTACAGCTTCCTCTGGAAGAAATCGGCAGAGTAGATGATCTACTTTGTGGAGTTCCTGGACCAGATGGAGCAGAAAAATGGCGACTTCTTATTTTATCTGTGACAGGTGGACATGTTGAAGATTTAAAATGAGATTGTTGAATTGTTGGTAAAATGTCAGTAGCATTAACAGTACCTGTTTCAAAACTTGCAAAACTTGATGATTTTTTCAATATACCTAAAAAGATAAGTTAAGAGGATTAAATAGAAAACAAGCCGACAGTCAAGTTGAGACACTATATTATCTTCAGTGTGTTCAATCTGTTTGTTGTAGACCTTAAAGCCTAGATTTGTTACTTTACCAGTTGTCTAGAAAAGTATGCAAATTTCAACCCTGTAAGTCATAATATAATGATTATAAGTCTAGTGTGAAAATTTCAATTTCCTTTCTTCCAAGAAAGGAATTTATTATAAAAATACCTCTGTGCAACACATACCATGGGGTTGAGGAGCAGCCTTTGTTGTTGAAGTAAAAAGCGGCAGTGCATGTTGTATTTCACTCAAAGTCTGAGTAAGAGATGTCCCTTCTTCACTTAAACCAGAAACTGATCGCCGTAAATATTTTGCATCAGATCTACTTCTCGGGCGCAGACTATCATCATCATAATCATCTATTTCATCATCATCATCATCACAATCATTATCATCCCTATTAACTTTGTTCACATCAAAGGAAGGTAACTCAGAAGAATCGTTCATGGGAAATAATGTTGGTAAACTATTGCTACGTTCTTCTAATTTGGGAAAGATCTTTGGAAGTTCTGGGACAGCTGGTTTCTCTGCTTTCATGTTTGTTCGAGAGAGGTTAACCAGTGCATGGGCTATTTCTTCAGCTTGTAGAATATTAATGGATTGATTACGATTTAAAATAACAAAATAATAATCTCCTTCTTTAGTTAAACTATAATTGGGTAAATTAAGTCTTTCAAATTCCTGCAAAGATAACAAAAATATTTTCAGAATGCCTTACCCCTTGTCGTATAACCTGATTCGACTGACATAAATAAGCTAGCTTAAGAACAGCCGTTTATTTGACTGTTGACTGCAAACTGTATGCAAATAAGATAGCTGAATTCACCTATTTCTGAGGTGATTTAACTAAACTTTACCAGGTACACTCAAAAGAGTTAGCTGATTTGCTATCTTGCTTCGATTTTCATCACCTTGTATCATGCACATACATACTTAATTATAACTGCTGGCTGACAACGATATTGCAGTGTTTATTTTTAACATTATATATCAAAAGCATAAGCTTACCTCTGTAAATCTTACCAAACTTTGATTAGCTCCAAACACAAACTTGAGACTAACAACATGGTGATCACAACCAGGTTTATTTTCTGCTTTATATTTTTTAATATGCTCTGTAACAAACTCTAGAGCATCAGAATTTATTGGTGATAGATGACGTAAAGCTGATACTATCTCATCATTTAATAACCATTCAATCTAAAATAAACAAAATAAACCAAAATGTAGTCCAGCAAGATAAGATTTGGAAGTTACTGTCCCATAATTGCAGATTCAGCACAGTTCATTTTGAAATCAAGATTGATTGATTCAATGTGAAATCTTGTGTAATGCCCGACCAATTAAATCAATATACTCTAATATACTCTGACTCTTACAATATCTGTGTATTCATGCTTATCTCACAAGTATCATGGGGGGTGGATGGCCGAATGGTTAGGACGCGCGCGCTGTATCATACGGTCTGTCATTGAGTCAACTGGCGGGGTTTCGATTCCCCGGTTGTACGTGACAAGGAGTAGGGTCGCCTGTCCAACCTAGTGGGTTTTCTCGGGGTCCTCCGGTTTCCTCCCACTGCTAAAAACCCCTACACGCAAACAAATTATTGAAATAAAATTAAAACATATGTTAGTCCCGAAATGACCTAGTTTGTGTCGAGTGGATGTTAAACCCCATTTCTCTCTCTCGCTCTTAAGTATCAATGAAATTAAATAAGAGAAAGGCATGTAGGTTATTTTGTTGCTAGTATATATACTATTTTTATATCATTGAGTATGTCACATTAACAATGTGATAGGACAGAATAGGAAGTGAACACTGCTTTTATTTGAAGACTAATACACAGTTATTTTTGCTATGGTCTCGTGTGCAATGTCTCTTCTTCATCTTTTCTCGTCACATGCCAGGATTTGAACTGGCAAAATTCTAGTTGAGAGTCCAATGTCTCTTAATGCTCGATTAGCAATTGGAGAAAAAGGCAAGTAACTTATTGAAGCATCTCAAACTTCTTTGTTTTATCATGTAATAGAGCTCACAATCTGATTAAAACACAGATCCTATTTCGTTTTATTTTTTATAGTTTAAAATTTCGTTTTACTTGGAAGAGCTGTTATATTACCGGCGTTCTGGTTGGAGTGAGGGATTAGCCAATGAAGCGGTCTGTTACAGCGAGTTCTTGGCGTTTGATGCACAGAACTGTGGGTAAACCACTAGAAATATCAATGCTGATTGATTAATCAATGTCTGAAGTCATAGGGTCAAAAGCCGCTCATACAGCCCTTGACGTGACCTTCCAGTATAGCTGGTCAGATCTTCATGTAGTCTGGCCGGAAGGCCATTGAAAGTATAAAAAAACAAAACAAAATATAGATCGGTATTTTAATCAGATTGGAGAGCTCACAAGATATCCAAATAATAAAAATATTTACCTCCTGCTTAAATGCCATCATGGCCTTATATTGAATTTTTTGTAAATGAGAAATAGGATCACCAAAAGCTTCCTTCAATCTGTCAATTAAAATAAATATATAATCTGACCTGACAATCTGTTGCTTTGGCTAACAAATAATTAGCACTAATAAGATGACTTTTCCAGATTAAAGATACATTTCCAGGAAAGTATTCTAAGGGTAGTTATTTCCACTAAAAGTATGGCGAGTATGGCAAATTTGGTATATGGAAAGTACAAACACCAAATCTTACTAGAAAAATACTGGATTCTCTGAAAAATGCCCATGAGATTGATGGAATTGCTAGCGGCTGTAAGAACAGTAAGAGACTTAAACCTACAGAAGACTCTGTCATTCAACGGCTTAAATATCTATGGTAAATTGACAGTGAGTAAAGACAAATACAGTCTGATTGGACCCACCATCAATTCAGGTTTTTGACAAACAAGACTGCTTCAAATAGGTTTTTACAGCTTGGGGTAGTTCCTTGTGATCTAAAATGATTTGAGAGAGATTTTAAGCAAACTTTTAATAGATAAATTAGTTTTAATATATTTTTAGTCCAAATACATCATTAAATCATACAGTTTGTATGAGGGAAGGCATATTTGATTACTGTATAAATCACAGTATTGGTAGATTATCAGCATTTGAAGTTGTGTTTTGTAATTCAATTTATTAGGTTATCTTAAGAACTTACCCTTGATCTGATGATACTACAGACATATCAGCATCTACTGTGTCTAGTCTATCTGCAGGTGTAGATGGTTCTGGTGAGTTATTAGATAACATCCTTATTAACGATTTGTTATGAATTAGCTCACTGTCACTTGGTAATGTCAGACAATTAATGTCAAAGGTGAACTTGAGATTACTGAGATCAAAATCTTTAATTTCTTCTTCAATAGGTCTCAATATTTGACCTGTTTCAAAGCAAATAATTTTTAAGTATCACTTTAAGTAGCTAAGTCTCTAACTCAATATCCTCAAAAATCTTGGACATTGAAAACACGAATTATTTGTCAATTCAAATCAACATTGGTCTTGTGACCTTACAGGGAAAAGATGGCCTTCTGATATCCAATATTCAAGACAAAATAAACATTTTAACATTGGTACACGAATCGTGTACCATAATGCGATTCAGCGCCATTTGGAACAAGGGACTCAAAGAACAGGGCTAGACATATTCCACAAGTCATGTCAAATGGTGACGCTATATTCTTATCTGGAGAGCATGCGCAATAAATACCATCGGTGTAAACTGGAAAAACAAGACGCTAAAGATTGCCATTCACATGAGACTTCTGGCATATTTTGCCAAACATAACTGATCAGAAATTACAGTAAAAACAGAAACGATTGAATGTAAATCAGTTTATATTCATATTACATTATTATATGCGTTGCGACCCATTTTTGTCAATTTAAGGTCCCAAATATTATCGATTTTACATACAATCAAGGGCCATAATTCCGGAAATTACAATCCGATTTTCATGAAATTCAAACTCGACCAACATAATTCAGGATGTTACAATCCCATATGCACAAATATTGAAAGGAACCAAGATCTTTGGGTTATAAACATGCATTTGAAAATTGTGATCTCTATAGTGTCCACAAGCTAAAAACGTGATTTTTTGAATAATTGGGGGCCATAATCCATGAAGTTATGGTCCGATACATGCCAATATCGAAAGGAACCTAGCTCTTTGGGACCTATATTTCAAGTTAAGTCAAAATCGGATAAAAATTGTGACCTGTAGAGTGTCCACAAACAAATTGTGGACAGACGGACAGGAGCGACGACATAATACATCCACATGAAAATGTGGGCATATAAAAATGTACCTACCAATACAATGTGGTAGACTTCTAGCAGACACATTATATTGTTCTAATCTATTCTTTAAGGTACACGTAAAATGTATAAAGAGAGGTACATCATCCAACTGAGCTAATTCTAAATCTGCATCTGAAGCTCCAATTGAACTCTCTAAAGACATAGAATGACCATCATCATCTATTCTAGTCACAGTTACATCAACAAAATCTCCAAAGAAATCCTCTTCTTCTTCCCCTTCTTGTTCTGAGAATATAAATAAACAATAGAAACAAAATTAACAGTAGTTTGTAATATATTAAATTTTAATTTCAAATAGGCCTATAACATTTTTCAATAAACATATCTGAAATTATTGATTTATCTTTTTACAAATCATCATAACCCCCAAAACCATATGAGTAAATACTTTGCATATTTCATGTCTAGTATTATAGGCCTTTAAGGATTAGGCCTCTTTCTAATACCAAGTAATTGGCCATTTTAAACAAAGATATTTTTTTTATAGATAAGAGTTCTTTTTATTCCATGACATTAGATATGAAATGAGTTCAGATTTTCTTTTAGTGGTTTTTTTTTTCTTTGTTGTTGTTGCTTTTTTTTGTCTGTTAATTATTTTAAAATAGTATAATTTATACATGAATCATATGGCAATATATAAAACAGTTACTAAGGGTTTTGTTTACTAGGGTTTTGAGTGTTTTTTTTCTTGGGGTTCCAATTTTGGGCAGCATCTAACTGCTTAAATGGCCTTACAATAAAATAAATGGGTAAAACATAGCTGTATTTCCCATGCTATGAAAAGAAATTGAATGAGAACTATTTTTGTGAATGATGGTATGGTAAAAATATGTGACCCGGGACATTGGCAATATTAACATTATTCCAAATATATCTGTCGCAATAGATCTCACAACGTAGCTATAATCAATGTTTGTTAATGTTGTGATCTTAAGTTGGAAGAGGGAGATGGCCGTCCTAAGTTAAAACTGATTTTAGTTAAAATTGTCCCTAAAATAGTTTTGTGAACCGCCACTATTTTAATTTTAACTTAAAATGTTATTTTAGTGGATTTTATCCAAAATGCTTAAAATCATTTTGTGAAATTTTGGATGAAATTTTAGTTTAAGACGATTTTAAGGAGATTTAAGTAGGGCCCTGGTTGAGAGTTCATACACTTGACTACAACCATAAATTAATAGCAGAACTGTGGCTTCCATGTCTCTTACCAATTTCATCAATACTTGCATCTGAACATTCACTTAGATTTTCTTCTTCGGCCTGTAATAGAATGAGAACCATTTGGTAAACAAAATTTGTCTACATAACCTATCTGACAACACTTATTTTTATGTGACATGTAACTGTTTCTTTTTAAACAATGGAAAAGTTGTCAAGCAGTAAAGTCTGAGGTAGGTATGTCATTTGGATGTCTCTGATTTGATTTTCAAATAACGACTTAATTAACTATTACAAAGATGTTGTGTGAGTGTACAGTGGGAGGTAACTCCTTCAGTTTTATTTATTTCCATTTAAGAATTTAAATCACTTGAATTTCATGCGCCTCCCTTTAAGAAATCTCACAAACGTATTAGGTCATTCACATATGAAGAATTAGAAGATAAGAAATAACTGTACATGTAACTGTTTATTTGTAACAACATCTGTCAGATATAGGCATTGGATTGGATTCAAGTGGAAGAATGTTCTCGTCTTTTTAGAAATGAAATGAAATGTGGTTTAACGTGCTCCGAACTGGGCTAATGAAGACAGGCATACGCAATACAGTGTGCTATGAGGGAAATTTTGCCCGGACAGCAGCACTACGGCCTACTCTTATATCAAATTCCAACTGTCAAGGGATCTTTTACATGCATGCCAATGTGTACACGGAACCTCGGTTTTCCGTATCATCCGAATGACTAGACACCTGTCCTTGTCAGGCCCTCCGTCCTGCATCACTGACAAGGGGAACCACGCCGGAAAATCTGGGTGATCTTTCTCGGCCAATGCAGGGATTGAACACCCGGACTCCAGGCTAGTGAGCCAGTGTCTTACCCACTTAGCCACCGTGACCTCCCGTCTTTTTAGAAATCAACCCAAACAAATCTAGCTATCTGAGTGCACTGAAGCGAAAGCAAAATTATAAAATACATAATATCATTATTATTATTATTATCATAGATTTATAATACTCACCACTGCTAAATTTATTTCTTCAGGAAAATAATAATAATAATCAGGATTTGATGGAACTGGACGGAACCATTTCTTGGTAATCTCTAAGAATTTCTCAGATAGCAAGTTGCTTAATCCTGAAGAGTGCTCACATGGTTTGTCCAATGCCACTAGATTAGACAGACTAATAGTAGTTTTAGGAAACTGTAGAATGACTGGTGTTCTATCCATTGTATCAGATTCACTATTAAAACAGATCAAATATCAACTATCACTGAATCATCTAATCTCAAGATTCAAGCATCACAGATTAGTATTCATCATTCATAAATTAAAATTAATATCTAGTTACCAACAGCTAAATTAGCGTAATTGAAATTAGGGATTGTAGAACAAGCTTGTAATATATTTCAGTTTTAAAAAATGTATCTCACATCTTTAAAAGTAAATAAGACCGTCAGATTCTATTTCAATCTCCCAAATCAAAATTAGATGCCTATCTCTTTAAATAAGACACAATTGAAGGGTAGGATGAACTCCTTAGAGTTCTTTGCCTTTCACCCTTAAACCAGAATTTCTATCTAACCTTTCATTATCTTCAATGGGTAGACCTTCAAATCTAACTGACAGGCGACGTGGTGCACTGGATTCATCTTTACTTGCAGCATCTTGTTTTCTAGCACGATTTACTAGATGTTGTAGATGTCCACATGATGAATGAAGAAATGTTGTAATTTCTGATTCTAGTGGTAGTGACTCTTCACATATATTATTGATAGCATTATCCAAATCACACTGATGTATAGATAGATGCTGTTGTAAACTTCGGAACACTCCTAAAATAATTACAATTGGTTTGGAAATGATAGTATTGACTTGAACTTTATTACAGGTGAAGCATAGAGATTGTTGTAGCCCCCCAAAATATATATAGATATAAATAGTATGCATTGTTAATTAAATATACGGGTAAACAGATAACAACAAAGTATATATAATCCCACCCCTATATTGCAAACTCCCATCAGTGTAAAGAAAAACAAAATAAAACAAAACAAGAAAAAAGTACAACAGACTCTTCAACTAAACAGCAAGAAAAAAAAGGTTGGCAGAAGATTATCAAAGAATTTACTTAGGCTTCGATATACATGTTAAATGGACAACAAGTAACCTGTAAATAGGCCCTCCTTCAATCAAGTTACATGACAAACAAGTCTGCTGAAAATACATTTCTACTGCATGAGGTAGTTTATTTCTCCAATTAAAATGTTTAAAGAGTGATTTGAAGCAAATGTTTGATAGCTAAATTAGTTTGAATATGTTTTTAGTCCAAATATATCAGCAAATCACACAATTTGTATGTGGGAAGGCATCTTTAAAAGGTTCAAAAAACAATAATTAAGAAAATATATATTCAGTTGATAATTTAAAAAAATGATATTTGTGTTATATGCTTGATAACGACTTGAGAAATCTTGTTGAAATGTCGCAGTGTAATAAACCATAGTAATTGTTATCCATAAATAGTGTGTTATTTGCTACGATAATAAACAATGTATGCTACATCTTGTCAAAACTTCAAACACTTGTAACTTTACTCAGAATAAAGTAATTTGAATGAAAATTTCAATGTATTAATTTTTCATTATCTATTTTTGAAGTATTATAGCAACAATGGCGTGCTCTTAATCGCAATCTTACATAGCGCATCTTTAACAAAAGGTTTACCTTTTACAAAACAGCTGAAGAAAATTCTGGAGATATTTCGTCTTAAATGTTTAAATTCATGTACTGCTGCTTTTCTGTGATCTTTGGATCTTGAGTCTAGAGTCATTAAACCTCTTTTAGAATAGTGTGAATCATCTTCCTTCTGGCTATCATCCGATTCCATCATTGATGTGAGATGAGTACGAGGGATGATAGGACACTTTCCATACTTCTCTGATAATTCATCAACTTCGAACGATAGATCTTCAAACTTATCTTCAGGCAGATGATAATCCATTTTTTGTATCAGGGAATCTGATATATAGCACTGGCTACAGCTGTAGGCATATATCGGTATAAGCAAGGGACCATCCCTACATTGGAGACTATTGGTGTTGATCCATTCCGCTATTTCTTCCTCCTTGGATGATGAGACAGAGCTAGGATCCTCAGAATCAAGTCTTTGTAACACTGGTATTTTGTGTGGCTGGTGCTGGCTATCTTCAGCTTCATCAATAGACGTAGTAATGCTGCCACCTTTGGACTTGTTTTCACCACAGTTCAAGTCTGCTTCAGTATCATCTGGTTCTTGTATGTTAATATCTGGAAGGTGCTCTTCAGGGATTGGTGGTGCTTTTGGAAGATGAATTTGGTTCAACAACAAAAGATCATCAAATGAGGCAGGTAGAAAAGTTAATGAAAGATTGCCTTCTTTCCACGCTTTTGCAAAACATATCCACCTGGGAACTGGATCTTTCTGAATGGTTTCAGAAGTTGGTTGATCATTTCTGTTTGTGTGAGCATCTTTATCTGGTGTCAATGGGGACTCTATGCCCTCAGGATTTTCAGTAATTAAATTAAAATCTATTTCATCAGAGCTGGCATTTTTGTCCACACCAAATTTAAATGGAAGGGGATTCTGAGTTAAATCTCTTTCTCTATTTTTTAAGAGGTCTAAAAATTTCTGGGAATCTTCTAAGGTCATGGGAACCTGTCTATCATGGTACTCAGCCAAATCTTCCATCAGGAGGTTATAGAGAACAATATTGGATGCCTTTCTCTGCATGGGATCTTTTGAATATTCATTATCTGAATGAAAATTGACTAAATTAATACTCATTAGATTAAAGTAATGGACAAGAGTTTAACATTACATGAATATTTTGCCTGGATAGCTGCCTTTCCTTTTAATCCCAACTGCAAGGAACTTTTCATGCTTACTACACACCTGTATACAGAGCCTCACCTTTTTCTTTCTGACTAGACACAATTTCCTGTCCAGTCTGCACTTTGGAACCAGACTTTAAAAACCCTAACTATTCAAGTATCTCATCAAATCAATCTATATTTTGTTTCATTTTTAAAATACTTTCCATGGCCTACACTACATGAAGATCTGACCAGTTGTACTGAAAGGTCACGTAAGGGGTCGTACGAGCAGCTTTTTACCCTAAGACGTCAGGTATTGATTAATCAATCAGCGTTGTCATTTCTAGTGGTTTACCCAAAGTTCCGTGCATGGCACACCATTAAGTCGACGTAACAGAGGGTTTCATTGGCTAATCCCTTGTTATAAAAAATGTTGTTCAGAATTTCTACTTACTTTCCATAATAAAAGTTGAAAAGAGTAATTCTGCTTGTTGACTCCAAGGTAATAGAGACAGAAGGTCAAAGGTAAAGGGAATGCATTGTGGTTCTGTCTCATCTTTAGCGTTTTCACTTCCAGTATAGTTTCGTTTTGATGGAGAACTCTGAGTTAAACTTACAGAACTGAAAATAAAGATTGGCAATTTTTTACTTTTTGAGAATTCATAATTTTATCATTAGTGTGGGTCTCAATGCATTCATTATTGTGCGTGATTTATTTTTTTCAGAAAATATCAAACTGTTCCTGACTTAAAGGAGCTAAATCGCTAATATTTTGGGCCTAGAAATTGGCACAAATGGGTCGCAACACAGATATTAATGTAATATGAATTTATATAAACTGTTTTACATTCAATCGTTTCTGTTTTACTGTGAATTGTCATCAGTTATGTTCGGCGAAATACGCCAGAAGTCTCAACAGAAAGACAGTTTCTAGCGTCTGGTTATTCCAGTCAACACCGATAGTATATATTGCACATGCTCTCCAAATAAGAATATGGCATGACATGACTTGTGGAATATGTCTAGCCTCATTCTTTGAACACCTTGTTACAAATGGCGCTGAAATGCATTATGGTACACGATTCGCGTACCAATGGTAAAATGTTTATTTTGTCTGATATATTGGATATCAGAAGCCCATCTTTTCCAGGTAAGACCAATGCTGATTTAAATTGAAAAATGTGGAAGATTTTGGATGATATTGAGTTACAGACTTAGCTACTTTAATCCATGCTAATTAAGAAAACAAAATCAAAATATCAATGCTACATAATCTCTGGCACGGATTCAATTGGATGAAAAACAGGGCCATCAATTAGATTTTGCGAACATGTTAAGATGGCTGCGGGTGTGATATAATATCATGACAACATCCAAGAATACATAACCTTGTAATTGGCGATCAGCCTACTGTAGATTGCAAAATGGCAGAAAGCTCAACTTGGAAGAAATGTAGTATTGCAAACCTGTTTTGTCAACAAATTATGCTAAGAAAAAGAGGTTCGAAGAAATGAAATAGAAAAAGTGAAGTGTACCGTTTAAATAAAGGGCAGTATAGATTGATGAAATTTATCTTCTTTTTTGGACTCATATTCCTATTAGAAATTCAAATTTTGCAATATTGTAGTTTGCAAGAGATTCCTATAAATTCTATTAATTATTTTGAATGCCACCATAAATTCTTGCAATTTTTAATTTAAATACCGGTAATAAATGATTAAATTGATATCTACCATAATCCTTTATAATACTTTACTGTTAGTTATTTTGTGCAAATTTATAAAGAAATATAGAAAGAATTAATATTTACGTTGCTGCTGATCTGTCTAGATCATCAATATCAGGTACTGTAAAGGCTATTTTATTGTGACACAGATAAACTAGATGATCATATGTAACCAGGCTTGATATACATTCATAATCTACAGGAAAAAACTGAAATATAAACAACATTAGTTATTATTTCTACAGTTATTACACATACATATAAATAAAGCCACCCACAGTTAATAGCTAGCGTGTAAAATAATCATATTAACACTCATCCACTAAAGTCCACTTCCACAATTATGTGACGTCTTTTTTCTATATTTGGGTGCTCTATATTTGATAAAGAATGTATTTTCTTCTTTAAAGAGTGTGTTTTCTGCTTTAAAGTAGAGTGTTTATAAGAATGGGTGTTCTTCTTTAAAGCAAGTATTTATCAGAATATGTATTCTTCATTAAAGGCTCAATACCACTCTTGTTGTAACTGAATAATATGTCCCAATTTTTATTCTGGTCAACAAATTGTACTATTTTACAATATTCCAATTAATTGATGATACAAATTTCATCTTAACAGACCTAATTTAAAAAATTGGAAAAATTCAATTAAATGATTTGAAAAGCCTAAAATAAACCTTTTCAAATGTGGCTTGTATTTATAAATATTTTCGAACCCTCTGGACAAGTAAAATAGGATGTAATGGATAATTTACAAAACAGGTAGGACACTTAAACATCTAATACTTAGAATAAGGCTATTATTTATTTTCTGGAGCTGTCAAGCCAGCAAGAGTGTTATTGTCCCTTTAAAGTAAGGTGTGTATCAAAGTGTGTAATTCTGATTTATATACTGGTAGTGTGTATCTCAGACTGGGTATTTTGCTTTAAAGTAGGGTGTGTATCAGAGTGTGTATTTCTGTTTTATAATAGTTTGTATCAGAATGTGTATTCTGATTTAAGGTAGAGTGTGTGTCAGAATGTGCATTCTGATAAAAATATTAATGTTTACAGATTTCACAGAACACAGTAAAAAGAAATTGTGTTTAAATATGCAACAAAAATTGACAAATTGTGACCATTAAGCCTATTTATCTTGTTTGAAAATTTCAAATCAAAATATTGAGCATTTCCAAAAGTATGGCTAGATTGGCATTATGGTATTACCTATCTCATTAAAGAGATTTAATTGTGTGAACAACTTGATAACTGTCAGATCGTTTAGGTCTATAACCTTGTAAAATGAAATGACTGGTGTTTTATGCAACCTCATTAAGCTTATAGATATGGTTATTCAGGCAATAATTCAGCATTGAATTTGAGGACTTAAAGAGATTCAGATAGTTACACAAGACTTAAAGAAAGGTTTACAAGAGTCTCTCCCCATCCCTTATATAGTACAAGTATATGACTGTAATACAACTCTTTTATTTTTAAATATTTTGTTTCTTTGAAACAAAAAGTCACAAACATTCCAAAACTTGAGATGAATATACCAGATAGTTATTTCCTAAGAATTTTAGGAAACCTTGAATTAAAGGTGAACCTACCTTGTGCAAAAAATCAAAGGAGTATCAAACAAATTTCTTTTTCCTTTTCTACATTCCCCTAAGATAATATTTTTGCATTTGTTATTTAGCAATTCCTGAACATTACAGTCCTAACATTTTTCAAAAGAATTAAAATTTTCAATTTTGGGACCTATTTTCAAATTTCAGTTATTGATAATTTGTTCATACTGTTATGAAATCATTCAAATTTTGAATTGATTTGTAGAATATAGATATCTATAACATATTGTTTGTTGTCGGTCACTTTCGGCAGTACTTTGGGTGACATTGACAAAAACACTCATGTTGGTGATTAGTTGGACCCCAAAATGTTTTATATTTGAGTGTATATAAGAATGGGTATTATACTTTATAGTGAAGTGTATTATACTTTACAGTGGAGGGTATAAGAATGTGTATTTTACTTTACAATAGCGTGTGTTTAAAAATGGGTATTACACTTTATATAATTATATGAGTCAGGGCTGGGGCCATTACATTGCCAATGTAATTAATTACATTACCATTACTTTTTAAATGTAATCATTACAATTACTTTCTCATTTTTAGCAATGTAATTAATTACCATTACCCATTACATTGAAAGTAATTAAATTACCATTACCCATTACTTTATGACTATATAAATAAAAAAACATTTTCAATAGAAATTAAAAAGACAACCTTATTTTTCTGCCATGAAGTACCTACAAAATCAAACTAAAAATAATCCCTTGATTCACTTAACATCAAGGAAAATTTTATAGTGACGGGCAGTGGTGATAAAAACTGACATTTTCACTGTATGACTTGAAAAATGAATCAAAACTATAGTTAATTAACTGTATTTTCTTTTAAAGCGAGAATTTCATATTTTCTAAGAAAGTTAAAACATAATTATTTCTATGTCTTTTGCTCAATAGGTTGTCAACTCACTATTATACGATCATAGGCATTATTTCCCACACTTGACACCGGAAATAATAACACAATTACCTCCCTTGTTTTCCTATTCCCCCAATGGAAAAGCTATCTTCAAACGTTTGAAGGCTTTATTTTAAGGCTTTATTTTAATACATTTTAAAAATATAACTTAAAAATATGAAATTGCAACTTTAAGTAATTTTTAAAAAAATTGAATCAGTCCAAATAGTTTTTCTATAATATATTGTATAATAACTGGTAAATTATTCAGCATGACTCTAAGTCTAAAACAAAATATATATTAGTTTTAAGTAACCATAAAATGATGAGATACTTGAAGGTCATTGTTTGGTTTGTCACTTGTTACCTTGAGATTAAAATTAAAGTGCAGTAAGACTATTTATTGTCTTTTAATCTAACTGACTGATTGATTGATTGATTGACTGAGTGATTGGCTGCAAATTAGTATTAATCTTTGATTATAATATACATCTTATCAGAAATCCACTTCTTAGGTTACATGTCTAATAAAGGTTCCTACATAAAAAGTAATAAAAGAAAATGTTTAATGCCTTCTTATTTTTCTTATAATTTTCTAAAACTGATTTAAATCTTTTTTTTTAGAATTATAATGAATTGGATTTGTGTCAGATACACTTAATTACTTCTTTGGTGCTATAAAATTTGAGGCTTGTCATATTGGAAATATTTATATATGCCATAAAATGTAATTGAAATGTAATTGACCATTACATGATTTTTGGAATGTAATTAATTACATTTCCATTACTCATTACTTTTGAAATCTTCCATTACTCATTACATGACCATTACTTAAAAAATGTAATGATTACATTCCATTACCATTACCCCAGCCCCGAGTCTATAAAGAATCTTGATAGTTCATTTTGAATGAGAAATAATTCACGATTTTCAAAACCAGATCTTTTTGAGTTGGAAGTTCAGACTTTGTATTTTTGATACAGGCTATTCTAAATGGTCCCATACTAAAGAAAGATAAACTGGGGTTGCAGCGTATTTAATTAATTCCAGAAAAGTGAGATATCAATTTCCATTGTAAAAACAATACTACTATGTGGATAGGTTAAATGTTAATGAATCCACTCTTATTTGAAAACAGAGAATACTTATCTCCTACATTTATGTTATTATGTCATCATCTCTTAAATATACCATATGTTGGTACTGAGCAACCTTTCTGTTTCAGAATTCCAATCTCAAGAACATTTGAAGAAACTATTTATATTTTATTAAATTATTCAGTAGTCTGATTACTGGTAGATCTGAATTGTTTGAAATCCAGCTGTGCATTTGATTATTTCTCTTTTTTAATTCCTGTTCTGTGGCATAATACACAGTGTTAAACTGGTTACCTAGCTTAAGCAAATGTAAGTATACTTTCATTCCTGCCATTTCTACCTAGTATGACCCTTTCAACACATCTAAGATTGGTACTTATTTCCCATGATTTCATGACAGATGAATGTAGATCATCTTTTTTTCTTTCCCTTTTCCCCCCTTTTGAAGGGCAATTTATGTTGACTTTTTGTGTCTAGATTTTAAAAAAAGTGTATGAGTTAACATACTCTGCCATGTTTTCACATATATTCATGACTTTGAGGAGGAATGATGAAATCACGTACAAAAATTACAGGTACATCAGTCTACAGATTCTTTATCACCATTTTGAGCTCTTCATGATTATAAAGACTAAGATCATCATTATTTTAAAAATCCAGCGGTTGCCAGGCAAGATATGCCCACATTTTGCAAGAGATGGATAGAGAACAAGCTAAAAAAAAAAGCAGCGATTTTTCGTACAATCAGGGGCCATAATCCAGGAAGTTATAGTCTGAAATGCGCAAATATTTGGGACTGAGACATTGGAGACCAAAAGATATATTTTAAGTTTCGTCAAAATCGGATAACAATTGTGACTTCTAGAGAGTCCACAACCTTGGTATTACATACTTTTACACGTACAAGGTGCGGCCATTTTGTCCAAGAAATTTTGGTGTCAGTTTCATGAAATTCGAACTCAACCATCATTAGGGTGTAACAGGGATGTACTCAAAAACGTTTTTTTAAATCAGATCAAAATTGTGACCTCTAGAGGGACCACAAGCTAAAAACATGATTTTTCGTACAATCAACGGCCATAATTCAGGAAGTTGCAATCTGATATGCGCGAATATCGAAAGGAACCAAGATCTTTGGGTTATAAAGATGTATTTCAAGTTTCATCAAAACAAGATCAAAGTTGTGTCCTCTAGAGGGTCCACAACCTTGATATACCATAGATCTACAATATTTTCGTATGAAGGGCGGCCATTTTGTCCGACATTTTTGGTCCGACGACAATATACGTCCACATAAAAATGCTACAGGCCAAGAAATGGTATGGATTTAACATTGAAGACAATGTGTAACTACCATAATATTGATGCATTTGGTTTGATGAACTGCTTCATATTCCATAAGGCATGGCTTGCAATTTTTTTATTTTTTATATGAGATTACAAGCCTAGCAGCATTATTTTGGAGTTTATCAAGGTGCTGGTTCAGAAGTCTATCATGGATGTGAATAGACCCTGAATTAATGTTTCTGATGTAATAATAGCATGATTTACTGATGTTATTGATGCATTGTTCTAGATACATTATGGATCAAAATCCACATTAATATTACTGTATTATGAGCTGAATGTGCAAATAGGTCAAAAGAACAGAACTTTATCAGTAGACAGACTTTGTGACTCACAACTGTCTACTGATAAAAGTTTTGATCACCTGGGAAAGCCCTACAATTACATAGTTATTAGCCTTAAGGACTCCCTACATGCTGAAGTCATTTGAGACATAAGAGCAATGCTTAGATGATGCTTACTCAGATTTGATCAAACAATGTTACTCAGCATCTTGGGGATAGAGCAGGACACTCTTGAAGGGACAAATTTAGACATTTATACTTCTTCTGCAAAAGGAAGATGTTTTGCTTGTTTATAGTGCTTGCTCAGATCTGTTTAAAGGGGAACAATAAATTAAAGTGAAAAATGAATTGGCATAATTACTGTCATAGAATGGAATATATAACAACATTCTTTACTGTTGAAAAATAAATGTCATGGTTGTTATTTCTTGGTTCAACCACTAGATCTCCTGAAATCTATCTTTTTGCATAGTAGTTTGGATGGGGACAAAAAATGAGGCCCAGTGTACACATTGGTATGCACGTAAAAGGACCCTTGACAGTTGGTATTTGAAATAAAAGTAGGCCTTAGTGCCACTGTTTGGGCAAAATTTTCCTCATAGCACACTGTATGGGATATGTCAGTCTTCATTAGCCAAATCGGTGCAGATCAGTAGGATGTTAGCCCCATTTTATTTCTGTGCTTATAAATTTTCCAGCATTATTTGGGGTTATCTTTCAATTCAGTGCATTAGTAGTGTGGAATATACTTCTAGAATCTGCCAAACAATGTGATTCTGTGTCTATTTCTAAATGTAAATTGAAAATTTAGTTATCATCAACAATCCAAAAAGAGAACATTTTCTGGCACCTAGAGCATTCCCTAATGACTGCATATTAGAAATACTGTTATTATCATCATTATAGTCGACGAAAGTGATATCGCAATCCTAAATTCATATAGAATCTGTCCTACATGTATTTCTAAAAGTTTACATGTAGTCTTGAATGAAATTCATCTCACTCTTTCAACTCAAGTAAACACAAACATCCTTTATTAATTATAATAATACTTTATTAAAATATAAATGAAGTTACATATAGTACATCAAAAAGACTCTTATTGTGATTATATTCGTAGTTTCTCTGTACCAGTTTATCTCAAACACATCCAGCTTTTTCTTTGGTTCACTGCCAATGTCTTAAACACCATACTTCTTTAAATTCTTTATATAGCAGAAATATATGCATTTATAAAGAAAGGTTGCAACATACAATATAATAAAATAAATATGTTTAATCCCCTAAACAGTAAGCCTAGTAATTGCATTAATGGAAGATCATTTGTACAAATTTATTCTGAAGACTCCGGACACAATTTCCTGGCCATCAAAAGTTAATGCAACATATCTAGCTCCATTTGCTTTATTCTTTTCATAAACTGTATAAAGAACCAGCCCAGAAAGCATGCCCTGCCTCAACCATTATAACTAGCATTATTTACAGCTAAATAGTACCATTAGACTTGTGTATCATTGACTGAAACTACTAGGTGGAAGTTTGTTAATTATGTGAACACCCCAAAAGGGAAGTGACATCTAATGTTCAAGAGAGTGTAAACATAACATGTCTCATCCACAACACCTATTACTTCTATAGAAGGTAACTTTAATTTGCAGAAATAAAAGCCTAGCAGTACTGCATACAATTATTATTGTAAGACACCTACCTTATTTCTGTGTTCTGGTTTACAGGTGATTATTAGATTTATTTTACTTATTAGTTAATTAATTGATGTTAACAGGTGAGACTTGCAGTTGGAGGAGTTGAATCTCATCCTTTATCTGAACAGAGATGAGATAAAACTCTCTCCACTACATTGAACACCTACACTAAAGTTCTTCATTTATTCTTCTTCTTTCAATTATTCTTAAAACTGTTTCCTTTTAAACACTAGTACAATTAACCAATTAATCCTGATACAAAGCTAATAATAAATGACTAAGCAAACCTTATCAAATCTTAGTTTCTGGATGAAATGAACATTGTATTCCAAAAATACTTGTTTTACAATTTTAAATAAAACCATCCTTAATATAAACCTCTGTTTCAGCCTTAAGTGTTGCAATCAAATTATATTACATGTTCCTAAAGCATAAATATGATGATTGTTATCAGGAATGCACATTCACTTTGAATATTGATTTTTTTCTATTAGTTACAATCTTTCAAATATGACCAACACCTTTTTAACCATTACGAAAAATTGGAGATAACATTAATAACATGTGATTCATGGTTTAAGGAAAATCTTTAATCAGCTTAATTTCCTTGTTTGTTGATCAAAAACAATCACCATGTTACATTACATGCACCCAAAAATACAAACAACTTGACAAATATGGATATGTACCAGCGTAACAAAACATGGACACCAAATACAAACAATAAGTGTTAAAGAAATATATATCAAGTGAATGGATTCGGGTATGCTGTAGTTGTCAACATCTACAATTGCTTAGCAGGATTTTTTAATTACTGTGAAAGTTATCAGGCCTACCTGAAGTTTATTCAAATAATTTACAAGATTATAACATGACTCAAGCCACGCTTCCACACCTTCTTTTTCTTGTTCATTAATAACTTGTAACATGCTATATTCTTACAACCTACTATAAATTCTTTTATAATAAGTAAAATAAAAAGTGAAACAAACTGCGACCTGTTGCTAGGTTTTGTCGATATTTGACCCTTCAACATGAAAGCTAGTAAATAAACTTATCTGATAAATATATCCTAAGATCTACTATAGAATTAACTATCTATACTCAAAAGAACCAAAAAAAAAAAGGCTTAATAATATTTTATTAATATTATCCTTAAAGACTTCAGACTTCAGATGCTACTGAAACTTTCTACTTCGCTTAATTACTTTTTTAGACATGTGCATAATGAAGTAGGTAATTATTGCAAAACGGTACACATTATGATCATAATAAAAAAACACTTTAATGAAACAATTTAATTTACTCATACATTATCGAAACAATCCTTTCAGAAACTGGTATTTAACATACCAGAAGTGACCAATTTCCACATGACTTCCTTAGATCTGCTTTAAGACATTTGACCTGTATATTGGTTGAATAATTGGGTTGTTTTACTGAAGAAATAGATGAGCAAACACTAGCCATGTGTACTTATACATATATTATACTTATATCACTATATCACCATGCAAACTATAGTTACCCATATATTCTATCAACTAGAAAATTCTGGTATGTCTATTTAAAGAGAATGTATCACAGAGGGTTGATATTTTTTTAATCGCATTTGGCTCCAACCTGATAAACTCACAAGTAACTCTATTGAAAAGTTTTAACTCCATATTATTGGTTGAATAAGTTATAAACTGGACAGAACTAGTCTAATCACTCAGCAGTCTATTTCAACAGATGTACTATATAAAACACTTATTTTGATAATACTGCATAAAAATCCCTAACTTTTAAAACTAAGCTCCAACAAAAACCAATATGTCAAAATCTTACCAAAACATCAATTTAAAACTGACTCCAAATCTTAGCTTTAACTACATTTGATTAAAAAATCCATTAAAAAGATTAATTTATACAGAAGTCCAACCAAGTGAAATTCAATCTCCATGGCTGTGACTAGACAGTTATCAGCAGACACCAGGTATACTACTGTATGACACCAGTCAACTGACCCTAAACTGACTAAGTCTATTATAATCATACGACCAATATCACACAAAACTAAGGGCTTACATGCATAATGTATTATAAGTTGTGACACTAATGCTCTTAAAACCAAATATTAGTATTACGTCATATGCTGTAAGAATGTTTAAAGTATACAGGCATCACCATTAAAGGTCTCCATACCAACACATTTTATTACCTGCTTTTAGATAAAATTTTCTAAGAACATTCTATTGAATCCAGGCAGTACCTTTTATAATTTAAGTCAATATTTAAAATCAGGCACTTACATAACATCTGATAAACGGATTCTACTTAGATTGCATGGAACCTGTTATGAATGAAAGAACATTTGCAAGACCCCTTATAATCTGTAAAAGATTTGCTCAAATTTTTGAAGAAAAACAATTTCTGATCCATTATTATAAAAATTTACTGACCATTGGCAGAAGCTGTGAAAATAAATTTGTTTATAATTCATGTTTAAAATATTACAAAATGCAGTGGATATTAACATAAAGGTGTAATTAACCAAGGAAGTTGATTGGACGTTGTGATTTATCAATCAATTATCAATTTCTAAGTTAAAAATTCATAACTTCCTTGCATTAAAAAACACAGTAACCTTCTACTGTTAAGGTCTCATATAAAAACTAGCCTTGAGTTTCATGACTACACATATATGTATGGTTTAGAGGATTAGTTATGAATATTGATATGAAGGTTAACCTTTATTTACCCACTTATGATATACAACTAGAACCACCTTACTCTATTGATATTCTAATTTCTTAAAAAATACTTCAAATATCTTAAAAACATAAGACAACCAAGGTTTTCTATACAATAAGAGATCTGAATGTCTTTTCTAAGCGAATCTTAATGACCTTTCAACTTCTTTTCTCTTAAGAAACATTTAAGATCATGTCCAAACCTGCCATCACATACTGACAGTGAGGGATTTTCTGATACCCTCGGACAGCTCAGAGCTTTAAGTAGGTTTAAGCGACGATACACCCACATTTAGTGTAAAGTGAGAATCTCCACTTACCAATAGTGGACCTTGTTTGTAACTGAACAAGTTTAATCTCTGTCACTGATATTCAGTAGATTTAGACTTCTAGGTACATAGGTTTATCACTGACTAAATTCAAAATAGGGTCAATAGCAATTAATTGAATAATTTCAGAAGTTCGCATAGTCAAAGTTGTACATATTTGAGGTTTTTTCTCTATACCAATTTGAAAAGATCTAGAAAGTCTTGGTTGTATGTACCTTTACTTTAATTCTCATACACTATTAAAAAATCAATACTTTTTCTGTTTTTTATTTTTCAAATGACATAAAAAGAAACATCCTATCTTTTATATAAAATATATCAAATTTCCGCACAATCTGACTAAAAAAAAAAATGAAGAGATTAATTTTTCAAAACGGATGAAACCCGTGAGACAAGACTTAGAAGAGTAGTGTTCCCGTGACATTTTGAAGTGTTTCTTAAACACTTACGCCTCGATAAACTACCGTGCTCAAACAAAAATTATTTCTGAGATATAGATAATGTTGTCTAAAAGTTTGTGTTAGGAATGATAATGCGTTGAAAGATAGTGCAGAAGGTAGATACGGACTGTTTGGGGTTCTGAGAAACCTGAACATTTTTACTGATAAAACTCACGTATCTTGTGTACTAGTCAGATGGTACTTACTAGGTTACTCACAAATTTATTCATCAGAGCCTTTTATTTGAAATTATGATATATATAATATTAATTTTGTCAACTGTCTTTTATACATGATCAGATGCATCTTATCGCTTGCATATATATGGCTAACTGTAGATGTACACAGTAGAACAAACTGTAATATCACACATTACAACCTGGGTCACGATATACTTCCAATAAATAAAGTAACCCAATAATAATAGGAAAATCTTTTCCAAAGATAGGTTGCCAGGCAAAGTAACATACGCCCACAGCAGCTAAATCATTTGAGCAGTCGATAAGAGTTGTTGCATATTTATTCTTTTGTAGGTAATTGGGGACATTTACAAAACAATTTCATACAGATCAGATAATATTTTTTGTCATTTGAGGGTTCACAAGGTTCTACAAACTGAAACAAGGGCCTTAACTCTGGAAATAATTTAAAGAAATTGTTGAAATTTGACAGGCTTTTTCACGGTACTAATTTGAATAATGCATATAAATTTCATACAGATGATAATAATAACTTTTGTCATTTGAACGTTCACAAGGTTCACAAAGTAAAACAAGGGCCATTACTCTAGATGTTATTAACGGAAATTGCTGACATTCAATACGATTTAAATGACGCATATAAATTTCATACAGATCGGCTGATAACTTTTGATGTTAGGGCATTCAAAAGGTGCAACAAAGTAAAACAAGAAACATAACTCTAGAAGAAATTAATGGAAATTATTGAAATTAAATAGGCTTCTTCATCTCACTAATGTAAACAACAAATGTCAATTTTAAAACAAACGGATGATAACTTTTGGCGATAGAGCGTTCACAAGAAATTATGGATGACGGATGGATGGACCAATGGATGTGGGCAACGGCAATATATGTCCACATTTCCATGTGGGCGTATAAAAATCCACCTAGCATAAACCCAGAACTCTTGCTTCACTTCATTTCATACTTCATATATCATAAACCCACTCAAATCTGCAATGTTGAAACAAATACTACTGATAATTTGTGAATGGCTGTAAACTGAATTTCAGAAATCATTGACAACCACACCTTTCCAACCAGTGTGTTTTATACAGTGTACAAGTAAATGGACTACTGGTGGATACTACAGATCAACAAAATTAAAGCTGGCATGATACTATATACCAAAAAACAAGCAGTAAAAAATGACAAACACACCCACATGATATAAAATATACCACCAACTAAAGAAGTGTAACATATCAACGACCATAATAATTATAAATTAAACATATGCCTACTTGTATTTATTTGAAATCTTAGCTTGCCCTGACAAAATGTCCTAACATGATTTAAAATGATTTATGTACTAGATTCTAACAGAAATAAAATGTTAAATGCAACTAATATAATAAAATGCATAATACTTATGCCATTTCCAGTACCAAAGAGTAACACCATTCACCTCCATTAAATAATTCTAAATTTAGAGAAACAACATTCAATGTCTTAACTTCTTATGAAAACTTTTCAAACTCTTTAAAAAACTACATCAATTCTAGCAGAAAATTGTAATTCCTCAATACTATAAAAGTATCTCTAACCACTTTACATAGCCAGTTTTGCTGATGTCAATGAGCTGGAAGAGTTAGATCTGACAAAGTATTATTATATAATGTCCAGGCCAAATCTTCCAACTTACTGACATATGCTTTTAACAGAAACACCTCTTTCTTTTATCATTCACTGTCTCAGAATGTTCTGGGAAAGAAAAAAATAATTACTTGAAAAATTGATTTCAATATTATAAAAAAAGCATTGTTACATATTATTCTCTGATTTTAAAAGTGAACAAATTCATTGCAAAATAAATTTAATTATAGCTTAGAAAATAAATTTAAACTTATTACAGATGATGCTATTTAGCGTTAAATTATTTGCGAATTGATAAAAGCCAGTTAATCATAGAAAAATAATTTTCTAACCTTGCTAAGAGTGTTTGATTAGACTGCTTGACAACTCTGATATGAGTAGTCAGGTTTATACAGGTATATATCACTGCCAGTCATATAAATTTTAATACAAATATATGCCATAGTAAAACAAGGACAGTATATTTGTGCATGACTATGTTTTATCTTTCCTCTACAACAATTTTATCTTACGAATTAATACTGTCCCAACAGATTAAATTTCAAGCCACATAGATATAAATGGGTTAACCATGTTAAAGATTGTATAAACTTCAAAGTTATCTTGAGATATTGTAAACTTCATGCAATAATTCATGTTTAAATTTGCTGATCCAACTTACAACATTAAGTTTAATAGAGTTTTTTGGGGCTTTTCAGTATACTAATTCTGTCAAAATTTGGTTAGCTTTTCACTTAGTAAATACTTCAAGAAACATTAAAAATATAATCTGAATATTATATAAAGTGATATTAATCTAGTTTATAGACTGGCAGTACATATATATTAAACATAATAATTAAACAATAGGATACATATTGTTAAACTTATACAACCTGTACTGACCTCAACATGATCCTAGTCGCTAACATACTATCAGTGACGCCCCCTTTACTTGATCTTGCTAATATCACACTCCAATTTAACTTATAGTAAATTATACTAGATGTTATCGGCTGATACTGTGACAATGATTTTACGTGCATTCGGCTTTATGGTCCCTCTTCTCTGTACTTTGACACCAGTCGGGGTCAGGATGAGAGAGGGATATTGGAAGGACCCTATTTTCTATAAAGGGGTGATCGAGCTGACTATCAGTGGTTAGAGATAAGATTATAACTAATGGGGCAACAGGTGAATTTACCTATGTCAATAAAGGTATACAGTTGAAGATAGTAAGATTATATTTACGCAGTATGACATTACAATATCCACCTGAACCACCTTTCTTAAACAAAATGGTTTCATCCTCAAACTTTGGTCCTGATTATAAAATTTCACAAGTCAAGACTGCATAAGATAAGACCTGTCACATAGTCCTATTGTAAAGATATAAATTAAGTTCTAAATAAACATTATCAATAATGACCAATGGACTAAAGGTTCGCTAACTAACCCATCTTTTACCTATGGACTGCTAGATTATCATACATATTATATCTTCTATGTTGACTTATCGATACTATTGTTCAAATTTAACATCAACATACCCGTAACACAACTTCAGTTTTATCATATTAGACTCTGGTTTGTCTGATAATTTTACAAACTTGCTTTGAACATGATTGCAAACAAATCTAACCCTGAATTTTCAAACTACACCTCTTTTTTTTTTATCTTGAAAAAGTTTTTATGGTACATGTTGACTCAGGTTTTAAATATTTCAGATAATTTAAAAATAACTGATTTCTATCCATACATCCATCCATCCATCCATCATGACTTTTACAAGTTATGCTATTGCTAATAAATGAAATGAAATCAAATGGAGTTTAACATACTACTGTTCTGCTCCGAACTGGGTTAATGAAGATGGGCATACGCTATACAGTGTGCTATGAGGGAAATTTTGCCCATTCAGCAGCACTACGGCCTACTTTTATATCGAATTCCAACTGTCACAAGGCATCTTTACCCCCCGCCCATTGCTAATAAATAAAAAGATTTCAGTGAAGTAAAATCTCAGTTGATATAGGTTAAATTCATTGCATGCTTCCACTAAATTCATACCTTTTGAACACAAGCATACAGATTTCTGCGACCTTCATTTGTTTACATTAGGGACACGACATATTTTTCTGAATTATGCAGGGTTTTTTCCTAGGTGAATTGAGCTGAAAAATTCATTTTTTGCAAATTTTTGACCTAGCACTATTTTTTCGGTCTGGGATCAGCCATTTTCCAAAATACCGACCATTTCTAGGTGAATTTTGATTTTTTTTACGATATTGTATTAGAAACACTTCGAATAGGCCTTCTAGGGTGTCTTTTATAGGGTTTTCCAGGACGACAAACACAAATACAACTAGAACTGCGACGCAGTAATGACGGGTTTCACCTGTGCCATGTTACCCTTCAACTTATGTCAATTCCGGTGTCACGTTACCCTTCAACTTATGTCACTTCCGGTACCAATGAAACCGTTCAACAGATTTCCACATAAGCATTGCACACGTGTTATAAAATAGTCGCAGAATCAACCAAATCCAGCAATATTAATACCATTTATATATTTGTTACCATGTGTTACATGTCAAAAAAATGACCCTGACAAAATTTGTTACTAATTTACTGCAAAGTTAGCAGATTTTCTAATGGGAAATTAAAATGCGCAAAAAATCGTTAAAAGTGAACCTGACAAAATTTGTTATTTCTTGACAAGGGAAGATGATATATATGATCGTATTGATCCAATCTATATGCCCATTAAAATCAAATATCATAATATTAATCGAACAATAAATATAACTCATTACAACAATTATTTGTTTTGAAGACTAAAAATACAGCTTTTGCCAAAATGACATCAAATTTCAAATACAATAAAGTTTTTAATTTTTAAAAATCCAATATGGCGGCCATTTTCCATCACAAAATGGTGGAAAACGTCAATTTTTTCATCTATTGAATATAAAATGAGATTCCATATACTGAGTACTGAGTACTTTATAGGTTTGCAGGACTGACAAGTGTGGATACAATATATTTTACCAATTTCAGTGATCCAATATGGCGAAAATCCAATATGGAGGAAATTTGGCGGAAAATTAACCAAACGAGTATAAATAAATTGGATATATTTTCTAATATGTCCTTTATATAGTTTTGGGGGGTCAACAAACTTGAATTTAACTGATTTTTCCGATTTCATCGATCCAATATGGCGGCTATCTGACGCCATTCACAAAATGGCGGAAAATTCACCAAATTAGTATAAATATACTTTTTAAATGTCCTTTATAGGATTTTGGGGTCGATAAACACGATTATAAGATAAATTTTCCCTTTCTAAAATCCAAAAGAGAAGAGTTGAAACATCAAACGGTACATAGTACATACAGATACAAAGATTTTACGATGCACAAATTGAAATAGGCCATAAAGAATGTGATAAAAGATAAACTAATTTATTAGAGATATGGATACTTTACTAAAACTAGTGCTCTCCTAGATATGTATTTTGTACATTCTGACCTAACACACTTTGAATATGCTTCGGTACCTATCCCAAGGGTGAGAGATGGTACTTTTGGAAACATTCAGAAGCCTGGCTACATCTGTCTTGGATTCACCTACTTGTAACCGACCGATAGCATTGTTGCGTTGGTCTTCGCTCAGATGTGGCATCACATGTACAACTGATTTTGAAACCGAGAACCCAAGGTATTTTAGAGGCTTTAGCTTTGGGTATCACCGTCTCATGCAAAAAGTTTGCGAAGCTGTTAAACTTATGTGTCTTGGTGCAATCAAGCGAAAACAAATTTCGGCAAAAAAGTATGACCAATCACAATTAGTGACCTGACATTAAAAACCAATAATGACATTAAAAATAAGTAAGATTTATGGAAACAAGGATCCCGTTCGAAATGTTTGTAATACAATATCGTGAAAAAAATTGAAATTCACTTGAAAAAGGCCACCATTTTGGAAAATGGCTGATCCCCGACTGAAAAAATAGTTTTAAGACAAAAAATTTGCAAAAAATGAATTTTTCAACTCAATTCACCTAGGAATAAACCCTGTACATCATTTCGATATATTTTATCCCATCCCTATTTACATTCAGACATGGAAGAACTTGGTCCCTGGAACCCTATCAAGAGGCCACAAAATGATCATGGACTCTGCATAAGGAACAATAAACAAGATGTCCGGTCCAGAATATTTTACTTAAAAGGCTTTTATTACAACCCAATAAACAAAAAGAGGCAAAACAAAAAGTCAAAAAGAATGGGACTGGTTGAACAGAAAACCATTCAAAATTATTATTATTTTGAAGAATTCAAACACATACAGAAAAACAGAAAATGGCAACCTTAAAACAACATACTGGATAATCATATTCATGACTTTTAAGATTTTCTTCAATGAAAAGTCCCATTGATCACATAGACATTTAAGCCATTGCTTCCCTACAGCTCACGAGGGCTGGGGACCACGTGGCTAAGTGGGTAAGACGCTGGCTCGCTAGCCTGGAGGTTGGGTGTTCGATCCCTGCATTGGCCGAGAAAGTTCATCCAGATTTTCCGGCATGGTTTCCCCTTGTCAGTGATGCAGGACGGAGGGCCTGACAAGGACAGCTGTCTAGTCATTCGGATGGGATGAAAAACCGAGGTCCCGTGTACATATTGGCGTGCACGTAAAAGATGATTGACCACTCGATGATTGACCACTCGACATATTGTCAGTGTTGTGGGCATCAGAAACGTGGCAGATTCCTGATGTCCCGGCCTTAACAATCTCGCCGTTTTGAAGCAGATCCTAATAAACTTTTTGGTTAGATTTGTAACCATATATGAGACCTGGATTCATCACTTTCAACCAGAATCCCAAATTCAGTCATTTTCCTAGTAATGATGATATCATGTCAGCTGTGAATGACTTTTTAGGGCGGCTGAACAAAATTTCTTCCTGTGTACACCTCAAAAGGGACTATGTAGAAAATAAATGGAAACCATCGACTTTGTGCAGGTCTCCCACAGACCACAATATACATCCACATGAAATGTGGGCATATAAAATTTGTGTTCTGATAGTTTGGACATTCCCCAAATAATAGTAACTAAACACAATAATAAATATATCAGCCTTCACAGGAATATACAGTACCATTAATAATAATTTACATCTACACAAGGACATTAATTTAGGGGGAAAAACCTAACCAATCACCTAAGTGAAAATGTTGCTTACAAAGCTATAATATATTTAGCTAATTATGAATATCTTAATTATACATGTACTTAAATAACCCTGACATTCTAATATATATATATATTCTAATTATATAATACCAAACAATCATTCATTCATTCATTCATTGGTGTAGGTTTAATCTATTTTTAGATGTAATGGATATGAAACTACTAATTGTGTCAATGACTAATGAACTCTCTACTAATATTTTACTGTCTACCATATCTGATGTAACAATCACCACTACCATTACAAAAAGTTTTCAAATAGAGAGTAATAGATATGATGGTATAATTTTAGTATAAATAAACCTGTAAGAATTTATTCTGAGGCATGCAGGTAAAATATCTGACTTTACAACAGATAATTAATTGCAATTATGGTGTACTTACGGTTAGGCCAAAATGCAGAGTGATGCTTATTACAGCTTTGTGAAACAAATGCTTATTTGAGCAAGGTCCTATTAAAGAGTGCTCTGTAATATCAGGACACCTCCTATTTATTTTTGCGCCACAGAAAAAACAATACCAGTATTTTCAGGATTTAATTTTTTTTTAATAAAACAGCATTGGCAGATAATAAAACATATGCTCTTCAACTTGAATTGATTTTATTTCTTGTAATGTCTGTGTAGTTTGTCTTGTCTACAGGTTTGTCTTATCTGATTTGTTTTGTGTGTAGTGTGGTTCACTTGTACTTACTACCAGAGTCTTCGGCAATACAAACACAAATTATTGGTTCATTCCAATCAATAGTGATGTTATCTTACTTATGGACTCCTAATTTTAAAACCAGTACATGCCAGCATGCACTTATGCCTGTGAGCACGTTTTGTAATGAGTCTCCTTGATGAACGAGGCTAAACGTCAGCGCATAAGAGAAATGTCAAACCGTATATCTGGTGTAGACCGGATTAACGAGACGGTCCAAGCATCTGCCATTCAATTTGTACAGCTTGTATATTTCAATGAACAAAATTGATGAGAAATCACAAAAAAAGTTTTAACTGAAAAACTTATCAAAAAAATACGAAATGCAAATATGCGTTATGCCTTAATATGTAAATAGTTTCTAAGCAATTAATGTATAATTTGATGACACTATGAGTTCACACAGACGAAGTAAATGTTCTCAAACTTGTTTTGATAATGTGGTAAAAAATGATAGTTATGTTGAATGTATCAAGGTCTGAACATGATGATGCATGATGTACAGATACTATGTTAATCTAATCTACATGGTACAATATAGACTCTATTATCAACAGATTACCTATATCTTATATTAATACTGATCAAATTTCAATTGTAACAAAGTTTAAATCAATCTCATGACTATAATAAGATAGATAAAGTTTATCTTATGATGTCCTTTGATCCTTCATTATATAGTACATTATTTAATCAGTACATAAATAGGTTTGGTATTTAATAGTATTTATAACATCTACTAGCATGTCTAATGTCTTTCTTTTAACCACCCTCTCTTTTAGTCTTTGTCCTTGTTTTAGATTATCAATTAAAGAAGTTTGTAAAACCTCATTATTACTGAACAAATCATTGCTACACACACTCACTTTGTTGCTTGACAATTTGAATCAGTTTGGAGTCTGATTTGAGAAATCTGTCGGAAACAAAAAATGGACGCAATCTAAGTTTTTCTTTAATAAAAGCAGTGCTAAATGATGTTTGTCTATAACTAAATGGAAACTGGATTTGCGAAATTCAAACACAATCTAATTTTGCTTTAATAAAAGCAGTTCTAAAAAATGTTTGTCTATAATCTGAATAAGCATTGCCAGAAATGAGTCAAAATCAAGATTCTAGAAAGACCAGTTAAAGAGAACTGGTCAGGAAATGATTGGACGACAGTGGGTAGGTGGCAGAAACTCCTTGATGGGTTAATCAACAAATTAACAAATAATTTTATATTTTGTGGCTTTTTATGAAATTTCAAGCACAGATATATACGTGTATGTCATTCAAAGCTTTGTTTCTTTTGTATATTCATATGTGCAGTATGCAGAGGTGTTTACAAATATGTATGATGTTACGGAGTATGGTTAATGTAAGATCATGTTGATGTGGTATAATGTATTTATAATGGATGTACATGTATTAAAGGGATAGTATGTTGGTATATTTATATATATCTATTAATAATATTTGGATATACCTCTATATAACAGATAAAATGATGATTAAAGAAAATGGTCACCTGTTTCTATATTCTGAGAAATAAGCAGTTGCAATGCAAGATACGTTAGATACACCCACATTTTCCAAGAGATGGACAGAGAACAGTTAAAGTCGATAGGGCTCATCCTCTCGATGTCCCAAGTTTTAACATTTTAACAAATCTGTTAAAAACTCTAGTATCTATTGTGTTCACAAGGTTTTGGGAAAGGGGAGTAACTGAGACTGGGAAGGTCATGAACACTGAATATTTATAGGGTTTGGGAAAGGGGAGTAACTGAGACTGGGAAGGTCACGAACACTGAATATTTATAGGGTTTAACTTCTCATGACCCAAAAGCTTCACACCAAATTTGACATAAATCTGTTGAGAACTAAAGTCTCTATAGGGTCCACAATAAATCTGAACAGTTGTCTGGACGGAGAGAGAGAGAGAGAAATAGGGTTTAACGTCCACTCGACACAAACTAGGTCATTTCGGGACTAACATATGGTTTAATTTTATTTACATAATTCGCTTGCGCGTAGGGGTCTTTAGTAGTGGGAGGAAACCGGAGGACCCGGAGAAAACCCACGAGGTTGGATTGTCTGGACGGACATGACCATAGATATAATACAAGATAGGTTGCCAGGCAACGAAACATACGCCCACAGCAGTTAAATCGTCCGGGCAGTCAACAAGAGTTGTCGCATATTTTTACTTTTTTCGTTAATGAAACATTTATAATACACTAAAATCTGATTAAGAGCAACAACTCAGAAAACCATTAGAATTTGTTTGGTTTTTATAAAGTTCTGCCCCATTCTAACGTTTTGTATACAAAAGTTTTAATACTATATCATGAATTTGGCTGTTCCAAGTCATAAAAATTCATTGAAAATCAATATACTTGTTCCTCTCAAGATCATAAACTCTGTGTATCAATCTGAAGTCAATCGGATATTAACTTTGGCCTCTAGAGCGTCCACAATATTTTTTAAAGTGATCAAGGGCCATAACTTTGGCAGTAATTATCAGAAATCTTTGAAAATCAATAGGATTCTTCGCCTCGTGACCTCAAACACTGTTTATAAATTTAAAGTCAATCAGATATTAACTTTAGCCTTTAGAGCATCAACAAGGTTTTTTGAAGTGATCAAGGGCCATAACTCTGGCAGTAATTATCGAAAATCACTAAAAATGAACAGACTTCTTCGTCTCATGACCTTAAACACCGTGTATAAATTTAAAGTCAATCGGATATTAACTTTGGCCTCTAGAGCGTCCACAAGATTTTTTGAAGTGATCAAGGGCCATAACTCTGGCAGTAATTATCGAAAATCGCTGAAAATCAATAGGCTTCTTCGTCTCATGATCTTAAACACTGTATGTAAATGTAAAGTCGAGGGATCACATGGCTAAGTGGGTAAGACGCTAGCTCGCTAGCCAGGAGCTCAGGTGTTCGATCCCTGCATTGGCCTAGAAAGTTCATCCAGATTTTCCGACGTGGTTCTCCCTTGTCAGTGATGCATGGACGGAGGGGCTGACAAGGAAAGCTGTCTAGTCGTTTGGATGGTACGAAAAACCGAGGTCCCGTGTACACATTGGCATGCACGTAAAAGATCCCTTGGCAGTTGGAATTCGATATAAGAGTAGGCCGTAGTGCCGCTGTCCGGGCAAAATTTCCCTCATAGCACACTGTATGGCGTATGCCCATCTTCATTAGCCCAGGTTAGGAGCAGAACAGTAGGACGTTAAACTCCATTTCATTTCATTTCATTTCAAATGTAAAGTCAATCGGATATTAACTTTAGCCTCTAGAGCGTCCACAAGCAATTGTGGACGCCGGACGGACGGACGGGGGCGACGACAATATACGACCACATTTCAATGTGGGCGTATAAAAATTTACTGTTGTGGTCATTGTGGTGTTTTTTTTGGTTGATTGGAAAAGGCTATTTTTTTGCTACATGTAAATAACTGTCAGTATATATTTTATATAAACAATATTATATGCAGATCAGTATTGTCTGAATTACAACATAAGACACAAATGCAAATTACTCTAAAGCAACCTTATGGAAACCAGCGGCTGCCAGGCAGGATACGCCCACATAGCTAAAAACAAAAACGATTTTTTGTACAATCAAGGGCCATAATCCAGAAAGTTATGGTCTGAAATGCGCAGATATCAAAAGGGACTAAGATTCTTGCAATATAAAGATATGTTTTAAGTTTTATCAAAATCGGATAAAAATTGTGATCTCTAGAGGGTCCATATCATTTGTATTACATACTTATGCACAATTTGCGTACAAAGAGCGGCCATTATGTCAGGCTCTTTCATTTCGATTTTTCCGAAATTCCAATTCAACCTTCATTATGGTGGAATGGTGATATATCTAAATGGTTTTTAAAATCGGAAAATAAATTGTGACCTCTAGAGAATCCACAAGCTGAAAATATGATTTTTCGACCAATCGGAGGGCACAATCCAGGACATTACGTTCTGATATGTGTGATTATCAAAATGAACCAAGATCTTTATGATAAAAACATATATTTAGAGTTTCATCCAAATTGGATAAAAACTGTGGTCTCTAGAAGGTCTACAACCTTGATATACCATATTTTTTTACACTATTTGCGTGTATGTGTGACCTCTAGAGTGCCCACAAACTAAAAACATGATTTTTCGTACAAACAGGGGCCATAATCCATGAAGTTATGGTCCAATACATGCCAATATCGAAAGGAACCATGATCTTTGGGAGATAGAACTATATTTCCAGTTTCGTCAAATCGAATAAAAATTGTGACGGATGGACGGACAGGGGCGATGACCAATATACGTCCACATGAAAATGTGGGCGTATAATAAAAATGAATATCATCTACTTAGTGGGAAATATTATCTAAATTTGACTGTTTTAACAATCTTTTGTTCATGCAGGGATGCAACTCGACTGAATTAAAAGTTTGTAAATTAATTTATATTTGGGTCATTCCATATCAACTGGACCAATGGTGGGAACATGAGCTCCTCCCCAAAAAATTATAAACAAGCCAACAGTGAGGCTGATGTCCCCCGCCGAAATCCCCAAATAAATAGATGACACATATTAATTAATCGCACATCTATTTTTTTCCAAAGTATCGAGCAATCAAACTGATTATCAACTATACACTAAGTTTCATCACTCTCTATCAGATAGAATCAAAGTTATCTTGTCCCAAAGCAGGAAATTGCTTATCTCTGCTTAGCTTTAGCTCAATATGTTAATCATTGAACTCAGTCAAGACAAACATCTACATCAAGTTTAAACATTCTACCTCAATTAGAAGAAGAGTTGTTGAACTCAGTCAAGACGAACATCTACATCAAGTTTAAACATTCCACCTCAATTAGAAGAAGAGTTTGACCAATCAAAATGCTTATCACTCCTTAGCTTAAACAGAAAATGCTCATTATCGAACTTAGTCAAGTTATTGATGTGATAAAACTATACACCAAGTTTCATCACTCTCACTTAATTGGAACTAAAGTTATCGTGTCCCAAAGCATCAACCAATCAAATTGCTTATCTTTGCTTATCCTAAGCAGAAAATGCTCATCTTCACACTCCATCAAGGCATTGACCTAATAAACACCTACACCAAGTTTGAACATTCTAGCTCAATTAGAAGGAGGGTTATTGTGTTCCAAAGTCTCAGCCAATCAAATTGCTTATCGCTCTGCTTACCCTGAGCAGAAAATGCTCATTATCGAACTTAGTCAAGGTATTGATGTAATGAAACTATACACCAAGTTTCATCTCTCTCACTTTATTAGAACTAAAGTTATCGTGTCCCAAAGCATCAACCAATCAAACTGCTTATCTTTGCTTACCCTAAGCAGAAAATGCTTATCTTCACACTCCATCAAGGCATTGACCTAATAAACACCTACACCAAGTTTGAACATTCTAGCTCAGGGCTTGCCACGAGACGCGAGTAATTACTCGTGCGCATGCTACGCTCGCGTAAAACCAAATTTACGTGAGTGATTAAGTACTCGCGCAAATATAAAAAATAATTTAATCAGAAATAATTGAATATCGTAATATAAAAAGCCGTAAACAATTTGTATGCCTTCATATCGATGCACTATTGCGCACGCGGCGTGTCTTTCCAGTGCCAACTGTTGTTACTAACAAGGCATTGACCTAATAAACACATACACCAAGTTTGAACATTCTAGCTCAATTAAAAGTTATCGTGTCCCAAAGCATCAACCAATCAAATTGCTTATCTCTGCTTACCCTAAGCGGAAAATGCTCATCTTCGAACTCCATCAAGGCATTGACCTAATCAACACATACACCAAGTTTGAACATTCTAGCCCAATTAGGAAGAGAGTTATCGTGTCCCAAAGCATCAACCAATCAAATTGCTTATCTCTGCTTACCCTAAGCGGAAAATGCTCATCTTCGAACTCCATCAAGGCATTGACCTAATAAACACATACACCAAGTTTGAACATTCTAGCTCAATTAGGAAGAGAGTTATTGTGTCCCAAAAAGTGTGACGGACAGACAGACGGACGGACGGACGGACAGACAGACGGACGAACCCATTTTAATAGTCCCCTGCTTTCTTCGAAAGGCGGGGGACAAAAACATATGTCATAGTATATGGCCTTAAACTAACAAATCCGAAATTATACCTTTCTAGGTCGAAAAGTCGCTGAGATATGGCCATTTGAAATTAGGGTACTGAAACGGATCATAAATTCGGTAATTTTTTTCAGGTTTTTGAGTGCTTTAAACTCACATTTCTAATACACTTTTGGTGTAGATAATTTAGCATCACACTCATTGTACAATGCATACTTTTCGCGCCACCAGGTGGCAAAATGTGGAACAAATGAACTAATCACTTTTCTTTTCAGGATTTCCACAGCCTCTGGTAAAGTCACTATTGTATACACAAACTCCAAAATTGGCATAGTTAATAGCAATTTGTCTTTTATCAAATCACAAAAAATTATGAGTTGATGGGATATATACTTTTCCAAATATCCAGTCTTGGAATTCAGTGCACACTGAAAACATACAAAATATACCCCTATTGATTTTTCAATTTCGGTCATGTGGGACAGAGGTTAAAATTCTGAAAAAGTTTGATAAGGAAACTTCATTTTCCCTACTATAACATACATTAAAGTCTATCTTGTGTATTTGATGGCTTATATTTTTAATTGGTACTTGAAATTTGTGCGGTGATGAAGTTCTAATGGCTATTGAGAAAATTGTTGACTTCACACGTTGATTTTAAAATAACTTCTAAATGACCTATACTCCTCAAAGTATCTATTTAGAGTGACTTTTTGCAAAGATTACAAATATGTAATCATTTTGGATGTACATTATAGTGTTTCAATTTTATTTTGCCTCCAAAATGAGAACAAAATGGTTAATATGCTTCACAAATTGGAATATTGGGTTTTGACATCAGATTAAAATTATTTCTGAAAGACTCATATTTGTCAAGTTAGATCAACTCTTAACATAGAATAAGAATAAAGACTCTTTTGGGATCCAGGGAATATCGTTTCAATTTAGTTTTGCTTTAAAAATAGGTGAAAACTTGTTTTGTTTGATCAGAAAGTTGAAGTAAAGTAGGCCTTATGTGGTTTCGCTCTCACCAGATGCCTCAAAAGTACAGGCTGCAATTCTTAACGCATCGTCTTGAAACTTTGCATACTAATTATTCCTTATACCCTAAGGATGTTCCTTATTGTTTTTGGTGCATGCCCGACCCCCAGGGGCAGAGAGCCGCTCATTTTTTTTTAAATGTGTCAGTCTGTCGCATACAAGCGACAATTCTTAACGGATTGTCTTGAAGTTGTGCATACTTATTCCTTATACCCTAAGAATGATCGTTATTGTTTTTAGTGCATGAAAACTTTTTATGCTTATTCCTTATACCTTTAGGATGACCGCTATTATTGTTGGTGCATGCCCGACCCCCAGGGGCACAGCAACGCTCATTTTTTGTTTGTTTTTCACCTATGGATGCAATTCTGAATGGATCATCCTGGAACATGACAGGGGTCGGGCATGCACCAAAATCAATAGTCGCACATTGTGTGTGATGCTAAAAGTTGTCTTAGATTACAAAGTTAGAAATGTGAGTTTTAAGCACCTGAAAACCTGAAAAAAAATTACTGAATTTATGATCCGTTTCAGTACTCTAATTTCAAATGGCCATATCTCAGCGATTTTTGGATTTGTTAGCTTAAGGCCACATACTATTTACATATATTTTTTATATTTTTTTTGGAGGGTCATGTTCCCAACTTTCCGAAATTTGGTCCACTTGACATGGAATGACCCATTTATGTATCTCGCATAAATTTGATTGCAAGATTTGCATTGTTTTAAAACATTGAATTCTCAGTTACATATAACTGAAATAAATTATCTAAAGTTAAAAACCTAGACAAAAGGGCCATCAGTAGAACTAGAACAGATGTAAGCCTTTACATGACAAACAGTGCAAATTTAAAGAAGATGTTCCTATAATAACGACACAGCTACTTGGATCAACATTCAGAAAGATTCTAAGAATGTGTTAGTGACATCATCAATACTACCAGATCTTATAGCATGATATCCCCAAACATAAAGATAAGTTGCCAGGCAGTTAAGTCATCAAAGCAGCAATGGCTATCACATTTTTATTCTTTGTAGGTAATGAGAGTATTTACAAGACATTAAAAACTGAAAAAATTCTAGTTTGAGTTTTCAGAAATCAATGAACATGAACACTGTGCATCAGCAGATGATAACTTTAGCATATACAGCGTCCACATGTAGGGTGCCCCACACAGCCAAAATTTGCCGTATTAAAAGTTGAACATGCCATAGAGAATGTGCACGCTGTGACTAGTCCCGAACTGATTAGTGGCTAGGAACGAATTGTGAGAATAACCAGCAGTATAGTCAATGAGGCTATAAATAGCCATCGCACATGAAATTTTCAACAAAACTATCAACTATTAAAGCCGTAAAAAATTTATTGTTAACGATTCTGAAGAGCAATAATATTTAGCCGATTCATTGTTACGGCAGCTTTAGAAACTATGTTCGTTTTGTTTTTTTAATTTGCTATATTATGAACTATACCGTTAGGAGAGGCATCTTTTGGTGTAGTAAAAGTAATACCTCCGAATCTCCTTAGTAAAGCAAGAACATGATACCAGTAGTAGTTTCCTTTTGTTTTTACAAGGTTCTCAAAACAATCGTTAAGCTGCCTAACTAGCAAGTTAATAAATTAGATTTATTGATCTAGCTTTCTGTAATGTTTCATTGAAAATAGTCTTGATTATCCCAGCGTGTTAATCAGCTGGAGAACAGTCAGTAGACTGGTTAAGAGGAACTAATTTCACATCAAGGGCAGATAACCTATTTTGCACTAAAAATATGCCCGGATTTAATGGCATTGGATTGTTAACTTTTTCAGTCTATTTTTTTTATTGATATTAAATGGTTATAACTTGTTAAATACAAGATGACCGTTTATTTAGGGACTATAAAATGTGAGATGGTAAGTTAAGACTTGTTATATTACGGTCAAATCTGTCTATTTGTACATCAAATTAAAGTTAGTTGTATGTTGATTCAAATAAAAAATAAACAGATCTGGGTAGTGAACAGTTTGTACTTATCAAGTACTACCCTAAATTAAAACTACATGCTGAAAAACAAAAACTATAAGAACACCAAAAAGGATTAATAAGAATTTCTGCATATTCAGTAATTTTGATGAGAGTTGCTGTTTTGAATTTCACATGATACTGATGCTCTTCAATGTGACTGGTGCATTGCAGCCTCTTGTTCAGGAAAACAATTATTTATTATGAGTGTTTAGCATTTAGTGTTTAACTAATCAATTGTTTACTGTTTTCATGGCTGCATATAGATATGAAAAATAGCAGCTATTTGATTTTGTTGTTCATTGATTGATTGATTGATGTGTGAATGATTTTATTATTAGCTGTGTATTTATCTTGTCCAATAAATAATAATAGTTCTGTTAGTGATGTCACAAACACATTCTTTGATTTATTGTGGCATTTGAAGGGAGACGTCTAGAAAAATTGTTAAAAGTTGATTCTCACAGTAGTTATCTATTCATTGCTAAAATATAGGTGGATCATCTGTCTAAATAAGGGGTTGAGATATCATTGTTCAAAATAAAGAGAAACTTTCTTTTAATTTCTAACAAAACGATTCCATGACTGTATGGGATTGAGATATCATTGTTCGAAATAAGGAGGGACTTTCTTTTTTTTACTTTCAAACAAAATGAATCCATGACTGTAATTCGTTCCAAATATTTCAACACCACGAAAGGAAATTATATTTTTCTGGTTACAGCAATGAAAACAATATTTAAATATTCTAGTAATGAATATACTCACAGCTTTTGCCATTTGATCAGCTTTAAGACCATCTAGATGTTTACATTCTGGTGTATTATTAACACAGACGCCATATTGTGGTTCTACCCAACATTCTGTTACAATCTGTAATTCAAAATCAGCTTCTGTTGTTTCCATTTCTTCTATATCATCTTCTGATACACTATAGGTATAAAATACAACATTAATGTTACACTGATAAAATAAAATACAACTTTTATATCACACTGATACACTATTAAAATAAACTACAGCTTTAATATCACACTGATACATTATTAAAATAAACTACAGATTTAATATCACACTGATACATTATTAAAATAAACTACAGATTTAATATCACACTGATACATTATTAAAATAAACTACAGATTTAATATCACACTGATACATTAATGAATAAACAAATAATTAAAACTTCATCATCACATTGATACTTTATAAACATATAATCATAACTTCAATATCACACTAATACATTACCGAAAAAGATTTAATTACAATATTGTGCATGTATTTTGAAAGATGAACAACCTTCAATTTGAACAATTATAGAATAATCATAAACATGAAATATCAATAGCAAATTCCTGGCATTAATCATATTTAACGGTAAAGATACTTCTGTAAACTTGTTAGAATGGAATCTAAAACCATACAAACAAACAAACAACAAACTGGACGTACCTATCTCTAGTCGTCTTCACATGAGGTGGAAATATAACATATTGTACAACACATTTAGAACAATTCTCATATTCAACTGTTGTATTATCTTTAATATAATTATCAGGATCCTGTAATTAGAATATATCACAAAGTTACAACCTTCAAGGTGATATAAATGCACAAACTTTCACTTTTTCAAAATGGTCCAGGGCAATAACTTTGACAGTCAAGTATTGGGATAGTTGAAAATTATTTGGATTCTTCATCTTAGGAACATAACCACTTCGTATAAATTTTAAGGCAATCAAATTTTTAAAGTGATCAAGGGCAACAACAAAATTAATCATTGGAAAAAGTTGAACATAAACACTGTGTATAAAATTCAAGTCAATCGGATGATAACATTAGGGTTTGCAAGACTTTTCAAACTGATCATGGGCTCTAACTCTGACAGTAATAATTAATTAGAAGAAATATTTGAGAATCTATAGCCTTCTTATTAACATAAACCCTGCCTATAAATTTCAATTCATTTAATTGTTAACTTTTGCCTCAATATGACGAAGTCATAACTTTGACAGTAATTATCAGAAATCGTTGAAAAATCAATATGCTAATTCATCTTATGAAAAAACACTGTCAATCAGATGATAACTTTAAGTTCAGACGGACAGGACTCACAAAAATTAACAATTTTTTTGAATAATCTTAATTAGGATGACTTTATAGAAATAGTTAAAGTCAAATATGGGCAGCATATAGAAGAGATTATTACTGAAAGTCCAATTCATTAAATTCAAAAACATTAAAATTTACACTCAAAATTGTTTGAGTAAAGAATGATGCTTACAGCAGTTGATAAGTAACCAACTAGATGGATTATCTTTCAAGAAAAACGCTTAAATTTTTGTAATCAGTTATATTAACATTGTACAGAATTTTTCTGTGCCCCGAATTTGAATTAATTTAGAATTGAATGTAGCTAACATGAGGTCTTTTTCATTATCCCACAAGAAACTTATCACAGCTTGTTCAGACAGAAATATTTTATACATAGTAAAGAAAGTAAAAATCTTACTGTCATATCAACTTCTAACACAAAACTAACAATACCAGAATCGGTAGCAGCAAAATGAAAACCTTCTTGCAGACGTAATCTATAAAATATCACATAAAGGTAAATTTATATAAAACATTACTTCATCTAAGTCATGGTATTCCTATACCCAAATTCTATATGCTTCATATTCTGTGTAGGATCATCAGATTTGAGGAACATTGGCTGATGATCTTGGTAATGGCTTGATCAATAACCGAGCCGTTCATGAGTTTATTGGGATTTTTGAGTGTGGTTACCTCAGATTTGAGGAACATTGGCTGATGATCTTGGTAATGATTTGATCAATAACCGAGCCGTCCATGAGTTTATTGGGATTTTTGAGTGTGGTTACCTCTTGTCAGTGGTGCAGGACGGAGAGCCTAACAAGGAACAACTTCTAGGTCCTTCAGATGGGGTCTTTTGTACTTGGACTTCCACGACGATTAGGCAGATATGCTGCTGTCTGAGCAAAACTTTCCTCAAAGCACACTGCATGGCGTATGTACCTAACGTCATTAGCCCCAGTAGGTGCAGAAAAGTAGAACATTAGTTTCCATATTCAGGCTAATGATCAAGGACACTTCAACTGTACATTATTGACAATGCTTGATTCTGACATTTAATATAAAATATATTAGTGTCAAGGAAGAAACATGTAATAGGCAAAATACAAAGAAACTTGTCATAGTGTTTTGAGTGCCATTTGTATGAAAATATACTCACTTTGTCAATGTTTGCAAAACTTTTCCAATAAAAGACATTTCAACAGGTATATTAAAAGATTGTTGAATGGTCCATATCCACCGTTGATGACATAAATAATGTGACAACATACGGAACATACTGGTGGCAGATTTGGTAGAATTGGACATGGTGCTTCGGAAAGATGAAATTGGAAAAGTCTCTTCTTTATTTGGATCATCTACAGACATCATATCTTTTGGAACTCGATCATATCTGATAAATAATATCATTATGAAATAGTCTATTAATATGAATTAGTTATTAAATTAGTTAAAAGCATTTACTATATCTTATTCATCTCGTCTACCGATTCAGTTAATTCTATTTTTAAATTCCGACGTTTCAGTGAAGGTGCAAGGAGAAGAAATATAATTTACTATCAATTGTTCTTGTTCTTTATTCTTTTGTTGAGACAATTTTGCTATAAAATATGATTCAATTGATACATTACTGTATCCAACAGCTGTCAACCACAAAAGTAGCATTTAACTTAAAAGTTGTTGCAAATTGAGCATCTATATATATAATATAGATATTAGACTTATTTACTCAATTTTCTAGATTGCAGCATTATAAAAGCATCCATGCTTGGTCTGTTATCTAAAACAAAACCATTTTAAAATTGGCACGATTTGATTCAACACTGGGGTTACTCAAATTAGATTTTATGAAATATTTGAGACAGATCTGCCAATCCATTAAAATTGATTACAAACTGATTTTGTCTCTCTAATTACAAACCGTGTCACAGGTCTCTTTCTACTGGCTTTTAAAATCCACTTAACACAACCCCGTCATTTTTGGACTAACATAGGGTTACAATTTTCAAATTCAATTGTGCTTATGGGTCTTTAGCAGTGGGAAGAAACTGAAGGACCCAGAGAAAATCCAAAGGACTAGACAAGCTTCATCTAGAAGAATTAAAGCTAAAAGTGTATGCCATTAAATTATTAATAAATACGTTTAACTGTCACTTTAAGATGCATGGCTATCTATAGTGGGTAGTTATCTACAATATTGTTTTGCTCTACCTCTACTAAACAAGAAAAGAACCAACAGACCATAATCAATTCAGCTATTTCAAGATCATCTAGGAAAGTGGATGTTTAATTACCTAATAAGAATCTTTTCCACAGGCTTCGAAAAAATAATACAACAATTAATTTCTGACCAATCCCTCATCAGTGGTGTCTTTCGCTTCTTCTTCTTCTTACTACCATTACCATTAGCAACCTGTTTCTCCTTTTTGAGTGTTTTTTCACTTCCTCTCGGTGGAAATTTTAATTCTTTAATTTTTAAAAGCAGTTCTTCTACTTCTGCTATGCGTAAATGACTGGGTGTTCCTCCCAGGAAGGCCAATCTAAGCACCACACAAGGACCTTTTAGTGTTACCCGTAGCACACAAAAATAAGACGGTGGCTTGTCGGGATCACTGAAACAGTAAAAACTTTTATAATCACTTACATGTAAATACAATTTAGAAATAAAACACATGCAAACTTGAAAGAAAATTGTCACTAAATGGGGGTGTCATCTACAAAATCATAAATTAAAATATCCTAATGCATTTCCACATGACTTAGCCACCAAATACTAATACAATTATAGCTGATAGACAATAAATGACTTAAAGATGGGTTCCCGCGTACAAACTGGGTGATTTAATGGTATATATGGACTAAAAACATATTCAAACTAATTAATTTGTCATAATTTTGCTTCAAATCCTTCTCAAACATTTAATTGCGAAGGAATGTCCTGCTATAAAATTTTGATCAAACCAGGTCACGTTTAAGTCACGTGACTAACCTCTCTTGTAAGTCAGAGGAGAATTCATTGCATACATAAGACCATGTTGTCTTTAATTGCTTACTATTTATTATAAATATCGAATCCTAATTAAATTCTCAGATTATCCACTACCGTCGTCTTTTTCCGTCATTTTTATCTCAGAAAGTGTTGTACGTCTAACTCTTCATAAAGTTTATCAACTTGTACATCAAGCGCTCAATGTTCGCATGTGACCTTTGACATCACACGTGCAGAAATTCCTAATCGTCGGGCTGTTGATTAGGGGAACCCTTACATTTTTGTCCTGTATACGCTCCATGAGTGTTTTTCGAGGAATCCAGTATTTTTCTAGTAAGATTGGATATCTCTACTTTCTATATATACCAAAATTACCATACTTTTATTGGAAATAACCACCCAATAAATACTTTTCTGGGAACCCATCCTTAATCTTTTACATATTTTAACTTCAGATTTTGTGAATAAGGTCCCTGAGCTCTAACATAAAAATTTGGCCACCCTAAGTCCAAGTATACATAATTCATTGTTTTCCCAGCTTTATGCCATGCATTATATTTCAAACTATAGACATAATATTTTACCAATAAAGTACCAAAATAATGATATATTAGAATAGTGACATGTCTATAAGGGATGGTGATTGAGATATTTTCTTGTTCAGTTGGTACATGCTTTATCACTGCTCACATGATTAGATGATTGAATTTCAGATTGTTTCACTGATTATCCCCAGTATATTCTGGCTAATTTTTATGGTGACTGAAAATTGGAGATGACAGAGTCCAAATCATAACAAGAAATTTATGTGCCATAAAATTAACACTAACTGATGCAACACACATTTTTTTTGTTTTGAACACCAATGTTTGCTAAATGGTTAATTGTAATTCATATAATAAAAGACCCAGACCGTTATCGGGTAATCATTTTTTGTTTCACAGTATAATTGTACATACAGACTATAGTTGCTGAGTGATTACCTGAACAGTAGTTTTATGTAAGACATATTCTCTCTAAGAACAAAAGTAGTCCATTCTCGTAACGTTTTATTGAGTTCTGTTTGAGCTTGCATACAGGCTATAGAATGAAATCTACCACTAGAGTTAGGTATATGAAGGTATTTGGGTAAGGGCATATCATGTTCCATTACTAGACCAATCAGATGACAGTGCATCCATTTTTGCCTGAAAAACAACATTTAGAGGAATATTGAGTTTAATATCATTTCCATTATTGTTTGTTAAATATATAATTTAGAATATATGACATTAATTATACTTATAAGTCATTTATTTACTCCAAATCTTTTACAGAAGTATGATATTTTGTTGGGTGTTCTACAAACTGAAACAAGGGTCTTAACTCTGGAAGTAATTTACAGAAATTGTTGAAATTCCACCAGCATAGATATTTCATATAGATCGGATAATAATTTTTGTCATTCGAACGTTCAAAAGTTCAACAAAGTAAAACAAGGGCCATAAATTTAGAAGTATTTGACAGAAATTGCTGAAATTTAATAGGATTATTTGTTTTACTAATTTAAATAATGTATATAAATTTCATACAGATCAGATTATATCTTTCATCATTCGAGCGTTCACAATTCTCAACAAGGTGAAACAAATGCCATAACTCTACAAGTAATTATTTGACATTGCTGAAATTCAATAGGATTCTTCATTTCACTAATATAAATGAAACAAGGACCATAACTCTACACATAGTTTACGGAAATTGTGAAATTCAATAGGCTTCTTTGTTTCACTAATTTAAATGATGCATATAAATTCCATACAGATCGGTTGATAACTTTAGTTGTTAGAGTGTTCACAAGACATAATTAACAGAAATTGCTGAAATTCAATAGGGTTCTTTGTTTCACTAATTTAAGTGCATGCGTCCAAATTCCATACAGATCGGATGACAACTTGTGTCGTTACAGCGTTCACAAGGTTCAACAAAGTGAAAGAAGGACTATAACTCCAGAAGAAATTATTGGAAATTATTGAAATTAAATAGGCTTCTCCATCTCACTACTGTAAACAACATATATCAATTTCAAAACAATCAGATGATAAATGTAGTATTTACAACGGACGGACATACAGACGGACCTGGGCGATGGCAATATATGACCACATTACCATGTGGGCATATAAAAACAAATTGTGCGCAGACAGGGGCGACGACAATATACGTCCATATGAAAATATGGGCTCATTCCTAACCCAAAGATGTTTTTCATTTAGAATGAAAATACTCACCAAACAGTTGTATCCAGCATAATAATTGGTCTCCAAAAAGATTCAAATATGGCTAAATAACTGTCACTAAAAATACATAATACAACGAATAAATATTTACATTAAAGGTCATAATCTATGAAATATCTTGCTATCTATACAACAAAAACATGCATACGCTATTATGAAAGAGACCTTGACACAAATGGCGAAATGTAAAGCTTACGAAAGTTAATGACGGTTGAAGCAACAATGATTGCATAATAAGAGTGAAATGTGAGTTAAGACAGCCAACGGAGACTCTTGTGGAGTTGCTTAACATTATATCTTGTAAACCCACAGTTTTGGAAATGCTCCCTTTGTTGAGTTTTGTGTTTCCCCCATTCACTTGATTTGACAGTACTTTTACTGCTTATTGTTTAAAATGTCTGTTGTCCATGTGTCTTCTGAGATTTTGTTTATGTGTGGTGTGGTTCTCCTGCCAAACTATCACAACAAAAAGTCGCTCAATATGAATGATTATTTGAGCAGGACTGACTGTATTATCTGAACAGAATAATGGCCACCATGTTCAGACACAATATGTAGTATCAATTTCTGTTATTCAAAGCATAACAAAGTTGTTTCATTATTCCCAAATTTATTTTGCATCACAAAATATTAACTCAGTTCAGATGAACCCATTAGGCTGTATACAAAATATGTTGTATCTCATTCATATATCACCCGAATCACTCATTGATTACCGATCGATCATATTTCCTGGGTCAATGAGAAGTAACTCCATTAAACTGGAAGTTTATCGTAAGCTTAATTATTAAGTACACAATCCTGATAAATGTTATTGAGAATCATATATATGGTACTGGAAAATCGTAAATTGACTAAGTATTATCAAGGAAATGTTGACCATCAATTTGCCTGTTTAATTGTAAATTGTTTAAGCCATTTCTTTCGTGCTGCAAACTACAACATCAAGTAATGAGAAAGAAATGACTGAACTTATACTCCATAGGGATGAGAGATGGAAGGTGCAGAATTCATATTAGACGTACAAAACATAAGCTTTCAACCGTAGACCAAGATGACTGCTTGTAATAAATAAACTTGAATTCTGCTTAGCATGCAGTAAATTTTAGATATTTCAAGAATTAGTAATTATATAAGTGAATCCCAATAAACAGCATGAATAAACTGATGATGAGATAATGCTAGAACCTTGATATGTGACAAAACAAATTTATTCAAATGCCCCTTTGACAAAATAAAAACATAAAAAAAAAAATAAAAACCTCTGTTGCACATCAGATTTTTTTGAAGGGTCGGCTAAGAAACAGAATGGATTTAATATAAATTTATAATATTTGTACCTTGAGTTTAGTTGATTATTAAGAGTAATACCAGTTTTTTGGTTAGATATTGAAGCAACAAATAACGGAATGCCATTTCTTATAGAATCTGGTATTGTATAATAATTACTATTTGTACTAAAAGATTGTAGATGAGCCAACCATTTATCTGTCTGATTTACACTGAAAGGAAATAAAAACATTATACATATTACAGAACTGAAATTTCAGTAGTGTAGTAATATGGATGGTAGGATTTGTGCAAAAGAACACATATGTATAATAATATTATGACCTTGACCAATAATTATTTGTAGATTCATAGACAAGTAAAATAACACATAGAACGGAAATTTGTGATGATATTAAACATAAATTGAACTTTAGGTTAATAAACACACTTGTCATATGCCACATATTGGTATGCAAGATATGAGGTATGTCTATTCCATATTTGGCTTAGTCATGTGGTCATTAGGCTTTGTAACCAATCATCATAATTAATTATGTAATATTTGACCAATTAAATAATAGATAGCAAAAGGTAAAGCACATACAAACACTTGAGATGTGCATGATTTTTAGACACCATGTAGATTTGAGAGTGCAAACACCATGTAGAAATTTGTTAGGAGAGACAGTTGAGGTTCAAGTGGCAATATCTGGGTTGAGAGATGGAGAGAATGACATTATTTTGATCTATGCTTGTAATCTATGTATCCAGCTTGATATAAAACTGTGGAAACCATACTTTTGTTCCTGTCAACTTGTTTGCTAACCATACAATATTTTGGGACTGATAACGTGGGATGTCACATCCCAAACTTAGGCTGCCTGTCTACAGCTAGCTCCGCCTGAGAACAGACCCTAAGCTAATTAACCGACATTTTAATTCCTACATCGACGATTTTAGTCGAAAACATTGAGCATGCTTTTAGTAATTTTTAAAAGTATTTATTTCTCTTCTATTGTCATATTGAATGAAATTAAATATGTTTATTTAGCCGCTGTGTGTATGAAAGATGTCAAACTAATCAAAGCCGAATCACAAAATAATCCTCTAATTATTCAATATGGTGGCGCCCATGAAACATAATTTCACAGAGGCAGTTTTGTTTGCGAAGACAAATTTAGAAGTATCTAACCTTGTTTTAAAAGATAAACAGATTGAAACTCTAAAGACAGTTTACAATGGCAAAGAATGTATTGTAATATTACCCACTAGCACATATTATATACCACTTTTAACGTAGTGGCAGAAGTTGACAATTTGCCAATGACACGTGTTTACATAATACATGTGCTTCATCAAGTTATTTTTACTCTGTTGTGTACACACAAAGCGGTAGTCCCGTCGATGAGTCCCGCTCCAAAATGATCACGTGAGCGTTTTAAATGGAGTCTATTTGGGGCAGTGATCATAATCTCGAAGTATGGCGTAGAAGGATCGCTGCGTGTAGTTTGGGGATGTCAGAGTGACATTTAAAGATACGTCTTAATGGCGGAGATAAAAATATAAACACAATGTGAGTCATAAGAGAAATTACAAATATAACCAGAGACAATACTAGACAATCACAAGGCTAATAAAATATGTAGCAGAGAAGAGAGTATACATTGCACGTTGGACTACTTATTTTGTATTTAATGATAAAATAATTTTTTAAGTTTTTATTTTATGAGTATACATGGCTATATGAGATGTAATATGTTAACATAACAGAAACATTCTGGAACATTTGGTAACACTCATTTGCTGATCTAAATTTCCACCCATGCATTGTCGGGCAATTTTTGGTTTCACAGTCCATATAGACTGGAGTTGACCATGCATCAAAAAGAAACTACTTTTCTGGATTTAAATCCAACATCTTGAGATTCTGAAATCTGCATTCTAACATAAAGATTACGGTGCCTCTCTTATTGGCATACCTTACCTTTGAATAGCTTGCCAGAATCTTTTGACATTAGCTGATCTATAGGGACTTTTAATATGAAGTTTCTGACAAGTTATTTCATGTAGAAAAGAATAACTGCCTTCTATATGTAATTCTATATTAGTCTTGTGGCTGAAATCAAACAATATTTATATACCTTAAATGTCTTACAGAAATAAGTTCTAAAAGAAGCACAAATTTATGAGTTGGTCACTTTTATATACTATATGAATAATCACTAATCCTTGAGAAGAAAAAAAGTCAATTCAAGAGATGTTGCCATTACATTAAAACAAGTCCTGTAAACACCTTACCTATCCTGATCTAAAGGCCAGGCAGCCATGGCAATGTATTCTATTCTTACATACTCTCTCCATGGTAAAACCATTTTAACCATTATACTTCCACCTATAAGATAAAAAATAAAATGAAATTGTGTTTAATGTCCTACTTTTCTACACCAACTGTGTTAATGAAAATGTGCATATGCCATGTAATAAGTTATGAGGAAAACGTAGCACACATAGCGACAATTCCATCTAGCCAAATTCCAAGTGTTTGTTTTATATGCAGGCCAACAAACATGTGTGCCAGGTCCTTTGATCTGCAGCACTGACAAGGAGAAATCATGCTGAAAATTCCAGAGGAACTTTACAGCATATTTATAGTGCGCCCTTTCACATTACGTGGTCAGGGACTCTATAATCATAAAACCAATGTAAAAAGTTGTATATACAGAGTCAGTTAAAAGCTTGTTTAAATAAATGTGTTTTAAGTTGTCTTTTAAAAGAACCTACAGATGTATATCAACTTAAACTAAAAGGTAGATTATTCCATAAGAAAGGGGTTGATAGTAAGAGCTAACAGTAAGAGACTAGTTGAACAGTTTTATAAAGTTTTAAAAGATCAGAGAGGTAAACAGGAGCTAAATTATTTAAACATTTAAAATAAATAGTAATAAAATCTTAACTTGTGTGCTTCTGGTTAATGATGCAGCGGTTTACTCACTGATGTAGGTTTTAATGGCTCTTTGATTTACATCAAAATAAAGTGTTGAACTGGTTTATTGTGTTATTGGGGGGTTGGATGGCTGAGTGGTTAGAGTGAGCGCGCTGTATCATAAAGTCTGTCATTGAGTCGACTGGCGCGGTTTCGAATCCCCGGTTGTACATGACAAGGAGTAGGGTCGCCTGTCCAACCTCGTGGGTTTTCTCCGGTTTCCTCCCACTGCTAAAGACCCCTACGCGCTAGCGAATTATAGAAATAAAATTAAACCATATGTTAGTCCCGAAATGACCTAGTTTGTGTCGAGTGGACGTTAAACCCCATTTCTCTCTCTCTCTCTCTTATTGTGTTATTATTATTGACAATAATATACAGATTTAAAAGCAACAATTATGAATAATATATGTTTCTGACAAATTCAAATATAAAGGTATACCTTGGATGATCTGAACTTCTTTAATTGTGTAGCCCTCTCTTAATCTCAAGGATAAAACACTGTTGATATTAGCAGACACAGAATTTTCAACATGTTTCTTACGTACATTGTCTAATCCAATTCTTTTACTATCTAGAGGATTAGAGTATAATTTCCTGAAAATATAATACAACATCTTAAAGATGAAATAAATTTAACACGATATACCATATTAATTGTGTATAATAATATGTTATTGTCTCAATGAAAGTCAGCACTTGAAGAACTTGATAGCGTAAACTGGAGTCAACAAATAATATGAGCATTACTGAACATTTCTAATCATAAATTTGGTTAATATTAATAACCACATTTCAAGTACAAGGATTGCTTCTTTTTAAGACTTTCGGGAATTTATTTTGTGGTGTTTTTTTCCAAATGCATTAAATCATCTTCATGGAATAAACTGCCTTCATCGATATGAATGGCATCAGGTCACTGAATTATTTATCTGATCTAAAAGGCATTTCTTTTTCGACATATGGCAGATGGCAGATATTGATAAAAGGAAATACATAATTGGCTTTGTTGTAGATATTGCTCAAAGTAAAATGTTTTAATAACCTGTTAATCCATGCTAATGAACCAGGTACATCTTCATCACTTTGATGTGTCAATTCATATTTAAATCCTTCTAATCCTTTCTGAAAGTTCCAGAAATATAGAGCCTTGTGATAGATATTAGGTTCCAGTGCATGTGAGTCATCCTGTAATAACAAAAAATTATGTCTTAAAATAAACAGAAAACCCCCCATTAGAATCAAAGTTAAGAATAACTTTTAGTTTAGATGTAGATACAATAAATGACAGTTTTCAGTTAATGATTAACTGAATATGGATAGATATTCTAAATGCCCTTAATATAAATTAAAATTTGATAGGATTTGTGATCTAAAAGGTACAACTATTATTTCTGTGGATGAGGGTTTATGTATAGGGTGAGAGTTTATGTATCCGTTTCTGTATAAAACAAGCACCAATAATTTTTCAAAGTTAAAACCTGATTATATTATTAAAACAGTCCATCTTACCAGTTTAGGACAACTTGCTATATAAGCACCAAAAGTTGCTGTAGCTATAAATTGCATCAATTCAACATGAGCTACATGACCAAACTGTTGATGATTAGGCTCATTACTACCAATCTTTAAAAATGAACACGATATGGTACTGTTTCTCAGCTGTGTTAATAATCTCTCAAATAAATTAGCTTCTGGTAATCCTACTAATCCATCAGTCAATACAATTACACCTACAAATATTACATTTAACGACATATCATACAAGGTTATTTAAAACTGCATCCATTCAATCCACTCACATACCTGGTATAATGATGGTAATGGCATCTTGATTTTCATAATTTATTGGAATAAAATAAAAAGAAACAACATAGAATACAATGCAGATTTCTTACTGGAACAGTTTTGGTTCTGTAAGGAATTATTCAGCATTGGTCAGTGCATATTTCAAGCACTGAAGTACAAGATTTAAAGACTAATTGCAGGATAGGGCGATGGACAGAATTGCAATCCATTGACATGGAATTCAGTCCTGTCACAGTCCCAATAACTGATGTGGAGTAGAATAATGACATCATCAAATACATTGAGCATGTTTCAGCTGTTGTGATTGGTAGAGATATTTTCTTGTTCTGTCAGTGCATGCTTTGTGGTTCAATTATGTAACATTAAATTCAATATCGCCTAAAAGATTAGTGACATGAAGTCAGCTTGTGGTTCGTTGTTCAGTATTCGTGAATAGCAAAGAACAAGTCAGTTTGTTGTTGTTTGTTGTACAGTATTTGTGAATAACGAACAACGAGTTAGTTTGTCGTTCGCTATTCACCAGGTATGGAATTATTAATATAATAAAAGCACTTCTATAGGGAATACGCTGGGAGCAGGTTTTTTTGGCCTAATTCGTAATAACACCCTCAGTGTCTTGGGAAATAGATTCTGAAAAGCTGTCTTTCTACCTGAACAACAAGCTGTTTCATATCGGCGAATATGTCGAGCATACCGGACAACAATCGGGCTCATTGTTCATTATTCGCCAATGTGAAACAGCTGGTTGTTCTGGTAGAAAGACAGCTTGTTAGAATCTATTTCCAAAGACTTTGAAGTGTTATAAACCAATTAGGCTCATAAAAAATACACTCCTGGCGCAGTCCCTATAAAAGTGCCTTTAGTATATTAGCTCATTATTCGCATATACCGAACAACAAACTGGCTCGCTGTCCGTTATTCACCAATATGAAACAGCTCGTTGTTCAGGTAGAAAGACGGCTTGTCAGAATCTATTTCTGAAGACAGTGATGTGTTATTAACCTATTAGGCCAAAATAAAAAAACACTCCCAGCGTATTCCCTATAAAAGTGCCTTTGTTATATTACTTATTCCATATCTGGTGAATAATGACAACAAAGTGGCTCATTGTTCATTAACTTCATTTTGCTTAAAATATTGCTAAACCTCCAAAAAGGCAACTTTGTCTTATCAAAGCAGATACTTTTTTTCTTGTATTTAATGAAATTCAATACCTTGTGTCCAAAAAATTCCCATTTCTAAGATGGACAAGGGAAATACTGTTCCCACAATAACCTCTTTTGATTAGAGTGAAATAAATTCACATAAGCGAAATAAGATGGCTATACCTGCACTGGAGTTTTCAGGTAAAAGTTGTAAAGACAGTATACCATATCTTATCATATTTACAAAACCTGCTTCTGGAGTCATCAATAAATCTGATGTTGTTGGATTCTTAATATCTTCACCATCGTCCTCTACAGTCATTTCCCCTTTCATGTCCTATAAATTATAGCCAACAATGTAACCGTAGGATGTTTCGATACCTCATTTTATTTATATAATAAAATAGTAGTGGAAAATGAAAACATAGCTTGCCAGACAAGGTAATGTACACAAACCAGTAGCTTAATCATCAGGTAATAAGACCTTTCATCTCATAATTTGTTTACCGAATATATTAATGTAGGTTTATCGATAACCGCATGAGTCATGGACATCATCTCTGTAACTACCTTTGCTAAACATCTCAAATTAAATAGGGACCATAGTAAGGTAACTGTTAAGTGAGTACATCCTACCCACCAGTCAGGGACTATAACTCTGTATATATATATATGTAGCATATGCTTAGACTTTCATTGAGTATATATATATATGTAGCATATGCTTAGACTTTCATTGAGTATATATATAACCTAAATAACCTTAATAACCTAAATTTCATCTTGGTAAATTAATGTTTCAACTCTTCTGAAACACAGTGGAAACTTGGGAGGTCTCTGTTAATAAAATCGCAGATATGTAGCATATGCTTAGACTTTCATTGAGTATATATATATATATAAATAGGGACCATAGTAAGGTAACTGTTAAGTGAGTACATCCTACCCAGCAGTCGGGGACTATAACTCTGAGTCTTGAAACAATTTATGCAAACATTCCAATTTAGTAACCCTAACTTCAACTTAATAACCTAAATTTCATCTTGGTAAATTAATGTTTCATTAATGTTTCATAAATTAATATATATACTCAATGAAAGTCTAAGCATATGCTACATATCTGCGATTTTATTAACAGAGACCTCCCAAGTTTCCACTGTGTTTCAGAAGAGTTGAAACATTAATTTACCAAGATGAAATATATATATATATATATATATATATATATATATATATATATATATATATATATATATATATATATATATTAAGAACATGTGAATAAAATTACTTACAGATATATTCAAAATTGACTTTGAAGATTGATATAAAGAGAGTTCAAATATTTTCAGTTTATCTTGAATCAAATGAAGAACATGCTCTACATTTTTCTCTGTAATTTGAACTCCTTGTATTAACACCTGTAATATAGAATTAATATATTGGGTGGCACAGAAAAAAACGAGTACATTATTTAAAAAGTCTACTCGTTTTTTCGGGGGCACCTGATATAGAATATCGACATACAGCTATGAGGTTTTATTATTGTGTCTCTCGTTGGATTGGACGAAAAAATAGGAAGAAATCCCATTTTTCCGCCAGTATTAGCAAAATTAAAGATCTGTGACAATTGGAAATCAAAGCAAGAGTAGGCTATAGCGACTCTGTGCAGGCAGAATTTTCGTCATAGCACAATGCATGGCGTATGTTATTAAGCACGGTTGGTGCAGAAAGTAAAATGTTAAACCACATTTCATTTCTTACTATTGACCAGATTTGATACTCGAAAACAGAATGAAATGTCAAGTTAAAACCGCTGAAGTGAGAAATTAAGTATAAATAACATAATTCAGACAAAGAGTAGATACCAGTGATGGGATTTCGCCCGTATATTACGGACATGTCCAACGTTATTTTCAAAACGTCCTAAATTATTCGACCAGGATTATGCCCAATCAGACATCAAGGTAATATTCAAAATTCCAAAATTAATATAGTGTACTGAGTGTATATTTACCACTCAACCCGATTATCGTTGATAATGGGATAGACTGATTAAGGAATTAAGTGATCAACGTATTTATTGTGTTATACCGTCTATACACCTACCTTGTATCAATCCAATAAGAGTGATTATAAACTTAATCTACGTGACTGACACGTGATTTCTCCATTCTCGGACATTTTAATCTCCCTGATGTCGGCCGACAATATGTAAAAATTAGTCATATATGTCACATATCCTAATAGTATATAACATTCCAAATCAATATACATTGTATCCGATAACTTGTCTGCAATATCACTTCGGTGAAAGCGAGCTTTAAATAAAGGTTTTCACACACACACTAGACAATGCAAGCTCTGTTTCTGAACGCACAGGATTATAGTACAATAACTGACACGGAAGTAGAAATCTCGCGAGACGCGTGAAATTATGAAATGAATACATAACAAATTTCACACGTCTAATGTCGGAGAAAAGATTCTATTTTGATGGCATATTCTCTGATTTATGATCATATTGTATCGTATTACGACATCACGTAATTTGTAGGAATATTACTGACATACATTTGAATACTGTACGGGAATTAAATATGAAAAATAACATGGTGCAACTATTTTTTATTACGTACAAATTTGAACATTTTGTTGACACATGATTTTTGTGTGTGGTCTAAAACTGCCTGCTTAAATAACCATAAGAGTCATGTCCCTTTATATTTGGTAAAAATGTCCGACAAGAACAATTTTGAAATCCCATCACTAATAGTTTATAGAAGTGAATTATAAATTTACCTGATTAGATTTTGACTGGATAACTGGAGTTTGTAACATGACAGTTACATATAATTCTGGTTTAAATATCACATTACAGCCTGGAATCTGAAACTATTCAAAACAAATTCTATGTATATATTTAATTATTCATGTAATAACAGGGGCTGAAAATTATAAGAAAGTAACTCATGACAGAACTAAGACAGTTATATGGGACAACAATCACTGGTTTATTATACACAAGCACAACAATTCAATAAGTATTCTTTTATCGTTATCAAGCATAATGACTTTATGCTAATCTATCCTTGTCATCATGTTGTGTATCGACCTTCCAGTTTACTAAATGTCTTGTCTGCAATATCACCTCGGTGGAAGTGGACGTTAAATAAAGCTATTTCACACATACTAAATGTCCTTGTCTGCGATATCACCCCGGTGGAAGTGGACGTTAAATAAAGCTATTTCACACACACTACATGTCATTGTACTTGATAACGATAAGAGAATATTTATCGAAACGATGTGCTTGAGTATAATATACGAGTGATTGTTTTCTCCATATAACTGTGTTAGTTCTGTAATGTTTTCCAATCAGTAAATGCCACTAAAGGATTATAACTCATTACACACTGTCAACAATAACCATCTTCATAATAAAATGGTTTGTCAGTTCAGATGACAGGAGATTTGTGAGTTTTTACTTGAATCCCAGGTTTCAATCCTGTAAACTTACATTTCTAATAATGGAATGACTAGTTCAGTGTGACTGGACAGTGTAGACGTAATTGGAGGTCTAAACAAATTCCATGCTAAGTTATACATGTAAATAATATATGACCTGGGAGATAATCCCAGAATAAATGAAGAACTTACTGGTTTAACTAATCCTCGTATACAGTTATTTAATGTATTTAATAAATCATCATACATCACTTGATTCTTGAATAAATCCTGAAATCAATAATTAATGCAGGTATTGTTGATTATAATATATATATTGAATTTTAAAGAACTGTAATTTTGTACAGGCTGCCATTAAGGTCTGATGGGGTTTTTCTTGGTGTGCAGTTAAAAAATGAGTCCCATTCTCCAAAATGGATGTCAAACCTACTTCCTTTATATGATAATAATAAGACAAATATGCAAAAACAAATAACCAAGTATATGAAGTAATAAAAAGTACAGTCTATGAAATTTTCGGAACTTGACTTAGAAACCCTCTTCTAAGAATAGAGGCAGTTGGCCCATGGGTGGCCAAGTGGTTTAAGACATCACTTTAGATTATAAAGTTTGTCATTGAGTCAAGTATTGTGGTTATGATCCAAGGCTGGTACAGACAGAAGGGGAATGAATGCCTATCTGACCTTGATGGGTTTTCTCAGGGCACTCTGGTTTCCTCCTATTGCTAAAACTCTCTCTCTCTCTCTTTCTTTCTTTTCATCTCTTTCTCTCTTTTCATCTCTTTTTCTCTTTTCATCTTTCTCTCTTTTCATCTCTCTCTCTCTTTTCATCTCTCTCTCTCTCTCTTCATCTCTCTCTCTCTCTCTCTCTCTCTCATATGAATAATTCAATTAGCAAGCTAAGATTACTAATTACTTACCACACAGAAAACTGAAGGACTGATATCAAGTACAAAAGCCAGTCGATAAATTGAAGCCAGGAAGGTAACAAAGGTATGAGGCTGTATACAAACATTATATTTCTGATCTGGGTCAAGTTTCTCACCATTTGGTGGAATAACAGACACTAGTGATAACTCATTTTGGGCAACAGGCTAAAATAATAAAATATTGTGATTACCTAAGTAATTATTTTCTTTAATAAATAGCAATTACGATTTAGTGCTATATTACATGTTGCATGGATTTCAAACATTCCCAATGGCAATCAAAATTTCATATCTGTGGTAAAGATGAGGGAAGGTTTTAATTTATGTTTGAGATCAACACTACATACATACATTTATTTGAATATATTTTTTCTATAGTCAAGTGATCTCAAAAACAGATAGGTTTCTGGGCATGGGTGATGACAATATATGCCTCCACATGTGAGGAAATAACAATGAGACATGTGGCTTTCTTTACAAGGGTTCTAGCTAGACAGACATGAAATTTCTTACCAGTTCTTGAGGTACATGTAACTTGAATTGAATTTTAGAGTTTAAATGTTTGAAGTACCATGATGCTCGGATATTCCTAGAGACTCTACATCCCTTTTGCATTAAAACAAATATATCCTTCGCATACAGGTCATTATTAGTGACCACTTTCTCTTCCTGAAAAATACACACAATATATAAATGTCATTTCTATATAGTATTGGCTTTAAGGGACACATAGACATCAGACATATTTCCATTGATGATGGCATTCAGATCAAATGAACTAACTGATCGATCAGTAATCTGTAGTGACTTTCTAGACCATGTTTTTGCAGCCGTTTGTGGGAATTAAAAACCTGGTAATACCCATAGTATACTAAAATAGCTGTCTCCATATAAACAAATTGAGCTTGACACACCTGGAAGAATGTTTCTTTCTTTTTTGAATATAGCAAACTTTAAATTAAATAAAACTTTGTTCATTGTCTCACAGTCGTCAATATGATGTAATAATGTAATATGAATGTATAAAAACTGATTTACATTCAATCATTCGGCGAAATATGCCCGAAATCTCAATCGAATGGCAATCTCCAGCATGTGGTTATTCCAGTCTACATATTATTTATTGCTCATGCTCTCCAGATAAGAATGGCACCACCGTTTGACATGATTTGTGGAATATGTCTAGCCTCGTTCTTTGAGTCCCCTGTTATAAATGGGACAGAAACGCATTATGGTACACGATTTGTGTACCAATGGCAAAATGTTATTTTGTCTTAAATGTTGGATATCAGAAGCCCATCTTTTTCCAGTAAGATTACAACATCAACGTTGATTTAAATTGACAAATAATTTGTGATTTCAATGTCAAAGATTTTGGATGATACTGAGTTAGAGACTTAATTAGCTACTTTACATTGACAAATAATTTGTGTTTTCAATGTCGAAGACTTGGATGATATTGGGTTAGAGTCTTAGCTACCGTACTTTAATATTAATTATTATTGGCCTCAGGTAGAAAATTGCACCAGGCAGTACCCAGGATTACAAATGGTATTTAAATACAATGTTAAATGTTTTGTTTTTGACTAGTATTAGTATCTTAAATTCTGTACATTTATTTAGCTGGAATATAAGCATAATGCATAAGGCCTATACATAATCCATGCACACTACTCGTGCCATAGTCATGATAACATAACTTCATGGGCATGTCTTTTCATACCTCCCCACCCCTTTTCCCATTCATTTCTTGGAATTCTCCAATTACCATTTCATTATTATCATCTGATGTTTCATCCATCTTCTAGTTGTATCAACAACTGCAACTTTTGTAGGTGCATGCCTAATGTAACTTCAGAAATTAATGCATTTGTAAACAAGAAAATCATATGACAAATTTCTCTTCTTGCACTTTACGTCCTTGACCTGAAATAGATTCGGGTATTCAGACTCTTTTTGTAATAGAAACTGATAATATTTGATAATCCCGACTATGAAACGGATAACTCTCATGACCCAGACAAAAAAGTAAACATTTCCGTTGTTTTGGCTGGTTGAAGTATTTTGCAATAAATTTATATTTATTTTAAAATAATTATTGTTCAAATAAAAAGATATGTCTGGACGGAAAGGTGAAGATCGATCTAAAAGGAAAGGGGCAAGCCTAATGAACCAGGTGAATATAGATGTTAAATCAAATTTTTCCGGAGACAGCTTTCTTTTCTCAAATCTCTGAGTCTGGGTTGACTTTTTATTCTGATTCATAATCATAGTCATGCCTATAAGTATAATTTTGTTTATTAGTCGATAATGTCTGACAATATTTATCTGTCAACATATGCAGTGGACGGAAAAGACGCAGGGCGATCTGGATTAGTCGAATCAGAATAAAGTCCCCTCTTTTTGACCCGTAGTTGTACTTAAAATTGTTAGGAAACCAAGCTGATTGGGACCATGGCTGATTCTGATTGGGTCCACCACTAGGCTGATTCGGACCACTATGAGGCTGATTCGGACCACATGATAAAAAAATACTAGAAACTGAGGTGCTTTTATGTACGTTATTTATGTTTATATTCCATTTTTAATGTCAAAGTGACTGTATTAACAGAGATTATCTCAATAATCATATGTAAATTATTATACGTTTTATTCAATTTAAACATGCCATTTTTATTTTATATTATAAACTTCATAGCTTGTTTCGGAATCCATTATATATATTGTGTGTAATTATATGTTATAGAAATACTGTTTAAACCAATTTACGGTATGTTAATTTCAATAAGGCATACAAATTTGAAAACTAATACTAGAAATTACTAATACAGTAGCATAACGGAAATCCGAATCCATTATACATATATTGTGTGTAATTATATGTTATCGAAATACTGTTTAAACCATACAAATTTGAAAACCACAATCATATAGTGTACTTTTATAATATGTAAATATTTATTGAATAAATAGTGTCAGAAAAAAAAATTTGAAAACTAATACCAGCAATACAGTAGCATAACGGAAATCGGTAATTTAAAATATGATGTATATAAAAGCAGTCAAAATGTTTATAGGAACCTTGTTCAGAAAATAAACATAATAGTAATAGATTTATAGACTCAATTTTAACATAAGTAAACATGTAGGTAGTATCGTGGAAAATGTACTATATTACTACATGAAAATTACTCAGATCTTACTGATAGCCACAATAGGGAATTTGTGTGATTGGATCTGATTATTTATTGGATTACTAGGCTTGTTATTAATTAACAATAAATGGTGTGATTAGGTTCTTGTACTACTACTACTACCTGGTGCTTTAACTTTGTTTAATGTGTATTTGTATATATTGCTAAGAAAATTTTACACATTTGTCAACCAATTTAATGTATTTGCATTCAACACTTGTCTAGATCAGGAAGGTCTCTGTCTTGGCTACTACTTGGTTAGATTACATTTATCAGAATATATAAATATGGTGGAAAATGTGCTCACATCATTGCTCCTTGAAACTTGGTTAAAGATGCCTGTGCCAATTGTCTGTCATTATTTCAACTTCATTCATTACAAAATATCGCATTCGTTGCAGTAATTATACTGGTATGAGGCTATTTGATATTGGGTTACAATTTGATAATACTGGGTAGTATTTATTGTCATGCAAACATATTTTAAATACTCTCGCCATTGGTCTGATTTGGCCTTATCATGGTCCGAATCAGCCAAGAATCTGGTCCCAATCAGCCAAGAATGTGAAGCATCTTCTCTGTGATTTAGCTCATTTGTATTGAAGCCATCAATCACTAATTACATTATTTATTGTCATTTTTGTCTTATTATCAAATACATGCAAACATATTTTAAATACTCTCGTCATTTAAATAATGGTCAGAATGAGCCTTGTCGTGGTCCCAATCAGCCAAAAATCTGGTCCCAATCAGCCAAGAATCTGGTCCCATTCGGCCACAAATCTGGTCCCAATCAGCCAGGTCACAATCAGCCAGGTCACAATCAGCCATGGTCACAATCAGCCGATTACCCTTGTGCGAGGGGTTTTATTATTTTTCGAGTGTGTCAGACTCTGGATGGTTTTTATTTTATTTTTTTTTATGCAAGACTATTTCTTCCATGGGATGTGGTCATATATATAACTGCCATAAACCGAAATGACCAAAATTTACTTTGGTCAAAAACACTATAATTTGGTCAAAACAAGTTCCTTTAGGTAAGGAACTGTCTCTGATCAGACGGTGGGGAAGAGCAGTATTTTACTATATTTTCATATTGAAACCATCTAGGAAGGGCTAGGAACTGTCAGCGGACATCTTCCGATCAGAGACAGTCAGACGGTCAAAACGACCAGTAAAATGTTGAAATTTCAGTACCAGTTCCCATGTGCGTGTTAAGCAGCCATATCTGAAGATACTAAAAATAACAGCGTTGTAAATACAAACAATTATAAATCCGTTAATTGAATATCCATGGGCCACTTCCTTGAAAAAGCAATATAAAATCCTAATAAATATTTGATTTGAGTACATATGTATATAGTTCCTGATTCCCAGAACCATTTAGCCCAGCAGTCTTGTTTAATTATTCCTGCACCTAACTTGTTTTGTGTAAGTTTAAGAATGATTAGAAAGGATTTGAATCTGTTGGTATATATATTCGAAGTTGTTTATGGCCTGCTCCTTTATATTTATGGAACTCTAAATTAACATGTTCATTTAATTATAGCCTAAATAAAATAATGTTTAGTTTTCAGTTCAGTACTATTAAGAATACCTCTTATTTTGTTTTTGTAGATGGGTATGGGAGGAATGGATGATATGTATGGAATGGATGGAGATGATGATTTTGAGGCTGAATTAGCTGAGTTAATGGGAGAAGAGAGACCTAAAAAGGATGCACCGAAGAGAAAAGGTAGAAATTAAAGTTATATGTCCTCGATATATCATAATACCTAATCATCAATTACAAAACCTAGAGATAAGATATATTTGCTAAAATCTGCAAATTATAACTTTCTTGCAGTGTGTTATACATTACACTTTCAAGACGATTACCGGATCAAAGCTGGCAACTGCACAATCAGAGGCTGTTATAATGGGCTTATTACATTTTTTTTTTTCTGGCCATTTCAAATATCATCTAAAAGATTTGAACAGGCTGCAATTTACAGAGATACATGCATTTATTAAACTGTTTATTTAATGTTACCAAATTACTATAAATAGCTGAGGGAGTTAATCTAGATATGATCAATAAATTAGCTGCTGAAAATATGAAAAGTTTTGACTCAGATGAAGAGATGTCTGACACAGAGGATCCAGAATTGCTGGTAGGTATATACTGTGTTTGAAATTTAAAATGATATCTTGTATCAAGTATTTTATGTTATCCCTTCAAAGCCTGAACTCCCAATCGACTAGACCCATCTGGAGCTCACAAGGGTGATTTGACCGAATTTTAGAAAACTTATATCCCCTGAGCAGCATATGACACATTTGCTAAAAAAAATTAGGTCATGGTCCGAATGGCTAAATATTTTTTTTGTGTCATTGTAGTGCCGTTAATCGATTATACATTTACATGTATATTATTTTCAAAAAGCAATTTTGTCAAATTGTGCTTTTAATTTTGTTTATTAATACTTGGTTATTGTCTCACATTTGTGAACAGTCCCTACTTATTTATAAGTAGATGTTAATTATAATTTTGTAGGCAGAATTAGCAGATTTAGCTGGAAGTTCAAGTCCTGAAAAGTCTCCAGAAAAGGAAGTTAAGAAGCCAATGATACCACCACCTGTACAACCTAGATCACAACCTTCTCAACCTGCTCCATCACAAACACAAATATTTAGTAAGTCTTTTTATCATAAAAATTCTGACTGAAACACAGATCTATTTACTTTCTTTATTTATAGTTCAAAGTTTTGTTTTACTTGTCTTCACTACACTAGGATCTGGAAGAGTTGTTAAAAAACCAGCTGCCTGAATGAAGAGAGGGATTGGCTAATCAAATGGTCTGTTGAGTCAAATCTGAAACTGTGGGTAGACATTCGCAGCCATAGAAAAAAAGAAAGAACAAAAGTTGTATTTCCGAATGGCCACTTGAACACTGATGCTGATTGGTTAATCATAAGTCAAATATCAATGTTTGACCCCTGACTCGCCATTCCCACTACAACCGGTCAGGGGCTATCGAAAGAGGAATAGTAGCTATTATGCTGCTTGGTTATTTACAGCACAGGACAGTTGTCACTTATAACATAACACCAAAACAATTCATACACGAGGTTGAATAAATTTCGTAATAAATAAAATATGAAATGTCTGCAACAGCTTGCCTTCTTCTTTAATTAATTGTTTTTGCTATATTGCAGTGCCAACTACAAGTGGTACACCAAATCAAGCAACAGGTGGACCAACTGCCAGCCCTTCAGTATCACAAACATCAACAATTGGTATGTAATTAGTTACTTACTTCAGTTCTTACTGTTTAGCTCATGGTGCTAGTAGTCTAATCAATTGGTCACCTGAATCAAACGTACATGACTGGAACTTGACATAGCTCAATGGAATACATGGTTGTTCTAGACATAGCTAAAACTCTTTAATATTGGTCAATATATAATATTGAATTGTGTTTATCTTCAAGTTCTATACAATTGAATTTTTGTTTTAGAAGAATAAATGGAAATTAACCTGTTTAGTAACTTTTAGTTAAAATTATCAATAGTGAAAAACAAAATCTTAACACTGGCTTTATGTATAGAGGTAAAATTTTCAAGGAAGATAGAGAGATTGTCTTTACACAAAAGAAATTAAAACATAAAATCAAAGTTTGTTTTTTTAGCCAAACCAAGGAGGTCTATCCAATTTAATTCATGAAGGATGATGTTCTTTTTGACTTTACTTTTGTTCACTGGCAAATAAATCCAATAAGTTGATCACTTTCAAATTAAGGTATCTAATTGTTCCATCTGAGAGAGTTGGGTTTAAATAAGAGCATTCATCGTGTTTTGATTTTTTGCCATATGGGTCAAACAAAAGCTGTATAGTGACAGCAAGACGATTTACCCAATACCATCTAATACTTACTAATTACTACCAAATACCACCATAATACCTCATTATTGTGATTGAATTATACCCAAAAAATTGAGTTGAATCGAAGAGTTAGCAAAACTTTTGAGGATACAGTGGGAAAGTCTATTTATAGTATTAGTACCTAATGGGTCAAGTGCCAAATATTACCAATATCTCCCAATTTGAACCCAATACTACAAAATACAACCACTTACTACCTTAGTATTATCCAAAACTGACAGAATTCTTCAATTACTTCAATATCAATGAGTTGATTCCTATAAACATTTGAAATATCTATTTATAGTATCAGTGATTAATGGAACATCTTAACATTGAATAAATAATATATTGTCCGCAAACTTTGGTGATGGATGAATTTATCTAGTAAAGAAATTGTTTTATATTTGTTTAGATAAACAAACGCACAGAATGTTAACAAGTAGAAGAGATCAATATAAACAAGCAGCTTTACAAGCCAAGCACAACAATGATATAAAAACGGCTTCTCAATATGTCAGAATTTCTAAAGTAAGTAGATCTATTTGCTGTAATATTTATTTTACTTATTTAGTCATTTGGTGGATCACGTGGCTAAGTGAGTAAGACGCTGGCTCGCTAGCCTGGAGGTCAGGTGTTCGATCCCTGCATTGGCCGAGAAAGTTCATTCAGATTTTCCGGCGTGGTTTCCCCTCGTCAGTGATGCAGGATGCAGGGCCTGGCAAGGACAGCTGTCTAGTCGTTCGGATGGGACGAAAAAATCAGGTCCTGTGTATACATTGGCATGCACGTATAAGAGTAGGCTGTAGCGCCGCTGCCCGGGCAAAATTTCCCTCATAGCACACTGTATGGCGTATGCCCGTCTTCATTAGCCCAGGTTAGGAGCAGAACAGTAGGACGTTAAACCCCATTTCATTTCATTTAGTCATTTAAGAATTGTTTTTTAGTTTGCCTAGTATGCTGATGTGCCTAATCTGCCAAAGAAAGTTATCCATAATATTTAGACATTTATCTATTTATCATTTTTTTCCTTCAAAAGTATGCCTATTTATGTCATACATGCTCTTGATCAGGATTAGAAAATGTCAGCAATGACTTGCACTTTGACCACGGAGATGAGCAACTGGTCACAACTGTAGTCGACCACATGAGCAACTGTATATTGAGTATACGTTAGAAAGATCTATTGAACTTTGAATATTAACTGTTTTTAATTACCAAGACTTTGTGAAAATGGTCTTCGCAACATTTGTGCTTTCAAAAACACATTTTCAATTAACAGCCATGTTAATGTAAATGTTATATTTATGCTAATTTCATAAATTATTTTACAGCAATTTGACAATGTTATAATAGCTTTAGAGGAAGGTAAAGAAATTGATCTATCCCAAATGCCTCCATCGCCACCACCAATTAGTAAGTAGCTATCTTGTTTATATATAAATCAGAATTTTGATTATATTCATTTATTTCGTCAGTACTAAATGTTATAATTTTCTAGGTTCATCAACTACTATTCAAGCAGATGTGCTGTCTAGAGTACAGCCCCCTGTTTCTCAAGTTGAACGTTCTTCTATGCAAGCAACTGGTGATAAAACACCAGAACTAGAATTGCCTACAACTACACATGAAGGTACAGATTTAATAGTTAATGCAAACAACTTTTTATACAACCACATTAAAAAGTGGTGGTGTATTGGCTCTGCACTTCTCTTCGCGAGTCTGTCCGACCGCCACAGGCTAAATTTATCATACGATTGACTAAGATTTATCCACAGTGCTTACATTGAAGGCTATTGATTATTAATGATTTTCGATAATTACAGTTACAGCCTTTCTTTAGGCGAGAAACACATAATTACTTCACAGAATGGTTTGCGTAGTGTAGCTATTTCCCCTGGCCATTGCTGAACTTGTTAAAGGGATTTAGGAACAAACTACAACAGTAGGTTTGTTTTATAAAAAATGAAACTAAAATGTTAGCACGATGCAATGCAGAAAAGACAGCTTGAGTTACTACAGAAATGACAACAAAGGTTGTGCACTTTAGTGAGCTTAATGTTTAGACAGACAAATTCTGGTGGTATTTTTATTACAATAGATATTCCATTATTTTTTGTAAATATTTGTAATAAAATATATGCTAAAGTGATATTTTTAAGTATGAGATAATTTAAATTCTATTTTTTATATAATTGAATTGTTTTACAGAAGAGAAAGATTTATTTAAAGCACCAGAAGAACCAACGACAGTAATGGAAGCATTAGAACAAAGATTAGCTAAATATAAAACAGCAGAAGAACAAGCTAAAACAGCTAATGAGAGTGGTAAAGCTAGACGAATGGGGCGTATTGTTAAAGTATGTTATTATTATATTATGTTTTCCAATGTATACAGTATATTCTAGTTTTTTGAATATATGTTGTCATTAACAACTCTGAACAAGTTATTTTACTTTTGTGAAAAGTTATTATTTCTTAAAGCTAAAATAATTGTAGATATTGATAGGGAAACTGTCCAACATTTTTGTTGTATTAAGATAAGAAGTTAATGCACCATGGAATTCATACGAGCTGAAGTTCGTCAACATAAATATTTCTTTCTTCAGTCTGTATTTCTATGAATTTTATCAAGTTATTATATGAATGTTGAATTCTAGCAATATCAAGATGCAATAAAATGTCATAAAGCCGGAAAACCAGTAGATTACGAAGAGTTACCCACACCACCAGGTATATATAATTAACTCCATTAAACAAATCTGTTGAAATGTTAATTTATTCATTGAGACAATCTGATTAAAACACAGTTCAAAATTTCGTTTTACTTGTCTTCACAACACTAGGATCTGGAAGAGTTGTTATATAACAGGCGTTCTAGTTGATGTGAGGAATTAGCCAATGAAACGGTCTGTTATGGCGAGTTCTTGGCATGCTTTGCACGAAACTGTGGGTAAACCCCTAGAAACATCAACCCTGATTGATTAAACAATGTCTCACGTCATACTGTCAAAAGTCGCTCGTATGACCCCTGACGCAACCTCCCAGTACAACTGGTCATATCTTCCCGTAGTGTAGGCCATCGAAAGTATAACAAACAAAAGTATAGATCTGAATTTTAATCAGATTGTTCATTGAGAATAAATGAAATTCTGACAGAATGATTAGATATAACTTAATAAAGCTATTATAATGTCGGTAGATCTATCATTCTATTCTTTTAGATTTACATTATGTCATTCAGTAATAGCTAGATGCCAAGAAATTAGATTTTAAATATCTGAAGAATAATATGAAGTATAAGTTAAATTGTTATTTTAGGTTTTGGACCAATACCTGTTGGTGCTCCATCACCTGCTCCATCACCTAAGAAACAACAAGCGATCAGCAGTGGTGGTGGTGCAGTAGGTGGCATTCCGAAATCACCAAGTACCGGTGCAGTAGGCGGAGCAGTTGCAAGTTCTTCAGCTCCAGTAGTTTCTCCCCAGAATGCAAAAGCAGCATCTTTAAGACCATCGCCACAACCTAGAGCTCCACCAGCAATGGCTGCATCTCCAAATTCTAGCAGTACATCTGTTCATGGTGGTAAATCGCCAGGACAACATCCCAACAGAGGAGAATGTAAGAGATGTGTCTTTTCTTTAACCTTTTTAATCCCATTCAGTTATAATCGACTTTTTGATACATTATAAGTTCGGGGATTGGTTGGCCGAGTGGTCAAACACAAGCAGTGTGGATCATAAGACCTTTTGTGTATGCAGGACATATATGCTCTCTCAATTAATATATTTGAATCATTATATTAATAATATTATGATGTTGGTATGTGTTATTTGTATAAAGTTCAGAGAGAGAGGGAGATGGGGTTTAATGTCCACTTGACACAAACAAGGTCATTTCATGACTAGCATTTGGTTCAATTTTATTTTGATAGTTTGCTTATGCATAGGGGTCTTTAGCAGTGGGGGGTGGGGGCAACCAAACAAAGGACCTGTAGAAATCCCACGAGGTTTGACAGGCGACCACACTCCTTGTCACATACAAGATGGGATTCATAACCACACCAATTGACCAATTTACTCAATAACAGACCCAACCCCCCTCATAGACTTCAGACTTGTATACATTTGAGTTTTGTTTTTTTGACAGTGTTCGACCTTTATACCTTTCTTTTATTCGTGTTTGTTGAACAGAAATATTTTTATTTTGCAGCGGTAAGAAAAGGTCACTCTAAATCAGATCAACAATTAGCTTTTCTTAAAGAAAGATCTGAAGAATTTAAAGTTTGTGCCTTAAATGCAAAGAAAAATAATGACTTAGAGTTAGCTAAAAAATATATCAGAATAATGAAGGTAAGTGCAATGATAATGCCAGTAGTTTGAGCAATGGTTTATTACTTGCAGTTTTTGACGATTAAAATCAAAACTCAGACTAAATCACTTTAGGAAAAATATTGTTTTAGTTCATGTAGGGTATGTTCATTTATACATAATCCACCTACCATTAGTAGTTTCGGTCAAAATGTAAGGGTGACATGTAGGCACAGTTTAAGAAGTTTACAAAATGTACAATTGCAAAACCTGTAGTTTCAATAATTTGCCAACATTTTCATAATAAATGAGGCCCCAGTTGAGATAAACCCGTTAACAATTTATATAGAAATTGATGACAGACACAAAATAATTGTCCTGATCAACACAACTTACAGTAAATAAACGAGGTTCAGTTGATTTTTTTTAGAGTTTTGTTTTGTTATATGATTTATTAATGTTTTATTTACTTGTTTACAGGGCTTAGAACCAATGATATTAGCAGCTGAGAGTGGTTTACCTGTTGATTTATCCCAGGTAATTACTTCTTTTATATGTGTAAATAATATATCGCCTTTCTGCTCCTCTTGATTAAGCACTTATCTAATTGCTTATTCTTTTGTCTGTGGTGTTCTTATTCAAATGCGGATTCAAATTTAAACTTTATAAATGTGCATCTCTACCCAGATAAACATGTGTATCAACTAGAAAAGATGTGTATGATTGCAGACCTGTTAAAAAGAGAATGATTTATGATTGTTTTATTCTCTTTAGGTACCTAAATCACCTAATATGCCCGATGATGAAGACAAGTTTGTGATAGTATCAGAAGAAGATTGTGTTCCCACCGGTGATAGAACAGAAGTATATCAAAAACTAGAAGCTGATCTCGTACAACAAATTAGAGTAAGTTATAGATAGTTCACATTTCATTAAATCATTGATTTAATAATTCTGAACAAAACAATTACTAGCATGCTATGGACCAGGATTTGTAATGATGTCATTGCAGCCATCTTGGAATTGTGATATCAAAAATCGAAGTCTGTCAATTGATGCGAAATTGTCAATGGAACAATCATAATTGTACATGAATTGGTGGAGCTTTATACTTTTATAGAAGAGCACCGACCCCGACCCTCTTCGAAAAAAAAAAAATAACAAGAAGATGAGTATCCTTTAGGGTCCAGTTCCTTAAACGGTATCTATTTATGAATCTGTAGAGTTATATTGCTTTAATCAAACGGAGTAAAAAAATTTATTTTATGATCAGTAGTGGAATACCGCGTTTTATCAGTGAAATAAAAGTGTTATTCCACTGGCTAGAAGCGGACAAAGTAGTCCATGTTGTTTTTACCTAAAATAATTGTAAAATCATAAAATAAATAGAACATTTGTCGTTTTGTCGTGAATAACATAATTTATTTCATCTCTAAGGAAGAAAACGTTTATATTTTCACTCATTCTACGCATTCGTGAAAATATAAGTTTCCTTGCTTCTCGATGAAATAAAATATGTTATTCGCTCAAAAACGACAAATATCCTCTATGTATTATTGCTGATAGTGTTCACATTAATTCATGTTAAATCAGTAGATGAGCGTGTGCAGAACCTTGTTAATTCTCTCTAATTTATCTGTTTTCCTGGTTACGTTAAAGGAACGCAAACCTTTTTTGTTTTCTTCTTTCTTTCATTACAGATTAAATGTAGTTAAATATATATGGATCACAATAGATTTATTTCCTAAAACTTTTAGCATTATCTCTCTTTATGAATTCGATTTTACTTTATTTAGATATGTGTAACCAACAGTCAACATTATACAAAATTAGGTGATGTACCTGCTGCTTCAAAGTAAGTTTTATTTTCCTATTTTTATGAATGAAGTTTGGCTGTACTTTTGTATTTAAACACGGGTTCTCGTCTGCCCATTAGCTTTGATTTCGTAAATGCAGGTCCAAAATGCATTGAATGAATGGATGGATGGAATGCAGTTCAGCTTCATACTTTTCTGCACCAAAAGGCATAAACGAAGATGGGCATACGCCATACCGTGTGCTATGATGGAAATTATGCCCTAAAAGCAATTAAATTCCAACTGTCAAGGGTTCTCTACACAGGACCTTGTTTTATAGCCCCATCCAAATGTCTAGACACTGTCCCTTGCCAGGTGCTCAATCCTGTACCACTGGCAAGAGAAAACAACACTGGAAATTCTCAGGAAATTTTTTCGGCTAACACCAAGGATGGGATCTCCTGGTTACTGACTACTGAGCCAACATTCATCATAGATATTTACCTTGTATTTGTATAGATATTTCAAGTAAAATTAAATGCATTTATTATGGTCAGGTTTCAGAAATTAGAACAAAATTGTAGAAAAGATCTTGATGCTCTGAAAAATGCCTTTAGACATGGTGACCCAGTCCCACGATTTCACTACGAAACAAAGAGTTTCTCTATGGTGCAGTAAGTAGATACTAGTATTCACTGGTATAATTATTCTACTATTGTGATAAGTTAAGATGATTAGATCAATTTGATCTGGGTCAAAAATAAAATTGTTCTTTTCGATGGATTTTATGTGTTGATTTAATTGGTGAGGTTGGTTTTCATTCAAAATTTTGTCTTTAGATAAAGCTTCGTTAAGATATAATTGATAAAGTGTATTGGATTCCTAAAGAATCTAAAATTAGTAAACAAGCCAGTTTCCTTTTATTTTTTTTAAACAAACATTTAATGGTATGGAGCTTGTCCTGTCACAAATCAAAAAATAAACACATCAGATCCACCAATTATATACTTTATTTTGATCTAATCACAATTTTTTTTGCTTTTTTAAACTCTTATTCACTGAGTGAAATGAATTTTATTTAATTGTAGAAGTAATTCTGATCTGGGTGATAATGATTTGGAGTTAGTTATTGTTAGAGGAATACAGTATAATTTACCTGCAGGTGAGATTCTTTACCTTTACCCTCCTAGAACACCTGATAACACTTTTCATGAATATTTAAAGATAACAACAAATTATGTTGTACTTTACTATTCTTAATCCTATCTATTTCAAATGTTAATGTAGGAGTTGAGATTGTACACTAGGTTTTGACTGCGTGTAGATATTTACAGGGTTATTTTGTATTTAGTTAGATAAAGCACTCATCTATTTTTTTTTTAACAGATTATGAAGAAAAGAAGTTTGATACATATGTAACATATGATTTTCCTTTTCCTACAGTAAGTTCATTACTTCATTTATTTGGTCTCCAGGAGGAATATTTGGTTATGTTCATATTGAAGAAGTATATTTACAATCCAAATTATTTTAAATATTCCAATATTGGTGCCATTACAAAGCCTTGAAATCCTTATGAATGGGAAGAATAGTTTCTTGTTTGACAAGTAGAATTGTAATTAGAAAGAGAGAAAGAGAAATGGGGTTTAATGTCCACTCGACACAAACTAGGTCATTTCGGGACTAATATATGGTACAATTTTATTTCAATAATTCGCTTGCGCGTAGGGGTCTTTAGCAGTGGGAGGAAACCGGAGGACCCGGAGAAAACTCACGAGGCTGGACAGGCGACCCTACTCCTTTTCACATACAACTGGGGAATCGAAACCCTGCCAGTTGACTCAATTACAGACCGTATGAACTATGATACAGCGCGCACGTGCTAACCATTCAGCCATCCAACCCCCCAGAATTGTAATTAAGTGTGATACCTATTAAGATGGGTTTGTAAGCTCCCCAAGTATGCTCATTCTAAAATGATCTAAGCTCAGACTGAATAAAAGTTGAGAGGGTTTTGGTTACAGAACAAGTACAGCTGGGGTTTTTTTACAGTGTTAACTGTACATACACTGGACATATTCCTATCACTCCCATGTTCATCAAGAAAAAGCTCACTGTCTGTGTTTATCTCCGCTAATTCTGAAGTGATTATGCTCAAATGAATATTGAAATTCAAAAGCGACTTAACTATAGCAAACTAAACTACAATTTCATATCCTTTTAAAGAGCATCACTAAACATTATAATTCATGAATGATTTTTATTTTGTAGGAAGAAGGTCAAAAAGGTCAATCGTCCACAGTTAAAGGAAGTATAAATCCAGGTGTTTTATTTATTTACCTTATTCAAGATAATAATGAATAATTTCTATATCACTGCCAGCTCTAGTGCCCCAATTGTGTGAATGGAACATGGACTAGTTCTGTGACTCTAGCACCTTGAGACAGTCTAGTATACAGTAGTTTCAGATAGTTTAGAAAATGGGCTACAAAGCTCAATGTAAATAATATCACTTGCCAGGCTCTCCGTCCTGTAACTCTGATAAAGGGGAACCACACCGGAAATTCCTGATGCACTTTCTTGGTCAACATAAGGATTGAACACGGGACATCCAAGTTAGCGAGCCAACATCTTACTCACTGAGCCACCATGGCTCCTCAATTGCTAAAGAATGATAGTACTGTATATAATGCTGTCACTCCAAACATTTTATCATGTATATCTCATATTATGTTTTCAGAATATGAAGAAAATTTCAAGATTTCTATAGCTAGAAAATCCAGATCATTTATTCGGGTTGTAGAAAGAAAGTCTATTAAATTAGATGTTTTTTATAAACGGTACATAGAAAATATAACATTTTTAAATCTATATTTTATCTCATTGCCATTTAATATATTTCATGTGTGTAATGCATTATATGTCATTAAACTACGTTAACAAATATTCAGATTAAACCTTGCAGTAGATGAAAAGTGTTGTTACCTACATTATTGTTTACTTACTTGAACAGTTATCTTCTATACTTGCAGTGTTAAGTATACGATTTCTTTCTTATTTGGGGGATTGGATGGCCGAATGGTTAGCACGTGCACGCTGTATCATAAGGTCTGTCATTGAGCCAACTGGCGTGGTTTCGATTCCCCGGTTGTACGTGAAAAGGAGTAGGGTTGCCTGTCCAACCTCGTGGGTTTTCTCCGGGTCCTCCAGTTTCCTCCCACTGCTAAAGACCCCTACGCGTAAGCGAATTATTGAAATAAAATTGAACCATATGTTAGTCCCGAAATGACCTAGGTTGTGTAGAGTGGACGTTAAACACCATTTCTCTCTCTCTCTATCTATCTCTTTTTTATTTTACATTTTGTGAGCTCAATAATTACTTACAGCCAATAATTTTTCCAGATAATAAGTTTGCAAGTTGCATTAGATAATCTGATTATGGTTATTCCACTAAAAATTAGCCAGGAGTAGAACAGCACAATTTAAAGACCCCTTCCAAACTGACAAAATAAGTTTTTATTTACAGGTAAATGGAATGGCCCGTAGCCTCAAAAGAATAAATCTATAAGTGCCATCTACACAATGTGCCAATGAACTAAGATATATATGTTTTATTTTTCTATTTTAGAGGGTTTTTTAAGAGTGAGAAGTTATTGGGATCTATAAATGTGAAGCTACAACCATTTGAAAGTAATTGTGTAATACATGATAGTTATGATGTAAGTATATATAGCCAGATGTTTGGATTTATGATTATCAACCGATTATAAACAAAACATCGACATCCCCACTCTTTTTGATATACCAGTCATTATTGATTAGCATGTTCAAAATTTTTATGTCACATTGTAATATAACACTGATGACAAATTCCAGAAAAAATCACAATATTGTAAAGATCAAGAGAACTGCTGGGATCACTGTCTTGAATTTGGCAGAATTATACTGTGGGAACCGTGATACACAGTCACTATTCCTAGCACTATCCATTTTGTATGCCAATCTAGGACATTTATTATGATTATGTTTATTTTGATGTATTATATGTTATAGTTAATGGATGGTAGGAAATCTGTTGGTGGTAAATTAGAAATTAAGATGAGAATACGAGATCCAATGAAAAGTAAACAAGTAGAGGAAGTGAAAGAAAAATGGCTGGTCATAGATCAGTTTATGAGAACAGCAGCTTCTAAGGTAAATCTAAACTGGGGCCTATATCTTTTCAACTGAACACTTTCTGTCTTTATAAGACTCGTTGGACTCCAGAAAACTAGGATATTAAACCCAATTTCATTCATTCATAAGCACAAAGAAAAATCTTAAAAAGAAGGTGACATTCATGTAATGAATCTTTAGACGTATATGATTGATCCAAGGTGTTATTATTATTTTTATGATGTCATATATACCAATAGTTTTAGGTAACCAACAATATGTCATTTAGAATCATATATCTCCAGTGTTTAGGATGGAATGGGAATGGAATTTACTTTGGTCATTTTGATGATAGTGAGGCCCTTCCACCACTTCTTCATTGGGTTCCAACTGTCAGTTCCCTGACTATAGCCTGATTTTATGGTTAATGTTCTTGTAAAATTATGTGAACTATATTATCAATAGGCAGCCATTATTATTTCACTAGTTCATAAATATATTAAACATGATTTTAGTATCAGTCTAAGATAAACAAGAAATATATATATATATGTTTGTGATCATGTGACATATCTTATTCTAATTTTTTATTTTTTTATATTTTTTTTCAGAGCCATATAGCAGTAAGTAATAAAATGATGATTTAGCTGTTGTAGTTAGCTGTTTTAGAATGTATATATTTTTAACATCAGGTGCATGAATTGACTGTAGAAATAGAGAGGAAAAGATAATTTCTTTAATTCTAAGACCACATGTATTCAATATTTATTTTTAATCTATTTTAGCCCCCGAAACCTAAAAAGTAAGTAGATTTATATGTAACCAATTAAATACTTACCAAATTGCTGAGTGAAATTTACATAATTATTCCTGTCATCATCATCATCATCATCATCATCATTTCACTCACCATAGATTTATGTCTAGTGTGGTATTGCAATTATAGTGATTGTTAATAACTACTTAAAGTATTTATGCTTATCCAATAAACTTAATATGTGGAAACTATTTATGATTATGGATCACACAGTATTACTAGATTTTAGTGTAAACTATTTAAGAAATACATATATGTCATTATAAAGTCAATCTTTTCACTGTCACTCAACCACAGTTAATCATTTCACTGGCACTCTCGTTCAATAGATGGAAGTTATGTACAATTTTGTCTGTTATATTATATGAAATTCCTCCATGTAATAGTATTTAGATATAGTTATCACACATACAAATGTTTTTGTTTGTTGTTGCCTCTCTTTGGTTTGACTTCATCTTTGTATCTTTCAGACATTATTTTTCATGTTACGCTTGCCACTTTGTTTTTTTAATATTTATGTTTAAATATTTGAATTAATTTCAAGTGTTTTTTGACTGAAAATCTAAATTAAACAAATTGTTTTTTGCATGTGTTTTCTTCCTTCTATAATGCTCAATAATAAATCTTTGTTAAGGCATTGGGAAAGCAAGAATTTCTATAGAAGAGTGCATGTATTATTTGATATGTTTTGTACCTGAATTGTACATCAATACTAGCTATTCTATTCTATTCTATTTGTTTAATTTTCATGTGCATGATATTTTATGTGATGTAAAACATACAAATAGTTTCTGACCATATATAATGAAAAAAACTTACAAGGGCAACATATATTACTAATATTATGACCAGCCCCAGCTAAATGAAACTGAAAAACTTTGTTCTTTGTATATCAAATACAGCATGTTTTTACTGGTTTTGTTTTCAAAACAGAATTTTCTTTTATTTCCCCAATGCTCAATGGCAAAAATATTTTCTGTTGGAATCCTGCTTTGTTTGTTTCAACACGTTTCAATCACTTTACCAACTTCAAAGCTAAATATATCGACCATTTTTCTACTTAATGTGTCACAATACATTTTTCCATGTATGACTCATTTAGATTGATAATAGTATAATTTTAAAAGGTTATTAGAAAAAATTTCTTTGCCTTGATAGACTTTGAACATTTTCGATCTATTTTTTATTTGGAAGTAATCGTCTTTCTTTTCTGTCTTATTTTCGTTTTAAGTAAATCTTGAAATAATACAAAAGATTAAGTAAGATATTTTTTTTTTTTTTTTTAAACAGAGGTACCATGTCAAGTATATGTGTGATGACATAGGAAAATGCATGTGCATGGAGGCATTCTAATCTCTTGTCTTGTGATAAGATGAAATCAAAAGTCATCTCATGAAAGATTCATGGACTCATGCATTTAATTAATGAGTTGTCTAGTGAAATGATTGACTTAAATATAAAATGTGTGATTATAGTCATATGCTGTATCTTTTTCTCTACCCTATGTTTATTTTTATACGCCCACGGCGTCCACAATTGCTTGTGGATGCTCTAGAGGCTAAAGTTAATATCTGATTGACTTGAAATTTATACAAAGTGTTTAAGGCCATGAGACAAAGAAGCCTATTGATTTTCAGCGATTTCCGATAATTACTGCCAAAGTTATGGCCCTTGATCACTTCAAAAAATCTTGTGGATGCTCTAGAGGCTAAAGTTAATATCCACTTGACTTTAAATTTATACACAGTGTTTAAGGTCATGAGACGAAGAAGCCTTTTGATTTTCAGCGATTTCCGATAATTACTGTCAGAGTTATGGCCCTTGATCACTTCATAAAATCTTGTGGATGCTCTAGAGGCTAAAGTTAATATCCGATTGACTTTAAATTTATACACAGTGTTTAAGATCATGAGACGAAGAAGCCTATTGATTTTCAGCGATTTCCGATTATTACTGCCTGAGTTATGACCCTTGATCACTTTGAAAAATCTTGTGGATGCTTTAGAGGCTAAAGTTAATATCCGATTGACTTTAAATTTATACACAGTGTTTGAGGTCATGAGACGAAGAATCATATTGATTTTCAACGATTTCCGATTACTGCCAAAGTTATGGCCCTTGATCACTTTGAAAAATCATGTGATGCTCTAGAGGCTAAGGTTATCATCCGATTGACTTCAGATTGATACACAGAGTTTAAGATCTTGAGACAAACAAATATATTGATTTTCAATGAATTTTTATGAGTTAAACAGCTAAATCCATTTTATTACAAGTTTCGTATAGTAAACGTTAGCATGGGGCAGAACTTTATAAAAACCAAACAAATTCTAATGGTTTTCTGATAATTACTTCATGAGTTGTTACTCCTAATCAGATTTTAGTGTATTATAAATGTTTCAGTACCGAAAAAAGTAAAAATATGCGACAACACTTGTTGACTGCCCGGACGATTTAGCTGCTGTGGGCATATGTTTCGTTGCCTGGCAACCCATATTTTAATTTCATTTACTCTAGCCCAAATTGTCTCTGTTTTTTTAAAAAAAAACATTTTATTCAGATCTGTATCTAAATAGGGATTGGGGAACAGGAATCGTCTATATTAAACCCCTCTGCTTCTAGTACAATGAATATCATTCAGGAAAAAATATTACCAAATTTGTATATAGTGTAAAAGGTCTTGCAAAGGTCGAACGATTGGTCTAACCTTGTATTTGAAATATGGAGTATATTGGTAACTAGTGAACTGAGACAGTTACCATGTTAATTATACACACGTATATTCTATTTAAAAGAATGCATTTCCAAAAAAGTAATAAAATGCCCATGTCCACAGTTAGTTGAAGGCAGCAGTTTTAAGCAGAACCAAAGCCTTTTTGAAGACAGGTATATGGAGCTATTGTTTTTAAACTGGATTGCCCTACCTTTGCATAGCAACTATAGAATCAAACTAACCTATTGATTGCCATCATTTTTAAAGATACATTATGGGAGATTCGATAACGAGTTGGCAGTTCTCACTATAATAATTAAAAACTAAGTAACGTAAAGGCAATTTGCTGAAAATTTCATTCAAATTGATCCACTATGAACCGAGAACTAAGCGAATGCAATTTCATCATTTCTAAAGTCAGTACGATAAACAGCATAGTCTCGATTATCCATTTAATCGTTTAATCGAGAAGGAAAGTTATGCAGTAAATCGGCTCACAATCCACTTAAGATCGCAGGCTAGCGATGCCATCTAGAGTTGATTATGGTCTGGATAAGTTAAACATGCATTATGCAAGAGCAAAGTCTTTCTTTAGGCCTGAAATGTTATCTAAATTATCAATAAGACATTAACTAACTTATCCAGACCATAATAAACTTTCGATGTCAAGGCTAGCCTTCAATGTTGGCTGGATTAGATTCCTATAACGTGATATTTTATAAAGACAATGAAAATGAAAGTGAAGTAACATGATAAATCAATCCTCGGCTGTTTTAGAGCTTTTTCCTTATATTGAAAATGAGAACCAAAAAGATATGTAACTGATACTTTTTACTCAAGTCCTATGCACAAAGTACCAAATCAAACCAGGTACTAAGTCAAACTGGTGAGATACATTATTTGGATAATGTATTTATCTGCATTCTTTCCTTTAAGGGGTAAGCCTATCCAGCAGTATTCTTATTCCACCACATTGTGTAGCAACCTGGTTTGGTTAGGATTTGAACCATCAACTCTTCAAATATGTCTGCCAAATGCTAAAATCACGTCTTAAAATTTATAAAGTTGTTTTTATATGCCCACATTTTCATGTGGACGTATGTTGTCATCGCCCCTGTCCATTCGGACGTCCGTCCGTCCACAATTTGTTTGTGGACACTTTACAGGTCGCAATTTTTATCTGATTTTGACAAAACTTGAAATATAGGTTCATCTCCCTAAGATCTCAGTTCCTTTCAAAATTGTCATGTATCAGACCATAACTTATGGATTATGGCCTCTGATTGTACGTAAAATCATGTGAGAGGTTGTGGGCACTCTAGAGATCAGAATTTTCATCTGATTTTTATGAAACTTGAAATGCTTTTTTAAAACCCAAATATCTTATTTCCTTTCAATGTTCATGCATATCAGATCGTAACTTCCTGAATTATGACCCCTGATTTTACAAAAAATCGTTTGTTTTAGCTTGTCATCCTATAATGATAGTTGAGTTCGAATTTTGTGAAAATCAGATCAAAACTGCTGGACAAAATGGACACCCCTCACACGCTAAGAAGTATGTAATTTCAAGGTTGTGGACCCTCTAAAAGTTACAATTTTCATCCGATTTTGATGAAACTTGAAATGCATGTTTATAACCCTTTCAATATTCGCGCATATCAGATTGTAACTTCCTGAATTATGTTCCCAACTTATGAAAAGTCACTTTTTTATTTTGTGGTCCCTATCTAGAAGTCACAATTTTTATGCGATTTTAATGATGGTTGAGTTCGAATTTTGTGAAAATCGGACCAAAACTGCCGGACAAAATGGCCACCCCAAGTGCACAAATAGTGTAAAAGTATGTAATACCAAGGTTGTGGACCGTCTAGAGGTAACAAGTTTTATCTGATTTTGATGAAACTTGAAAGGTATGTTTATAACCCAAAGATCTTGGTTCTTTTTGATAATCGCACATATCAGACCATAACTTCCTGGATTATGGCCCCTGATTGTACGAAAAATCACTTTTTTTTTTTTAGCTTGTTCTCTATCCATCTCTTGCAAAATGTGGGCGTATCTTGCCTGGCAACCACTGGTTGTTAATTCAGGTCAGCTGTAATAGAAATAATACTGATGAAGTATTTATTTGGCTTCCTTAGTAAATTTAATAGACAAGTATAACATTGGCCCATTTTACCCAACCAGGAAATGACTGCAGTGGATATGAAATAGCAAAGGAAGAAATTGATAACTTATCAAAACAATTTATTTTTTGAAATTTTTTGTAGTTTATTTTATAATGAATTTAACTACCATTGTTTATCTATTATATATGTATATTTCTATTTTATTATACAATTATATATTTATTCAATATTATAGAAGATATTTTTATACACCCACATTTTCATGTGAAGGTATTATGCTGTCGCCCCTGTCCGCCTGTCCATTCACAATTTATATTTTGTGAACACTCTACAGGTCACAATTTTTATCTGATTTTGACGAAACTTGAAATATAGGTTTATATTCCAGTCCCTTTCAATATTGTAATGTAATCAGAGCATAACTTCATGGACTATGTAATACCAAGTATGTAATACCAAGGTTGTGGTCCCTTTCGATATTGGCATGTATTGGACCATAACTTCATGGGTCACTTTTTAAGCTATGGACCCTCTAGAGATCACAATTTTTATCTGATTTTCAAAACCATTCAATTATATCACCTTACACTATAATGATGGTTGGGTTTGAATTTCGTGAATATCGCGCACGCAGATAGTGTAAATGAATGTAATACCAAGGTTGTGGACCTTCTAGAGGTCACAATATTTTTTCGATTTTGATGAAACTTGAAAGGAATTTTATAACCCAAAGATCTTGGTTCCTTTCGATATTTGGGCATGTTGGTCTGTAACTACCTGGAATATGGCCCCTGATTGTACGAAAAATCACTGTTTTAGCTTGTGGTCCCAAAACTGCTTGATAAAATGGCTGCTTCTTGAATGAAAATAGTGTAAAAGTATGTATAATACATTTTATAGAGGTTTCGTAACTCTTTTAGAGTGCTCACCTTCTTATTTCCATTGAGTGACTTGATAAACATGACTATTCAACCATGTTGTAAACATTATTAAGAGGGTAATAACCTGCAAGAGTTTATTAATCGCTGGGAAATCAGGTAGTGGGAAATAGTCAGAAAGCTTGTGTCCAAATTCCACCTGTTAACTTGACTGACATTTATATTTGTGGAATTGTATTCACTTGAATATATCTGGGATGTCTCCTTTAAAGATAATGCTGTGGGAATGTTAATAAAAATTATGAAAAAAATAAGAAAAATACAATCTGGTTCTAATAGACTGGTATTTTCACTAAATGTACATTATAGTATATCAGTACAAAATGTCCACCAGGATGGCAAAATCTGTCATATCATCAAAATTCTATTTTCTTGTATTGTCCAAATTGTATTTAAATAATACACCAACTGTCAATTTATGTTAAATAGGAAAAAAGTTATGTTTAGACACATAAAAATTATTATAAATTTAAAAGTTGAAAATGGAGGATAAGTTGATTGACTCTCTAGATATTATTCATATAAAAACATAATTGAATGGGATTTCTGGCCAATTTTGCTATCCTGATGCACATGTCTAATTTTTAATTTGACTTCAATAATAAAAATATAGATACAATGTGTGTAAATTGATGGATTTGTGTTCTGTGTATGGATCTGTTGTAACATATAAAGTTGTTGGAATTTTATCATATTTAAAAAAGCTACCAATTAATTTTGATGCTGGGTGGTTTTAAAGGTTCAGTGATTACTTACCACTGTATCTTTGCCAATTACATACATAATTATCCAGATTCTCACAGCATAGAGTTTGGGCTAGGAATTAACCTGTTTTATTCACAAAAATATATGTGGGACTGCTTCTATATTAGTATGTAAACAAATATCTTGGAAGCTACTGATTTAGATAGGCATCACAAATTGTTGATTATATACAACTTGTATAGATCACCAAATCTCATGTCCGATAGAAAGTCTTAAATATGTTTAAACATCATAATGTTGTATATTATTTATTCATCATTTAGTTTTGTTTGGCATAGTGGTGAGTTTTACAGTTTATATATGTAGTTAAAATTATGCAGTTGGTTGCATTTGTATGACTTATGGAGGGGCCCTTTCTAAATTTCTAATATCTGTTATATACCAGTAGTCTCTTGTTGCTAGCTTGAATGAACAATATTAAATAATCATTAAGTGATGTGTGCAGGATGTTAATCATGATGGAAAATTCTGTCGGAAGTTCTGGTTTTGAAAAAAAAAGACCAAAAACAATCATATCAGTGGTGATGTAACTATTTTTATCATAGCATTGACTGGAAACCAGTCTACGGTGGGATGGGAGTGTTATTTCCCTTTCATGATTTTGTTAAATTTTATATTTTACAGTGAAGGTACCTCTTGTATAGATGTTTTAAAATTTGAAAAACAACAATTAGACAAACAGGTTAGTAACATTTAGAAAGATTATACCTAACATGGAGTGTGTCAAGGGGAGTTTATCGGTTGCCTTTCAACAAAAACATGAACCACTCATTATAAATTCCTAGATTATAAATCAATGTAACCTTCAGAAGGCATTTTGGGATCATATATTTTGTATCTCGTCGTTTATCGTGTATTACAGCTGGGTATAGCGGGGAGTTAATTTCAATACCATTAATTGATTAATAACTGTTTTCTGTTATTAAAGTGATAAATACATATTTTTTAAAATAGATTTCTGCTTTAAAAGACAGTTTAACAGAATTACAGACACAGACTTTAAAACATAAAAGTTGTTTAATTCAAGAAAAAATAGAATTACAAGAAAAACATATACGGGAGGGAGGAGCACCAGCCTTGAAGAGTAAGTTGATATTTCAGATAATAAAATGAGAATGACAAGTTGCTGGAGAGTGGATGGTTAAAATACTGACTCTAGAATGTCCTGAGTTTTAATCTGGTATAAAAATTGGCAAATGTAACCATTTACATAAAACGTATCTCTTGTTTATCCTGATGTGACATGTGTGAACTGAGATATAATCCAATCAAGTTTGTATTTTAAAGCTCTTGTATAAGTGTGCAAGAAAGTAATAAAGAGTTAAACAGCACAATACATAATTTCTGGAGAGGCAACCGCATGACAGCACAATTTTAAATTTAATAAGGTTTATAACACAATAGGGGAGAGATGAGATTTCATGTCTAACTTATGTTGGCGAAGACTGGAAAACCTGGAGGCAACACAACTATATTAGATAGATGACCCAAGTTTTATAAAAATGTTACATATCTTGATATTTCAGGTTATCTGATAGCAATTCAAAGTGAAATACCAGCTTTTGTACAAGAAGCCCAACAATTAACAAAAGTTGGAGAAATCCAGAAAGCACAAACCATATTAACAAAGAAAAAATTGGCAGAAAAAGAGGTATAATATATGTTAGAAAATGTTATGAATGAGCTATAGTACATAATGGTAATCAGTGGTAGCTTACACTGTACGCTATTTAGGCTATGGCAGAGGGTCCCACTAGTACTGCAATATGTGATGAAAACACACATTCCAAAATGTCAGACTCTTTATGTCAGCCAGAGGAGAGTCAGAACGATAACCCCCTGTTTTTTGTCTGCTTTTCAAATTCTCAAACATTCTTACAGATTATTTGAAAGCTTAGTTAACGGCCTTTCCAAATATGTATCTTACATCTTTCTGCAATATGCACCTGTATGTTGAAAGTTGTGTCCAAAACAATACTGATATTTCATGTATGTGATAAAATTAGAAATGTCAATACAAGGTAGGTCTATTCTCTTTGGCACAGCTTTGGGACAGGGCCGGATTAACAACAGGACTTGGTGGGCCCCAGGGCCAGATTAACAACATTGGTAATCTCCGAACATGGTCGGTGAATTGAGGAACTTTGGTTTCTTCAACGTTTAGCCCCTAGACTATAATTATTGGTGTATATAATATGTATAATTTCTGTATAGACTACATTATTTACGATATTTCACCTTACGGTTCCAACAAAACACATTTAAATTTAGGTTAGCGGTGTTCAATATTAATCAAAAATTAACTCCAATCGGTTACTATGTTGTTATGTATCACTGACCGATTTCAAATTATGTTTGATGTAGTTACATTCATGTGTGTGGAATAATACTGCCTGAGTTCTGGTCACTTGTGTTAGGTTATGGACCCCCTACATTATCAAGGCCCCAAGACCCCCACAATGGTTAAGTCATAGAGAGATCAGACATGAGTGTTTGAAAATTATTCAACTACCACTTTTATAGTAAATGGATGATTGTAAATCTCTTTTGAGGGATACAATTTACAACATCAGATCACAACAATAATGCACCACAGATCAATTCACTCAAAAAAATTGAATACAACAGAATGGGAATGTTGAAAATCATGATATTATTGTACAAGTGTGGCTTTTAAAAAAACTGGGGTTTTGATCCCTGTATGGCCTGAGAAAGTTCTCCAGGATTTTCCAGTCCGCTTCGCTTTCTTCACTGATGCAGAATGGAGGACCTAGTAAAAAAAAGCGAATAGTCATTTGGTTGGGACAAAAACAAGCAGGTCCCATGTATACCATTGGCACCACATTAAAGATCTTCTGACAGTTGCAAACTGAAATAAGAGTAGGCCATAGCACCACTTACTTCCCTCACAGAACATCATATGGGATATGGTCATCTTCATTAGGCCAGTCCAATCTCGTGGGTTTTCTCCGGGTCCTCCGGTTTCCTCCCACTGCTAAAGACCCCTACGCGCAAGGGAATTATTGAAATAAAATTAAACCATATGTTAGTCCCACAATGACCAAGTTTGTGTTGAGTGGACATTAAACCCCATTTCTCTCTCTCTCTCTCTCTCTCATTAGGCCAGTTGGTGCAGTAAGATGTAAAACCCCACTTCATTTTGATTTTTTTCTTTTTTTTTTTCATTTTAGTTTGCTGCATACAGAAGTAAATACCCAAATTTATAAACAGACAATTTATCCAATGCCTGTTTTTATTACAATATATGCATACTATACTATAGACCAGCCGTTGTTAAAAATTGATGTTATCTTTTTAGTGATATAATTATTTTAAATAGTACTATTTACATTTGAAAACGTCAACAATATTTATGTTCTACTTCTGAAAAGGACCCATGTATTGTTAATACATTGAGTGGGTATATATTATATTATTTACTAATGTAAATATGGACATTTATGTATGTATATTTTGTGATGTAATGGTTTAAGGTCTATATTTTTATACACTTTGTTGTGTTGTGATATGTTATATTTCCTTGTTTTTCTTGTGTTTATTTTATATTAACTTGCATCACTAGAAGAAAAAAAATATACCTAGTGCAAGTGTAGACAAGAAGTGTCCTTATTTGACACAAGGTCAATCACCGATAAAAAAGATATTCTCTATGAATGTTGAGTTGCGCTTTTAATTATTCAATGCAAGCACGAGTCATCATAGGTCACAAGCCCAGTTGGAAGTAGGCTACGCACAAAATCTTTGCAAAGGTTTGACTTTGAGTTGTTTTATAGCTATGCATATTCTTTATTTAAATAAATACACAGAATAATTATAATGTTAATATATGATGTATTTTGATTATTTATGGAGATTAAAACTAATGTCTTCAAGGGACGGCAGGATGGGGTGTTACTGATGACTTAAAAGGCGGGAGGGTGTTGACACTGAGGTTTGGGGATGGAGTGTTGAATTTTATTTCTTAAAGTGATAATAAGAAATAATTCAGAAAGTTAGCCTTTATTACCAGAAAGAAGTATACTGAGGTAAAACCCTTTACACGTATTCAAGAAATTGTTTTAATAAGGCCTCTTCTGTATAATAGGTTAATGGACATTGAACAAATATTTTATAGAGTTGAGGTAATCATAGAAAATATTAATTATCCAGTGACATAAGCACCGATGTTACAATTAGTTATGTTTTATATTATGTTTAATAAATGTTATGTTGTGAATGTTAATGGTGCAATGTTAAACACTGGAATGTACTGGTAATATAATTAAATATTTAATATAATGCACATTATCATGTATTTATAGTATAAAGAAATTCTGTTTATGTTTCATCCTGTATATGTATATAGATTTTAGTAGTTGTATATAAAACCCTTTTGTACATATAATACTGGCTTCATCTGTTGTTTTTTTTATTACTAAAATATATAAAGTTAATTTCAACCTACATTTTCTTTGTATTCTGTTATTTTTATATATGAATGGCTCCTGTATAATTTGAAAGATCATTTTGAACAATAGGTCAGTACTTCCATACAATCCTGTTAAAAGATACATGTAAAAGTTTGCTTTCCACTTAGCACCATTAAAGGGACCATCCCAATTTTAACAGAGTCCCATAAATAAAAGTCTGTGTACATATGAAATCTAAGCACCAAAATATAGAGGAATGGTGTATTTACCCTTTCTCAAAATTTCAACTTATCCGGACACATAACCCTTTTAAGATTTGCGGTCAATTGTTTCGATGCGTGACCTGATAATCTATTGCCGTTCCTTTAGAGGTCTATACAACACATGCCCCATGTGCTGTACTTGATAATGAAAGGTAACTTTCGCCTGCACGTTATTTTTATAAAATAAAAGTCTGGTTTTATCCAGACGCCATATAATACAGCTTGGGACACCAGTCTCCATTTCCAGGTTAAGACTAACAGGTTTAAGTTGTTTAAAAACGTATCACATATATTCTCCCGTCAAAAGGCAAAACCTAGTAACTCACTTTTTTATCAAAATTGAGTTAGGACCAAATTTGTAGTTACTAGGGTATGTGCCTCCTGTTGTTGTACTAGATATTCCAATCTTTTAATTTTGTAAGCAGTTACACCCATGACATAACCTAGCAACTCCCTTCATTTGCCTAGTATACCACAGCAAAACCTAGTAACTCAATAGTCAAATCAATGGATGAGCTGGCGTTTAATATTCATTCATAACGTTTTCCTTTGTTTTCTCCAAATATGAAAAAAGTGAGTTACTAGGTTTTGCCTTTTGACGGGAGTATTGAGTAGTTGCTCGGCCTTAAGGTAGAGGATTTTAAGGGCTTTTATCATAAATTTAAGCAGGTTTATTCTTCAAAATATAATCGAGATTGGCCCTTTAATCTCCAATCTCTGTGATTTGTGTGATCCAAATGAAGATCACAGCTGTCCAAAAATCTTCATAAGTCTTTTTGTAATAAGAGAATAAAAAAGCACTTAACCACTTTACATACCACGAAACCAACATCCAATCCATTTGTCTGTGTCTCAAGAAATACATGACCATATTTGGTGCTACTCTTTCATCGGTGTTCACGTATCAGGGCGGATACATGAATTTGGGAAAGGGAAGTGCAAATTAGATTCTTGTCGAGTGCAGCAATTTGTTACATGTTGCATTTAAACAGTTTGTGACATTGTTATTTCCGTAGCATACCATTGATTTCTTACCGATATGTGGAAACACCCGACCTGTCATTCCTGGCAAAGAAAGCTAACCCCAAACTGACCCAACGCATAAGAGGTGACACCCACAGGCTAATATTGACAAAATAATAGCAAATGTGCTATAGAGTAATGATCATGTATATTTCAAATTCATAAATAACTTGTTTTTCAAACTATTTCTGTCAGAAACCCATAACGTAAATATGATGACATATCGATTCCATTGGTGGTTGTGGAACTAACAATTAGACGGAGTGAGTGAAATGTACTAGACACGACCGTAACCGTCTAGTATTTAGTATCCCTGATGCATTCATGTTTGGGAGTATTATCACTCCGACTCGAGTCCTACCAATCACCGATAAGAGCGGGGTTTTTTTTGTCTATATTGCCAAAGTATTCCAAAAAGTAACCGACAATGAAAGATATGTTATAGATATGGATATTCTATTCGTCATATCCAAAATTTAAATTATTTCATAAAAAGAAATGGACAAAATTGAAATTGACAAAAAACAAAACAAAACTAAACAAAACCACTCTAACTCTAGCCGTTTTATCCAAATTTCATAATTTTGAATATGATTTTTAGCATGTGCATTATCCTTTATCATCAGATGGTGGGATCTTATGTTATGAGCATTCAAAGCGCAAAATAATGATGTAGACATGTGATATCACAATTGATGCTTTGCATCAATGAAATTGAATCACAATGTGATCCTATTAATTGACATCAAACGGGGTGTTGGATTTCTCTCTTTAAAAAGCTCGATGTGTATGTATGCCTATGTAATTAGAGACGATGATGGCATCATGTATTGTCAATTGTCGATTATCCGTAACAGGAGCCTGGCAAACCCACCTCCTGCAAAAAAAATTCCTGGATCCGCCTCTGAACATCTCTTTATTTGTCGGTCACCTTTTGCAATACTTTGGGTGCTATTGACAAAAGAAGGGCTCTTGTTGGCCGCTTCAGTTGGGATACTATTGAGATCAAATTCAGAGAGCCGATTGATATTCTTCAGACCGGGGAAATTTGTGATTAACAATTTGCCTTGTCCAGTATTAATAAAAGTTCCACTATCGAACCCGAAACTGTAGTAGCCTGATTTTATTAGTCGCGGGGAATCAACAACAATAGAAATCTAATGCGAAACAACAATTTAGCAATAGACGATCGCAATAATTTTGTTCTAGCGGAGGAATTGTTGATTGTGCCTTTTGAGTTTTAATAACAATTCATATAATATACTGACAAATCAGTAGTAAGTTTATTGTACATAATTGCTTGTGTCCCAACAGGTCGACCAAATAAAGCACAATAAAAATAAACTTTGTTGAATCTTGACATCATTGTGCATTTTATGTTTATATGTATAAAAGACCAACCCCGTGAAATATTTCTCCTAAAATAATCCCATAAACCCGACAAAAAAGTGTCGAATTACGAGAACCCTAAATATAAAAGAAGGATAGGAAACGTTTTCACAAATTGTCAATTGATAAAAAAATAACCCCAAAACCCCCCAAAAAACAAAAAGGGGGTATCAAAATTTTTGATTAACTAAAACCAGGAATTAAATTGCCACCATTGTTAATTTGTTTCACACCATTTCACACCTAGCAGTTACTGTATATACTTTTAGAAAATAAGATATATTCATTTAGTTTTATTACTCGTGCTAAACCTTGGGTAATCTTATATGACCCAAAGGAAATATGTTCTCCTGAGGTTGACGGAACTGAATTAGAAGGAAAATAATTTCTCAACATTTGCGTAAATCAATCGGAAAAGGAGGGGGGGGGGGGGTAAATTCAAAATACTGTCGTATAACTATATTTTAGAGCACACAACAATGTTATTTCACTTATTTTTGTACAATTAAAGGACAATATTGGTGTCAGTCATTATCACATATATGATAGAACTGGTTAAACACGTTCCAAATATAATATTGCTACGATAGATGCGTTATGAAACATTCAAAAAAGGGAAGTGACGAACGCTAAAGGAAATTTACAGAAGGTGTACACTTACCCCGATCTGGGAATCATTGACATAGAAAGGTTACAAAGATGGGTATATTAATAATTAATAAACACGATTCCCAGAATTAAAATAACGTCCAGTGTTTCTAAAATCGTTTACACGTTTACACGCTTACACGTTTACGCATTTACACGTTTTAAATTGCCTGAGTAAAAATTGTTCATTAATTTTCAGTAGAACCACTGCCATACCAAAGTAACCTTAAAATCAAAATTTCCAGTCAAAAATGTTTTAAAACTATCAATTTATTTACATTTTGTATGTTTGCTATGTGTTGACCCTACATTTATATTGATTTCATATCCTTAGATAATTGTGAACGTCTTGACGACCGAGAATAGTTTGTCGTGCCATTCATACAGGTGTTATAATGGAGATATAAGGTGGAGATTAGATTATTTATTGGTTGCCGTGAAGGTATAACACTCAAACTATTACACTATGTAACAGTAACTTATCTATATTATATACAGGTGTAGTCCTTTCTAGCCACCGATTATTCCTATATACCTACCTACAGGTTTATTGCTATAGACAAACCTTTTTCAAGTAAGTCCGTATATATTATATTTTAAATTTGGAATCACGTTATTATCGATTTATAAGACACACTGTATTTTAAATCGATTCCTGGAAGATATTGGAATATAAGTGCAAATAGTTGACTGCATATATCATTTAATCTATTGTATTCAAATAATAGTGTATACCAACATATTTATATTGGAGTATGGCCGATTTAACAAGGTGTCTATTGAAAGAAGAGGTCGTGATTTATGAAATTAATAGACTTGATATTCTATGAACGGTTTAACTCTATTTTCTTCACAATCATTCTGTTTTCAATATATCTTGCTAGTTGTATTGCAATTGGTTGTGTAGCGTTAGTAATGTACATAATAGGTTCTAAGTGTGGTTGGTATAATTAAACAGCATGTTAATATAGGTATAATTGCTATATGTTTGATTTGTTATACGTTGCTATGATATATGATATGGATCTATGTAGTTCTATATTGATATTGTTGTCAGCCTACTTGACTTGTACTTGAAATAATATCAAGAGTTGCCATGTAGAACGCATACAAGTTACTATACGAATGTATTATAAAGGTAGGTCTTGGTGTATATGATGATTGACAAACGACTGTGATTGTTTTTGCTCTAAAGCGTCGTGTAAAATAAGATGTCTTTGAAATCAATGAATTTAAATAATGGAAGACAAAAGAAGCGTCCATTAACACTCTGTGAATGTAATTGAGGTCTCCCTTGCTATTAAGATACATGGATAATACTGGATAGCTTAATAAGTATATAGATGTTTTATAACTCAGTACTTATAATAAAAATAACCTATGATATCTAGATTATTATTGATGACTAAATTGTGTAAAAGGACGTTTTATAAGCTGCTAGAATTGGTAGTTATAAGTCGTATTAAAGTGTTCATTTATTTGTAATCATAATTAAATCTTTCAGTTTATATCCACTTACCTTCGGATTAGTGTGGGTTATATGAAATAAAGTCTGAATTATGTCGGTGCTATTATTATATTAGGTTACATTGAGTAACCATACCAAATAATGAAAAACAATTTGCTTTTTCAAATATTGTTTTGAGATTAAGAAATTATATATGGTGTTGTTGTATTCAAGGGAGACGTACACCGACGACTACGAAAATGTGTCTATTTTGCTGAAATTATTAACGATCTGTATAGAAAATTTGATATTGATTTAGGTTGTAGCTAGCTTAGGTCATTGATTATTGAATACTGAATGACAGACTTGGTTGTCCTTCATTGATCTGTAGTAGTCATGAATAGAAAGACGCACACTGATCTCTATGGATATCTGTGGAAAACAGTGATTCGAAATTCATTCCATTTCGACAAATATTTAGTAAATTTTACTGTTTTGGGTGATGTGTACACACCATGCCCCACACCATTCCCAAGATGCCCATGACAGTGAATAAATTATGGAATATGTTGGGTTTAACATCCGGGGTTACCACTTAACTTAGGTCAGTTTGAGACTAACCTTCTGTAATTTTATTGGTTACGTGTGCACATTTTACCCAGTCAGTGACATTTAGGTTCCTCTTCTTAGAATTCCAACTACTAGACTCTTTAAGTGCACTAAGCAAGTGCGCAATGTACATGTATATACCTCGTTTTTCGCCGCCACATTCGAACGACTAAGCCCGGTAAACGCCACCCCTTATAAGTGAAAACCGTAGACATGAACAATTTTGAACTCGACACTAATGCCCTCAACTTGAGTATTATTGAAATGCCATATAGTTTCGTCACGCCCTTTTTAAGAAAGTAGGAAATTCGGAATCGACTTTACTTGTCTGTGAAATTCAACATTCATCGTCATGGCGATATCAAATTTTGTAGTTTTGTTGTTTTGTAGATTGTGCATTTTCAAAACGATGGATGGTCTAAAGCTACATGATGCAGCGGCTACAGGAGATCGTGATGCGATGGAAGACCTTTTGAAATCCGAGAAAATTGACATCAACCTAGCAGATGAAGAATACCACAACTATACAGCTTTACACTGGGCGTGTTCTAAAGGTGACCCCGTAAAATAAATATAAAAAAAGCCTCCACCCCCTCCACCCCATCCCCTAAGAAAATCCCCATTTTCTATATAAGAAAATATTCATGACGGATATTTTGCATTTAATAATTAATTTATTTTCAAGTTTGGTCACAAGGTTCTAGACGTAACAGTCCCAAACATTATAACAAAAAATTCCATGAAAGAGTTCATGTTAATGACGTATGAATTAACAATAATCTTGATTATTTTTTTTTAAATCCTTCATAACGGAACTCTTCAGCTTAATAAATAAATGGTGGAATTGTTCATCGGGCCACAAGGTCGAACAAGATCATCATCAGTAGTGCTTACAACTGTTCTGGTCCGTGGCCTGTCACGGATGTCTGATTTCATGGGTTATCAGACGACATTTTCTATTGGTTATTTACAGGATATTCCGAATGTGTTCGTCTGTTATTAGAGTTTGGTGCGAAAGGAACTAGTCGATCAGATCAAGGTTGGACACCAGCTCATTGTGCAGCAGAAACAGGGCGAACCCCGGCATTAAGAGCTTTATATTCCGCTGGTGTTTCTGTACACAAAAAGGATAAATATGGTGATACTCCCAGACGAATAGCAACTATATATGGACATGCAGATTGCGTTAAATTTCTAATCCAGTAAGTTTCCAAATTTTCAAAAGATTTTCTTATATTTCCTACTACACCTTATTATTGTTATTAGCTATGTAGCTATGTAACATAATTGCTCGTGTAAACAGCTATCGAATTGTAACAGATTGACAAGATACGGACTTATCGAGATGGTTTCAGTTTACTCCAAACCCAATAATTTTGTCACTATCCATGAAAAAGCATGTTTTTATATGAATCTAAGATATGAACTGCCCCAAATCTTTCAGGTCTTTAAATAATCGTGTATTGCTTGAAGAAACAACTTGCTTTCGTGTCAATCTGAACGACAGACTCACCTTGCCTGCAGAAAAGTGACTCTGACACAGTGAATAGCCATGATATCACGTTATCTAAACGTCACAGGTCATGAGGTCACATCAACAAACAAATGTAAACACCATCATTATGATCACTATCAACATTACAAGACACAACGTTACATTGTAAACAATAGCCTTCTTGCAGCCTTTAGGACTGTATAATCCGCACAGAACGTCTTATCGCTTCTTCCAATGATTTTTCACAAAAATAACATCATCTACAACTCTAGATTTGACGTCGGCATATTGGCACTATTTTGTGCTTCGGTCGTGTCTATTTCAGATATACACAATCAATTCTGTTAATGTTTTTAGCATGGGGATTGACTAAAAGTTAATTTATTTCAGTTCTAAACAAAAATTTAAAACTTTAAAAATAGCCAAATTGTGGCTGGATTACTGAGCAAAATGGCCATTCACTGTATACGTGCGAAAAAAAAAAGCCAGCTACCATTTAATTTTCGTACGTTAGTTACGTACGGGTTTAGTGTTAAACGTTTATTTACATTTACCTGGTCTCTGAAACTACAGATGATCTTTATTTATTAAACTTTATATTTAGGTCTATCAGGGCCCTGTTTAGGAATTTGAGAAGTGGGGGGGGGGGGGGTCGGGGTAGAGACAACGCCAAGCTTGGCGTGAGATCTCGTGGATTACCCGACAATTGTATAAAACCAAAACCTCTAAGACAATCTTTCTGTTCAGTTAAACCAAAATAAACCAAACAATCAAAACAATCTGGAGAGAGAGAGAGAAATGGGGTTTTAAGTCCACTCGACACGAACTAGGTCATTTCGGGACTAACATATGGTTTAATTTTATTTACATAATTCGCTTGCGCGTAGGGGTCTTTAGCAGTGGGAGGAAACCGGAGGACCCGGAGAAAACCCACGGGGTTGGACAGGCGACCCTACTCCTTGTCACGTACAACCGGGGATTCGAAACCACGCCAGTCGACTCAATGACAGACTTTATGATACAGCGCGCGCACGCTAACCATTCAGCCATCCAACCCCCCAAAACAATCTGGACCAAGTAAGTATTTGTATAGGGCTACAAGACAGTATCAGATCATAAAGTTCAATAATAATAATACTCGTTAGTTTTATGATTTTAGAGATAAATCAAATTTGCGATTTGCATTATACAGGGCGTGTAGATTAGATGAAGTGCTTACTATTCATTTAATTTATTTATAATTTCAGGGCTGGAGCCGAAATGGCTGCCAAAAGACAGCAAGGAGAAAGTGATTCAGACGATAGCAGTGATGACGAAACAAACGCGGAAAAATCGGAACCATGATAGTTTAATAACTTAAAACATGTCAAAAATATCATCAATCTCGTTTAGTCGAAACCCAAGAGGCATCGTTATATTCGATTTGAAGTCGAATGTATCCCTATTTTAACTTTAGGGAGTAATTGCTTCCAGTTTTCCAATGCCAATGGCGAAAATATGTTGATAAAATTCAGTTTTCCGTCCTGAGTAAAACTTATTGGTCGTCATCACATATACAATCCGACATGGTTAAAAGTCTGTGATTGTGCTTGAATGTGTATTATTGAATCACACAAACAATTAGAGTGCTATAGACGAAAATGTGTTATTATTATTTAACAAACTAAATTTGTGAATTCTAGTTATACCACAACCATGATGGCATTTATAAGTCTTTGAACTCAGCATTTGCGTGTTAGAAAATCACCATAGTCTGATAAAGGATTGGCTATTGCAATTGCACAGTCGCCGACAAAATGGTGACTGGTGAGTTAGCCCTCCTGGTACATTATTTCAAGGACTATATTAAAGCAAATAATTTAAAAATTGTTTACCAAAGATAAATTACTGATAGTATATTAGAGCCCCGAATCAGTATTATATTAAACACATGTATATTGTTTATACAATAAAATACATCATAGACTCACCATTGATTTTGTTTTAAGAGAGAGAGAGAGAGGTTGAGCGTCCACTTGACACAAACCAGGTAATTTCGGAACTAACACATGGTTCAATTTTATTTCAATAATCCGCTTGCACTAGGGGATTTTAACAGTGAAAGGAAACCGGATGACCCAGAGAAAACCCACAGGGTTGGACAGGCACAAGCTGGTAATTGACTCAATTTTGACCAAAAGCGCACGTGTTAGACCCCCCCCCCCCCACACCCAAAACTTTCTAACGTGAAAGAAGAATAAGGACCAAAATAACATCTCCTTTTCGAATGGAGCAGAACAGTGGGCCGTTAAACCCATTTTATTTCATTTCCGTCTTCATTAGGCCAAGTGGTGCAGTAAAGTAGAATGTTAAACCTCATTCCATTCTTCACATGTTAGTCTCAAAATGACGAAACATTGACAAAAGGTGTACCCGCTGTACGAATATAACCAGTTTTCATTGCAGAACAATATTTTATCAAACCTACATCCCCATGAGAACTTGTTTGTGTACCCGATCAATGTTTATTATTAAAGTTATTTTGGGTTAATTTAAGTTCGCGTCACAGACACAAATGCAAACATTCAAGCCTTTAAGAAATGAAAGTGTCTGATTGTCTTTAGTCTATACTGCACCTGGCTGCCTATTAACTAGCAAAATATTTAATGTAGCCACATAAACATTGCTTTTTGGCGAGGGGGCTGTATTTAGTTGAATAAGTCTACACAAACAATATATTTAAATGAAATTCAATTGCATTGTAATATTGATTCGAGAACAAAAGGGTACAACGTGTCATGAAATGTTTCATACCGTCATGATCACTGAAATTACACCTTTCTGCACCAAACAAGCTAATGAAGATGGACATAAGTCAAGCCATGCGCTATGAAGGTTTTCTTTTAGTATAGGAAGAAGTGGGGCAAATGTCCCACTGCTGAAAAACATTGCCAACCTGCTTTGTAAGAAAATAAAGAAGTACCGATGACGTCAAGTGAAAACCACTTGCTTTTGGTGCTATTTAAGAGATGGAAAGTGGCACATTTAGATAAACATCACATACTTGTAACACAAAGCACAAGGCATTCACCAATCTGTTTCACAGAGAATTACGAGTCTCGTATAATATCTCTGTCATAGATGACTGCCTTAACACGTGCTGTCACAGCACGCGGTGTGAATCATTGGCTGAATGGCGCGTGCATTGTTTACATAAGACATAACTGCTTAGGAGAGAATGCTGCATTTTAGTCATTTTAATACCCATTTACACTAAATCGGAAATAATTTTTAACTACAAATACGTCAAACGCCTTTATTTATTTTTCCAATATATACAAAAAATGTTTTACAATTTAATTTGTCGCAGGAAAAAAGTTAATATTTCTAGCTCATTAAACCGCATCAATGTCATCCTTATCAGTGATAGTCGCGGCCAAGCAAATATTCACTGCGGATCAGTGTGGGCATTCACGTCCAGCGCCCGTACAGCGGCGCTACGGCCTACTCTTATTTACAGTTCCAACTTGTACAAGTACGCTAACGTGTACATGGGACCTCTGTTTTCCGTTCCACCCATAAGACTAGGCACTGATCCGTCCTGCACCACTGGCAAGCAGAAACACGCCGGAAAATCCCAAGGAACTATCACGGGATCGAACACTTGACCTGGTTAGCGAGCAAGTCAATTGCTCACTGATTATCATTTTCATCCAAGTAATGGTGGATTTTGGAGTGCCTGTGTTCTTGGCGACGGTTTATGTCATACTATTATTGTTGAACTACAATGTACTTCTGAGAAAACGACCTAATGCGATAAGGTCCGTTTTTACCCCAACATCCATGGCAACACTGTATAAAATGATTATAGCGATGTACGTCTAATAGTAATCAAATACGTCGAACACGTTTTCGGAAACACTAAAAATCGATAGACCATCAGTCCAATGAAATAAGTAATCCCGAAACGTGTAGTCTACTTTAAAGTACACTTATCAACAAGTGTATGAGTCAGGTGCAATAACTTGATGAAATGAAATGGGGTTTAACGTCCTGCTGTTCTAAAACGACTGTGCTAAGAGACGGGAATACGCCATATAAGTGAAATTTTGACCAGGCAACGGCACGCCGAAAAATCCCTGTGAACTTTCTCGGCCAACACCTGGATACAGTGCCGGACTGGTGAGCCGGAGGCCCACCTGTCAGGTCATTGACCAAGGACCACACAAGTACGCGCCGACAGGCATGTCACGGGCGCGCCTAAGGCGCGCGAGCGTCCCAGGATCTCCAGGAAAATTATGAAAACTGACAACCGCAAACCCATTTTCCAAGCATTTCAGACCAAAGCAGAACAAGGCAAATTTTTGATTTCCTGATACAATTAGATGAATTTTAGAATTCTCTTCAGTGTCAAAAACAAAAGATGAATTACACGGTTCTCGGTATAATGAGGTCAATCTCATAAAGTTCTTTCCTTGTAGTACACTTCTTTTTTTGTGTTGTTTGTCAGTCATTTTTTTCCTATATTTTCTTTCTCCTGTCCTGTGTCCTGTCCTCTCCTTCCTTCTTCCTACCCCCACCCCCCCTTTTCTTTCTCTTTTCCTTTTTTTTTTCTTTTTTCTTTTTCTTTTTTCTTTATAGGCTTAGGCCCACGGACAGTCGGACAGGTGGGCCCAGTCCGGCACTGCCTGGACATTAATACGTTAAAAACACCTCCCCTCCCATTCTTTTAAATTAAAGAATAAAAAATGAACTCGGCTGCAGATTAAAAACTGTTATTATATAAGTATATTCTATCTATAAAAAATTATAAGCAAATTAATGTTCGGTTTAAAAAAAATGAAAAAAAAAAAAAAAAAAAAAAGCTTATAAAAAGCAAACGAAAAGTTCAAATAAAATCATATTTATGAAAATGACTCTCCATATATTTTGTAAAACGTGTACAGCACCATTACTTCCAACACTGAACACTTTCTCACCATTTGGCACGTTTTTCCCGCCAGAATCATAAAATGGTACCATCGTTGATGTTAAACAAGTGGGCGTATCTGTAGATTGTAGGTCGACCAAGATATCAGATACAACGTTTGTCCAAAATGTAGCCGCATCTTCGACAAAGGTTGCCCTGTAAATATAAAGCAAAACATTTAAATGTGGACAAGCGAAGAGGAAAGTGTGTGTGTGTGTGTGTGTGCGGGGGGGGGGGGGGGCGCAAAAGCTCCCGTTAGCAAAACACAATGGAATATTCTTCCTTGAGTGGTTACATCTTTCACGACAATTTTACGGGCACCAAGTTACAACTAGGTAGACTGAAAAGACACGGATAAAATGTTCGGCCTGATAAACAGTATGTTCTACATACGTCGTATCTAGCTGTAAGAGATATTGATATACTGATCACCCAATTTAATGACTTTATAAATGGAATCGTGAGAGAAATACCCCCCCCCCCCTTAAACATTTTCATGTGATGAAACCTAAGAATATTTACCTTAGAATAACATGACCAAAAGGATTAACAGGAGCTGTCCAGTAGACATATTTAACCCTCTTGGCACTATTGGAATTATGAGATACAGTTGACTGAAATTACAAAACATTCAATAAGTGAACTAGAATGGGGTTAATGCCCCGTCAACAAAACAATACTTTGGTCTTTTTTAGAAAACATATGGAAATGTTCGTTTCTATGGTTGGTGTTCAATGCGAGGTGGGAGACATACACGAAACCACAAACATATATATTTTGTATGTGTCGCGTCAGATTTATATATGAAAGCCACAAAGATGTCAATAAGTAAAATGCACCCTTTAGACACAACCAAACAACAGCAAATAAAAAGAAAAAAACTGAATAAATACTTACATGGACCTGTCCAAAACAATGTCTTGTCTGTAGTTCGTTATCATTAGCTGTAAATACCCCAACACTTTGTGATATATTAACATTACAACCTATTAGACGTGCTTGTAAATATACACCTTTAAAATATCCGCCTTCTGCTTCTAGCATCACTATAAAACAATCACATCAAAATATATTAGTCTTGAAAAAAAAAGAAATGACATCATCAATAACAGTAATTGATTCGCGGAACGCTGTCGCGTCAACACAACAATTTGATTATTTCATTTAGAGACTGACATTGATAATTTTCTGTTCAAAGGCTATGTGTGAAATGAGAAGGGGGTGCGGGGTGGGGTGGGGGCTACCTTCAAACGAATGACAAGGGAGAACTAAACTTAAAATATCTGGCGACAATACAATGTGACGATATTCAACGTCCACATTAAAGGGAGCTTATACGCTCGTAACTACCATCTAAATGCATCGGAAAGGACTCGAGTGTTGGTTTTTAAAAAATAACACAAACCTTTAATAGTTTCCCCAGCTTGATATGTTTTCTTTGGAACTATTATTCTATATGGTGGTGTTGTTAGTTGTGGTCTGGCAGAATGACCAGAAGGAAACATAGAACCACAAGCTGAATCAGGCACACCCCCAGGATATCCGTTATTCTGACTGCATGACATCAAAACTATTATTATTACACAAATGCTGTTCTTGTGACCCTGTAAATATAACATTGTTTTACTGTGGTGTTGTTAATTTGCGCAGTCTGGCAGAAAGGCCAGAAGGAAACATAGTACCGCAAGCTGGGCCAGAAGATTCGTGAACGTGGTAACATGACAACAAATATATTACACATATTGCTCCTATAGCCTTGTAAAAACAAACTTATTTCAGAAGAATATAAAACAACATTGATGATTTATTTAAACATCATATCTTGGTCATAAAAACATTCAGAATACAAATACAGAAATTTAGTAAACATTTAAAAAAAATGTTTTTTGAATGTTTTACGTGTAAATCTGCATGTGCGAGGGGTTCTTAACGGTAAATCTTTGGTGGTATTATTTCAGAACGTTTTAACAGTAAATCTGTAGGGATTTCTGTAGTAAATAAACGAATAGTTTTATTCCCAGAAAGATTTTAACAGTAAATATGTGAGCTTTTCTTTTCTAGAATGTTTTTGATTGCAAATCTGTTTTAAAGGTAATAATTTTGTGTCGGAATTTGTTTCTTTTTGTCTGAAGATCGTTAAATCTGTGGTAATTTGGTAATAAACTGTTTAAATATGTGCCGATATGATTTCAGGAATACTGTTTAAAATTAAGTATGGCACTTTTGAAGCCGACTTCTTTGGTAGTATATCTTTGGTAGTTTTTATTTGAAAATGTTTTATTGGTAAATCTGTAAGTTTTGTAAAAGAGTTGATTAACAATAAACCTTTGTCATATTCTCATTATACCGACCATCTTTTAATGCTTATAGACTTGTTATATCACATTGTACATCCATAAAGGATCACCCCAGATGTTATGTTACAATTGTATGATCAACTTTTGTTTAAACTGTGTATGCTGTCCTTGGTGGATGCAATGATACAATAAAATCTTATCTTATCTTATCTATTATTATTTCAGAACATGTTTTATGAAGGAAAATGTATTTAATTTTGTATCAGGATTGTTGAACAGTAAATCTTTATAGGTTTTATTTCAGAACGTTTTATAAGGTAAATCCATGGAAATTTGATACCGAAAATCGAAGAATTTTTTTTGTTAAATCATTTTGATATTTTGGGGGCTTCTTAAGGAATCGTGCAAGCATATGGAAATTATTTAAATTATGTTTCAGCGCTTGAAATCTTTCACTGTCATCATATATAACTGTATTACTATTGATATATAATTTTTTTATCTTGTCTTGTCTGGCGCCGTCCGTCTGTACTTACAATTATCAAAGATTTATTTTAACACATTTCTTATTTCAATCACAAGATTGGCGAAATGTGTTCACTCAAAACAAACATTTACACAACTTGAATTATTTCTTTCCCCAAAAATGTAGTTACGATGTCCGTTCACGGATTTGATTTCTTCTGTTCAACATGTTTACATTTTGCTTGGAACATCCGACAACAAACATGGATTATAATATTGTTTAATGTAAACAAAGCTGCATAATCAGACTTTCAACGAAAAGATACTCAATTTGTATAATAATAACAAGTAATATTATCATGTAGCCTGTAGCCCAAAAGTATTCAGAAAGCGATCCCCTATATTTGTCGTATGGGTGGATTGTCGATTGGACTAACGCGTGCCTTGTAATTCACTAGACCGGTTATAATAGTAAGTGCAGGAGAACCGCGCTACATTTATACAAAATCGATAAGAAAAACGTGCGGACAAGACAACCTATACAGTCATTCAATCATTGCAAGAAATAAACAACAAATATCAAATCAAGTGAATGGATACGGGGGCAAGCCGTAAGCGTCGACTGCTGTCTACAGTCACAGGCCTGTAATGACACACACTTCACTCACAATGAATAAACCCCCCCACAAAACAATGAATGATTTATAAGAAAGACGTAATAGAATTTTAATAATGTGGCCGGTCTTGGCGGTAGTCGTCTTTTGAATGGCGATAGTCCACCAGTTGACGTCAATTCAGAAAATGTCAACAATTAATAAATAGTAGCAAAGTACAACATCGAGAACAATGGGTAATGGTTCTTCCCAATTTCCGTGGACAAGAGAATTAATGAAATGAAAATATACCATTTGTTAGTCCCAATATGACATGGTTAGTATCGCGTGAACATTAAAACACGATATGTTCATATTATTTTGCATATTCATGAAAGAATTTGTATGTTTGTGTAAAATTAAGTGTGCTTAAATACCCCAACCATCTCGTCTACTCAGTTGGCAAATAGCCACCATATTCTCTCTCAAATAAAATAAAACATGCAGGCCTTAAAGCCTAGACAAGTCAAATGAGTCAAAAGATGAAACAACTATCAATATTTGATGAAAATCAAAAGTAAATATACCGATAATCCTATGAATAAATATTTTCATGTCAACTGCCAGAATTTTTTTTTCGGTCTACTTTGAAATCGCAGTCAAAACAAAAATTGATTTCTTATTCATACGGAAATGATTATTGATACACGATACAAGGAATATATCTTTAAGATCAATTATTTGGGACAATGGGTAAGGAGACCATTCATCAATCGCCGGAAATCACCTATATAAATGCCTTGATTTTTAGTAGATATTAGTTTTTGGTTTAATTTAGTGGAGAGAGAGAGAGAGAGAGAAAGAGAGAGACCCTACACGTACCACCGAGGAATAGAAACCACACCAGTTGACTTAATGACAGACCTTATGATACAGCTCGCACGTGCTAACCATTCGGCCATCCATCCCCCCTCACCCGTTTGTATAAGTTCATGCTTGTAGATAACATATACAAATCGGACATTTCTAGCTTATTTTATGGTTATTCATAGTTTACATTAGATTTATCATTATCAATCTGTGTGAAACAAAAGAGAAAGGGTTAATCTATGTTTAAATGTGGATATGGATTTATCACGATCAGTATAGAGGTAGCACCTGCTTGGTTGACAATTAAAACGTTGTCAAGTCATTCAGATGGGACAGTCGAAATTCTAAGAAGAATAACCGGAATCGTCATAGCTTTCACACATAATCATATTCCCACCAGAAAAAAAGTCTGAAACTGTTATATTAAATAGGATGTTTTCTAAGACTGGCCGTTTCGAACTTATTTTCCTAAAAACTGACCAATGAACCGGGTCAGTCAACAACATATCGGTTTTCAGTATTTGCGTCACGATTATCAAAACAAACAACTAAATACATGACGCAGTTCACAGCGTTGATTTCTAAAAAAATACCCTTAACTGACACGGTCTTTAAACTTTTCACTACTGCTTACCTATTTAACAATTCTGCTTTCTTCTTCGGAAAATCCGATTCCGAATATTTCTAATTTTCTTAGCTCTTTAGAATTATAATTTGACCTATGACGATTCTAATTCTCTGCATGTGTCATGATTAATTCTGTGTTCTATATGTGTTTCTTTATGGTTCTAAATCTCTGGATTGTCTTGGTTCTAATTCTCTGTCTAGTCACGTTCTAATTCTTTGATTTATCTCTTGACAATATTTTTAACGAGTGTAATTCCCCAAATGGTTATTTTGATTCGATGTCTTCATGATTTCAATTATTTTGGATTGTCCTTTTTCCTCTTCAGTTTTCTGGTTCTAGTGTCTTTATAATGGTGCGTTTCTGGTGATTTAACCAGGCCCGGATCAAGGATTTTGTCGAGGGGGGGGGGGGGGGGGCATACATTGGAGCAAAGGGTAATCATCAGAGTGCCGCATGCATTAGTGGTTTGGTGTAGTCCCCAGAGTCTTAGTCGCGGCCTCATTAAACAGAAACTAAAATCTGGGAATCCCATTGCTGGCTGCAGGTGCTGATCTGAACAGTGATGACCAGTCTCACTGGGGCTGGGGGGGGGCAGGGCCCCCTGCCCTCCCTGCCCCCCCCCCCCCGCCTGGATCCGCGCCTGTTAACTGTGATTCACTTTCCATTATATGTATGCACCATCCGGGTTAATGAAAACGGGCATACACCATGAGTGGGCTATAAATGAAATTTTGCCCGCACGGACTCTTATTTCGAATTCCAACTGTCATCTTATATGCACACCAACGTGTACATGGGACCTCCGCCCTGCATTATTGACCAGCGGAAACCACGCTGATGAACTTTCTCGGTCCACAAGGGTCGTACTGGTTAGAGGTTTGAATGAATTAAAAATATTGGAGGGACTGAACTAATTGTCAAATTAGGTCAAATTAAAGTATTTAATTCTACGTTCTGAATAGTTATTTCAGTTAAAGTTTTGTTTGGAAGGATTAATCGATAATTGAAATAATAACTGAAAACAGAAAATCGATTATATATTCAAGCGCTGGCGTACGGTGGTTCAGTGGGTATGAGATGGGGTCCAGGGTTCAATCTCAAAGTTGGACAAGAAGCTTCCTGGGGATTTTCCATCCTGTGTTCCCCTAGCCAATGACCCATGATGGGGGTAAGGCAAAGGAAATCATCTAGTTCTTCGGATGGGACGAAAGCCCTTGGTCCCGTGTACATAGGCACGCACGTGAAATAACACCGAAAGAATTGGAAGTAGAGAAGTAAACGCTACTGTTCGAGCATATTTTCCTCAGATTGTTACCCCATATAAAATCCAATGCAACCGATAATTTTGTTTTTGAACCGTATCAAAGATGTCTAGTAATCTTAAAGCACTTGGCATTACAACATGTATGTATACTCAAGGGTGCAGATTATGTTCAGTTCTCACGGGCATTAACTCATACTTTTTTTTCAATTTTAACTTTTCTTTTACAAAAAGCGATGGAAATTGAATTACACCATTGATGGCCAGGTTTATCTAGCACCAACGAAATAAGCCATTTTCATTCGGAGCTGATCAAATAATACTGTTTGCTGTTGAAGCCTGTGATGTTCTTTGTTATTGTATAATCTAACTTAGCTGTTCAAATTTGAAGCTCTGTAGGATTAAAAGAAGTTGGGGTTAATTAACGTTGAAAATGGTTCGGCAACCAATATCTAAAAGGTTTTATACTAATGCTAGCTTAATTACCGGGCGTTATGTCTCAGTTTTGAGCTAAGAATTTGACAGAAGATAACGGGCCTGTCTAGAAAAGTATGGTATGTTCCAAAATTTTTCCATAATAACGCAATAATCATAAAATCTAGATTCAAATAGATATATAGGTACACAAACTTTGTGATTTTAACGGGATATAGCGCTTACTCAATTTTTATACGACCACATTTCACGTGGACGTATATTGTCGCCGTCCCTGTCCGTCCGTCCGTCTGTCCATCTACAATTTGCCGATTTTGACGAAACTTGAAATATAGGTCTAACTCCAAAGGATCTCGGTTCCTTTTGATATTGGCATATATCGGACCATAACTTCATGGATTATGGCCCCTGATTGTACGAAAAATCACGTTTTTACCTTGTGAATACTCTGGAGGTCATAATTTTCATCTGATTTTGATGAAATTTGAAATGCATGTTTATAACCCAAAGTTCTTGGTTCTTGTCGATACTCGTGAATATCGGGCCGTAACTTACTGAATTATGGCCCTTGATCGTACGAAAAATCGCGTTTTTAGCTTGTGGTCCCTCTAGAGATCACAATTATTATACGATTTAAACAAACCTTCGAATTTCGTGAAAATCGGACTAGAACTCTCGGACAAAATGACCGCTCCTCGTATGCAAATAGTTTCTAGCTTGTTCTCAATCCATCTCTTGCAAAATGTTGGCGTATCTTGCCTGGCAACCGCCGGTTATTTGATTTTCAAAACCATTCAATTGGTTGATTTTGAATTTCGTGAAACTCGATCACGCAAATAGTGTAAAAGTATGTAATACCAAGGTTGTGGACCCTCTAGAGGTCACAATTTCTATTCGATTTTGATGAAACTTAAAAATCTGTGTTTATATCACAAAGATCCCGGTTAGTGTCGATATTAGCGCATGTCGGATCGTAACTTTCCGGATTGTGGTCTATGATTGAACGAAAAATCGTGTTTTTAGCTTATGGACCCTTTATAGATAGAGGTCACAATTTTTATTTGATTATAAAACCGTTCAAATATATCACAGTTACACTGTAATGGTGGTTGGTTCGAATTTCGTGAAAATCCGATCGAAACTGCCCGACAAAAGGGCCGCCCCCCCCCCCTGTACGCAAATAACGTAAAAGTATGTTTTATCAAGCTTGTGGATCCGCCAGAGGTTACAATTTTTATCCGATTATGATGACAGTTAAAATATGATATTTTTATATCCCAAAGATCTCGGTTCCTTTTGATATATCGGATCGTAACTTCCCGGATTACGGTCCTTTTTATTCCCGATTTTGATGAAACAAAAACCATATGTTTATATCCCAAAGATCTCGGTTCCTTCTGATATCGGATCGTAACTTCCTGGATTATGGCTCCTGGTTGTACGAAAAATCACATTTTTAACTTTTTCTCTGTCCATCTCTTGAAAATATGGACGTATCTTGCATGGCAACCGCTTGTTTTTTAAGGTACAAAATTCACAAAGGGCGAATCCAGAAACCATGGATAGGAGGAAGGGGGGGGGCGTGGGCGGCGAAGGAAAATTTCGAAAACTAGAAGGCCGCAAATGCCATTTTTAGTGATCTCTAAAACAAGGATCCGGTTCTAAATTAATGAATTATAATGGGATTTTTTCAGTTAAAAGCGCCCACCCCCCGAAAATTTCGAAACCTGATCTGAGACATGAATTCTAAAATAATGAATTATAATGGGACTTTTTCAGTCAGAAATCTAGATAGGGGATCGGGGGGGGGGGGGCGTGCGCCCCTACTAGATCCGCCCTTGTCGAGGTTCCAGAGAATAGGTAATATACCCAATTTAAGTTTTAATTTGTTAGTCAGGAAACACTGGACACAGCTCCATATCGTCTTTGCATCCTGCAAGTTTCTATCCAATTTGGCCCAAAGGCCAAAGCTGCTATAGATTTCATTGTTTAGAACATTTTTTTTTTAAGTAAGGGCACAAAGACAATTTTCTTTAAAAATTTTAAATCTTAAACTTGGCTAAAACAATGACGCTGTGAGTAGTCATCAAAATTCTAAAATAATAAATAGGGCACGTATTTATGACGCAATAATAAACCCTGCAAGTTCCACCACTAATAAAATTTGTGAAAAATGTAGTCTACACATTTCTGTGATACAAGGTCTGCAAACTCTAAATTTTAAATTGGCAGGCTACCTACATTAAAGATACATTATGTAAGATTTAGATAAAGAGCTAGTCATTCTTGTCTATTGCAGGTCTTTCTTTAGGTCTGAATTGTTATCTAAATTATTAATTAGACATTAATTAACCTATCCATACCATAATCAACTCTAGATGGCATCGCTAGCCTGCGATATTTAGTGGATTATGAGCCGATTTAATGCATAACTTTCTTTCACGATTTAACGATTAAATGGATAATCAAGACTATGCTGTTTATCGTACTGACTTTAGTAATGATGATCAAGGCTAGGCGGAAATTCAATCACTTTGTTCCCGGTTCATAGTGGATCAATTTGAATGAAATTTTCAACAAATTGCCTTTACATTATCTAGTTTTTAACTATTACAGTGAGAACAGCCAACTCGTTATCGAATCTCCCATAATGTATCTTTAACGACGACAACTTATTCTTGCTTACATAGATTCCAAGCTGCTAAACAGAACATATTTTCAAAGCGTAACGAAATGGGGTTTAACGTCCTACTAGGCTGATGAAGACGGACTTGCGCCATACAGTGTACTCTGAGTGAAATTTTGCCTAATCTTACTGTCAAGGGTTCTTTTACGTACACGCCAATGTGTACATGGCACCTCGGTTTTTTGTCCCGCATCCCTGGAAAGGGATGTCGAGGAACTTTCTAGGCCAACATAGGGAGCGAAGTCGCGACCTGTTGGTTAGCGAGCCAGCGTCTTACTCACTAAACCACCTCGACTCCCTTCCTCGTAATAAACCCTGCAAGTTAAATAAAAATCCTTAAATTACGTTCCATTCTAACATCTAAGAAAAAATTCTGAAGTTTATATTCCGGCACACACGGATGGACTACCACATCAGCTATAATAGCAATAATTGTTGAATATTATTTTTTTATACACAAAAGTACAAGAAAAATGTGTTAACTATGTGAAGTTTGTGATTTAGTTTGATACTCAACAAACAGTTATCATTTCCCGACAGTAGGAATAATTTTCTCTAAAATGGGACTATAGTCTACAGTTTTTTTTAATTCATTTGAAAATTTAACACTGGATTATATACTGGTAAAACCAGGGAAGATATATATACATACCATTTTTCCTGGAAGAAAGCTACCTTCAAGACATTTTAGTTCCACGTTCTTCAATATCCAAATATTGTCACAATCACTTTATATGAGAATAATAAAAAACAGATTTTTTTTTTTTAAACACCTTTTTGTAGATGATCTTAAAGCTATAAATCTATATCAAAACAAGCATCAATAATGATTTTAAAACAAATTTGAGTTCAGTTTCGGTTTTGACATTGGTGTCTCGAAAATAGTGTTCATTGAATGAAACTTAACTTTCCTTTCGTAGTTGTAAATATTAAGTGTACCTGTTCCTTTCCTTGTTCTGTAAATTTCTGAGTAAATCAACCCTAACACTGACGTGTTAAAACATAAACATGTAAAATATTTGGCAAACGATGTATAAAGAACGCGTGGAATTGTGGACCATGCAGATTCGTGCCGTAGTATAGTCATGTGTTTCCAGGGAAAATTTCTCTATGAACAAATTGCGGAACTAAAAGAAATAAGTTGCTTTTATATTAATCTATTTTGAAAGTCACTTCAAAAAGATTATCCAGACTCACGTATTTGGAGTTTCTAACCTGTTTGACTTCAGCAGCCGTACGTGTATACGATAGTTTTGAAACAATGGGCGACTTGTTTGTATTTATTCAATCCAATGGTGTTCTTTTTGCTGGTAGTATTTGTTGACGGTTAAAAACAAGCAAGAAGAAGTTTTAGCCATTCAAGACTGTGTATACTGAAAAGGAGCATAATTGGTCCAGACACTGAATACAAACACAAATATTAAACTCGTTCATCTTTCAGGTGAATTTTACACCATTGTGAGAACCACTGTTAGGTCAACTTTAGTTTTTCACTCCAAATATGTTAAAGAATTAAAACATAAGTGTGCATGACAAACAATTTGTGTTTTCTTCACACGGTAGATAAGTGTAACATATTATTGAAATAGACAGAATAATGATAAAGTTGAGGGGAGGAGTGATGGAAATAAAAATGTCATTTTTAAAATATGTTGTAAAATGTAACCATGAATAAGGCCAAATTCCAAAAGGTTATTTATAGGGCGAAACAGATTTTAACTCTACGGGTGTATAAAGAACGCTTTAACTCGGGGATAGGTCTTGCTGGGCCCTCATTTAGGGCTGTATTAAGACCTATAAAGGCTCAAAGCACTTTGAAGATTCTGGTGCCCCCATATAATATACAATTCAAAATGTAAACAATAATAAACCATAAACAATTCGCCAAGCACGTGGTTTAAGTTTTCTGAGGTTTCATACACGTAATTATATATTCGGACAACGAAGGTAACAGTACGAAAAGACAAAAAAAAAAATCCAACCTAAAACAAATACAAAACAAAAACAAACAAAAAAAAACAATGAAAAACTAATTAAAAGTTCTTACAAATATTTTGAATTCTTCATCTAACAAAGCAGAAATTCGGTGGTGCCCCTCCCTTCCCATGATGCCCTAAGCACGTGCTTATTTAGCTTAATGGTTAGTCCAGCCCTGATCCCCATTATAACTATATAGTGGCCGTTGCATTCAATGGGACCCCTTTCACACCAAAAAGGGCTTCATGGGTAATTTTGACTTTGGCTGGTAGACATCTATATGTTTATAGTGGCACCAGTTTGTCAGGAACTGTCAGACCATTCATACATTAGTGACGGTTTGTCTTTAAAAGGACTTGCTGATATTCGTACATTGGAACATATTTTCTATAAAACAAAAATGTTCAATATTTCTATTTTATTTAACCTGTGTTACACGCCCAGAATATACCTCGAATGCACCAAATCGAATCTATTTTTCAAATTCTTCTGTGGGCCTGAACCGCACTAGACCATATGTTTTTCTTTTAATTCACCCCCTCCATTGACTTGTCCCGAGCCCCCCACAAGATTACTCCGGTCGCGAAGGAGTTCAAAGTTTGTCACATTGTGATCCCTTGGGTAAATAAAAAGTAAAACGATTAAACTGCAAAATATCACTGGAACACTCATAACACTGTAGTAGTAAACAATCAGGGGAATAAATATTGAAATAATTGTAAGAAATTGTTGTAATTGATTAAAGCATTGACAAAATCCTACAAAGCGGGCAAGGGTCATAACTTTATGCAATAACTAAAAAATGTGTAAATTTGAATTTGAACAATACATTTAAGTATCATGCAGACTAAACAGAGCATTCTATCGCAAGGGCGTTTACAAGATTCTACGAAGTGAGCAAGGGCAATGACCGTAGCAGTAAATAACAAGATTCTGCAATGTGGTAAAGGGCAATAACTCTGGAATGTATTTTTAGAAATCGCTAAAATACAAAGGATTCTTGCGAACAGTGGCCACGGTAGTAAACGGGGCAAAGACACCGAAACCTGCAACTACTGCTTTGAAATCCCATTTGATGAGTCTGGTCCAAAACAATCTGCCTTGAGGTTGACATTTAGGGCCAAATTGTCACCCGATTCAACTGAAGTTAGCCCCTTCAAGAGGACTTAGGTTAGTGATGATAGCCGCTTCAAGTGGACATATATCTGGAGACATGCGCAAAAATATTACCGGTGTAATATTGTGCGGCATTCTTTTTCAGTGAAATTAAACCAGTGACTGCCAGGCAGGATACGCCCGTATTTTGCAAGAGATGGATAGAGAACAAGCTAAAAACAAAAACGATTTTTTGTACAATCAGGGGCCATAAACCAGGAAGTTATGGTCTGAAATGCACAAATAATCATAATCCAAAGTTACGTTCCGATATGGGTGCGATATGTGTGATTATCAATAGGAACCAAGATCTTTATGATAAAAACAAGGGGCGGCCATTATGTCCGTCAGTTTTTGTCCGATTTTCACGAAATTCAAACTCAGCCATCATTAGTGTATAACTGTGATATTACACGTTTTATGTTTTTTTTAAACATTGTGACATCTATAGGGACCACAAGCTCAAAACGCGATTTTTCGTACAACCAAGGGACATAATTCAGGAAGTTACAATCCGATATCCGAAACGAACCAAGATCTTTGGGTTATAAACATGCATTTCAAGGTTCATCAAAATCGGATCAAAATTGTGACCTCCAGGATGTCCACAACCTTGATATACCAGATGTTTACACTATTTGCCCATTTTGTCCGGCAGTTTTGGTCCGATTTTCACGAAATTCGAACTCTACTATCATTAGGGTGTCACGGTGATACATTAAAACGGTTTTTTAAATCGTATACAAATTTTGACCTCTAAAAGGACCACAAGCTAAAAACGCGATTTTTCGAAAAATCATGAGGGGCCATAATTCAGGAAATTACGATCCGATATGCGCGAATATCAAAACGAAACAAGATATTTGGGTTATAAACATGTATTTTAAGTTTCATCAAAATCGGCTCAAAATTGTGACCTCTAGAGTGTCCACAAGCTAAAGACCTGGGCCCTGTTTCACGAAATTTTAACTAAAGATAAAATCCAAATTTTAGTAGATACTTCAATTTTGATTGGCTTAGCACTAAAATCAATCTAATATTATCCAATCAAATTACTAAAATTTGGATTTTATCTTAGTTAAAATTTCGTGATACAGGCCCCAGATCTTTCGTACAATTAGGGGCCATAATCCATGAGGATATGGTCCGACACAATATCGAAAGGAACCGAGATCTTTGGGAGATAGACCTATATTTCAAGTTTCGTCAAAGTGGATAAAAATTGTGACCTGTATAGTGTCCACAAATAAATTGTGGACGAATGTAGATGCATACAAAAAAATAACTTATCGGCCAAACCTGTCAAGAGTAGAACAGCAGAAAAGTTAAATCGAATGGGAGTTTAACAGACTGGGTGTTTATCGGGATTGCAGAATATATTCATTGGTTAAAAGATACTTTCCCACAAAGCTCTTTCAACTTTCAATAAAATGATTCACCGACTGCTGACTGAATGAATGAATATATAATCTATTGAAAGATCGAAACAGTTATTCATTAGACAATGTAACATACGTATACGTTATCATATTTGAAATGAATTCCGGTAGTCTTTCAAATAAATACACCTACAGCACCTTCATCGGGTCTGTACGCAGAAATCGAAATAGTTATTCGTTATATAACATATAGTATGTATTATATACATTTGAAATAAATTAGATTTGTGGGCGGATTTAATGCAAAATATAAGTAAATACAATTGTTTTAAGTGGGGGGAGGGGGGCGAATTCCGATTTTTTTCAAAGTGAATTCCGGTGTTTTAAAGTAATGTATTATTAATGAAAAATATTAGTAAATATCCGACATTTTCAAAGTGAATTTCGCTGTTTATGTTTTCAAAGTGAATTCCAGTGATTTTTGGTGTTTTTAAGTAATTCATTATCAATTTTAATGCAAAATACATGTAAATAGGGAGGCCTTGCGGGCGAATTCTGATTATTTTGAAAGGGAATTCCGGTGTTTATATGTTTTCCAAGTGAATTCCGGTGTTATAAAGTAATTCATCATTAACATTAATGCAAAATATATGTAAATAGAGAGGCCTCGCGGGCGAAATCTGGCATTTGCAAAGTGAATTCGCGTGTTTATGAGTGAATTCAGGTGATTAGTCTACCAGTCCTATATGTACTGCCGCAGCCTCCAGTTATTAGTATAATACTATACCTCGGATTCTCAACCAGTGTGCCGAGAGATCTTCCTAAGTGTGCCGCGAAATTTTCAACGGCACATTAAGAAATTTTCTCACTAAAGAAACCAGCTATTTGTCTGATGAAATTCAAATAACTGCAATAAAGTTTTTTCACTCATAACTGTGTTTTTCTTTATTTAGTTTGAGTCATTCTATATGTCTACGACTAGTCTGTGTCTACGGTTGTATGCCGCATATGACTTGCCATGTGTTTTGTTTTTTTGCAAAATTCAAATATTTTTCATATATATTTAGCCAGGTGTGCTGCCATTTTTCATGTCTAGTCCTTCGGATGAGACAAAAAACCGAGGTCCCGTGTATACATTGGAATGCACGTACAAGATCCCTTGGCAGTTGGAATTCGATATAAGAGTAGGCGATAGTGCCGCTGTCCGGGCAAAATTTCCCTCATAGCACACTGTAAGGCGTATGCCCATCTTCATTAGCCCAGTATAGGAGCAGAACAGTAGGACGTTAAACCCCATTTCATTTCATTTCGTTTGCTTTCTAATCTTCTGCCTGATGGCCCATTCACCACATGTCAATTCAAAACATCTTCTTCAATTCTTGACCCCAAAGTCAACAACTGTCATGCAAAGGGGTGGGGGATGGGGTGAAAGAACTGCAATAAATAGACGAACTAAGACTACATTCATCTATCATGGAATCGGGCAAATTAATTACTAGTCTTAGTTCTATTACTGGAAAATGTTGGAAACCAACCGACTGTTTCTTTTCAATAATATAGACAGCCCATATCAATTTAAAAAAGATATGCAGATTATTGAAGCCTCCATTGTGTCAATCTGATTAAAATACAGATCTATATTTCGTTTCATTTTTTTATACTTTCGATGGCCTCTACAACATGAAGATCTGACCGTTTGTAGAGGAAGGTCCTCTTAGACGTCATTCAAGCAGTTTTTCACCCTATGACATCAGACATTCGATTAACCAATCAGCGTTGATGTTTCTAGTGGGTTACCCACAGTTCTGTGCACCTCACGCCCAAAACTCGCCGTAACAGACGGTTTCATTAGTTAATCCCTCTCATCATCCAGAACGCGGATTATATAACAACTCTTCCAAATCCTAGTGAAGTAAAGACAAGTAAAACGAAATTTTGAACAATAAAATATGAAACGAAATAGTATCTGTGTTTTAATCAGATTGCCACTGTGCCGACAAGAAATGTGAACGACAGACTTATGGGGCAGACAATTATGATGGCAATGTAACACCACATTAAAATGAGGGCTTACAAAATGACCATATGAAAGTCACACCCAGGATACAAGTGACAAGGTCTGGGGGGTATGCATGTAATAAATCTCTGAATATAACTATAACAATGACATTTAATTCATAAATATATATGTATCTAAAAATATCAACAGAACCTTGTTATAACAACATTCAATTTTCAATATTCAGGAATATCTATATGTTAAAAAGATTTAAAACAGAAAAAATAAGATTTTGAAATACTTTTTTATGTCAACATTGTAATCAAGATGAAAATTAACTTGATAAAATCCTTCACTACCTTATTTTTAAGTGTTTTGGTACCTTCCTTGCAAAATACGTTTTATTGCTTCTTTTTTTTTTAAGGATTTTAATCAGAAGTTGCAGCCAAAACTGTGCATGGTGGAAAAAATCTGCCATCACAGGATTTATTAGCCTCTATGGAACTATTTTTTTAAAGTTACAATTTCATATTTTTAAGTTATATTTTTAAAATGTATTAAAATAAAGCCCTAAAATAGATGGTATCTATAAACAGTCCTACCTTGTTAAAGAATAATACTATTTATCCTATAATTCACTATTGCCAGTTGAGAAAATGGCAAAAATATCATTTTCAACTTTAAATTCAAACGTTTGTAGATAGCTATACCATGGTGGGGAATAGGAAAACAAGGGAGGTAATTGTGTTACTATTTCCGGTGTTTTGATTTTTAAGTGTGAGAATGACACCTATGATCGTATAATAGTGAGTTGACAACCTATTGAGCAAAAGACATAAAAATAATTATGTTTTGACTTTCTTAGAAAATATGAAATTGTAACTTTAAAGATAAATTGTAATCTTTTAGAGGCATTTAGTAACTGGATAGAGCAACAAACAATAAAACATACTCATGGAAAAACAGCTACTAATTTATTGAGACAATGTTTCAAAAAGTATTCTCTCAAGTTATCAAGCTAATAGTAATACACGACAACAACAAGATCAAAGGACATGGACTCAAGAGGGTAATAATCTACAGAGGAACTAATCAACTAAGGATTAGTGAAGCCACCAGTAGGGTTATGTGAAAATTAAGTAGCAGTGATTACAGACAATACAGAAGTCAGAAGTTGCAGCCAAAACTGTGCATGGTGCAAACAATTTGCCACACAGATTTTATTGGCCTCCATGGAACTATAAATTGGGTCTTTTTGACAAACGAGAATAGTTTTATATATAGGAAAAAAATTACCATTATTGGCCTCCACGGAACTGTTTATTAAATATTAATTGGGTCATTTTTGACAAATGGCAATAGTTTTATGGAGAGGACAAAAACTGCCATTATTTCGATTATTTCTAAACGGATTGTTGTTGGGTTTTCATTTTTTCATTTTTGGGTGCTTTGGAGTTGGACAAATACTATAGGGGCTCTAAGTCTAAATGATGTTTTTTTGGAATTAGGATGTTTGATAGCTTAGTTTTAGAATCAAAGCATTTTTTCCACATTCAAGATGGCTTATCTCTCTCCCAATTTCAGGTATCAGGTTGAAACTTGGTAGGAATTAGGGCCTGTCGATGCCTTCAAAATCGCAAAATGGTACATATTGTTTCCATTATGTATAAATGTATAAATAAATGTTTTGACAGTTGGCATGTAGGTCATATTATCTTGTAATCATCCTTGTTTAAAAAGGGTTGGTAATACCGATTGACCAGTCTGTCTCTTTAGCAAAGTTTCCATTCCTTCTAAATAACAGAACTGCAACCTGAAAGCCTTGTACTGGTAAAATCACTCAGGAGTACTATATAGATAACACTAATTGGAAGTTTCAGCCTACTTACTTATAGAAACTGGTTCGATAGTTTTTGGGTAGCGGCGGTATAGCTTTATAGTGATAAAACTTTGAAAGTTTCTATCATCCACTATTCTTAACCAATTGTGTAGTACGCACAGACGGAAGTATAAATTATAACTGTTACATTATATATATAGAGAAAACAATTCTGAGTTTGTCCTCGTTGGGATTCGAACCCCTGACCTACAAGTCCAGCACTCCACCGACTGAGTTCCATCCCCCTGTGCATGCACGAAGGCTTGTGGACGGGATATGACGTTACCAAACATGGCTTAATTGGATCACATGTGACGTGGTATTGTTCCTGTTTGGTGCTAGAGGGAGCGAAACACATCAGTATCACCTCGCAGTTCTAGTTGTAATTTGTGTGTGATAACAGAGAAAATGGATCATTCACTATGATAAAGTTAAAATCATATGTTTCTTGTAAAATACTTGGTCAGACACAAATATATTATTTAACTTTTCTTCCACAGGTAAAATGGTGTGAGTGAGTGTCTTTACACAAAAACGTCAATAAAAATTTTCATATAATTTAAATTATATATAAAGTTCTTCTCTTATAATTTTGTATACACCACTGTAAAAAAAATATCTTATAAAAAAAAAACATTTATAAAAAAAAAATGTGAAATGTGATGGTTTTTTATATCAATCCTTTCAGTTCTGACCACATTAAAGGAAAAATAACACCACATGCTTTATAGAAAATCATAAAAGAACGATACACAACACGATGTAAGGCCCAAATAGGTTCACTACGGAATACTGATAACACAGCATACAATGCTACAGCAAAGAAATGTCCAATTAGAAGATGAGGCTTGGGTGTCATTCTGTAAAAAAAAATAATAATAAAAATAAAATAAGCAAATTGAGGGTATCACATAAGGTATGGTGTAATGAAACTATATACAAAGTTTCACCACTCTCACTGAAGTTATCTAGCCCCAAAGTCTCGACCAATCAAATTACCATATCGCTCTGCTTACCCTGAGCAGAAAATGCTCATTATCGAACTTAGTCAGAGTATTGATGTAATGAACCTATACACCAAGTTTCATCATTCTCACTTAATTAAAACCAAAGTTATCGTGTCCCAAAGCATCAATCAATCAAATTGCTTATCTCTGCTTACCCAAAATCCAACTTAATAACCAATTTCCGTAAGTCTTAAAAAACGCCATTAAGAACTTTGTCCTATATCACATTCTCATAATCTGTTATTTCGTAGAATTTGTATCTCGATCATAAGCTTTAAAGGTCCAAATATGATCAATCCCAACAGAGTTTTAAAATATTTCATAAAGAACTTTAAGTTCTATAGCATGTTCACAAGCTTGAATTTAAATGGAGAAATGGCTCTAAAATTTGCTGTCAAAAACATTTGTATTTAGCTAGGCATTTTCCTTGCTACTAAATGAAAAAAATCTGAGAAGAAATGTAGTGTGAAGAGCATTCAAAAGAAAACTTGAATGAACAGACAGATAGACGTCCACATTAAATTTTGATGTATAAAAATGTACTTACACAGAAAGAAGACCCACAGGACCGGACACACATTCACCACCAAGTTTAAAATATTCAAAACAAGCTCTCTTTAAATTATGTAAATGGACTGAAATAAACAATGAATACCAGAATTAAAGCTAAGGAATTCTAGAGAAGATCCATAGAAAGCAAGATGAAAAATCTCTGCTTTTCTCATTCTTCCATAAGAGCAGTATAAAATGTAGGATACAGTGCAACCATAACAGTCAGATTCAACATCATTAATTTAACTCAGAATCAGCAATCTTGGACTTTTCAAAACTTTTGTAGCAGTCAGATATTTATATTAAACATACATTATGCAAGAGCTAAATCTGCCTATTGCAGGTCTTTCTTTAGGCTTGAAATGTTATATAAACTATTAATTAGACATTTATTAACAAAACAGGATCATAATCAACTCTCGATGGCATTGGATACTCAATATTTTAACTAGATTAGAACAGTTTGCCATTTAAAAATTTAATTTAAAAATGTGAGTCTCGAATATACCACTATGCACACATCTTGTCAAAACTACAAACAGTGATAACTTGGTTCAGAATGAAGTAATTTGAATAAAATTTTCAAGATTTTCATTTTACATTATCTATTTTTAAGCTAATATAGCAAAAATGTTCAGTTCTTTATCTAAATCTTACATAATGTATCTTTAAGTGATTAACAATTTTCATTTAAATTAACGAAAAACAAAGACTGAAAAGTGTTATTTAGATAGTAATATAGACAATAACATCATGGAGTGGATACAAATCAAGAATAATAAAATATCTAAGAGCCACAAATATGATGGCACGAATATATAGAAATTATTGAAATCGGCAAAAGGGACATAATTTCCATTAGGAATGTTCTATATGCACAGTTGTGTTTTTCTTAAACTCTTTATTTGCCATTTATTCCAGAATATTGTCCCCTTAATTGTCCTTGGTTAGATATAAATTATTTCACATCTTACCATCACTCGCTGCAAATAACTCATACAAAGCCTGGGCTAACACATTTACAACAAAGGAATGATTATGTTTTCTTCTTAATTGGAAGACACGGGAGGCTTTGATTAAGGCTTCATAATTTGTGAGATCTGGTATCGACTTGAGAAGGTTTCTCCACATAACAGCATCGTTAAGTGCTACAGACATACCCCCTCCAGTCAAAGGATGCCTCATGTTAAGAGCATCACCAATAACCAATACACCTGGTTTTTCTATGGGACTTGGAGGTAGAAAACTGTTTGGCATTGTTCGAAGGCGTCCATCAATAACACCATCAATAAATGGCTCTTTTATATGATCTAAAATATAAAATTTGTTAAAAAAAAGCTTATATATGGTGTGTAATACACTGTTAAGTTTCAGTGTTCATTTTTTTTAACTCATTACAAAATCTAGTGGAGTACTGATGATACACATATCATTCATATGTAAGCACAGATACATCAAACTCTTATTAAAGGAATGGTTTTATAGTTTTGCTGAAAATATACAAATTCTATATTCCTGACAGGCATCTGTGCCTAACACTTGTAAATTGGACACTCATTATCAAAATTGAATGTTCAGCTTTTAACTGGACAGAAGTACAAATTAATCGTTTTATGGTGATTTTAAACAGTTTATACAAATTTTTAAACAAAGATTGGATATTAAACGAATGTGAAAGAAATTAGTGCTAGATACACAAGATTAAATGATACCTGGGTTACAGTGTTAAATTACCTGGTAATTGGGGTGCTATTTGGTGTAACATATATTCTCTCATATTTCCTTCCACTGTTCCCCTTACATCAACTAATACTCTTGTGTCTTTAGATGATATTTGATATATTAAAACTGGACTAGGTTTAGCTAAGATTAGCTCAGCGTGGTTCAATAAAGTCTGGGGACAATCCACCATCAATGTTCCAACAAAATGAGAATAAATCTCCACCTTTTCTTTGACTAGTTGTTTTCTGAACTTGGAGAAACATCCGTCTACCACAATTGTTAATGGAGCATAGATTTCCTGAAAACAGAAACATCTATTCATGTAGATAATCCGATTCGGGTTTGTTAAATTTACGATGACAGAAATCAAATTAAAGTCCCATTTCATTCCATAGTTTAGTTTTCGGTATCTAGCATGATGTGACTTTCGCTGCCTTATTCATATTGTAGACCTGTGGCTGTGGAGCATTTGTTACATTCTTAAGTTCTGGGCTGATTTTATGACAAATTGTTTTAGTAAGAGATAATTTTAGGCTATTTCAATGGCATGGTTAATACTTAAGAGTACACTTCAAAAAAGATATTATTAAATGTTAAACCAGCGGTTGCCAGGCAAGTCACGTCCACATTTTGCAAGAGATGGATAGAGAACAAGCTATTTTTCATATAATCAGAGGCCATAATCCTGGAAGTTATGGTCTTAAATGCGCAAATATCGAAAAGGACTAAGATAAAGATATATACTCTTCCAAAAAAGTAGGGGATATTCAAAAACAATACAAAACTGCGGAAATGCACTGCTGTTTTTAATTAGAGGTAACCAGTGTATGTTAATAACAGGCCAATTGCCTACACATGGACATAAACAGTTCATATGAGCGGCTTAACTGACGGCCCCATTTCACTCTCAAAGAGATACACCGTCAAAAGTGAAAATGGACGTTTTTGATTTTTTTGTATTAATAATGAGTAATTGCTCCACCAATCCTCAGACATTCAGCAATTCGTCGTGGCATGCTCCTAATCAACCGTCCAATTACGATTTGGGACAATCTGACCCACTCCTCTTGCAGTGCCACGGCCAATTCTGCAGTGTTGTTGGTTGATGTTGACGTCGACGAACACGTCTCCCGATCAAATTAAACGTAACACACTAAAGCAAAGATACGGTAAACAGTAAATCTTATGCAAGAACCGATAGGAAAGCAAACATGGATAGATAAACCAGCACGCAGCAGTTTTCATTAACCCTTTCTTGAAGTGTTAAATTTGACAATGAACCCCACCCACGTGTATGACGCTATTGCGTGTCGCATGTGCAGTTCAGTGGTTCTGTTGGGGCGATAAGTTCTTCATCTGTGAACATACTCTCAAAGCATGTCAAGTGTCCATGACTATTTATCATATCACAACCTGCATAGGTATTTGCATTTCAATATCCCCTACTTTTTTTGAAGAGTATATGTTAAGTTTCATCAAAATCGGATAAAAATTGTGACTTCTAGAGAGTCCATAACCTTGGTATTACATACTTTTACACTATTCGCATACAAAGGAGCGGCCATTTTGTCAGGAAGTTTCAGTCCAATTTTCACGAAATTCGAAAGTAACCGTCATTAGGTTATAACGATGATACATTTAAACATTTTTTTAAAATTGAATACAAATTGTGACCTCTAGAGGGTCCACAAGCTAACAACGTGATTTTTCGTACAATAAGGGGCCATAATCCATGGAGTTTCGATTCGATACATGCCAATATCTAAAGGAACCAAGATCTTTTGGAGATAAACCTATATTTCAAGTTTCGTCAAAAGCGGATAAGAATTGTGACCTGTAGAATGTTCACAAACAAATTTTGGACGGACGGACAGGGGCAACGACAATATACTTCTACATGAAAATGTGGGTGTATAAAAATACCTTTGCTGATTCTGACATTTTTTCTCTGTACTGAACACCTACAATAACACCTTTGTCTTCTATCAGTTTACTTGCAGTGGCTTCAATATATGTGACACTGCAACAATTAATAATAGATTCAATCCATTAGTTACAAAATATTTAATAAGTTAATGTAACCAATATAGTAAATTCCATGTTTGTATCATAGTAATCACATTGTTAATACAAACTCCATTCACGGTTCAATTTAAAGGAGCTAAATCGCTAATATTTTGGACCTAGAAATTGGCACAAAGGAGTCGCAACACATATAGTAATGTAATATGAATTTATATAAACTGTTTTACATTCAATCGTGTCCGTTTTACTGTGAATTGTCATGAGTTATGTTCGACGTCTGGTTATTCCAGTCAAAACCGATTTATTGCGCATGCTCTCCAAATAAGAATATGATATCACCGTTTGACATGACTTGTGGAACATGTCTAGCGGAGTCAAGCCTCATTCTTTGAGCACCTTGTTACAAATGGCGCTGAAACGCATTATGGTACACGATTCGTGTACCAATGGTAAAATGTTTATTTTGTCTTAAATATTGGATATCAGAAGCCCATCTTTTCCAGGTAAGATCACAAGACCAATGCTGATTTAAATTGCAAAAACAATCGTGTTTTCAATGTCGAAGATTTTGGATGATATTGGGTTATGGACTTAGCTACTTCAAGAAAAAAAGCAGTCAATTGCAAATTATTCTAAAAAATTAGATAAATTCAAATATTGACAAAAATGTAACACACAAATGTACAGTATAGGTAGGTGATCTGTTAATAGGCACCTTTTGTTTTGAATGTCCCATGTGTTTGTAAATAAACAAAGATAGGTTCCCTTGCAAAGAAATATATAAGCCCAAAACAGCTAATATACATCATTTGACTTGAGCAGTCTATAAAGGCGGTTAGATCTTTATTTTGTAGGTAATGGTAGCAATACCAAGACTAAGATAGGTTGACAGTCAACGAAACATACGCCCAATTTGTAGATAAAGGAAGTATTCAACTGATCAAGAGTTAACAACCCATTAAGTAATTATCAGAAATAATTAAAATTTGATGGATTCTAGTTCTTCCTATTACTAAGATTTATGCAAATCATGTAGTGGTAATCAGATAATAAATTTCGCTGTTTGAGTTATGAAAATTGGTGAAAAGCAATAGGCATCTACCGGTACGTCTTATGAACATGAACATGGTGCATAAGTCCATTAGATTATAACTATAGCCGATGAGGCGATGACAATGTTGCAATGGAGGAATATCTTAATTTGTATGCCCTGTGAATGCCGCACATTACCGTACTCAATTATGTTTATGTCTTTTCATCTAAATTAAAATTCAATTTATCATTTTAACAAATCAGTAAAACAAAGTTAAGATATATTTTCAAATGAGATAAAAGACTATCCTACCAATATCAGCTTTCAAAATAAATTAATGAAGAGTAAAACCAAAAGGAAATTTGTTCATCTAATACCTGATGCAGTGAAAATTTCTAATCCATCACACTGTCTTTATTCAGAAAATCTACTATGGAAATTGTTGAATTAGTATAATAACTATATGGTCATTCAGTCAGATTCAACATTTGAAAGACTACACTTACTTTTCCTGTTCTTGTGCCTTTTTTCTAAGGGCCATGATAAATCTACCATGGTGGAATGCTCGACCTTGTATTATTTCATCTGTATCCTGATCTTTTGGATAAGGAACGGTTACTTTTGCCTCTGTTTCTAAATCATGTATGACATATCCTTTGATTGGGTGAGAATCTAATCCTTCAAGACATTCTAACCAAAAAAAAAACAAAAAAAAAATTAAATGTTAATTAGAATGTTATAATATTTATTTAAATATTCTATATTTAGCTTCAGCAAGGGGGTGGTGAACACCAATTGTGCATGAGGAACAAGATAACGCTTGGAGGTGGGGGGGGCACAAAACCCAAATCTTCAATTATTTGGGATGTGTGTGCCTAGGGCCTAGGCCATGGTATATATTGACACTATTCTTTGCCGGTTGATGCATAGTCCAACTAATAACAAGGCTGATATAAAAAAAAACAAAACAACATATATTGAAAAATCTGCAGTATGCATTATTTACCACCCAAACCCAGTTTTATCAAGGCTTTTACTCCTCCTGGCTGTAATAATTCTCCTACAATTCTATCAGGTTGTTTCATATCTCTCTCAATTACAGTAACACGTCTACCATCTTTGGCCAGAACAGTAGCAATTGAAGACCCTAAAACTCCAGAACCAATGATGATAATCTCAGGTGCCTCAGATTTATCTGTAAAACTATGTTCAGGTCGAATAACTGATATAATCTGAAAAAAAAAAGACACCAAATGATACAGGGTAATTGATTTCCTGAGCGAGAACTAATGAGATATAGGCCCTACATGGCTGGTCAACTCTGGCTTCAACCTCTGGTGTGAGTGTATGTGGCTTGGAGATAGGGGCGTCTTCTCAACCTCGTGGGTTTACTCTGATTTCCTCCTACGGGAAAGACCTTGCACTTGCGCCAAACTTAATAACAGAAAACAATTTGTCTGCGATATGACCATCGATGGAAGCGGAGGCTAAACACTAATAGAAGAAGAAGAATGTCCTACAACATACATCCAGTGAATGTCAACATACAAACAAGTATCTCTTTTTGTTCCTTCCTTCCACACTCTCCATGCTGACTTGTAGTCATACAACACACTGTTTAGAAGTAGCTTTATTCTTTTACAATAATTTACCTTTTTGATATTTCTAATGTAGAAGAAAAGGCAAGACAGAGCAACAACAATAAAACCAACAGATAACATCACTATGGAGGGTAGGCCATCAAATGAAACATAGTCACCTCCAAGTCGAACCAAGCTGTTGAACAACATTTTAAGTCATCAATTCAGCAAATTCCTACAAAATAAAAGAATATAGTGGCGCATACTGTTAAACCTACAGAATATTTACTTTCACAATATTTGGCTTTTCATTTAAAAATGGTATTTCAACAGATTTTCAATAAAAAATCATGTTTTTGAATTTACAGGATTACAGTCCATAATGTACTTTTATCTAAGCATGGTCCCCATAACTTAAAGTTCATGATCTCCATAAGGTTAATGATCTAGGTTAATTACAGATGAATATGTCTTTTTATGGCTTCATATGTTATACAGTATAAATTATTATTTAGACATTTATTTACATGACAAGCTCCAAATAAACTCTCTAGGCCATTGTATAGCTGAGATATTAAGTGGATTAGACAATATCTGCCATTATGGAAAATAGAAAATAGAAAATTGAAATATAATTAAAACATATGCTAGTCCCAAAATGACCTAGTTTGTGTGGAGTGGACTTAAACTCTCTCTCTCTCTCTCTCTATGACATTTCAGGCCGTAAGAAAGACCTGCAATAGGCAGATTTAGCTCTTGCATAAAATAATGCATGTAACATCTTAAAAATAAGTTAATTGTATACTATTAGGACTAATTAAAAGTATCTGGCAGTGATACAATCTGATTAAAACACAGATCCTATTTCGTTTCGTTTTTTATAGTTCAAAATTTCGTTTTACTTTTCCTTACTACACTAGGTTCTGGAAGAGTTGTTATATAACCCGCGTCTTTGTTGAAGTGAGAGATTAGCCGATGAAAGGGTCCGTTACAGTCAGTTCTTGGAGTGCAATGCAATGAACTGTGGGTAAACCACTAAAAATGTCAATGCTGATGATTAATCAATGTCTGACATCATAGGATAAAAAAACGCTTGTACGACCCCTGACGCAGCCTCACAGTACAACCTGTCAGATCTTCATGTAGTTTAGGCCATCGAAAGTATAAAAAAATGAAACAAAATATAGATATGAACTTTTGTTTATATGCAAATAGGCCTATTGTCAGTAAAGCTGTGTTTTGCACAGAATTGGAAGGGCCATTCATATTTACGGTGCATTATAATTATAGTCACACATGACTCATAAAGGTTCTCCACTTGCGATTTTAAATTGTCTAAAGTTGCATATTTTGATTAACGTGACATAAGCTTATATTAAGCCCCGCCTATATGCTTAATTGTAGTTGGATTTGGCAGAAATGTAATAAATAATAATAATCAATTAACAGTTTTGCTTATTGAATTCCGATGTGATTCATATCTAATTCTTCCATATAGAATGGTATAGTATTAGTACCATCACTTTAATTATCTTGAGACACATAGGGTGGAGAGATGAGGTTTAAAACTTCTTATCTAGATCTACTACTGGTACTTGACAATCAAGGCTATCTACACTACCAGGTATTTCTTGTTAAACGTTGTTTAGAATAGAGCAATTTGACTGAACTTTTCAATATTCATTATCTATTTATGGAGATTTGTATACATTTGTTATGGTCCCTGGCATAACTTTATTGAATGTTTCAGAATACTCAAACACAAAATATAATTCTGCAATTCAATCATAAATTCGTAACCATCCATTATTGATATCATATCAGTTAATGCTTAAACTTAGTTAGCAGCTAGTCAACAAATAACACAAAATTTCATTCCTTTTTCATTATGAACATCTTTTAAAGAAAATAATCTGAAAGAGGCAGACTTGTGGCTTTCTTGTCGTCTGCTCACACCAACATCTTTTTAATTTGGAAACTTGTGCTTACTTAAATTCAATCAAAATTATTCAATAAACAGCATTATCTGGCCTATTTAACATGTAATTTCAAAGTAAATATAGAGTGAATCAAATATGGCATGGGAATTCAGTTCTCAAAGTTTGTCTTTAAAAACACCTTGCAATGTTAAACCTTACTCTAATTCAGTCGTGTGACGATTATAACAGAAAACACACATAGCTATGGTGGCTTCTTTGAGGACCAAGAAACTAATTAAACTTGATTACCCAATCAACAATCTTAATCTGATGACTAAGGTGCTAATGAATTGGTGAGATTAACAGATGTAATTCTCATAAAAGCTATATTATACAAAACATTGATTACTAATTGGAGTACCGGTATTCTCATTTGTTCTAAATCATAACACTGCTAGAGGAAATGTGAATATATGCTACATGTGCTCCACTAATGATGTGGATGTTTTGTTACGAAAAGAGTGCATTGTGTGAGATAAATACGGATAAACATATATGGTGGGGCTATAGCAATCATTCGTCTTGACAAATCTTATCCGAATTGAAAAAACTACTATATATATATTAGAGGATTGCTCTAAATAAGCTTATTCTTCCTCCATTTTCTAAATGTTCAATATTAATATAAATAATAGAAATACTGGTATGTTGATCAAATTAATTTAAATGATTATTACTTGAAACCCGGCCATTTGTTTCGTAAAAGCCGACATAATTAATTATTTAAAAGCTATATTGGCTCCATTTGGTGTTCATATATTACTAATTAGCGGCGTTGATAACAATTTCATCTTGCTTTAATTGGAATCCTATTAATTATTGTACGGTAGGTGTATTGTTGGCTTATTTACTATAGGCGGCCCTACTTCAATACATTCTGATCGAAATGATACAGGAATTCATATGGCTATACAAAGACTGTGATGGTTATAATAATGGCATAAAACAAATTCTAATTCTAAAGTTAAATCACTCTTTTAAGCTATGCCAATTTGTATTGCTCATTTCATATAAAAAAATTATTCCGACATACAACGTAGTTAATTGTTTTATTTTATTAGGGGATTAAGAAATCAGCCAGGCGTCAGGAAGTACACATCCCGGCTGTGTATTTTCAATAAATGGCAAAGTCGCTATAGATAGGCTACTTTGTCTTTAGTTTGAGTGAATAACTTAAAGATACATTATTTAAGATTTGATTAAGAGCTGGCCATTCTAATTAGGCTACTATAATAGTTACAAAATAGATAATGCAAAATGAATTTATGGAAAATTTGATTCAAATATTGCTCCATTGCGAGCAAAGATATTATACTATAGCGTTTGAAGGTTTGACAAGGTGTGTGCAATAATTACAACCACCGCACTGGTTGTTCGAAGCTTAGCCTCGCTTCACCATTTTTAGATTTAAAGGCCTAAATCAAAATATGGCCGAACCGTTCTATTTCTAATCTATTTATCGGAGATATCCGATGACATCAATCAAGAGTTGATTATGGCATTATGGTCTAGTCATGTTAATAAAAGTCTAATTAATAGTTTACATAACATTTCAAGCCTTAAGAAAGACCTGCAAGCAATAGGCAGATTTAGCTCAAGATCTTGCATAATATATGTTTAAGTTAACATCAGGTCCAGTCCATTTTAAATCAGACTGCCAGTCTGACTGGTGACAGGTGTGAATCTGCTGTAAAAGTGTAGGCCTATACTCTATAGGCCTACTGGCTTAGTGCTTAGTCAAGTGGCTCCAAGTACATAAATTTTGTTTGATCATTTTCTTGGCTCTTTATGGTGATGTGTAAATAGATATAGATTGTGACATGTAGAGAATTTATCGACTAGGGCCTTAGGCCTATTTTCTTTTAAAAAACCCAGCAGCCAGTGTCCATTTTAGAATAGAATTAGAAGACTTATAGGAGCTAAATCACTAACATTTGGGACCTAGAAATTGACAAAAGTGGGTCGCAACGCATATACTGTAATATGAATATTGTATATAAACTGATTTACATTCAATGGTTTCCGTTTTTACTCTAATTTCAAATCAGTTATGTTCGGCGAAATAAGCCAGCAGTCTCAAGCGAGTGCAAATTTCTAGCGTCTGGTTATTCCAGTCTACGCATACACCGTTTGATTTGGTGCAATGTGTCTAGCCTCGTCCCCTCGAGTCTCTTGAAACAACTGGGGCTGAAGCGCATTATGGTACACGATTCGTGTACCAATGGTAAAATGTTTATTTTGTCTTAAATATTGGATATCAAAAGCCCATCTTTTCCCGGTACATGAATGTTGATTTAATTTGGCAAATAAATCGTGTTTTCAATGTTGAAGATTTTGGATGATATTGAGTTAGAGACTTAGATCTAGCTAAGACGGGCCTTGGCGTTTGGAAGGAAAACTACCAACAACCACAATATAGGGGGTTGGTTACTTTTAATCAATCCTTACTCTTCTGTTATTTGTCGTCTGAGTAAATACCATTTAAAGTTGATGTCTAATTACCACTTTACTTAATTAAGCTGCTGAATTTTCCAACCTTCACAATAATCATACCATGCTTTTCATCACACCAAAACCATTAATAAACAGGGTGATCGTCTGCTGATCCTTACCAGCCAATCAACGCTGGGATAAAATATTAGCCCGAACCAGTTTCCAATATATTTAAATAGATTTCTTTAATTAGTTGAGTTATAATGGGAAATTTCGTTGTTAGCTATTACCACAATTTGAATAAATTACCTACATGATGTTTAAATTAAATGATAATTCATTAAAAGTCGCGGAAAATTTGCTGCTGAGTGGACTGAATCAAAACATTGCAAAATTGAAAATGTCGGAAAATGTGTTCGAATTTACCAACCCTCCAAGCTCAGCTAGTTCTATATCTGATAGGTATTCTATCTATTGTCTCATCTATATTTGTTTGGGTTAATTTGGCGTATTGGCAAGCTTAAAACTTTCATTCTTATTTTGTTTTATACACGAAAACAAAACGGCACGTGTTTTGGTTTTTTAAAATTCTGCGAATGGTATGGTCATGGATTTTTTATTTTATTTTTGCTTTGCTTGCACTCATGACTATTTTACACAGTACTATCAACTATCAGCGCATATTACCCCACTGTGATGTAGAACTGGCATATATATATATCAATAATTTAAATATAATTGATAAAATTCCTGGAGGATTAGCAAAACTGTACATGGTAATTAACTTATAATTTAATGTCTATTTATAGTTATAGTAGTACTAGTAGTATCAGACTCAAGAGTAAGCATCTGAAGTACTCAAGTAGGCCTACATATCACCTAATACCTATTACCAAATACCTGACAGTAGGTCTACATCTAAAAATACTAACCAGAATGTATGAGGTTTTAGGTACAGAGGACTGAGAGGTTTCTAACAGTCAAATACTTTACCCTACCACAGTTAATTTCTATTAGCTCTGGCAGGAATATTTGAATATGTTAGCCTACAAGTAGTACAATGTTACAATGTATTATTGTACTCAAAATTGTAGTTAATTTGCGTATAGCAAATATTGTACGCTAAACTGGAATGTCTATTTATATAGTATCGGTACCAGTATCAAAAATCTGAAACACCAATTTTAAACCAATATAACAAAATTCTAATGCAATACTTACTACAAAATACAACCACATCTACATGTAGTCATGTACCTTGTTATAATCCAAAATTTACAGAATTCTTCAATAAGGCCTGATACTTGAATATCAATGAGTTAATTCTCCTAAAAAATGCAAAAATTGTAGCGTAATATGAAATAAATATTTATAGTATTAGTGATAAATGGGGCGGTGAAACATGAATACATACAGTAAACCTCGCATAAGTCGGATTCGTACTAGTCGGATCTTCGCTCAACTCCGATAAAATCATTTGGACCCTTTGATCCTGCACGTTTTTCCTATTACATTTCTGTGCGTAAGTTAGATTTCTTAAGTTGGATCTTTGCTCAACTCCGATTAAAATGTTCAGTCCATTTGATCTAATTTGTTTTTTTTCCCTTCGCCCAATTTTGATCGGCAGTATGTTCAGAATTTGACTAAGTCAGTTTTGTCCCGTTGGTCAAAAACGCGGTTAGATATTCCATGCACAGAGCCCAAAAATACTTTCCCCTATGATTTTGACTCACATAGTTTATTTGACGCGACACCATAATAGAATTTTCCCGGTAAGTTCGATACTTGCTGTCTGCTGTACGAGAAAATTTAAGACATTTTTCAAAGATGGCGACAAAACGGAAGTTATCTACTCGCACCAAAATGGAAGTTGTCTACTCGCATATACGAACAAAAGCTTGAAATGTGCCTTTGAATCAGTTATTAACTGGCTCTTGCAGTTTATTTCTTAGTGAACTAAGATTGAATTTCGGTCTTCGGCTAACTCGGATCTTCGCTTAAATCGGATAAAATTGGTCAGTTCACTTAGATCCGACTTATGCGAAGTTTACTGTAATTTATTTCCACAAACTAACACATTGTTATTCAAGTAATTGTACTTTTACAGAAATGGGTTGATGCTTGGTAGTATTATATGGGTTAATATTTGTTAGTTTTGGGCGATCACGGGAGATAACTGGAATGGCGAGACATGGACTGTCACATTCACATTTTTTGTGAATTATCTCAAATTTTATTTTATATATTACAATTGAAGTATTCTGTCATTTTTATTAACAACGATGTGGTAGTATTTGGTACTGTACTGTTATTTTAGTATCGGTTAAATTGTCACACCCCCGGTTAGAACCTACATGTACATGTATGTAACCTCACTGACTGAAACGTTTGTCTAACTTCCGTAATTTATTAATAATAATATTTCCATTTTTTAAAAAACCCCAACCCATTTTAGATAACCAAAACATCCATAAGTTCTAACCATTTAAAGTTCAATAAAATAGACTGCAGTCATAAACAACAAGTGCAAAGTAGGTTACATGTCCATGGGTTGAAATTAGTCGTGCTAGACCAATCTACTGACTGTTAGTGTGGGTGGGGAGGAAAAGATGTATTATGCAATCAAATTTCAAAGATCAGAAATGTTTGAACTCCATATAGTGGCTAGTAGCCATCCCAGATATATACTCAAAGCCATTAAAAACGCAATGCCTAATTCCATGAAATATTTCTGGTAAACATTTTCTTGGGCTTTCCTATCATGGCACATAGCTGAAACTTGTGATGGGTCTCTTTTTGTGGAGTTCTCGGTAATGAACTTTGTTCGTGCAAATGCAACACTTGTCTTTTTTAAGCAGTCCCATGTCACACGTTTTGCACGTGCATTCCCTGCACTCTGGCCCTTTAAATACAGATCAAAATTTCAAAATTCATCACTTCAGAAAAATGCCACGCCTTACACAAGAAAACAGGAACAGAGCTATTGGCATGCTGGATCAGGGGGCTTCACAGGTAGCCGTCGCCAGAAACTTTAATGTCCACCCATAGACCATTGCTCACCTCAGACAACGCTTCCACGCCACTGGAAGAGTTGCCGATCCACCCCGACCTGGAGCGCCATCTGTAACAACCGCTGCTCAAGATCGCCACCTTTGGTATGAACTTGGACAACGTGTTCGAACTCAATCCGTGCCACCACGAACTGTTGCAGAGTTGGCATGGGCACTCTAAAATCATTGGCAAACAATCCCACAGCGTGTAGTGAGACATCAGTGCCAGTCCATGCCAAGGCGACTTCAGGCATGTGTAAGAGCTCAGGGTGGACATACCCGATATTGACTTCAGCTGACCCCTGCTTTGTTTCATGGTTCTCTGACGTTTCGGTTTTGTGCATTTGTAGTGAATTCTTTCATGAAATTATCCACAGATGCTTGTTATCTCGATTTTTGTCAATTGTTAAAAGTTGTTGCAGAAAATAGTCTTTGAATTTGGCATTGCGTTTTTAATGGCTTTGACTTTGAGTGCATGTTAAATTGATGCAGATTTGAGATTTCTTTAATAAAATTGAATACAATTGTTTACTGATTTGATAAAGAATCAAAATGAGCAATGATCGGGTTCATATTATGATTTGTTACCACTTCTGAATCAAATTAATATAAAAATAAATTGTCAACCTGTACATAGACTCTCTATCATAATTACACCCCCCCCTCATTTTTTTTTATATTGATATTATTGAGAAATTGTCAAAACATGATATAGGTCACGGGTGACATGTTATTTTATGATAAAACCTAAATGTATTTCATTCATTATACAAAAGTTTTTATGGAGAACATTTTGAAAACTACAGCAAGGGACATTTTAATTCATTGCATTTTTATACGCCCACATGGAAATGTGGTCGTATATTGCCGTCGCCCCCGTCCGTCCGTCGTCCACAATTTCTTGTGAACACTCTACAGACTACATTTATCATCTGATTGTTTTGAAATTGATATATGTTGTTTGCATTAGTGAGATGAAGAAGCCTATTTAATTTCAACAACTTCCGTTAATTTTGTCTGGAGTTATAGCCCTTGTTTCACTTTGTTGCACCTTGTGAACGCTCTAACGACAAAAGTTATCAACCGATCTGAATGAAATTTATATGCATCATTTAAATTAGTAAAACAAAGAAGCCTATTGAACTCCAGCGTTTTCCGTTAATTACATCTAGAGTTATGGCCCTTGTTTCACTTTGTTGAATCTTGTGAACGCTCTAATGACAACAGTTATCATCCGATCTGTTTGAAATTGATATGCATCATTTACATTAATGCAACGAAGATGCCTATTGAATTTCAACAATTTCCGTCAATTACACCGTGAGTAATGGCCCTTTTTTCACTTTGTTGTACCTTGTGAATGCTTTAACGACAAAAGTTATTATCTGATCTGTATGAAATTTATATGTATCATTTAAATTAGTAAAACGAACAAGCCTATTGAGTTTCAGCAAATTTCCGTTAATTACATCTAGAATTATGGCCCTTGTTTCACATTGTTGAATCTTGTGAACGCTTGAACGACAAAAGTTATCACCCAATCTGTATGAAATTCATATACATCATTTAAATTAGTGAAATGAAGAAACCTATTGAATGTCAGCAATTTCTGTCAATTACTTCTAGAGTTATGGCCCTTGTTTTACTTTGTTGAATCTGTATGAAATTCATATACATCATTTAAATTAGTGAAATGAAGAAACCTATTGAATGTCAGCAATTTCTGTCAATTACTTCTAGAGTTATGGCCCTTGTTTTACTTTGTTGAATCTTGTGAACGTTCGAACGACAAAAGTTATCATCTGATCTGTATGAAATTGATATGTATTATTTGAATTAGTAAAACGAAAAAGTCTGTCGAATTTCAACAATTTCTGTAGATTACTTCCAGAGTTACAGCCCTTGTTTTAGTTTTTAGAACCTTGTGAACCCTCAAACGACGAAAATTATAATGTCATCTGTATGAAATTGTCTATTAAATGCCCCCTAATTACCTACAAAAGAACAAATATACGACAACTCTTGTCGACCGCTCGGACGATTTAGCTGCTGTGGGCGTATGTTTAGTTGCCTGGCAACCTATCTTTATATGTCCACATTCATAATACAGGCCACAATTCTTAAGTGATCATCTTGAAACTTTACGTACTTATTCCTTATACCCTAAGGATTATCCCTATTGTTTTTGATGCATGCCCGATCCCCAGGGGCAAAGCCACATCCATTTCTTGTATTTGTTTGTTTGTCATCTACAGGCCGCATTTCTTAACGTATCATCTTGAAAGTTTGCATACTTATTCCTTGTACCCTAAGGAACATCCCTGTTGTTTGGGGTGCATGCCCAACCCCAAGGGGTAGAGCCACACCCATTTTCTTTTTGTGTATCTGTGTGTCGCCTACAGGCCACAATTCTTAATCGATCGTCTTGAAAAATTTTCATATTAATTCCTCATACCCTAAGGATGATCCCTACCGTATTGTTTTCGGTGCATGCCTGACCCCCAGTGGCAGAGTCACGTCCATTTCTTGTATTTATTTGTGTGTCATCTACAGCCTGCATTTCTTAACATATCATCTTGAAACTGTGCATACTTATTCCTTCTATCCTAAGGAACATCCCTATTGTTTGTGGTGAATGCCCAACCCCCAGGGGCAGAGCCACGCTCATTTTCTTTTTGCGTGTCTGTGTGTCAGTTTCAGCCTGCAATGTTTAATCAATCATCTTGAAAACTTTTTTATACTTTTACCCTAAGGCTGACATCTATTATTTTTGGTGCATACCTGACCCCCTGGGACAGAGCCACGCCCAATGTTTGTGTGTCTTATGTTTCGCCTACAGGCCGCAATTCTTAACAGATCCTTTTGAAACTTTGCATACCTATTCCTTATACCCTAAGGATGACCCCTATTGTTTTTTGGTGATTGCCCAACCCCCAGGGTCAGAGCCACACCCATTTTTTTCTTTGTGTCTCTGTGTGTTACCTACAGGCCACGATTCTTAATGGATCGTCTTTGAACTTGGGATATGTATTCCTTATAGCCTGTTTATCGTTTACAGGCTGCAATTCTGAATGGATCAACTTGGTACTTGGCATATGTATTCCTTATCCTAACGGAGTCAACTATTGATTTTGGTGAATACCCTGCCCCCAGTGGCAGAGCCAAGCCAAATTTTTGCATTTAGCCACAATTCTGAATGGATTATCATGGAACTTGATATTCTTATCCTTATACTCTAAGGATGGCAACTATTGATGTTGGTGCACGACCCCCTCCTCCACCCCACCTCCCTGCCCTTTCTGCTGTGCCACACCCACTTTTGGTTGATATTGTCTGTAAATGATATACAGGTTGCAATTATTAACAGATTTGGATCCAATTTGGAATGATCCAGCATAGGGTTGTACCTTTTAGTCCATGTCCAACCCCCAGGGGCAGAGCCACGACCAAATTTTGTGTTTTTTGTCTACAGGCTGGAATTCTAAATGGATCATCTTGGAACTTGCATATTTATTCCATATTCTGAAGGATAGCAACTATTTATTTTGGTGCATGTCCCAACCCCCAAGGGTGTGATACCACACCCACTTTTTTTCGTAAATACTCTTCAGGTTGCAATAATAAACAGATTTTGTTCAAATTCAGCATATCAATCATTTCAATAACAGGGTGGTACCTATTTATATTGTTCCATATCCAACCTCCAAGGGCAGAGCCACACCCAATTTTTGTATTTATCGTCTACAGACTGCAATTCTGAATGGATCATCTTGGAACTTTGCATATTTATTCCTTATACCGTAAAGACTCATACCCACTTTTTTGTTAATATTTTGTCTGTAAATTTGACAAAACAAACCCAATGCCTAGCCTTCTTTGCCTTTTATCATATTACAGCCATTTCATATTTCATTCTCTTCATTTTAAAAAGTACCATACCAATCAAAGCAGGAATGTGGACGTATATTGCAGGGTTAGCAATGCTCTTGTTACAAAGTGAAATGAGATGAAACAACCTACTGTTCTGTACCAATCGGAGTAATTAAGATTGGCATAAGCCATACAGTGTGTTGTGAGGGAAGTCTTTCCCAAACAGATGCACTGTGCAGCCTACTTTTTAAATGTATTGTAGATTTTAGTGGCCATTTCCAACACAGAAATATGATTTGAACTAATTTGATTTTTTAATATGACACAGAAAGGTTAAATTAAAGGTCACTATCTCGATGTCAACCCTTGATTATGTATCCAAGATTTCATTGGTTCAAAGTTCATTAAGAGTTTGCCACCTAAACTATGAATAGATTAAGTTTGAGTCAATTTATGATACCAAATGAATTGAAACGTCTTACATTTCTGCACCAACTTGGCTTACACCATTGCAGAGTATTTTTGCTGTTCTGTCGACGCATCTTCAAATAACAACTTTTATGTGTATGCCAATGTGACCAATCCCTTGTTAGTGTGCCAGCGCCTTACTTACCAAGCCACCATGGGGATTGGCTCCTCATGATACCAAATGGCACTCTAATATTGACAAGGAATCTGACATCCTGTTTTTTATTTGGGGGAGGGGGAGGGGCAGACTATCCTTTTGAAATACAGAACTCTTTGGGTTCTTTGATTTGGAGAAAAGAATAAAGTGATTGCTTCAAGTTGATCTGATACACAATTTTAAAGAGATGAAAATATTTCAACATTTAAAAAATCTTAGTTTATGATTCTCAATGTAGTGTGCTAAGAGGCAAATTTTGCCTGGTCAGCGGAACTATGTCCTTATATCGAATTCCTACTGCCAAGGGATCTTTTACGTGTACGCCAATGTGTACACAGGACCTTGGTTTTTAATCCCATCCAAATGACTAGACAGTTGTCCTTGTCAGGCCCTCCATCCTGCACCACTGACAAGGGGAAATCATGTTGGAAAATCCTGATGAACTTTCTGTGTCAATGCAGGGATCGAACACGCAACCTCCACTCCCCCGGGCTAGCAAGCAAGCATCTCAGCATCTTATCCACTTAGCCACCGTGGCTCCCAAAGGCCATACAAAGGTTTATGTACATGTTTCGATTGAGTGGGAGGAAAAATATAGAAATTGGTTTGAATTAGTGGATCGAGACAATAATTTTTATGTCATGACATACATGTAGTGTTACACAATCCACCTTGTTCATCAATATTCCTTGAAGCGGATATTATTTGGAGTTGAGCAATCAAGACCTTTGGCTGTCAGAGCTAACCAATGTGTTAGACATCCCACTACATGTATTATCTAAGAGAAAATACACAGGTTTTTTGAGTTTCAAAATGTAAAGTGACGTTCAAGTTAAACTCTGTTCTATTCAATTATGATATTGTAATATCCTAAAAGAAGTTGGTCGTGAAAGAATATGTAAAAAAAATATGTCCTTTATCTTCATGATGTACTTTAAAAGGGTAGTTATTTTTTTAATGTTGAATTTTGATTGTTATTTTTGAATGTCATTGTGTTGACACTTGATTGTCATCAGCTGTTGAGGGCAATCACAAATTTTACTGGTTTTCTATTAAGAAAATAAAATATGATAGTTACAGCAAAACTATTGAGTAATTAGTGTAAAGGAAACACTTGTAATAAGGAAACATTCATGTCTGTTGAAGTAAATGTTTTGATGTAGGCTATGTTCATGTAGAACATGAGTGACTCATATATTGTGTCTTTAGTGAAGCTACATACACTATGAATTATAATACCAGTAACAGTGGGGAGGAAATTGAGAAAATGTATGTTTTAGATTTAATAATTGTTATCTTTCAACAAATGTTTCCCTTTAAAGTCTTAAATACATGTATAGCTTTACAGTTTGAAATTGAAAGGGATATTATTTAAACATTTAAATGGTTAATAAGGTAATGTTGACAGTAGAGTGCTTTAACTGTAACCAGAGTATAACTAATAGTCCTATTGATAATTGATTACTTGACATCAGTTAATTGTAATTTTCAAAAATGATAAGAACATAGTAGTGTAATAACACAATTAAAATATGTTTGGAATTTGTTATGAGTGCTGTTTAAGTTTTTTAATTGGAATGGTGTCATAACTGTAGTGTATGTTTGTTGAATGAATGTTTTGATTACGTTGGCTTATTTTATAAAGTATTATTTGTGTGCAAATGGCTGAATCTGTATTAAACTGTATAAAAGTACATGTAATACCATACGAAGTGAGAGCATGTCCAATGAAAGCAGTGAATAAGATGGAAGAAAAAACGAAAGCAGAATTGGTCACTGATGTAGAATCTACAAAGTATATTGTCCTTTATTGTAACTGTATTCACTGACAATTATTATACATTTATATTTTTCTAAGTTGTGTGCACTTATTTTTTTTTTTACAAATCTTAAAAAATTGTACATTTGCTGATGAACTGATGTTTAATTGGATCAAAATTTTTTATTCTTTACTTTAAAGGGAGTTGCAAATATTGTGTGAAATAGAATTATATAAATATTCTATATAGTTATTTTTAAATTTTTCAGTGGAGAAGATGAAGATCAAACATTTATTATAAAAAGTGGCCCCAAATCTCCTATTAAATCTCCCAAAAGTCCTACAAAATCTGCTGCTGCCAAAAAGAAGGCCAAATCTCTGTTAGGCTCAGCTAAATCAAGTGGTCGTGTTGTACATAGTGGTAGTAGAACTTTATACACAGCTGGAAGACCACCATGGTACAATTCTCAGGGTCAATTGAAAAAACCATTTGTTATAGGTAAATATAATGTTGTTATGCTTATTATGTTTGTAGCAATGCCAATGTGTAAATTATTTAACAATAAATGACTTGCTTTCATCCTTTGAGTGCAGTATTCTGTTCATCAAGTCCAGAATAATAAAAATGTTTGATAAAATGCACAAATTCAATTTTTTAATTTCAAATTAAATTATGTAGACCTAAGTGAATTTATCCTGTATAGCATGTTTTTAAAAAAGAAACATTTTTACTGAAGCTGCTAATAGTCATCTTAGTGATTTGGAATCTCTTGTAAAATTGAATCGCGAAAGTATTTAATGAATGAATGAATAGGGGATTAATGTCCTAATTGTTTTGACAGGGTTGCTTATATTTTGTCATCAAGCTGCATGTGCATTTCATTTTAATTCATTACGTAGTATTTGATAAACCCCATTCATTAGAAATTGAATTCTCTTTAAAGGAATATCTGGAGGAAGTGCCTCAGGAAAGACATCAGTAGCTAGAAAAATTATAGAAGCATTAGATGTACCATGGGTTAGTCTTTTGAGTATGGACTCATTTTACAAGGTAGGGGCTCAAATATTCTTATCATAATATCTGTATGTTCTGTTAGTTACCATTGCTTAGTCAAACAACAAGACAAATTTAGCCTCCAGTTCTACTTAGGGTACTTCTTCCGAAAACGAAATAAGTTGAATTCTATGAGTTTCTCCTGTTGTTGCTATGGTGATCTATAATTATTTCTAAAAAAAATCAAAAACAATGTTATGTATGGCCGAAGGGAATTTGTATGCTCCTCTTAATTAGCAAGCCTCAGGATGGATATTGTAGGAATATATTTAAACGGTTCATTCCTCTTATTTAAGACATCTTTAGCAGTCTTCAGACAATGACCAGAAAAATCTTTCTCTAATAATAATGTTAGTTTCTTAGAATATATTATGATTATCCTCATTCAAGTACAAATTTATTTCTGTTAATGGTTTGTCAAGAGATAAATAATAAAATACTTGCTGTATCATGAGGTCTGTCATTGAGTCAACTGGCGTGGTTTCGATTCCCCGGTTGTACGTGACAACTGCTAAAGACGCCTACACGCAAGCAAATTATTGAAATAAAATTGAACCATGTGTTAGTCCTGAAATGACCTAGTTTGTGTTGAGTGGACGTTTAACCCCATTTCTCTCTCTCTCTTATACTTTTGCAAAGCGGAATTTTTTAAAACAAGTATCCGGTAGCCAATATATAGGCCTAATTAGTCCCAAAATGACCTAGTTTGTGTTGAGTGGAGTTAAACCCCATTTCTCTCTCTCTCTCTCTCTCTCTCTCTCTGAAATACTTTTTCTTCTGCGCTGTACACTTGACTTTAGGAAATAAATTGACCTGTCTTGTCTTTGTTTCCAAACAAAATATTGTTTTTAAAGACCAAAATTCAAAATGTGGACACATATTGCTGTCACACCCATCTATGTCTGTACAATCCTCGTCCACAATTTCTTGGGAATGCTCCAACGCCAAAAGTTATCATCCGATTGTTTTAAAACCCTTGTTGACTGCTCAGGCAATTTAGCTTCTATGGGCATATGTTTTGTTGCCTAGCAACCTATCTTCAATGTTTTGTATAATTGTATGGTTATTTTAATGCAGGTCCTGAACAAAGAACAACATGATAAAGCTGCCAGAAACGAATATAATTTTGATCACCCGGATGCCTTTGATTTTGAATTACTTATTGCCACACTTAGAAGATTAAAAGAAGGAAAAATAGTTGAAGTTCCTGTATATAATTTTCAAACACACAGTAGAGAGCCCACTGAGGTTAGTTCTTATGCATATTTGCAGTTATTATGATAATGTGGTCATATATTTGTCAGTTCTACCACAATATTATGATAAAATCATTCTTTTAAGATGCATTAGTCTTTATCAATAGTGATTCATTTGTATTTATCCATGATATACATAGTACCTAATATTGAAAATTTGAGATTTTCGTCTGTTCCAAAAGTCTGTCTAGTTATTCCTTTCTTTGACTAGAAAAAATATCATATATTCTAAATGTATGGGGATAATCCCTATTATGTGGTCAATTTGCTTTATATATCCTAATTTTCAGAGAATTCCATCAATAAATATGATAAAAGCAATGTCTAGTTCAAGTTACAAATGTCTCTGTTACCATGAAATTGGACGTTAGTAATTTTAAAAATGCTCTTTGAAAAATGAATTTAATATAACAAGTTGTTACCTAAATCATATCCGAATATGTTATAATTGAAAAAAAATAGAGGATTTGCCCAGTACACTCATAAACCTGGTGGGCGTATTGTGCCTTGACTGGCAAGCTATGTTTTATTTAATAGTTTACCTGTAAATTAATCTTTTCTTTTTCATTTTTTATTCCATAGCTTATATTTTACTGCACTCCATTTTATGTAACATTAAGTTTTATCAATATATCATGTTTTGCTAAGTTAATGTACTAATGAAAGTCACAGCAAGACATTTTCCACTGATCTACTTTTTGTCCCCCGCCTTTCGAAGAAAGCAGGGGACTATTAAAATGGGTTCGTCCGTCTGTCTGTCTGTCTGTCTGTCCGTCTGTCTGTCCATCTGTCTGTCCGTCTGTCTGTCCGTCACACTTTTTGGGACACAATAACTCTCTTCCTAATTGAGCTAGAATGTTCAAACTTGGTGTATGTGTTTATTAGGTCAATGCCTTGATGGAGTTCGAAGATGAGCATTTTCCGCTTAGGGTAAGCAGAGATAAGCAATTTGATTGGTTGATGCTTTGGGACACGATAACTCTCTTCCTAATTGGGCTAGAATGTTCAAACTTGGTGTATGTGTTGATTAGGTCAATGCCTTGATGGAGTTCGAAGATGAGCATTTTCCGCTTAGGGTAAGCAGAGATAAGCAATTTGATTGGTTGATGCTTTGGGACACGATAACTTTTAATTGAGCTAGAATGTTCAAACTTGGTGTATGTGTTTATTAGGTCAATGCCTTGATGGAGTTCGAAGATGAGCATTTTCCGCTTAGGGTAAGCAGAGATAAGCAATTTGATTGGTTGATACTTTGGGGCACGATAACTCTCTTCCTAATTGAGCTAGAATGTTCAAACTTGGTGTATGTGTTGATTAGGTCAATGCCTTGATGGAGTTCGAAGATGAGCATTTTCCGCTTAGGGTAAGCAGAGATAAGCAATTTGATTGGTTGATGCTTTGGGACACGATAACTTTAGTTCTAATTAAGTGAGATTGATGAAACTTGGTGTATAGATTTATTATATGAATACCTTAACTAAGTTCGATAATGAACATTTTTTGCTGAGGGTAAGCAGAGTGATAAGCAATTTGATTGGTAGAAACTTTGGAACACAATAACTCTCCTTCTAATTGAGGTAGAATGTTCAAACTTGGCATAGGTGTCTATTAGGTGAATGTTTAAACTTGATGTATATGTAGATGTTCATTAGGTGAATGTCTTGACTGAGTTCAATAATTAACATTTCGAGCTGAAGCTAAGCAGAGCTAATCGATTTCATTTGTCGATGGTTTGGGACAAGATAATCTTGATTCTATCTGATAGAGAGTGATGAAACTTAGTGAAAAAAATAAATGTGCGATTAATTAATATGTGTCATCTATTTATTTTGCAATTTCGGCGGGGGACATCAGCCTCACTGTTGGCTTGTTTTCCCACTGACGGCACTGAAGACTCATCCATAAAGCTGACATCAGCCATCCAATTAGCAGCTGTATTAAATAAGAAAAAAATCAGAATCATAAAAAGCAACTAATTTTAACTAGATAAAACTCCCATGTATTTAAATTTTTATACATCCATGTGAAAATGTGGACATATATTGTCGTCGCCTTTGTATCCGTTTACATTTGTTTGTGGACACTCTACATCTGACAATTTTTATCCTGTTTTGATGAAAAATCATGTTTTTAGCTTGTGGACAATCTAGATGTCACAATTTTTATGCGATTTTGATGAAACGTCAAATATATGTTTATATCCCAGAGATCTTGGTTCCTTTTCATATTGCCGCATGTCAGACCGTATGGCCCCTGATTGTACGAAGAATTTCTTTTTTTTTTCCCCAGCCTTTCGAACAAAGCAGGGGACTATAGTATTAAAATGGGTTTGTCCATCTAATTGAGCTAGAATGTTCAAACTTGGTGTAGGTGTTTATTATGTCAATGGCTTAATGGAGTTTGAAGATGAGCATTTTCTGCTTAGGGTAAGCAGAGATAAGCAATTTAATTGGTTGATGCTCTGGGACACGATAGCTTTAGTTCTAATTAAGTGAGAGTGATGAAACTTGGTGTATAGTTTCATTAAATTAAGTTCGATGATGAACATTTTCTGCTTAGGCTAAGGAGTGTTAAGCAATTTGATTGGTCAAGACTTTTGGACATAACATTAACAACTCTGCTTTTAGTTAAGGTAGAATGTTTAAACTTGTAGATGTTCATAAGGTGAATGTTTTGACTTGACTGAGTTCAATGATTAACATTTTGAGCTAAAGCTAAGCAGAGCTAAGCAATTTCATTGGTCTTTGCTTTGGGACAAGATAACTTTGATTCTATCTGATAGAGAGTGATGAAACTTAGTGTATAGTTGAGGAATTTGAAACAGGAAGGGATCGACAATAGTTGGCGCACTTTCATTATATGGTATTATGATGTCAAATAATTTTGTAGGAATATTATTGACATAAATTTGAATACCGTACGGGAATTAAACATGAAAAATAATGAGGTGCACCTATCTTTTATAACGTATGAATTGGAATTTTTTGTTGACACATGATTCTTAATTGTGGTTTGAAAACAGCTGCTTAAAAAACGATAAGAGTTATGCCCCTTTATTTTTGGGAAAAAATGTCTGACAAGAAATATTTTGAAATCCCATCACTGGTTGATAATTAGTTTGATTGCTTGATACTTTTGAAAAAAATAAATGTGCTTTTAATTAATATATGTCATCTATTTATTTTGGGATTTCAGCCTCACTGTTGGTATGTTTAACTTGTTCTCTCTCTTTCTCTTGCAAAATATGGGTGTATCTTGCAGGGCAACTGCTTGTTTTCTAATGAATTTATTATTTTTCAGAAAACCATTTATGGTGCCAATGTGGTTATTTTTGAAGGCATTTTGACATTTTATAGTAAAGATTTATTACAGGTATTTATAGGGTTCATTAATGTTAAACATTTAAGTCTTGTCCTCAAAAAGAACAAAGCGTCATCTTTTGTGGTGGCATAAACTTTTCAACAGATCAATATATTTTTAAAAATAGCAAAATTTCCAATTCTTCAATCCTTATATAGAAAGAAGAAAGGCTCTTCAATAAAAAATAGAATTTTGATATCCAGGCATTAACAAAATAACTAAACATGGCTTTGATCATAATCTGCATGAGAACAATATGAGAAATATTATATTTTGTTTTTCAGATGATGGATATGAAAATATTTGTTGACACAGATTCCGATGTTCGATTAGCGAGAAGATTAATACGAGATATTACTGTCAGGGCACGAGATCTTGAGGGTGTTCTTCATCAGTATAACAAATTTGTTAAACCAGCTTTTGAACATTATATAGAACCAACTATGACAGTAGCTGATATTATTGTACCTAGAGGTATGAACAAATTATTGACCAAACAAGAGTTTAGATTTTTTATTTTGTCAGTTTTTTGCAGAACTGAACCAAACTATGTTTATTTTAATTGAGTAGCTTCAAGGCAATTGTTACCTTAAAATGAAAAAATATAGGGCAGGCTTAAACGGACATTATCACTCTGACCAAGAAAATAAATGTAATTAAATTTGCAAAATTACTGACTTATTACTGAAAATTCAAGCACTGACGCCAGTAAGGTATTATGCATCAGTGTCCCTTGAATAAATATTATTACAGTTGGTGAACTAGGTATAAATTTGTCAACACTCACTTGTTATCCTGCCATATTATTTGTTAGCCCATTGACTATTATGGGCGAATATGGGCGATTAAGGCCCTTAGACCTCTTGTTTTGTATGTGTATTTTGTCAGTCAAAATGATTCATGTCAAAGAATATGTAGCAGTTACATGTCATGTATATATTAAATATTTTATCATATAAACACAAAGTGTTTACATAAGGTACAGATTTTTGACATGAATAAATTTATTCATTTGATTGACATAAAATATTGTTTGGCTTTGATTGGCATGCTGACCATCCCCTGATTTATACATGATCAATTCTAACCTTTGTTTAGGAGGAGAAAATGATGTTGCCATTAATCTGATAGTTTTGCATGTTCACACCCAGTTACAAAATGTAAGTCCACTTTTATTATGTATGTTGGAATCCTGCAAGAAAACTGGATTACTGAATATTTTTGTGTTTATATAAATGTATAAATGACTAATAGTTTAGCTTTTTGTTGCTTTAATAGAAAGTATCACTCCCATATCATCCATTTCACTCACAATAAATTTGTAACTAGTTATTTCACTTAAAATATTACTTTTCTTTTTTTTTTTTATTGAATTTTTCATTTATGGGAAGGCATTTTTCAATCGTATTTCCCCCAAACTTTTCCTGGAATAATTGTCCCCTCGGCCTTTCGAAGAAAGCCAGGAACTATTAAAATCAGTCCGTCTGTCTATCTGTCTGGGGTGAGAGTGATGAAACTCCAAGTATAGATTCATCATTAATACCGTGACTAAGTTCAATGATGAGAATCTGTTGCTTAGACTAAATAGCAATAAGCGATTTGATCGTTCAAGACTTTGGAACATAACAACTCTACTTTTAATTGAGGAAAAATGTTTAAACTTGGTGTTGATGTTCATTATATGAATGTCTTGACTGAATTCAATGATAAACATTTTTCTCTAAAGCTAAGCAGAGCTAAGCAATTTCATTGATCGATGCTTTAAGACAAGATACATGTAACTTTGATTCTAACTAATGGAGAGTGATAAAACTTTGTGTATAGGCCTAGTTTCACTACCAGGTACTTCAAAAACATGACTGAGATCGATCAGTTTGATTGCTCAATACTATTGAAAAAGGTAAATGTGCAATAAATTAAGGTGTCATCTATTTATTTTGGGATTGTGGTAAGTAGGGGATATCAGCCTCACTGTTGACTTATTTACAATACTTTTATTTTTATCTTGATTATCGGCATATTTCGTATTAAGCTTTACCTGCAAATAGCACTTATATCTGATTACCCAGTGCTAAATATGATCATTTGAACACTATTATACAATAGTTGATTTTTTCCATGTGTACATCAATACTACTTTTGTTGTCTCCTGGGATGACATGTAAATTGTGTCTAGTTGGTTGGATAGTACAAATTGATAGTGCATGTAAAATATACATTTTGAAGAAAATAGAACTCTTCTATATTGAAAATAACAGTTACTATCTATGACAGTCTCAAAATTAAAATATACTGTGTCAGCGATTAATCTGATTCCTTCTTTTTCGTTCATAATGTATTTAATATAATTATGTTTGTAGAGAGGATTTAAGCTTCGTTCTAAATTAGCTAATGCTGGTTGTAATGGAGAACCAATGCCTACTAGTTTATACGTCTTACAACAAACCTCTCAGATACTGGGTTTACACACGTTTATAAGGTGAGACATCTACTTTTAAAAATTAGTGCGGACTTTATTCAAATCCTAATTCCATTTAGTTACAACTTGATAGTTTTTAAATTTGAACTATTTACAGAACTTGCCACGAGACACGTGTAGTTATTCATGTTCACACTGAATATTCTGAAGAGACAACTGATTATTTGTGTAAAATAGTAAAGGCACTGCTTGCCTAAACACCACCCCTAGTCCATTGACAATAATCTCATGTCAAAATTAACATTCACCATGACTGAAATGTATAGTAGAGATTGGGTGTAGTGTACAATTAAAACCTCATTGGATATTATAACTATAATAGATAGTAGTAGCTGTATCTTAAGGTGGGATTTGAAAAAGTTATCCTTTACATATATATTATAGTAAATTATAACCTATAGGTCTAGCTGATTGAATAATCAATGCATATATGTATACAAGTATGTATGTAAATTTCATGAGCCGTAGTCCTTGTTCTCAAATCCAGATCTCACCATAATATAACAGCCACAATGACATTTGCCAATGAAAATTCAGTTGTGATTTGTAGGGCCCAATGTGTATCTTATGATATGGTGAAATATTGTTGTTTGACATTCTTTTATGTATAATTTTATTTATAGGAACAAAGATACAGCCAGAGATGAATTTATTTTTTATTCTCAGAGATTAATGAGGTTATTATTTGAATATGCCATGTCTATGGTTCCTTTCAAGGTAAATTTTATAAACTCGATCAAATGCTTCAAATTAAATGAAACCGGGTTTGATTTGACAAACAAAATTAACATAAACATCTAGATATGTTTTTATAATGGTGTCTATTTTATATACAAGTCCTCCATTGGATCTTGATCTGGGCATTACCAGGGACTGGAAATATGACAGTACTACTCAAGGTCAAAAATGGTATCTGTATTGCATTTTTGATTGGGCATTATTTAGAGACCTCCCCGAATGCTTTTTGTCTGTTTTGGGTCATGGATAGTAATTTTATTACAGACCATTGTGTTAAGCCAAGTTGATTTTTTTTTAGGATTATAGGTTTTAACTTTGAAGCAATTAAACAGAATTTAACTGCAGATTTATCTATGGCATCTTTAACAAATGTATCCTTAAATTTGAATTGTTGTTATACGCCCACATTTTCATGTTGACGTATATTATCGTCGCCCCTGTCTGTCCACAATTTGTTTGTGAACACTCTGCAGGTCACAATTTTTATCTGATTTTGACGAAACTTGAAATGCAGGTTTATCTTTCAAAGATCTTGGTTCCTTTCGATATTGGCATTGGTCCGTAACTTCATGGAATATGGCCCATAATAGAACTAAAAATCACATTTTTAGCGTGTGGTCCCTCTAGAGGTCACAATTTTTATCCGATTAAAAAAAAAACGTTTAAATATAACACCGACAAAATGGCTGTTTCTTGTACGCCAATTGTGTAAAAGGATGCAATACAAAGACTGTAGATCCTCTAGAGGTCACAATTTTTGTCCGATTTTGGTGAAACTTAAAATATATCTTTATATCCCAAAGATCTTGGTCCCTTCAGATATTCGAGAATTAGACCATAACTTCCTGGATTATGGCCCCTGATTGTACGAAAAATTGCGGTTTTTTTTTTTTAGCTTGTTCTCTATCCATCCATCTCTTGCAAGATGTGGGCATATCTTGCCTGGCAACCAGTGTTTTTTCTTCTTTAACTAGGTTTTCATTGTTTATCCTTTCAGAGTGTGCGTGTTGAAACACCTCAGTTAATTCCTTATGAGGGAAAACGCCTCACAAACTTAAAAGTTAGTAATATATATTTGATAAAGAATAAGAAAGTTAAAATTGTGTAACTCATGTTAATTTTGCACTAATAAACAGTTTACACTTGATTTAACAGTACTTATATATAAGCTTTAGTAATTTGTATGGAAAAAATAAAGTAAATGATAAACTGAGAAAAGTTTCCTTGCAAGTCATCAAAAATAATTGACAGAATTAATCAAAATTGCTAATAATGACCTCATATATGGTGAATGTAGTAACATATGAAGACGAAAAATGAATAGTTTTACTATTAATTATAGATTTGTGGTGTGTCTATATTGCGAGCGGGAGAAACAATGGAATCAGCTTTGTGTGCTGTATGTAAAAATATTAGAATTGGTAAAATACTTATCCAGACCAATTTTGATACAGGAGAACCTGAGGTAAATATTCATGGACTTTTTTTTGCTCCAACATAAACTTACTTTTGGTGATGAAGGTAAAGTTAGAAAACTATGGTAAATAATAGGTACATGTAGTAACTAGTTTCTTGGTAAGATTTCACTTTCAGAATAAACCCCATATGCCTAAAATGAGTGCCTTTGACTTCTTGTAGTAGTTGGAAGTCTTTGAATTACGGGCAAGATTTCCTGAAACCCTGACCAGATCCAAAATAACCTTGTGTACTTTCTGAGAATAATCCTTGTTAGTAAAGCTTTTGTTTAGTAATTTAACGAACTTCCCCGATGTTGGGTGCAATTATCCTACCTGCAGGGACCTTGCACAGATTTTCATCATAATGTTTCTCGTGGAATTTTATGATTTTCATGATGGTTTTATAACATTTCATGATTTTTTTATGCTTTTATCATTATCAAATATTATATAACTGCACTGACAGTAAATATAAAAACGTCCCACAAACAGCACTGGTAGTGTTAATGGGTGCAGTCATCTTCACCTGTGTTCATATAGCCTATCCGTGGGAGCCACGGTGTCTGAGTGGGTAAGATGCTGGCTCGCTAGCCTAGAGTGTGCGGGTTCGCTCCCGGTGTTGGCTGCGAAAGTTCATAAGGGTTTTCCGACGTGGTTTCCTCTTGTCAGAGGTGCAGGACACAAGGCTTGACAAGGACAACTCTCTAGTTGTTTGGATGGTATGAAAAACCAAGTAGTTGATGTGCAAGTAAAGATCCCTTGGCAGTTGGAATTCGATATAAGAGTAGGCCAGAGTGCCAATGTCAGGGCAAAATTTCCCTCATAGTCATAGCACACTGTATGGCATATGCCCGTCTTCATTAGCCCAGTTGGAGCAGAATAGTAGGATGTTAAACCCAAATTTTATTTAATTTCATTTCATATAAATATACTATCATAACATTAACTGAACACTGTCAAATATTAAATAAAAGAGAGCAGCAAGCTGGGGGTCATAAAATGCCTGGATGATTTTCTTATTCAAAACCGGATTTATTAGTATAGAAATTTATTATTGGGAGTAGCGAATTATGGTTAATTCCATATTTTGAAAAAATTTCGTCTCATTTTATTGGAAATGGTGAAATTTTATATTTTTTTATAATATTTTTCTATTTTATGAGAAGTGACGAAATTTTATGAAAATATAAATGTATTTATATTGTACGGTCCCTGTACCTGGTATATCAAAATTAGTTTATAACTTAAGCTCTTGCCGAGAAACAGCCAGTTTGTCCACAAAAATAGTAAACTATTGTTTGATTTTCCTAAAATGCCTCTTGTCCCCCTGCCTTTCAGAGAAAGCAGGGGACTATAAAATGAGTGTTATTCGTTCAGCCATCTGTCTGTCCATCACAACATTTTGAACACAATAACTCGGCAGAGATTTGTCCATGCTTTTAAACAGGATAACTTTGATTCAGACTTGATGTATTGATTGATTACATCAATACGAGGACGGAATTCTATAAGGGTGATAAGCAATTTGATTGGTTGAGAATTTGGAACAAGCTAACTTTAATTCTAGTTTCTGAAGTCTCTGTAACCCAGGGCAATAAATTACCATTTCTGGATGTCTGTTGACAACTTAGAAGGTTCCATGTGTACTGGGAGTTACATCATTTAAATGTTAATGGGCACAAGTGAAAAACATCTCAGATTTAGTCTATACTTATTATCATTATTTATTTTAGCTACATTACCTTAGATTGCCCAAAGATATAAAGGACCAGTATGTTATGTTGATGGATGCTACTGTTGCTACGGGTGCTGCAGCCATGATGGCCATTAGAGTATTGTTAGATCATGATGTTAAAGAGGAAAATATTACCTTGTGTTCTCTTCTAATGGCAGAATCAGGTACATGTCTTGTTATGTTAAATTTTTATACGCCCACATTGAAATGTGGTTGTATATTGTGATCGATCCCGTCTGTCGGCTAAAGTAAATATCTGATTTATAATTATACACAGTGTTTAAGGTCATGAGAAGAAGAAGCCTATTGATTTGCAGCAATTCCCAATAATTACTGCCATGGTTATGGCCCTTGATCACTTTGTGGACACTCTAGAGGCTTTAATATCTGATTGACTTTAAATTTATTCACAGTGTTTAAGGTCATGAGTTGAAGAAGCCTATTGATTTTCAGCGATTTCCAATAATTACTACCAGAGTTATGGCCCTTAAACACTTTGGACACTCTAGAGGTTAAAAGTTCATATCTGATTGACTTTGAATTTATACACAGTGTTAAAGGTCATGAGATGAAGAATCCTATTGATTTTCAATAGTTACTGCCAGAGTTATGGCCCTTGATTACTTTGAAATATCTTGTGGACACTCTAGAGGCTAAAGTTAATATCCGATTGACTTTAAATCTATACACAGTGTTTAAGGTCATGAGACGAAGAAGCCTATTATTTTCAACGATTTCCGATAATTTTTGCCATAGTTATGGCCCTTGACCTCTTTGAAAAATTTGTAGAAGCTCTTGAGGCTAAAGTTAATATCTGATTGACTTTAAACTTATACACCAGGTTTAAAGTCATGTGACAAAGAATCCTATTCATTTTCAACAATTTCCGATAATTACTGCCAGAGTTAAGGCCCTTGAAAAATCTTGCGGGCGCTCTAGAGGCTAAAGTCAATATTCATTGTTTAAGGTCATGAGAAAAACAATCGAAACAAATTCTAATGTTTTCTGATAATAACTTTATGGGTTATTACTTGCAATCAGATTTTCATGTGTTCTCATTACTTTAAAAAGAAAAAATATGCGACAACACTTGTTGACTGCCCAGATGACTCAGCTGCTGTGTGTGGGTGTATGTTTCATTGTCTGGCAACCTATCTTTATAGCTCTTTAAGGGTGCAGGAATTGCTGAGGTTTATTCCAGTTAAAATTGTACCATTTACTATTTAAATTCTACTAGTGAATAAGAAAAAAAAAGACCAAAGGCCAACCTGTGTTATCGTGCCCCACCATAAGAAAAAATCTATAAATATTTTGACAATTATACCACAATATTTATAATAACAAGCCTTAACTTAGTTCCTCACATTTATAGTCACTAAAAAATCGTTCATGTTGTATTGAATAAGTTATAACCATTTAAACATCAATAAAAATCAATAAAATGATTAGGTAAACGACAAATGGCCATTACATCCCAGCATTTTTTAGTGCAAAATAAGTTACATTTTTCTCAGGGCTCACACTGGCTTTCAGTTCATTTCCTCCAAAATGGATGATAATTTTTATATAAAAAATGTTATATATTTTTTTCCACCAACTGGAATATTTTATCTGCTAAAAATGTGTGATAAAAAAGACAAGCTGTAACAATTTTATTTCTCAGGTAGGCTTATAATAAAACAATGACTTAAAAAAAAAAAAAAACGCCTTTACATAATTAGCTCAGTTTGGAGATGATTTGCTAAGATCAGATTTTATTTTTTTTGCTTTTCTGTTTTTACGTGTCAAATGTCATCAAAAAATTGCCAATTTTCTATAAATTTATGTTTTGCATGCACAATAGGCCTATTGTTATTTTCAGGTACCGTAAAGGAATCTGAATCCCCGATAGAATGATATAAATTTCGCTTTTATTTGTAAGAGATACTTCCAATTATACTCTTCGCTCATTTTAGAGCATTTTGGCGCCGGTGATAATATAATTTGAAATAATAATAAATCCGACTAGGCATGCTTGTATATTTTATGAAGTCACGGTTCAACTATCAAAATATTTGATTCTCTTCGAAAAGTATTGACATCCATAAAGGCATTTTTAATATTTCCTTGGTTTGAAATTAGTTGCGCTAAACCAGTATATTGTACGATTGTACGAAAAATCACGTTTTTAGCTTGTGGACACTCTAGAAATCACAATTTTTATCAAATTTTGATGAAACTTGAAATGTATGTTTATAACCCAAAGATCTTGGTTCCTTTAGCTATTCGCACATATCGGACCATAACTTCCTTGATTATGGCCCTTGATTGCACAAAAAATCGCTTTTTTAGCTTGTAGTTTCTCTAAAGGTCACAACTTTTATGCAATTTAAAAAACTGTTTGAATATATCACTGTTACACGATGGTGAAAATCAGACCGAAACTGCCAGACAAAATGGCTGCTCCTTGTATGCAAATAGTGTAAAAGTATGTAATACCAAGGTTGTGGGCCCTCTAGAGATCACAATTTTTATTCGATTTTGATGAAACTTTAAATATATATTTATATCCCAAAGATCTCGGTTCATTTCAATGTTTGCGCATATCAGACCACAACTTCCTTGATTGTACACAAAAATCACATTTTTGCCTTGTTAACCGTTAAAAACAGTTAAAATATATCACCGTTACACCATAATGAAGGTTGAGTTCAAATTTCGAGAAAATTGAAACGAAACTGCTTGACAAAAGGGCTGCTCCTTGTACGCAAATAGTGTAAAAGTCCGCCGATTTTGATGAAACTTAAAACTTATGGCCCCTGATAGTACGAAAAATTGCATTTTTTTTTAGCTTGTTCTCTATATTACTTTATCGTTAAATCGTTACCTGTAATAAATTAATTTATATCTTTATATCTGACAACAGGGTTATTACTGTTAGCGCAAATTTCTTTGAATTAAATCTTAGGTATTATTTTTGTAAGTAAAAAAGTTTATTAATTTAATTTCATTATTTTCTAGGTGTTTATTCAGTTGCTTATGCATTCCCAAAAGTAAAAATTCTCACGACTGCTGTGGATAAAGAGGTCAATGATAAATTCCATATATTGCCGGGAATAGGTAAGTTTTCTTACGTATATATAGATCAAAGAAATATAGACCAAATGAGAGGTTCAATTTGTATATTATGTATTTATATACATGTATACTAAACAGGAAAAAAAACGTCAGTACGATTTCAAAATCAGAGAGGCACTTTAATCAGATCATTCTAGAAAACGACTTATTAAATGGATCAAAGCAATATTTTGTGAACAGTATTAAGTATGTTGACACATTAGTATTAATTCATCACAATTCCAAGACATTACGAGAAGGTTTAGAGTCTGTACATAGTCTATACATCAGTATCTGGTGTGTCCACCACGAGTGTCAATAACAGCAGCGTAGTCTGGACCAGACGATTGATGAATGTCATTGGCACCTGGAACCACACTCTCAGAAAAGCCTGGCACAATCCATCGGCTGTGTTTGGTCTCGGTACTACATTATTAAGTCTCCTGAATTTCATCCCAAAGATGTTCAATCGGGTTTAAGTCCTGACTAAGGGCTGGCCAGTGCATAATGTTGACACCGTTCTGCTGCAGAAAGTCCCAAGTAACTCTGGCGGTGTGAGCACGGGTGTTGTCATGATGGAAAACATTGTTTTGATGACGTGCGAAATGTGGTATGACGTGGGGTCTGAGAGCTTGATCAATGTAGCACATTCAGCAAGTTTTATGCAATGCGTCTATTCAGAGTAACAACATACCAACCTGACGTTTCTTTTGCTGCTTAGTATATTTAGTACAGACTGAAGAAAATTCTTTAGGAATGTCATTTTTTTTTATGATAAAGATAAAGATCACCCACATTAAATGTGGAATATGGATGTATATATCTACAATTTGTGGTAGAGGCTAAAATAATCATCCAGTTAACATAAAAATTCTATACTGTGTTTATATTCATAAGACAACAAATTCTAGACTTGTGAAGCTTAATCCCTTTGAAATCTTTGTTTATTTTCATGAGTCAAAGAAGTCTTGATTTTCAACCATTTTCAATATTTCTTTGTAAAGTTATGGCCCTTTATCACCGTAAAAAATCTTGTGGATACTCCCGAGGTTAGAATAGTCATCTAATTGACTTAAAATTTATACACAATATATGAGATGAGAATATGTCTAACTTTGACTGATTGCAGATTCTAGAACCCATCCAAAAAATCGTGTGGATACATAAATAAAAAATTGTATTACATTTTTGACAATTGGAATTTTAGCCCATGGTCATTTTGACTATTTATGGGGAGACTTGATTGAACGTTCCGGAATTTCATTTTTTCAATCCCCAAAAGGGGGAAAAACAGAATTTTGAGTTACAAAGCATGCACTGTAAGAAAATATCTCAACCAACCATGATTGCTGAAACTTTTTTGTCGTATTTTATAACGTCACGATTCTACACAGACCGCCTCAGTTGTTGGGACTAACAGAACTGTGACAGGACCGAATTCTTTGTTACTTGATTGCAATTCTGTCAATTTGGAACGTTCTGGACTGACAATCGAGTATCCCCTATAACACATTGTCCAGAATTGCCCTGGATTAAGCGGAAAAATCTTATGAATACCGTAATGTTATCATCTGAGTAAGTGCAACAGTCCTCATGGACTGTGCAAACAATACAGATGGGCATATTATTCATTACCCATCTTTTTGAATTTGTAAATATTTAACTTTCTATTTATTTTCAGGGAATTTCGGTGATCGTTTCTTCGGAACAGACTACTTTGAGCAATAGGTCTGCCATACGAAATCTATATTTTTTATCCATATCTGCTATAAAAATTACAAGGTGTCTTCTTATCTATTAGTGCTGCCAATATATGATTTATATATGAATGAATTGTTTACATTGATAGAACATTGAAATAATTCAAATTGAACAGGGACCATATGGTGCATTTTATTTTCGCATTATCCTTTCAAATCTCATGGAAATCATCATTTTATTTTGCTCTTTTTATAACCATGTTACTTTTATTTTGTTGTAGCATACGAATATTTGTTATCTTGATATATATATTTTAAATGTTTTTTGTAGATTGATTGGAAACTGTTGACTTTTAAAATAGGTAACTAATGACATAAAACTGCCTCTGATAATTTTATATTGATGGATATTAGTCATCCTAATCATGTAATTTACAATGTAATATGAAATACATTTATAAATGGATACGTATGTGAAGAAACCTTGTTTTGGCTGACTAAAGTTTACTGATAAGTTAGTTACCTGCAGATGAAACAACCAGAATTTATTAGTATACATGTCCATCACATTGCAGCCCAAAATAAAATGATAACAGGGTAACGATAGGTTAAAAAAAAGTATTGCCAAAGAAATAATTCAATCAGTCTATAAACCAACAGCGAATGAGTTTTAAAATATTATTTCAAAATTTGTATACTAATATATAATGCTATAAAAAAAAGTCTGTAATTTAACAGAATGTCTGCAGGAGATAAAATCTCATCTTTTTTTTGGTAATTTATATTGATCATCATCATCATCATCATCATTATCGTCATCATCAATTTAAAATTACAGGTCTCAAATATATTTTGAAGTAATTGAATAATGTGTAATTATATTTAAATATATCATATATATTATATGTGCATAGTTTATGCTGTGTTTTATTATTTCTATTTTCTACAAGGCATTTACTGGTTTTACATAATACTTGTAATGTATTAAATTATACAAGCAATTCAGTAATCTAACCTCATGTCACTTGTCATGTTCAATACAAATAATGTTATTAAAAGACTGAAGGTCATTTTCTGTGCACTGTTTGTCAACTATTGTTTATAAACAAGCTGTCCATGACATATAAATAAAATTATATAAGTGATGAGAGCACTTTCAGTAAATGGAATTATATTTGTGATAAGAACTCTTTGAGTAGGCCCCTAATTGAAATTACATAGGGAACACTTGGTAGACAACTTACGTAAATCTTATAATAATAATATTAACAGTATTCGAACCTATATTCTTATGTATGCTGTGTTTTTACCAAATTGTACAGCATTGTTTGTGAGGATTTGACTTTTTTTTATGTTGCTGTTAATTTTACACCCTTGTATAATAAACCCATTTAATGATGTAAAACTTACAGAAAAAATTAAGGTGTGAACTATTAATTTTTTAATATCAATCCAAGATGTGCATTGATTAAATCCACTATCTTTTTCATAGCCAAAGGTAATAACGTGAAATCTTTTTGTTATTTTGAGTAATATTTGTCCAGATTAATATATAAGCTGTAAAATCATACAGCAGTATTTTTTGTAAATATAAAAGGAAACATGTATTACGGTATTGTAGTCAGTGTATAAGTAGTAGTCTATGATTATCTGTTGAAGTTACAGCCACCCATCTAATGTTGTAAAAATATTATTGAAATAAATGTACATTGTTATGTTTTATTGTGTATCAAATTGTCTAGTCTTCTGAAGATTGTACAACTAAAATTCAAAGATTCGAGGAACAAACATATAAAATATTTGGTCAGTGTTAAAACTTTCTAAAATTGAAAATGTTAAAAAAAAATTATATACTGGTACTTATTTGCATTTGCTGATATGAAAGAGTTGTGAATTGTCCTCTTGTTAGCTACTTGGTGATGGTTGTTTGTTTTTTTTAGATCACATGCACACAGACTATTATTCTAAAACCCACAGGGACAGAACAAAATAGTGCTTGTCTTGTTATATTTTAGCATTAAAGGTAAAGCTTTTGCTATGGTTGCAATTAATCCCATTAGATAAATTGAATTTACTTTCGTAAACAGATCCTTAACATTTAAGAAATAACATTTCTCTCATTGTTTGTAAATAATGTTTTGTGTAAATCCCCAAGAAATGTTCAAAACTTTTTTGCTGTATAAGATCAAATATCAGCACTTATTTATTATATTTTTCTCATTAAGATTTTCAATTATGTATCTATTATATTTTTACACAAAGTATTGTGTCATACATATACCTCATCAACCATACCATAACTGAAACTGAATGAATGAAAATTTTGAAGTCATATGTTTACATCAATTTGGATGTTTAGAATAGTATTTATTTAACCCAGTACAGTAGGGACTAAGGAATTCATTCACGATTAAAGTGGGTAAAATTCAGAATCTCGGTACTTTTCCTTTAAATTGCTGTAACCAACCTCTAATGGTAAGCTAAGAAACACAATAATCAGATATGTAACATGTGATTACATTTTAGGTGGTTTAAAAGGGGTATTTCTGAGATTTTTTAATTCAATCCTCTGTCGTGGGTGACCAATGTTGATTTTATAACTATATTCTATTACAATGAATTTATACTGCCCTTAGCTGTTTGATTTTTTGACCTTGTGAACTTGATAGACCGAGTGATTATTTAGGTTAATGTACATGACTTCAAAATAGTATGATAACTGAATTAAATGGTAATAGTATTAGTATCACACCTCATGCCATAATTAACTTGTAAACTGGTAAAATTTTGTTGTATAAATGGGATTAATAATAAAAAAAATCAAATGCTAAAAAAAACTTTTTTTTGCTGAAGCATATCTTTCATCAAATCAGAGCAGATTAATTTTGTGTGTTTATAATTGAGGGACCAAAAACTAACAAGTAGCAATTGACTCATCACATCAAAACACTGTAGCAAGAATCCAATGGTTATTTGTTGAGAGAGGACACATTCAGAAAGAGCTCATTTGCTTGGCCTCGAACAAAGTGGGGCATTTGCAATCAAAGAAGTATCTTCGATTGCCGGTGATTCTGTTGGTATAGATTATTTGAAGGTTATCTTCTATGAAATAGCACCGACTTTGACAGCCAAGTGTAAAATATCTCTCCATTTCTCGTTCACAAAAAGCCATGCTTACTCTTTACCCCAAGACCTTTTAAAATTAATCATTTAAACTCCACCTCGCTAATACCTTTTGTTGTTACATGCCACTAAATTATTGGCTTTTATAATAGACTTTTAACAGACGAAGTAGGTAACAAAACACATCAAAGAACAATAATGAAACAAATTATAAACAAAAAAAGAAAGTGCACAATGTGCCAACACTGCTCCACACTTATTCTGAATCCAGCCTTGACCATGAGATGACACCTAGTGGATAGTGTTTAAGAACAGAACAATCACAGAAGAAAGTCTTTCAGTATAACCTGCACATCATTTGGTTATGATTGGTCAAAAGAAGGAAAAGTTGCGGATCTAGATGCTGTGAATAGGAGGTGGGGGGGGGGGGGCAAAATCGAGGGTGCCATCCACAATCCCACCCCTCAATGAATGGCTGTAACTAAATTTTTTGTCAATTTCCTGGCAAATTCTTGTTAACAAGAGGATCTGAAATGGAACAGAATCTCAAGATCTGCCTGTTTCGTGCGAGTTGAGTTGACAAAACGTCTGTAGATTCTGTAGCCCTACGACTCACACATTAGTGGTACTACTCACTGGGTGGTTAACTATAATCTTGAATATTATGGGGGGGGGGGGTGGATGGCTGAATGGTTAGCGTGCGCGCGCTGTATAATAAAGTCTGTCATTGAGTCGACTGGCGTGGTTTCGAATCCCCGGTTGTACGTGACCAGGAGTAGGTTCGCCTGTCCAACCTCGTGGGTTTTCTCCAGGTCCTCCGGTTTCCTCCCACTGCTAAAGACCCCTATGCGCAAGCGAATTATTGAAATAAAATTAAACCATATGTTAGTCCCGAAATGACCTAGTTGTGTCGAGTGGATGTTAAACCCCATTTCTCTCTCTCTCTTGTCCAACCTCGTGGGTTTTCTCCAGGTCCTCCGGTTTCCTCCCACTGCTAAAGACCCCTATACGCAAGCGAATTATTGAAATAAAATTAAACCATATGTTAGTCCCGAAATGACCTAGTTGTGTAGAGTGGATGTTAAACCCCATTTCTCTCTCTCTCTCTTGAATATTATGATAGTGATGAGATAGTATAAGACAATGGAGGAATGGGTTGAGGGGGCCCCGAGGTTTCTCCCCTGATTTTTGAAATTTCGACCTGAAATGGTGGTCTGTGGAGTAGGCTATATTGCAAAAAAGTCACTTTGTTTCACAAATTTTTGGAAATGGGTCTTCATTATTTTTTCCCAAAAAATGTATATATATATATATATATATAAAAAAATTGTTACCAAATCGCTGGGGCCCGGGCCCAAGGCATTTACCTCCGTTGTCCTGCCATGATCCGTCACTGGTTCCACCTGTATGTTTGTTTGAATAAAACATGATTTTTGTGAGTTCTTTATTTTCTATATTTAATGTGCTCCAAAGCTGTGATCAAATCTCAAGGGGACATTGGATAAAATCAAAAAGAAAAGAACAATAAACAAAAGGACTTTAGGGACTGTTTTCGGGAATAATTGCGTTCGGCCAACGGACTGGGGCCCGGGCAAATCCGAGGAGTTAAATGATCAATAACTAAGTGGGCGTTGTAAAGGTGAATCAAGCTAGTTTCGTTTGCTCGTAATTTAATGTCACACAAGATGGGTTGCCTAAGTAAACCAGTTGGCACAAGGGCCCACACATATTAGACTAGTTATTAATAATATTATAACTCTATGACTGACTATGACTATGACTGCAAGCACTGCACTCGGCAGCCCGCCCCTGCATTGCATTTTATTATTAAATTCTTGCCTTCATCTTCATTTAATAATTTATAATAAAATAAGTCTACTGCATGCTTATTTTATCCCCCAAGTTATATACTCAGCAGGACCTCCAAGGGCGTAATATAATTTTCATTATCGACTTTAAATATTCTCGTGGCAAAAAACTAGGACTAATACTAATAGTAGTACTAGTAGTAGAATGAATCGCCGTATGAATCTGCCTCTAAAGACTGGATAACCGAAAATAGCTTATTGGGTAGGTAACTCTGACTAACTGGGCGAGTGCCGCGCTTTGCACTATTTTGTTTTGAAATCAAGAAATTCGAAGTTTTTCTACAAATATCTTGCAAATGCTAACCGAATGTACATCTGACACTTACAAACAATGGTTCGACCGGGTAGTGCTGGTCGTAAGTCTTCTAGTCCCAAAAGACTTGATGATGTAAGGAATCGTCGATTGGCTGCTGAAAGAAACAACAACCAGGGTGAAGACCCCCAACCGAAACGAAGAAGACGTCACAGACCTGGCACAAAAGCATTGCTAGAAATCAGAAAATACCAGAAGTCAACACAATTGTTGCTGAGGAAACTTCCATTCTCAAGGGTTGTTAGAGATGTTGTGGTTTGCTTGTATCCAAATCTGAGTTTTTATTGGAAAGCAACTGCCATAGCAGCTTTGCAAGAAGCTGCAGAAGCCTATCTTGTCAGCTTGTTTGAAGATTGTAATTCTTGCGCTATTCATGCTAAAAGAGTGACAATTATGCCAAAAGATATCTGGTTAGCGATGCGCTTCAGAAAAAAGTAAAATCTCATTATTAAAGGAAAGACCCTTTTCCTGTTGTGTCTATGATGATTGGCAAGAGGGACGATTAATATAAAAAATATTATCAGTGGAAAAGGCAGTCCAGAAAAAACTTGGTGTGATTGGAGACACTACTATATTTATATCATTATATGGTTCACATTTATATGTGTATGCATGACAATCTTTAATAAGCCTAAGCTTATCCTGTAAGCGTGACTAAAAATACACACAAAAAAAAAAGATTTTAGTGAAATTTGTATTATTATGTTTTTAAGTGTTCTGTTAATCAGTTTTATTTAAAATGAACTATAATCCATATCGGACATATTTGATTTTTTCTTGACCTACATCTAATATTTGTTCAGCTCTGAGCTTATGAAATATCAAAATAGGTTTTACAAATCGATGCTCTTAAATTTGTTTCGATATTTCATTTTTCTTTAGGATAAAATCTGGTGTATGCATCAGGTACTGTATGCGGTAGTAGTTATAAGGTACTTTTTTTACAATCATGTAGATGATTATTGATCGCAATGTTTTTGTAATTACATGTATATAATCATTTTTAATGATGAAAGAAAATGACTCCTAGAACTGCCACATATCATTGAAATTCCAAACACTGACCAACATCTTGAAAACCACAAATCAAATAGAAAGTTTAAACATTATGTCTCAGTGTTGGGTTGGCAGATTTTAGAGTACATTTCATGCTGCCACTTTTAATTTTCTGTATATAAAAGTGATAATTCTGAAATAATTTTCATAAGCTTCAGGCCATTAATGGCATTATCATATGTATACAGATTGATAATGTTTGGATTTGCATGCCGGTAAATCCATGCTAACTGTAAGGTTCTTATGTTGTGTGGAGAAATAAGGCAACAACAAACAGATATATGCAATCAATTGCTAACTCTTATCTTATGATTTAGTACATGTAACTATTGAAAAAATATATGCCATTATTGCCATTGTAGATATTCCTCTGTTCCCCAAAATTTGACAAACTGTAAAATAAATTTAAAAAATATTAAGAGTTTTAGAGATCAGATTTATTATATGTGTAGATAGATTAAATTAATGTTACTGTTAGATCAAATAAAAGTATTTTAGTCTTTACATGAATAAAATTATTAAATAAAATGTTCAAATTAATACCCTAGGTTCTTTCTTTTTCATTGTGATCCAAGATCGGCAAAGACTCCATATTCATTTAATTCTACTCACCAACACATTTTTTTTATCGGTGTATCCCCAAGAAATATGAACAGAATTTGCTTAAAATGATTCTTTGTAAGTTTTGTGATATTGAGATCCAATATTTATGAAAATGACAGTATAAAGGTTAAACAATATTCAATTCATATAAAAATGACTGAACAAAAAAAGAGCAAAGAATAAATATAGATTTAATGCTAAATTTATAAATTATAATATAAAAATATATCTACATATAATATTTATGAATAACAAATAACATTAAGTTATGTAGATCATAAATCATTGTGAATTTTATACACTGGATGAAAAGGATTAGCTAACTTAGAGTTTATATCTTCATATAATATTTATGAATAACATTAAATTATGTAGATCCCTTATCATTGTGATTAGCTAACTTAGAGTTTAGTGATGTTGATAGAAATGATTCTGAAGGCCCTGTTTATGTTTATCTGGTCAAATTTCGAAACCATGCTACACCACATGAATAATGAATCTGAATTCCCGAGATAAACCATATGTTACAAGGCAATGACACATACTTTCACCAGCAGCAAAGTCATTTGTGCAGTTATGAACTTAACTTCATTGAAAATCAATAGTATTCTTCCTTTCAATTGGATGAATTGGCATTTGGCAACCAAATATAAATTACAGAAAGATAGGCCTATGCCAAGACTTTCTTCCTTTTAACGAGAAAACCAATCCATGTCAATTTCAAAAAGCTATGTGGATTGTTGTAGTCTCTTGGTGGGTACTATATAAAAGAAAATGTGAACCACAGACGGGTGGACATTTAAACTCAGGAGGATTTTCCATTGAATAAAGTAAACTGGTACAAATTTCAGGTTCTCACAATCGGGGAAATAGTCCGGAAGGTTATTATCGAAAAACGTTGATATTCAATAGGATTCGCCATTTCAATGATAGATAATGCTAGCCGCAATATTTGTAGCGGTGATAATTGTCTTTTTCACCACTACAATTGATACACACCACTAACCCTTGCACAAGTAAAAATAGGTTCAATTGCTAAATCTTCAACACATATCACAGTTTGCATGGAAATAAGTAATTATGTTACAAATAGTGAAGAGTGGAACACTGAAATCTCAATCTTATCTTACCGAACAGTTTTTCTGTATTTTCGCGGAGATGTGAAATCATGCGTGTGTTCTAATTCTGGTTCGGCGGCCATTTTAAAAAATGGACAGATATTTCATGTAACAGTTGGATTAAGTCAAATATAATTATGCGGTAACGTTTCATCTTTATTTCAGTGGAAATTGGTTTATTATATGATAAGCTATATGCAGTACAGTTTGGGATCGGTTTAATTTGAAATTAAGGGAGTTATAGGCCAGCAACTTTTTTGTCATCAAATCATGACAAAACCTGCTCAAAGGAGCACCTTAGAACGACCCACTACTGTGGCTGGAGGAAGACATAGTGGAACCATTTCTAAGATAATCAATATCAATTTCAAAAATATTATTATTGTAGCCTCTAAATGTAAATGTGCTAACAAGAAATGTGCACGACACACCGACGGGTATTACAGCAATATTATATGACCACATTAAAATATGCGTGTGTGAAATGTCAACACTCCATCCTTAAACATCTTGAATGTAAATAAATAATTAAAATCTAACAGCAAGTATTATTGTCACCGTGGAATAATTCAGTTTCTCCGTTTAACTGATTTGTAATTTTTACCATTATTTGTATTGAAAATTTGTTTTCACCGTCCAAGAAACCGCTTGTTGGATCTGATAACTTCTGCCAATCAATGAAGCTGTTCCATCCCCAACCTTTACCACCAGGTATAAAAATATAATCGTAATCTGGTATGGACTTCTTTGTCACTGACAAGTTATCATCTTTATGGTTAATTAGTTTAATTGTATAATGACCTGAAAAAGGATTACATCTCTTTGCCGTTTTATTCAACTTCAGGTAAATTCCCATTCGTTCTTCTTCATATTTCCTCACTCCAACGTACCATGGTAAATCGCGAATATATCGGTTCTCGCTCCAGCAATATTCCGATGTCACCTGCTCCAAGTGAAAACTAACCCGGAAATTTGGACCATCTACAATTTGAAGCTGCCCCAACATTTCAGATAAATATATATCATTGACAAAATTGGGTACCTGGAAATCTACGCATCGTCCGTTATAAGAAGTGCATTCTTTTGCAGTCTTGACAATTGTATGTATCTTTTCCCGCGTTTTTGTCAAAACGTCTGCCAACTGGACAACTGAATTCATTTCCAAAACTGATGCAGCTTTGACGCGACAAATTCTTAGATCGTCTGATAACTTCGCAATATCTTCCTTAATTTTATCTGTCTTCATTTGTTCTTCGCGTAAAATTGACTGTGCAGTGTATTTTAATTCTTCCCCATGTCGTCTGACTTTGATGCAAATGTTCTCCACCTGCTGGTCGATTTTTTTACATGTTTGTTTTATGGAGTTGATGACGTCGGACATCTGACTGTTCAATGACTTGTAATACCTGCCCAGTTTTGGGATCTCGTCGTCCATTTTTTTAATTTCTTCGCCGAGTTCTCTTCTTATGATCGCACTGTCTTCTGCTAAGTTATAAAATGCGTGTTCACTATGTTCATTTTGAAGACAAGTAGAACAAACGGCTTGATTACACGCGGTGCAGTAAAACGACACCCTTTTAATGCTGCTGTGGTTATGGCATATATCCTCCGTGGGTATTTCGGCAGAGTCTTTTGTTGTTTCAGTTATTTTGTGGTAATCACAATTCTTTGGTATCGGGTGAGAATTTACAAACCCACTTACAAATGGTCTTCCTGCGACGAATTGTTCATCTTCCACACTGTCTATTTCCAAGTCATCCGCAACGTAGAAATTGTGGCAGAACCCCTTTGCACCATTTTTAGGAATTGTTATGCGACTACGGCACAATGGACACGGCATCTCTTTCGAGTCTTTGTTCGTAACTATTCTTAGAATATAGTCTTCCAAACATGCCAAACAGAATGTGTGAAAGCACGGTAGAATTTTAGGCTCATGAAAGCTATTTAAGCAAATACTGCAGACCGATCGTTGGTTGTTACTTGCCATCATAATAGGTCAACACGTAACCTGTATTACCTATATACTATGTATTACCTATACCATATTTGAAGGTAGAGAAGCGCAAAACATGCTTTCAAACTGATATCAACGCACTTTTCCTTGAAATAATGACGTAAGATATATAATTATCTTAGCTGTGTAATACAGATAAAACGTCCTGTTTCAGTTTCGTCAAGGACGTGATTATAATAACATGAAAGTATGGAAGCCTGTTGTGACCATTTTATGATTTCGACTTTTGAGATAACACATTTATTACATAAATACGTCCGCTACACAATACAATGACTTTGACATTCGTGTGGAAGACTGTTGTCGTCATTTATGATCTCGACACGAAAAGGTGAAAAGGCGAGGAAAGAGGGCGAATAGTTGCGATTTTATTTTTCCTCGACTTCACGCCCCCTCGTCCTTGACTCACGTTTGAAAATCCCCATCTTCTCAATTGGGAGTGCAGCTAATACGCATGGAGCCCCCCCCCCACCACACCTCTCTACGCAACTCCTTAGGGCGCTTTCTTTGTCACGCGGGGGTGCATACTATTATCTCATGGGGGGGGGGGGGCGCCCCCACCGTCCCCCCATCCCTAAATCCACACCTGGCCAGACATTTTTATATGAATACATTTCATTTTAGTGTGAGGGTAGGCCTATTATGTGCCACCCTGTCTGTCGGTCCATCAGTGTTTGTGAACAATTGGTTTGTAAACGCGATAGAGGCTACAGTTTTTGACAAATTCTTTTCAAATAAGGTGTGAAACATTGTGGCCATAAGAGGATGAACCCTATCGATATTCAGCGTTCCGCGAGCTTTCGTAGCAGAGTTATACCCCCTCTTCCGAAAACCTTGTGAAACAATAAACGAGGCTATAGTTTTTACATTTGATGGACAACATAAGGGATCACAAGAGGACGAACCCTACCAATATTCTGCGTTCCAGGACCTGTCGTAATAGCGTAATGCCCTTCTTCCCAACGGATGGGAAGTATCGTGGTCAATAGTGGACGAACCATATCAATATTTAGCGTTCTGGCACTCTTCGTACCAGAGTTATGCCTAATTTTCCGAAAACCTTTTTTATGCTATAAAGGCTGTAGTTTGTATACAATTTATTTTTCATATTTGGTTTGAAGCATTGCGGCCAAAAAGGACGAACCCTATGGACTTTCAGCATTCCACAACTTTCCATTCCAAAGTTATCCCCCTTTGATGGAAAACTGGTGTCCGTGATAGAGGGTACCCTGTTTTTAACGGATTTTTTTTATAATTTGGTGGGGAGCATTGGGGCCATGAGAGAACAAACCCTCTCGATATTCAGCATTCCGCGACCTTTAGTTCCAGAGTTATCCCATTTTGCCGAAAACTTAATAAATGTGACATAGGCTACAGTTTATATCCCATTTTGCCGAAAACTTAATAACTGTGACATAGGCTACAGTTTGTAATAGCTTTGGTATGACGCATTGAGGTAAATAGAGGATGAACTCCATTTGCTGAAAACCATGTTAATGCAATAGAGGTTACAGCTTTTTTCAAAAAAGGTGGCAGCATTGCGGTCTTGAGAGGATGAACCCTATTGATACCCCCCACCCTCTCCGAAGCTTCTTTTAATTTCCTTTGGTCATTAATTTCCGTATGCAAATGAGCTTCGTCGTAGATCAAATATAAGTTATATGTTCTAATATGCTAAGTTCTATTATGCATCTGTCTATAATGCAAAATTCGGATCGGAGAAGTGTAGTGTGCAAAATAACTATTATCCTGTATTTGTATTTTTGAAAAGTGTATTCTGTGTTTTAACACTGTGACATTGGAATGGTGGAGCAATGAAAATTGCAAATTGTAAAACTAAAATACGTATTTTGAACTGCTGACATATGCAGGTTGTACAGTGAACATTGAAATAATATTGGAAACGTTATTCTTCCATATAGTTAATGTGAGAAGTCATGGAAGCGATTGTCACATGGCCGCACTAGGCTTCCATACAAATGTCAAGGTCGTTGAATTATATCCCTAATAAATCGGGTTTTTTTACCCAATCGTGGTGGACGCAGGATTAGAGGGTGTCTCTACTCCGAGAAAATTTTGTAAAAAAAATCGGGGTACCTATAGTGATTTGTGGCACAAATTTTTGGACCCGAATAGGCTATAACATTCAAGTTCACCAGCAACATTACACCGGCCAACAAAAAACTCAAATTTATAGGCTACGTGACGTATCTCACTGAAGCGACATTCGAGAATATAACTTGGTTTACCTAAGATTAATATCCTCATGTTAGCTTGTCAATATTCGTTATTTCGTTAGCAAAACACAGACCTTCATAAATGTGACTTGATGATACATTTTGAAGTTGACGAAGGTTACAGAACGAATAGGAATCTAATTTTAATTACACTCAAAGCCATTAAAAACGCAATGCCTAATTCGTGAAATATTTCTGGTAAACATTTTCTTGGGCTTTAAACCTATCTTATGGCACATGGGTGAAACTTGTGATGGGTCTCTTTTTGTGGAGTTTTGGGTTTGAACCCAATATCAGTTCTCGGTAATGAACTTTGTTCGTGCAAACGCAACACTTGTCTTTTTTCGCGATTTTAGGCAGTCCCACTTCGGTGGTGGTGGTCCAAGGCAATCTCAACGCTCAACATTATGTTGACGCCATCCTTCGTCCGGTGTTGCTTTCATTGCTGGCGCAACATGGCGTCCGTCGACAGATGGTTTCCAGCATGACAAGGCCCGCTATGTCCCCCGACATGAACCCGGTCGAACACCTTTGGTATGAACTTGGACGACGGGTTCGAACTCAAACCGTGCCACCACGAACTGTTGCAGAGTTGGCACAAGCACTCCAAAATCATTGGCAAACAATCCCATGTAGTGAGACATCTGTGCCAGTCCATGCCAAGGCGACATCAGGCATGTGTAGAAGCTCAGGGTGGACATACCCGATATTGACTTCAGCTGACCCCTGCTTTGTTTCATGGTTCTCTGACATTTCGGTTTTGTGCATTTGTAGTTAATTATTTCATGGAATTATCTACAGATGCTTGTTATCTCGATTTAGTCAATTGTATGTACATTTATTAAAAGTTGTTGCAGTAAATAAACTTTGAATTTGACATTGCGTTTTTAATGGCTTTGAGTGTAGATAGCCCTTTGTATATTATGCAATTTATACACAAAGCAATCATTTTTTTTATTAAACCAGTTACCAGCGAAGAACTCTTGATATTATGATCATTTAAATCAGAAGTTTGATCAGTTTAAAAATTAAACGTAATAGTTAATCATTGATTCATAATGTTCTTGTCGACCAGAAATTCTCTTTGGTTCTCCATTTTCCAATACAAATTTCTGAAAATAAATTTTATATTTTTGAATATAATAAAATTGGAGACAAATATTTACAATTAAAGACACAATAATTATGTAAGACAGAGAAAGAGAGAGAGAAATGGGGTTTAACGTCCACTCGACACAAACTAGGTCATTTCGGGACTAACATATGGTTTAATTTTATTTCAATAATTCGCTTGCGTGTAGGGGTCTTTAGCAGTTGGAGGAAACCGGAGGACCCGGAGAAAACCCACGAGGTTGGACAGGCGACCCTACTCCTTGTCACGTACAACCGGGGATTCGAAACCACGCAAGTCGACTCAATGACAGACTTTATGATAAAGCGCGCGCACGCTAACCATTTAGCCATGCACCCCCGCCCCCCCCCCCCCCCCCCCCCCACACACACACACAATATGTTAGACTACATATTTACTTTCAAATGATGTACATTAAAAGGTGATCTATTGTAAAAATTGAATAATCCCAACATATTTTTGGGACAACTAAATATACTTTCTGTTGATTTCACGATGTCATATCAATTGTCAAAAGATCATCCGCAAATAACTATAATATAAACCTTTTCTGTAACTGACCATCGATGTCAAGACAGGCGCTGTAACGTGGAAAATATTTCAAAAATAACATCAAACTATGACTAATTATAATGTCTAAAGTCTGTTACGTCCAGAGAACTTTGACCCCAATTATTTAAGACCAACCCGTTTTTCACCTCGGTATTATTATATCTACTGAAAGAGAATCGGTTTCAGACGAGTTATTTGCCCGAGTTAGAAATTGGAATCAGCAGTTATTAGATAATCTATACAGGTCACAATGACTTGAGAAGCCTAGTCGAAACGTCGCTCAGTAAAAAGCAGTAATTGTATTCCATAGAATTGTGACCTGTATACTCTAGTTCAATTACTAAATGCCATTGAAACAGTTTATTGGATAATCTGGCTTACGAAAATGGACGTAACAGACTTTAGACACATACTTAGAATAGTTATGGTTTGATGTTATTTTTGAAATATTTTCCACGTTACAGGCGCCTGTGTGTCAAGATGGTGTCTATAACAATTGTTTTTATAATTTCTGTTCTCTAGAATTTTAAATTACCCAAGTAAAATCCCTGAAATAAAAAACGGAAAAATAATTAACAATTTACTTCGAGTTCTTCAAATGTGGCTTCTCCCTTTTCAACTCGAGCACCAATACCACTATCAAAACTTGAATAACGTTCCTGAAAATTACCAAAATGGAAACAATCACAATTAAAAAAATAAATAATGAATAACGAATAAAGGTATACATACATAATGATCAGGAATTGTTTATGCTTGTTTGGAAGTATAAACACTTAATACACAAATTTATTGTAGTGTTTATGAACCCAGATAGCCGCTTTTAATTTCGTAAAAATCTTGTAAACTGCAAAATTTGTATACATGTATATATTCGTTACTGTTACTCACAGCTACTTGTTTACTGATGACACCTTCGGCTAATATTTTAGCAGCACATAATAATCCTCTTGCAAAGGCGTCCATGGCACCTGAAATATAGCAAAAACATGTACATGAATGGCATGGAATTCAATGTTTTAAAATAAAATCATTTAAAAATTTGGAAATCTGGAACACAAATTGTGACAAATGGAGCAAATATTTCTTGTAAGTTTGTTAAAAATGCCTTTGTCGACATGATCTGTGATTTTCACGATGACGGATATTTCTATATTGTACCTACCAATATGAGCTATAAACATGTCCATAAGTTCAATAGATTCTCTTCTTACTTTACAATCAAAGTTTAAACCACCTGGTTGTATACCACCTTGTTCTAAAACAACCTATAAAAAAACATTATACATATGTCTGACCAGCCACTTATATTCGAGATAGACAAGATTCGACTATACCAACTGAAGAATGAATAAAGATGCATTTAAGTACTTAACTTTCTTGTCAACACAATTAATATCTTTAAAGTTTAGGTTTTGTATCATTTCATCACAGAATATTTTCACCGATATATTGATCAAAATCCCCCCCCCCCCATCCTATTTTATCTGTTTCTATATGGACACCATTAAATTTCACAACGTGATTACGTTGACAATAATAATTGAAACTGAGAAGTCATTCTAACCTTCATTACAGCTGTGGTATTTTTAATATCCATAGGGAATTGGTCAGTATCCCAACCTAAATCTGGAGATCCCGTGTTCGAGTCTATAGACCCTAATAGTCCATATCTGCGAAGACAAACACACAGAAGAATATGCATTATAGTTCTAATTATTTTAAAATTACAGAATTAAAATGTTCACTCATGAGTCATGTGAGTTACCACCTTTGATATATAATTTAACTCTAATTGAATTATCCAACTTTCACAAGAGCAGCGGTGAAATCAGTAACCTGTGAGATAAAGAAATAGGGTTTAACATTCACTCAACACAAACTGGAGACCAGCATGCATATCTTTGTTTTAATAATTCGCTTGCGAGTAGGGTCTTTAGAAGTGGCGGCAAACGGGACACCACGTGAAAAACATGGAGTAGGCAGCCAAATACAAACTTAGGATGAAAACAAAGACTCTTAAATATTATGATCTAAATTGCGAGTAACCAGAATACCACTTTTTGGTCATAAGATCTCCGAAAGTAGCTACAACAACTAGACTAATGACTTGGTTTGGTTTTGCAGAGCAATGCATTTTCTCAAACAGAATAGCTAACAGTGTGTTCCCTTTTCAGCGAATTTAAGTTATGTATGCCAATTAATGACATCTAGAAAGAGCTTCACATGGCAAAGAAATCTAAGGGCAACAACTTTTTTTTAAAGTTTGAGAAAACAATGTAAAAACTCACGCAGCAGCAACAGTGACGTCATGTTCATAACAATGTCCAGCCAATGTTGTGTGATTGGGTTCAATGTTTAACTGAAGAAATTAAATGATAACAATAGAATTGCAAATACATTGTAGGTTTTTCTTCGTCATCTGTTTTCAAAGTATTTATGTCCAATATATAAATAATGTCCTAATATAAGTAAAACTAACTTACCTTAAATTCTGTGTCTAAACCATAATTCTTAAGAAAGGCGATCACAGTCATTGCATCTAAAATACAATTTCAAACATTTTGATTACTGGTTGTGCTGTTTTACTTCTATATTAGAAGTCGTCGATGTTGGGTTTGATTATTCTTACCTCTGCGTCATTGTGAGACACCTAATCGCCCAAGGGATGAGACCTGGTACTTTCAATACAGGTACCACGCGCGGGTACATCTTTTTTGTTAGGTTCGCACTATATTGCCATTCTGACGAGCTGGATATTCTCACGACTACGCCGTGGCAGTGGTTACACCTTCATGCCAGGATTCATAGATTCAATTCCACGTAATGAACAACTTGGAAGACACATTGACAAAAGAATTCTCAAGGTAGTTCAAACAGGGACTTACCATAATCATACTGATGTCTGGTTGGTTCTTTTGGTTTTGGTTCAATCAATAAAGTTCCAGTAAAGCCTATCTTTTTCTTATACGCTGAAAATATTACAAAGCTGAATACTTTATTTCAAGAACAATACATGCAGGCCGTCGAAAGGTTTCTTTTTTGAATTACTGATTTTACCTCCACAATAGTTGGTTGTTGCAAATAGGAGCTTTTGTCGAACTGTTTCTCTGTCAAATGCGAAATGTAAACTTACCTACAGCCATTTTAAAAAATGCTGCCATGTGATCCAATTCTCGTCTTACATTAGTATTGAGGAGGGAATGGTATCCTTCGCGACCTCCCCAAAATACTGAAGAACAAAAATACATCATATTATGTTGATGATAAGAAAATAAGAACTTCATGCAGCGATGCGTTTCATAATAAATGTTTTATAAAATAGTAGAGAAACAGCCGTGATAGGGATTAACGTCTCTTCAACACAACTTCATTTTGAGTCTAACTTGCGGTTATTTTTATATTGTCGCGTGTTCTACGGAGGAAAATTTTACTATTAAGCGTTTGCTCCGAATTTCAATTGTCTAGGGTTCTTACACAACATGAAGATAGGTGGACCTCGGATACAATAAAGAATAGACAGCACTTGGATCCAGACTTGAAAATATCCTGAGGTTATTCTTGGCCATGGTGAGATTCGAACCCGGACAATCTAGCCGAGAATCCAAGATTACCTCCGTTTTCAGTCGCCCAGTCGGAGTTGAACGGTAAGACGTTAAACCCCGTTTCATTTCCAAGACTACCCTTTACCCCGCATTACACACGTAACCATAGAGATAAATATGACCATATCGTATTTCCACCCAAAGTGTGTTTAAAGGGTTTTGATAATGGTAAAGGAAACAAGTTGAACAATCTTACCGAAGTTTTCAGCACCCAGTCTTTTAGCTACTTCCAAACCCTTCTTCACTTGAGCGGCACCGTAAGCCAAAACATGGGCATCGGGGTTAGTACTGGCTCCATTCATATACCTGGGCATACGAAAAACAGGGAACATAGAAATACATCGCACAAAGTTTAGAATTATACTTGATGATAAATTCATTGTTGATATTACTTTGTATTTTGAGTGTACTCTAAGTAATGATGATAATAATTGGCGTTTATTTTCCCTGAATTCTAACTGCCAAGACATCTTAAAAGTGCGTCGGAGTTATAACAATTGAAGACACTAGAATCGCCCTTAAAGTCTTATTTCATGGTACTGGGATAGAACATACCATGGCTTTGATTTATCTTGCGGACATTTGATTGAATTGGATTGCACCGATCGTTCATGACATCCGAATTGATAAGACATTCAACCTGCCGTATTTGTTTTATTGACAAGTGTTTCTGCTGGGGATAATAAATGAGATTTGCATTATCAAACAATACGTTGAATTTGCCTTTACCTTGGGTGAGCAAAAAGGTTACATGTCGCCCAAAGCAACTTGACTCCAGTCTTCTTTTGGAGTTCTTCGGCTAAATCAACAAGAACGTCGAGATTTTTGTTGGATTCTGCCAAATCGGCACCTTCTGGGGCTATATCTCTAAAAACAGTAAATGGATCGGCTACATTAAAGATCTAAATATATAACAATACATATACACTAGTTTATATGATATAATATTCTTAGTTTTACGATTACGTTTAAAGTGTGTACAGGACGGTGGCCCGACATATATAATATACAACAGTTACAACACTTATAGCGGCTTGAAAGGAAATGTCGGAATAAATGCAATTTAATTCATTTCGACCGACATTATTTCACATCTTTATACCTATTAAGGACATTATTTTTGGTCTCAAGAGACATTAATTCATTTTAACAAAAATATGCTCAAAGAAATTTTGTATATTACCTGTCGTGGAAGGCCCAGTATTTTACCCCCAATTTAGAAAAGAATTCAAAACCAGCTCTCATACGTCGTTTGGCATTAGCTAAACTGTCACTTCCATCATCCCATGGTCGTATTAATGTGGGGAAACCAAAAGGGTCAGCACCTTAAAATATCAAATATACGATGTATATCTGGAAATCCACATAACTGGAGGTTCGATGTCTACAGATTCAGAGCAATTAGGTTCGACTTCTAAAGAACCAGAGCAATAAAAATAAAATAAAATAACGAGTTGCGAATCATTCAGAAGGCAGTAACCAATTTGGGTTTTTTTATACGTTCAAAAGACAGTAGCCAGTACTGACCTAAATACAAGCAAGACAGCATCAAATGAAGATGAAAATATACTGGGGCATGGCAAGTAAACCTGGTAAGAAAAGAAAGAGCTAAAATGTTTTGTTACCTGTTCCACGGAATGTGTGCCAGAAACATACAGAATATCTCAACCAGTCTTCCATACTTCTTCCATTAACAACCTAAAAAAGAATAAAATCAAGAATAATTTTGTATTTCATCTTTAGGCCTGTAGGTTACTTCAGGTGATTTGTGTCCATTCTGCAAGTAATATAAGAAGAAAGTATCAAGACACACACAAAATATTGACAGTGTACATTTTAAGTTTTCTAAATTGATATACATGTAGATTGTTTCCAGAGGACATACCTGTTTTGGATTATATGTTTTGTAAACCATTGTTTCGTTTGGTCCAGCATCAGGTTTAAACGGAATTGCTGGTATGCCTGTAATAATGGTAATAATGGTAAGTTATCATAATTTTAATGAACTTTCTTCCAACATTCATGCTGATCTATTATTAATCAGTGCTTAGATGAAGATCGGGTGAATCATTATTTACTAAATAGTCATGACACTGGTCCTTTTTAGTCTGTCGCAATATTTGTAAATGAACTGTTGCACTTAATTTTTCGTTTCGTAGTCTGATGACATGTCTTCATAAAAGGCCTCTCTTCTTTAATTACATCGTCTTCATTATCTCCGTTGGTAAAGAAAAATATGACGTAAACCCCATTTCATTCCATTTCTTTTCAACAACGTCGCGAATTCCCACACAACTGTTCCCATATCCTTCTTTTGCTACCATTCCCAGATGACCTGTATCTAAATCTACCCGAATTCTAATTTTCAAATATTTCGTCAAATACTTTTGGAAATAAGAGTTGCATCTTTATGAAAGTGCACATCACATATATATAAGTAGTTTCAACACAACTTCATTGTCGCGTGTTCTAAGGAGGAAATTTTTACTTACTACTAAGCGTTTGCTTCGAATTTCAATTGTCATGGGCTATTTAACTCTTACGCGCACGCCAACGCCAACGTGAAGATGGGTGGACCTCGGATTTCTTCATACCGCAAAGAATAGGCAGCACTTGGATCCAGGCTTGAAAATTTCCTGAGGTTATTCTCGGCCAATGCTGAGATTCGAACCCGGACACTCTATTTCAAATATTTCCTCAAATGCTTTTAGAAATAAGAGCTGCGTCTTTATGAAGGTGTACATATATGTATTTTCAGTTGGATATTTTTTGTTATCTAGGTATCTAATAAGATACTAGATGACAATAATTTATTATTGGACTATGACAGATATTCTGTCTTTATCGGTATAAAAGTGTTATGTTATCTTAAATTGATAACTTTATGTATTAGTACATTTCCCTTTTTACTTTATCTGTCAATATATATATAAGTTCAGAATTTATTCTATAATGATTTGAGATAGGTCTTTGTAAATTGTAACACATTTCACGATACTGTAATCATCACTGATAACGGTTATCATATTATTTTGGTCCTAATTATCTACGCCAGGAAAAGCAATTATGGTCCAGCTTTTATATTGGTCAAAACTTAGACCTTAATAATGTCAAAATGAAATGAAATGGGGTTTAACGTCATACTGTTCTTCTCCGATTGTGCTAATGAAAACGGGTATACGCCAGACAGTGTGCTCTGAGGGGAATTTTGCCCGGTCATCGGCGTTACGGCCGACTCTTATTATACCGAATTCCCAGTACCAAAGGATCTTTAACGTGCACGCCAATGTGTACACGGGACCTCGTCGTCATTATCCCAGTCGGTGCAAAAAAGGTAGGACGTTAAACCCCATTTTTCATCAAAATCATTCGGATGTGATTCATCTGCTATTCTGTACAACATTGTTGCATTTACATTCATTTAAAATACGTTGTGGGTTTTAAATTATATTAAATTGGGTTAAATAGCTTTCTTTTCTGCACCGAATTGACTAATGAAGATGGACATACTTTGAGAATAGATATCTGCCCTAAATGGCCGTCATACACAAAATGACTGATTAAACCTTTTTAGTTTTATTAAATGAACGCAGAATGTGTACTTCTCAAAATTCTAGAAATATACTTAGTGTTTTCGACTAAAATCGTCGATTTAGGACTTAAAATAATATGCCAACTAGACTAGTGTCTGTTCTCAAGCAGGGATAATTGTAGAGAGACAGCCTAAGTTTAGTATGGGGCTGATGCAGACAGTTGGAGGATTTTTTAAAGTGTGAACACAATAATTTTAGAAACCATACAATGAATGACAGTTGGCTAAACGTACCTTAGAAAACTATAATAACATCATAAAATATATACATACCTGGGAAATAAACTGCGTCAGGTGCATCGTACTGTGCAAACTGTGCATTTTTATTTCCAGCAGACGACGTGGACGTGGGAGCAAACGATGACATGTTTCTTGGCCGAGTTGTTGTCTGTCAACTACAACGTAATAATAGGTCTATAACGATCACATTCAACTACATATGTTATCAGCTGTGTAAGTATATAGAGGCCAAGGTTAACTCTATGTAGTGATTTGGTTATTTAGCTTGTGCAAGCGTTTTATCTATAAAGTAGATAACGATATAGTTAACCCTGATTGAGATCTATTATAGATGATAGCATTTAGCGCATATAAGCCTACATCTACACGTGAATATCACGTTCATGGGATATATATACTCGTGCGATACAATCTACAGCGCGTAGTAAGGGAGCTAGGTTCAGGTTGTTTCGAAAATCGAGTACAAAATTTCTACTATGCTAGATGAGTGGACAGCGGTGCCCGATACTCTAAACCTTGATTCTTAAGTTGCGGGTCCCCTTCCCATGGGGGTGGGCGGTCCGACAAAACGTCGAAATTTCGAGTTTAATTCGGCTTGCGTACAGCAATCAACTTTCGTGCATAAGTCGACCAACTTCAGATTTCGCCAAAACACTGCTTAAGAAGACCCCCTCCTTCCTAGCTTCCAACCTCGAGGGTCCTCCGGTTTCCTCCCACTGCTAATGACCCCTACGCGCAAGCGAATTATTGAAATAAAATTGAACCATGTGTTAGTCCCGAAATGACCTAGTTTGTGTTGAGTGGACGTAAAATCCCGTTTCTCTCTATCTCTCTCCTTCCTCCCTTAAGAACACCCCCTTTACCCTGCTGAGAGATGAGTTAATTTGACCTCCGCGTAAAACATTAATTGTTTTGTTAAACATTTCACTATTGGTCCGCTAGAACATAACACTACCTTAAGAACGCGAAATCCCCTTCTATCGCGGATAAGTACGACCCAAAATGTGGATTTAATTCGACTTTTGCGTACAACGATCAACTATCATGCATACGTCGACCAACTTCAGATGTTATCAAAAACACTGCTTAAGAAGACCCCCGACCCTTCCTTCACATCCAGTGAAACCAACAGCAGCCTCCCAAATGTAAGAAGAGAGAACTCCAATGTCACCACCTCAGTGTACAGAAAACCAACACACATGGACCAAAGTATCTACTACAAATGCATAAAATCATGCATTATCACCACCATAACTAAAAGAGCCAAACCCATTTTGTGTGATCCCGAATCCCCCAACCTGAAAGACGTTGATGGGGGCTTTGGACACATGCTCCTTAATTCGGAGGTTTAGATTCTTTTGAATTCACCAGTGTCATATTCTCCACATCTACAGTTAATTTGGTAGACACAACCCTTTTGGGAAGGTAGGCTTTGTGAGGTTTACTAACTCCTTAGTTATTGCGCTTTTGGGGAATGTGGTTTCTATGCTTGCTTCTGTTTTAAATAACCTTCTAATTTGGTGGGAGGTGTGGCCGCGGAATGGTATAAAGACTCGTATTGGGGGTGTATCATTTCTTGGTTTATCAAATTTTGGAAGGTTGGATAATGTGGCGTTGATGAACCTATTTACCATGTGTTCTGAATAACCGTTGTGTTGTATAAAGAATTATTTTAGGTGTTATACTTCTAGGTTGAGGGATTCGGGGTCACAAATGGTTTGGGCTCTTTTAGTTAAGGTGGTGATAATGCCTGCTTTTTATACATTTGGGTGATTAGATTTGTAGTAGATCTTGGAATATCATGAGTATGATGAATCCTACAGATTGTATTGTGGTGAAACAGAATGGACGTCAGGAGCTTTTAGGGTCATCAACTAAATCGGTCCCCTTCTCCGAGAGCCCAGCTATATAAAACCCGTACTAACCCGTACTAATAGTGAAATGTTTAACGAAAGAACTAATGTTGTAAGCGGAAGTTGCATTAACTCTTCTGGGGGTAAAGGGGGTGTTCTTAAAGGTCCAATCTCTTTTATATTTTGAAGACTCAATATTTAGAGCTGAAAGTTTGAGACAAGGTAAATACACCATTTCTATATATTTTGGCCTTAAATTTCATACGTACACGGACATTTATTTCTGAGGCTGTTCAAACCGGGATGGTGCCTTTAGGGGAGGAAGAAAGGGTCGTGAGTATTTTTAAGTAGTGTTTTTGACGACATCTGAGGTTGGTGGACGTATGCACGGAAAATGATCGTTGTACGCAAAAGTCGAATTAAATCGTCATTTTGGGTCGTTCTTATCCGGGATAGAAGGGGATTTCGCGTTCTTAAATTACTGTCATGTTCTAGCGGAATAGTGAATGTTTTAATGATAAAATTAATGTTGTACACTGAAGTCGAATTAACTCAGAGGGGTAAAGGGCGTGTTCTTAAGGGAGGAAGGAAGGGTCGTGAGTCTTAAGCAGTGTTTTTGATGACATCTGAGATTGGTCGACGTATGTCAATATTGGCGGGAGAGAAATAATGGTTTCTTTTACTAAGGTATGTTCATTTCCGATGGCAGTATTTATGTCCCGAAGAGAAAAGTTTACTTTTTTGAAAGTTACTGTTTCCAAGTATCATTTCGTTCAAAAATTGAAGCTTGTCGACAACAATTTTTGTTTTGAATTTCTTATATTACATATATTTGATTGATGAAATTAAAATGAATGAAATTCTTGAATGGTCGACTGCCGCTACATGTAGGCTATATGTAAATTAAATTTACATACATCAGAGTTTGGTAACTGATATTCTAGGCCAGTCTCTTATAGAAGATAGTATATATGTATTTATTGCTACGATGCAGATCGGACTTAAATAATATTGGATTTGGGTACTTTTTGGTAAATCATGCTGCCGTTAATTTGAGCCATGCGCGTACCTGACAGATTTTATTTCTATGTTTACGTGCGCAATGTAAGGGAAAAATTTTCCTTGTACAGAGGGATTTCTGCCTATTCTTTTGCGTACACGCAAATGTGTACATATGGGTAGCTAGACTTGTTCTGTTGCAACAATTCAAACGATTAGGCACACTTTGCTTGTCAGCCACACAGGCGTGACCCATAACAACCGAGAAACCACAACCAGGCTGTAAAATTCTTGATGGATCGTCTCGGTCTACCCAGGGATTCGAACGAGAATACGGTTTGCTCTCCAAACTCCTCCCAAATATTTGGGTCGCCCAATTCGGAGATGTACACCTATGGCCCCCCACCATTATACCGCTTCAAATCATTTCCATATAAATATTTTTGGTGTAATTAAAAATTTTCTCTGTAAACTATACACAGAATGGGTTGGACAGAATTTTTGACTTGTGCGTGACACGAAAATACACCAAAAGCATAATAAGACTTAATACAGGGGAGATAACTGTTTAAGAATTGTTTATACCACCAGGATGCAGACCACCATTAATTTCCCCATTGACATCGATGTTAATTCTGGTCCCTTTGCCCGGCTGCAACTTTACCCCAAATTTTCGTTGGGCTGAATGCTTTTCACTACAGACAGTGAAACAAATGTTCATGTCTCTGCACCAAAATTTGTATGAGGTTGACCACCAAAATTTTGAGATACACAAACTTGAAGAAGCATACTTAAAACGTAACTATTCGCCGTAAATATCAACCTGATAACTCTGTTATCCTTCCGCCTCTAAATCAGGAATATTTACCAAAACCTGGCAGAAAATGTTAATTTAAACCCTCTTCGTCCATTCTAGACAAAAAATCAACAAAAATGGGCATGCAAAGGGCAAGAAAAGAGACAGAGAGAGAATTGCTATAAATAGACGAACTACAATTTGTGGGTACCGAGATGGTGAAATTTAATGGTGGTCTGCCTCCACCACACAAAAAATTAACAATGTCTCATAAAGTTAATATTATTTAATCACCACACAACTGGTATATAGAACCCTTGCAAAAATTGCTGCCTTTTAATATGTGGCAATAAAAAGGGTTAATAGACAAAATAAATCTAATTTGTGGAAATGTTACAAGTTATTTTTGTTATTTGGATTACATATCAAGTTACTGATATTTAGATGCAGATCTAGAACAGAATGGTACATCATTTTGGGTATAGATGCACAATAAATTATAAATTTTTCACACATAGTTGCTTCATTCAATCACGGTTCAAAACACAATTTTTTCACACTGAGTTTAATTTCTTATTTATGTGTTTTACAGTAACTGTTAAAAACTTGAAAATTTCATTACATGTACATCTTCAATTAATTTAATACCATTTTTTTTATTCTCTCCACTTCACCAACACTTCATCTGTTCGGTAACGCTGGGTACAAAATGTGTCGTCTAGAGGTGAAGTCATTCCACATTTAAACATTTCTAGTCCTGCTTGTGCTATCATGGCACCATTATCAATACAAAATCTTTCGTCTGTAGCATAAAGTACAGCATCCCTTTCCTCTGCCATCTTCCTCATCATTTCTTGTAAATGTTTATTACAGCCAACTCCGCCCACAATTAACACTTCTTGTGAACAACAATGAGCCATAGCCCTTTCTGTAATTTCTACTAACATAGCAAATATTGTCTCTTGTAATGACATACATAAATCAGCTGGTGTGTATTCCCCTTTTTTAATCAATACAGGTGCTCTTTCTTCAATGAATGACAATAAGCCTGAAAAAGACACGTCCATGCCTTTCACTGCATAGGGTAATTCAAGGAATTTTTCACCCTTTTTAGCCAGTTGTTCTATATTATAACCTGGACTTGGATCATTAGAAAGTTTTATTACACGAGCAAATCGGTCAAGGCAGTTGCCGACTGCGATGTCAATAGTTTCACCAAATATTCTGTAGCGTTTCTGTGAATATGATATCACCTGAGTGTTGCCACCACTGACATAAAGTACTGTAGGATTGACTGCTCCAGTTATTAACCGACCCATTTCTATATGACCTATACAATGATTTACAGCTACAATGGGTTTCTTCCATAGTTGAGCTACAGTTCTGGCAACAACAGCTGTGGAAATGAGTGGAGCTCCCATCCCCGGCCCTTTTGTATAACACACAACATCAATCTGTTCTGGAGTGACTTTTGCCTCTTGTAAAGCTGCTTGTAAAATGTCCAGTGCATGTTCTCGGTGGTGTTTTGCTGTGTCCCGTGGAAGAAAACCTTCTCCCGGTGGAGTTATGTAGGTGTGTCTTGGGTTTGAAAGGACAACACCATCTTGAATGATACCTATGCCAAGTTTATTGGCACTCCCTTCAAATCCTATGGCAATGACCATGTTACGTTTGTTTTTATACAAAAGAGTCAACAAAATAAATAAAATTTACAAATTGCACATTATGTCATCACGCCGCCTTGAAAAAGCATGGTTAGAGTTACACCCCTTACTGAGCTCTTTTCAAGAAAACCACGAATAGTTCAATTTGTCTAGCTTCATTATCCAGACGATTTGCTTCGCTTAAAATATCATAGTGACGCACTGACACAATGATCCGACAATTCGGTTTTCAACAAACAAATTCGCAGTTTACATTATATCCCCCAAGACATTTTGGGGCCGTTTCATACTAGTCCCTGGACTTTTTGATATCCAAAGGAACTAAGGTCTTTGAGATATAAACATATTTAAGTTTCATCAAACCTCTAGCGGGTCCACAACCTTAACCTTAAAACAATTTGCGTTCAAGGACCGACTATTTTGTCGGGCTGTTACGGTCCGATATTTACGGAATTCGAACTCAATCATCACCAGGGTGTAATAATGGTAGGCCTATATTTAAACGATTTTTAAAATCGGATAAAAATTGTGACCTCCATGTGTCCACAAAAACATGATTTTTCGTACAATCAGGGGCCATAATTCATGAAGTTACGATCCGATACATATCGAAAGGAACCGAGATCTTTGGAAGATAAACCTATATTTCAAGGTTCGTCAAAATTGGATAAAAACTGCGACCTGTACGTAAAGTGTCCACAAACAAATTGTGGACGGACGGACAGGGGCGACGACAATCCACATGAAAATGTGGACGTATAAAAATAACGGCTCAACTGATCGAGTTGGAAATGTGTAACAATTAGACCTAGAAAGGGTAATTGCAGGGTAATTTTGAATAATAATCGCAATATGCCGAATAAGCTCGGTGGAAAACACAGTAAGATACCTTTGGCCAATCCTATTTTCCAAACAATAAACACAATTAATAGGAACGATTTTATCTTAAGCCCCCTCAAAACAGTCTGAAAAGTCACTTTTTAATTGTTTAAAGGGATTTCTTTTGTTTGATAATGTTTAAAAGGCCAAATTCTACGCCCCCTCGCAATTCAAATTTCATTCATACTTAACAGAATTAGCAAATCCATTTTCAGTTTTATGAAATCGATGTCCCCGGATTTTTTTTGTCATATCCGTCACGTACGTACTAGATTTAAATAAGTCACAGCTGGAACTCCATACAATCATCACGGGGCAACGTGCGTAATGATGCACGTCATTAGGATTCACGTAGGTAGACTCTGCCTTTTAAAACATTGAAATATATTAAAGACTTTAAATCACCACATATACCTTGTCATATCCGAACACCAAAAATTCATACGTGAAGCGAGAGAGAGAGAGAGAGAGAGAGAGGGGGAGAAAGAGAGAGAAATGGGGTTTAATGTCCACTCGACACAAACTAGGTCATTTCGGGACTAACACATTGTTCAATTTTATTTCAATAATTCGCTTGTGCTTAGGGGTCTTTAGAAGTGGGAGGAAACCAGCGGGCCCGGAGAAACCCACGAGGTTGGACAGGAGACCCTACTCCTTGTCACCTACAACCGGAGAATCGAAATCCCGCCAGTTGACTCAATGGCACGTGCTAACCATTCGCCCTCCCCCCTTCATATGTGAAGCACACATTTTGGAAAAGTTTTTAGCAGTTTATGCATTGTCGTCGTGTCCTCCTCGACCAGACGGGGAATCCCGTACATTTTAACCTTGCGCGCTAGCTGGATAATCCATCAAAGATTAAAGTGGTCATCTCCGTCAGTCATAACCGTCACATTTTCAGTGATTTCAGCGGTGACGGAGAAGACACTGACGTAACGGATATGATTTTTTAAAATTTTCTAGTCTATTACAAATGTACTTATTTCGTGATGTTTTCCGTTGATGAATGCCTCTAACACCAGCCGAAAGAGCCAAGAGATACAGAGAGAGGAAAAAGTCAAACAAAGAAACAAAGGAAGATTTCCTACGTAAAGACAAAAACAAAAAGAGGGAAAGTTATATACCGATAAATGATAGATCAGACAGAGATAAAAGAAGAATCAGAAAAGCATGGCTAAACAAGGGGTTGCTTTTTTCCAAGAACAGCTTTTAACCCCACCAAGTACCCGAGATGCGGTCGAACCAGGAAACCAAGTCTTTGTTTTTCCCCAAGTTACGTCAGAATCAAGACGGATCATGAGAGGCAGCAGAAAGGTCAGGAAGGATAGAAGTACAACGCATAAAACAAAATTGGCCAGCTACAAAAATAAATTCCACAGTTAGAAATCAAAGTAGAAAAATATAAAAAAAGCGGCACCAGAGGGTTTCAACAAAATTAGACAACGTGACCAATTCGCCATAGAAGAGCAATAGGGTCATATACTGACAAAAGAAGCAATCCCTTGTCTTTCAAATCTTATACGGAAACGTCGAGACGATACCGTCTCTTCAGAGGTTCAGAAGCTTGTGGCAGATTTTTATACCAGAGATGACTATAGCAGAATGACACCTGGTAAAAAAGAGATCATAACTCACCACCAAGAGAAGGTACAGAAGCGACTACTTTCCGAGACCAGTCAGAATTTGCATGCAAAGTTCTTGTATGAAAATCCGTCAACCCCAATTTCGTATTCAAAATTTGCAAAATTACGACCCTTTTGGATTGTCATTCCATCCATCTCAGACAGGGACACCTGTCTCTGCAAATAGCACAGCAACCCTCAGTTAATGGCTGACGTACTTACTAAGGAACAGGTCATCACTTCCTCAGATTTAGTCGACCGAATGAAAAAGATGGTGTGTGTCATACACAATAAAGCTTGTATGTATAGGGAATGTGAAACTTGTAAGACCAGTGGTTAGAACGTAAGCCAAGAGAAAAAGCGGAAAAGGTGGTTGACTACTATCAGTGGATTTCCAACAATTTTCTGACAATTATGCATGCAAGTATAGTGAAGAAGTTCAGAGCGCCCACTTTGGGGCATCCAGAAATCAGGCCACTCTTCATACTGGTTTATTCTATGTGGGCATCAATCAAACTTATTCTTTCTGCAGTATTTCGGTGTCAATGCGACATGATCCGCTTACCATTATGGCACATTTGGTAGCAATACTTGAGACGTCAGCACCACCGACAACAGTTTCAACTCTACACTTCGTCAGCGATGGTCCGACCACGCAAAACCGAAATAAAATGAATTTTTATTTAACATCAACATATCCATTCCAATTAGGGTACAAACATGTTACATGGAATCTGTCGGAGGCAGGTCATGGTAATGGGGCGGCGGACGAATCGGCAGTACAATTAAAAGGGCTACAGATCGACTGGTCTCAAACGGTACCTATATCAGAAATGCTAACGACCTTTATAAACATCTGAAACTTTTTACATCGATAGAGTTATTCCTGATTGATAGGGAGCAGTTCACACCTATTGAAGATATTGTACCAGACCAACTAATGTTGTTTACGGAACAATGAAACTACATCAGGTAAGTTTATGTTGTAGCAAAATGTCCACTGGCCATAAAGTACATACAGTATTTTGATGTAATCTAACACCCTTAGCGTCAAATCATTTTGTGTTTGATTTTTCTGATTTATCAAATAACCAAATCATACATTGTATTTTGGGAGCCGCGGTGACCCAGTGAGTAAGGCGCGGGCTCACTAAACTTGAGGTCCCGGGTTCGATACCGGTGTTGGCCGCGAAAGTTCCTCGGGATTTTACGGCGCGTTGTCAGTGATGCAGGACGGAGGGCCTGGCAAAGACAGCGCCTAGTTATTCGAATGGAACGAAAACCGAGGTCCCGTGTACACGTTGGCGTGCACGTAAAAGAACCCTTTGCAGTTAGAATTCAATATAAGAGTAGGCCGTAGCGCCGCTATCCGGGCAAAATTTCCCTCATAGCACACTGTATGGCGTATGGCCGTCTTCGTTAGCCAAGTCGGAGCAGAAAGGTAGAACGTTAAACCCCATTTCATTTCATTTCACGTTGTATTTAACTGTTTTACTGCTTGCTTTATGTCTAAATAAGTACTATGGGTGTCTATTTTTTCAGCTCTTATATGAACGTACATCAGTGGTTAAACATAGAGAAGTTAGTTGCTTTTGTCATGGATCAACAGTTGTTTGTAATTGTTTTGGACTGAAAGAAGCTTGGCTTACGCCGCCATCTGATACAAATAAAATACATACTTTTATTCGCTGAAATACGTCCTAACAAGATCAGATATTAGAAGGATATTAGACTGTTTGTAAAATGAAAGAAAAATATCCCACTGGTTTGGAAATATTCCCGATTCCGATCAGATTACAGGACAGGGCAAGACATATTCAATGTTTTACTGTACGTACAGGGCCTAACCTTACATAGCGTCATAGTTCTACGCTTAGATAGGACATCAAGACAGGTATGACATCATAGTTATTAATTCTGTTACATAATAGTTTAATATACATTCGGTTTATTTTCAGGTACAATCAACGAGACGGCAACTCAAGAAACTACCCTACTCCAGCCCCTTTCTCCAGACGTTTCGTTGTTAGACAAGTGGTGCATCGTTGTCTATAACGGTCAACCGTATCCAGGATAATCATAGACACTGACCTAGGACATCTCCCTCAAATTCTTAAACCTAACCTACAATCTCGCCAACAATCACGTGCCCTAATCTTATTTACATCTCAGCGGCATTAATAGATTTAGCCCAAAACATAAATCCTTCTGATGATTTTTGGGATTAACCTATTAGAGTGGGCCAAATGTCAAAATTGGTCGGCCCTGCCCATTCAACCTTTAATGCACGTCTCCAGTAAAAAACAACCCTTGGCAGCTGGAATTCAATATAAGAGTAAGTCATTGCGCTACTGTAGGGCAAAATTCCCATCATAACACACTGATGGGGCCCAGTCGGAGCAGAACAGTAGCACGTCCATTTTATTGACGTCTATTTTTGTCAACAATTGTAATGAATCCTTGTTCCTACGACTATACTGTATAGTATCACCTGTCCACCGCATTACTTTTAACATCATCATAATGAGTCAACAGAAAAAAAACAACCTTTAGTTGCAATTTGTTCCACGCACAACTTTGACCTGCCTAGTTTGAAATGATTGCAAACGCAATCATTTGTTGAAAATAACATAGCGTAAATGAGAAAGATTTTATTTCATTAAATATGTCTATCCTAGAAAGTATATCTTTTGAAGAATAATAGTAAATATCACAGTTAATGCAATTTAAAATAATTTAACTAATATTTGGTTTATAATAAGGACGGTGTGCACTTGTGGAGTATTTGTTGTGACTTTGTATTTTATTTGTATTTTCTAAAAGTCTTAGAAATACCAATCTAAAAAATAAAAGGATTTTAAGCCAATTTCAGCAAAAGGCACAGTTCAACAGATTATATATATGTGTGTTAAATACATATGTATACCAACAGTAGGTCATCAAGTTACCATTTTCAAATTTACACATTAAAACAAAGCATTTCAACTTACTAATTTACAAGTTTCAACAATCTATCAAGACTAATTATTTCATTTCCATATAACAATATACTTATCTTATACTGATAATTAAAAATATAATATTAAGATCGTGTATTAAATGATAATGATTAATAATTATAATTATATACATGACTAAGTTATAGATTATTTAATTTAAAACAAAAGTATCGGGGAGTGGGAGGAAATATCCAGGTCTTAATTCAGTGAATAAATTAAGACAATGAATGACATTGATATGGATATAGTTTTATTGAAAGCAAAAGAAGAATCTGGGCTGTTTAAGGACAGATCTAAAGAGCTACAGTTAAATATCATATAGTACTAAGTATACATGTCAGATGACTTGAGACAGATTTATAAGTTTAATATGACAAAGTACAATACTATACATACAGGCAGGCAATTTATTATTCAAGTCCATAAATATATATGTTACATTTTTAGGTTGTATTTTTTACCAGACAACAAAATTAAATTGTTAAAAAACATAATTCTTAACACTTCCAATAAGCCTGCATCAATTGCTGTCTTAATCAAAAGTTCCATGACAGAATTTAACTTTAAATACATAGGTTAATACACATATTATAAAAGGCAGTTTACATTGATATGTGTTACTAAATCATTCTAGGCTTGTTTACATATTATCTTAATGTTCTTGCTTTTCTATTTAATCTATTATATATTTTACTAATATTATCATTAAATAATTCTCGATGGGATTTTCCACTTAATTCAGCTGCTCTCTCTGTCCAGTAATGTCCATTATCAATATGTACTTGACTGAAATAAATGAAGATAAGTTGATAATCATAGATACAATTAGAGTGGAATGGCTATATCTTAAATTTTTAGTTCAGTGCATAACCGGTGGTTCCCAGAACCCTGAAGTGGTTGGCAATTCCAGTTTATTCCTATTGGATCAACTCTTTGCACCGAGACATGTACACATCCATTCAGCACTAATAGTCACAAGGGGACTAATATTGTATAATTCTGTTTCAAAGATTCACTTGCAAGTAGGGGTCTTTAGCATGGAAGGAAACCAGAGTATCCGAAGAAAGCTCACCAGATTTGGCAGGCGATCCTACTTGTTATATACAACAGATACTAGGCAAAAGTACAAAATTATTACATGTGGCTTACTCCATTTGTCTTATGGAAATATTCTTCCTTATGATTGCTTTATATTAAAGTTAAGGCGAGATTCAAGGAAGTATTCAATTCAATGTGGCCATCTCCATACTGATGTCATTTAGTAATTGAAAGAGAGAGAGAGAAATGGGGTTTAACGTCCACTCAACACAAACTAGGTCATTTCGGGACTAACATATGGTTTAATTTTTTTATTTCAATAATTTGCTTGTGCGCAGGGGTCTTTAGCAGTGGGAGGAAACCGGAGGACCCGGAGAAACCTACGAGGTTGGACAGGCGACCATACTCCTTGTCACGTACAACCGGGGAATCGAAACCCTGCCAGTTGACTCAATGACAGACCGTATGATACAGCGCGCGCGTGCTAAGCATTCGGCCATCTATCCCCCCCATTAAGTAATTGAACTAAAAATACAAGGGTTATTTGAAATTCATGTGCCACAATTTATTATCTTAATTTACAGTTTCTGTATCGATATGTCGTCAGACACAATTACATGTACATTTATTTACAAGGGCATGCGGTTAGTAAAATGTAATAGAAAATGAACCTTGTATATCATCATGAATACATGGGACTGTACCTCCTGTATTTAGCTAGACTTGTATCTAAAGCAAGGTCATCTAGTGTATCATGTGTTGGGTAGCGATAACGATGACTTCTTTCAACATCCTGAAGTAGAGAAATTATATATTTGCATTCATTTATTGTAGGACAATAAATCTGGAATTTAGTAAGATCCGACAAAGACTTGAGACTTGACACACGTAATTATTTTTACCCTTACTTATGTAAATATGACAAAAGTTTATACCATTAAAATAAACCTTATATTTTAAACATTATGGAACAAAATTAATCAGAAATTTCTAAGAAAGATAGGTTGCCAGGCAACGAAACATACGCCCACAGCAGTTAAATCGTTTGGGCAGTCAACAAGAGTTGTCGCATATTTCTACTTTTTTCGGTAATGAAACATTTATAATACACTAAATTCTGATTAAGAGCAACAACTCACGAAGTAATTATCAGAAAACTATTTGTTTGGTTTTTATAAAGTTCTGCCCCATGCTAACGTTTTGTATACAAAGCTTTTAATATCATAGATTTAAGTGTTCAAGGGCCATAACTTTGGCAGTAATTATCGGAAATTGTTGAAAATCAATAGGAATCTTCGTCTCATGACCTCAAACACTGTGTATAAATTTAAAGTCAATTGGATATTAACTTTAGCCTCTAGAGCATACACAAGATTTTTTGAATTGATCAAGGGCCATAACTCTGGCAGTAATTATCGGAAATCACTGAAAATCAATAGGCTTCTTCGTCTCATGACCTTAAACACTGTGTATAAATTGAATGTCAATCGTATATTAACTTTGGCCTCTAGAGTGTCTACAAGATTTTTCAAAGTGATCAAGAGCCATAACTCTGGCAGCAAATATCGGAAATCGCTGAAAATCAATAGGCTTCTTCGTCTCATGACCTTAAACACTGTGTATAAATTTAAAGTCAATCGAATATTAAATTGATCAAGGGCCATAACTCTGGCAGTAATTATCAGAAATCGCTGAAAACCAATAGGCTTCTTCATCTTATGACCTCAAACACCGTGTATAAAGTTAAAGTCAATCGGATATTAACTTTAGCCTCTAGAGTAGAGCGTCCACCGGATGGGGGCGACGACAATATACAACCACATTTCAATGTGGGCGTATAAAAACAAAATAATTTATAAACCTAATTTAAACTAAACTAAACTAATCAAAGTCAATTCTACCGGTAATAAAAAGTTGAAACTAAACTACTGTCAAAATGTAAAACAGATAATGTTTTGGAATTTGTTAGAATTCAAATAAAAAGCATAACTAGCTAGAATATGGACACAACTTTTTGTGGATTCTTACACTAAAATATTCTAAATCAAAAAATACCCCGCCAAACAGCTCCCTCTTTCTAAATTAACTTTTAAAGTGACAATGACAGATTTAACATTAAGTGGTTTCCAAAGAATACTTATTTTCCTTGTCTAAATAATAAACCTGGCTAATACTTGGGGGGGAAAAGGGACTGATTTTAAACACAGTTGTGTAAAATAAAGAGGAACAAAATCTTGGTACATACTCTGTACAATCTCTGCAGCATGTAAATAAAATGATAGTTATTTTCAAATATAAAGTAAGCTCATATCAAATATAAATGATTATTAATAATATTACATAAAAAAATCTAATGGCACGAGTTCAAATTAGATTTGACAATAAGTGCTACATTATTTATCAAACAGATTAGATCTACATGATACATGAAATGTAATGAAGTTTAATGGCACACCAGCGCCAATTTTGCATTTGGCCCACATCACCAAAATTGTGGCAAAGCGAAGACAGAACATGGATTTTAGGTATAAAGAAGTTTCTAATATGGCTTCTATTTTGTACTGGAGGTTACAAGGGGCTTTGTTGTTTTGAAACTCATGGAACCTGATTATCTAAAATTATTTAAATGTTCACTAACTTTAAAAAATTAATTTAAAACTATAAAAAGCCTTACAAAAAGTTCTAGATAAAAGAGAGCAGTAAAATAAATTTTGTAAATGTTAGTCAAAACTAGCCTAACACATGACATGGCTTACTCTCTCAGATAGCTTTTCTGCAGTACTGAAAAATGGAGCCTCAGAAAATCGGTCACGAAACCTTGTTCTGTTCAACACTGGGCTCACAGGACGACTAGGTAAGGGACTTCCACTTCTGCCTTTGCAATTTGTCATTGGTGTGCCATAATATGCGTCAGCCCTGCTGGTCCTATCATAAAATGAGGGTATGTCGTCTGTTGTTTTAGAATAAACGTCATTTGTCCTTTTAGAATGCAAAACGTCTGCTTTTTTAGAATGCAAGTTACTTGTCATTTTATAATTTATGTCATCTGCTGTTCTAGAATATTGGTCGTCTGTCGTTTTAGAAGGTAAACCACTTGTCATTTTTGATCGAGTAGATCTGGTAGCAAATTTCTTGCTCTTACTAGGACTGCCGCTATCCTTCTTAAAAGTTCTGTCATTGCCCTTGGTTGTCCTCGAATAAGTGTGTATGCGTTTAGTGTATTTTTTGGTTGTGCTTGTTGTGGTCCCGTCAGCGCTTCTACCAACAGACGTCTTGTATTTCGTTTTAACTTCTTTATGTCCATCACCTAAGCCACTTTTGGTGCCAGAGCGAGACTTCTTGGTACCTTTTTTTCTAGAAGAAATCCCTATGGTCTTTTTTGCACCAGGATAAGTATCTGTATCCCCACTGATCAAAGAGTGTTCATCTGAATCACCAAAGTCATCTAGATTATCTGTAAAATCCTTATTACCATGAGGTTTATCTACATCAAGATCTGTTCCGGAAATAGAATCAATGGTGTCAATATCATCAGTCAAGTCATCCATGTGGTCTACTATTCTAAAATGTTGGTCCATATCTTTGGATAAATCAGATACTGGACTAACAGCACCCTTTCGTTTCGAAGAATAATCTATTCTTCTGCTTATTCTAGATGGTCTGTCTGTATCAGAAAATAGGTAATCGGCACCATCTCTATTTCCAGCAGAAGAATCTATGCCGTCAGAATATTGATCAATGTCATCTGCAGCCGAGGGATGATCACCTGTTCGGTCAGAATAAAGACTCCTGTCACCATGAATCCTTCTACTATAAGGGCCTTCTAGGTCATCACCTGTTAGATCATAAGGACTTTTAACACCTTCCCTCCTGGTGCTTTTTGGGCTACCAACTTCACCATTATAAGGACCATCATATATTCTAGAAGGACGAACACCTATAAGATCAGAATAGGGACCTTTTCCCCTTCTATAAGAGCCACCAATGTCATCACGTATTTTAGCTGGATGATCTTCTAAATCAGAATAAGGATTACTAGCATCCTTTCTCCTGCCGTACGGGCCACTTATGCCATTACTTATTCTAGAAGTACCATCACCAGGAAGATCAGAATAGGGACTTCTGGCACCCTTTCTTTTACTATAATGGTCACCCATGTCATCACTTATTCTATCTACTTGATCAGTATAAGAGCCTTTTCTGCCATAGGGTTTATCCTTTATGCTATCTGACTGTTGTTCTGAACAAGGACTTTCAGCACCCCTTCTAGGTTGCCTTCTTTTACCATAAGGACCGTTGCCTCTTCTTCTACTATGGGGTGAATCATTATCAATTATTGTTGCTGGCTGTTCAGAATAAGGACTTCTAGCACCATTTCTTTGTACATTAGGTTGTGGATCATCACTTAGTCGAACTGGCTGTTCAGAATAAGGACTTCTAGCATCCCTTCTCCGACCATAGGGTGAAGTGTCATCACGAATTCCAGCTGGCTGTTCAGAATAAGGACTTTTAGCAACCCCTCTTCCATCATAATGGGGTATGTTATCACTTATTCCAGCTAGTTGATCAGAATATGGACTTCTAGCACCCCTTTTCCGACCATAACTTGAAATGTCATCACTTATTCCAGCTGGCTGTTCAGAATAAGGATTTCTAGCACCCCCTCTTTGATCATAATGGGTTATTCCAGCTGGTTCATCAGAATATGGACTTCTAGCATCACTTCTATCATAAGGGGAGGTGTTGTCACTTTTTCTTGCTGGCTGTTCTGAAAAAGAATCTCTAGCACCTCTTCTACTATATGGGGAGGTGTCATCACTTATTCCTGTTGGCTGTTCTGAATAAGGACGTCTAGCACCTCTTTTACTTATTCCATTTAGCTGTTGAGAATAAGGACTCTCAGTGCCTCTTCTTCTGCTAAAAGGGCGTGTGTCATCAATTCTTCTAGCTGGTTGATGAGAATAAGGACTTTCTGCACCCTCTCTTGGGCTGTATGGGTCAATATCACCACCTATACCAGCAGGCAAGTCCCCGCTTACATCTGTATATGGACTTCTAGTCCCCTTCTTTTTGCGGTATGTGACAGGTTTTTTGTCATAATAGGGACTTCTGGAACTTTTTCTGCCATAAGGATCATCCTTTATTCTAGAAGGTTTGTCATCTGCCGATTCAGAATAAGGATCACTGCCAGTATCTGGGCGCCTGTTTTTTTTTTTCTCATTTTTATATTTGTCCGTATCATATCTGTCAGAAATAGGATATCCGTCAACGTCATCTAAAGATTTTTTTTTTTCATTGGGATATTTCTTTATACTTTCCTTTTTATTTGGTCGTTTATTACTGTCTTTTTCAAGTGGTCTTTTATTACTGTCATTATCTTTGTCAGAGTGAGGACTTACATCTCGTCCGTAGTATGTATTTCGAGGACTGTACTCTCGACTTATGCGTACATTTGGTAGTCTGCGGTTGAGAGGACTGTCATATAAGTCTTTTCTTGAGCGTGGAGCTGTTATTAAGCGTGAACTAGGACTTATGATTCTGCGTGAAGATGGACTTAAGCTACGCTGTCTGTTTCCAGGGCTAACTGATCGGGTTCTATAAGGCACACCATAATCTCTTACTCTTGATGTTAGTTCGGCAACTTCTGAGTCTGAAAGGAGAGTTATAATAATAGTCAAATTTTTCTATCAATTCAATAGGTGAGGTTGAACAATATTACATGCTGTAAAAATGTTTGATATAAGATGCTAAATACTTTTCGTTTATAAATGAAGAATAGCTGGAAATATGTTGTAAGAGAGTACTACTTGCCATCATCATGTTCATCATCATCATCATCATCGAAATATTTTTTATAACCATATATTGGTGATTTTCTGGATGAGGTAGGAGTCTAAATAAAAAAAAAAAAAAAAAAAAAAAAAAAAAAATTATTATATCACTCACACCTAACTAGTGAAAAATTTAAAATTACAATTGGAATGTAAAACATTAACATGTTTCCTATATTATAAAATTTCAAATACATGTCTCATTTTACAGCGCACATAAAACCTAACATAATTTGGCCAAGTTTTCACTAGATAGATATAACATACAACCCAACTATCGGTTGCCTGGCAAGATACGTCCACATTTTGCAAGAACAAGCTAAAAAAAAATAAAAAAAATTCTAGGACCATACAACTAAGGGCCATAATCCAGAAGTTAAAGTGTGAGATGCACAAATGTCGAAAAGAACTGAGATTTTTGGGATATAAACATATATTTTATGTTTCATCCAAATCGGACAAAAATTATGAATTACAGAGAGTCCACTGCAATCTTTAAAGTATAACATACTTTTATACTATTTGCTTTCAAGCAGCAGCCATTTTGTCAACCTCAAGCATCAACAGCGTTTAATGGTGATATATTTAAACAGTTTTTAAAATCGGATAAAAATTGTGACCTATGCTAAAAAAAATGTGATTTTTTGGACAATCAGGAGCCAAAATTCACGAAGATACGGCGACAACTTACGGTCCGATACACGCCAATAACAAAAGGACCAAGATCTTTTTCAGATAAACCTATATTTCAAGGTTTGTCAAAATCGGATAAAAATTGTGACCTCTAGAGGGTCCACAAACAAATTTTGGATGGACGGACAGGGGCGTCGACAATATACTTACACATAAAAATGTGGGCGCATAAAAACCTGGTTGAAAGATGGAATGTGTAAACTATAAACACAATCTAATAAAATCAAAGATTAAAAAAGCAAAATAGGAAGCTAGACAACTTTTGATAGTTTCAGAGATTTGTAATACAGTACCTTAGATAGAAGAGATTTGGTTCTTTGATTAGGCAAATATTCTAAACTGCTATATCCATCAAAAGAAACTAAAAGAGAATTGTACACCATGCAGTGCATGCTATATATAAAAAAGGCATTTATAATTATGCACAACATTCAAAATTAGTACCATCACTTAAAAATCTTTTGTTTTTGTAATCTGGAGCAAAAATAAACAATAACAAGCCAACAGTGAGGCTGATGTCCCCCACTGAAATCCCAAAATAAACAGATGACACAGACTGATTATTTGCACATTTATCTTTTTCAAAAGAAAGTATCGAGCAATCAAACTAATTATCAACTATACACTAAGTTTCATCACTCTCTATCAGGTAGAATCAAAGTTATCTTGTCCCAAAGCATCGAACAATGAAATTGCTTAGCTTTATCTCGAAATGTTAATCATTGAACTCAAGACATTCACCTAATGAACATCTACATCAAGTTTAAACATTCTACCTGAATTAAAAGCAGAGTTGCTATGTTCCAAAGTCTTGACCAATCAAATTGTTTATCGCTCCTTAGCCTAAGCAGAAAATTCTCATTCAAACTTAGTCAGGTAATGATATAATGAATCTATACTCTGAGTTTCATCGCTCTCACTTAATTATAACCATAAGTTATCGTGCCCCAAAGCATCAACCAATCAGATTGGTTATCTCTGCTTACCGTAAGCAGACAATATTCATCATCGAAGGCCATCAAGGCATTCACCTATTGAACACCTACACCAAGTTTGAACATTCTACCTCAATTAGAAGGAGAGTTATTGATGTAATGAAACTATACACTAAGTTTCATCACTCTCACTTTATTAGAACTAAAGTTATCGTGTCCCAAAGCATCAACCAATTAAATTGCACTTATCTCTGCTTTCCCTAAGCAGAATATGCTCATCTTCAAACTCTATCAAGGCATTGACCTAATAAACACGTACACCAAGTTTGAACATTCTAGCTCAATTCGAAGTAGAGTTATTGTATCCCAAAAAGTGTGACGGACAGACAGACGGACAGACAGAAAGACAGGCGAACCTATTTTAATAGTCCCATGTCTCTTCGAAAGGCGGGGGACAATGAGATGATTCTTTCATTAGAAGAGAGAAGTAGGGAAGAGAGAAATGAGGTATTCATGTTCACTCAATATTTTATTTCATATGGATGGTATATCAACGTATGGATTGTATCTAATTAATTTGCGTGTGTAGGGGTCTTTAGCTGTGGGTGAAAATGTCATTAAAAGAATGTTTTAAGACTCTGCCTTCCCCACTATATTGCTATAATGGGGAAAGATAATGGGAAATATATTTTTAAACATATCAATGAATAGTGTCACAGAAATCATCCATAATTATTATTTTTCTAAAAGTTTACCTTTGGTCTATTGTAAACAAAAAGGTTTATACATGTAATAACATTTAAATAACAAATATGATCAACTATATAGGGCATGTTACTGTTAGTAAACACATCAGACATGTTTTAGTTGGAGCGGCACCTTCATGCATGTAACTTATTTTAAGAGTATGCTGTATCAATCATGCATATAGTTGTGTTTACACAAACAAATGTATAATACCTCCATATAGTTTTGATAAGATCTACATATATGACCAGCTGGATGATAGTGTTTATCATGACCCCAATACAACCTTCCAAGATGGCGCTTATATGACTGACAAATCGAACAACATTTTAATGTGTAGGCATCATAACAGAGGGGACAATAATCTGTGAATGAAGTTGATATAATAACATGTTAATTATTGCTTAGGAGAGAGAGAGAGAGAAAGAGAGGGTTTAACCTCCACTTGACACAAACTAGGTCATTTCGGGACCAACACATGGTTTAATTTTATTTCAATAATTCGCTTGCGCGTAGGGGTCTTTAACAGTGGGAGGAAACTGGAGGACCCAGAGAAAACCCACGAGGTTGGACAGGCAATTCTACTCCTTGTCACCTACAACCGAGGAATCAATTATTGCTTAGGATGGATATATGGATTTGGAATAGTCCTGCTAATATCCACCAAAATGAGTAAGCACTTTCAGAGGCACTGTACTAAAGATTATTATTTCACAATAGAATAGTTTGTTAACATGAAAATATGTGTTAATGTGTACTAATTGTTGCTCAGATGACAGTGAAATCATAATGGTTTGTGTTGCACAGTTTTAATTAATCAAATCTTGTTAGGTTTACAGTATGTTTCAAACGCTTGAGTAAACAAGCAGCAGTTTGGAGTACTCATGTTTAGGCCTTTAAGGACCATCCCATTGAAGAGATTGGGCCACACATAAAAAATTTCTGGTTCCTGGACATTCCTTCCAAAAATTTGATCTTTTTTAGGAGATTTTATTTTGTCAAAGTATCATGTGGCTCACTACCTACAGATAATGAGGTAGCAGGTTTGATTCAGATGTCAGTAGTGCATGATCTAGGGACTTGTAAAATCAACTGGTATCATTCAATAGATACACATCTCTTTAATACAGGATGAACATGTAGTAATGAATGAGCTGGTCATGTAAGGCAGAAGAGGTATCTGAAAACCACAATATTTGTTTTATATGGCCTTACTAGGAAAACAATAAAAATAACTTTCAAAAACATCAAAACAATGAATAATATATCTCAATTGAATAAGAAATTAAACAAATCTTACCTGTGCCTGGTTTAAATTTATTTAAACGAATACATTTATGAGGTTTTGATTTAGCATTCTGATCTGTTACCCCACCTGGTTGTCGACCAATCAGATCTGTATCAAGCTGTTGATTACAGAAATAAGATTAAAAACAAAAATAACAGGCCCTGAATTGTATTATGTGGATGACTAATCGCTTATGTCCATTAAGGGTCACAAGCTCAACTGTAGGGCAGAGTTCTTAATATTCATCTAGTGCCAATTATTTGCTGGGGTGCGAGCTACACGAATAAAGAGGACATTTTATAAGTAACTACTCTTAAAGCTACTGATCGTAATTTTGCATTTTCGGAAATATCTAATTATTCATGTATTAATCCACACTAAAATGATTATTAAACATATATACATTTAACTAAGCAAAGAACAGAATATGAACAGTAAATAATCTCCCAGCATGGATTCATTCAGATGAAAACGAGGCCCATCAAATATAGTCTACAGAGGATACCAAATGTTATGAAATGGAACCAATTTTGTACTGATATTCCTTTTAGAGATTCAACTTCCACAATATTGTGGTTAGCAAAGGATTAAAAATCTACCAATCTTCATATGTTATGTAGTCCACAACCATCAAAAAGATTTTATCAGTTCAACGATATTACATCGATTGTCATGAAAACACCCTTTTGATGTGACTCAATCCGGAAAAAAATTAGTCCAAGTTCATGGAGATGCAGAATAGATAGATAATAATAAGATGTAAATTATACCTTCCTCACAACAAATGGAGGACGCACATCAGATTCATGATAAAGGGTAAGGTCCTCGATTCGCTGATGAAGAGTTGGTGACGGTGTTCTGGAAATAAAATAAGGATCATTTGGATTTTGGGCATAATCAGATACAATGTTTTGTCCATATTTGTGATTAATAACTTGTGGTAAGGGAGCACTGGAACCAATGGGTGTTGTTGCAACACGTATTTTGACACCAGGATACTGGCTTTCAAAAACTGGTGTAGGAGTTCCACCAGGCTGTTTTGTGCTTGGTGAAGCTAAATGTCCCATATCATCTGGATGTCTAGATGAACGAGTCACTCCATTTTGTTGATGTGGTGAGGTTAATTGACCAATTCTATTTGGTTGTGTATGTGGTGCTTTATAAAACAATGCACTTGGGTCTCCTGGTTGGGTAAGTGGTCTTTGTCTACTTATTTGTCTTGGTGTTGGGATGACTGGAGGATGTACACTTTCTGGTCTAGTTATATGAACAGGGTACTGCCTTTTTCCACCTGGTGGGCTTGGATATATTTGTCGTGTTGGACTGCCTTGTCTTCTTGGACTGATAGGTCTTCTTGGACTGACAGGTCTTTTTTGACTACCTAGTCTTGTTGGACTATTTTTCCTTCTTGGACCAGTAAGTTGTACTGGACTGCCCTGTCTTCTTGGACTGGTTGATCTTCTTGGACTAACATGTCGTCCTGGACTAATGTGCCCCTTGTCCTCGTTTGAATGTCTAGCATGATTCAATGGCCTCTCTCTACTGGGGTGTCTTGATCTGGCTAATGGGTCTTTATTTGTTCTAAATGATCTGCCTTGATTTGGGTATCCAGCTTGAGGATATTGTCCTTCATTTGGGTATCCTGCTTGGGGATATTGTCCTTCATTTTGGGGATAAGGTCCTTCACTTAGGTATCTAGCTTGAGGATATTGTCTTTCGCTTGGGTATCCAGCTTGAGGATATTGCCCTTCACTTGGGTATCCAGCTTGTGGATAAGGTTCTTCACTTGGGAATCTTGTACGAGGATATTGTCCTTCCATTGGGTATCCATCTTGAGGATGCTCTCCTTCCCTTGAGTATCTATCTTGAGGATGCTGTTGTTCTCTTGGGTATCCAGCAATGGGATATTGCCCTTCACTTGGGTATCCAGCAGTGGGATATTGTGCTTCGTTTGGGTATCCATTTATAGGATAAGGTCCTTCACTTGGGTACCCAGTTGTATCTAAGGGTCTTTGGGCAAGTGGATACTTTGATCTGGGGTATCTGGTTCTGTTTAATGGTCCATCTTCAACAGGGTATTCATTCATAGCGAATGGTCTCTGATCATTAGAGTGAATGGTTCTTCCATTTTCACTAGGATATTTAGTTTGGGCAAGAGGATACTTAGATCTTGGGTATCTGTTCAAAGGTGTTTTATTGCGAACATATCCATTTTTGGTTATTGGTACCTCGTCACTTGGTTGTCCTTTATTGGAAACTGGTCTCTGAGAACTAGGAAATCTTATAGTCGCTAGAGGTCTCTTCCTGTCAGTTTGTCTTGGGGTTGACAGTGATCGTACACTACCAGGTTTCAGTTTACTTCCTATAACTTTTCTTGGTGTACCAATTATTGATCTTTTACTTGGCTGTTTTGTAGTTGTCAAAGTTTTACCAGTATTTGGTTGCTTTGATGTGGATGATTTTCGATCTTGGCTAAGTTGTCGAGGTGTAGTTAACTTTCTCCCACTACTTGATTGTTTTGGTTGAACTTTACCTGGTGGAACTCGAGTTCTTGATCTGCCTAGTCTAGGTGTTGCTGGTGGATGAAATTTACGCAATACTCCAGAAGCAGTTCTCTGCCCAGCAGACTTTTTCCCTGAACGTCTCAAGTTTTGTGACTTTATATCAGTATCCTCCATATCATCTAGCAAACTACCTGCACCACTATATCCCTCATCATCATCATCATCATCATCCGACATAATGCTAGCATCTGGGTCATCTGTACCAGTAAGATGTGGTAAAATGTAACCAGATGGCCTAGACTTAGTGAAAGTTGGATAATTTTTAAAGTCCACTGCTTGTTGACCATCAACTCTGAGTCTTTTGGTGCCATTACGGTGCCTTGTGAAATTTTGGTAATTATCATAATTAATATCAAAATCATCAACACCTGTTTTTTGTATTTTGTTTCTGTAGATCTCTTCTGCAATCGTCTCATTATTCCTGAAAAATAGATAAGATAAATTATAAATTACAGGAAGATTATATATCCTAAACCTTTCAATTTAATCATTTCAGTTTTAGTTTTAGTCAAAATCATTTTTCTACTGAAATAAATTATCTTTGAAAAGACAAGTTAATCATCATATTTATGTAAGTAATCTAAAAGAATTATAACTTACGAAATTACAATGTTCAGTTTAAATTTTATATTGACTAATTATTGTAGGAATCTAATAACAAGTGTTCTAATTCTAAATTAGGCCATAGTTTCTGTTTCAAAATTATAATCACTGGATGATGGGTCGAAAATACATGATTTACAAAAATTTCAAAAACTTGTTTCTAGCATCAGTTGTGCATAATCCATGTTGTATTACGTCTATATATGTTAACAATATATTTTTAAAGACCAGATTGCATGTAGATTTTTTGTTATGATCATTTTTTTTAATTGCATTTCAACGTTTCAGATAATAAAATTAGTTGCAATTCAACAGGTTTTCTGATACGGACCAAGAAATCGTGCATGTACGATGAAACAGAAACCCTAGCTATTTTTTTTTATTAAAAAGTCAATTTAGAACAATGTTAATTGATAGATGATTATTGTTTTACTCAAGAAATGAAATGGGGTTTAATGTCCTACTGTTCTGCTTCTATACTGGGCTAATGAAGACGGGCATATGTCATACATTGTGCTATGAGGGAAATTTGGCCTGGGCAGCGGCACTATGGCCTACTCTTATATCAAATTCCAACTGCCATGGGATCTTTTACATGCACACTAATGTATACATGGGACCTCGATTTTACTTCAGGCCCTCCGTCCTGCACCACTGACAAGGGGCAACCAGGTCAAAAAAAGCATTTAGAATTGGACCAAAGTTACTTTAGTATTGAAAATAATTTTATGATTCTATCATCTGACCACATCAATTGTTCTAAATTGACTTCTTGATATAAAAGTTACTGTATCTAAAATAGCACAAGCACTTACTAGTCTATAAAAATTGTAGACAAAGCTCCCTTAGACCACAAGTTGTAACATCAGCAAATATTAAAAATATTAAAAAAGAAAGATTTTTTAAAAAAAGAAGCATTTAACAAATAATAACTAAAGTATTATGACTATAAAATTAAACTAAAATGGTTAAGGCTTACAAATTTATCATTGACAAATTTTGTCTAACTAATGGTATAAGAATCCATTTAATAACTGCATTGTGTCTTCAAAAGTTTGATTAAATTTCCTTTAAAGTTTATCCTGAAAATGGTTATTATCTTTTAAATATTTTGTAATTTTTATTTCAATCAACAAGATTTCATGGGATATGTAAAGAGTATTGAAGGAGATGGTCCTACACTGTGACCTTCAGTTTTTATATCATTATTAAACGATTGGTAATAATGACCACTACTCTAATCAACATTTATAAAACTAAACAATGTGTTTGTGACGTTACTACTAGATCTTTCAATATCAGGTTCCCAAGCTTAAATGGCGACATTTGTAGAGTTTGTGTGCCTAAATTAACTGTTAGTCGTGTTTCTACCTTTCCAATTGAAAATCATGGTTAGTTCTTGCACCACCAGTGACCTCAAGGAAGTAATCCTTCACTGAGTGTCTAAAAGATTTTTGAAAATTGATTCTACTAGCTGCCATTCCTATCTGTCTATCATTAGAATGCAGAAATGGGTGGATCATCTCCTGTAGTAGGCACATTTAAGCTTTCATATTTAGTTGTTTACTATTCAAAACATAAAATAAAACTTGCTGCATATAATATTTAAGACACAATGAAATTAAATTGTAAATGGACTAAATAATTATAATATTTTCACAGAATAATAATTAAATATTACGAACTACATGGTTTAATGATAGATTATTTGGAAAATGTATTTTAAAAATATGAGTTAATTTTTTTTTATGATCAATTTCCTATTTAAAAATCATCAAAATAACCATTTATCAATCATTTCATTTATTCGATAGTTTTCTTGGTACATATTGGAATATCAAAGCAAATCCTTCTTTACATATTCACACAATACAAATATTAATTACATATATTTCTCCACACTTTCTTTTTAATATAGAAAAATCATGACCATTACTGCGAAATAGGAAACCCTGAAACTAATATGTTTTAATTTTAATACATACTCAACTCAAAGTATAGAGAGAGAGAGAGAAATGGGGTTTAACGTCCACTCGACACAAACTAGGTCATTTCGGGACTAACATATGGTTTTAATATTATTTCAATAATTCGCTTGCGCATAGGGGTCTTTAGCAGTGGGAGGAAACCGGAGGACCCGGAGAAAACCCACAAGGTTGGACAGGCGACCCTACTCCTTGTCACGTACAACCGGGGATTTGAAACCACGCCAGTCGACTCAATGACAGACTTTATGATACAGCGCGTGCACACTAACCATTCAGCCATCCATACCCCCCAATTCAAAGTATAACATTTCCAAGATTTTCATGCAAATGATGTAATTTCATGAAGTGTGGTTAATCGATTTAATATATCAGACATGTGAAGGTGAGAAAAGGGAAAATAACTAGCTTAATTTTTATTTCAGTATTGCGAATTATTATCAGTGTGTTATAGTGCTGGGGAATGATAACTGAACTTTACTTACTAGTAATCTGAACTGAATAATATAATTTATTTACAACCAATTAAATTTACTCATGATTATTTGATGTGTAAAATATAGAGTGTACATAATAATATTATAAGACATGCCACAAACACAATGTACCTGCGTGTTTTTCTCCCATAACCGCTTGATGCAATTTTGCTATATATTTTACTTTTTCTGAAATATGAACAGCATTCATATCTATTTCAGCAATCACTCAATTTCAATCACTTCAAGAGTTAAATAAGAAAAAATCTTGATGTTTGTTTCAGTTAATTATATCATAGAAAATAAGACAGAAAAGTTACATTATACTATACTATTAAAAAAAAGTAGGGGATATTTGATTTTGGGGGCATAATACTAAAATATGCAAATGACTACGAAAAAAGTCACTATAGAACCTAACAGAAGAAACATTTCCAGTTACATGTGACGCCCAAACGCACCAATAGCTACCGCATGGAATGCGGGTGATGCTTGGGATCATCATGGGGGTCCAACCCAAGATTTGCACGACTCTGACTTTGAATGTTACAGTCATTGTGGCATTGAATTCCAGGGTGGAAACATCAGTTTAATTGTTTTAGTGACCAGAAAACAAATTTTGATATGCGTCGGCTTACCCAAAATGAAAGGTTACGTGCCCTTGGCATGCTACAGATCGGCACAACACAGGCGGTTGTGGCGCGGACGATGAATGTTTCTCAGTCTGTCATAAGCAGGCTACGGTCCAGATACCGTGATACACAATCTGTACAGGACAGACCACTCTCAGGTCGACCAAGGGCGACAACTCAAGCCCAGGATCGATTTATCCGTACCTTGGCCTTGAGAAATCGTGTCATCACAGCAAATCAGATCAGCGCTCGTCTTCAAACAGACACTGGTGTGAGAGTGAGTGGCCAGACGATTCGGAATCGACTGCATAGGGGTCACCTTCGCGCCCGACGTCCTCGCGTGATCCCTTGTTTGAGAGATCATCACATTCAGGCAAGACGTCGTTGGTGTAGGGATCGTCAACACTGGGATAATCGACGCTGGAGCAATGTGATGCTTTCAGATGAGTCAAGGTTCACTGTTGATTTTTTGGACAGACGTAGGAGGGTGTGGCGTCGTCGAAACGAGCGCTTCCAAGACGTTAACGTCATCAGACATGATCGATTTGGGGGTGGTTCTGTTATGGTGTGTTGAGGCATCACTGTTGCTGGAAGAACGGCTTTACATGTTGTTGCAGGGCGTGTTACAGGCCAGTACTACCGGGACAACATCTTGGCAGTCCATGTTGTGTCGTTCGCACGACGTCATGGCCGCCGTTTCATCTTCCAGGATGACAACGCAAGATGTCACAGGGCCAGGATCGTTACAGGTTACCTCCAACAACAGAACATCACCAAATTACCTTGGCCAGCACTGAGTCCCGACCTCTCCCCCATCGAGCATGTCTGGGACATGCTTGGACAGAGGTTACGTCAACGTCAACAACGTCCTGCCAATGTCCAAGAACTTGCTGCTGCGTTGCAACAGGAATGGGACAATCTGGACCAAAATGACCTTAGACGTCTCATTAGGAGTATGCCACGTCGGATCAATGCTTGTTTGGCAAACAGAGGAGGATTTACCCGTTACTGACTTGGTTGTGATGCTGTGGTAACTTTGCTGTTTGACCCCGGGTATCATTTTACCCTTATAATGGTCAGTCTGTGCCTTACTTAGTCTAACGATCATTTGGAATAAATCGATGAATGTGAACTTCATTTCATTTTGTCATTTGTTTCTTCGTCAGTTTCATTAGGTGACTTTAATAACACTTAAAAATCAAATATCCCCTACTTTTTTTGAATAGTATAGTTACATGTAATTAATTAAGAGATGTGCTGAATTGAACTGTCCCATTCTACTTGTTTCAATTTTTCTAATTTCAATAAAAAAACGCATAAAAAGTGAATTAGCAATGGCCAAAAAAGTGTGACTTCAGTACGCAATGCATATGGAGGTATGACAATTCGGATATTGTTTATATTCAAAAATAAAAATATTTAGTAAATAAACATTTGCAATTCAGCTTTTCTCTTAAATAAATATTATGTCTAAGGTAAGTGTACAAAAGGTAAAATAAAAATAAAACTGACTACAATAAAATTAACATAAAATATTTTAAAATAATCTTTAAAAAAAGAAACTTGAAATAAAATAAAAATCTAGGAGTTTTCTTAATTCTAAGTTTAGAAAAAATAAAATTGTTATAACAAATCTGACGTCTGTAGATTACATAATTTAAATTAGTTAGCATACCGTCTTGGTGAACAGGATCTGGGTCGTCTCTTTGATCGCCTTAGTCTCTTCAATGTCTGTGGAAATAAAAATCCATTGCTAAACTTGCGACTGGTTTCAGACCAGATATAGTACAGGAAAATGTTATGAAGCTGTTTTCATGGTGTTTAATCAGACTTTACCAAGGTTAGCTAACTGTAGTGGTCCATGGGGATGCATGTATCAACAATTGATGACATAGTATGGATTCCATACTATGAAAACACTATCAAAAATTCAAATACATACATAAAAGTTATTCCCTAATTTTACGGAAAGTCAATAACAGAAGACAAATTTCACAGAGTTTTGAAAAATGCTGTAAAGAACTCTGCTAAATATCACATCCATAAGATCTCAATTTTTTTAAAAGTAAATTGGGAGGGGGAAATGGTAATTCTAAAATATCAACATATTATTAATTTTGATAGGGTTCCTCCTTATGGCATTCCCTCCAATATAATCATACAATCTGTATCACTTTGACAATCTTAAGTTAATAACAGTCAAAATGTGTACAGAAAGATAACTTGTGAAAAACTGAGCTTAGATAATAGAAAGTGGGAGATAACACTAAAATTTGCACTTGAAAAATCCTTACAAATCTGAAAACAAAATGATAAGAACTGTAGTGGGTAGAGTGTTCATAAAGCTAACCTTACTGTCTTCAAAGGGACATAAATTTTAAATTATTAATAAAACGAGAGATAACTTACATTTTTATGATAATCAATGGCATCTTCTAATGCATCCATGTCATCAGAATATGATTCTTTTACAACTACTTTAGATGAAAACTCCAACTTAGGAGAAATACCCTGAAAAATGAAAATTCGAAACATCTTCAATAAGAGATAATTTGTACTATGACTTTGTAAGTTTGTAATCACATACACTATAAGGCAATTTTGCGTCATGGTAACAAAGTCACAATTTTATAGCAAAAAATAATAATGTATATGATTACTGAATGGTTAGCCTATTTTTTTTGTAACGGGAAACAAAACAGATATTAATTTACTTACAGGGAAAGCAACTGTGCGTTCTAAGAAAATATCTCTATCTCTTGAATGAACTGTTGGTCTGTATGTCTCAAATGGATACAAGAAGTCACGAACATTATTGGTATAGGTAGCTAGATGAACTGCACCGTCTGAATATTCAGACATCTGTAACAGTTCAATAACAACCAACTCATCTGAAATATATAATTTTAAGTTAAAGATACATTCCCAGAAAAGTATTTATCGGGTGGTTATTTCCAATAAAAGTATGGCAATTTTGAATATGTTTTTTTAGTCCAAATACATCATCAAATCACCCAGTTTGTACATGGGAACGTATCTTTAATACATGTACCTTGATGCATTAAAACATATGTAAAACCCACTTAAAAGATTTTAGAAGATATGGGGGTGAGGGGCAATAACTAAAATTGATGGTAAATTTGCACAGGATACCTATTTTCAACTATCTGAAAAATCCAGAAAAATTCAAAACATTTGCCACGCTGAGCACTTTTGGTGTTTTGGGTATTGGTAATATACAATGTATTAATAATAATCACCTTCTAATAATTCAATAACTTCTTCTTCATCCAAGGCTGTAAAATATGTCTAAAATAAAAATAAAATAATCATTTAACTTTAACCATACAACTGACGTAAAATCTAAAGGACACACTTAGTATTTGTGAAGACAGCGATATCAGTACGAACAAACCTCAAAATTACAATTTCAATTTTCTAAATCATAAATGAACTGTCAGATGCACAATAACTGAAACCATTGCCATTCAGTTTAAATAATGAACTCTAACCCACTGTGTACAATTTCTTTGGTTGGGAGGGGGAGGACTCAAAGTAGGTGGGTGGGGAGTGTCTTAGTTTTGGATTTGTTAAATCAAATTAACGCCATTCTTGTGTCAATTTCTGAAAATTTAAAACTTACCTTTTCAAATCTAAATTTTTCATTAACAAGTATAGGAAAAACTGAACTTAAGAGCTGTGTATTTTTATACTGTGAGAAGAGTGCTAGGCTCAAATAGCAATCTTCTTTGCTTGGCAACCAACAACCAGGGGCAGATACCTGAAATAAAATAAACATTACAAATATGTTGGGTCTATATAAAACAAAACACAATATCTACAGAATCTTATTATAAAAATACGGACACAGATCAATTATTATTTTGTATCAGTTAAAGATGGGTTGATAGTCAACTAAACATCCAATAGCAGCTAGATTACCCAAAGCCCAGTTTAACCGGATGGCATACAAGTCTAGAAGCCTAGACCAATCACCGAGTGGAACTTCACAGAGAAGGTTGAGGGATAGCTCAGTCTCCGCCCTGGCACCACTAGATCGATTACCGTGAAACTTTCATCCGGAATTTGAATTTTTTCTCTTTTTGCCATGAACCGCGGGGCCCTGGGACTGGGACCCTCAGGCCCATGCCTAAGCTGGGCTTTGAAGTTGCCCGAGTAATCCATAAAGACAGTCACTATTTTATTATGTTGTAGATAATGGGAAGATTTTACAAGATACTAGAAACTTGATTATAAGCAACAACTCAAAAAGTAATTAAAATTTGATAGGATTCTACTTCTAGTTCTTCTTAGTGTGATAATAAGTAAATTTGGCTGTCCAAGTTATCGGAAATTGTTGAAAATCATTAGGATTTTGTGATGTTGAAAAGGGTAATTATAACTCCGCAATAACCTACAAATTATAATACTCACTGGCAATAAACAAAAAGTTTAGTAAGAAGTGGGGTTGTATACGAGCACATTGCTAGGAAACTTGTATCTGACCTGAATTTCAGACTCCATCAGACAACTGGAAGATGGTATTCTTTGAAAATGTGAAAGAAATGAAAATGAAATAGGGTTTAAGGTCCTACTGTTCTACTCCAACTGGGCTAATGAAGACTGGCATACGCCATACATTGTGCTATTTTTCCCAGGGCAGCAGCAGCAGCAGCCTACTGTTATAATTTATATCAAGGGCTCTTGTACGTGCACGCCAATGTGTACACTGGACCTCAGTTTTAGGTCCCATCCAAACAACTGTATGTTATTCGTTACCAACTCTACGTCCTGCACCTGTGACAAGGGGGAACCAAGCCGGAAAATCCTGATGAACTTTCTAGGCCAACACCGTCATCGAACACAGGACCTCTAGCAGGGTATATGATAAGAAAAATAAAATGATTAGCAATTATTCGATGTTTTATTGATTAGCAGTTCCCCTTGATTGAATAGCAAATAAGTAAATTATCATGGTAACGTATTGAACGATCTCTAAAGCAATAATTTCTACAGGTATACAACTAATGTTTATGTGTGTATGGGCATGGGGGACTTTCATTCTCTTTAATAGACTTTAAGTACGAATAGTGTTATGTTACGTTGCATATCGTGTTCTGAATAAAATTAAAAATAGGTGCATTTCACTATTTTTCATATTCAGTTTCCGAACAGTATTCAGATTCATGCCAGTAAAATATTCCTCCAAAATTAGGTGTCTTCATTTACACAGCAGAAAATTAAAGCAAGAAAGTTTGTGATGTTGAAACATTGTTTGTCTTCATCATAAAATTGTATTTTAAAATTATATCGTGGCATTGACACCCATTTGCAATGTGTGCATTGTCACCATGTTGTTGTTATTTAGCCATGTGACCTTTTTTCCCCGCCAAAATAATCAGTAAATCATGCTTGTTAAACATTTTTTCATGCTTGTGGGACTAGAAACTTGATTCACCGATTCCCTTACATTTGATAACTTTCTGCTAATCAAATTAATGTTTGATTCGCACTTCCGTCGTTTCTGTTTAGCAAACTGCGATGCGATACCGCTTATCATAATCCCTCACCTGCAGGATAGCAAGCCAACGTCATATATTCACTGAACCAACATACATGTAGCTCGATAATGTGAAAGAATTTAAAACTTGTTGATATAAAGTATATAAAAGCTCTTGTCATGGATTTGAATCTGGCATTCTCGGTGTATAATGCTACATTATATAAGCCTTTAGATTACGGTAGCACCTATACAGGCAGTCTATTAATTAGACTTTACTTATAGAATGGATACAAATGTATATAGTATTAGTATAGAGAGAGAGAGAGAGAGAGAGTTGGGGTTTAACGTTTACTCCACACAAACTTGGTCATTGCGGGACTTACATATGGTTCAATTTCATTTCAATAATTTGCTTGCACGTAGGGGTCTTTAGCAGTGGGAAGAAACCATAGGACCCGGAGAATACCCACAAGGTTGGACAGGCGACCCTATTCCTTGTCACATACATACACTCATTGTTTTAGTAATAATAATAATAATATTAATAATAATAGAGGCGTGAGGAGTGGAAAGCAGTGGGTTAAAAAGATTGATGTTTTAAATCCAACTACTACTATTAGAAATGATACAGTAATAAAAAGACACAGAACAGTAAACAGGGGCAATCTTGTTACTATTCCAATAATTTCTGAACAAATCGATCAACACCCAGACAATACACAATTGTGTCTTAATGCATGGCCCGTCGAAAATAAAACAGTCGCTTTGAATGATTATATATACGACAACAATGAAGTAATTGGGAGAAATCAAAGACATTTAAAAGTTATCACCACCAACAGACCATATGAACCTCTAAACACTAATCCACTGAATATTAACATTAATCATAGCAATCTCATCCAGCTTACCTCAAACTCTATCAAAAATCACATACAGATCAAAAACTTTAGAACAAAACAGAAGATAAACAACAATCTTATACAAATTAGAAACGCGGTCGAAAATGAAGCGTCAGTATTAACAACTTCGTTTGGATTAATTAATGCCAGATCCGTAAGAAATAAAACAACAATTTTATCTGATTATATTTTTGAAAATTCTATTGATATTTGTGGAATAACTGAAACGTGGCTGAATAATGACTGTTCAGACTCATCGACAATCGCAGCTTTAGTACCTGATGGATATTCTATACAACATTGCCCTCGCGGTTCACGTGGAGGAGGCGTAGCACTTATATTTAAGTCATCTATTAAGTGTAAGAAAATCCGTCATGACCGTTTTGATTCTTTTGAAATTTTGGATTGTTCTCTACAGTTTTCTTTCAAGGAAACTAGGATTATTACAATTTACCGCCCGCCCAATAGCAGATTGTGTCAAAAGTTTATGGAAGAATTTGGATTATTTCTGGACCAGTTGATGATGACTAAGTGTTGCACTATTATTTGGGGAGATTTTAATTTTCTTGTTGATGATTCCAACGACTCTACCGCGGTTGATTTTTGTGATATGCTGAATAATAGATCTCTCACACATGTTTCTTCTTCTTCTCATAACGGTGGACATATTCTCGATCTGGTGATAACTAATCCACGTGATATTAAACTGGATAATCTCTCTGTCTCGGACAAATTAATATCTGATCATTTCCCGGCAACTTTTAATCTTATGATCCAGAAACCACAACCAACAAGAAAGACTTTAACATATCGAAGGTTTAAATCATTTGACATAAATAAATTTAAAGCGGAAATAGTGAACTCGAATTTCAATGGCATTCAACGTATTCAAGATATACAAGAGAAGGCAACGCAATATCACTCAAAGCTTGCTGAAATTTTGGACTCGCTTGTTCCTCTTCAAACGAAAACATTTACTATTCTCACAATACGCAGTGGTTTAATGATTCTATTTTAGAAGCCAAAAGGGACCGTAATAAGGCTGAACATCTGTGGCGGAAAACAAATCCATGTCCATAAACAGATTTATAAATCTTTAAAAAACAATGTGAATAAATTAATTGAAGATGCTAAAATCAAATTTTACTCTGATAAAATAGAAAATGGCGAAAACAGACAAAAAGACCTGTATAAAGTTGTGAATTCCTTTTTGGACCATAATGCTGAGCGTACTATCCTCCCGGACAATGATAATGACACTGAACTTGCAAATTTATTCTCTGATTTCTTTCAAATAAAAATACAGAAAATACGAACTGAACTTGATGATTTAAATAAAACTATTGACTTTAACGCTCATGATTTTGATAAGTTAGAAAATTCTGTTTATTTAGAAAATTTTAACTTGGTTAGTGAATCTTTTGTTTTAAAGCTAATTAAATTGTCTGCTCCTAAATCTTGTTCATTAGATCCTGTTCCGACTTCTGTTCTTAAGGACTGTCTAGACGAAGTTATTCCAGTTTTTACCAATATTATTAATTCTTGTATATCATCCGCTACTATTCCCAACGTTTTCAAACGAGCTTATGTTACCCCTTTAATTAAAAAGTCTACACTAGATCCTAATGTTTTTAAAAATTACAGGCCAGTCTCTAACTTAAGTTTTATTTCTAAAATATTGGAGAAATGTATTGCTTCTCAGATAAAGGCCCATCTAGATGATAACTGTTTTTATGAACCATTTCAAAGTGCTTATAAACAATTTCACAGTACCGAAACAGCTTTAACCCGGGTTTCAAATGATATTTTAATGGAAATTGATAATAGAAAATGTACATTTTTAATTTTATTACATTTATCTGCTGCTTTCGACACGGTGGACCCTTCCATTCTTCTACGTAGACTTCAATTTAAATTTGGTATTTGTGGCTCTGCATTAAATCTTTTAGAGAGCTATCTTGTGGGTAGAAAACAGTGTATTTTAGTTAATTGCAAATCGTCGTCTGAATCTGTTTTGTCATCTGGGGTTCCCCAAGGTTCTGTTCTTGGTCCGATTTTATTTACTCTCTATACGTCACCATTAGGAGATATTGTCAGAAAATATGGTCTCAGCTTTCATTTGTATGCCGATGATACTCAATTATATATTTCATTTACACCTAATTGTCCATCTTCTTTCAATTTATCAAAATTGCAACTTGAGAACTGTATTAGTGAAATTAGAAAATGGATGTCAAAGAACTTTCTAAAATTGAATGATGATAAAACCGAATATTTGTTATTAGGCTCAAGGCATCAATTAAGTAAATCTGCACAAGATAACCCCCCTGTTGTAATTGGTAATTGTGATATATTTTCATCTTATTCTGCTCGTAATATTGGCGCTATTTTGATAGTTTTATGCTTATGGGAGCTCAAGTAAATAATATTTGTAAATTGTGCTATTTTAATATTAGAAATATAGGTAAAATACGTAAATGTGTAACTGTAGAGGCCACTAAGTCACTTGTTAATTCTCTGGTCACTTCTCGATTAGATAACTTTAATTCACTTTTAGTTGGTTTACCTTTAAAGCTTATAGATAAATTACAAAAAGTACAGAATACTGCGGCTAGACTTGTTACTTTAACTAAGAAATGTGACCACATAGCTCCTGTTTTATATAATTTACACTTGTTACCTGTTAAATATCGAATTGATTTTAAGATTTTATTACTTACTTTTAAATGTTTAAATAATTTAGCTCCTGTTTACCTCTCAGATCTTTTAGAACTTTATACACCTGGCCGAACATTACGTACATCAGATAAACTACTTTTAAAGCCCAAAACTGTTCAACTAGTCTCCTATGGTCAGCGCTCTTTTAGTTATCAAGCACCTGTTTTATGGAATAATCTACCATTTAGTTTAAGATGTTGTACATCTCTGTATTCTTTTAAAAAACAACTTAAAACACATTTATTTAATCAGGCTTTTAACTGACTCTGTATACAATTGTTAACATGCCCATAATCTTGTTGTTTATGTGTGATTTACATTGTCACTTTGTAACAATGTGTGAACATGTTATATGAAAGGGTGCACTATAAATATGCTGTAATAATAATAATAATAATAATAATAATGTACAACAACCGAGGAATCAAAACCACAACCACGCCAGCTGACTTAATGATTCAATGTACACCTTATGATTCAATGTGCAGGCGCTAACCATTCGGCCATCCAAAGGCCTAATTATTCCTATCATTTTAATAATCAAACTAATAATAATGTCTGATTTAACTATTTCAAAATAACCACTTGCGTAACATCAACTATTCATTTATAATGTTTCACATGTGGTAAATCTAAATAACGGAATATGTTTTTAATTTAGATCTATCTATTATTATTAAGTATTAAAAAACGTTCCCCGCTTTTAATCCAACAGGATTTGACACGATTGTTAAAACTGGGTTAGGTTATGCTAGTAGACTACTATATAGGCCTACTAGGTTACCGACAGAATAACTGTTCATAAACACTTTAAACGTGAATATATCTGTAAAGATAAAACCTACCCCGTGGAGATTCAATTCAACCACGCATCTTATTGCCCTTCTTGGCATCCTAAATTATGTCAGTACTGCCAAAAAATGCAAAACTGACACACTCTCTTTCATCGGACACCAACCACTTGTGTTTACTTAGGTTGCAGGGGACGCAAAATGAGACGGCCAATCAAAAAATTTGTACAGGGATCATTCATTTTAGTGTATGTTCAGTAGGAGTCGCCGGCTTATATTGATTGAATTGTATTGATTTTGACAACAGAATATTCAAAACGGTTGTAACTAAATATATCTTAACTTCTACATATGGGGTTAATGGAAGTTAATATATAAAAAGTATTTATTATTACATATTTTAATAATGCCCCAAATATTACTTCCGGAAATAATAAAGATGTCTGAATACGACAACGTTCAATCTGGTGGATTGAAATTAAAAGGAGTTTCAGACCAAAAGATTAAAAAGTAATAGGCCTAGACTTTAGTATATTTAATGCATGGTTAGGATTTAAACTTGAGGTGATATTTAAACGGATAATGGTGGGGTTTCATTTTGTATCCTCCGTAAATAGGGCGACATTAAATGATTTTGGATGAAAGAACTAAACTAACTAAAGACAACGAAAATAAACTACTGTCTGAAACTTCCTATTTTATAAACGGATTTCTTCGATTATGAACAAACTATTTAACATTGGTTATTATAAACTTACCTGTGTATTTGAAATCAACTCCGGTTAAATAAAATCCATTGCACAATTAAATATTCCAACGAATAAAAAAGTTCTCTCTTGAAAAATTTGACGTGTTTACTTACATTTTCTACTATTAGTAGCCTACTAAGTGGAAGAATACATAGCTTTCGTATTGTGTTGGGCGAAGCCAATGAAGCAGTTGTGGGGGTATTTAATTTTGACAGAGAGTTTCACAACCACGTGTTGCAATAAAAACAAACCAAGGCTAATGATAATCGAGGCTAGGCCGAAAATTCAATCGCTAAAATCTTGGTTCATAGTGGATCAATTTGACTGAAATTTTCAGCAAATTCCCAGCAGCTATTTATCTAATCTCCCATAATGTATCTTTAATGGGTTATTACTTGTAATGAGATTTTCATGTGTTGTAAACGTTTTTACTGACAACAGAAAAAATATGTGACAACCCTTGTTGACTGCCCCGACGACTTAGCTGCTGTGGGTGTATTTTTCGTTTTCTGGTAATCGATCTTTAATATTTGGACCCTCTAGTGGTCACAATTTTTATACGATTTTAAAAATTGTTTAAATATATCAGTGTTACAACCCAAAGACGGTTGAGACCGAAACTGCCTGACAGAATGGCCAAATAGTGTAAAAGTATGTAATACCAAGGTTGTGGACCCTCTAGAGGTCAGAATTTTTAGTTGATTTTGATGAAACCTAATTATTGTCATGGACTAGATTGCTAATGAAGAAAAGGAGGCAGTATATGAACTACAAGCTTGAGATCAAAACCACACCACTTCACCCAATGACATACCTTATGATCTAAAGCACCTGCCGTAGACCACTCGCCAGATTATTATATACATGTACATGTATGTTAACATATTTTATTGTAGATCGTTCACCTGTCAACAGCTGATTTTTATGTCGAACAGGAAGTATGTAAAACAACCTGTTTCAATCCTTGATAATGTACTGTCAGAAAAAACTTAAACAAGCAGCTACCATGCAAGTTACACCTATATTTTGCAAGAGATGGACAGAAAACAAGCTAAAAAGAAAAAATATTTTTCATACAATCAGAGGACATAATCCAGGAAGGGATGGTTCGATATGTTCAAAATATCAAAAGAAATCAAAATCTCTGGGACATAGTGTGGTTTTGATCTCAAGCTTGTAGTTCATATACTGCCTCCTTTTCTTCATTAGCAATCTAGTCCATGACAATAAACCTCTAAATAATAATATGTACATTTATATAGCACTAGAAGTCCATTGGATACTCCATGCACAGAGGCATGCTCACAGCACACAGTTAAATTAATTTGATTAATCCTGATAATATTTCTTAAAAAGATGGGTTTTAAGTCTTGATTTAAAACATGAAAGTGTTGGAGTTGATTTAATGATTTCTGGTAGATTGTTCCACTGTTTAAGCGCATTCACTGAGAACGATCTGTATCCAAATGATTTTAGCTTCCACCTTGGGCAAAACAAATGATGAAGTCTGTTTGATCAGAGGTTACGCGAGGGAACATGTATTTGCATAAGGTCGGATAAGTATTTTGGAGCTAAGCCATTTACACACTGATAAGTCAAGTACAGAATTTTGAAGATGATTCTTTCATTTATTGGCAGCCAATGGAGTTTTTTCAGAACAAGAGTTATATGAGAGTATTTTGATGATCTGGTAACAATTCTAGCTGCGGTATTTTGCACTAATTAAACATCTATATTTTATTTTTACTTATTTTTACAGAAAAAAGAAGAAGGATAAAAAGAAAAAGTTAGAAGAAGCTTTAAATCAAGAAGTCAGTAATAAGAGTGGAGAAAGTAGTCAAACATATAAAGTTGAAAGAAAAACGAAAGCCGAGTTGGCCTATGAAAAGAAAATGGAAAAGAGAGTGAGTAAAATGCTAAAACTTTTAGAATATGTAATTATTATTTTCAATACACAATACTAATCTTTTTCTAAAAATACATCTTCATTTAAATTGATCCAAACACATCTTTACTTTTTTTGGTCACAAGTATCTCAAATGGATGATTCATCAATTTACTTTTCTTTTCCAGAGAGCTCAAGAGATTATAGAAATTGCAAGTAAAACCCACAAAGAGAGAATCATGGTAAATATTTAAAAATGTGATTTTCACTCGAGTTTCAACATTCATTGTATTTGTAAATGATATTGATATTTGTGATAAATATGTTATTTTTGGTCATTCACTATTTTTAAAAATGTAGTTTTTCAACAAATACAGTTATAAATTGTGCATGAAAGAAGCATACTTCAATGGTAGGGTGACCCATGTACTCACAGAAATACAGTCCACCGCTGATAGTTCGAGACTACTACTGAACTGTGCACATTCGCCGTGCCGAGACCAACTTTCTGACAGTATGATACTATAAATAGCCCTTGCACGTGCAATTCTCTACAAATCTATCAACTATTACAGCCGTAAAAAATTTATTGTTGACAATTTTGAATAGCAGTAAAATTAAGCTTCTTGGTTATTACAGCAGATTTAGAAATTACGTTCGTTTCATTTTTTAAATCGCTTTATATTAACTGTACCGTTAAGAGCGGCATCTTTTGGTTTAGTACAAATAATATCTCTGAATCACTCGGGTTAGACAGGAACATGATACTAGCAGTAGTTTCATTTTACTTTTACAAGCTTCTTAAAACGATTGTTGAGCTACCTAATGTGCTTATTTCTAAATTCAATTTCTTGTTCTAGCTTTCTGTTATGTTTCGTAAAAAAGTAGTCTTGATTATCCCGACCTGTCAATCAGACGTAGAATGGTCGATAGACTGGTTAAGCGAGACTAATTTCAAAACAAGGGCACGTAATCTATCTTTTACTCAAAAGTGTCTGGATGTTATGGACGACTCTTGGAACCAGTTTTCAGTCTATTATTTATACATGATTAATTGTCATAGCTTATTAAGTACAACATGATCGTTTATTTAGTGACTATAATTGTGTGAAACTGATTTGGGGCTTGGCATATATATAAATATTGTGGCGTAAATGTCGAGATATATGGAGATATTTATTTATGGTGGGTCACCCTATCAATGGCATTATTTAGCCATCATCAGGTTTGAAAAAATTTAAAGTATATGAAAATACTTTTTTATTTTACAGGATTTTAACAGACAGTTAGATAATTTAACAGAACATTTTGATATTCCTAAAGTCAGTTGGACAAAATGATGGGAATGTTTATTACATTCTATTATTCTGTATAATATGTATATATATGCAGTTCAAAGTAAATCACTGTTTTTGTGTGAAAAAATTGAAAAGAGCAAACAAACACCTGTAAACTATGGACTGGCCAAAAAAGTCACTAATTCTGACAGATTGTACGAATATGTGACCTCATTTCCAGAATGCAACTGACATATTTTAATATAGCCTTGTGCAATATACATGTATACCCTATATTCAAGTTTGATCAAAAATAGAAGCTGTTTCTCATTACCCTTTTTCCTGTCATATAGATTGAACAGTTGGAAAAGATATCTATATTTTTACATATTGTTATGTAAAACTGACTGCATGCTCTGCAATATTGCATTTGATCATATATCATTGAAAACTCTGTTATATATGCTCCTGCTACTTTAGCAAATAATAATAGCCACATTGTCTATAATTACTGAATATCAAATATTTTAATTTTGAAATTTTTTTATTTTGATAAACTCTATTGAAACCAATTGGAAATAACTACAATAATATTAAAGCTAATGTCAATGCATTCCTTACTCTTAAACAAGGGATCCTACTTACAGTATTTATGTTGAACTCTTATGACAGTGTCATGATATAAAATGAAGTTTGTTAATCGTCTAGTGTATGTATGGATGTATGAAAGGTAAATAAAATATGGTATTTGAAATCTAGAACGTTCTCTTTTGAAAAAAACCCAATATAACAGTACTGCATATTATTGACACATAGTTTACGTTTGGTTTGGGGGGATCACGTGGATAAGACGCTGGCTCGCTAGCCTGGCGGTCGGGTGTTCGATCCCTGCATTAGCCGAGAAAGTTCATCCAGATTTTCCGGCATGGTTTCCCCTAGTCAGTGATGCAGGACGGAGGGCCTGACAAGTACAGCTGTCTAGTCGTTTGGATGGGACAAAAAACCAAGGTCCCATGTACAAATTGGCGTGCACGTAAAAAGATCCCTTGGCAGTTGGAATTCGATATAAGAGTAGGCCGTAGCGCCGTTGCCCGGGCAAAATTTCCCTCATAGCACACTGTATGGCATATGCCCGTCTTCATTAGGAGCAAAATAGTAGGACGTTAAACCCCATTTCATTTCATTTCACATTTGGTTTGCCATGCCCATGAAATGTATAGTTCCACTAACACTACAACTGATCAAGTTTTAGTCTGCTGTGTTGTAGTCAATCCTTTACTACATTATAACATTTATGTTCTCAAAATATCTAAACTTAATTGCTGATCAGGCATGAAACATTTAATCTATCGCTTTTACCGTTCCTAGTTTGGGAAAAGAAAACAATTCCCCTATCCAAACGATCAAACATTGCTAAGAGCAGAGAGTAACAGAGATCAAGTTTCAGCCTGCTGTGTTGCAGTCTATCTTTTACTACATTATAACATTTATTCTCTTAAAATATTTAAACCCAATTTCTGACCAGGCATTAAACATTAAATCTATTTCTTTTTCCGGTCGTAGCTGGTGGAAAGAGAACAATTACATTCTCCAAACCGTAATACATCTATTGCAAAGAGCAGAGATTAACAATGATCAATCCGTATGCTTAAATTGAATTACCCCCCTTTAGCAATCTGGATCCTACACCATTTGCTAATGATTTTTCCAACATTTAGGGTATTAGTTTTAGTATAGTATGCAGTGGGGCAAAAAAAAAAACCCCAAAGAAGCAGAGGGACAATACCGATCATTTTGTCAAATGAAAAGCTTGTGCCTTTGGTAGGTTACTATTTGAAAAAAAGGCTAACAACCCATACGATTTTGCGAGCCCAAAAATATAAACCTTCAATCCCTATTTGAACTAACCATAGCAAATGTGTAGAACTGGCAATATAGTTGACAAGAAAATACCATGAAGTCTATTACTCTGGAGACTTTAGAGACCTATTTCTTAAGTCTACTGAAGCCCAGGACTGGAGGCCTAGGGGGTCGCCCACAGCAAATTGGAACAAATGGTACGATGTATATTGCCGTCACGCCCGCCCATCGTCAACACTTGTTTATGGGTGTTCTAGTGATAGAGGCTATAGTTATCTGATTACCGGTACATGTTTTGTATAATAAATGTCAGCACTAGGAAGAACTAAAGCCAATGTAATTTTTAATGTTTCTGATAATTACGTCTTCGTTTGTTAACTATGATCCATTTTTAGTGTCTTGTGAATGCTCCCATACGGAAAGGCTCCCATGGGCGTATTTTTCGCTGCCTGGCAACTCATCTTTATGACAGGTTCTCAAAATTTTGAAAATTGTATTTTACGTGGGACTGCAACCCTAAAATATATAACCACACATATTATTTTTTAAAAAGTCTCACCCCCTCGTCCTTTTTCATGCGTAAACAAGATCTGAGGTAAAACAAAATACACTAGCAGCTTTTTGTCACGTTAAATACTCTTCGAATGATTTTATGATTTTTCAGTGCAATAATCAATCGTCAATTGAACATATATTTACTTTTTAAGGAATGTTTAACTATTTCATTGATGAGACAGAAGGACCTAAACTTATTCTGATGGGTAACGATGTTTAGTAACAGCATATAGAAACATATTATTGTGACCGTCGGTGATCATTGCTACACCATTACCTTCAACTAAGTAGCTTCGTCTTCTGAAGGAAGCTGTGTTTGCTCACTGAGTAACATTAGCTCGTTAGTCTGGAGGTCCCCCGTCTTAGATCCCGGGGTTAGCCGAGAAAGTTCATCTGGATTTTCTGGCGTGTTTCCTACTTGTCAGTTGTGCATGACGGATGGCCTGGCAAAAGACAACCGCGCATAGTCGTTCGGATGGAACGAAAACCCCAGATCGCGGGAACCCATTGGCATGCACGTATGATATCCTTTGGCAGTCGGAATTCGATATAAGAGTAGGAGTCGAGGCAGAACAGTAGGACGTTAAACCCCATTTCGTCTTCTGAAATTCGAACTAAGACTTGTAACAGACAGTGAATGATGTTTTGCATGACACAGAACATGCTTACGTAAGTCTCAAAGTAACCATTTTCTCCTTGACAGAGGCAATATAAACGACCGTTTTTTCTTTAAAATCCAATTACTGGGGATTCTTTTACGTGCACCCAAATATATGCACTTGTAGATTTCAAGTTTCTGTCTCTGAAACTATCATGCCGCGATACCCTGATAGAATCACAGTTATCTTTGATAAAGCGAGTGTGAAAATACTAGCGATTATTCTAGATCCGCATTACTGCCCTGGATATACTTGTGAATTTTGTTCTGCATTTGCTTATAAACAAATTGGTTAGTCATTGTCCCTAGGTTACCTAAATTCAAGTTTTGGTTTCTCAAAGTCCCTACTATCTATCCAAACGGACCGTGTATGCTTACTATTTCTAACACATCCGATACCAGTTCCTATAAAGGGACAATGCACAGACTGATTATATTAAGAATTATATCTAATCTAAGGAAATTAACTCTTTAGTTTTGTCGTTAATGGGTTGCTATTGTGCCTGTGTGTTGAACAAAGAAAAGAGTTGACAGGACCGCTATTCCACATGTACATATTGGAATTGAAAGGTGGGTGTTGGACGGCTTTCGATTACTTCCCGGCGAAACAGTTTGGATAAGTATAGTCGGGCTTTAAATATCTTCCAGAAAGGTTTTTTAAATGCACAATAAGATTAGTACATTTACTGAATATTTTGACAATCCAGGACGTCTGTATGTCTAGATATATGTTCACATATATTTGTGGACACTATAGAGGCCACGTTTCATTCGATTTTGATGACACTTAAAATATGTTTTTATCCTAAAGATTTCGCAACGGTCCGATTGTAGCAAATTTCGCATGCACCTTTATGAATTATCGGGGATGGGTTTGGTTTTGGTGAAAATCGGACCTGAGAGCAGTCAACTTTAACCTTTTTATATATAATCTGAATTATAAAATGAGAATTGATCATTTCTTTTGTTCTTTATATATATATATAGACAATACAAATACCGCCAGAAACTTCATATTGAGACATTTTGTTTTTATTTCATAATTATCTAACCCTGTATATTATACACTATTTACAAAATAAAAAAACCTCACCAACACGTCGATGACTGTAGAATGTTTTTAGATGCTTCAATATCTTATAAGAAAGGAAATTGTAAAATGAAAATAGTTGTTCAAACATTTATACTGGAAAAAAGGGCCCGGATACATCTTTAATTAACGCTGCATGACAACCGTTAACACAGTGTGACATTCCACCCTTCTTACCGTTTGTGTCATGATAACATTTTCACCAATATGTTTTTGTTTTCAAAGGTTTGATGATTATAAAATGAACACCATATCTACCATATTAACAACAGGCCCTGTATATGGTATCCCACCAAGCCTAATCAATGACTATTAGTTGGCACTGGATCGTATTATTCAGCAATAAGGATCAAATTATCATACAAAAATGACCGTCTCTGGCGATAATTACAAGTTGACAGCTCAGTAATTATATACCTGTATTGATAGCATAGAACCTGCAGCAATAAAGGTTAGAAAATGTCAAGGTAATTTATCTTTAGCTTTCATCATCTACAATCTCACCATGTCTTATATTAATATCACCCACTACTTTCTACTATAATAGCAGTTTCTAATTACGTTTCCTTAATAATGACTATATCACGTTATTGATCACAAATAATAACTTTAATTTGTGATAGTAATACATCACAGTGAGTAATCACGAGAGTTCAAACGATGGAATATTTTCAATATTAGTCGAGAGTATCTGTGCTATATGTATGTACCTAACCTTTTGTCTTTCGGGCAATATCGATAACTCTCTTTGATCTGGAAATGCTTCCTGCAGGCTTGTAAACAATTGTTATAGTAAATAGTAAAAGATATCAAACATTATGTGATTACCCTTCAAGCCTCTATGAATAGGGGAAAAAGTTCGAACGTTATTAAACGAATGCCCCACGTGTTATAAAACACTGAAATCATTAGTGCGTATCATGAAATTTAAAGGGAAAAAAAGTTCGAATGCTATAAATCGAATGACCCTACTTGGTATAAAAACACCGAAATCAATCTTTCATAATGAAATTTAAAAGCGAAAATTGTTCAAGTGATATAAATCGAATGGCCCTACATGTTATTAAAGGACTTGTCTAAAACATAGATCTTTTATCACACAAATATATATTAGGTATAGGTAGTACATGTTTAAAGGCCATTTAGTGAAAGTGATATATAATAACAGGCAGCTTTATGGATAACATTCACTAGGTTTATTAACTGCAACGTTTCAATGAGGATACTCTCACCGTTATCAAGCTTGACGTGTGAGAGTGTCCTCATTGAAATGTTGCACTACTTGCAGTTAATAAACCTATTGAATTTTACCCATAAAGCTGTCTGTTAACTGGTCAAAATAAACAAACGGCATAAATTAGGCCAAATCTGGGCGGTAAAAACCCACCGCTGCTCAAAAGGTACACCCTTACCTAAAATGAATAAAAAAAGGATTTACCTTCTGCACTAACCGGAATAATAAATCCGTGCAATATGCTATGTGGGAAATTTAGCCCGGACAGCGAAACTACCTCTTATTTCGATAGCCAACTGCCCGGGGGCGTGCTGCCCATGGTATAAACAGGGCCTTAAATTTTCATAAGACGAGATGTCGCATTTTGATTTTGAAATTTAGGACCCGAATAGAAACTATAATCCAGGCGCTTGGTGACCATTGATTTATTGATCCAAAGTGACACGTTGTTATTGACTTTTCAGGCATTTTAAAACCCGCAAACATGATTCCATAAATATGACAAAAGCGGAAAAAAACCCGTTATAGATTGAAACATATATTGTTAAAGTGTTTATTGATTTTCCTAGTGCAATTAAGTTACTTGGCGTCATATTATACTAATTTAGTATGCCACGGTTAAAGAGGTAATAAAACTAAATGTGACGTGAATTTGATTAAAAACTGTCGTTAAATTGACGAAAATTCTAACATTCAGCTTCTGGGTCACCTTAGACTGCCTTTATTTCATTAGCGTGGTATAATAATATATCAATGGACTGTATGTTCCGGGAGGCACAAACATATTTTCCCGGGGGGTGGGGGGGGGGCGGCCCACTCAGCATCAGAAATCAATCATATTACCCCAGTAAGGTCGAAAAGTAGTTTAGCATTAATTATAAATTTTTAAATGCCTTAGTTGAATATTGATTTGTAGGCCTCATTTTGGTTGACTGAAAATTGACTCCGGCAAACCGGCTGTTTTTCCCCCAAAATCGGCCCACTCGGCAATAAAATCGATCTGGACTTAGCTGTTGTGCGCTCTGTGTATGTAGAGTCCTGAGAGAACGAAACCTACCGTTCCGCAGTCAGCCTATACACCTCCCTTTTCCAAAAACCTTGTTAAACCCATAGGGGCTACAATTTTAACGGATTTTTTTTTCAAGTCAGGTGTGATGTATTTTGTACATGAGAGGACGAACCCTGTCGATATTCAGCGTTGCGCGACCTTTCCCTTTGGACTGGACGGTGTTCTTCTGAGTATCTGTTGTAGATGTTTTCTATTGTAAGCGCAGTATATTCCACAAGGGCGCTATTTCTAAAGAAAACCTTACTCATATTATGATACAATATGAAATTATGTATCTACCCAGTGTATTCGGAACAAAGAATTTAGATTGAAATCCGACAGAAATAACAACAATTATTGTGCCGAGCTATATAAAAATATTCTGATATTTTTTACTCTTTCAGTAAAAGGGTGCACAGAGTCAGTGAAACGGTCTGTTACATCGAGCTTTTGGCGTGTGGTACACGGAACTGTGGGTAATCCACTAGAAACATCAATACTGATTGGTTGATCAAATGGCTGACGTCATAGCGTCAAAAGCCGCTCGTTTGACCCTGACGTGAACTCCCACTATAACTTGTCATATCTTCATGTAGTGTAGGCCATCGAAAGTATAAAAAAACGAAACGAAATATAAATCTGTATTTTAATCAGATTGGTGTTGTGTACAAACCTATCAATAATTATTATTTCATGAAACTGTGCTATATTTAATAAGTTTTTGTTGTCCTCCAAAGACTGTACTGAATCAACAGAAATGAGATCTTCTGTAGAAATTTCCCCGAAACCCCGCACCTAATGACATGCCTTACCATTACAAGCTTGGGGGGGGGGGGGCATACAATAACATTTTTTTTTTTTCGTGAACGTTTTTTTTTTTTTAAAAAAGTAACCTCGTAGACCTTCTGTCAGTATACAAAATCAACACTGGCATTATTTCGACCACTTCTGCGCGGTAAAGCTCGCCACAATACGGAAAACAAATTATTAATATATCGATTCTTGACAGTCTACCTATCGAGGAAATGGAAAAGGGCGGGGTGGGAAGTTTGACAGCTACTGTAATAACGTATCAGTAACCTATTGTTTTTCATTATATCAGATTGTGTCCTAATTTTATCAAAAAATATTATATTTTAATATAGGTCTTCTACAGCTGTTGCGACACAGATGTACAGAAAACAATGAAATAATCCCCACATATGATTTTTAAGAACATATATATTATATTTATACGTCATATAAGCTATTTCGGTCAAAAATTGATATGAACATTACCTTTGTAAAGAAAAAAAAGAGAGAAAAGCCCCAGTTTTACAGTTAATGGCCGTCGATCTATAAAAATTTGACACTTAGTATATGTGCGTTTGAATATAATCAGTCATTAAAGAATAAAGCAGATCATTTTGACACCTAGCTGATTCTCAAAAAATATGTTTTAAAACTCGGCTGTTGCCAATATTATTACAATACACAGTCGCTGCTGTCGCATAATGTAATATTATTGCAATAGCGGTAGAAACTGCAATAACTAAAAGCGATAATACATTTCAATAGTGGCTTTGATCGTAGTTACGTGACAGCTACTGCTATCCCAACTACCAGTATAATGAAAACAAAGTAAATTTTGCAACTGCTATTAAAGAGGGATTAGTTCATTGGATATCTTCGGTGGTTGATCAAACATTATTTTCTAGGATGCGAATGTTGTGCGTTCAGAATTAAAGGTTATTATGGAGTTTAATGAAATCTCGTGATAAATATCCCGTTGTTTTGTACAACAATGGGAGGCTTATGTTTATTTTGATATGATATTACAGCAGTTAACAAAGCCTTCCACCCATTTTCGAAAAGTCTGAAGTACATGTAGTATTCAAAACTAATCACATTTCTTGGCAAGATGATAATATCTCTTTAAGTTCGTGTAGCGTGATATGCACATCAAATCAAATGATTAGATAAAATGATCTGATCAGTGGTCAATCAGACACACTCCACTGTAAGCAATGTTCTGACCCTTAAGCTGATTTTATGGTAGGTTTCGGGCTATCATCTCATTATTATTACTAGACACGACGCTGAACCAAAGTATCATTATCATTACCTGCCATAATCCGATGATGAGAATGGATTAATTTGAAGCATGGTTTTCGAAATAAAGATCTATAATGAGTGGTTATGACGATTGATGTCAATTACATGTATTACACTAGGTGTTATTTAACTTACACAATAGATGAGGTCTGGTGTTGGCCGAGAAAGTTCCTCGGTTATATTTTCCGGAGTGGTTTACCTTTGCCAGTGGTGCAGGACAGACGCCGTGTCAAGAAACAGCGTCTAGCCCTTCGGATGGTACAGAAAACTTCAGTCCCATGTACACGTTAACGTGCACGTGCACGTTAAAGAACCCTTGACAGTTGGCATTCGAAATAATGCCTGTGTCTGGTAAAAAAATTTCCCCCATAGCACACTGTATGGTGTATATCCGTCTTTATAAGGCCGGATAGAGCAGATATCCCCAATTCATTTCATTATTAATTGTCAATAATTAATGAATATGATATCTTATTTTAATTGAAGCTGCGAGATGAAACATTACATTATTATATATATCAAGGTTTGATGTTATTTATATTTTAAATTATTTATTTTTATATGCTTTGAATGTTTATGTGATCATTAGATTAATTCGTTTCATCTTCTGACGTATATTTACAAAAAGAGAAACGGAATTTGTGTTTTACTAGCTCTGTTTTTAGCCATATTATAAGATATATGTTTTATTGCTAACTACAAACAGTGATTTATTTGTTTATGTAGACGATTAAGAAAGTGCGTATATTCCTATTCCCGTTTTTCAAAGCATATGACAATGATAATAATTTCTGGAAAAAAAAGTAAAGGGGAAAATTAAAACACATTGATTTTCCTTTCTTTGTAGAATAAACTACAAATTATATGATATCTGCAAAGAACATTTCGAAGTAGCATTCCGAATAACGCCATTTTGCTCAATAAAACATTGCATGAAAGTGTTATTTTGAATATATAAATTATATAAACTTTTAGTGGCATTTAGTAACTGATATATATTTTAAAAAAAATAGAACACATTCATCTAATAAATTTGGGCGACATATCGAAAAGTATCCTCTCAAACATTATCGAGCTAATTACATTATTATAATATGCTATATTTGCAAGAAATCTGTAGGCGAAGTAATCGAACTAATTGATTACATTGGAAATCCTCTGATACATCCCTCAATGTCATTATATATAAATAGATTTCCAAATCCTATTCTCATGCTTAGTTTATAGTTCATTACTGATGAGTTCTATGTATATGATTAATGATGAACGCAGTCTATTCGTGGTGTGATTTTTCCAATTACTCTCTTTAGTAGAACCGTTTTGGGGGAATATGACACAGATTGTTTAAACATTACATTATGGGAAGATTGCCTTAAAATGTCGCTTACAGGCTTTCTCTGCCCCCAAATTTTCTATCAAATAAACAAACTTAGGTCCACTTTAATGGTGTAATTTGAACGTTTAAAATAAATAACAACTAATAATATTTATTGAACGTGGAATACTGAAATCCTACAGCTTTTCATCCTGATTGTATTTCTAAATACCCCCTCTCCTCCTCTTCGTATATACCATGTGTCATATTAAAACGATGTTTCGTCCACGAACCCTAATCAGTTAGCTCCTATTATCACCATTTGGCACCTATTTAACTTCTGTGGCCGAAACATCGGTCTACCAATACGTCACTTCGGTTATTTGTAGCCGAATAATGCAGTTGGTGTATTGTGCTTTCTAATGTCCACTATTACCTGCGCGCTTGACACACAGTGACAGCGGCGCTACGGTCTACTCTTATTTCAAATGCCAAACGTAAAGGACTCGTTTGCGTAGACGCCAACGTGTATAATGGTATCTCGATTTTCCGCCAACTAGACACTGTTCTTGCCAGCTCCTCCGTCCTGACCACCAACAAGGAGAAACCACGCTGGGAAATCCCGGTAAACTTTCTCGGCCAACATCGGCATCGAATCCCGGACCTCCTGGTAAGTGAGCCAGGGCCTTGCGCACTGAGCAACCGTGGCTCCGTGGGCATAGAGGAAAAATGAAATGAAATCAAATCAAATGGGGTTTAACTTGGCATTTGGGATCAGGTTAGGCCATTCCGAAATTTTACCTGCCTGTCTAATCCCTTGTGTGTATACTTTTTCAAAGTCTCGACCAATACTTAATCAAATGAAATGAAATGGGGTTTATCGTCTTACTGTTCTGCTCCGAACTGGGCTAATGAAGACGGGCATACGCCATACAGTGTGCTATAAGGGAAATTTTGCCCGTAATGCGGCACTACGGCCTACTTTTTTTTTTATTGAATTCCAACTGACAAGGGATCTTTTACGTGCATGCCAATGTGTACACGGGACCTCGGTTTTTCGTCCCATCCGAACGACTAGACAGCTGTCCTTGTCACTGACCAGGGGGAGCAATACTTAATTAAAATTAAACAACACAAACACATTGATCATTATAAATTAGTTAATTTAGTTGGAATATTTTGGAAGCTGGTATAGCATTTTCAGAATGATGTTAATTCAAAAAACATAACCAATGTTCGCCGTGCCGTTGATTGGAAATATTAAAACAAAATTTCAATCATCTGTTTTTAATGAACTGTTTTTATATATTGACGCGATTCCTTAATCTAATTTGCTCCTACAATATAAACCATCTTGACTTTCTATCAAAGATTATATACCTTCACGGTTTCTTTATAGAAAGTTCCGTTAAGATTATGACTTCAGGAATTGTGCTTGGAGGTGGCCGAAAGGAATTTACTTGAAATCTGTAATCTTTCATGGTGAATTACTCCGATAATTTTAGGTGGAAAAAGGAGAAGCCGAACGATCGATTCTTATGCTAGAAAACCAAAAATAATCTGTCCATTTTCCTCGCACGCGGCGATATATACTGATCGGCTGCGAGGCTTAGCAACAACACCATTCAGTTTTCATACAGATAGTGTCGTCTGCTAAACCTGGTATTAATGGCGAGAATGTGAGGTCCCCTTTCTTTCGTGGATTAATTTAATATTTTTCTATCCTCCTTTACACAGTCATCGACTTAATTTACCAGTTATAAAGTTGGTTTGTTGCGTTGTGTTTGAGGTGGCATTTTCGTCGTTCCCTTTGGAGTATTTTTGTGACCAATATCCGTATATAGTGATTTTGCTTCGACATTATGTGGATTGCTTAATGCAATCATGAAAAATGCAAATTCTCGAAAACGGTAAGTAATTCTAGTTATTTGTTACTTAGATCGTTAAGACTCAATAGGCTCAGTTATAATCACATTGGACCCAGGCTTCCAGAATGGCTGTCAATATATTAAAACGTAGAAATACGTGAGTTGCCACGCGACACCTGGCACACCAATACTACAATAATGAATACAACCATTTAGTCATTACAACCTGTTGTGTTTATTGCTTCAACACACACAGCGAACAGGGGCTGCAAAAAGCAACCCGGTGATCACACAAACGCTGCAATCGAGTGAACCATTTGTCGCCAATCTAAAATACAACGCCACTCGAACAAAACTGGAGACACTGCTTTGCTTCGATCATATTGGACAACAGACGGCCATGGAATTTCATTTATTTTGGGCTGTTCTGTAGAAAATAATACATTGTTCCAAATTGTACTGGATTCTGACACAAACTCACTCATCTGGCATTCTTTTGTCAACAAGCATTTCCGAATTCTAGAAAAAGACTTTCAGACTTGACATTTAAATAAATTGACATTACACTCTATATTGGAAATATCTCCCACTTACAAGTAATTGATTGCTAATATTTTGCCCCAAAGAAAATAGCAAGGAGTACAGACATGTTTCAAAAGCAACGATTCGAGTAAAGATAATGTTACCATAAAAATATTGAGACGACTGTACAGTTAAAAGAGACGTTATTCACAGATTTTCATAAAACCCACTTGATATACACTTATCTACACTTCAAGGTCACCCCCTTGAATTTATAACAGCCTACCCCCCCATTGATTTAGACGGCTCGTTCATATAATTTCAAATTATATTTTTATTATTTACATCAATAAACCAATATAAGAAGATTTATAGAGGCACGCGTAGATGGAATGTTAAAACCACTGAAAACAAGAGTATCACGAACACAGTAAATATATAGTCCTTTGTTGGTATTATTATTAAGTATGAAATAAAATGGGGTTTAACGCCCTACTTTTTTGAAATTATCAAATACACCTGGGGGTATAAATGAAAATATTAATAGTAATATAATATATAACGGTAGTACTAGAGAAGTGGTCTGCATATATTTCCAACAGATTTTCAAAGAAAATTGCTCATTTCTACCAAAAAGTATTATCTTCATAACATCGGTGATTTTGTTTGACAAATAAAAAATACTATGTAGAAGTTCCTACCCCTGTTATTTATTCTCCCAATATAAACAATTGTTACCTGTGTTGTTTAAAAACAATAGGACTTAATATTTTTCTATGATAACAAGCGCACGGGAGAATTCATATATGATCATTTTCCTATCATGAACAAAAATGCACAATAAGGACAATAGTCTGCTTACTCTAGTAAAACAGTGGAATCATTGTTGTATATAATTATTGGATGCGATCTATATATTGCTATATCATAGATTTATGTTACACCAACATGAAAAGAAAGTAAAAGTCATTGTTTATTCATTGATTATATTGTTCATTCGGTCATTGATGATGTTGTTTTGAAATACCGATGATCATTATAGAGATAATTTGTTCATATAATATCAGTTATTGTCTCTATTGACGACCCTTGAGTATTCCGGTAATTTCCCGCGTTTTCAGAAATTGCTTGATACATGTCCGAATAATGTGATGAGTGCTGTCATTGGATACGCATCAGGTATAAATGATACATTTGTCACATGTATATTAATCATATCTTAAATGAGCAACTCAAAATACAGATATTTTAGCGTCGTCGTTTTTATGCAATAAACTTATCACCAATGTTAGAACCATTATATTTCGGATGTATTGTTTTGTTCACATTACTAAAATGATAATGTCACTAGATGATGTTACTTAACACTTCGCTGAAAAGACAAGAAGACAATCGGAATACATTTCGAACTATACGTAAGACATTGATGCAACCTGTATATATTGGATATTATTAAATATCGTATAACCACGAAAGAAAAGATAAGAACGAAGATATGCACCAGGATACCATTTAACGTATGCCATGGCTGTTACTTTCTTGGTCTTTTTTTGTAAATATTCATTATTGTGTTCTTATTCTCCGAATAAGTATGTTAATAATTCATCACATAAATTTAATTATATGTGTGAATAGTGAAACAATATTTAAAGTGGCATAAACTGCCGTTTTTTTCTTCTTAAAATGTCTTCTTTGATATTTATCTATCTGTTTCACGACCTTTCTCCGATAAGAGGTGACTTTGTAATGTCACGAATATTAACATTTCTATGAAAGGATAAATCCACCATAATTGGGTTCTGCCATAATATCCCTTTAATAGAATTCACTTGGTTATGTTTGGTTACTGCCACTTTCTGTAAACACTGAGGTTTTCTATGTAAAGTTATCTTTACCAAAAGCTTATTTACTCTGAAAATAGGAATATAATTGGATTGATGGGATTCATATTTTATTTAAGATAATATTTATCCTCTCAGCCAATCGATGGGTAATAAGAAAACAGTGACTTATCGTCAATTATAGACTGGCTAGCAAAAGGCAAACATTGTCATAGGCATGATTAACCAATAGGTGGAACCTCAAAATAAATATATATACGTACTGTGTATGGCCAAAAAGTTTGAAATTAAACATGTCGCGGTTTGACTCAACACCAGATTTGATTGATTCTATTTTTCATAGTTACAAAGGTCTGGCCCCGAGTTCACAAAGCATTCACAGACTTAAGTTAAGAATTTACTCAAAATTGTTCACCTTATTTTAACTAAAATATAGCCCTTAATAAAACTTTTGTTGTTTTTAATGTATCAAATACACCAATAAGAAACTATGTGCAAAGTTTTGTGTTTCTGGATCAAAGATATTTCTCATAAACAGTGATTGAAAGTTGAGTAAATTCTTAACTTAAGTCTGAGAATGCTTTGTGAACTCGGGGCCAGAATAAAAATCAATTATTGACTATTAGAAAATGGCATTCAGATTAAAAAAAAGGAACCAAGTAGACATGTGCATAGATTTTTCATTCAAGTGGCATGAACAAGGAGTCAACCCTAACTGGATATGGCGTGTACAGTTAACCTACAGCTTACAGATGCATTATATTGTGGCTTCAGTTGTTATATAAATTATTGTCTTGACATTTATTCACACGACAAGACCATAATGAACTCTTTAGGCCATCGGATGGCATAGATATGGAATGGATTAGACTATCCACGCCATTTAGTCGGTTAACATTAAGATAGACGTCGCTTAACGTTTATTGTCATAGCAATGGTACTTGAAATCGGCTATTTCTTGTTAAAACTTCACACACTCAGTAACTTCTTCCAGAATAAAGTAATTTGACTGAAATTTTCAATATATTCATTTTGTATTAACTATTGTTTTGAAATATATTGTAATAACGGCCAACTCTTTGTCTAAATCTTACGTAATGTATCTTTAAGATTGGCAGAATATTGCACGACGTTGTATTTGAATAAATTCTTATCATAGCTTGAATCTGGGCGATTTTCATTATGGTGACAAATGGGTTGTGAAGACATAGCTGAGCGACTGTTTATTTTGAATTCGGTTCCATGCATTCATCTTGAAATGTTCAGTTAAGTGTGAAACTGAAATTTGTTATCTTGGATTGCATAACATCGAACCAGACGACCATAATGAAGTAGGAAACGAGAAACCATTCGTATAAGACCGGATATAATCAACGTCTATGCTCAATCCTGCTTAAAGCCGTGGTTTTGGAAGCGGAACCACATGTTGTAGAATCTAACGTTAAAAGGGAAATAAGAGTTTTTGGTCGCTTCGACGATGTGTAAAAAGAGAAGATTTTCGATTCAAGATATGACGTTGGACTATAATTGTCACATCTGGGATGTTCAAATTAGAATGTTCGCAAAATTTGACAGAAATGTCATCACTCTTTCTCTGAAATTTAGACATTTTGGCTTTTAATTTATGCGTCATGCATATTTTCAGTGGTTTTCAAGGAGTTCAAAGTTCCTTCCTCTAACCAGGCCAGTGCTTGGATTTTCAACAATTGGGTCAGCATAATGGTATTATATAAAATTAGCTACAATTGGTCAGAGTGACAATGACTCTTTTAGAAACTTGCCAATAAGGAAGTAATATAAAGTTTAAACAACGACTGTTTATTTAAATACGAATTTCTATGTTTAAGCTAACACACGGGATATTAGTCTATGTGTATATATATATATAACCCCCAGACTATTTGATAACGATCAGAATCGAGATCAATAATGGTATTAGAATTAGGTGGTTTGTACAAATATTCAATATTAAGTCATTCACACAGTCACAAGTAAAAGTCTGCTATTTGTGTTGCCTTGGTAACATGTCTAAATGACGGAATTTTATTATCCTGTTATTAGATCATATTAAATGTGTGAATTTGGCCGCCGTCATTCCACAAGGTCACCTGATAAATGTTTCCCTCTGGCATTGGCATGGACAAGTAGAATGGCGGATTGCGTGTATCTGGTAATCGGTTATATGGAAGGAAATCCATAGGTTGATCGGGTATTTATATACTTGATTTCAAAATTAGGTATACTTAGTGATAGCTTTTACATCCCAGATCTAATGGCAGTAATAATACAAACGTCATGTTCACCCATTTGAACTAAAGACAGCCATCTTATGTAATTATCGACTTACTTATTTTCATATGGTGAACATTGTGCTGCAGACATTGTTGACATTATTGCTGTTAGAAGCCAATTCAACTTCAATTACATAAGATAGAAGAAATAGAAATGCCATTTTCACCTGTTTGAACTAAATGCAACCATCTAATGTAATTACCTACTTCCTCATGTTGCAGCGTTAAGTAAACATACACGAATTTACAGTCTCTCCAAATTCTGGTAAAGTGACATAATATGAGTATATGGTTCCAATACTTAGCATCCTTAAAATTACAAGTTTCTTTTAAATTCATAATAACGTAAATCAAAATTGCACGCAGTCATTTGCTCCAATAACATAGCCCCCCCCCCCTCTTTTTAGAATTTATTTATCAAATTCCGTGTCTTGCAAGGTCGTAATAAAACATTGCTAATAGGTACTACTACACTACACACATATTATAATATTTGTACGTGCCAGAATGTCATGTCATGTAAATACAGGTATATATATATTTAGAGAGAGAGAGGGGTTGAATAGTAGTTGGCATCAAACATGTTTCTATAAGATATGCGATAATTAATCTAGAAGTATACCATGTTATCTTATATTGACTAACACCCCGTAGTACTGTTTAGTAATCATAGTAACTATTATTACTCCCCCCCCCCCCCCACACACACACTTTATGATGATGCCAAACATTGGTTATATTATACACATACTGTTTTATATAATAGCTACCGACAGATTGTCAATCAGAGCCCATGCGTATTATTTAGGCAGTGTCCAAGAAGAGTGAAACAGAATTGTAGATTAGATAATGTTTTGGCCTCGATGTTATCGAATAGTGTTAAATCAATAGAACAAAATGTAAAGGTTAAGTGTTTGGTTGTTTTATCATGTCCTTTATTATATGCTACTAAAATTCAGATTCAAACTACTGCACCAATAACATGTGTCATACATGTGGTAGGACATACTTACCTTTTCTATAATACCGACCACTACTTCTCATTCGCGTCTATAAAAATTTAGCTGTACCTTGTTAAAGCTGAGTGTGATGGAAGTATATTAACACCCGTGGTACTAATTACAACAATAATAGGTTCATGATGTAAACCACTCGTCTGATGAATATATTACCTCTAATTATAACATTGACCACTTGATAGTTAATTAACTAGAATGAAGAGATGAGAGAGAGACGAGCTGTCATTCATATCGTTACTGATACACTTAGAGGTAAAGGTTACAGCACAGAACTAAGAGGTCAAATAAGATGAAAGCCAGTGTAGGGCAATTTGCGTTTCGTGTGTCAGTATCAGATACATTTAGTTTTTAGTGTATGAAGTAGGGCGTGCTCACCCTTTCCAAACAATACAGAGAAAATTATGCTTTCCTTTTGAAATGGTACTATAGTATATCCAGTACCAATCTATACAACTATACATTATACATATACAACTATATGTTACTTTACATTGTTTATTTCATTAGGGTGTTGTTGGCTCAATGCTTTAAGATTCATATACCGATAGAAACAAGATGTGGCGATTAAACCATTCCATTAATATAATATAATGTCGGAAAAGAATATAATAATATCATACAAGGTTTCCGATAAATATTCTTTTGGGGTGGGTAAAAATGTATGTAGTTATGAAACAAATAACTTGTCTAGCCAAACTGTGGTTACTTTTATATTGTTAAAGGCATATCTAATTAGTTATGAGCCGATCAGGGATATAACTGTATTAGTCCCCAAACCAAATATCTTTATGCAAGTGTCATCGTTTTCAATTCAACTAGAAAGATGTAGTATTACCCTTACAGCGACCCTTTACTATTTTTGACAACTGATTGATCCGCAATGAACTGGTTTAGGAAAAATGGTCTGTTTATCGATGGCCTTTCGAAGGAGTGATAGATTTTCTCGGGGCGGCTGTCTGTTCTGCAATATTTTGAAGAGCAATCAAGATATAATGTCTTGCATAGAACGACCATAAGAAATTCTGTCCACTGGAGTAAATCACTATGAATTGGAGCAAACCTTTCGCTTTAGCCATGGATTGTTTTCGTCAACTGTCATTATACGTCGATATTGATTTCCTACGCTACTCTACTCTTCCGATAAGATGTTCTCATTTATTGTTCTTTATTGGCTTACAGGGTGTTTTCGTTTAGGCAATCCAGGTCTTATCATTAATCAAAGATACCTTTGCGGTCGAAATCATCGCTACCGTGAGCTATAGGTATTTCTAGAACATCAGAAACCACTTCTCATTTAATGGGTTGGCATATCAAAACTATTTTTGTTGTACTTTTGTATTGTAAGAACAAAAACGTACTAAATTGTAAAACCTCTGCGCAGTTTGCCTTGAGGTGGGGTATACACGATATTGTAGAACAGTGCTTAAGAATATAAAATGAACATTTTAGAGACTGTTCTGTCATTTCTCCGAGATGTGACTGGGTCGATACCATCGTCTTCGTTGGTTTTAAAATTGGTCTTAGTTCCCTTTTGGGGAATATTTCTTATATCATCTGGCTTGAAATCAGGCGTTACACTTAACCATAGTCTGCCCCTTCTAAAGAATTCCCATAAGACCGATTACCAATTTACACATTTAATCATATACATTGGAGATATTGTGCATCCTTTTAACTATGATATATTAGCTCGTGAATATTGGCAGCGTGTCTGTAATTTAGTCGACCCCACTGGCATCTGTCAGACATTGTAGATCAATACTTTAATAGGTAAACGTTACATCAATGACCATCTCTCGGATTTCAACTGACCATACAGCTCCGTGATCGATACTTTCTCCATTATCTAGTTTTAATGTTTCTGTGAAAGACATGAAACCATGTCCTGTTGGCTACCAAAGAGGAAACATTCTATCAGTCGTTAAATAAATTATGGACTAGTTCCAGACATTGTTTCTACAAAGATTATTACAAGTATCAGCAGTGTATTAAGAAACAGCGTGGTCTCGTAGAGTAATCTTAATGAATATTGTATATGAAATGTAGATTCTCTACAATTATTATATTCCCTGAGAGAGTTCTTGCTTGTGTTTCTACTTTGTTGAATTGATGACTTGTTACAAAATGACTGTCTAATGTTTCACACAGAATTAAATACACGTATAGCTGTCACAAAGATAGTTCAACGCAGATTAACTAAGGCTTAATAATCCAATGGAGTCGATGGAAGCGGAAAAAATGTTTTTGGAAATTTCTTGTCACCTTCTGTCCCATTAAAAGTACGTTAAAGTATTAAGGATCTAGTCTTAATAACTGCATAAACTTTATTGAAAAATTTGTCATATGATCATCTAATCTGATCAAAACGTGACCAAAAGGGTGAGGTTAGATTTTGATTGCACGCACACCAAATACATGCATAGTCGATAGAAAGTTTACTTAAAATAATTATTTACTTTTTACATAAATTAATTTTCTTTGCACTATACACACCTTTTAGTCCTAAAATATTGACGTTTTAAGCCTAAATCTTTAAATTAAAATCGTTTACAAAAAAATTGTCGTTATGGTAGTTAACTCTAAATGGAACAAATGAAATGAAGTTTAACCTCCCACTGCTCTGTTTCAACCGGGCTAATAAAGACGGTAAAAGGAAAAAAACAGCTTTATATCGCGTCTAATTCTTTAAGGAAGTGTACAAATACCAACCAATATTGAATGAAAGTAAATCAGTAATAGTAATTATTATCTGATTACAAATATATTTAGTTTTGATTCAATAATAAACCTCACTATTTGTCGGTTTGATTATAATCACATGCCAATGTCGTTTCGATTATTTTTATTTTTCGAGCGTAAAAATAAGGAAAGAAAGTTATATTTCACTGACAGGTGAGATTTCAAATACATAACCATCTATTCGAAAACACATTCACAATAAATGGGAAAATAGACTTGATACCAAAACATAACTATTGCATCATCGGTATGACTGATGAGTGGGTGAAGTGAGAACATGTAATATGGTATACTATATGTAGGTAAAGATAACACTATCTACTAGACGTAGATGTTTTTACGGTAATAAACAGAGATTGTATCAGAATTTTTACCATTTCCCCTCCTCTTATCAATCTCTAGTGCCGAAAGCTTACAACCAAATCATCATTTTCTGTATGCTATAAACGCTTTTAAAAAGTTTGTTATCAACACCGTTCTATTAATCGACCATTACTTGTTTATTTATAATCAGCATTTTAGATGTACACGTGTTTATATTCTTACATTGTATATTCTGAATATATGAACATTACATTTTTTTTATAACGAGGTAAGTGTCAGTTGGTGTAGGTGGTCAAACTCTGTTGTTTGTTTGTTTGTTTGTGAATTTTCAATCCAAATATACTATTCAAAAAAAGTAGGGGATATTTGATTTTGGGGGCATAATACTAAAATATGCAAATGACTACGAAAAAAGTCACTATAGAACCTAACAGAAGAAACATTCCCAGTTACATGTGACGCCCAAACGCACCAATAGCTACCGCATGGAATGCAGGTGATGCTTGGGATCATCATGGGGGTCCAACCCAAGATTTGCACGACTCTGACTTTGAATGTTACAGTCATTGTGGCATTGAATTCCAGGGTGGAAACATCAGTTTAATTGTTTTAGTGACCAGAAAACAAATTTTGATATGCGTCGGCTTACCCAAAATGAAAGGTTACGTGCCCTTGGCATGCTACAGATCGGCACAACACAGGCGGTTGTGGCGCGGACGATGAATGTTTCTCAGTCTGTCATAAGCAGGCTATGGTCCAGATACCGTGATACACAATCTGTACAGGACAGACCACGCTCTGGTCGACCAAGGGCGACAACTCAAGCCCAGGATCGATTTATCCGTACCTTGGCCTTGAGAAATCGTGTCATCACAGCAAATCAGATCAGCGCTCGTCTTCAAACAGACACTGGTGTGAGAGTGAGTGGCCAGACGATTCGGAATCGACTGCATAGGGGTCACCTTCGCGCCCGACGTCCTCGCGTGATCCCTTGTTTGAGAGATCATCACATTCAGGCAAGACGTCGTTGGTGTAGGGATCGTCAACACTGGGATAATCGACGCTGGAGCAATGTGATGTTTTCAGATGAGTCAAGGTTCACTGTTGATTTTTTGGACAGACGTAGGAGGGTGTGGCGTCGTCGAAACGAGCTCTTCCAAGACGTTAACGTCATCAGACATGATCGATTTGGGGGTGGTTCTGTTATGGTGTGGGGAGGCATCACTGTTGCTGGAAGAACGGCTTTACATGTTGTTGCAGGGCGTGTTACGGGCCAGTACTACCGGGACAACATCTTGGCAGTCCATGTTGTGCCGTTCGCACGACGTCATGGCCGCCGTTTCATCTTCCAGGATGACAACGCAAGATGTCACAGGGCCAGGATCGTTACAGGTTACCTCCAACAACAGAACATCACCACATTACCTTGGCCAGCACTGAGTCCCGACCTCTCCCCCATCGAGCATGTCTGGGACATGCTTGGACAGAGGTTACGTCAACGTCAACAACGTCCTGCCAATGTCCAAGAACTTGCTGCTGCGTTGCAACAGGAATGGGACAATCTGGACCAAAATGACCTTAGACGTCTCATTAGGAGTATGCCACGTCGGATCAATGCTTGTTTGGCAAACAGAGGAGGATTTACCCGTTACTGACTTGGTTGTGATGCTGTGGTAACTTTGCTGTTTGACCCCGGGTATCATTTTACCCTTATAATGGTCAGTCTGTGCCTTACTTAGTCTAACGATCATTTGGAATAAATCGATGAATGTGAACTTCATTTCATTTTGTCATTTGTTTCTTCGTCAGTTTCATTAGGTGACTTTAATAACACTTAAAAATCAAATATCCCCTACTTTTTTTGAATAGTATAAAACAAGATCTTTATTTCGTTTCGGTTATTTGTTCTTACTGCGATTGGCAAAAGAAACGCAACCTTTCATTGAATAAATTATAGGTCACTTCAGGTCAGTTGAATTCAAACATAAACATGTTGTTATACCTTACTGTAAATATAAACAGCATCAAACAAAAAAGAAACCACAGTATAGGCTTAATTATCTAAACTGGTGAAATACACGAGAAGTGCTACCAGAACCTTGTATCTAATAGTAAGTGCAGGAGGATCGCACTACACGTAAAACAAAAATCTACAAGATAAACCTGCGAACACGACAGAAAATGGACATTGCACCAAATAAACAAAAGTGATTGGATCTGGGGGCCCGCTGTACAGTCCCGGGCACTGCCTTATTCTTTTGAGGTTCGCGTCTTTTACCATCAGATACATAAGATGATGAAATGTTATAGGTGCAAATAGAACATTGATAATGGTTTCGTGATTTTCTGACAGCCTGTAAATTTACGTTTATAAGATGGCCTTGACTATACTATACTGAAAGAAAATGTCTGGTCGGGAGTCAAGAAACATGCTTTTGTTTCTCAATTATAAGTAACTTTTACTACTGTTTGAATGGCATTTAGTAATTGAACACATTAAAATAAACACAACAGTTCTATGGATAACAATTACTATATTTAATTAAAGCTACGTTTCAACAATGATTCTCTTGTCGTTATCAAGCACAATACTGATACAGACAGAAGGAGTGAAATATATATACTATGTACAATCAAAACATTCAATGAAACCATAAATTAGGAGAACAGTGACCTTTGATCTTATAACTTTTACTACGGTTATAATATTTAATATTCATAAATGTTTGTCTTAGTGATGATTGAATAATTTTATATTCTAAATTTTACCTGAATGATTTTTAATATAAGGTATATAACATTAGCGTTCAAACGTATTAACATGTTCCTATGTGTGGGAATATGGTCATCTATGCGTTACTGTCGGGTAGGCTGGAAAGAAAGGACATGCCCAGGCATAATTTAATTAAAAACTGACAACAGGAAAACATGTGACCCAGAGATAAATCATTTTGGTCATAGAGGGGAACTATCAAAAATTATACAACAATTGCTTTTCGTTTTTTTTTCTTTTATATCACACTACATTGTAATCTAACCCCTCATTTTGTATCACATCCATATTCTTCACATGTGAGAGTTTTATTTAGACCAACCAATCAATCACATTCCAACCATAAACCAATTGGAGTCATTTCGTTAATATACCACAAAACACCACACTGCAGCATACCAATTCTTATAAGCTGAAAGGTTCTTGTAGTATGGGCACCAGCTTCAAAGAAAATGTACAAGTTGTCAATGTAGTAAAACACCAAAAATAAAACAATACTTGATTTTAATCAGATTGAGAAGGAAATATATTATTCATATCAGAAGATATTGTTAATTCATCGTTTATTTTTTAACCTTTTGAATTGGGTTTTAAATGGTTTACTACAAAAATACAACAGTGTTTATATGGCAGTACATGTATTACATTTAAATCACTTCTGGCAACTCAATCTAATACTGCACTCATGAAAACTAGATGATGAAAGAGCACCATTACTGAAATAACTAGAAATACTTCCTCTTTATCATCAAGGTTAAAACTATAAATAGATGATTTACTGCGGATACCTGACTTAAAGTGGAATTTTGTTTTTTTCTGGAGAACTCAAAAGTTTGATGGTAACCTTTATTTACAAACTTTTCCACGTGTAATGTGCATTTCATTTTGCAAACTTCGCTACCGAAAGCAAAGGTGGTTGAGGAGGATGAATTATTCTTTGTATCTGTGTTAGCTAAAAGCAGGGGATTTGTTGTGCCCCCTGATTTTATGCGGTTCAAAAATCATCGTGACGCCTTTTTGTGTTTTTTGTCTACTCATTTACGTGTTATATTCTTTAGTAGGTCACCCTGGAAGCTGTGTTTAATTGAATATAATCTTTAATTTATACCCCCTGCTCAAACCAAAAAAAGCCTACAAGATCAACTAGCCTGGAGATTATCTTACCATTGTTGCCAATATATGGCTGATAAACTTCCACGAAACATAATTTGGTTAATTATTTATAATACATTCTTGGTCACACTAATTTGTCTCTTTCTGATCATCGGCTTCTTTTAAAGGGACAATAACCCTCTTGCTGGCTTGAAAGCTCCAGAAAATAAATAATATCTCTATCTAAGTACTAGATGTTTAAGTGTCCTACCTGTTGTGTAAATTATCCATTACATCCTATTTTACTTGTCCAGAGGGTTCGAAAATATTTTTAAATCGAAGTTTCATTTGAAAAGGTTTACGTTAGACGTTTCAAACCATTATGTTGAATTTTTCAAAATTTCTAAATAAGGTGTGTTAAGATGAAATTTGTATAATCAATTAATTGAAATATTCTAAAATAGTACAATTTGTTGACCAGAATAAAGATTGGGACATATTATTCAGTTACAACAAGAGTGGTATTGAGCCTTTAACATCAAACACTTTCCACGTGACCTATTTACATACAGAGATGCGTTAAATAGATCAAATGACAATTTACAGTTAAAAGACAATCATTGAATCCAATTAGAATCATTGTACATTATAAATGAAACTTTGAGGTTGACTTCGACAACATGATTTCCATAATTAATGCTTCGATTGGTTTCATATTTTCAACTTCTCGCAGTCGATAGAAAAAGACGAAATCTACCTGGGTGCATTATCGGGGAGATAGTACTGACTGTTATCTACAGATGTAGTTGCATGATCGCAACCCCGATATTCACTAATAATAGCTGATACCAATCAAGATTTAAATAATGTTTACCACTTCTGAAATAATTTCGCGTACGGAATGAAATTGTGTTGAAATAATATAAAAAGTTCAAGCAGTACACCTACTGTAAGATAGTATATAAGTTCTGTGAATGGGAATTACAACAGCTGTGTAATACTAGTAGGTCAGAATAGATGTTCGATTTATGTTTACATATGTATAAGTAAATTTAATACAAACCTGACCGCATTCCATAGTATATTCGTTATAATTATAATATATCGCTGATTAGTAAATAACTACATGTAATTGCTCCTTTTTCACACTGTATGTACATGATTAAAGACAATTTCAAAAATTGCTTGTTTTGATTCTCCAGTATATATGTACATGATTAAAGGGAATTTCAACAATTTGATTCTTTTTATTCATTAGTTATATTGAATGGGAATTCAACAAAATTACATTTTTCTATTTTAGAATGTACACAAGTAAAGGTAAACTTTCATCATTTTATTTACTAGATATATTAAAGGAAACATCACAGCATTGTTTCATTTTATCGAATCTAAACTCTACAATTGTAAATGATACGTACAGGTCAGGATATTTAGACACCATTAACAAAACTCAAATTAATGTTCAGCTTGAGATTTGCATATTATGTTTATTTCTTCAGATCGGACCACATTTCCGGTTTCTTTAATTGTAGAAGAGATTAGTCCGCGACTGTTATACTTTTAAAAATTACCATGGGGTGGCTGTTATAATTATTCATATAATGTTTACTGAATATAAACAAATGAAGCCCCTCCTGTGAGCTGTAGTTGATCCATTCATAGACTTGTGTTGACATTTTAAATTCCGCTGCTAGATGTAACTGTTACAATATATCCATGTTACAAACGTTTTACTGCTGTTTAAGGTCGGTTGTGCTATAAACATCCTTTTGCTATTTCTTTTTACCATCATTCTACACAAAAATAAATGTATCTAGGCATTTCATGAATCTAGTCACATGGTTTTGTCATTTTTATTTTGTCTGCCGGGTCCTTGTACTTGTTTTATTGTATTTGTTATAGCGTGTTTCCGCATTGGAAATTCTGCATTCGAGAGAGAGAAAGGAATCGAATCTAATGTTAGTATTAATTAAGAGAAAAATATCACCCTTGTCCTGTACACTGGTGATGAGACACATTCCCTATTGAATAATTAAATAGTAAGATTGTAATTAATCACGCTGTTCTTTCCAATATCCCATACATCATTCACAACATAAACAGAGAGAGAGAGAGAGAGAGAGAAAGAGAAAGAGATGGGGTTTAACGTCCACTCGATACAAACTAGGTATTTTCGGGACTAACATATGACTCCATTTGATTCCAATAATTCGCTTGCGCGCAGGGGACTTTAACAGTGGGAGGAAACCGGCGGACCCGGAGGAAACCCACAAGGTTTGACAAGTGACCCTACTCACGTCCAACCGGAGAATCGAAACCACGCTAGTTGACTCAACGACAGACCTTATGATACAACGCACACGCGCTTACTATTCGCCCCCCGCCCCCGCCCCCACACACAACATAAACAGAGTTATCTTCAATTATTAATATTATGTGACCGGGGTGCTTTTTATTGGCACAGATTAAAAAACAATAAATATCAAAAACAGATAATCCTGTTGTATAACGTCTTTAATTAATTATGAAATGTATCTGGTAACCCGATTAGCAATGTATTCCATTCCACAAACTCAGTTTATTTTGAGATAAAAAAAACCCATTGTCATGACCAAATGTAATACTTGTAACCATTGCATCAAAGGCAGATCGACCTAATTTATCTGCATGCTTCAACAAACATCCACATTTCTCATCGGTCTTAAATATTAAGTCTTGCAATCTCAATTTGTTCTGGGCCAGATTAATTCCCTTTAATAATCACCAACTAACGATCAAACAAGGGTGCACGTGCATGGGGTACCAAATGATCGATTTCGGGAGACCTAATTCACAAAAATCTCTGATTCAAGAATGTTCTTTGTCTTCGGGGATTTCTATAGAATTTTTGTCAGAAATTAAGTTGATTGTTAAATATGGCAATACCAATAGAGATGACGCACATCGCAAAGCAGTCTGATATTAGTTGGAATTTGGTTCATTTAAATCAACAAATGAATTAAACTACTAGATTCCAGCAAATACATTTTGCCCGTATTTATCAAAGCGTTTTGCCAATAATCGTTGAATATATTCTTAAAATGATCACCATAATCAAAACAACAAAGCTTGCTTTTCTAAAATATTGATTGTTTAAAGGAGCAACTCACCAGCTGGTTCACAAATATTTCAATTTATGTAGGCTATTATATTTCTGAAAAAGGTTGTTAATATTCTAATGGGGCACACCAGACTATCAACAGTCCCCCCCCCCCAACAAAAAAAAAAGAAAACGAATAACAAACATACATAGAGAAACTTTAAGCTTGTTCATCGAAGATAATATAATTATTATTACTTTAATTATATATAGTAAAGATGTCGGTGTAAAATCAATTGAAACTAATGTAAAGTTCAAATGGTCATATTTTAAGTTTCAGGAACGAGTCGAACTTTTTTTCGGCATCTGAAATCCAATTAAATCGACAATTTTATTTTCGATCCTAATCACAAAGAATCAATTATCTTAAAAATGCATTATGTAAGATTATTTTAGATAAAGAGGTGGTCGTTCTTGCTTTTAATAGTTAGAAAATGAATAATATATTGAAAATTTCAGTTAAGTTACTATATTCTCTGCAAAGTTGTGTGTGTTTTGACAATATAGTGCCAATTGTCAAGTGTCAATACAATGTCATAATTATCGTTAAATTATGAAATCCAATATTCTTGAGAGTTGATTATGGATTTGTCTTGTGAATAAATGACAAATTGATAATTTATTTAACACCTGAAGCCAAAATAAAGACCTGTAATAGCAAGGTTTAGCTCATACATATAATGCATCTTTGAATTCTGGCGTAGTCCCTTTAAAACTCTGGAATAACTGATTCATCCTTATCGAGAACAAGTACAAGTTCTTTACTACATACGCGTGCAAAAAATGTCATAATGAATCGTACAACGAGAAGCAGACTGTTCGTGGTTACACCTTTTTCGTCTAACAACCTTCTACTGGTGAATAGGTGTTAAAACGTACTGCCAGAAATTATCAAAGTAATTATAGCGTTCACAAACTACCTGTGGTATACATTATATACCAGGCCTGCTTCTGTACTTGAATTGTACACTGTAACAAAAATTTCCGTGAAAAAACGTAAAAAATTCCGGAAACAAAAATTACCAGGAAAATTTTATCCGTATTTGTTTTTCCTGTAATTTACAGAAATTCCCTCAATTAACAGAAATTCCATTTTCAAATACAGAAAAAAAAACCCTGGTAAATTTTGTTTCCTGACGATGATGAAGGTGATAAAAATTTCATTGAATTAACCATTGACTTTATATGCGTGCGTGAAATAGCTTTATTTAACGTCCGCTTTTACCGAAGTGATAACGCAGATAATCTTTAAACGTAACCTCTTTTTGCTAATATAAGAATCGAGAGCAAGGTATCACAAACCGCTACTCGTCAGTGATTGGAGGCTTTCAGATGTAAGTTTGCGGTATTATCAATTCGCAGGTAGACTCTGCCATAGAGACAAACCGAATTACACTGGCCAACCGGTTGTACTATCCGGATTTAAGCGTGCTTGATTACCAGATATTACAATCTTAACACACGCAGCATTAAAACTTATTTTTATATATTTATGAAAAAACTTACAATCTGATTTCCGTATGATGAATCACAATACACTTCATAGATCTTATAAATAATGGAAATTAGATATACATGACAATTAATATACCAAACTTTACAAAATATGATTCTTCATATTATGGTAAATAAATTGAAATGAACATATAACATGATGATTATTAGGAATGATTATATATGTATACGATTACTTATCGTTGCACCGTTTATCCCGTAAAATAACAGACTTAAGTCCATTACAGAACGGACTAAAACATTTTATCCCTAAATTTCAAGGAACTTCCTTGTCATTCCACCGTTTATTCCGTAAAATAACAGAATTAAGTCCATTATAGAAGGGAATAAAACATTTTATCCCTAAATTTCACGGAAATTTCCTGTTTAATACTGAATATTCTACAGAAATACATAAAACACGTAATTTGAAGAAATAGTTCACACTATTAACACAATTTCTCCAAAAAATCCATCGATTAACAGAAAAAAGGTGTTAAATTACGGAATTCGGCCACATAAAAAATGGATATTTTTTACAGTGTACTCTTAAAACATATGGTGCTGCAACATCTCCCATACACAGCTCGCATGTGCATGTTTATAGCATATTGGGTTGCATTTTTGTCAAGGCTTTATTTAGTTCTTGTTCTATTTTGGTATCCAAGAAGAATTCGTGAATTGGATTCCTTTAAGCGTAAAGTGGTATGAAAGACATATTAGTTAATAGTTGATAAATGAACCAGTTTTCATTTTAAACGAGGTTTACAGAGTATAAATTTCATCCACGCCCAAAGGTAATTCGTGTCGATTCGTTCGGATGGGACACAATTCTGTGACAATACGTACATGATCCTATAAGTCTCAAAAAACTCTAAACCCAAAATTATTGTGTTGACAAGAAGTTAAATGTCAATTATTGGCACAGCGGGTGTTCATAAACTAAAGTTTGTTAAATTAGACAATAAAAATAAGCAATAAAATGAAATATATTTGATACCATCGAATATATGTTATAAAAAGCATAATGTTGTCTCATATTATTTGAGAAGAAATATAAATCTGAAAAAGAGGGGAGGGCATTATTGTTAATAACAGCCGAGTTGTCCGTATGACGCCATCTCTGTTATAAATAAACACATATAGTAAATTCAGTCCGTATATTTATGTCAATATAGGATCTTTGTTTATTGACTTTCCATAATATTTGTAATAAACGCTATTAAATATAGATCAGATGCGGATAACAGATAATCCGTTATATTAAATTCTCATAATTATTAGAGGTATCTCAAATAAACATAGATTTTAAAGTTAATTTCTTGCCGTTCTTCTGGAAGATTAACTCGAGTTTACCGGGTGAAGTTCAATTAAAAAACATCGAATGCCATAACCCATAGTTTCTACCATTTGTTCTCTACTATGTCAATACTTCAGGAATTTAAAATATCTTTTCAATTCAATTTAAGCAATGATCCAAAACAGAATTGATTAAGGCATAATATGATGAGATTAAAATATTTTATCTCATTGAAAAGTGATACCGATGTCGACCAAACAATACATCATAGTGCCCAAACTGTCAATTTCCATCAAGCATTTCATAAATCATCGACTGAAGGGACATTGGGTAAGATTAGATAAAGAGCTGGCAGTTCTCGATATAATAGTTAAAAAATAGATAATGAAAAGGGAATTTAAAATTTCAGTAAACTTACTTCACTTTGAGCCTAGTTATTGACGAATCAATCACTGTCTAACCTCGGTTGTCATTGCTACCGTTGTTACGATGATAAAAAAATCGCGATTATCAACTTTTATGGTAACCGCATCAACCGCAAAACGTATATCAATCTACTTAATATCGGAGCCATCTGATGGCATCGAGAGTTGACTATGGTTTTGGTAAGTTTAATTTGGTATGTTTAATTAATAATTTATATAACATTTTAGGCCTAAAGAAATGAAATGAAATGAAATGAGGTTTAACGTCCCACTGTTCTTTTCCGAACTAAGCTAATGAAGACGGGCATACGCCATACGGTGTGCAATGAGGGAAATTTTTCTCGGACAGCGGCACTGCAGCCTACTCTTATATCGAGTTCCAAATATCAAGGGATCTTTTACGTGCACGCCAATGTGTACACGGGACCTCGTTGTTTTGTCCCATCCAAACGACTAGACAGGTGTCTTTGTCAGGCCCTCCGTCCTGCATAGGTGTAAAGAAACACCTGTAATAGGCAGATTTAACTCTTGCATAATGCATATTTAAATGATCATTGATTAGCTCGAAATGTTCCAAAACATCAGTGACCAAGGTATATAATGAGGTACCGATGATGACAAAACACCATAGCTCACAATCTGTCTGTTTCCATCACTACTTTTACTAGTTATAGAGACAGAATAAGGAACAAACACTTTCTTCTTAAAGCCTCCAGTTTAGAAAGCACTTTATCACATTGGAGAAAGGAACCTTGTTAGTTGGTAATCTCATTTTCTTTCCCGTTCTGAATCAGTTAACCCAATTTGATTAACATCATTAGCGAGCCGTCATCTCAGATGCTAACAACACAGATAGTAAGCATGGTTGACAGTGTAATCTACATGGTTGACAGATAGAATGATCTTCTGTCGGTTGGTTTTAAAGGCTATAATTGGTTTGTTTACGTCGGTAAGGGTAAGATAAATAGGAAATTAATAGTTAATATCTCGTTGTGTCGTTGTGACAGATTGTATAGTTTTGACTATTCACATTATTGACCACCACAAGTACTACCGTCTGTTCCAAGATTAACCTGTTTGGGGTCCAAGAGTACCATTCACATAAAATACACGCATAATGAATATTAGGCCAAAAAGAATTTCATAAGTATTTTATAAGTAACCCATTTTTACGCAAGTTATGGCGAGTTTTGGGTATAATGCAGACAACGATTGCCGCTTCCCAAAACCTGATACCACTAGCTCACACTGTTGTTGTCCTGTGGTATACTTTCATATAGCTAACAACTTCGGGTTACCTTTGCCTGTGTAGTTAAGACCCTGGATTACCAAATTGAATGCCTTGAGATCTATTTCCGGTGCTTCATGTGGGCGTCACGAGGAAAGTATGTCTAGATTTTGATGGAAATCAAATGGACTGTACACGTAAAAAGGATCTATTAGGAAATCGAACTCGAACAACATCGCAGCATGCACATAATCACAGAAATAAGATGATAGCTAAATCCCATTTCCAATAACCCGCCAAATACTATTGCAAGCTTGAAGCAAAGAATGTCACTCTCTGACAAGTGTGTGTGTGTATTTCTTTGGAAACGTTTCACAGAGCTTCCTTCCATATTTGCTATCTACACATCGTTTAATTAAGTTAAATAGTATGTATCTGGTATTTCACCTTTAAAACCTAACAAACAGAACTGTCTCAATCACCTAATTAACAATCTATTCATAAGACTCGTTGTATGAATTGTGTTTAATCAACACAAAGATCGATTTAGATCTAATAAATCAAATGTTCCAATCTCTTGTCTGACATGTGAATTGAGGCTTGATTTCTTGTGGGCTTTCCCTATCCAGCTTTTATGTACAACTTGGAAAGGAGATGAGGCGATGTTCTTGTCACACGCAATGGGGATTGACGACTCTTGACTTAATGACAGAATTGTTGATTGTAAGTTAACCAATAGAAAATACGATTACATTTCTTTATTCGATTCAACATATTTAATTTAGACTGTTTCTAGTTATCAGAACAACGGGTGGACTATTTTAACCACATTATCACGGGTTAGACAAACGATGCATGATGATCTCGAATGAAAAAGTACGATGACCCTTATGACCATGTTCGAAGTTCAATATTTTATTACGGGTCAAGTACTACTGACTTTCAGATCAAGAGACCACCAATGGCTACTATATTAAACAATACAAAATGATTTGTTTAGAACAACTGCTACCACATTTTAACAGAGATTTAACTTGACGGACATATTTAATTTTCATTGTTATAATGTACATTAATAATAAGTCTACAAAACAAAAAAATTAATGTCACTTTTCAGTGATGATTTGGATTTTTGAAATCTACTGTATATAATCATTTTACAACATTCTAAAGGTAGAAATCGTTATAAACAAATTACTTGAGTTTCGTCCTATACAAGAAGACGTCATTGCCCATAGTTTGAGAGATCATGTTACGTTCATCTTGTACCATGCCATGCAAAATAAGTTTGAGCATATTATTCCTCAAATCTGGGCTTGGGCTTAGTAGCGATGCAGGGGGTAAACTCCTGGTACCACACTGTATTTTCTCTTGTTTGGGCATGTATACAGTCCATATAGATCTACTCATTTACTTGAAAGTTCACATAATTAACAATTTTGAATTGTATTAATTTTTTTCTGGAATGGCTGAAATAATGCTGTACTACCAGAATTGTACTGTAATAGTTACTAATTCTGTTACTCAAGTAGACATTATCAGACTTTTGTAGACATAAAGCAAGCTATGGTCAATCTAGGTAGTAATCTGAATATGAAAAAACGGGAATTTGAAAACATTCACATCTTTGACTGTTTGAATTTGTGTTATAAAACGATAGTCAATTGTCTTGGATAAAAATGGAAGTGTCTGGAATCATTGTTTAATCTTTAAATACAGACAGATCTATATACAATAAACCAGGAACTAAGAAATATTTCTCACTTATAATTGGTGGTGGATAGAATTCAAATGAAATTGGTTTTAGCGAATTTCAGATGTAATTTTGTACCTTAGAGATTCTCGGGTGCAAAGTGCAATTGTTTTATTCATATTTACACCGCTTGGGGAGTCTTTGGTATCATTTATACCTTTGTGTTATCCCGATGTTCTGCGGTTTGACATAATGTCATATTTTCTGAAAACTGCAACTGTCGTGTCGAATTGTCTTTATTGGTATAACACAATGTGAACTTTTGTGAACCAAATGGTACATTCAAAAAACAGGTTTACTCTCTTCGAATGTTATTTTTTTCACCACAAAGAACTTCCACTTATTATTGCCCCATTGTCAAAATCCACTACAAACTAGGACAAATTGTACTTCATAGGCACGAACCCTTCCTTCAAATAAACTGATGAAATAAATATCAACTTCTATCTATACCTTTGGCTTGGCATAGTCGGTTTATATCCATCTCAGTTAATTATAACATTGACAATTGGTTACTTGCATAGTATCCCACAGTTCTTTTATTCTGTTATTTCTGGAGTTTGCATAGATTTCATTATTCCTGATAACAGGACATGTTTCCTGTATCCAGGAAACAGCCCTTTGATGACAATAAGATACGAAACTAAGGTCACAATGACGCTATTCTTTGTCCTCGTTCGGATAATTACCGGCTTCGTGTCTGCTTCAATAAAACCAATGATCTTCCAGTCAGCTTGAATTGAATTGATGGTAATTTGGTTAAGAGGATTGTTCATTTGTTGAGGTGAATATGCTTGTTCCGTTCTATGTTCCAGCTTACAGTAACGACAGTTACACTGGCCACATATTGCGCAATATTCAAGAGAACTGAGATATATATTGTGACGCAAATGTCATACGACAGCTGGCAAAGAGCTTCATCAAGCTTTTACAATATACAATAAAATGAAAAGAAATAAAATGGGGTTTAACGTCCTACTGTTCTGTTCCTACTGGGCAAATGAATACGGGCATACGACATGCAGTGTACTATGAGGGGAATTTTGCCCGGACAGCAGCGCTATGGCCTACTCTTATTTCGAATTCCAGCTGTCAAGGGCTCTTTTACGTGCACGCCAATGTGTACACGAGACCTCGGGTTTGTTTTGCGTCCCATCTATATGGCTGGTCTGTGATGGGTTGGTGTTATGCCCCCGTTCCCCATTCAAATACGCTTATGTTCATGATTGAGATGCTTCTTGCAATAGGGTATTTTCCCATAACAGGAATCATCCCCCGTCATTTTCCGTAAATACCTCGGTAAACTTTCTTACGTTGAATATGCGGTGCTTGGAATTTAAGCACTAATGTGCAATTACAAGTTGTTAGGAGACTCCTGGGTGCTATTAATAAATACGTCTTTTAATGAACTATTCTCTTAATAAATCTAAACAGGAGTGCCATAAATAGCAGACACATCATTGTTCTTCGTGAACCATTGCAATAATAAAAACACAGTCGTTTTAACCTCTTCCAACGGTTCCTTTTCCATTTAATGATTGAAGCTGAGTTACACAAAATCAGTCTTGTAGTTAATGTTGTGTCAAATATTGTTTCAAAAACATTTTCTAGAACTACTTATGATGTTTGTATATTTTCTGATATCACTTAAAGATGCATTATCAATTCAATCAAGGAAATATATGTAACCAATTTTTAAAAAAAAATATATAAGCTTATTTTTTAAGATATTCTTAGGCGCACCGGTTTTACCGAAAATCCGAGGATTGACCTATACTTAGAGCAGGTGATAATTACTGAAATAAAAAAATATCATTCTGTTAGACTTGCTTAGTGGACGTTAAACCTCATTTCATTCCCCTGTCCCCCTCACCGTCTCTCATTATCACAAGATAACATTCAACACACCTCACTTAATAACGTGTCATATTATGCATTGGATATCATTGCGGATTATAACTATATGAATCGGGTATTGCTCGGTAATGGATGAAGTGTGAACTTCAAATACTGCATGCAATTCACGCCAACATACTCGATCATGTTGCATGATGCCAATTCGAGTGTTTTAAAATGTCTTCTTTGACTACTCTTTTGGACACAGGCGACGTATGAGAATTATATCCATATAATGGCATTTATTAGACCAACGGAAAATCTCATCACCGTCTATTTGACGTATTACTTGTACAAGAAATCAACATATATCAATCAACTTGTTTATCAATATCACTACTCATGATTGACAGGTCCAACATCTAACTTTGGCAACAAGACACTGACCTTCGTGAAACCACATTATTGACAAAGTAATCATATAGTGGCTCCACAATACTATACAGATAATTCTCTATAGAATACAACAAATACAGTAAACAAATATTCTTCATATCTATATTTTACATATGGTACACAGATTTATGGTTGAATATTTGATCAATGCCCTGGAATTTCTTTGTCAATATAAAGATCTCCGAGGTGAGAATGAGTCGTGCCATTTTGTATATCATTTCACCCTTTACAATGAGATAGATTTCTGAAGAACATCCAAAACATTTTATCATGATAATAATATGGAATCCTACATTTATTCGCTTAGTGATTATCATTTTTCTTTTTATTCCCGCAACTTACATACACAAATATCTATTTCTACATATATATATATAGCTTCAAGTAGGGATGCAGGATAATTTGCAGCGTTTGTACCAATTCAACAATGTTATTATCGAGGTGGACTTTCTTTTGTGACTTCCCTTAAGCACAGACCCTAAAGGACTCACTGTTTTTCTCGTTAACTGGATTTTTTAGTTGTTGTAAATTCTTTTTTAAAGCTTATGCGCTTATTTTTAACACTGGTGTATCAAAACGGGCGCTATTGGATATCTTCAGAGTAGAGGAGAACCGACGCGCATGAACCCGCCCTTGCTGCTTTCTTCGGGTCTAATTATCCGTCCTATACCACCCCCCCCCCCCGCCCCTAGCCTTTTTGCGCATATTTAATAGGGCTTTCACTTTCCCAGATTGCCAAAACAGCTGCAAAGTTTGAAATTTGAATAATGATTGTTGATTGTAGTAAAGAGAATAATATGAACCTTAGTTTTAGACAATCACACCGTAAAGTTCCGGTGATGATTCTTTTATGAAAGCTTTCATAAAAAAAACATGACCACTTTGATGTACCGGAAGTTGTTTTTATGATCACCATAGTAACAGAAACTGAATCAATGATATTGTTAACCAAGTTTAACACTGTGTCAACACATCATGCAAGATAAAATTCATATCATGATACATAATCAATGATCACCGTAGACTCTCTTTATATATTTACCTGTAAAGAATTCCAATCAAAAAATGTATTTATGTTTGAAAAAACTGCCGTATAACTGTATACGATTCGATTTCTTTTCTTAAAAAATGTTAGTTTCGGTTTTGGGTCACTGTGTGACACTTAAAGGCTCAATACCACTCTTGTTGTAACTGATTAATATGTCCCAATCTTTATTCTGGTCAACAAATTGTACTATTTTACAATATTCCAATTCATTGATGATACAAATTTCATCTTAACACACCTAATTTAAAAAAAATTGGAAAAATTCAACTAAATGATTTGAAAAGCCTGACGTAAAGCTTTTCAAATGTGACTTGGATTTAAAAATATTTTTGAACCCTCTGGACAAGTAAAACAGGATTTAATGGATAATTTACACAACAGGTAGGACACTAACACATCTAGTACTTAGAATAAGGCTATTTTTATTTTCTGGAGCTGTCAAGCCAGCAAGAGTGTTATTGTCCCTTTAAACAAACGATTATATCTCAACATTAGCTTTATCTGGTCAGTTAACGAAATCAATTGTAATCGACAATCAACCGTAGCTGCACTGCAGTCAGACTGGGTTATACGTCAGTTCCTATTTTTCAAACTTAGATATTTTTGTTGATTGGAGTTCTTTACAGGTAAAATATAAAGAGAGTCTACGATGATCATTGATTATGTATCATGATGTGAATTTTATCTTGCATGATGTGTTGACACAGTGTTAAACTTGGTTAACAATATCATTGATTCAAATTCTGTTACTATGGTGATCAACATCACAACTTCCGGTACATAAAAGTGGTCATGTTTTTTTTTCTCTTTTCATGAATCCATATTTTTTAAATTTAGTGTAATCTCGGAAAAATCGATAGTATATTGCAGTCTGTCAGTCGAACCATCGCCCACACCTCTTAAAAACACTACAAAAACTACATTTATCATTGCTTAATGAAGTCCATTGAATATCTGATAACAACTTCCAGCTTTATTGTCCTTGTTCACTTTGTAGAATCCCGTGAACGCTCTCGCACTGCTAGAAAGTCACGTATGGTTCAAACCAGTAAGACGAAAAATTGTGCCGAATTTTAACAATTCCCTTTAATTACACCGGAGTGTTCCTCTTTCTCAACATATTTTGCTTTATGTACGAAAGAATAACTTTGTGACAACATTTGCAAACTGCTCGGATAAGTAAGGCAGTATAAAAATTTATTTTTAAAATTAACTTCATTATGTACATGTATTTTATTCGGGTTGTCTCTATACAAAATGACTGTCTAAAATGAACGTATTGGGAATTCTTATATTTTCAGAGTATCTTTTGGGAGTAAAGGTTCTATGGTAGAAACATGGGTTATAGATGATCAGATTCCAACAGCTAAATCGACGACAGAGAATCAATTCTATCATAATATAGTTGCTAATAAACAAACACGGTAAGTACTGTGTAAACACTAGTAATATAAATACAACCTAGGCATTGTTTATAAATATTTAATTGTCTTGTAGTTTTCTTTTATTGGTTTGAAACAGGTCTGATTTCAGCAGTGAAAGGATGTTGTTTTTATTATTAGCAATTGGTCTTAGATTTCATATTTCTGTGTGTTTAATTTTAGAATTTGCTTACTATTTCGATGTCTTTGGTAAAAATGTTCTTTTGAGGTTTTGTGAAATGTTGAAACAAATCTCTATTAAACACAGTTTACAGCGCCTTTGTGTGCATTCTGGTATGAGAATTTGATCCATAATTCGGATTTATATATTATTTGGTGCGCTGTTATGAAATATAATATACCTTCCATCAATCTGATTAAAATACAGATCTATATTTCGTTTCGTTTTTTTATACTTTCGATGACCTACACTACATGAAGATCTGACTAGTTGTACTCGAAGGTCGTATCAGGGATCGTACGAGCGGCTTTTGACCCTATGATGTCAGGCATTGATTAATCAATCGGCGTTGGCGTTTCTTGTTGGTTACCCAAAGTTCCGTGCATGACACGCCAAGAAGTCGCCGTAAAGGCAAGTAAAACGAAATTTTGAAGTATAAAAAACGAAACGAAATAGAATCTGTGTTTTAATCAGACTGACCTTCCATTAGACATAATTTTTTATGAACGTGTATTTGCCTTTTTGTGGCCTTTTGTAAGAGTTATTTATGATTCAACATTGTATGTTCTCGCAAAAAGTTCAAAACAACAGAATGATGAAACCTTGAGTAAATTTATCACCCGAGGCCCTAGTCTTTAAGTTTAATTCCAGCATTTTGATTGGTCCGTATCAACACCGAGAAGTTGTTCCAATTAGTGCGCCTTTCAGACAAATCAAGAAAACGTTTAGCTGTGGAAATTAGAGTTGATTTATATTTCATACCGAAACTCTTGTCATTTGATCTGGGTTACCCAAACACATTTTAACAGGAAGACACCGTTCAATAAGTCCTCGTTAAGATCTCGTTTGATTGCCATCTTGAGCACACGAGCAGCGGAAGAGGACGGTTATATTCTGGTTTTAACTTTTTTTTATGTTACGTCTAAATATAAATGGTGTCTACAACAATCTAATAGTGTTTCATTGAAAATGTGATTTGATTTCTTATTCGGTTTTGAGATTTGAGAGTGTCAGAGCTTTTGGTGATAACCTCTAAACCAATCATCAATCATTGACGTCTGAAGTAGGGATTCCCAGATGTAACCCTCTTAATCATGTTTGTAAACGTCACCGTAAAACCGAACGAAAACATAATCACAGCTATTCCTGGAATTCATTTGAATGTCTTGTTATCTCTTCTATAGCAATTTCCTGAAAGTGGTGCCAATATTCCCTGATTTACGATCCATTGAGTTAATAGGCTGCACTATCTACAACAACATCAGAGTTTAAGAGCAACATGTTAGATTATGTAATTAGTTGTATAATTCAATCAGGAATAAGTAGCACTACAAACGATGACGGCTACACTAATATTCCGTTATATAGTATTTTACAAGAACTGTGGTGATTACAGTTGTTCTAATCTTCTGTTGTTAAAGATATGCAGGGCTGGACGGAGTTAATTGGTTAACAAGAAAAATATTTAACTAGTTAAAGGGACATTATGGGAGATTAGATAAAGAGCTGGCAGTTTTCACTATACTAATTAAACACTAGATAATGTAAATGGATTTGCTGGAAATTTCAGTCAAATTGATCCACTCTGAACCGAGATATTAGCTTTTATGTCTAGCCTCGATCATCATTACTAAAGTCGGTACGATTAAAACATAGTCTCGATTATCCATTTTTCGATTTAATCATTAATGAGCGTTGAGCAGCAGATCGGATTCAAATCCAGTAAATATTGCTGGCTAGCTATGACATCGAGAGTTGATTATGGTCTGAATAAGTTAATTAATGTCTAATTAATAATTTAGATAACATTTCAGCCATAAAGAAAGACCTGTAATAGGCAGATTTAGCTCTTGCATAATGTATATTAAAGTTTTAACAAGAAAATCTAGCACTTTGTGAGTTCAGTACGATTATTTTAAACTTATGGACTCGTATGTGAACAGAGACGAATGACTTTTTGTAAAGAAGCGGTATCTGAAATCGTATTCTTGCATGTAAATGGTAAAGATGAATAAAATTATTGGAAATTCTGTAATGTCATGTTAGATAAACGCGTAGAAGGTTATATAAACATGAATATCTTTAATTTGTAGACATATTTGCTATGTGTTTTTGTTCTATTGTAGGCCAACATTTGCTATGTGTTTTTGTTCTATTGTGGGCCAACATTTTGATCCCAGGTCTGTTCGTGATAACGAGTAGGGCCGTCTGTCTAACCTCCAGGGTTTTCATGTCCCTCAGTTTCACATTGTCATTCTTGATACCACAAATTTCATATTCCATTCTCACACTCTTGATTGGCAGTCGAATATCTTGAAAGAAACGGGGTTTATTTGGTCTTTATTAAGAGCATTTAAATTTTCAATGCCCAATTCGTCTCCCATAATTAACCTTCAATATCGATGGCCGATAAATATTGCGCCATGAGCAGTTGAGGTAGACAGTTGTAGCGAATTGTTTGGCATGAACCGATCAATTCTCCTTTAGTTGTTTATAAGACCAGATAATCAAGTGGTTAATCCCGCAAAGAACCATCCTTCATCTTCCAATCAACAACTGCCATAAATAAAACGTGAAAGTAGCCATAAATCTTTTATAAAATAACCCTAGGTTCACGTTATCGGTGTTAATGTGATAAAAAGGTGAATATCTCGTTGAAGATCTGCTGAAAGTATTTCATGCTACATTATCTGATAATAATCGCCATGTTTTTAATCAGTAGCGGATCAAATTGTGTTAACGTTTTCATTGGCAATAAAAACAACCTTGATATTATTTAAGTAGTCCGGCACACGGTTGAAACAATATAATAAATACGCAACCCTAACACCCACTTAATTACTAATCATACGCCTTAATACCAAGATAATACATAATTTACAGTGAATACTATCATTATATATATTGAATGATACAATTAAATTATCTATTTCCTGTAAACACAAATATAAACAAATAAACAAACAACTGGTGGATGCAAGATTGGTGTCATCTTCACATGGCAAGTTACTACAACATTCCTCTGATACCTCGACTCAGTTCCAAAAAAATGTTTCAAATATTTAAGCAATACATTCAATTCTCAGGCGTGTATAGCAAAGTATAAATAGTACGCTATGACGGGGGATGTTTCAAGTGAATCAAGATGCTAAATATATCTAAAATTGAATTTATATTCTAATTTTAAGCCAAATATAAAGATATCAAAGAATAAGGTTGATACCACCATATTTTAAATACTTGTCATATATAATTCTGGTGATTTTAGTGTTAAGAAATCTTAATTGATAATGTTGCCATCCACCATGTCAGAAAAGGTTAAACGTGCTGAAAATATAATTTTTGCTATTGTTTGGTCCATACAATCTGCACACACGTTCCGGATGTGACGCAAATACAGGAGACTTATTATTGTTAGTAATTGGACAAGAGAAATGAAATGAAATGAAATGAAATGAAATGGAGTTTAACAGCCTACTGTCTGTACCAACAAGAGGGTGATAAGTTATATTTGGAACTATTGTTATTAATTGTACAAGAGAAATGAAATAAAATGAAATGGAGTTTAACGCCCTACTTTCTGTACCAACAAGAGAGCGATAAGTTATTCTTGGAACCTATTCTATCACTATGTTTAATTCGGAGACGGAAACGTTGTCCTTTAAGACTGTTGACGCGATATCAAGTTTGTTTGCATTCTTATCCATTTGCGTCATACAACTGTCATTATTACTCTACTTAAAAATCCGTCAATTGTAAGTGGGAAGTGCTGCAACTGAACCACTTCAGGTACGTCCACCCACTGACAAATTCTAGATGTTTCATTAGATGGATATATTTGCAATAAATGACACAAAAGGTGTTTTAAAAATGTAATTCTGACGATAACATTGACAGAAAATGTCTGAACAAAATAGAGACGTGATTGTATCTTGGGTTTCCAGGAACAATCACTATGGTATTCAAGGGTATATTGACATAGCGCAAAAACTATATGGTTATAAAACGTCATTCCATTATAAACCGGAATCATGATATTGACGTAGAAGTATAATAGGGGGGAAACCAGGGAATACAAACCCTTTAATATGAAAACCTGTCTTATAAGTGATAATGGATCATGATTTAAAAGCAGGTTGGCTGACATGCACTAAACTCGAATGTCGTATTGGCGTTGACTTATTGGATTTTATTCTAATCGCATAAATCAGCTGTGTTTTTAGGACCTGATGTATTGAATTATCTACATCACTGCCTTTATTAACCCTTCTCTATTGATTCTGCTCTAGAAAAAAGGTCGATTTCCGAGTGTGTTTTTTATTTAGCCGCCAGGGTTTTTGAGTGAGACGGTGGTTGATTATTTCTCGGAACAGTTAATTCGCCAACGCACTTAAACAGAACCCCAGATTATCTGTTTAAAGTGATCGGCCATATGGTCAATATCTTCTAAATACCAGCCGTACTGAAGGCATCCAAATCATCGCCTACTGATACAATGAAAGGAAATAACAGTTGATAAACAGACTCGGCCATTGATAATAGATCTATCTTCAGACGTACCACCATCTAAATAAATGGTAAAGTCATCTCAAATGAGCAACCATTACCTTTGACCTTGATGTTAGGAATGTTATTATTTTATAAACCGTACATTATCTTGTGATGAATCTGTGATTACTACATAGTGTCAACAGGAAGTGTAAGATCATATATTATAGTGGTTCCCAACCTTTTTCCACTCACAAATCTCCAAGAGCTCCCGCATTTACTTTGTTCAGTTAGATATCCCATATTACGGAAGTTAGTGCCACCACTAAATCTTTGATAAACCGTAACATGGGCCATCTTGATCTGAAATATATATTCCTGTTGGTCCACGGGTCACATTCACCATTCCAATGACTGTCCTGATCTTTTAACTCAGCTTGTTTGCTGTTAGGTTATATATATATAACCACGAGCCTTAAAACATTTAATTCAGGGGCGTATTCATAAATCTTCAATAGGGGTGAGCATGAAAATGTATTCGATGGACCTTTTCTACTGATCTCCAACCGGCTCACGTCCCTGGTCTTTTTCTTAGTCTTACGCTCGTACTTAAAATTCCCCCAAACCTAGAGAAAACCGAAATTCACTGTTCCAATAACCAAACACAGTTTGGAAAAGTGTAGTATCAGATATTAGTAGAGATATTACTTAAGCAGGATTGACAAATAAGGATAATAATAATATAATGATAATTTTGTAAACATGGATTGTTAAGCCCTATGTTCATCCCGAGGAGCATTCATATTCTAGTAAACACATATCATATACCCACTTAACTCTGTCTCTAAACAATAGTATAATTTATTACATCACATTGTCTGATTTCTCAGATGAGTTCTATTAATATGTATTAACTGATATGGAGTAATAAGTCAATAATATAACTATAGTATAACACATAGTTACCATGATGATATGGTTTATTTCAAACCATAACACAAGTAATTCTTGATATCCAATATTTTATCTATAAGTAATTCTGGTCATTGTATAAGTGGCGTCTGATTTTTGATGCCACACGATGTTTTAATAAGTCTGGCGAGAATCAAAGGTCACTTCTCCAAGACTTCAATAACCTGTTGACGTAAGGTCTTAGATTGACCAATTCCACTCAATTCCAGCACGAAATGGTTGCTAGGCAAGATTAACCCCAATACCCGATGTCTGCGCTATTGGTAAGCATACAATCAATGGAGGGGTTACATTTAACGGTTTTAGTGGAAAATGTTGATAACGTTTTTGGGTGAAGCTAATTTCTACAAACAAATTGTTTGGCGCATTCTTGAGATTCCTCGTTTTTCCACGTAAAAATTTGAGAAACGGACAGTCAATGGTTATTTTATTTCTTTTATTTTCTGGAATCGAATAAATAGCCTTTTCTTGCTGTAGGAGATGTAACATTTTAAAAGATGTTTTGATTGGTTCTCGATTTATGAATGGTTCAATTGTGTAATCAAATCAAGGATCCCGTTCAATCTGAAATGGAATGTTCATTGCAACCTTGATCTTAATTTAATAATATCGTTGGCTTTCCATTAAAATAGACGATACACACGTACCCCATTACATTAAATTGAATAGCTGCATCAATACATATATATTACTGGCAATGTTTAACTCGGTTGTAGCACAACGTTAAAATGGAAGTCATTCAATTAAATTAAAGACCTGACAATCGAGACTTCGTTTATTACCATGGCAATGGTAATTGCCAATCGACTATTTCTTGTCAAAACTACAAATATTCATAACTTCATTTTACTATTTTTAAACTATTATAGCAAGAATGGTCATCTCTTCATCTAAACCTTACATAATGCATCTTTCATATAACACACATTTAGAGACTTGATTAGCAAACCCACCGTATGTATCTCACAGTGAAGCAATTCATGTAATAATGCAACAAACTATGATAAAATGATTAACACATTATTACGCTTCTAAAATAAAGCCTGGTTTCATTGCACTCTTTCATTTATCTCGGTTTCTTGCCAAACATTCTATCATTTCTGTTTTTCCACCTTGTCTATTTTGGATATTTTGAGGAGATGATCTAACGGACAGACGAATACCTGTTGAGGAATGGAAACCCCGCCTACCACCTATAGATTAATAATGGTGTATATTTTGTTCATAGTCTTCTCCAAACTTACGATCTGTGCTTATTTACTACGTAGAAGTGATAACTAGGTGACCTTGGTGAAAGAAATTTCGATTAAACTTCATCGCTTGGGCTTTAATACTGTTTATTTATTTCCTAGGTAAGTCAAGCTGCATGGTGCATGTCTAGATTATAGTTGTATCTAATAATAATAATAATAATATATCGCAATAATGTAAATATGGAGAACGATTATGCGATGAACGATTTACAGTTTTGTGTACATCTTGGCTCACGAGGAATATTGCTTATGTCTAAGAATTATTATTGGAATTCGAAGCACATTTGTCCACTAGCTTTGGTCTTGATGTGTTTGTGTTGTTTCTGGGTTATGTCTGGATTTCAGTGTTACATAGTTGATACACTGCTGTTGAATAAATTGACCACGAAGACTTTGTAGGTGCCGTATTTGGTTGTAGTGATCGACACTGGCGCCATTGATGAACTGTCAAACAATATATATCGAAAAAATAAAAACGGCCTAGATCAAGACTTCTTAACTTACACAATGTGTGTATCTAATGAACAATATAAAGAAGGTGCCAGTAGTGACAGTCGTTCTTGTCTTAATATTATGAAATAAATGTTTTAATCTAAAGTTGAGGAACTCATAATAACTTGCAATGCCTGGGATATTTTATACTCAGATCTATAAAAATATCTACTTGATCGACTACCTGACACAGGTGTTGTACTGTAGTTGTTCGGCCACCCACTTGTATGATTATCTTGGTTTTATTTAGTTTTGATCGCTATCAAGTCAGGTGTTTGTTTATGCTTGAGGCACGAGGTTAGTATGACCACTGATCTGATGGGTTACTAGAGTAGAATACGCGGGTAGAGCCAAGTTGAAGTATTGTTAAGTCGTTTAGTCTATCCTGAAGTTTGATCCCTAACTGTCTTTTATGGTTCGCGTTTCACCAATTATAGTTTGCGACCCGTCTTTACGCTACAATATGTGTGAATTTATTTTCTTGTGCTCTAATGTTCATTTTTTATAAACGAAATTGAAAAGTAGAATTACCGTATAAAATTTAATGTGATTTATCGAAGTCCGAGAACGATTACAGAGAAATTTAATTTAGATAATTTAAAGCTTTATTCTTAAAAATATTTTGGCTATTTGAAAACTTGGCAATAACATTTTTGTTTTGATTCTAACTGTAATGTGTCATTTGTCTTACCTGACTTACACATTATTTTGATTGATATCAGATTACAGAAACACAAAAACATCTAAATGGAAACACACTTCCTTTCAGGATATTTTTTTTATCCTGAAATATAACTATATTGTTATCTATGAGATATACTATTATATTATATAAACATCCTGTTGTAATATAATACCTATAGCCATTACAGTACTAATACCAGGTGAGATAAATATACACACAACCTTTTATTATAACGCCCTGAAATCTATAAACCTGTAGTCAGTATTATATATTAGTTATTATAAATTTCGTCAAATTTGACCTTTTTAATTTCTAACAGTATATTGGTTAATATACAAAATCGGATTATTGAAATAAAAAAGTACGATGTTATTATATCCCCCCTCTCTCTATCTCTCTCTCTCTCTCTCTCTCAGCTAGGCCTTGGTACACCATAGAGGAGTTGTAACATGCTCTTTGTCTGTGATACCTGAAGGCCACGTGTCGAATTAAATAAATGTCGATCCCAGAAATCGTCTCTACTATACATTAACAATTAATCCAGAAGAACAATAGAAGGGCTTTCATGTCGTGTTATAATTCAGATGACAAGTTCTGATAATTGTTGATAAGCTTATACTGATGTTTATAATTTATTAAAGTATGAACATAACATTATTGCTGCACGGTTATTGAGAGATGGGTACAGCTGCTGCTTATAAAGACGTTAAAATAATTGCTTTTGGCATGTTAAGGATGCTAATGATGCTAAGAGATAATGTTCTATTATAATTATCAATCTTTCCTAATTAAAATTCCCGCATTTCACATTTATTTATTGCGCAATCTGTAACTTCTTGTCCTGTAGACCAATATGTACTAAGCAACGTCTGCGACCACGCCCGATGTACAACGATGGTACCAATAACGTTTACTTTTATTTAAAACAGAGAAACCAGTTTCTCTATGTAACTACGTAGTTAGTTTATCTTACACCTTAACCATTTCAAAACTTTGCCAACATCTTGACTTTTAACAACAAGAATTGTACCAGAAACTTCCTAATCTTGGAGTCCTACCAAAATTTATGTTTACATTTGCTGCCCACGGTGTTCGCATGTAATAAGATTGAGTGTTATTTTGGTGATGAACATGTTGTTTTAAATACGCTCTTTAAAATACAGAAACTCTTTACATCAAAGTAAATAAATACTTATGTGAATACTTTTCTAATCCTTGTTATCCTTCAAGACGATAATAAAACTTCCACGTTAATGCGTGGATAATTTCTTATTAAAGTTTTAACGTGTGGAATTATTGCAAGGCAACAGATGGTCTGGCATAAACAGTCGGAACCTGACTGTAAATGTGTAAATGGAATGGTATAAAGCCTGTTTTACTGCATCTAGAAACATTACCTGGATTTGAAGATACACGTGATTATTTTAAGACAACTGACAATCGTGAGAAATATTGGTCAATTATAGTAATATTAATCTTCTATCAAATCAGTGGCGTTCAGAGAGGGTGGTGGCCACGGGCATCCATTTCAGCGGGAAAATTGACAATTGTGGAAAATATTGGTAAATCGTAGTAACATTAATCTTGACTCAAATCAGTGACATGCAGAAAGAGGGAGAGGGGGTGATGGACCCGATCATCTATTTCAGGGGGGGGGGGGGGACCAATCAAAGCGTGAAATTGAAATTTTCTCCCAGTGGTAATACCATTCACTGCAAAAGTTGAACAGAGAATTACTGCCATCTTGCGATTGTCAGACAGGATAAACGATCTTCACCTTCGTTGTTGTCATATCGGAGACAATTGGGTTGGGGCTTTCGAGACTATATTATTAACCATTTGAATAGATTACAAAAGCATATATGATAGACAAAACCTCCCAAAGCGAATTAACTATTCATTCAAGCAAAAACAAATAATGATTTTAATTAAAAATGACGAAACAGTAAATAACTTATCGTTATTACTGTCGCGTGCAGAATAACACACGTGCAACACTATTGAATATCGCCCGGGGTTATAATTATTATTCCAATGGTTTATTTACAGACAGAAGAACTGGATTATTGTTTAATTTCAGACGACAACTGACGCCATTGTTCTAAAACTAAGAACGTTTATTGACCGTTCTGACATGATTATGATATTAACCATATCAATATGATTTAAAAGGAATTATGTAAATTGAATAATATTATGTGAGTTGCAGCATTATTGATACATTAAATATTGCTGTTCATTTCATTTCTAGAATGGCGATGTTTCCTCTCAACATCAGGCATGTAAGACCACTATCTAAAAACATACGATAATGATATATTTTTGAGGTGTATAATAGGCCAGCAACAGTGTCATTGTCGTTAACCGCTTTAATCTGGGTCCGGATGGTGGGGGTGGGGACAGTGTATGGCCTAATGGCTAGAGCGTGCGCGTTGTATCATAAGGTCTGTCATTGAGTCACCTGGCGTGGTTTCGATTCTCTGGTTGTACGTGACAAGGAGTGGGGTCGCCTGTTCAACCTCGTGGGTTTTCTCCGGTTTCCTCCCATTTATCAAGACTCCTACACACAAGCCAATTAGTTTAATAAAGATGAACCATATGTTAGTCCCGAAATGACCCAGTTTGTGTCGAGTGGACGTTAACTACCCCCCCCCCCCCCGTCTCTCTCTCTCTCTCTTCGCTTTAATCTTCGAAATATGTCTAATAATATTGCGTGTTGCTTTGCTATTTGATCGACAGTTACTTAACCTCGTCTCCAAATGTCATTTCTTATTTTTTTATTTTGATCACAATATGATAGAATAGGGTATGTTATTTAAAGAATCATTTGGTATTCTAGATTCTGAAAACCGTAGCCCGATGGTATCGGCTGTTCTGGAATATAAATCCTTACTCTCAGATAAACGATATGTATGATAGGGTGAAAACTCAAATCACGTGGAAAGAGTTAACATACGTAAAATAATCACCCTTTTACCAAATCTGATTAAAATACATAGTCTATATTTCGTTTCGTTTTTTTATATACTTGTTTGACGAAAAGTTCAGATCTCTTGTTCTATTGGGAGCTATGATGGCTAAGTGGGCAAGATGCTAACTCGCTAGCCTGGAGGTCGCGTGCTCGATCCCTGCATTGACCGAGAAAGTTCATCGGGATTTTTCCCTTGTCAGGACGGAGGGCCTGACAGGGACAGCTGTCTAGTCGTTCGGATGAGACGAACGGCTAACGTTCCATGTATACATTGGCGTGCACGTAAAAGATTTGGAATTCGATATAAGAGTAGGCCATAGTGCCGCTGCCCGGGCAAAATTTCCCTCATTGCATACTGTATGGCTTATGCCCATCTTCATTCGCCCAGTCGGAGCAGAACAGTAGGACGTTCAACCCCATTTCATCTCATTTCATTTCATTTCACTATTGTCCTATCAATAAATTCAGCTGGACAAATTATTCAGTGTGAAAATGTTTTTGTAGTTCAATATATTTCATAGTTTTGAAATGAATTTCAGAAACCCACGCTAATCGACAGTTGGAGATATTTTTTATATATCGGTAACTTATTATGAATCGATCAAATAGATACGTAAATTTTTCAATCTTTCTAAATTCTAAATGTGAAACATATTGTCAATTAATATCATAGAATTGTTCATTTAATCTTTTAGCAAGGACAAAAATAAATGAAATGAAATGGGGTTTAACATCCTACTGTTTTGCTCCGAACTGGGCTAATGAAGACGGGCATACGCCATACAGTGTGCTATGAGGGAATTTTTGCCCGGGCAGCGGCACTACGGCCTACTCTTATATCGGATTCCAACTGTCAAGGGATCGTTTACGTGCACTCCAATGTGTACATGGGGCCTCGGTTTTTTGTCCCATCCGAACGACTAGACAGCTGTTCTTGTCAGACCCCCCGTCCTGTATCACTGACAAGGGAGGGCCACGCCGGAAAATCTGGATGAACTTTCTCGGCCAATGCAGGGATCGAACACCCGACCTCCAGGCTAGCGAGCCAGCGTCTTACCCACTTAGCCACCGTGATCCCCCAGGACAAAACTATCATAGCTGCTATAATTGTTGTACCACAAAGGAGACATAAAAACATAATAGATTAAATGACAATCAAGACTTCTATTTTAGACCTTATTATAACCGTTACATGTCTAGGCATATAATACGTACTTGAGTTCGGAAAAGTTATTTTAGATGATACTCTGACAAAATTATTGTCTCTGACATTAAAGGGCGTATGGCTCTATTCTTTGGAACCTTAAAATAGACCAAAATTAATCTAAAAGCACATATTAATTCAATATAAATGTATATAAGTGATTTATATTCAATTCAGAAAAAATATTGTAATTTCTAATTAATTATGTTCAGTGAAATAAATGAATAGTCCAAATTGAACGACAGTCGTTTACGCTTAGTCCATTCTACACGTCTTTATTATTATTATTTTGTTGTTTGTGAATCAGCCAATAGTAATTACTCGGCAATGTCTTTTGGGATATGTTTTTTTTTATTCATTACACATGACGTGCGAAACCATAGAATAAACAACTCGTGTACTGATTATAAAATGTTCACTGTGTATTAAATATTGAATATATTAAGATCCAAAATTTTCACGACAGATAACAACCTCAATATTGATAGAAATAGGCTAATATTGAATTCTAATTCGTGTTTTTAATTTCGAATATTATGGAAGATATTGAGTAAGAGCTTTGGCTCCTTTGATTCATATTATTTGCTTGACACAAAAACTGCAACTGTATTGTTTATTCATTATATATCAAGTACGTAAAGTAGCCAAGAGTAGGTGTCGTGTGTGTGTGTGGGGGGGGGGGGATTACTACACAAACATAGACTGTAAGAAAAATACACGGGCACATATAAGTAAAAGCATGGTCAAAAGGGGAAATAGTTATAGCCTTCAGGTTTATTATACCCCACCCCACGGTTTTGAGATAATATTTTTAAGTAACATACGCTTCTAACATTGTTTATATCATTGCTATAGCACTTATTGCGCTAATCTTTGGTCACATTTGCCTTTTAAAATAATAAATAACCATGTATTCGCCTAATAATATCTGGTTCGAGATGTAAGGTGTAAATCAGAAATTCAAAATTGTTGAAGGGAGGTAACTAGGATAGTACTAGCGGTACCAGCGAAGAAGAATGGAGTCATCTGTGTTTTCTGATGCCACATGTTGCAGTCAATAAATAGTCTCTACTAATACATTCCTCTTCTACACATTACATAATGTTAATCCAAGGACGACGTTGTTATGGCAGAATTCTGGAAGCGAGGTATCCATAGTAACGTAGACTACTCAACTAGAATATAAGAATGGAATGGTAGACACTTGCTATGTTGGCACATCTCCATTTATTTTTGATATATAGTTTCTTTGGTTGGTGTTCAAATTTCGTGACGAGATGCAACTCATGTTGTGGGTTGTTTTTGTTGACTATAAATAAACTGGTAAACAACCAGTTGGAATCCAGTTCAACGTCATTCTGCAGTTGAAATAATATCAGTTGTGTGTCGACGGAGTTGTGCTTCCAAATAGGCCATTAAGTGAATCGCTCTGTCCTTACTTCCATTTGAACCTCCTGTCGTTAGTGATCTGACGTCATGGTAGGAATTAGGTCAAGGCAAAAACCCAGGTATATATGTCAAGTTTTGTTATAATGCTTTACTGACAAGGATTTTTGAGTTTAGTAGAAAACCAACAATTATAATACATCCAGATGTATATTTTGAAGTAATGCTAAAGTCGCATGCACCATCACTTAAAGATACATTATGGGAGAATCGATAAAGAGTTGGCAGTTCTCACTATAATAGTTAAAAACTAGATAATGTAAAGGCAATTTGCTGAAAATTTCATTCAAATTGATCCACTATGAACCGAGAACTGAGCGATTGAAATTTCAGCCTAGCCTCGAACATCATTACTAAAGTCAGTACGATAAACAGCATAGTCTCGATTATCCACTTAATCGTTAAATCGCGAAGGAAAGTTATGCAGTAAATCGGCTCATAATCCACTAAAGATCGCAGGCTAGTGATGCCATCTAGAGTTTATTATGGTCTGGATAGGTTAAATAATGTCTAATTAATAATTTAGATAACATTTCAGGCCTAAAGAAAGACCTGCAATAGGTAGATTTAGCTCTTGCATAATGTATGCTTAAAGATACATTATGGGAAATTAGATAATGAGCAGAGATAACATTTCAGACCTAAAGAAAGACCTGTAATAGGCAGATTTAGCTCTTGTATAATGTATGTTTAAGCCTTCAGTTTTGTCATATTATTAAAATGTTTTCGGCACTAAAGTAATTTTTAAGCCACACTCTTTTAGGTATTGCAGGGCAGGGAACAGTGTCTAGTCGTTCGGGTGAGAAACCCCCCCCCCCCCCCCCCAGAGATGCCGTGTACACTTTGGCGTGCACGTAAAAGAACTCTTGCAAATTGGAATTCAATTGCTGTTCTTCCAAAATTTCAATCATAGCACACTGCGTGGTGTATATCCGTCTTTAACCCGGTTGGAGAAAAAAAGTAGAATGTTAAACCCCATTTCATCCAGTCATTCATTACTCACATGTTGCACGGTAAGGACAATGACAGTTCATTCGAAGCCTTGTAAATGTATTGTAATAAAATTTGTAGATTATCAAAAAATATAGCCCATTGGAGTATTTCGGAAGATATAAGGTCTTTGGAAACAAATATTATTTTATATGTGTGAGAGATAGCCCTTTTTTTATTTTTATGCTGTTTACTGTTCGTTGTGATTCTATTAAAGTTAGACTATGTAAGATTTAGATAAAGAGCTGACCATTCTTGCTATAATAACTCAAAAATAGAGAATTTAAAATGAAAATATTGAAAATTTCATTCAAATTACTTCATTCTGAGCCAAGTTGTCACAGTATATTTATCCAATAAATGTTTTGGTACACCCGCCAATACAGGGATCGAACACCCACCTCCAGGTTAGCGATTCAGCGTCTTACCCACTTAGCCACCGTGACCCCCGTCAGCAAGATAGTAACAGGGTCATGACTAGAGTTTATAAAAGTAAAAATGGATAATTTATTCATGAACATACTACTTAAGTTAAGTAATCTCATTAGTATCTGTTTATTTGTTGGGGTCATGAATAATATTATGATTTAATTTGAATCATTTGACCTCCACGGCCCGGGTAAGATATATTAGGTTATCCAAGAGTAATATGGATTATCCGCAAGCAAAACAACGAAATATTTTTATTAAACATAATATACAGAAAGTACATGCAAAATGATCCTCAGACGTTCAGCAATTTTTGGAAAGTGTGAGACACATCTTCCGATGGGCGAGAACGAGGCGAAACTGTGTTGAGACTCTTTTCCCTAGAACATCAAACAGTTATTAGTAATGGGGGTGGGGTGTGTGTGTGAGGACGGTCCCAGACATCTTCTCAATATTTGAACATTATATAGTTTTGATTATTTATGTAATATAAGGTGTTGGGAGACGGTTAGCTCATTGTCTATTGATCTTCTATATTTACATATATACATTTATGTATTTAGCTGTTTGATGATATAGTTGGTGTTCAAGTGGTTAATTAGTTTTACTAACGGTTCGTTCATTAGTTAATTGACCTGAACATATCGTTATCACGTTCACGTCGTTTTATATTCTTGTTAATTATGTTAATGTGTACTAACAGGTGACCCCTACATCGACAGCATTTAATTACCCCCTTTTATCTATATGTGTTAAAAGTAACTAAACAAAGGTATTTGTTAAAGAAATATTTACTAAAAATCGGTCAGTGAAATGGGCAAGTGGTCCTTTCCGGTGAGGTTTTGATGGTCTAGTGGAAAATGTCCTAAAATTTCTAGACTCGTATGTGTGTTCTTTTAAATACTATAATGATCTGATAAGGACGACCCCTATTAAGGTACCATAAACGATAACTTTATTCTTGATTTCCAACTCATCTATAATGACACCAAAGACAGCGACGAAAGGAATCATGTTCGTGAAAATTCATTCTTTAGAGTAGTATGTTTTATGTGAGAAGACAAGAATCTGTATCAAAGTAACAGATATTTACATTAATTTATTAGTTCTAGACATAAAACAGTATCAAAAATTAACGCATTAATCTTATTTACACCTTTCATTATTAATTAATTTTTATACCGACATTTTGTATTTGAGCATTCCTTTGGATCGACTATGCACTGTCGGATCAGTTCTTGCACATGGGTTTGACTATTTCGTTTTGAAGTTTTAGACGTTATTGGAAGTTAATACTTGCTTTTGCTAAGTAATCTCCTTTTATACGCCCACATGGAAATATGGTCGTATATTGCCGTCGCCCCCATCCATCCCTCCGTCTGTCGGTCCGTCCGTCCGTCCATCGTCCACAATTTCTTGTGAACACTCTACAGAATACATTTATCATCTGATTGTTTTGAAATTGATATATGTTGTTTGCATTAGTGAGATGCAGAATCCTATTTAATTTCAATAACTTACGTTATTTTCTTCTAGAGTTATGGCCCTTGTTTCACTTTGTTGCACCTTGTGAGCACTCTAACGACAAAAGTCATCAACCGATCTGTATGAAATTTATATGCATCATTTAAATTAGTAAAACAAGGAAGTCTATTGAATTTCAGTTATTGAGTTATTGCCCTTGTTTCACTTTGTTGAATCTCGTGAACATTCTAATGACAACAGTTATCATCCGATCTGTTTGAAATTGATATGCATCATTTAAATTAGTGCAACGAAGAAGCCTATTGAATTTCAGCGATTTCCGTTAATTACGTCGTGATTTATGGCCCTTATGCTCTAACGACGAAAGTTATTATCCGATCTGTATGAAATTTATATGTATCGTTTAAATTAGAAAAAGGAACAAGTCTATTGAGTTTCAGCAAATTTCCGTTGATTACATCTAGAGTTATGACCCTTGTTTACCTTTGTTTAATCTTGTGAACGCTTGAACGACAAAAGTTATCACTTAATCTGTATGAAATTCATATGCATCATTTAAATTAGTGAAATGAAGAAGCCTATTGAATGTCAGCAATTTCTGTCAATTAATTCTAGAGTTATGGCCCTTGTTTTACTTTGTTGAACCTTGTGAACGTTCGAACGACAAAAGTTATCATCTGATCTGTATGAAATTTATATGCATTATTTGAATTAATAAAACGAAAAAGACTGTCGAATTTCAACAATTTCTGTAGTTTACTTCCAGAGTTACGGCCCTTGTTTTAGTTTTTAGAACCTCGTGAAACCTCAAACGACGAAAATTATACTGTCATTGGTATGAAATTGTCTATTAAATTTCCCTAATTACCTACAAAAGAATAAATATGCGACAACCCTTGTCGACTGTCGGACGATTTAGCTGCTGTGGGCGTATGTTTTGTTGCCAGGCAACCTATCTTTCTTTTGAGTATCACTGAGTTGATCTTATGTTTGTGATAAGTCTACACAACAATAAGACGCTGGCTTGCTATCCTGGACGTCTCGGTTTCGCTCTCGGTGTTTGCCCGGTAAGGTCCTTGTTCCCCTTATCAGTGATGATGGACGGAGGGCCTGTCAAGGAAAGTGTCTAGTCGTTCGGATGGCACTAAAAACCGAGGTCCCGTGTATATATTGCCGTGTACATAAATAAATTAGAAATAAGAGTATACCGTAGTGCCGCTGTCCGGGCAAAATTCACTCGTAGCATACGGTATGGCGTATGCCCGTCTTCATTAGCCCAGTCGGTGCAGAACAGTAGGACGTTCAACCCATGTTTAGAGATGCATCATTTCTTATGGCAGGTCTAGCACCATTTGGCTTTGCAGCTATAAATGCACGGGAATAATGAAAGTATACTTTGTCATACAATTTAAATCGTTTCTCTTCATTATTAAATTTTGTTTAGGTGCATTTGATATTCATGAGCACGTTTATGTACCGGATCAAAACATGTATCATATTAACATTATCTATTGTTAATATGCGCTTAACTGCCTATATCTAGACACGGCAAACAAAGGTTGTTTTTAATGGTTTGTTGACACCATAAACCCATTACAAAAACGTTAGCAAACTTTAAAGAAGAACACGCAGCTACCTGTCCAGGAGCTAATGGCCAAGTTTTAAAAAGTTTGACACCCCCAAACCTGCAGTGGGCGTCCATACAAGTAAAAATCAATTGGTCAGACCCGGCAATGCTTGACCATATTGCTACAGCAGCGCCTTAAAATTAGGTCAAAGTTACATGGTTGAAACTTTCTAGAAGCAATTAAAGGTATCCATTAGCTGAAGTAAATATTTCAAAAATGTAACCACAATTTCCGGGGCTTTCCACAAGTCCGATCCTCCTAGAGTCCATCAGATCACACCATCCATACTTGGAAAACTGTTCGGGCTTATTCAAGTCAGATGTATTTGCTTTTAAGCTCCTGAGCTGAGCTATACGAAAATAGTGTAAAATCTCTAGCATTTAGTGATAATTCAGTGTCTACTGGGATAGTAGTTGTCTCTCATATTTTCAGTAATATAGAGATTTTTGTAATTTAAGAAGATTTTATAGATAGTTAAAAGGCACCTGTTGACTCTCTCGTGTCCTTTGATAAGAGAGGGTATACTTACATTTCCCATTTCACCTTTGACGTAGATAATAAAATATTGTACTTTATTTGCTTAACACCGATTCTAATAATATCCTAAATCCTTACTACCAACGATTCGGACTGATTTAGATAAAACATTAGAACCAACAGATTTCTTTTGATTTGGCTGTTGACCTCCTACATAAAGTGTTATATTTCCTTCCTCGATCACCCATCCTTTATCATCTGTCCAAACGGCCATGTTTTCTGGAGAAACCGTAAATTTATAAGTTACTGTTGAACCATAATCTACAGTGAACCTTTCAAACGCTACTATCTGAATTTGGGGAGATGTAACACTGGGGTCATCCCAAGATAAATAAACTTGGATGATTTCATCTCCTGGTAAAGCTCCTATATTTTCAACATTAACAATGCCACGAAGTTCATCCCCGGCAGTGAGGACATCCGATACTTGTAGAAAATCATAGTAAAACTTGGTATAGGTCAGACCATAACCAAATGGATATAAAGGCTCGCCGTTAAAGTACCGATATGTGCGACCTTCCATTGTGTAGTTTGTTATAGCGGGAACTTGGTCTACAGAAACATACCACGTATACGGTAATCTGCCAAACTGGGGAGTTCTTGGTGATGTCATAACCGCCTTAAGTGCAGCACCAGTAGCTTGTCCTGGGTAAAATGCAGCAATGATTGCGGATATACGAGAGTTGTTCTGTGCCCATGTGATATTCGTTGGATTAGCATTAAATGTGATGAGAACAATTTTGGCTACTCCCGCAAACTGTACAACGTCCTCTAAAAGTTGTTGCTGTTTACCTGGCAATTCTAGGTCATATCTATCATGACCTTCAGTCTCTAGAGAATTTCCCAATCCTAAACACACAAAGATGATATCAACTTTTTCAACAGCGAGCTCGATGTCCGCGGAATCATATTGGCTACAACTTGGGGTTATACACCCAGAGGCAAATCGGTAGTCCTTTGAAAAAGATTTAAATGCTTCTCGGGGTGTGCTTATAAACTGGTTACCAGGATTAGAGTGGTAGTCTCCAGAAATTTCGGTGTTATTATCAGCCAGCGGACCAACAACAGCAACACTATTAAATGTTGCTTGTTGTAACGGTAGGATGCCGTCATTTTTCAGCAGGACAAATGACTTCATTGCTGCTTCAAGAGCTAATGCTCGGTGATTAGATTATTAAATGACCGACGTATTGGTTAATGTAAACGGATTCATCTCAGGCGGATCAAACTCACCAAGTCTCATTCTGGTATAAAATAAAGGTTTAGCTCTATCTCGAACTAATTCTTCTTCGAGTTTTCCTTCGTTTATAGCCTCAACAATAGAATCGAAGACTTTTAGCTTGCCTGCCCACAGTTCTAGATTTACTCCAGCATTGATTGCTGCAGCGGCTGTGTCAACAGTACTGTTCAGATAATGATGCGCTAGTATTATGTTCTCAACAGCCTCTTCGTCAGTGGTGACAAATCCCTGGAATCCCCATTCATTTCTCAAAATGTCTGTTAAGAGTTTCTTGTTCGCACATGTCGGTATGCCATTTATACTGTTGTAACTACACATCACGGAGGTAGAGCCACTATTTACACAGTGACGGAAAGAAGGTAAAAACGTTGTCCTCCAGTCTCGTTCAGAAACCTTTGAATCAAACGCGAATCTCTTTACTGGAATATTTTCTGGTCCACCATGGACGTCGAACCACATACATGTTGTTCCAGTCCTGAAATAACGAGGGTGATTACCTAACATCCCACGGACGTGCTCCTGTACGAGTTGACCAGATAGATAAGGGTCCTCACCGTATGTCTCCTGACTTCTGCCCCACCGTGGATCGCGCATGATACTGCTGATTGGATTTAAGCAGTTAATACCTGTATGTTCCGAGTAAACTCCTTGCTTAGCATACATTTGGTAAATAGCTCTAACTTCAATGGATATTGCTTCAGCCACACTCCGCTGCAAGTCACGACTAAAGGAGGCGCCAAACCCTAGATCTTGAATAAAAGATGTTGTGTTCTGTGCATTCATCCCGTGTTGGCATTCGGTATCCCACTGAAATGGTGCAACGCCCAGACGTTGGATGGGTGGTGCAGAGCCCCCACCACCCTGCTGCATTTGCATCACCAATTCTTCCAATGTCAGTCTCGACACCAAGTCATTAACTCGAGCGTCCCATGAAAGTGATACATTTTGGAATGGATAGCCCTGTACGCAGAAAGCGTTGATTAGAAGCAAAAACCACCACATGCTTCGTCTAAGGTTAATCATTTTTGTAAATAGATGGTGACCAAAAGGTTTAAATAGTAGAGCGGCTACAGTATGATTGATAAGAATTAAGCTTATATGAGGACGTCGCATTTTCTTATCTCCTGGAAATTAGAAAGTTCTTATCTATATACAGCGTGTTCTAATAATAACAGAGCGACCCATCTTTTAAATTATACCAAGGCCGAGACAAATTCTCTATGAAGCCCGAAATGGTCTATTCTAATATGTCGGCAATTTAATTACCTTAAGGGGACATAATACCCCCAATGCTTCATAGAGACATTTTAAATATGGCCCAATAAACGTCACATATCAACAATTTCTGTGCGGTTGGTGATCAAGAAAGCAACGAATATTTCGGAAATAAATAAGAACAAACGATTTGATAATCTCTTTAATTTAGTTTTTAGTTTTAATAATACCCCAGATCTTTACTGCCATTTATTTTAATAGACTTCGACAAAACATTAGAACCAACAGATTTCTTTTGATTTGGCTGTTGACCTCCTACATAAAGTGTTATATTTCCTTCCTCGATCATCCATCCTTTATCATCTGTCCAAACGGCTATGTTTTCTGGAGAAACCGTAAATTTATAAGTTACTGTTGAACCATAATCTACTGTGAACCTTTCAAACGCTACTAACTGAATTTGGGGAGATGTAACACTGGGGTCATCCCAAGATAAATAAACTTGGATGATGTCATCTCCTGGTAAAGATCCGATATTTTCAACATTAACAATGCCACGAAGTTCATCCCCGGCAGTGAGGACGTCCGATACTTGTAGAAAATCATAGTAAAACTGGGTATAGGTCAGACCATAACCAAATGGATATAACGGCTCGCCGTTAAAGTACCGATATGTTCGACCTTCCATTGTGTAGTTTGTTATAGCGGGAACTTGGTCTACAGAAACATACCACGTATATGGTAATCTGCCAAACTGGGGGGTTCTTGGTGATGTCATAACCGCCTTAAGTGCAGCACCAGTAGCTTGTCCTGGGTAAAATGCAGCAATAATTGCGGATATACGAGGGTTGTTCTGTGCCCATGTGATATTCGTCGGATTGGCATTAAATGTGATGAGAACAATTTTGGCTACTCCCGCAAACTGTACAACGTCCTCTAAAAGTTGTTGCTGTTTACCTGGCAATTCTAGGTCATATCTATCATGACCTTCAGTCTCTAGAGAATTTCCCAATCCTAAACACACAAAGATGATATCAACTTTTTCAACAGCGAGCTCGATCTCCGCGGAATCATATTGGCTACAACTTGGGGTTACACATCCAGAGGCAAATCGGTAGTCCGTTGAAAAAGATTTAAATGCTTCTCGGGGTGTGCTTATAAACTGGTTACCTGGATTAGAGTGGTAGTCTCCAGAAATTTCGGTGTTATTATCAGCCAGCGGACCAACAACAGCAACACTATTAAATGTTGCTTGTTGTAACGGTAGGATACCGTCATTTTTTAAGAGGACAAATGACTTCATTGCTGCTTCAAGAGCTAATGCTCGGTGATTAGATGATTCAATGACTGACGTATTGATTAATGTAAACGGATTCATCTCCGGTGGATCAAATTCGCCAAGTCTCATTCTGGTATAAAATAATGGCTTAACTCTGTTTCTGACCAACTCCTCCTCCAATTTGCCTTGATTTACGGCTTCAACGACGGACTGAAAAACTGGACTCTTGATATTATCACTTACAATTTCAACATTAACACCAGCTGAGATTACTGTAGCTGCTGTATCTACAGTATTATTAAGATAATGATGCGTAGTTATAATATTTTCGGCTGCATCCTGGTCGGTTATTACAAAACCCGAAAATCCCCAATTGTTTCTTAATATTTCTGTTAGCAGCTTTTTATTGGCACAAGTAGGCACACCATTAATACTGTTGTAGCTGCACATAACAGAGTCTGTACCTCCTTGAACGCAATACCTGAAGGATGGCAAAAATGTCGTTCGCCAGTCTCTTTCCGACACTTGCGCATCAAAACTGAATCTTGAAACCGGTATACTCTCTGGCCCCCCATAAACATCAAACCACATGCAAGTTGTGCTAGTTCTAATATAGCGTGGGTGGTTTCCATGTTGTCCTTGAATATTTTGTTGTCCAAGTTGTCCAGATAAAAATGGATCTTCGCCATAAGTTTCTTGGCTCCTTCCCCAGCGCGGATCTCGCATTATGCTACTTATTGGGTTTAAGCAGTTAATACCGGTGTGATCTAAAAAGTATCTCTTTTCAGCATACATTTTATGAATTGCTCTAACCTCTATTGAAGTTGCCTCGGCAGCTTTTCGGACAATATCACGACTAAAGGTGGCACCAAATCCAATGTCTTGTATAAAAGATGTTGTGTTTTGAGCATTCATACCATGTTGGCATTCTGTATCCCATTGAAATGGACCAACACCAAGTCTTGGAATAGGGGGTGCTGGGCCGTTGATAGGACCGCCTCCTCCTTTGGCCATCTGTTGCATCAATTCATCCAATGTAAGTCTTCCAACCAAATCGTCAACTCTAGCATCCCATGATAAAGACACGTTCTGAAATGGGTAATTCTCCTGAAGAGACCAGTTTAAGAGAAGAAACAGAAACACGACAGCAGTCCTTAAGAACCCCATTCTAAAATGTTACAAGTAATTCAAATAAGTTTATCTAAGAAAACCACAGATTGGATGACATCGATAAGAAAAATAGGAAAGACCTCAGTTGCGGAAATTCCCACAACTTCTAGCCTGCTTCGTATACAAGCCCAAAGAATATACCCATATCTATGAATAATGCGAGGTTTCTTGTGCTCGGTTATTCTGGGGAGAGGGTGTGTGTGTGTGTGTGTGTGGGGGTGGGGGGGTGGGGGTATACGTTTACAGGTAGCTGTTAACAGTTTTTGCTTTAGGTTTGTATTTTTAGTTTTTAGCATTTGGAATGTGGCTGCCAGCATCGTTATGTCCACTCAGAGCTGAAATGGGACCTTATTCTAGGCCAAATCTCTTAGGATGTACACCAGTTTGTTGTACAAAGTTAAACGTTTATAGTAAAACCCCTCTAGAAATATTTGTTTAGTTCCAATTGGCTTTTTTCGGAACATAATTCTCTATATTCCCGCAAAGTCCTGGATTGGTATTGCTTAGAGAAAACTAATTACGAAGATACAGATAAACTTGATCGCCGTGCCGTCAGTTCACAGAATGATCAATAACATTTTTTTCTGCTTATCTAAATCTCACTTCACTTGCCGTAGCCTGGCTGCCAAAATGAAATGTGAAATGCGTCTAATTTGCCAAATGAATAAGCGAGCAAGTACTGTAGTGTTATTCAGTGACTGTGGGAAGAGAGTCTGTGTTGTGGAATAGGTCACATCCACCTCGTGCATTAGTATTCTTTTTCATTGATTTCCTTGTCGTCCTTAACGTTGTTTGATAGGTTACGCTTTAAACAGACACGCTTTTATTACTATTACATAGGCAAGATATATCAGCACACCTACACTACATCGAACCGGATTGAAATAGATAGGGATAAAAATAGGTTAGACATCGCTGTATGCTTTTTTGTTTGTTGTCGAGCTGTAGGACAGCCACGCTGTTATATATTTAAATATAGATATGATCTTACTATAGTTGTCAATAAGGCTGACTTCAAGGTGTTGTTATCAACGACATATATATATGTACACCTATACTAGATATACGCTTGTGGTGTACCGGCTTGTGGTTAATTGTATACAGAAGTCACACGACTAGGGTTAAGGTGTTTGGACTGTAAGAATAGGATTATGTGACAATAAATTACTAACGGATTAAAAGTGGATAGAACACAATAATACATAATAACTGTTATTAGTAGTACAACTACCAGTATTACACATTCTTAACGACGACACCATTAGAAATGGATGACAATGTATTCATATCACCGGAGGACAACACCGAAAAATCTCCATCACGTAAATCAGTCCGGATTAGCGATTCGGCGCAAATTATTGAAGAAAAACAGAAAAGGTAGAAACACGTTTTTTTATTTCTTTTTCTATTGATTTACCTTCAAATTAAACTTCTTTTCGAGTGACTCACCGGTGATTCCCCACGTGTTGAAGGTGATTAGCATGTACTTATAATCGGGATATTGTTTTATCTCGTGCTGATTGTTTTCTTGTTTTAATTAGTATTACATCTTTCTAAAATGTCGAAAATAAAGAAGTCCATGGGAACCGCGGTTGCTCAGTGAGTAAAACGCTGGCTCACTAACCAAAGGATCCGCGGTACGATCCCAGTATTGGCCGAGAAAGTTGCTCGGGATTTTCTAGCGTGATTTCCCCTTGTTAGTGGTGCAGGGCGAAGGACCTAGAAAGGACCAGCGCCTTGTCGTTCGGATTAAACGAAAAATAGAGGTACCATGTACACGTTAGTGCGCACGGAAAAGAACTCTTGACTGGTGGATTTCAATTGCTCTCCGGGCAAAATTTCCCCAATAGCACACTATATGGTGTACGCTCGTCTTATTAGCACGGTTGGTGGTGCACAAAAGTATGACGTTAAACCCCATTGTGACTATTATGTCGATAGTTGAAAGCTGTCTCAACTTTTTGAGGGCTTCTTAAAGCTGCTGAAGAGTAATGAAAATGATGGATGGCCTTTTCGAGTTGGCTATGTTCTGCCATCAACAGCAGAAGAACCCTTAATGAGGTTTGGTACCATTGAGTGTCTACTTCACCTTGATTATGATCAAATATCTAAGATGCATACCAATATAGGTCATTCACTTCTTCATGTTTCTAAAGGTTATCTAGATTGCAGCAGAAGGTGCCGATGATTGGACGGGGTAGTACTCGTCCTATCCTCAATGATTAGCTAGGATGTAACATCCTATAATGTGTCAATAACATTAGTAATATGAAACAGTGCTACATTACTGAAAATCGCCTATATTATTTAGAGGCAATTAAAAGATTCCAACAATACAATCATTTTAAATATGGGGAAACAAGGAGATAATGACACACTTATGCTCGCATTATTACCGTTGATGTGTTAAACAAGATAACTCAGCTTTTGTTAATCTTGGTGAATAAAAATCATTACGTTATTTGAACTGCCCCTATCCTTTTAACAGCGAAATGGATTTGTTCAAGGCTATTTAATTTATGGGATTTTATTTTTAAAAAAAAACACATGCTTTGGAAAATTCGCTTCACGAACTACATGTATAGATGCACATGTGGATAAACGATAAGGTTATGACAATTTGACACGGTCATGACATGTAGATCAACCAGTAAGTAAAATACAAGGAAATAAGGTAGCTACAATCTGATTAAAATGCAGATCTATATTTCGTCTCGGTTTTTTTAATACTGTCTATGGAAATTTGTGGATGGCTATAAGGGTATATGTTTTAATTCCAAGCAAAGATTAGACTAAATTAATAACGATATTGCTATTTCAACAGTTTCTTTGAAAGTCAATCATTAAAGAGCATTAAAAATAAATCAAATTTATATTTCGCTTCTGAAAATATGATACATTGTGTTGATTATTACTGATATTTTAGGGGGGGGGGGTGACTGAATGGTTAGCACGTGCGCACTGTATCATAAAGTCTGTCATTGAGTCAACTGGCGTGCTTTCGATTCCCCGGTTGTACGTGACAAGGAGTAGGGTCGCCTGTCCAACCTCGTGGGTTTTCTCCAGGTCCTCCGGTTTCCCCCCCACTGCTAAAGACCCCTACGCGCAAGTGAATTATGGAAATAAAATTGAACCATATGTTAGTCCCGAAATAACCTAGTTTGTGTCGAGTGGACGTTAAACCCCATTCTCTCTCTCTCTCTCTCTCTCTCTCTCTCTAATATTTTAGATTGTTTTATTTAAATGACTCTTTTAAAATGGATGCCGAAATAGATTTAATTTATATATAAAATACATATATTAAAGACGTTTTCCAGTTGTCTTAATGGAAGTTATTGTTAATGTTACACGACAACATCCAGACATTTTCTTTAATATTTTTATTACTATTTTAGATTTCAGCCTTTTGTTATTTTTCCCGAAGTCTAGTGTGGTTGTTACAGTTAATATCACAAAACAATAACTGTCTTAAAATATCACAAGGAATATCACATGAAAATTCCGCATTCAAATCATGTAATAGAGCATGTTGTTTTTGAAGGCATTTAGAATGTTGTGTGCCTAATTTTACGAATATACACGATCAGCACAGCTTGACTCCCAGTTTGTGTGTTAAATTTTTATAAACAGCTTTGTAATCCAGTTATGTCGAGATGACATATATATTATATATCATTGCTGTATCAAATAAATATGGTCGATATTTACTTGACGGGACAAAATTGCTCAACAAAACAAAAAGAGGGGGGTAACGTCCACTCTAAAAACTAACCAGGTCATTTCGGGACTAACATGGTTATAATTTTCATATCTGTAGATGTGGGGTGGGGGAGTGACCACAACACACATCATGCATAGATAACAAGCCGCATGATCTGCTACATTCCACTACTGATCATAAAATAAATATGTTTATTAATGCCTCGCATTTTATGGTTTATGCGTTAGAATGTTTAATCATCAGAATAAAGGTAAAATCGATTCAGCCATCGCCATTTACATATCGATCGATCACAATTACTTGTATGCATGAATTATTCACATAATTGTTTTATGTAGATATTATGGGAGTATGATGTACACAGCTGATTATAATTATGTTTATCATAAAGTTTATAACTTATATATATATAGTTTTCCCTAGTCTGTCTATACATTACCATAATATTTCCTTTTAAATGATTTGACACGGCTTTGATATAAAGGCAAATGTTCCCAAACCAATAATGTCAGTAATAAAGTAAAGACAGTTGGATGACACAGTATCGTGCAACTATATCGTGACCGAAAAATGTATGGTATTATTTGTAAATTTTGGAAAATCTAAAACATTTCTTTACACAAAGAATTCCGTTGCAAATCACCGTCCTGAGATTGTCATGGTTATATATATTTTTAAAATGGAGAGTTTAAATTCCCTTTATAGTCCTGCTTAATATGACATGCTACTACAAATAGTGATGAGAGATTGAGCAATGCATGGAATGATAACGAAAAGATTTGTCAATACACGTTCATCACTTACAAGATAAACAAAACCCCTTCAACAATTAACTGGTCCCAAGGTCTGAGAGATCATTTAAACGTTTTAGATATGCAAAAGACTTACTGTAAAAGACACCAACACGAAGAAAAAACAATTAACACCGTCTTTTCAACTATTGGGAGTTGCATTTAGAATACGGTGTTACTTTCACGCCAATGTCATCAAATAAACTTGAATCAGCGACCGTCGTCTATTCGTACATAATGCTTAGGTCCCACTGAGCATTTTTTGCCCGGAGATGTACTACCGATGGTAAATGATGAGCCTCGTGGTGCGTCGGGAAGAGGTTTCCCGGTTAAGCTTCGAGAGAGTCGCGAGCCATGTGGCACCATCGGGTGAAAATTTGTTTATTTCCACATCGCCGATGATTTTTCCCCAGTGGGACTTACGCATTAGCAAGGTGTACCTTTTGTCCTGCGTTGAGAATTGCTCTATGATTTTATTTCATTATCCCGGTTATATGACACATGACCCTCTGTCATCACACATGACCTTCTGTCATATTGTTACCTTTCTTATAAGACCATTTCTCTAACGCCAGTAACGGGGTATTAGTGGCGCTTTCAATCATAAGGTCTTTCGTTGTGTTGAGTGTTATTGTTGCGATTCCAGGTATGTATGTGACAAGAGTTAGGATAGCCTGCGAAACCTCGTGAGTTTTCCCCGAGTTCTTCGGTTTCGTCTTCTGCATACGTGCGAACTACTGAATAAAGATTGGCCACAACCAAGTCCCGAAATGACATCTCTCTCTCTCTCTCTCTCTCTCTCTCTCTCCTATCATTGTTACACAATCACAGTCGTGTCGGGGATAAAATCTATTTTGTGTCTATTAAATATTATCACCAAGTTTTTTAAGGACAAATATTTATCTAACTGTTGGGTGTGATTGATATAAAAATAAATTAGCTCTTTATTTAACAATAAATACACCAATACGTGACTATATTGTTTCTTATCTACGCTGACATTATACCCGAGATTAATATTTAAAATATTTTATCTTCTAAGTAGTTTGTTGACTATATACATATATCTTGTATCTATCTATATTCACTACGGAACATGTCTACTGCTTTTATAGATAACAAATCCGAGTGACAGATTCGTGGGTTGACGATTATTTGTTGCTGACTGTCCGATTTCTGATCGATCAAAACACTCAACGCACACCACACCTTTTTTTCCGACGTCGATTTCTCGTGGTAATATGCTGCGCACTTCAACACCTACGTGGTTTACATTGCAATGTATATTTACGGTTCATTCAGAACCTAAGCCAAAACCATCCATCGTGATTACAAAAGCATGCATTTGAGAATAAATTTTGTTTATTAAACCTGATGGTTTGTCGGCGACTTGGTGATTAGGGGTGGGAGGTGGGCGTTGCATCATAAGGTCTGTCTTTCAGTCAAGTGGCGTGGTTTCGATTCACCGCTTGTACGTGACAAGGAGTAGGGTCGTCTGTCCAACCTCGTGGGTTTTCTCCGAGTCCTCCGGTTTCCTCCCACTGCTAAAGACCCCTACGCGCAAGCGAATTATTGAAGTAAAATAGGACCATATGTTATTCCCGAAATTACCTAGTTTGTGTCGATATTAAACCCCCCCTCTCTCTCTCTCTCTCTCTCTCTTGTCGACGACTGAATATTAGTGTATATATAACCGTACGGGGCAATCTGTTGGGCTGCACAATTTGCCACAGGGCGATGATTATTCGTCAGCAAATAATACTTGGTGGTCTTTAATATCGATTTGGTGTTACGTTAGATAATCCAACTTTGCCTGCCACTAAGGCCGGTTTCAAACTCGAGTAGAATCTGAAAGGAACCGGAAATGTTAATATGATGGGTCTATGCGTAACATTGTATTTTATTTTACAAGCGATCTCTAGCCCGACAATATTACTGATACCTTTCAGCATAAATCGATTTTTCGAACCTTTTGGAAATCATATTTTTAGCATTTTTATTGCCTGCTTGATTTGTCTTATTGTGGAAAAATAATCATGGCTGTAAAGAACCATAATATCCTGTATATTATCCTCCTTACAGCACGATTTGTTGGGGACAACCAAACTATATAATGGTGAGTGTTGTTTGCATATATATGATGATGCTAAATTTACATTGCCATGGTAACATTGAAAAGTCTCCTTTGAGAATATTTTCTAAAATGTCAATACACCCACATATCAATTCAAGAGAGTTATATCTATTCCTGATTCTGCATTTCTGAATAAACCTTAATTTGATTATAGTCGAAATATATAACCCCGAATTATTAAGAGAGAGGGCTATAGAAAATTATTGTGACGAAATATAAAAAATAGGTCTTGATATCGCACTTGATCCTTTTTGAAAATGGTGACATTCTGATAAATCAAATGGTGTGGAAGGGAGTGAAATTCAAGGCCTTGTCAAAAGAATACTTCTGTCCAATTGAGACTAACACGGAGTTACGTGTGTTGTGCTAAGAAGGAGAATTTCCCCAGATACGACGCTTTATCGAGTTATATCAGTTGGTCTTTAACGTCAACGTGTACACGGATATACCTTGGGTTTTCGTCAGTTCTGTAGACGCCACTCTTGAAAAGCGAGAACCGAGCCAGACATTATTTAGAATATATATCAATATAGTTAAATGAATATTATGGGAAATTTGGGGATTTAAGTGTGTCTTTGGAGATACGTCGGTATTTTGTTATCTGTTAAAGCGCCTCATGGGCTATAACTTTCATAATAAATTCAAGAGAGTTTTTTAAAATGTCAAAAAGCCGATTTAGCAATGACAATCTCCCACCACTGTACAGTAGACTCCATGTCTTATAAATCATTTTTTTTTCAAACAAATTGAAAGAAACCCAACAGAACCAAAGCGTATTTTTATTATAAATCACAAAGCATGACTAAGCAACAAGTTTTTTTTTCTCAAAATCTTTGAATAATAAGCATATGATACATGTTAAACTTTTAGTTATCAATTCTACGCCTTGTTGCTGTTTAACAATTGAACATGTGTCAGGGTTTGAGAAGATGTATCTAATCTTCTGACATGGGTATATAATTACCTAGGTTCACTTGTCAACAAATTGTCGTCTCTCTTTATAAATATTAATTTTATATTTTTGATATGATCAGTTTTTAATATTTCATGAGCTTATTATGATATTCTACAAGTGACATTAAGAAACTAAATATGATAAGAATGCATTCATTTTTGGAGTAAACTGGCGAATATTCTAACTTATGGAAAGTCTCATGGCTCGTCGAAAATATAATTATATATATTAATACCCGTGTACGTACATAGAAAGAAAAAAATGTAGTCATTTATTATAATGATCTGTTTATATATACATATATTTCCTTATTAGTTCATTGATCTCATGGTATTTGAACTCGTGAAGTATATACAATAGATTGCCCTGGTAGCACTCTATGACCTCCCCATTATTAATGTCATTTCTCACATTATTATGGCGAATGTATTTCTGTGCTCCTTAAACTTTATAAGAAGTGAAGCGGGTGGTTATAAGAGAATCAGAGTGGTCTAGCGCGTTCGCTTCAGTTCACAAGGTCTGCCATCGATGCAAGTGTCGGGGTCCGATTCTACGTCTGTACGTGACGTGGTGTACCATCGCTTGCCTAACATCTTTCTTTTTCTTCGAGTAAGCCACTTTCTTACCCCTATACGTCAGCAAATTGTTGACTTAACCTATACCTCATGTTAGTCTGGAAATGACCCAGTTTGTGTTGAATGGATTTTGGTTATTGTTTTAGGACGATAAATCATTATCACCGTAATTATTAATAATAATTTCCTGACCAAATTTAATATTAAATCTAATTAATCATACAGATTGTGCATAATTCAGTAATGTGTTAATAACCAGTCTAATGTCACATATTATGAATTTTCCACTTAAATTGAATGGGGAAAAAATGGTTAAACTAAAATGCCGCCATATGGTGAATATATACTTAATCATTACTTGTATATCATTTATACAGGTACAATATTCAACATAAACAGTCATAGATCACAGGCGCCTGTAACGTGGAAAATTTTTCAAAAATAACATCAATCCATGACTAAGTATATGTCTAAAGTCTGTTACGTCCATGTTACGTCTGATTCCAATTTCTAACTCAGGGGCAAATAACTCGTCTGAAACTGATTCTCTTTCAGTAGATATAATAATACCAAGGTGAGGAACGGTTTGGACTTAAATAATTGAGTCTACGATGACGTTTAAAAAATTGTCACGGTGGATAATTTTAAAAACTCGTCGTAGTTTCGATTGTCTATACCTAGCGAAATTTAGTGAATATTGCCACTAGTTGACGGAATCTAGAGTAGTGAACTTTAATCCCAATTATTTAATTCCAACCCGTTTCTTACCTTGGTATTATTATATCTACTGAAAGAGAATCCGTTTCAGATGCGTTATTTGCCCTTGAGTTAGAAATTGGCATCAGACCAGTTATTTGATAATCTCGCTTACGAAATGAAATGAAATGGGGTTTAACGTCCTACTATTCTGCTCCGACTGGGATAATGAAGACGGGCATACGCCATACAGTGTGCTATAAGGGAAATTTTGCCCGAGCAGCGGCACTATGGCCTACTCTTATATCAAATTCCAACTGCAAAGAGATCTTTTACGTGCACGCCAATATATACACGGGACTTCGGTTTTTGTCTCATCCGAATGACTAGACAGCTGTCCTTGTCAGGCTTTCCGTCCTGCACCACTGACAAGGGGGAACCTCGTCGGAAAATCCCGATGAACATTCTCGTCTCGCTTACGAACATGGACGTAATAGACTTTAAACATTATACTTAGTCATAGCTTAATGTTATTGAAATATTATCCACGTTACAGGTGCCTGTGATATAGATGAGAAGAGATATACGATGTTCTAGAACGAGCATGTCATGTGTCACAACACTCGCTATACTGCCATAAATAGGCAATTTTAGAATTCAAGCCATCTTTTTCATCGCTTAGACAAATCATGCGTGACGCGATTATTTAGCGACAGTGTCATTATTCGAGACATTGAATAATTTTATTAAGATTGTCTAAAATTACTACATTCATTTTTTTATATTCCTGCAGAGAATTTTTAAATTTGAAAAGAATATCACAACCAGAATATTAAACCAAAATTGTAGCTTTAACTGTTAGTTTTACAGTTTTCATACATTTTTATTATAAAATGAGACCCCCGCAGGTAATTTATACCTTGCTATAAATATCACAGTAGGAAAATTGAGTACATATATTAAATGTGTTACATATTGATCGATTTGTCAATACATATTAAATAGAAAATTACTCTGGTGCTGTAAATGTCAACATATTGTTAACATATTTACATAGATTTTGACAAATTATATCTAAATTGTTTCCTCAAACTGGGCTTGTTGTTATTGATAAATATCCCAGAAACTGCACGCATACTCTACTCCGTGTAGAAGAAAGTGGAAGCACCAATATTTATAGTCAGACGACACTGACCGGATGTGGGCGTGGTAGTTATAATATAATAACAGAATATCAGACTATTTATCTAAATACAAAATTTGTTAGATACGTTATAGCCTATTCTCAAATAAGAAGTGTTATTATAATCGTGGGTTCTGGGGAGAAAAAAACATTTGTCGTCATTATTTACATGTAAATTAATTGAATTGTTGTTGATTTTTGTTGTTAATTTTAGGGCCATGACAACTGATTAAAGTGATATTCTGTTTTAATGTTGTGTTTAATACCGTTTACAAAGCTGCTACAGTTGTCAATTCAGAATTTGAATCTGGGGATTATTTATTTCCACTTAAAGATGAATATTTTTCTACCATATATCAGAAAAGTAGAAGGGAAATAACTCCTAACAATGATGATTAAATTCTCGTTAAAATGTTTAAATATTTGTTTAGAGCAAATTTAAAATATTTCATGTGTTGTTAAAACTTTTTAAAAAATTGTTGTCTTCTTCCTGTTTTTATGTTTCATCTCTGTATATAAACATTTATTATGTGAGCCAAGTGAGTGTCACTGCTGTAATTGTATGAAATAGTAAAATATAATGAGTATGACATTTGTGTTTATGTGATGATTTGTTTTGTTAGATCAAGCCAGTATTGAGAAATAAAATTGTCGGATATTATTAGTTTTTATTTGTTGATATGTTGATAACCAAGAGATAAAGCAAGCGTCGAGAATTAACCGATTCTGTGTTCATTGTCAACACATAAAGCTAAAATTGAAACTAAAATTACTTAACAAGCCGACTTCCGTTAAGTCTTTCAAATTAAAATCAAATCATAATAATACGTACATTAAAACTAAATATAATTCTGGGATTGCTATCAACACATTATCAACATGACTTGCGTCCTACTCCTGGAATCGAGTTTAATCAAAATGGACAAACTGTCCCTCCAAGTCACTCTCCGGTATCGCTTTAAGCTCCTTTCCCTTTTCATTGGCTTAATTTATCATATTTACCCTCGATATCCAGACTAATAAACCTTTATATGGACAATAAATTAAATTACATTATTCCTAGTTATTGGAGATTAACTTTATTGTATCGTGTAATAAAGGCCTCAAAGACTAGTGGACCACTCGTGAAGTAGTCCGGGCTATCTATGGTACTTTTTACAACAAGTGTAAACAGGAAATCGTAGGATGAACAATTGTGTTATCTCTAGCTGAAGTTATTTTATCTAATTGTTGTACATTGGCAAGTAGAGATTAATCGATATACGAAGATCGATGGCTCTGCAATCCGGGAAATAAGTTACAAATAACGTAATCAAGTACAACAGATTACCTCTACACATTCTAAATATAGAATTATAAGGGGATAGCTAAATCTGTAAACAAGCAGCTGTACCTCGGCTATGCTTCAAAAGTAGTTTTTTTAAAACAAACCTGTAACTGAATGCTGCTTATATTAATTCGATGAGTTGAAATTAAAGATTCTCTCTCTTATTTTATAAACATATAAGGTCATATAACTGAGCAGAACTTTCCAAATTCGCTTATGACCAGACAACCAAAAGTCGATAAAATGTGTTTATTCTCAATAATATTTACAGGTTAACAAATATATATCTGTTCTAACAGGATAAAGTCGCCTAGTTCTCGTCTGGAATATAATTTTTTTTATGGCGAACTTTAGCCTCGGGTCGGTCACAATCTGATTATCTTTGTCTTGTATTATAAATAATTAGACTATTGTATTCCAATAACTTGGAGTAAAATAATTACTTCATTTAATATTTAAATAATGCAACATAATTGGATTTGAAAAATGTTACGTCAGGCACAGAAATCGTCACTTATATAAACTTCCTAATAAATAAAAAGTCGTATCTGGGGCCTGTTTCACGAAATTTTAACTAAGATAAAATCAAAATTTTAGTAATTTGATTGGATAATATTAGATAGATTTTAGTGCTTAGTCAATCAAAATTGAAGTATCCAATAAAATTTGGATTTTATCTTTAGTTAAGATTTCGAGAAACAGGGCCCAGATATTTTAGAAAGAAAGCATAACATATATAGTGAACGACACCCGCCATTGGCTTGGACTTGGATTTAGAAGCCTGAGTTCTTGATAGAAGATATTCATCCCTTCTTAATTAAACCTCGATAGCTGTAGCAAATAAAATATTTACAAGCCATTGTTGATATTATCGTGATTCAATAATATTTGTTTCCCATTTCCATTTAACCTGCTGTAAAAATAGCTGACAGCATGCTATTTGTGTGTTAAGCGTGTCTTCACTTAGTATTCAACCACCGTCGGGATATATTCCAGTCTTCATTACGACACGGTTTTTCAGTAAGTGGATAAGTTAAAACTCCATCGAAGCATAGCGAACAGCTTGATCAATATGCAATTTTCATAACCGGCGGCAACTGTGTTGACACTAATATGAATGATTCATGCTGTGTTTATACCTTTCTGGAAGACTGTGTTTAGTCATCAATATCCGCGTGTAACGCAATACCGTCTGTATATCTACAAACAAATGTGTCGCTGAAGTTGTCTCGATCAACCTGATGTCAGACTTCACATTTGCTAACCACATCCAGTTATGACTTAGATTAAAGTAAATGAACATGTGTTGATGTAGTGAAATGATAAAGAAACGGATACAATGCAAGGATCTAGCGAAGAACCGTTAAGACGAAGCGCACGAAGAAAACTAGAATATCCTCCTTTAACTGAAGACATTGTCAGGTATAATCTGGAACTAATTTTCTATCTATCCTAACATGATTGGCACTTGATAATCGAATCGATAAGTACATATATCATGTCACTCAAGATAAACTTTCCCAAGTTTGATGTTCTCTACAAATTGTTTCATTGTCCAAGAATAAGCTTTACTTATAGTTATTTTACAATGATGATATATATTATTCATTCTTACTCAAGTTACAATATAATGTCAACCATATGTCTTGTTCCGACCCTCAATGCTAATCGCAACAACTCTTAGCTATATGTTTTAGAATAATTATAAGGAATGAATACTTTAGTTCTGTTGTTTCCTAAACTCATTTATAAATCAACCAGTCTGATTAAAATACGGTTTTTTTTGTCAACCTTGTCTCCATTTTCCCGGTTGGTGCAGAAAAGTAGGACGTTAAACCCCATTTCATTCATTAATTTTTGTAAATAAGGATAAATTCATGGTTCATTGACTGAACTTAATTCATGTCTGTTAAACTGTGCGTATATTAGATTCTAGTTACAAAGATGTAGGTATCCATTGTAACTTGGTCTGTACCTGGTGATTTAGATATAAGGTTGACTTTATATATATGTGTCCTCAATGATCTATCAGTTTAGCAAGGTGAAACTATGAGTCATGATATACACAGCCACGAGCTATCTATAAACTTTGACATGACAAATAAAGACGACTTTGTGCATAAGAAAAACTACTTTTGTACCCAAATAAATAACCAAGAAGTTCTAAATAAAGGATTTCCTGTTTTCACCTTCGTTTCATAATATGCACTCGGTTCACGTTCACTCGTTCGTTACGTAATCGGGTTACCTTTACATGGAGAGCGAGGAGAGGGGGGGGGGGGCGGGCTGACCTCCACCCGTTGACTAACCAAATTACTTAAAAAATTCCCTTGTACAAGGGCCTCTTCAGAAATGGAAGGAAACGGAAATATACCCAGCAAACAGACGATCGTACTATTTTTCACGCACAATGGACTTGTATAGGTAAATGATCTAAGCACACACACCCACTCTCATACACACACGGGTGTATAAGAAAACGTTAATTGTGCGTATACCAAGGTTTTGTTCGAGAAATGTTCATTATGGTATCTGGTATTAACACTTCCCATATGATAAAAGTCTATACTTGAGCCAGTTAACATTCTTGACAGCTTCACTGAGAATATAATAATACCGTTGATTAAAAACTGTTTTGCCCAGCATCTTGTCAACTTGTTCATTCATGGTTTAACGAGTTAATCTACAGGTATTCATGAATGACCGAAAGTAATCCAAAGTTATACTTATTTTTACTGTCTCACTTTGTCGCGCGGGATTTTTTTGGTGAATATGTGAACTTCAAATGATAAGTCTCCACGGTCATACTTTGATATTATGTATCCTGTTTACAAATTCATATTTTTGTAATGTTGTTAGTGAAAAGTGAATTTTATTGTAATGAATAATTCCTAGTAGAGATTTTTCTATTTAAAACCACATCCATAGATGGCTTTAATGTTGTCAAAATCTTTATAAAATCACAATATTAGTCGACTCAAATGTGTGTTTGTAACAGTCAATCTATGGTAAATTTATTGCAACCTAGAACAAATTGCAACATAAAGTTTCTTGGTACCGTTGTGTTCATGGGATCCTTTAATGTTGAATTTTCACCTTATGAATATATTACAGATAGAAAAATATCCCTTGCAAAGCAGAATGTCGGGTCAGAAATTATCATACAGCAACCCCATGACGTCATCATGACTTATTTAGAAGTTAAATGATGATGTCAGCATATAATTTTCAAAAAACTGACTCCTTTGATGAAATTAACTGATAGAAATTGAAATGTAAATAATCACATGAGCATTAAATTACAGTGCAGTCCTGAATTGCCCCATTTCTGGTAAAGTCTTTGTAATCTATCACATGTCCCAAATAGTGTTTATCTACCTTTTCATTCGCTGCCTGGGTCAGTACAAGCTAAACCGTGTCCCTTACTGGCGCACTGTGCTGTGTCACATTCTACTTTACAGTCACAGTGGATGATTTTTAGGATTGTCACCGCCCCTCTTCTTTGCAACATGGGGAGTCGGCGGCAAGTTCTGAAACTGGACACAGGACAAGCTTTTCATTACCTTTTCAGTAATCTTTCGCATACGCAAGCTTTCTAGTGTTTCAATTGTTTGCCCACCATGCAAACACACCATGACCTCTTCGCGCGCAGCTTGAATCCCATCATTTGTGGATATTTTGCGGACAAAGATATCGACATGTTTGCGGAACTTCTAATCCACTTGAATCTTTTTGAAAGCGATATCCAGCTATGACATGCAGAAACGGGAGGGATCAAGTTGATGTTCCAACAACCAACTCTGGACTTATTATTAAGTTGTGTATCCTTGTAAGACCTAAAAACCAAGTTGGGCATCTTTAGCTTTGCGAGAGGCAACAGCAGAACCAAAAGGTCAGTGCCCCCTCCCCCCAACCACGGGTACTACCTGACAGAGCACGCTCGATTCCTGTCTAGGCAATGGGCATATCGACATCCCCTCTCGCCTTTTATGTTTTCATATTATCCTTTTCAAGTTGTTCACAACACAAAATCTATGAAATTCTGCTTATTGACAGAGTTTAATACCTTCCGTTTGTGCATGCTATAGATGGCTGCCATACAACATCCAGATTGTTTGGAATTGGCAAAAGTGTCGCTTTCAGAACGATTCAAGAGCATTAGAACTTCTAGGTCTTACTTTGATTGGAATAAAACGTCATATCACCTCCCTTATAACACTCGAACACTAGTTTCCCACATGAATTTGTGGCACTTTAATTTAACAGATGACTACACAACTGAATTTATAACATATCCCCAAATGCAGTAACACTAGAACACTAGCTTTTAACGTGAATTGGTGGAATGGGAGTCTTTTAACACAAGTGATGACACAACTGATTCTCAATATCTTTAACACAAGTAGACATTGGTTTTAACACTACTGTAATAGTCAATACTAAGCATTGTTTCTTTACCTGTAGGTCAAGTTGGTATGACCTGTACCAGGGTGCTCTTTTTGTTAATTGTTCGTGTCATTCAGTATAACAGAGCATGTGTTGTTATAGGTAACCGTAGGTTATCTCGAGAGTTTGAAGTATGCTATTGACAAACCATTATCTGGTTTTTATTACCATGATCAGATTGACCCACATGCGTGTTATTTTATTGACATATTATGAAGATAATACTATATTTGTTTGTTTTGAAATGAATTCATTCTTTGATATCTATTATAGTGATAAATAAGTAGGGGTGTAAGCTCGGCTGTCAATTCCCAATTATTCAATTATATCTTCTTGCTAAATAAACACATTTTCTCCATGTTGCTCTGATTTGATGTTGGAACTAGTCATGCTTTATTCGTGAACACTTCACATTAAAATGGCAAACATTTAGATACGTTTGTTTCTTTTTGAAAAATAATTTCCCCGGAATACGATAAATCATATTTTTTTTAAAAAGTCATTTTGTCTTGTTAGTTATGCACTTATTAATGAAAAGCTGCTCAACTGGTCAATATACCATAATCCATATAGTATGACATTTCAAGGTAAAAAAGATAGGCCATTAGCAGAATTCTGTCTGCAAACTATGTAGAAATGATTTCCCAAGTGGCATTATCTTGCGAAACCATTAAATAATCACACTCTAATTAAATTGAAAACAAAAACCAGGTTAACTTGTACTGCATTTTATTCAATTTGAAATTAGCTTTTTTTTATAATGGAAACATTGATGATAACATAAAAATCACAAGACTTTAAATGGTCTATTTTAAAGAGGCATTAGAAATCTGAACAAGACAAAACAGGTAATTGGCCATTTAGTCTAAAATTTGCATACAATATGATATCCGATGTAACTGTATGGTCAATTTATATAAAATCGACACCCAGAAATTATATTTTGCCAACCGGTGAAGACCTGGGACGTTCTGATGTTTCTTTAAAGTAAGAAAATAAATTTGATAGATTATCAAGTAACAATGGCGTCCTTATGGAGTGTATATTTGCCTCATAGGTTAATATTTGTGTTTCATGTTAGAATTAAGTTATTGCACAGCACAATAAGAGACGATATTTATGTCAAGCTTATTGTATAAAATACGAAGTTAAAGTGGCGAGTTATATCACCAAATTGAGCACAGAAACTTAGATCATATGCAGCCTTTATAACAGTCCAAATGTTTTAATGCCAAATGTTCAAATGCAGTTGTTGTATAGGTGTCTTAATGGACTCTATAATTTATTACTTTGTAGGTGTTCTTATCAGTATATTTATGCATTATTTGTTTTCTAGTAGAGTTGAGTTGCAAAGCTTAGTTAAATCGACAATTGGTAATAAGACTGGTCATTTTGCCTTGATCTATATTGAGTTATTCTATTGGGGTTGGTCATTCAGACCTACATGGGGATATTCCATCATGAATGTTGTATCTAGCAATAGCTGTCCTGTTATGATTAAGTGGGGTTTATAAAGCACTGACTCATTTGGGGTTTTGAATTTGTCAGTATAGTGACGTTGGGCATGGCATATTGTATGTAAAATCTGAGGTAAATTTTCAGAACCATCTTTGAGATATACACATTTTCGAGTCTTACAAATATTTTAGTAGTTTTCAAGAGGTTTCACGAATGCTCGTGCAAAATATCTGAAGTAGGTTCCTGTTTGGGTTCTATATAATAATTAGGTGAACCTAGGGTTATTTTGAAAGATATCATTGAAAATTACTTTCATTTAATTTCTCGGTGAGATTGATAATGCCTCTTTAATGTTTTATATCGTAGGAATATAAAGTTTGTTTGATTTGGTATTTTTCTAGTACATGTTTCCCTTGTACTATCAATTTGTATAAAAATAGAAGTTTATATGAGTCATAGATTACACAGTCAAGTTTTGTCGTGTCATCTGCCCTTTGATAAGTCACACAAACCTTTGGTCAATGGTACGTCTTTGAGGTATAATATCGAATTTGGAGGATGTGTATTGGAGACCATCTACACAGCATTTGTACGTGTCTTTTAGGAAGACATTGGCTTATTTTTCAAGATCCATATTATTATGAAATTATAGCTGACATTTCTCTATCAGAAAAGATCATTTTTTCATTATTCCTTAATAAAAATATTGTCTTTTATCTAGAAACTATTTGCATAAAGATCGCATGGTTATTTTCAGCACTTTTAAAATGTTTTTTTTCTCTTTGTTCTATAGTATATAATGAAGATTTTTAAAAGAAATATTTTCTTGAATGTATTAAAAAAATCTTAATTTCTTTAATATTTATACACTTAATCAGATTCGCTGATACATTAGTTTTTATAATATCATAAATTATATAAGTAGAGAATGCTAGATTTCACAAACTGTAGTTATTCTTAAGACTTTCACTATTATTGTAATTTTCAAATCATTGTCTCTCTATGAAAATCGGATATGATCTTTGTAGCTTGTCCTACCCTCAAAACAGAGACAATGATTTAACTGAATGACTAGTTATGCATCTATTTTATTCTTTATATTTTTTTTGATTTCCTAGCAATGACATAGTAATTCCAATGACTATACACGTCATCGATAAGGAGGAAGCCCATCGCGGTGGTTGGCCTTTACGCCGCTCCGCAAGGTAAGACTATCACATGATTTGTGACGTAATCAGTTTTTGTGTGTTGGCTGTTTTTATTTTCCATCTGTTGTATTTAATTGTATTTGGTTCATTCTTGAGTAAGGTCTTAGTATTTTTATTTATTTCGAAGTTACAGCCTCTTATCGATTCCGCTCAGTTCGAATTGAACTGCTATCACTATGATGGGTGACACGATTTTATCAAATCAGAATAGTAAAGAAAAAATCCCCAAAAAACTAGGACTTAACGGTCAAATTTTTGAGACTGTAGCTTCAAACCATTAGATTAGTAGACTCCACGTATATTGGTATACATTAGATTTTAGAACTAGTTCATCTATTCACAGTTAATGCTGCATGATTTATAATTTATAATTGGATTTCGTAAATAACTTTTATCAAGATTTTGAGAGGGCATTTGTTTTACTAAAATATATTGATATGTAATTTAAATCATATGCATGCATGTTCATATGAAATGACATGGGTTTAACGCCCTACTTTTCTGCTCTAATTAGACTATGACAAATTTTGCCCGGACAGCAGGGTTTCTGTCTACTCTTTGTCGAACTCCATCTGTCACTGTATTTTTACGTGCACCTTCGTTTTTCATTCATTCGAAAAACTAAACGCAGTTCTTTGTCACACCCCCCCCCCCCCCCTCCACATCCTGCACCACTGATAAGGAGAAATCAGACTGGAAAATCCCGAGGAACTTTCTTGGCCAGAACCGGGATGAAACTGAGACCTCCTGGTTAGCCAATCATCTTATTTACTGAGCCACGGTAAGCTCCGCATGTACACACATTATTGGATTAGGCAAACTGAATGTATTTATTTATTGATTAATACGGTTAATCGCAAAGTACACTTTTATATTTTTGCCAACAGCTTTCTAAAGTAAGACATATTAAAGCATGAATGGTATATAGATATTTGGTGTAAGTTTCAGGAAAAATTCTCCATGGGTGAAGAGGTCAATGTCGTAGTGTAGTATAAGCTATATACATTAAATTTGCGTAAACCCTCCATCCTAATAACAACTAAACCTATAATTTTAGATTTCAAACCTTTCAATAACCGATCTGATACAATAATAGTAGACACGAGAATTCGTATACCGATAAACATGATATATGATGATGTCAAAAACAATTTCATTGATTTAAATATGAAAAGTTCCATCAGCTCAGTTCTCGTATCTAAAAAGTTGATCTTCCGCCTGAGATGGGGTTCTACCTATCCTATAACAGGTCTATACCTTTTACATTCCTGACATTTCTTGGCGGGAAGATTAACACGTGTCATTCTCGTAGGTATTAACCAACACGTGTCTAGCGTCTGTGGAGAGTGTTAGATATTAGCTATGATATATAGAAGACTCGTGTTGGGTATTGTTTTATCAAAACGGTTTGTTCCTTACTAACAAACATACCACTTTGATGGTAGTATAGTGGTTTAGTATACACAAATAAATGACCCGTGGTCAGTCAATATTACTGGCCATCTGTTTTGGCTCATGTGAAACATAACGACCATTATTGATGCATGGCCTACCTGCATGGATATGCTAAGACTCGCTTACACACATATTATTTATTAATTAAATTCCCAACATGCTAAGTTAAAAATAAAGGTTATATATAACATCCAGATACAATTACTTTTACTAAGAAACACAAGGTCCAAATATTATATAAAAGTTATATATAAAGTCCAGATACAATTACTTTTATTAAGAAACAACATGGTTCACATATTATATAAAGATACAATTCAGATACAATTACAGTGGTCCAAAAATTATTTAAATCACTTATCAATATTACCATTGATTTGTATGGATTCCAAACTGTCAGGTTGATGTGTCTTGGACAATGGTCCAAATATTATATGAAGTCCAAATACAATGAATATTATTAAAAAAACACTATGGTCCAAAAATTATTTAAATCACTTATCAATATTAATATTGGTTTGTATGGATTCCAAACTGTCGGGTTGATGTGCCTTGGACAAATTAAATAACTTTATAATAATTCTGCTATCTGGTTCGTAAAAGGGGGGTTGGGTGGCAGAATGGTTAGCGTGTGCGCGCTGTATCATAAGGCATGCCATTGAGTCAACTGGCGTGGTTTCGAATCCCCGGTTGTACGTGACTGCTAAAGACCCCTACGCGCAAGCGAATTATTGAAATAAAATTAAACCATATGTTAGTCCCGAAATGACCTACTAGTAGTTTGTGTCGAGTGGACGTTAAATCCCATTTCTCTCTCTCTCTCTCTCTCTGTTTCGTAAAAGCCGACTAGTCCATTCTTAATGAATGCGTTAGTACTTGCATGTAGGCCTACTCGAGTACACAATACATTCAAATAGTACATATTGTTGACATGTATATAAACATGGATAATATGTGACGTGATTGATCTTGGATAAGTAAGTGTAACAGAAGTGACAAGTATGAAAAAAAAAAATGAAAAACACACACTGAACGGAACCAACACAAGTATTATTTTTGTGACCTAACATTAAAAAGAGATTTATTTGCTTTCCCAGACAGTCAACTGGGGTTGGGGTGAAGTTCTTCATACCCTAATGGTCCATATGCTGAACTGGTAACCAGTTGACGAGTGATGAAAATGGTCCATTATGGGTGATTTGTTCTTTACCTTATTCACAATGACCGTTGTTAAGAATGTAAAGGATTCCGGACAATATTTACCAGGTGGTCTAAACTAAACATATTTTGGCCACCTTCTTAACATCCATGCTTTTCGGATTAAAGCGTCTTAGCTATAGACCTATTCAAACAACAGATGATTCATGAACACAAGACCTTATTAACCGATGTTTTATCACCTTAACCCCATGCTTTTACTTTGCGATTTTGAGTTTAAGGTATGAACAATTTTCAAGCCCCCTTGATGGTAAAGAAGCCGACTAGTAGTTATAAATGACAAGCGCTGAATCCAGTATACTTAAGACATGTTGTGAGACATGTTGTGAGCTAGATCTATAACACAATATTGTTCTGACGTAAATGACCTAATTTTGATGTCATAAAATAATATGTCAATTAGTTTTCCTTTTATAGCAAAAAGAATCAATATTTATTTTTAACATTTTTTATTACATGATATAATGTGATGTTTCGCATAAGAAATTAAATGCACGTAATAAAGGTGGACAATTTTGAAACAATAATTCTGCGCCAAATAGATTTAACACAGATTTGATTTGCAAGACAAAACGAAACGAAATTTTCTAGCTAGTTAATTTAAATCCGGGGTAACATATTTAGATAAATGTTTTTGGTCATCCTGACATACTTATTCATACTTATTCGAGTATATATAAACTCGACTTGAGTGTACGATAATTAGGTTTATATCAATACTATAAGAGAATTAGAATTGGCTGACTGTCAAGTAACGTACGAGTATTTTCTATAATAATACTGAACATACTACACACCCTGACTCTACTTAACACAACAAAATATACATTTATGCTGCTGTACCAATCGTTACAAACCGTCACCTGTTTTATTTACATATCCCATTAATTTTAAGCACGAACTTGCAAACCAATTAAATCGTGGATTTGCAATTATAGGTAATTTTCCTAGATGGTGGATGATCTGAATGGGTTAGAGACAACATTAATCCTAAAACATAGCATGGCCCATCAAAGAAATTACACACATCGCCAACTTTGTGAAGGGAGAATGTTCCAAGTCAAAGGGGAAAAAATTCCGCGTCACAAACTGTGATCTGTACAGCGTTTACAAGGTTTTGTTAAGCGGTGCCGTAACTCTTCGAATTGAAGTATGACCTTTAATTTCGACAGGGTTTGTCCTCATGACTAGGCTAATTATCTCAGCAAGGTTGCCCGTAGATCATTTACTAAAACACAAACTACGTTTAAATTCAATGTGCGACACTGAATGTCGATAGGATTTCTCCACATAACTAGCAGGAAAGCAATTCCAAAACAATCCAGCCCGTAAATCGTTAACAAACTTTTGGAGACACCTTGTAAAATCGTCGCGCAACCTTGAATTTCGTTAGTGTTTACAAGGATTCCGTTATAGGGGCAGTGACTTCTTCATAGATCGACTCTGGACGTCTGTAAAATGGATGTTAATTAATGGAACACTTCCATGCAAAAGACCAATATTTCTCTAAAAAAAGAGCCATGGGACACCGGAAGTTATACGAATTTCCTAAAAGTTGTATATTTTTCATCTTTAATCGGAACGTTATTTCAGGCTTTTGGAATACGTTCTGTGACCTATATATTTGATGTGTCAAGTGACCTATAATGACCAGCCCACATTTATTACAATTTATTGCTTATTGACTTTTATTTTATAGGGCAAGATCATAATCTTGAAAACACTGCTCTCATATAGAAACCATTATATTAACCATTACAGTGTGTGTTACATTCATGATTTATTACCCTTGGACCTCTTCTTTTAATTTTAAACACAATAGATGCCATTTATACTGTCTCCTTTTGATCATATTTGATGTCCAATTCCCATAAGTATTATAAATAATTCATTGATGGTTCGAATCTATTTTATAAACTCTTTGAAAGATGAACATATTATCTTCAAAAGCAAATCACAATCTTAATGCTATATTGTAATTAAACACATCATCTAGGCATGAGAAAACTTTCGCGAAGAATAGGCTGGCTTGTCCAGAATTATTATTGCTTTATAAATCTAAGACACCAGTCAACACCAATCAATATAAATTTAAATGAGCATAACTTGAATTAAAATAGATTAATTTGAATAATTTTTGAACCAAAATGATTTTTTGGGAGATTGTTTCTTTTTTTAAAAAAATACTGTTGATTGTGCGTGGTTTTGGGGTTTAATTATATTGCTTGACAATCTCGCTTAAAAATAAAAACCTTTCTGTACGGTTTATGTGCAGATGAATTACAAATAATGGATGGATAAATAACATTCCATTTATTTCTTTAAAATATGCATGAATTTATAACCATTAAACTTGAAATCTGAGCAGCCATTGTTTTTCTAGGATGTTAAATACACCCTTTGGTAACCTTTTCAATCGATCATTTGTTAACTCGGTTTTATACAGAAAGAGCAATTTAGTTCCGTGCAAAACACTTTACCATCCTACAATTTACTTAGTTGACCTTCTGTGAGCCAGCTTCAAAGTTCACATTAGAAACACTAATTTAGTTTCATATGCACAATGTGACCCAGTCTATGCAGCGGTGCTGGGTGACTCGCTAACCTGGAGTTCCCGGGTTCGATCACGGTGCTGACCCAGAAAGTTCCTTAGGATTTTCCTGCATGGTTTCCCCTTGCCTTTGGTAAATGACTTCGGGGTCTAGACCTTCGGGTGGGACGAAAAACGTAAAAGAACCATTTAAAGTTGTAATTCAAAACATTAGTAGGCCGTAGCGGCGCTGTCTGGGCAAAATTTCCCCAATATCGAACCACATGGCATATGTCCGTTTTCATAAGCCCTGATGGAGCAGGAAAGTAGGACGTTAAATCCCATTGCATTTCGTTCGATTTTGACCTCGTCTATTATATGCTTGACTTACGAAGTTAACTATTAAATGATAAAGAGATATGAATAGTTATGAACTGGTTTGTTTCAATGTGAAACGTCTTACAAAGCACTCGTCTTAAGTCCAGAACTACAGCATACATCTTTATTGTATTAGCATATTAACTTGTCTTGTGAGACGGTTCCAATTATTCCAACTACCATGGTAGATGATATCGCTTGGCTCAACATCTCGATGGATTTCGTTAGCAATAATGATGTATGGATATCCCAATTTTACTAAATACGCTTTACTTGCATTTTATGTCCCACTCTTACGATCCTTTTCTGACTCTCGCGTCCATCAATTTAACACTCCGCTGACTTTTACGTTGCCTAAACATTAACAACATTTATAGTGGTGACCAATATCCCCTGCCATGTTAAACCATAATCACTAATGTTTATGATTGTCGTAAATTACTGATAAGATTGACAAACTATGGAAAACGGCCTCTTGTGTGGTCAGCTGGTATAATAAGTACAATTCTTATTAATATTGAAATGGGTTTAAACAAACAAAACTCAAAAGGTATATCTTAGAGTAAGTTAAAGATTTGTTCCTGCCAGCATGATTGGGTCTTCTTTTTGATCCACAAAACTTATTTTTTGTTTCTAACGACCTGAAAAATCTAAATTGTAGACTCATATTGCATAATATGCCCAAAATTAATAAAATAAGTTAATTATTACAGCACGTCAACCACTGTTGGGTATTTTCTTTTTTATCCACCAAAACACCAAAAGAAGAATCAATTCGCGTAAATTTTTGCTTTGACAATATGTGCGTTATGTTTGTAGGGCTATGCTCATTAGTGTGTTTAAATCTCCAAATATCAGTATTTGCATCTTAAAGGGGGCAAGTCTTTTAACCCAGTATCATCCACAGTCTTCGACATTGCAAACACGACTCACTGATCAATTTAAATCAACACTGGTCTTCTTACCGTGAAAAGATCATGGTCTTCTGATAGCCAATATTTAAGACACAATGAAAATTTAAAAATTGGCACGCGAATCGCGTTTCAGAATGCTTTCGAACGCCATTTCTAATGAAGCGACTCGACGAACGAGGCTAAACATATCCCACAGGAGAATACTACCGGTGTAGACTGGAATAACCAGACGCCAAAGACTGCGATTCAACTTGAACCCTTCCCGTATTTCGCTTATTTTCAATTCTTTGAGGTCAAGACCTAATCCAGAAACTTCGTCCTGGCAGCTCCAATCCCTTTATTTCTTTGATAAGATGCATGATTTACGTTCGTTTGTCCCGAAAATCCACATGCAACGCCTACGGGTATATTTAAATGTCAATGATAAACGAGTTATTGGCAAATAGAAATCTAATCTATACCATATTACCTTTAGACGAGATTTGAAAACTCGTTGATTCTTAACGGATCGAAACAGCAACAGAAACTGCTTTTTGCGTCACTGGGTATAACATACATGCCGTGTTTTTTTTTTTAGAAGAACGAAGTAAAAATCGTAGACTGAATATTTTGCGCTAATTTAGAACGTGTTTGACTTATAAGTATTAAGATCTGGATTATTTTATTTACATTTAAGAATTTTCCTTTGAAAGTTGCGTTATTTCTGATCTTTGGCTTGGAAGTCCATTCTGATACGATATTCTCTTGCATTCAAGAAGTACATCAACAATAAAATTAAAATTAAACCGAATTCGGATTTGGCTAGATTCCCAACAATAACAGCCTTAAATCCGTGTCTGATGAAAGACATTGGGGTATTAGGTTGAATAAACTCATGGTACGACTACAAGATAAATCGTTATGCCAACTACGATCGACTCAAGAAACTGATTATTTACTGAAATAATGACAATCGCTTGCTGCTTCTCCCCTTTCATCCATAGAAATTTTAAGAATGTGCTATTGGGTCATATGTGTCATCAGATATTGTTTTATTTTAAATCTTGTTAAAGATATTCTGTATTGTGTAAACTTTTGGGATTCCAGTTGATATATAAATCACAACCAGTTTTGAGATAGCATGATGAAAAGCATTAAGATATTTTCTATCTCATTTAATACAGACACTTTAATTGATGTAGTAAACTATGGTATCTTATTTATTTTTACGAGAACGGGGCTCAATATTGCCATTAGTGAATCAGTTTTATTGTATTTGTAAAGATAGAGAATACATCCATTTTTTCAAACGTTTTAATGTCAAGAAAGGGTAACATAAAAAGGTTTAACAACGGGAGAGAGAGAGCGAGAGAGTGACGCCTACCCGTTGACTAACCAAATTGTTTCAAATTACTAGGTCATTTTGGGACTGACATGGTACAATTTTAGGAGGAGACTTTAGCAGTGGAAAACCCACGAGGTTGGGCATGCTGCCCTACCCCAGGTCACACACAAGCTTGGGATCTAAACACACCACTTGATTCAATAACAGACCTTATGATCTAAAACGTAGGCGTTAAACCCCTCGACCCCCACCCACGCCCAAGAGATCTAGGGTTATTTTTAAAGACATTTGATAATAATTCAAAATCAAGATATAAATATACGGTCAGTATGGTCCAGACTATTGAATATATATATAATTAGGATATATATTTACAGGACTGTCTAACACATATTTAAGTGTGTCGTGTGTCAAAGAACGTATGAATAATCACTGTTCATGCATACACAATGACTACGATAATTTGACAACAATGACTTTTTATTCCAATGTACAACCACAAATAGCTCTGGCACAGCATAAATACAATCAAAGATACGCTTAGTGTTAATTATGAATCCCTTGTGAATCTGTAGTGCGTGGTAATTTGACAGATGTATAGAGCTACTTTATGAACAAACCAACGGAGGGACTGATGTCCCCAGCCTCAATCCCAAAATAAATATATGACACTCATTAATTCATTTTTATATTGGTCTAGCAAATTGCCTATTTCTCTGTTTAACCTAAGCAGAAAATGCCTAGTCAAGCATAGTCAAGGTATTGATCTACACCAAATTTCATCATTCTCACTCAATAAGAATCAAAGTTATGATATTCCAAAGACTCGACCAATAATTTTGCTTATTAACTTCCGTTAATGTTTTGATGTAGTGATACAAATGCCCAAGTTTCAGTTAGAATCAAATTTATCCAAAACATTGAAAATACTACTTGGTTATTTCAATAGTTCCCTGCTCTTTTTCGAAAGGCGAGGAAAATTTAAAAATATTATCGATTATTTATCAAATATTAAGGCAATTGCTGGACAGTTTTTTTTCCAGTGTGGTAAATCATTGATGCATTCCAATTGTTTCCTGGGGGTTGGATGGCCGAATGGTTAGCACGTGCGCTCTATATCATAAGGTATGTCATTGAGTCAACTGGCGTGGTTTCGATTCCCCCGGTTGTATAGTGACAAGGAATAGGGTCGCCTGTCCAACCGAGTGGGTTTTCTCCGTGTCCTCCGGTTTCCTACCACTGCTAAAGACCCCTAAGCGAATTGTTGAAATGAAATTAAACATTTGTTAGTCCCGAAATGACCTAGTTTGTGTCAAGTGGACTTTAAACCCCATCTCTCTCTCTCCAATTGTTTCCAGATTTAGACGGATTGAGTTGATCAAGATCAGATTCAAAATGCCAATGTAAAGGGTTGTAAATCACGTGAGGGGTAAATTGGATTGATATATTTTGATGCTATAACTATGGGAATCAGTTACGTATCTATTTGGTTCCCCGTTTTCATATTGAACTTATTTTATACCAACCGAGAATTTTGTCTCTATCATCTAGAAAATTATTCTACGAATATTAGTCTAGATGCGTTGTCAACATTTGAGAATAATAGGTCATTGGCTAGATTATCCGGTCCTTCGCATTATCATAAACAAAATCTAAAGGAGGTAACTAGTCCTAATCCAAGGTGTCCTAAACAAAGTGACTACCGAGAATTGAAATGTCACATTTTATTTTCCATTGTCTTTGTAAAACACTATTAGTATACATCTTTAACTTGGCATTGCATTTCTTATTTGTGTACATAATGTAAAAAAACGTATTACATATTACATGTAGGTGTACTTAGGTCTTTGGGTACTCAGATGATACAGGTCGCTTCTTTTCTAACTACAAATGTAAATGCCGAGTCAAACCGGGTACCAAGTCAAATCACCAGAGGTGTTTTGACAATTCAGAGACGTCCTTCCTTAAGAGTTCCTAGGATTGCAAAACACTTTTTGTATCGGCGCAATCATCAATATGATGAATTTGAAGTATAAATCAAGTTGTCAAGAAAGAGAAAAAAAACTCTAAAGAAATTTCAGACTTATTCACGCTTGTCCATATAACAAGGTTAGCGATCGTTGAAGCGACAGACTCAATCAATATGAAGATAAAAGCAGGGGGTGTTACTCTCGATGATTCCAATCGAAATTGGTCTGATTTTAGGCGGTTGAAAAGTTCGACTTTTTCGGATCTGTGTTTGTATTAGTTAGATCTGAAGAGCAATTCAATCAGCATTATTCTTGTTTTCATCGATTCACGGGTTTCCTTTTTTAAAGTCTAGTAATTTTATATAATTTTCGTGGTTCAAACAAAAATCTATAAATTTACTTTTGCCAAATTACTGGCTGTTATTTATGAACGATCCTTTTATTTTTAGCTTGATGAACAGGATTAGATTCCTAAAAGAATATTTTAAATTTAAGCCTATTGTTGATGAGGTCACGTATTTTGGTAATATATCATGTTAGGAACCTGAATTTATATGTTAAAACCAAATCCTATTGATCCATGTATCTTATTTACACTGTCTGTTCGATACTTTTTTTTCCAAAATAACATGTCTGGATAATTTAAATATAGACTGTGTCTTCAGAGAATATTCTATATATACGATCTATAGGATAGATACAGATCATAAAGTAAGTAATAGAATATATGTATTCTGGATGTGATTAATATAGCCTAAACTAAATATAATCATATTGATAGAATATCTACGATATTGTCAGTAGATACCACCTGTGTTCCAAAATAATGGACGTGGTATTACGAATTCCTAATTATATTCATCGATATTTATAAATATCTTATGGACACGCTTGACGGGAGAGTGTTAAAGATAAATCTTTTGAAGACCATTTAAATTTGCTGCTATTGTAAAGATGTGCCCCACCCCAACATTTTCGTAGGTATTATTGAAAGGTGATTTAATGTCTCGTTAGTCGATACTCCGGTTATTTTGAGACCAATAGCTATTTGTATGGTTTGGGAATTTTGGGCGGTCAGGGCGGATTTGAAAATTCCCAATTACCTTACATTCTAGTCGAGAGTTCAGTGCCCTAACTACTCGACTATCCCCCTATCCCCCCCCCCCCCCCCGCCTACAAAACCCTGAAATTGAAATGTTCGGATATCGCTATCTCTGTATGAGTGCGATTGAAACTCCAGTCCTTGCTGAAGCTTGTCGATTATCTTGGCACCTGGAACTAATAAAATGTAATAACTTGCGTCTCTTAAAGCTGTGATTGAACTTAAAATGTCACTTCACCCTTCTGGGAATTTCATTTTACTTTTTCCAGAAGAGAACTAATAGATGGGTTTAGCTAGAACTTTTCTAATTGGATCTATCCCTCGCGTAAATGTCAACTTCAGATTTAATATGGTTGCTGATCAAATTGGCCAAGGTGCTTGAATCTGTTGGTAAGACCTCGAATTGAATGACAGCTCCAAGTGTAATGTTGGCTACAGGTAGCTATTGTGCAACCTCGAAATAGCTCAATTGAAAGGGATATCGTTAAGGTACATTATCGCATTTTAAAGCCATGATAGATACTCTAAATTAAAGCGGAACCGGATTCGAGAAAGTTCCTCGGGATTTTCAGTTCGAATTCGAAATAAGAGTAGATCGTAGCGCCGGGCCAAATTTCCCCCATAGCACAATGCATGGCGTATTATAATCATTATTATTATTTTATTTTTACAAAAATGTGTTATACCCCACCCCCCCTTCACATATACGTGCACGGGGGTGCTTCACAATGGTATACAAATATAAAATTATAAAATCATAATATTAACAGTACAATAATCAATATAAATTGCAATATATATATATCTAACAGGCTTGACGATCTTCATTATCCCGGACGGAGCAGAAAAGTGAACATTAAATTCCATTTCATTTTGGTTTGCCATATAGGATTGGTAGTACTATATTTTACTGTTTTGAAAATTAAATTAGGATTGTTCCACTTGTTTTCATTGCACGACATTATTGATTAAACCCCACTTTCAACAAAGGTGTTTCGGTTCGATGAATTATACATCAAGGGAGAAGCATTTTAATTAACCATCGTAAATTGACGAAATTCGACATTTTGCAGATTTGTTCTCCACTGCATGTCGTCACTTGTTCCAATTATTTATGAAATAATGGATGTATGTGTTGCTTGAGTATATAAGTATTATCTTAAACTATAACTCAGTTATAACATCAATATCGTCTTGACGTAATCAAGACCTTTCAAGAGTTGGAACCTTGAGCGCGTCAGAATGTCTACCACGCAGATGATCTGATTAAAATACATATCTTTTTGTGCTTTCAAAATTTTGAACTATAATGCTTCAATCAGATTGTCACTCAGGGGACTATTGTTCCATTAGAGGTAGAAAGCGTCCAACAAACGAAGTTTTGGGGGAAAGGTAGAGCCAGGTAAAGAGCCAGGTAATAGGTGTACTGGGGCCATTTAAACAACGGCCCTAAACCTTGGTGTAAATATCTAGTCTGACAGATTATATGAGAATAATGTATTACGACATGTTCAAAAGCAAATTGTTCGACTTGTCTATCTGAGAAAGGTGACGTGACCTCTTCATTCGTCATTGGTTCTGGTGACACATGCAGGATTTGTAATAGGATCTGTCTCATCATCTGGGATAGAGACAAGTTTAGCTATTTACTCTCAGCCAGTCCGGGGAAACAAGCTACGCGTAATAATATATAATAGATAATTGATTCTAGACATTCCCCTTGAGACGGATAATATCTTCTTTCAGTCTTGTATTTTCTGGTCTTTAATACCCAGTACTCTAAATGAATTCTCGGGATTATCAAGATGTGTCCGTATTGTCTGGATATGAAGATGTCTTAATATATGAGCGTACTGTACAGTTAATCCGTTTTGATAAAAGATATATGGAGCAATAGAGTTCTTTTGTCTATAGAATGCAATCGATCATATAATTTTAATCTGAAGTCTGACATATCTATGATCAATGTTTCTTTTTAAAACAATATCTTTATTCAGGATATCTGAATAGGATTGGAAAACGGACTTAGCCTATGTCAGACCCCTGTCGTTAGTATTGTACAAATTGACGTTTTTCATCGATTGTCGTCTGTTAAATGTGCGTTAAAATTTATATACATAACAAACATAGTTATGTTATTCGATGCAACGAGCTGATTATCTCCATCAATCCATCATTGATCCAATAATTCTGATCAGCATATAAGAAATTGCTTTATTAATTTTTATTTACAAGGACAGTAATGCAAATATGCTGATCTGTAAACAATGGCTATATTTACTGATTTTGATATTCTATATGATCTCGCTTCTTTGCAAAGAGAAACTCAAAGTTAAAACAAGATGGCTACTTTAGGGGTGTTGAGAGATCATGCACAATGTAAATAAGACAATTTTAGTTTGACAAATTATTATATTCCGTGTCGTCTGTTTACTAAAACGTGTTTGCTTTTTCAATAAAAAAAAAGAGATAAAAAGCAATTTCTCATATTTTTTTTTATTTTTTAAAGATGTCGTGCTGAAATTCCAGGAATATGTTTGGTTTTCATTATATAAATCGATGTTGGATCGTGAACGATGTTATTTACATTTATATGAAGAATAATTGATTTCCTTATAATCGATCGACGTTTAAATCTTAGAATTAATCAATGTTGTTGAATATTACATGATTGATTGAAATAGTCACGTAATATAGAAACATTAATAAAATATTTCTTAATATCATATGTGATTAACGTGAATGTAACTTTAAGAGGGTTAACGCCCAGTTGTTCAACGGTCTCTTTTGAAATGGAAGGAAACGGGAACAGTCGATACTCCTAGGTCCTTTTGGAAGTAACATGACATATCATCATTTCAATAATATTCGCTTTGACCCTTGGGGCTTTAGAAATGTGTGTGTGTGTGTGGGGCGGGGGGGGGGGGGGCGCTCGACAAAACACACGATGTTAAGATTCTTGTCACTGGGATCAAAATACTTTGATCATCATCGTACGCGTTAGACCACTCAGCCATGCAACCCAAGATTACACTGATGGAAAGTAGATTAATGATTATGATGAGTTACGTCTTTACTGCAGGATAGATATGTAGTGTATTATAGCGATGTTTAAAAGATTTGGAGGTGCGGTACTTCGCTAATTTCTTTTAAAACATAAATTCAGACAAGTCGAATGGATGTCTTGGTTTATAACGACGACATGTTAATTCCTGGTTTTCTTAGATAAATGCTGCGTTGAATTTCATTTAACTCATTGTTCAATATACCTAATCATTCTTCTATATTTTTAAAAATTCAGTATTAATTTACAATCACCATAGTAACAGCATTGATTGAGAGAGTTAATATCAATAAGATATTGTTACGAGATCAAAACACTTCGGATGTCTTGGTTGTCTACGGTCGAAATTGACGTCTTGATAATTGTATATTATTTTTTAAAAGATCTATTGCCTTGGGATACAAATAATGCTACCAATAATATGTATTTCATATAAAACATACGTTACCAGGGAAAGAAATACAAGTCAATCGACAGCTTTATCATTAGTTCATATACATGGAAGTTGGGTAATAACTCTAATAAACCCCTGCTCGACGACAATTATTAATAGAAATCTCCCTTCAGATCAAACAAACACCTAAATTTACTTCCATGCAGTCAAATGGGGCCATTGTACCGACGGGGCCTTTAGAAAAACCACAATCTGATTAAAATGCAGATCTATATTTCGTTTCGTTGTTTTTATACTTTCGATGACCTACACTACATAAATATCTGACCAGTCGTAGTGGAAGGTCGCGTCAGGTGACATACGACCTTATGACGACAGGCATCAATTAATCAATCATCGTTGACGTTTCTAGTGGTTTACCCAAAGTTCCATGCACCTTACCTCAAAAACTCGCCGTAACAGACCGTTTCATTGGCTAATCCCCCAAATCATCCAGAAGGCGGGTTATATAATAACTCTTCCAGTTCCTCGTGTAGTAAAGACAAGTTAAACAAAATTTTGAGCTATAAAAAAACGAAACGAAATAGGATATGTGTTTTAATCAGATTGGAAAAACCAATAATGATAACAGTTTTCTCAACATGGTGTTAGTGTTGGGTCAGGGATTAAGGTGTAGGGGGTAGATGGGGTGGGGGGCACGGTGGCATGTCACAAGTGTTACCGAAGCGTGACAATTTAACTGTTCATAGAAAATCGATCTAAACAAGAATCGGGATTTCGTTATGGGTGGTTTTACATTTTATAGAAAAACCGTTAATGCTCTACTTCCGGATATACCGGTGATACTGTCGTCTGTAGTTGTAAAATTACAGATCAGACTGATCACAGGAAGTCGTGAGTTATATTTAGATTGATGGCGAGTAAAATTCTAATCTCGTATTTACTCATCTGAAATATTATTAAAAAGCGAGACAAACTGAACAATACAAGGGCCAGACAAATATAGAAAAAAAAAGAGACTCAAAAAAGATTATCAAATTATATACTAAAAACACCTTCAAATCTTTAGAAAGGCTTTTTTTTTTAATTTCCAGAATGTGACTTTATTTTCCGGGATATTTTAATTACATTTATATTACGTGACCTATTATGTATTCTATATGAGAAGTGTATCTTAAGGTGTGTTTTCGATAAGTATTCTGGGGCGCTAACCCCTCCCTCTGCTCTTCTCCACTCCTCCACTGTCATTCAAATTCACACACTGACACCATGCGAAATATTGTTACTGTTTTGGATTTTGCATAATTCTGGTTAGTGTGCAGTGTGCAATTTCCAATTCAGAAATAAGTAAATGGCGGTTAATCGACTGTTGAAATCTGTGTACAGACAGTCACCCTTTAAATTATAGAAATTAGATTAACAATGAGATCTCCCAACAACACCACGTGTCCCCTATTAACATTACTGATTTCTATTAGCATTCTGTTGTGAAATATCTTGATGTTGTACAGAACTGTTATAAAGGTTTGTTTATATATCACATACTCCTATTTCCCTTCATTGAATTTAAAACCACCGCCATCTTTGATTTAATACACTGATAGATTCATTCTTTTCCCCTTTATGTTTATTCAATTACTGACTGTAATCTCGTTAATCAGACCATTAAAAACGTTATAATGAGTTTATGGGTTCCTTTGTGTACTCGTCACTTCCGCAGTAATCTTTACTCCATCTTGAAATGAAGTCAAGGCGTTAACAATATTTGATAAAGATATTTTCAAATTTCATTTAGTTATATGTGTAGAGGTTTGGAATGTTATTTCTCTTTGAAATACAAATATATTTCAATATTCCATTCTTCACTATTCGAAAAAGTTATAATAGTATATGTTACTGAGCAGAAATAATGAAAATTTCATACAATTTGAAATTGATATTTAGGGACGCATCAGCACCAACGTAGCTTTTTTGTTGCAAATATGTTTTCAATCATTCTCGTTATATTCAAATCGGGGGGTGGGGTGGGTGAGTGGCCGAATGGTTAGCACGTGCGCGCTGTATCATAAGATCTGTCATTGAGTCAACTGGCGTGGTTTCGAATCCCCGGTTGTACGTGACAAGGAGTAAGGTCGCCTGTCCAACCTCGTGGGTTTTCTCCGGGCCCTCCGGTTTCCTCCCATTGCTAAAGATCCCTACGCGCAAGCGAATTATTGAAATAAAATTGAACCATGTGTTAGTCCCGAAATGGCCTAGTTTGTGTCGAGTGGACGTTAAACCCCATCTCTATCTCTCTCTCTCTCTCTCATATATATCATGTATTAGCTCTGATATTTATCTGTGTACATTATTGTAATATCCCCATACTTATTACATAATATGAATTATATATATCGTGATAACCTATATCAATATCCGCCGGTAGGCCTATCTCTTTATCACACCGATTAAATATATACTCCGAACTACTAGTCTTTTTTCTAATTTGATGGCGTAAAAGTCAAAATAATGGCCATAATTCGTCTCCGGTGTTAGTTTATTATATAATCTGTCGAAATATGTGAGGTGACCTGAAAGATAATTTGAAAATGAATTATTTTGTAGTTCTGGGATCCCGTAAATTTCATGAGACCGAAATGTGCATGAATATGATATCATTTCTGGAAATTATTGAGTACTAGTTCATTGTTAAAATCGCATGAGCTTTTAAAGCTAAGGACTAATAAGATCTGAAATTTATCGTGCCAGCACCCATTCTAGATTCCATCAATCCTTTACATGCGATTTCAAAACTGGCTGTAAAATTTAATCAAAATGTTGTTTTCAATTAGAAGAACAAAATCGACGATAACTTACGAATAGCAAACGATTTGAAATGAGGGTGGCCTGTACAAAAGATTTAACAACATCTTGTTTTGTAATTACATGAACATGTTGTCTTAATCTATAATAATTGACCACTTATCGATCTGGAGTTATTGATAATCCTATACACCTGGGGTTATTACTTTGATGTTAACTTGATTATGATCCGAGTACTTCTATATCAATGAAATCAACGCCATTACTGTCAATTTTGGGTGTAAATAAAACATATATTGAACACATTAACCGTCTTTGATTGCCTGATATTCACCATAAAGCCTGTCATTATTTGATATACTCCATTATATAATGATAACACCGACGACAATTAGCACTCGTTTAATTAAGCCCAATGATGTAACAGTATATAAAATACACTTACGATTGATGACCAGTGTTTGTCTACGATATCACCTTAGGTGGAAGTGGACGTAAAACCCCAGAAACGAACGAACGACGATGACCAGTGGACATCTTCGTTCATTTGGAGACCTTGCTACGAGCTGATCACTGCACTACACAAAATAGACTGAAACCCCGTCTTTGACTTGTTGATACACGGATTATTGAAACTAAAAGACTGACAGGAATAATAAGTTTGACTAAAGAAAAGACGACTGCTAATTTATTTAAAAAGAATAAATAACTGTGAATTAAGTGACTATTAGTATTACTATTGATTGATGTGTGATTGATTATAAATCAGAAATGTGTGACATCTGAGACGTAAAATCAGTGTTTGATACATTCGAGAAAGTCTTTTTTTCCAATTAGGTCAAAAACCTATATGTGATTATAAGTCTATGGTATTTTTCGCTTAGTTATTAAAATAGAACCATATTGATACAAATATCGATCTCCACACCATTTTGAATGCGAATGAACGATTAATGCTCGGTAGCGACGAGGCCAACAGCTGCTGTCGAACACAAACTTATTTTTGTTATTGTGTTTTAAAAAATAATAACTTATTTATATCTGCGTCTACCTGTGTTGTTTACGTCTGCAGAGTATTTAGGTGGATACTGTTACCTGAAAGATCTGTGGATTTTTAATACTCCTGGGATTTTGTTTTGTTGGAATCTATTGTTAAGGATATACAAAGCGTCACCATGAGGAATATGGATTTAGATCTAATAGCTATTGACTTTCCGTATGTATTCTATTTTCTATATTCTTCGTTGCCTTCTTAATGTGATCAGACGCATTGAAAACATGCTCTTAAACTTTTTTTCTTCCGTTTTACAATGATGTACATTTAGCCTAAAGCATGCATCAAATGATGTGGGTTTTTTGTTGCTGTTTTATATCTATTAAATGTATAAACACAAAGAGATGCGCATGAATGCATTTTGAATTTGATCAAAAAAAGTCTTCAACATCCGTTCTGGTAGAGTTCATTTTGGTATACATGTAAGCTGACATTTCTGATACTGCACAAGTTCCCAGTAATGCACATAAAAAATTCCATGGCAGTTGGAAATCTGAGAAATGTAGGTGGAAACGTCATAGAACGAACAAATAGTTCCTTGCATTGTACTGGCAGCTATAGAAGTAATATAAATTGTTGTGTGTTAGTTTCAAAATGACCCAAACATATGTCTTTTTTTTTTTTTACCTCATTTAAGGTTTAAATACGAACCCCTTTTGGTAACAATATCAGTAATACCGTCTTGCAATTCTTTAAATTATTTTCTGTAAAACCGAAGCCGGTGGAACTCAAAACTTACAAGTTAGCGTGCATTATATCTCATCTGTATATTATTTTGTTAGGCGACTCCTGGTCATGTGTTGTATCATACTGACACGGTAATATTATCCAGGGTGGGGCTAATATTCTGATAGTTCTAGAATGTTGACTTCGTCCTGACTTGAGAACAAACCACAACAGGTTGGCATTCCAGTAAACTTCAATACGTACGTCGAGAAATCACACAGGCGCCGTTTTTATCTGTTTTAAATCATAAATGATGTGTAACAATCAATGTATCTACTGATAGAATGGCAGTAAATCGCAATTGTTGTCATTCAAAACATCGGAAAAGTAAAAAATAATAATTGAATTACTGAAGAGAATTTTTATCATAGCTTTATCGGATTTGTCGATAGCTAATTAAGTTCTAGTGATTTTTTTATTTGATGAATAATGTCATAGTAAAGCCCCCGACATGAATAGGAAATTAGGTCAAATTAGTCAGCTGAATTGAATAACTAGTAACCACTTGTGTGATTCACTGATCTTTTGAATGGGGATATCATCAAATTAACAGTTGTTTTTTGTTAGTCATTCGTCTACTCGTAGTAACCCGGTCTACTATTTGACAGTGTTTATACACTACTGACAAACGAACGGTAAACACGATGTAACATAGGTTATCGGATAGTACGTTCGGCCTTTACACCGCCCTCTCCTATCAAGATAAAGAAGATGCCATGAGTAAATAAATCCATCTTTTTTCTATTGTTCATAGCGAGGTTCAATCGATCGTTTGACACCATTCCGAGGCTACACATCTCTGCTTGGTCTCTTGCTATCTCGGTTAGCCAGGTTTGTGCTTTCCCCAATAATTGGTCATTCATAGCTGGATGACTATGTCTACTGGCTCCAACGTGTGAACTGCTTGCCTAGATTATCATAAATATTGCGCATTGCCATAGCAACGGGCGACTTAGTAGAGTCTGCCGTCAGCCCATTCTGTGAGTAGTTATAGTGATTAGTGGATTCCAACATGGAGGGCGATCCAACAAAAAGGTAAGACTATTTAAACAGTGACTTTTTATTTGACGAAACGTGCCTGAAATATCTGAGTAATACTAAGCGAATAGACCACGAGGTAGAAGCGAGGCTAGTGTGAGTTACTGAGGAGATGTACTGTTACACATCACGATGATCTAACCACACCCGGCCGGTTGATAATGATATAGGCAGCATGCTCTATTGAACACGATTGACAATGGTTAACATCGCATGGCCTTCTTAATACGGTTTTAAACTCTAAATAGTACATATTTATTATCACTTATCTGAACTTACAATCTACACGTATGTCATGAAGAATGTATCGATCTTTTTGTAGAAAACAAATACAGAGTTATGTGGTTAACATAATTTACTCCGTTTTTTTTAATGGTTGGTTGTATTCGGTATTATTCAATCAGCATCCACCGTTTCATCGTCTTTGTGAAGAGAGTTCTTGAATAGTTATTTAAACAGCGATGTCAACGGTGTATATGAACTTGATGTTTGTTTATCCCCCTTTTCTATACCATGCTAGATTTAAACCCCCTCTAGCTGTCTGTTAGAGGATAAGAGCATCAAGTGTCTAAATAGATTGCCGGAAGCTTTCAGCAGTAGAATCCTGCTGTCTTGTAGGCCTACATGTAGTTTGTTAACATTAAAAGGGCCAACCTGACCTTTCCTCATGTATAGATATTTTAGCTGTGGGTAGAAATTATATTCAAATATGATTTATATATTAATAGACAGCATCAAAGGGGATAGAATAAAAATATGAATGGGTTTAACGTTGTGTGAAAATAAGGCAATGAATAGGTGTAATAGTTTTCAAGCTTTGAGTACGTTGCGGTTTTGGCGTCATTTATTGCTGCCTCAAGGAAATAAGCTTCATATGTTTGAAAGGCTTTTGATAACTGGTAATACTCGTTTCTGTGTAATGTTTGTTTTGATCTGAATTTTGCTAAAGACGAATATCGCTTGTAATTTTTTATCTGTTGAAAGTTAGCGAGGATCTCCCTTTAACAATGTTACTGGGCTAAATATAAAACTGATAGAAAGTTACATATATCATTGTAAACCTGAGTTAAATTACATTGACGAAGATGCTAACCTTGCCTCACACCATAACGCCATCCATACTTAACCTTGTAAGGTGTCCCTGTGTAAATCTAGTACGGGAAGGATTGTTTACAAATAAGTAGCGAGTTACGTATTCGCTTAGCTATGGTGCCATTTACACAGATGGGTTTAACATGTGGGCTTTATTCTTATGTTATAAACAGAGTGGTTAAACAGGGAATTAATTCCACACAGACAGACTAATCCTCTTAATCTGGATATCTATGATATAATGTTTTGTTAGAATGTCATACATACTGAGATAATCGGCTGTATTTACCGCTACACGTCATATAATGTCTGGAACACGTAACTGTTAACCCCACAATAGTACTTGCGCATTAACTTACGTCATCAAACATGTACGTTTGTATATACGGGGCCAGATATCCGATGGTCGCACATGTATGTATAGATATATCACTGTGACTGTACGTAAATTATGACCAGATTATATAACCGGGCTCGATCCGCTTTTACTTAAATTTGTATGGGTTTAATGTAATATTATATTTAAAATTTAAATTAGGAGCCGCTTAGATTGGAATACATGAACCAGATATGAATTATTAATATAATATTCTCTTCTCATGGATATCATTACTATAATGTTCAGTAACAGATGGGGCGGCTTTATATCATTTAGCTGATCAATGAATAGTTATTACTTTTATACACCTAGCGGGGAATAATTTGTTATTGTCTATTCAATATGATAACTAATATATTGAAAACAGAGAGGATGGAGGGGGGGGGGCTTATTTTGGCACTATTGTATATATATTTATTTTAAAAAATCGCTTCTGCACAGCGGTTATTAGCAGAGTGGTCGCCCAGGGAAAACACGGGGTTAGGCAGGTTGCCCTTCCCCTTGTAACGCCGAACTCGTGATCGAAACCCTATGTGTTGGACCACGCGATCACTCAAGCCCTGTTCATCAGTGCAACAAAGGAATTTACAAAGCAAATTAAAGTACTTCTGTAATTATTTTTATCGACATGCACCAATCTGTTTCCCACAGGAACTATGTATCTATTCTGTAACGCGCACTTAATTATTCCCAGTTCTCTCAAGAGACATGCATGAATCTCATGACCTATAGTTAACAAATGTTTCATATGAATGCATAGACAAATGTTATTTACGTCATCTGCGTTGTGTTGTTTTTTACTCCTAGGCTTAGGGAAACAAGAATTACACGCAGGACGTGAGTTCAGAACTGTCACAGTGATAATACAGATTACGTTGTACTTGCAAATTTTAATGATAAATGTGTGGTTAACATGATGTATCCAAATTGTGTGTTGCTTTACAACACCAAAGTTGCCTTCACATTTCTCCCCTTATTTGAGTAGACGTTAATAAATGAAAGAACACGATTGTGCTTGGTGCTACAGAATTGTCCCGGCATGATTTAGGTTGCTTCACTGTTTGTCATAGATCTAAAGGGATATCGAAACGTAATACCCGTATTGTATAGAAAACCCCAAATGTAATAGCCAATCACTGAAATTTATTGACTTTTTGTTGATACCAATTACAGGAAACAAATCTCTTTATACACTTCATGTCCCGAGACTTTGAGATAACACCATTTTTCGTAATTGGAAAATCGAGAGTATATTAGACGCCATCTTTAATAACGTAAATGGCGTTTGCATGACCCGAATGGAACAGCTTGACCCCATTTGATCATTAACGACAACAATATTGATGTTCTCTTTGATTAGAAGCTATTGATGATTGACGAAAAAGCACTGAAGCAGAAGTGATTGTTACGACATATTGTCTAGAAGATGGTTGTAGATAAACAACACCGTATTGTTGGAAATGAGATTAAATTGTTTAGTGACGTCTGCTTCCTAAAGGTTAAACTTGTAGTTTGTTGACATTTGAATTATTGAAAACGGTTGAACAACTAAACATAATTTGTAAAATCGATGTAAACTTGATTGTCCATTATTACGACTAGATACCCTCGTGTCGGATAACAAACACCGTTTCATTTGAGTAGACTGATGCTGGGTAAAATAATCATGTCAAATGTTTTTGTATGGACGTATCTTCAATAGCGAGGTTCTGAGAGTCATTTAGTTCCCTTTTTAGTGACGAATTTTGATTCAGATCGTTTAAGGTCAACCTCTTGGCATTTTTATGGTTATCGATATTTTATGGTTAAATACTGGTCAGATACTCGTAGGTCAACTAGTGTTATCATTGCACTTGTTTAATCAAGAAGGTCGATTCACGAATTATTGAGCTTGTAAATGGCCCGTTCAACTATTAGTGAGGTTAAAGAATACCCCGTGCCAGTGATTAATAGTCTTCTTGACAACGAGTATGGAATGTTAGCAAGCGGAATACTTATTTTGCAATCACCCATGAATGACCGTCATCCTGTGGTTCAAAGCGATCTCCAAGATATACAATATGCCTTGGTTATCCCCATTTGTCACACTGAAACCCCCTGTTATCTTCGCTATCGGCAGTTGGGTTATGAAATATTTATGAAACTATAATGGATTCCTCAATACGGTGACTGATTGGGCTATAATCTTCCCCGTCACATTTCAGCCATCGTTGGATTAGTGAGTAAAGCGCTGTAAGCCGACACAGTGTCTCAGAATTTTCTAGCGTGACGTCACCTTGTCGGTGCTGCAGGACGGATTGTCTGTCAAGGAACATCGCCTATTGTTCAGATGGGACGAAACACCGAGGTTCGGAGGTTCGACGAAGAGTGAGCGAAAACGCAACTATCCGTGCAAAATGTTCACCATATCACACTGCATGGCGTATACTCGTTTCGAAGACCCTAGTTGGCACAGAAAATTAGGAGGTTAACCCCAATTTCAGATGATTTCATTTCAACCATCGTTGGACAATTATCTGAGAAAACATTAGGAAGTGATTCACTGTTACGCTTTTTTTACTGAAATATAGCCATTATTTGGAATGTAGACATACAGCTATCACAAATCTCTGCGTTTCCCATCATATTAATGGTATTATATAACATACTTATTATGATGTTTCCTTTATTACTTCCTACCATATAAATATTATTGCTACCATAAAATTAAGAGTTGATAAACATTGGTGGTAATGTATTGCCTTTCGTTAACCTAAACTATATACACGCATACTTATTTGTGGGCTAATAATTATGTCTTTTACATTAGGAAAGGGTAATAGAAACGGCATGTCGCCACATTATAAATATTTAACTGATAATCGTTATATTAATGTTTTTAACATTTAGATTCGAGTATGTTATTAATAGTTACCCCATCTCTCATTTCTCAGATAGACAAAAATATCAACCGAGTCATATAATTCATTTTATATTACTAAGATATTATCAGAACAAAAATAGAGATACATTTGAAGAGTGGAACATAAAGAAATCCTGAAAACTCGTAAAACAGTAGTTGTACTAAATATGATACCAATTTCAAGCTACTGGCCATTAAGATATGTTGGTAACTACACTGTCTTAGGTTTGAAGAACATTGTAGGAGTAATATTTAATTGAATAGCACTTTATGGCCCGATCAGTGATGGAATATCATCCAAGATTACCGGGCGACATTTTCACACATTATAGAAAATGACGTCTGCATCCTGTTAATGGGGACAAGTTTAGAAACTTACTAATGAACGTCTTTCGTCATTTGGCATTTAAATGTTTTCAAGATGAGTAAACGCAAGAGGGGATGAGATATTCATTTGACATTTTTGTGAGGTCTTATTATTATCGCGGTTATGATGTCATAGCATCATATAGTTTATTGTTCAAGACACCACGGGTGAATAACTGGCCTAACTTCAACGACATGACTTGATCTTCATATAGACACATTGGCCTTTAGACACAATTATGCCTTAATTCATTTGGTGTCTGGGGTTTATCCGTTCTCTATTAGATTTCTATGTTAATTACAATGCAGCAGGTTATTCATAGAGTTAGCTGACATGCATCTAAATTCAAGTGTAATATGATTTATTGGGGCCTATAAAATGTGTGTAAATGTGTTACAATAGGCACATTCATTTTGTTGTTGTCATTTATTAGAGTCTTGACTCATTTTATGACTTCAAAAGATTTGTTTTGAATTCATGGACTGTTTCGGACAAAATTCGGAAACGACTACATTATTAATTATGATACAAACAGGATACCAAACCAACCAATGAAACTGAAACGACCAAGAAATCTCTGTGGTATCTCATGGCCTGTCTAATATTAAAACAAAAGGATGTTGCCTACTGAATCCTAGGCAACGTACTTTGTAGATCTGACATGGCCGCGGGGATAATACTCCAAAATGTAAAACCAAATGTGTCTGGTTTCCCGATTCCGGCGTTTGATCTAATAATGTAATGTACTTAATAAATAAATGTCTAATGCTGGTATTTATCGGGATGTGATTCTAAGCCCACGTCTGTGTTGGATCAGTAACTTGGAGAAATCAATCGCAGAATCGTACCTTTTGTGCATTGGTCCGCCATCACGCGAGTATCGAATTGGGACCTCATTTTGTTTCGGATTTTTAACGAAAATAGACGATTACGTTCAATTTAGATGCTATGCACATGTATGTGTTCAGTAGCAAGGGTAGACACACTATTACACCAGATAACTTTAAAAAAGGTTTGTTTAAATGAAATCAACTACGAGGAATTTCGCACTATTGCTGGAGTCCTGGACACGTACATATTCGACAATTTTCACAGTTGTAATAGATTTTGTAAATCCTATACATTTCATATGCTGATGGATTGGTTGATAGCACAAAAACGGGCTACTGGAGAATTAAGAAGTTTATTTATACAAGGTTGATCGGAAACCCATTGGCTGTATATCATTAGAGCTTGTATCTGATATGTTATCATTTCTGCGTTTTTCTGATAAATATTTCATCTCTCTGACATCATAAAATTGATAGCAGCAACCTGTTCTGTATTGGTATGTGTAGGGGGCGTACTACAGTTGATATCTACCATATTTTATCAGTTAAATTTGAACATAGCACACATAATTATATAAACTATTTAGATGAACCGTGAAAAATTACCCCTTTTCATAACTTTCTTAATATGATTTCTTGATTTTCTACAAGTTCTTCAGTTCTCGCGAAATATACTATTTAACTAGCACCATTCATATTTTAAGTTCCAATGTCATTGTATGGGCGTTGGATTATGGGTAAGGAGAATTTGTTATTATGTCAGATGCAGAACACTCAACCCCGTATCACTTCATTAAAAAGATGAACCAAATATTATCGCCCTTAAGACTTTCAATCAGCGCTGGGTTTTTTCTTGGTGAGTCCCTAAGCTATAATAAGGAGGAAATTTCAATCCATGGTCATAGGTCACAAATAGACATAACAATGTTCCATATCAAAACAGGACCATAAAAGATTAAAAACCCTATACCTGGATATGCCTTTTAATTATTCAATGTTTTTCAAACAAAAGATGGTATAAAAGAAGTAGATTCTAGTAAACATAGTGTACGTCCTAGAATCAGTAAAATAGTTTATATTGTAACCAGTTGCAATCTAGATGTTGATAGTAGTCAAGAATTATATAGAATACTTCTTACATTAGTTGATACCAGTAAATATAATATTAAATATCTTAAACTAGAAGATTTAGAAAAGGGTAAGTGGAACTTGTAAAATCTTGCTCAGAAATCCATCATCAATAATCAACACACACTGGTTTCCTCACACAATTCTGTTCATTATTGATATGACTTTTGTGTCCCACTATACAATCATTAACATGTGTAATCACTTTAAGTCTTTTACCTATTTAAAATCATCAGAGTTTCCATTTAACATAACATACTTCCTCATCCATCTATGATCATCAAGGGGGCTGGGTGGCCAAATGGGTTAACAAGGTCTGTCATTGAGTCATGTTAAGTCTTTTACCTATTTATAATCATCAGAGCTTTCCATCTTACCATCTATATTTAACATACCGTAACGCTTCATCCATCTATGATCATCAGTGGGCTGGGTGGCCAAATGTGTTAACAAGGTCTGTCATTGAGTCAAATGGCATGGTTTTGATTACCCACTTGTAAGAGACATGCAGTAGGGTTGTGTATAATCATAATAATCTACTATCTCGCTCGTCTATAATCAAAGTAGTTGCGATCTTTGGGATATACATGTAAACATATATTTTAAGTTTTGTCAAAATCTGATAGAAATTGTTTTCCTTAGAGGGTCTACAAGCTTAAACATGATTTTCCGTACAAATAAATGTGGCTCCCTCAGTTGTCTGTGTGTAATCTCTTCTAATACTGATAACAAGTTATGTGTAAAATAAGACAACTAATGTTTTTTTGTTTTTTTTTTGTCCCCCGCCTTTCGAAGAAAGCAGGGGACTATTAAAATGGGTTCGTCCGTCTGTCTGTCCGTCCGTCCGTCCGTCCGTCTGTCTGTCCGTCACACTTTTTGGGACACAATAACTCTCTTCCTAATTGAGCTAGAATGTTCAAACTTGGTGTATGTGTTTATTAGGTCAATGCCTTGATGGAGTTCGAAGATGAGCATTTTTCGCTTAGGGTAAGCAGAGATAAGCAATTTGATTGGTTGATGCTTTGGGACACGATAACTCTCTTCCTAATTGGGCTAGAATGTTCAAACTTGGTGTATGTGTTGATTAGGTCAATGCCTTGATGGAGTTCGAAGATGAGCATTTTCCGCTTAGGGTAAGCAGAGATAAGCAATTTGATTGGTTGATGCTTTGGGACACGATAACTTTTAATTGAGCTAGAATGTTCAAACTTGGTGTATGTGTTTATTAGGTCAATGCCTTGATGGAGTTCGAAGATGAGCATTTTCCACTTAGGCTAAGCAGAGATAAGCAATTTGATTGGTTGATACTTTGGGGCACGATAACTCTCTTCCTAATTGAGCTAGAATGTTCAAACTTGGTGTATGTGTTGATTAGGTCAATGCCTTGATGGAGTTCGAAGATGAGCATTTTCCGCTTAGGGTAAGCAGAGATAAGCAATTTGATTGGTTGATGCTTTGGGACACGATAACTTTAGTTCTAATTAAGTGAGATTGATGAAACTTGGTGTATAGTTTCATTACAGTAATACCTTGACTAAGTTTGATAATGAGCATTTTCTGCTCAGGGTAAGCAGAGCGATACGCAATTTGATTGGTCGAGACTTTGGAAAACAATAACTCTCCTACTTTGATTGTTAGACTATAAGTAAAGATATACTGTTTGATTGTTCAATACTTTGTAAAAGATAATTTGTGATAAATTTATATGTGTCCTCTAATTATTTTCCTATTTCGGCGGGGGACATCAGCCTCACTGTTGGCTTGTTTTAACAAATTTTCACAAGTTGATTTCCTTTATTTTGTTAATGTAGAATGGTAATGAACTGCTCTTTTCATTTTCTTTGTTTTATTTGTTTCGTTTGAATTTGATTTATCAGTTTAGTTTTTGATTGTTTAATTTTTGTTAATGAAGTTGATTCTTTTAAACTTCGTTTTTATTTTTGAACTCTACTTGGTGTAGGTGTTCATCAGGTAATACCTCGACTGAGTTCAATATAGAGATTAGCCGGTTGATTTGTTGGATATTAACCTTTGAATAATAGCGCCTAACAGGCAGCTGTGTTTAATTATGTTCTCCTGATTTTGATTGTTTTTGTGTGTTTGAAGTATATGTTTGTGATATGCGCTTAGAAACACTTCACGTGTAATGAAGCGCTATATAAATCGAACAATAATAATAATAATAATAATATGTAAATTATTTTCAAATGAATGTATTTACGGGTTACATATATATAATTAGAATGATGTCTCTGGTTGGTCAGTATTAACCGAGTATATGGTTGTTTACATGTATATATATTGCCTTGTTATATTTCATATTTTATCATTGCTTGATACTGACTAGAGAAGCCTAGTCGAAACGTCGCTCAGTAATAATAAGTAATTGTATTCCACAGAATCGTGACCTGTATATTCCAGATCAATCTATAAACCGGGTGTGCTGTCCCAACCTATAGCTTATTGTTTAATATATGCCTAAATCCGCCTCTGTTAAATCATTTGACTACTTCAGCTATGTTTGCGTTTACGAAATAGAGTTTCCCACACTGACCTGAAGGTAACATGAAAGGGTTTTTATATGCACATTTAGTCGATTTATTTACTACAGATTATACTTTATTAACGTTAAAGTAACCGTGTGCTTATTAACTGATGCTTAAACGTTTACATCCTTGGTTATTCGCCCTTCACTCATTCACGTTTATTAAATACATATATATTATTTGACCTGCGCCAGTAAGTTTGTAAAATCAAAACTTTCAATGGATACAGGTATTAGTACATATTAGACATTTGTCAATGGGAAATGAATTCAAGTGTACGACTTTCGATATCATTGGATTATAAGCTAAAAGAGCACTAGCAGAAATATATTTGAATGCCGCCCCTAGGCTTAAGAACTTGGTATCTATCAATGTCTTGACATGGTTACTAACACTTGAAATTGACATCTAGTAGGGGAAAATTAGTCTTATTTGACGGATCATATCGGTTTTATACATCCTTGAAAACTTTGTTTACATTGCTGGTTAAGTGTTTACATTTTGTATGTCTTGTTTGCATAGATGACCCCCTGGTCATATCGATTGCGTCTATGTCCAGTGCCCGTCCAATCCAGACATTACCTCGAGGATGAACGGCTCATTTTTATACGAGATTAGTATCTAAATGATAAGACTTATCCCTAATCGTCTTTTGGATGTTAAATATGTGAAAACTTCCGTATGAAGTTATAAGGAACAATATCCCCAAAGAAAACAAACATACATCGATCAACAATATTCCGTGGGGGTTTAGTTTAAAGATCCTATATCACCGTTGTTTTTTGCTTCATCTATACAATAAAATTCATTGTGATAGAGATTTTCTCATGTCAGATTAACAATGTAAGTTTTCTTTATGTTTGAATTGTTTGGACGTTTTGAAAGGTCCATAAAACTAGAAATATTTGATAACATTAAGTGCATGTTTGCTTAAGTTAATTTTTTTTTCTTGAAAGAATGGATATTTCGGCAAAGACGACCATTGTATGCCCAACGGCTATATACATGTACATACATATAATGTGGACCTTCATGTTTCTGTACTTATTTGATACTTTATTAAGATCAAGAGGAACATATTTGTAATGCTAGCTCTCTCCCTGTTTATTTATCTTAATCCACAGTTCTTAAATTTAAGAGGAACCTCCCCAATTTTTGTAATTCCATATGTCACAACCAGTTTGATATTTAATAGAAATCGTGATTTTCATCGTTTTACGCTAAAAGTATTTCATTCCTGTACAAATCAAGCACACATTTAGTTCGTATTTTACAATATATTCTTTCTTTGTTTACGAGAACCCAGTTTTTCAGTTGTCCATGCCGTTCTATATTGCATTAGACACCTTTTACGCTTGTTTATTCACAAAAATATAAAACCACGCACCAGACTATATTTGGAACAAATATAGTATTAATATGATTTATTCCCAAATGACAGATTAAAAAGATCATTATAAATAATAGATGTGATACAGATGGTTAAGCTTGACATTAATACTCTCACGCTGCTTGGGGATTACTGCAGGGTAAACTACCAAGACTTTCACTTTTCATGGCTTTTGATAATCATATTATAGATAATATCCATAATCCCTATTTTCATTGAAAATAAAATTCACAACAAATTCACATCGTCGAGTTGTTAATTTCACAATACGAAAGTGCAGTTAAAAATAAAATAAAAAAAATACAAATACAACTTTTTAATAAAACGGATTTCCCTCTCTTGTGTCTTTACCTGTTGCATCACACAGAAAACCTTTTGCTTTCGTATTTAACGGATATCCTCGGATAAAATATACGTAATGTCGTACAGATGGACCCTGTTTAAAAGTTGCTTTCCGACCATTTAATCATTGAAATTGTCAATGTTATAATTATTATAACTTTATCAAAATGACGTAATTTGATGTTTATCCGTATGACCAGAAGAACTAAGCATTTAGTGTCATTTATTCCCGAATGGTAACATGCTTTGCAGCTGTCTACTTAATATCGATTCCAATTAATGAAGGAATAATATAAGCTATTATGAAGACATGAGGTTAATGGTTATTATTCATGATAATTATAACACTTATCATTGATAATGGAGACTCTGTTACCTGAACAAAAGACCCCGCTTCATACCTGAATGAATAGATCCCGTGATACAAAGACCTCGGGTCTGTGCGCAATATCACGCAAGAATAAAATAAAAGCGAATATTGATATTGAATCGAATTCAGAAAAAAGCTTTGTTTTAAATTTTCTTTGTTTTCTTATACCCATTATTGTTTATTTAATCATTTTTTTTTTTATTTTGCTTAAGGGACACTGCTTGGCTGAAATTCATTTTCATTACCGTTAAAATCACCAATGTTGCATCAAAATAGAATCATGCAAGCGAAAAATATTTTTCATATATCAAACGGTAGTCGTCTTTGATAAATATATTGGATCATATAGAAAATATTATTTTGTGTTCATCAAATGATATATTAGGTGTTAAATTAGTTTTTAGATTGGCTTCCCTGAAAAATAAATAGCAACCTGTGTCTTTCTTTGTAACCTACTGAAGATTGAATATTGATCTAAAAGTATTAGCTGTTCTGAGTTCTTGTAATTGATATTGGATTCTAGAACTGAAATTATACCAATATTTATCTAGATCTGGGTCTTATGTAGATTAGGCTGTGAACGATCCATTTCTTCCCCTTATTACACGCTTCTTCAGCTTATCTACTTAGGCTAGGTGTGCTTTGCGTGTACCAGCAAATGGCCAGACTCATCTCTATCAACGTATTCAATGATATTAACCCCTTGTAGTTATGGGATAATGTGCGAATGGATTATAATAATACAATGTTACTCCATTTTGAAGCAGATTATTTCCATTTAGAAAATACATAACGACAAATTTTTAAATTTAAGTAGGCATGAAAACATGTATGGATAGTGGAATCATGTTCCTGTCGTATTCTCCCCTTGGTCCTTGTATAATACTATTTTAATATGAGAACATTTTCTCTGTCCCGTCATGTTAGTTTTATGTTTAAATAAAATGCTTGTATTATATGGGTATGCCATTAAAAAGAGTGGAAATTATATATTTTACCAGTTAAAGAGTGGGCGATAGATATTTGATAATAATGACCTGCTTTGTCTCTTTATATTGACTCCCCATGGGAGTGACCATCAACAGTCAAAACCGGAAATATAATGAATCATTTGACACAAATGACCACAGAGTCCATTTACAATACATCACATTTTTCTGATTTTATGACTCAGTATAAAACGAATTTATCTATCAAATGTATTGTTGAATTATAGAATGGTGAAATTGGCTGCTGTTTAGGATCTTATTCTACAATGTTATTATTTAAGGTTCTTTCAGAAGATAAAGAACAAGCCAAACTCTCCGCAATTCCTCTGTAGATTATAGAGAACAGTCATAAATTAACTACATGTAATTGTTGTTGCTTTGTAGAGCTTTTAGAACCATCATAACAATAACATCACTTAATTTGCCATACAAGTTGTTACGATACTTCACATTGCTGTATGTTTTTATTTTTTCAAATAAATGCACATTACTTGCATGAAACACAAAATATGACAGGCTTTCATAATCGCAGTATAATCTGATTCCAATACAGCGAGTAGAACTACTGCAATAATAATATTCTCGGCAGTGTGCTCAAAAAGTGTTTTTGTTGCCTTCTGCCCGAAGCTATAGGTTATGTTTTCCTTTCTGAGGCCATATGTATAGCTCAATTTTCAGATAACAAAATACAAAAGATTACATAATTTTAACGTTCCCAAAGACTGAGTCACGCCGTATAAGCTCAAATTCTGCATCATTTAGGCGTATACTATATAATTATATATGTAGTTTTGTACCAGTTTTTCTGCCTCTTTGGCCCGCAGTCTTCAAATTTAACTTATTACTCGGGTTACATGGTGTACATGTTGACATGCGGAAATCTACAGAGGAATCTTGACTTCAAAGACTTACATGTACATATTATAGCTAAACATATGATATTTTTCAGGACATGAATAGTTCTTTCACATTAACGCGGGAAGTGTAGGGTCTTAAAATTTATAAACGAACCTAATTTGACAGACTTTTTATATAGAGAGTATATCCAGCTCGGTATTTCTGTTTTGTATGAACGATTAAACATTTTTAAAAACTACAGGCTGCACACGATACAATGTGGTTTGAATAATATTTATATTGTACACTATCACAGCTTGCTAATATAGTGCACTAATCTTGTCTCGGCAGTGCTCAAATAATCACACTAAATCTAAAGGAAACCAAATGCTACAGTTGACTACACACTTTCATACATGAGCAGGATTTTCTTTTTTGAAGCCTGTTAAATTACATGCCATTTACATATAAATGTTCTATCAGCAATATAACAATTATATATTGATATACAAACTATATTTTGTCCATATCAAATATATTCTTGACAAATCTAAAAGTAGTTAACCGACTTCCATGGGAATTATTTCTAGAAACGAACCGCTTTGGTTAAAAAAAAAATCGTGTAGATGATTAAATGAGGCAGTAATAATCGGGTATTTCACGATACTTCTACTCTAGATAACTTGTTACTAACTAATCTAATCATGATAATGATGTAGGGATTTAATCAACGCCTGCGGCAAATTGTAGACATACTTAAATACTTACAGATAGGCTACTCTGTATATAACCTTCTGTGTCAAACTGTTACGAACGTTAAACGCGTATCAATTTCTTTGTGTGTGTGTGAGGGAGGGAGAAAGAGAGGTGTTAACCCTCGTCATAAGAATCTGCATTTTGTTCTTCTATCTCTGGAACAGAAGATATGCATTATTTGGTCACTGAACTTGCACATGGGCCGATAGCCTCATTTCGGCCGTTAATCTGTAGGTCTAACTATTAAATCTGATCAAATCTGAAGCAATAGATTAACATGTAGATCAAATCTGAAGCAATCTAAAAAAAAATTAGGTCATAACCTCGACCCGAATCTTTAAATGACTGGCCCTAAATCAAACCAGATTTAACATTCCAATATAAATCAATTCTATTTATGTTTTACCACTATCAGATATTTGGATATCCAAGAAACGAGTACCAAAATAAACTTTGAACACAAAAACTGGAAATGTTATAAGCAGTGTAAATAAGGTGGGATTAAGTATCCACGCCCAAACTGATATACGTGTCTTAAAAAAATATTTAATAACTGACTTAACAACCGTGCTACTTCTGCAGATTTTAACATTTGAATCCACTACCTTGATTGGGGGTTGGGTGGTCGAGTGGTCAAACGCATGCGCTATAAAGGATATGGTCTGTCATTAGATCACAAGCTTGTACATGGGTTGTTAAAAAGATGACGTACTTAGCAACTTTGCACTGTTGCTCTTCCGTCAATCAATGTGAACAACGATACAAAAGGTGTGATTGAATCTTGCACCGAAACTGTTTTGGCGTGAGAGACGCTGCTTAATTTAAATCGTCGGCGACCGTTCATTGTGTCAATACTGAATGTCTGGTCAATAAATAACACCAGTATTAAGGATACCACACGAAACCAGGAATTAATGTAGCTAAAGTCTTCAAGTCGACTTGAAATGTAATCTGAGTCATATCCACAATCTCTCAACCCATCTCCTCCTTTCTCAACTGACCCTGACTATTGATGACATCATGGATGATATCATCAATTTCCCACCAAATCAATATGCCGTCTGTTTGCTTGGTAATGAATTAGGTCACATCTGCAACAGAGGAATGCAGAATCCCCAGACTAACAAAATGGCTATTACACATCTGTTGGATTGAGGCCATGGTTGGTAAATATATGTACATGTGGTTAAATAATGGGAATTAGGAATTACCTGACTAAAAAAACCTGTTAGCATGACACCCACAGCCTCACGAATTTGATCGATGTTTTTATTTTAGTCCCATAATTTCAAAGGAAGTCCTCGAATTTAAATTCGGTAATGACTACGGTGTATTGGGCAGGGTCTATTCGTTAAGAAAATCGCCGGTAATAATCGCGGTGTAAAATCCCGACAAACCAGAAAACTTTCTTTCGAACAATGATTTAAAAAATCACAGCCAATTTTTCAGGGATTAAAACTTGTTCCATTGTGAAGTTGTCGTTTGGGGGTGGCGTGGTATACTCGCTATGACTTGTAGAGCGGTTGGGGTCTTGCCACACAAAACTTCGCCGCCAACTTTAGAGGTGTAAATTCTCTCTTCGGATATAGTAGACTTCGTATGATTCTTCAATTCTTTAATATACCGGAACATAAATATACATATATCGTCATACAGTACTGACTGGCCAGTTACTCCACTTAGTAAGGGATCCCAACTAGTGACTGCCTTCAATGTACAAATTTTGAAATATTCGAGGAAAATCAGATAATAAGATAAAGGCAAATGTTGTAATAAAAAAATGACATGTCGATAGATGAACAATGCATAAAAAATTAAACAATATAATAAATCAACAAAAACAATAGATGGGATCAACGTCGTTACCCAATGACGGCTTGAAATGGATGACAGGTTAACGACCATACAAGCCAGTTAATTTAAGAAACATTAATTATCTTAGCGATTGGCAGATTATCACACCGTTATAGTATGGTATATACAGGCAAATTTCGGGTAATAGAGATGGTTGAAGAAATTTTTGCTGTCGTAGGAAACAACAGTGAGAATACAAATCAACCCTGCGAGTCAGGGACATTACATTTTATTGTTTTTACGTTGAATAGCACAGTCCTTGGAAATGGCACATCAAATCAAAATTATTAAGTGATTGACCAAATTAATAAATAGAAAACATCTGATTATGTTCCTAAAACTGAATTACTTTAGTTAGGGATATCTAGCAATTGGATATTGACAACATTTACATGTACTATAATATCAACATTTACGTCTTTGGAACATTCAGGTCAGCATGCCACCATATTAATGTCAGGAATGAAGATGAGTGGAATCAATAATAATGTTTGTCATATGGCTGGTTACAATGGTCTAATATGGTAATGGCACCTATAATCCAATCCCATTTCAGCTTTTTGATCAGTAAAATAAAATATTGACGTTGTTACTTTGGTTAATATTATTGGGGCTCTATTGACTAATCCATGATGTTTCCTGCACAAAGTCTGAAACTATTTCGTTGAAGAGGTACCTGTTCTTTCTAATGAATACAGCAACGTATTGTCCCTTACACAGGTGAAGGGTATTTTCGACATTGCGATTGACATTTTGATACAGACCCATGTTATAAACAGTTTGCCCCCCCCCCCCCGGCGTAATAAAGATTAAATGGATCATATTTGTCTAAATATATTTATATACCAGACATGTACCATGATTTAGACAATATCCTCTCCCGCCGATTCGCGTAATACAAAATAAAGTAATCAAATTTGTCTAAAAGTGACATACCGGTAGACCGAATGGCTGCCACATTCCTATGGTCTTTTCAGAACATTGTAAGGTATAATTTAAACAGATGGTTATTTTTCTGCTTAAAAGCTTGGACAGGTGATTCTGTTCATGGCTACTGGTCCAAATTTACCTTTAATCCATTTCTTCGTCTTCTGAACCCCAGTCCTAAACTGTGGTTTCATTTATCTGTACAACTAACTTTGTATTTGTAAAAATAATTATAACATAAATCGAAGTTTTTACAGATTACTCCCACTCCCAACAGGTGGTTGGTATGTTGATATGTTATCGTGTATGTTTTTCAGCCTGTAGTTAATTAGTAGTATAATGTGATAACCCAGTCCTAATTGATAGTAATAACACAATTTGCCGAATTCTTTGTGTACGTTATGATCTACATGGTGGACTTTGATGGAATGTCCCGTCCTCATTATCCCGGTTGGAGCGTTAAACCCCATTACATTCATTCACTGATTAAAAGTAGTCCCGGAATATACGAATAGAAGTGTATTATGACGCTTCTGTAATGATTCAATGTAATACTATAGATACAAGAATACGTGATAACACTGCTCGTTTGAGGAATTCACACGTGTAACTGGCATAATGGTCTGCTTTGGCATGAAATCGTACTCTCGGAATATTCAAAAAGAAATATATCATGACGCTTCTGTAATTATTCATTGTAATATCCGATATAAGAGTACGTGATAACACTTCTTGTTTGAGTAGTTCGCACGTGTAGCTAACATACTGTTCTACCTTACCCTTAAATGGTGATATGTGTAGCTGTTTCTCGATAGGAGATCCTTAACAGGGATAATGTGCTATGATTTACGCCTATTATGCAAGTTGACTGACTGTTTTTTTTCGCAAATATTGGTTTTCTAAATATGACCATACCGGTTATGTTAATTCTACAAATAATATTTATGTGCCCGATCTCTAAAACAATATTTTCTGCATTGTAAATAACGGCACTATCCTCCACTATTTGGAATGACGAACTGCATTGACGCCATTGACATCAAATGTTACCATATAGAGATTCAAATATTTGTTTCTATTGCTGGCAACAAACACAACATTCGATAGAGAATCTGAAGTAGATATTGATAATCAAACGTTCGCACTAAAGTTCTCCATTCCTTTTGGACTTTAGTGTTGTGCAATATTGCAAAGCTATATCGATTTGTCGAGAATAGAATTACCTTAAAATAGATCGCCATTAGGAAGTTTCACAGAAACAAGACGTGAGTTCTCCATGGTATCTATTTCAGGAATAGTACTGGTATTGAAGAAACCATAAGAAAGGAAATAATATAATCAATTAATCTTGTCCAGTTGCCATTCGAAATCGTAGAATTTAAATTCGTAACTATTTGGGGTTTCAATATGTTGTTTTGCCATAAATATTAATAATTAATTATAAGTAATAGCCGAAAATCGGGAGCATGCCACGAGTTGCAGTTGTTTTACCTTGATATTTAAGTAATGGATTTAATGTATGCGTATTTCTACTGAAATTGTACTGACACTAGTTAATAGGCCTATTGATTAAAACCTACATTGTATTTATCTTATATCTACATCACATTCCTAGCATATTTCTTACTCATTATGTTATATATGTAATGTTTTCTGTAGAGGAACTAAAGCGAGTCAATATGCTGGTTTATTGATTAGCCGAACAACTACCCAGAATGCTTGAGGGAATTACTCCTATTTCTAACATTTCTTCCTCTGCAAAGGCAATCGCAAATTTTAACCCAGTTTTTAGTATAGGTTAAACGCATTGCGCTGGATAAGTGTATTTTAAAATGGTAGGACCGAACGTAACTCAAATATCCCTGTTTTACGTATAATTTGACTAGTTTGTGACTGAAAACAAAATCTTTACATTTTTATATCGTTATTAACAGTTGCCATAAAAGAGCATTTCAATATAATAGACCCCATACACTACAGGGTCCAAGCGCCAAAAGTCTACCGTCATGAACAACCATTTACATGTACTGACCAAATTAAGGAACGGGTTAATATTTCGGCCAATAAGTTAGAGCTAGCAGGCAAGTTTAATCAAGCATATGACTGAAATGAGGGGCTGAAATCTGGTTACCGGTAATCAAAGATGGTATGGCAAAGTGGAGTTTGAGCATCTATCTGGCCTGACAGAGTATGTCGATTTACATGAATATCAACATGTTTAGGTAACCAATCTGTTTGGGATACGAAGCAATGCATTTAACGTATAAGTAGCTGTATAGTAGGCAATGCAAAATTACAAAAAAGCATCATCCATTTTCAAGTAATGACACTCTAAAATTCTCTAAGTATATACATAATTCAGTGCATTTACAATACATTACGCCCTAATACGAACCATTATAACAATGGATTGAGAAAATCTTATAATCTTTAACGTAAGCTATAACCTTCCTAAACCCCAAGTTGACTTTTTATTCTGTTTGTTTGTTGGAATTTCCCCCCTGTTTTGAACAAATCGTGTTTTAGCTGGCTGTTAACTTTCTTAAGTAGATTGCCGTCTTAATCCCTACTTTAACAAGAAACACACGTTTTACAAGTAACTCGTCATGCTCATAAACAAATAGACATACAGTCCGAGAAATCATTTCACTATTTTTCTACCGTAATAATAAGCGTCATTTATAATTTTGCACAAAATAGGCGTATATTAATAATAGGCATGTATACATTCCTTTTATATGTCGGTCGATTTTGGCGCCATGGCATAAACGAAACTATCTTTCAAACGTTTAGTATCTTATTTAAAAAATCATTGGTATTTAAAACACATAGATCAAATAACCTTGTTTGTCTGTGATAACACCCTCGGTGGATGCAGACGTTAAGTCCCACGAACGAACGATAATAGCACTGACAGATTGTAAATAGTATATCCGTCATGTTTGTTTGGTGTGATGGAGAAATGAGCTTATTAGGTTTCATTGAACGTTAACAGGATCCAATGGGTCCGTATAATTACAGCAAATTGGGTTACATTGATTAACATAGTTCTGAATACAAGTTGTATGGTGATATGAATACGGGGTCACGATGGCTATATGGGTAAGACGCTGGCACGCTAGCCTGGAGGTCGGGTATTCGATCCCTGCATTGGCCGGGATTTTCCGGCGTGGTCCCCCCTTGTCAGTGATGCAGGACAGAGAGCCAGCTGTCTAGTCGTTCGGATGGGACGAAAAACCGAGGTCCCGTGTACACATTGGCGTGCACGTAAAAGATCCCTTGACAGCCGGTATTCGATATAAGAGTAGGTCGTAGTGCCGCTGTCCGGACAAAATTTCCCTCATAGCACACTGTATGGCGCATGCCCGTCTTCAATAGCCCAGTTCGGAGCAGAACAATAAGACGTTAAACCCCATTTCATTCCATTTTATTCCATTTGATATGAATACCCTTTGCCTAAATGTTGGTGGAATTCGCGAACTTAATAGGTAGCAATTGTTTTATAGTTTCATTTTTCTCATCAATAGCCAATAGATAGTTTCTGCAGTAAATCAGATCGGCTTTTCCAGCAAGTCTCCTAGTAGAAACTTGTCTAGGTGGAAGCGGACATATAACTTCGGATAAATTAATCAAATCGCATTGGTATCGGCTCACGTTCGTTAGACAGTACACATTATGACCTTGGCTTATAGAATGGTTCATTCAGAAAGATATACATACCAGATTTGAGACAATTTATACGCTCTTCGTGCATGGGTTTTGTTGAATTTAATTTAAAGTATGCTTTTTAGCCCATGGTTATTGTTGATTGTGGTGTATTTACTATTCTGTTTGTATATTTCAGTTTGGAAAGCCGAGATAACCCATTTCTACCAGGTTCACCATTAGCCAAAGAAACCGATGACTTACTGAAGCGAGCCACCATAATCCGAGATAAATTCTATTTAGATAAAGATGGAAATCGTGTAGAGGCTCCCTCGAGTCCAAATGGAATAAGGGATACGGGAGATCATCTCGCTGATAATGCCAAAGCCGTAGTAGACGAGGTTATTGCCTCAGTGCAGCAGGGGGTAAATCAGGCTGCAGCGCCTGCCCTTAACAGTCCTTCAAAGGAAAATGGTAAAGTGAAAGATTTAGTTACTCCCGAATCTGTGAAATTGGATCTAAATGATAAGGACCAGGCCATTGATGGCAACGTAACTGATAAACCTTCTTCTCCCAAGAACAAGAAAAAAGAGAAAAACAAATGTTGCACGATAATGTAGCCTAGTGATTTGTTGCCTATATTTGTTTTATATATAATTTATGGAAGCATTCGACGAGCCTGTTAAATAGATCTGATACGTGTTAATATTAATGGGCTGTCGTTATTTCCAAAGGTATGAAGTGTATGTGAAATAATATTCTGTGCTTCTCGAGAATATCAGACCGAAGTGTTGGGTTAATGGGAGATAACTCTCGCTATCGGATTTAGCACTACGGTCGGTTAGCAGACGCCACTTTCCTGTAGCGTGTCCCGCCAAATTCGGTTGAATGGATCCAGCTCTCCCGCCAAGTAAACTATGCATAAAGAAATACAGTGGAAAAGTGGATATATTTGGGGGTAATTTACTCTTCACGCGGAATGTAACAAAATTTGATACATACCTTCCAATGTGGACGCTACCAGTGATTTTTCTGTAGATAATTATGAACTTTTAGTGCAATCAATAAAATTATACCATATGTATGAAGTGCTGAAATGCTGGGATACAATGGAAGGATTCTTTGTAAAATGTACATTTTATTTCAGAATTAAGCGTCATATAATATATTTTTTTCTTTCGATATACATGTATATCTCATTATCAAACGTTCCTGCCCTAATTTGGTTCGTAAGATGGTGAAGTACTAGACCATACATGATTTTCGTAATGCCAACCACATCTCAGCGCTTTTTCTTTGATTCTTTCTATGTTTATATTGATAGATTTTTTTATGTTCGCAAGGTATTATAGCTGAGCCGTTTATAAACGAATATATCTAATGGACAGTACAGGGGAAATTGGTTGAACCATTTGAACTTGTAGGAAATTTTAAAAATTGCTTTATTTTATGTAAATTATGATTATATATGTATAAAGTAAAGCAACTATTTCTTATGCCAATTATGCTTATAATTTAAATTAAAAAATCCCGCACAATCTGATCCTGCTTTCGATATATTATTTTTAAACTAGAAACACACTATGCTTGAGTGCACATGTTAAAGTTATACTTTACTGTTTAAAGGGAACAGCTTACACTGTCGGGTAATAACAATAATATTAGCATTATGCTTCTGTGCTTGAAAACAAAGAGAAAACGGGTTCATAAATACATTGCATATTTTATATAACCCTTTGTTTGCTTTTAAGTGTATCAAATGATGGAGGCATACATGCATCTTTGGAAGGATCTACTTCGGATAGGTATTTATCTGGGTTAGACTAACTTAAACAAGACTACCTTAAACAAACACACTGGTATGTATATGTAAAGAGCCTATTTATACCAGTTAATTGTCTGTCATGGGTACTGGGTGTACGTGTTCAGTACATTTTAGAGTACATTTTAGACGTTCTGGATGCAGATCGGAAACTGGGGGTGAAGAAGAATAAATAACACACTTGTCAGATTCTGCCCTGATCTTCCAATCTTTCCCGTAACCCCTGATCCATAATAACATAAATTTGTGAAATTCTTGCATTATGTAGATTCTTACGATGCATGACAACTGAGTAAATTGCATAACTTTTGTAAATGAATCACGCTACCATAAGATACACATAAAGTGGTGACGTGTCTGACGTTTGGGGCAATGGACCTTATTAAAAAAATATATCATCCTTTTTATATGAGAATGCATGTCAGATAAATAGTGCTGTATTTTGTGGGGTATACAACCAACAAGATAAATTTGTAGTAAAATTTATTCAATTTTGTATTATATGAATGTATAAAAAGTACATTATAAATAAATGAACTTTGAGTATAGAAATGAACTTTTGATGAGAAAAAAGACAAGGCTTAGCTATTATGATTATTTTATTTTTTTTTTTGTAGAAGGAAAATTTGTTAATTTATATCGGGTATGTCCTTATATTAAATGTAACCTTGTTTTTCCTTTCTTTTCTTGGGTTTTTGTTTCTTTGAAAGCCGCCATAATGAGTAATTATTTGTTAATGTATTTTGGACTGTATATAATATTGTATTGATATATATATATGTAATCACTGTGTGCTTATAACCCAGTGAACGGCTTTAATCATACGATTCTAATAACTCAGTTGTTGGCTAATTTTATTAAATATCATCACATAAACATGACTATTGTTCTATTGATTTTCTTCCAATATCTGTTCGTGTTGATTACCATCTGCACACCGTAACAAAAGTAAACAAACAAGAATTTGGTTTGACCAATCATGTAAAGGCCATGATTACGTATTTGCCTAAAATAAGATGTTACTTATAAATGGACAGATATCCTGCAATAGAAATCATTCAAATACTCCGTGGCTACATTATGGCTGATCTGAACCTCTTTTGTTCAAACGTAGGTCTGTTTGGAGCCTTTAAAATTGCCTTTCTGTGTCTAAGGTTTTGAACTAAAAGCACAACCAGTTCACCACTCCGTTGGATTTATTATGGTGGAAACGACCTATGATTCTAGATGCCAAAATTCTTTACGAACCCTGTTAACGAGAAACTTAATCTCTGCGAAAGACAATTTTGAATGAAGTCGAACTATGGGTTAGGACGCCCTGCAAGCACTCTCCTCGCTATGCATAGTCATTTCTTTTGGACAATGTTAATCTCGAGGCAGTTATTAAACGTTTCGCAAGACGGAAAGCTAGAGGCAGAGATAAAGAGAGAGAGAGAGAGAGAGAGAGAGAGAGAGAAATTTGGTTTAACGTTCACTCGACATATGGTTCAATTTTATTTCAATAATTCGCTTGCGCGTAGGGGTATTTAGCAGTGAGAGGAAACCGGAGAACCCAGAGAAAATCCACGTGATGGAGAGGCGACCCTACTCCTTGTCACGTACAACCAGGGAATCGAAACCACGCCAGTTGACTCAATGACAGACCGCGTGATACAGCGCGCACGTACTAACCATTCGGCCATCCAATCCCCCATAAGTTGAATGAAACTTGTAATAATTATATGTCTGTTATGTTCATCGTTCAGTTCCAAAATTGTGCCACGACCCTTCCTTGATTCCGTCACCAACTGGCTACATTTGTTGCGATCACGAGAAGACAAATCGTTTCTGAGTTAACCTCCCCACCCCTTAAACCTTGTTAACGCGATAGAGGATATAGTTTTTTATACGCCCACATTGAAATGCGGTCGTATATCGTCGTCGCTCCCGTCCGCCCGTCGGTCCGGCGTCCATAATTGCTTGTGGACGCTCTCGAGGCTAAAGTTAATATCCGATTGACTTTAAATTGATACACGGTGTTTAAGGTCATCAGATGAAGAAGCCGATAATTACTGTCAGAGTTGTGGCCCTTAATATCTTTGAAAAATCTTTTGACGCTCTAGGGGCTAAAGTTAATATCTGGTTGACTTTAAATTTATACACAGTGTTTGAGGTGATCCGACGAAGAAGCCTATTGATTTTCAACGATTTCTGATAATTACCGCCAAAGTTATGACCCTTGATCACTTTGAAATATCTTGTGGACGCTCTTGAGGCCCTGGATCATTTAGTAAAATCTTGTGGACCCTCTCCAGGCTAAAGTTAATATCCGATTGACTTTAAATTTGTACACAGTGTTTAAGGCCATCAGACGAAGAAGCCTATTGATTTCCAACGATTTCTGTTAATTACTGCCAGAGTTATGGCCCTTGATCACTTTGAAAAATAATCCTGTGGTCGCTCTAGAGGCTAATGTTAATATCCGTCTGACTTTAAATTTATACACGGTGTTTAAGATCATGAGACGAAGAATCATATTAGTTTTCAATGATTTCCGATAATTACTACCAGATTTATGGCCTTTGATCACTTTGAAAAATCTTGTGGATGCCTTAGAGACCATACTTATCATATGATTGATTTTATATTTATACACCGTGTTTACGCCTATATATAATCGTTTCAATTGACTTTAATTTGATACACAGAGTTTTAAGTTCTTGAGACTAACAAGTATATTGATTTTTGATAACTTGAACATCTAAATCCATGATATTAAATGTTTTGCATTCTAAACGTTAACATGGACCAAACAAATTCTAATGATTTTCTGATAATTACTTACTTAATTACTTATTATAAATGTTTCATTACCCACAAAAGTAAAAATATGCGATAACTCTTGTTGACTGTCTGGACGATTTAGCTGCTGTGGGCGTATGTTTCGTTGCCCAGAACCTATCTTAATGAATTGTTTTTATACGCCCACATTTCCATCTGTCCGTCCACAATTCGTTTGTGGACACTCTACAGGTCACAACATTATTCTTATCCGATTTTGACGAAACTTTAATAATGTGTTTAACTCCAAAAGATCTCAGTTCCTTTAGATATTGGCATGTATTGGATCGAAACTTCATGGATTATGGCCCCTGATTATAGGAAAAATCACGTGTTTAGCTTATGGACAGTCTAGAGGTCACAATTTTTATCCGAATTAGATGAAAACTGAAATATGTTTATAACCCAAAGATCTCGGTTCCTTTCGACATATTGGACCACAACTGTCTGGATTATGCCCCTTGATTGTACGAAAAATCGCGGTTTTAGCTTATGGTTCCCTTAGAGGTCACATTTTTTTTATCTGATGTAAAAAAACCCGTTCAAATATATCACCATTACACCGTATTTCGTGATAATCGGACCGAAAATGCCTGACAAAATGGCAGCTCCTTATACCAAATAGTGTAAAAGTATGGTATATGTGGAACCTCTAGAGGTCACAATTTTGATCTGATTTTGATGGAACTGAACTTTAATTTTATGTCCTTCCGATATTTGCGCAATCTGGTTAAAACGCAGATTCTATTTCGTTTCGTTTTTTATAGTTCAAAATTTCCTTTGTACTTGTCTTCACAACACTAGGATCTGGAAGGGTTGTTATAAAAAGGCGTTCTAGTGAGGTATTAGCCAATGAAACGGTCTGCGCGGAACTGTGGGTAAACCCCTAGAAACGCCAACGCTGATTGATTAATCAATGTCTGACGTCATAGGTCAAAAGCCGCTCGTATGAACCCTGACGCGACCTCCCAGCACAACTGGTTAGATCGTCATGTATAGTGTAGGCCATTGAAAGTATGAAAAAACGAATATAGATCTGTGTTTTAATCAGATTGGATATTTTCGCAGAATATCGGTCTGTAACTTCCTGGATTATGGCTCCTGATTGTACGAAAAAATTGCGATTTTAGCTTGTGGACCCTTTAGATATCACGATTTTTTTTCAGTTTTTAAAACCGTTTAAAGATATATCGCCGTTACACCTTAATGATGGTTGAGTTCAGGGGTGTAAATGTGGGGGGTGTGGGGGGGTGGTACACCCCCCCTCCCCCAGGAAAAAAAATAGTCGGTCGCAAAATCAGTGCAGTCGGTCGCAAAATAAGAGCAGTCGGTATCAAAATAAGTGCTCACTGCACACGTCACGCTAAGAACGCTAGGTCTAAGAACAAAATTTCCCCCAGGGAGAAAAAAAGTCGGTCTCAAAATAAGTGCAGTCACTGCAGTCGGTCTCAAAATCAAACATCGCCGTCTTAATGAATTAATGAGGTAAACAAATAATGCCAGAATAGATCCCAAATACTAGTCGGTCGCAAAATCAGAGCAGTCGGTCGTAAGATATGAGCAATCGGTATCAAAATAAGTGCTCACTGCACACGTCACGCTACTCACGCAAAACTTTAGTATAAAATAACCTTGTCAACTTATCATGTTTGAAAAGAATGTTTTTCACCTCATGGCAAAATAATATTCGGTCTCAAAAAAAGTGCTCACCGCAGTCGGTCTCAGACTAAATGAATTAATGGGGTGTTTTCTGACCATCAGAATTCTGCAAAATCTCTCCCCAAAGTCCAGGGCATTTTAGAGACCAAGTAAGCGCCCCCGTTGAGGTAAAGTGCCCTCAGGCCCAGTCCTCAAAAATTAAAAGCTCAGTTACATATCGGCGCTCAATTCCATTATGCCATCATTCTTCAACTCCTTCTCTGTCTTATACTATCTCATCACTATCATATTCACAGTTACAGTGAATCGCCCAGTAAGTAGTACCACTAGAGTCGTGGGTCAAAAGACTGTAGAATTGTTAGTTCTACTCTCACAAAACAGGCGACATTGACAGATAGGCCTCAAGATTCTGTCCCATTTCTTATCCTCTCGTTAACGAGAATTTGGATCCATTTGCCATGACATTGACTAAAATTGTCAGGCCCAGGCCAAAAAATTAAAAGCTCGGTTACACATCTGAAATTTTTTTGCGCCTGCGGCGCTCGATTCCATTATAACATCATTCTTCCACTCCTCTGTTGTCTTATACTGTCTCAGCACTATCATATTCACGGTTATACTGAACTGCCTAGTTATGTTAGTACTACCACTGGCACTGGTGTGTGGGTCGTGGACGTCAGACTATACAAAAGTTCTGTCAACTCTTGCAAAACAGGCGGAATTGATAGGGGCAGATCTCGAGATTTTGTCTAATTGACTCACATTTCTGGTCCTCTCGTCCACAAGAATTTCTCCCAGCAATGACCTCAAATGCCAAGATATTGACTCAATTTTTCAAAATTTTCTCAGACTGCTCATTTATGACATAAACTTTATGTCAACTTAAATAAAACTGCTTTCCGGCGAGACAACGATCGGTAAACAACTATATAATTATACAATATCATCTATGTTCTACCGAGACGCTTCATGTTATAGCCAGTATTTTGTTGACATTCATTGTGGGATGGGATTGCGGCTGGGGTGGCGCCCTAGATTTGGACCCCCCCCCCCCCATCTAAATCCGCTACTGCACATGGCCCCTACAAAACTCGCACCTGTGGTGCTCGGCTCCTGACTGCGTCACTCGTACTAGGGGTATGGGCATCAGTCGGTCGCATTTTGACTAACCCCTCCCCCCCCAAACAAAATCGTTATGTACGCCCCTGGTTGAGTTCGAATTTCGTGAAAATCCGACCGAAACTGCCCGACAAAATGGTCGCTCCTTCTACGCAAATAGGGTAAAAGTATGTAATACCAAGGTTGTGGGCCCTCTAGAAGTCACAATTTTAATCCGATTTAATGAAACTTGAAATTTATGTTTATACCCCAATGTTCTCGGTTCCTTTCCATGTTCGCATATCGGACCGTAACTTCCTGAATTGTCGCTCTTTCTCTGTCTTACTGCAAAATGTGGGAGTATCTTGCATGGCAACCGCTTGTCTGTTTTAGTGTGAAGCACTGGGTCTTGAGAGGACGAACCCTGTCGATTTTCAGCGTTTCAAAACTTTCCGGGTTTTTTTTTCAAATTTGGTTTTGGTTTAAAGTATAGGCTTATTGAGAGAAGGAACATATCGATGTTTCACGTTCCATGACCTTATGTTCCGGAGTTACGCCCGCCGCCCACCCCCTTTCCGGAACTCGAAAGCGACTACGGTGTTTGAAGGAGACAAATCGCTAATTCAATATCATCCAGTCATCGACAATGCAAACACAACTTATTGGTCAATTTAAATCAACATTGATGTCATTATTTTACCGTGAAAAGTTGGGCTTCTGACAAAATGAACATTTTAATTTTAAAAAATGCTTTCGAGCGCACCTTGCACATGCGCATTAGTCAAAATAAGCCTTTTTTTGAAGAATTGGAACACGATTTGCTATTTAAAAATGGTCTGCGTGGATTCTATCCCTTGCATTAAAAAAATGCATAAACTCATATTTCGTGCCATATTTTCATTAACATAGTATGCTAAATATTTGGTACCTTTCGAAGCTATTTAGGGGGTGCCAAATCCGTAAAATTTGAGATTTCAATGGAAAATAAAATTCAAACTATAGGTGAAAATCCAAGTTTTTGAATTGACAAACAAATATTGCCAATCCAGTAGCGAGCGCAAGATATTTGGTTAAATGCGCCATGATAGAAAAATCGAGGCGTCCATGGGAATTTGATGCGAATTTCTCGTGCCGAATATAATATAAGCTACAACCTCACTATACTGCAACCAACACATAGCTCGAATTTACATGTTTCATTGAAACAGAATAATAAGAGAATTTTCTATAATGTGTCCATCTTGAGACTTCTAAACAAAGCTTCGGTTCTTATAATTTTCAAGTATCAAAAAGTGCGTACCAACTACCAACCGATACGGTGATGCCCCAATTTGAGAATCTTTCAAACGTTAATAGTTCTTTTTAGGTAGTGCTTCAGCATGTTGTGATTATGCACAGAATAGTTTGTGAAAATCCAATAAATTGTTTAATATTAAGAGTTTAAACGTTGTCAGGTATAGTTCTGAAATTGCCACCGGGCAGCATTTTTTTTATCTATGTACTCAAAAAATCATCCAAAACTAGGACTAGGGTTTCTGCACCATGAACACCTTGTAAACCTTCTTTGCCAACACCGGGATCGATTCTGGGTCGTCCCGTTTAGCGAGCCAGAGCCTTACGCACCGAACAACTTATATGGGTGAGGGACGACACAAGCACTATTAATTCAAAATATGATTGACGGTGAATTTGATTTTATGCGCCTGGTTGTATCAAATAAAATACACGAAGAGTGTGTGAAATAGCTTTATTTAACGTCCGCTTCCACCGAAGTGATATCGCAGACAAGCAGAAAAATGCCGCAAATTTTATAGCAGGGCACCGTCTGTGTTTTACCTGTGGAAGTTATTTGCTACGACAAAACTTGGATCGATTTTGGGACGTCCAGTTTGGCGAGCAAGAGCCTTACACGCCGAACAACTTATATGAACGAAGGGCGAGACAAGCACCGTTAATTCAAACATATATACTAAACAGCAAGAAAAACCTCAGTACGATATCAAAATCAGAGAGGCACATTAATCAAATCATTCTAGAAAACGACTTACTAAATGGATCAAAGAAATTTTTTGTGAACAGTGTGTTGACACATTAGTGATTAATTCATCACAATTCCAAGACATTACGAAAAGGTTTAGAGTCTGTACACAGTCTATACATCAGTATCTGGTGTGTCCACCGCGAGTGTCCATAACAGCAGCGCAGCGTCTGTACATGGAGTGGACCAGACGATTGAAGAACGCCAGTGGCACCTGGAACCACACTCTCAGAAAGCCTGGCCTCAGTACGACGTTATTAAGTCTCCTCTGAATTTCATCCCAAAGATGTTCAATCGGGTTTAAGTCCGGACTAAGGGCTGGCCAGTGCATAACGTTGACACCGTTCTGCTGTAGAAAGTCCCGAGTAACTCTGGCGGTGTGGGAACGGGCGTTGTCATGCTGGAAAACGTTGTTTCGATGACGTGCGAAATGTGGTATGACGTGGGGTCTGAGAGCTTGATCGATGTAGCGCACTGCTGTGATGCCGCCTCCTCTCCCTGGACCATTATGCTTGGACCTCTCCATAGTCTCGTTCCACGACACACTGGTTAGAATAACGCTGGCCACGTCAACGCCATATTCTGGTCCTGTCATCTGCTGTTTATACGCAATACCGACTCTCATCTGTGGACAGAACAGTTCTCCATTGCCTGTGTCGCCAGTTCTGGTGTTGTTGGGCAAACTGTAGACGTTCACGTCGATAGCGAGAGGTGGGGATCAGTCTACGGTAAGGCCTACGTCAACGGGTGTTCTCTCTGGTGAGACGTCAGCGCACTGTATCAGTACTGATGGGTCTTCCGTGTGTTCCCACTGTCTGACGTGCTGTCTCAGATACCTGTGTGAAGGGATTCTGCACGTGCTGTCGCACAAAATGGTGGTCTTGTCGCCTTGTGGTAGCCCTTGGTCTACCAGTTCGGAGATGATCATCCGTGGTGTTGGTGACCCGAAAGCGTTGCTGAAGCCTGTAGATGGTCCGAACATTGACCTGGAAATGATTGACATCGGCTTAGGCAGTGTGGCCAGCGCCGAGTCTTCCAAGCGCCTAGTTCCCCTTAGCTGTCGGGAGTCGTGGCATGCTGCTGATGTTGTAGTGTGAATGATTCAACCAGGTATGTGGATGCATTTTATAGGGCTGGTCCCGGTGAACAGCACGTGCAGCAAGAGTTACTTGAAAATCATGGAGAACACATAATCATCTCAGAAGTCAGGTTGCGTTTTTGAGAACATTTCCTGGGTTTAATTCTGTGTTTGGGAAGGAGCCTTATTGCTTAGGTAAAGTTGGAGATGTGGTCACAAATATACAATAAAAACATTTGGCAAATTTTATGCAATGCATCTATTCAGAGTAACATACCAACATGACGTTTCTTTTGCTGTTTAGTATATGATTGAAGGTGAATTTGATTTTATACGCCCGGTTGTATCAACAAAAAAAAAACAAACTTGAACTACGAAGGGGTACTGACGTATTTCGGCCACACCTTGTCACGTCAACAATCAAGTTATACCATGAATTACTGAGTATAGTTACATCCAAAACCTGTCATTTTGAACTCTTAATAAAACCGAAAGTTATAATTCAAGACCGAACTTTTGGATATTAACTGTTAGTTGACATCAGGGCCATCATATATACAAAGGTCAAAGGTCATTGAATGGTTAGGTGACTAGATAGAAGGTCAAAAGTCGAACAAAATTTAAAGTCAAACCGGAAGTAAACGAAATCAAAATTCAAAACTCTGGCTCCCTAATGATTATGCCATTTGGAGTAGGTTTAAAAATGAAAAAAAGATTTCGAAAATCGGAATTAAAATGGCGCTGAATATCGAATTGAAGATTTTTTTGTAAAATCCAAAATGGCGGCAAAACGATTGAAAATGTTATCGAACAAGGTCTTTAAAATGAAAGATAATATTTGGGGCTAACACCACCATGTCATTTTTGGTCTATTTTTAAAATTGAGAGAACTATTTGTGAAAAATCGGAAGGCCTCGGTAATTCCCGGAAGTTTTCGGAAGCCGTTACAATTTTTTTTAGTATGTTTGAATGTCGAAAAAATGACAAAGAAATCTTGCAAATCTTTGATGCTAAATATAATCGAGCGAACTTCCAAATTTCGAAAAACCGTCAGTCAGAGCTCATATGGGATTCGTCCAAAGAATCCCAACAATGAAAACCCGACCAAGATCCGTAGAGAAATAACCGGGATGTGGAGAATCTGAGATTATTTTTTGACCCATCTGTAAAACACTTCCTTCCACGGAGGCCAACAACATGTACATTTATACAGTGTTTGCATCATGTACAAATTTGGCTGCACAATCTGACTACCCCCCCCCCCCCCCCCACACACACACAAGAAAAATAAAAACACTTACAGAAACTATAGCGAAGGTCCGGAATACGCAAAAATGCCGCAAATTTTATAGCAGTTAGTTAGTTAGTTGTATTTTACGTAAGCTTCCACCGAGGTGATATCGCAGACCGAAGGTCCGAAAAATCCTGCAAATTTTATAGCAGGGCACCGTCTGTGTTTTTACCTGTGAAAGTTATCTGCCACGATATGAGAAGTACTCGGTTTCTAAGAGTCAGTGAACAGCAACCGATGCTGCTAAAAAAAAATGTAGCAAGTTCTAATTTGATCAATTAAGAGAAATCCCGCTATTTGTGCTGATCCTTCATTTAATTAATGTGGAGAACCGAGGTCAATTAGTATAATCATATGCCAATGTGTAAAAAGGATGGTGAAAGTCGGCAATAAAATTTACTAGTCAACACACCCGGTTGGTGCAGAAAAACAAGCACGTTAAAATCCCATTTAATTTGTTGCAGTATAAATTATATACAAGAGAATGATTGTTAGCGGAAAGCGTTGTTGGGAAATTGCTAAATTGAAATGCGCGACGGTGCTAATTTTGACATTATATAGCCGACTTTTGGCTTAAAATTTTAACAACACGTGGATATATTATTGTAAATATTCAAAATGCTAACAAACTAAAGCAACATTTTCCCTTTAAGCTTTATAGAATATGAAAGATGGATCTTTCCAAGATTTGGGTGGTCCTGAAAAGGACCGTTGTAATGGTTTGGTTTTTATAATATTTATCAAAAACGAAATTCGTCCATTGAAAGAGATTCATAATCATAGATGCATTCGTGTTCGGTTTCGTCTATCTCGAGCTCGTTCAGACGAGAATTTATCTCAATTCTATCCAACCAGTTTTCCATACTGCATATATAATTGGCTTTCTTTTCGGCATACGCTGTGTACATGGACAGGGCGTTTTCAATGATAGTCAGGCGTTGCTCTAAGACGTACTGGAATTGTTCAAGACCGGCTCTCTTGGCACGTTGATAGCGGACCTGTACCTCGTGCAGTTTGTTCTGTAGAATGCAAATCTGAATTCTTGCTCTTCGTACAGCAAACTTGGAAAATTGTAATGTCTCCATAAGTACATCATCTGCTTGAATATTACCACCATGCGCTTCCATTTTGTATTGTACAACTGTTCTAAATTCCACAGGAAAATCTTTTGACGATCTGTTCATGAGAGAATGTTAATGTCAAATCAACTATGTCAAAATATATATGTGACGTCAAAAAAATTTTGCGACTAATGATTGGTTAATTGGTTCTCTGTCTCGGCAAATTAAATTGTAAAATAAATAACAAAATTATTGTTATGTATTGATTATCAGCTAAAGAGTTTGTAAATGTGTTTCAAAATGAAAGTGTTAAAAGTACCAGTCAAGATGGTGAGAAAATCAAATTATACATCATGTTTTATCTTACGTGTGTATATGTTTTTACAGCAATATATTTCAATACATTGCTGTAAAAACGTATACACAAGTACAGCACACCTTTATTATTGTAATAACTTTCAACAAGGGATCCTGTGTCTGTTGTTAACCCTTCCACTTCGCATTTGATCATGTTATCCCTTCTTAAATTAATCTTTCACAGTTTCAATAAGTTCCAATTTTTGTTAATACGTTAAATCCGATTTTTGTTACTAGGCTAAACTGTTAATTATTTCATTGCGGTTTTAAGATTCTGTTTTCATCAAATACAGGCAGTGCCAGATTAGCTCTGGCTGAAAGGGGAAATTTCACTTTTGTGTGAGGTAAAATCAAAAACAAATTTAAAAAAAAAATAATAAAATAAAGGGACTTCACGTCCTACTGTTTTGCATCAATCGGGCTAATGTAGACAGGTCGTATTTTTGTGATGTAAAGAGCACCCTTGGTAGTGTTCTCCTCTATCACACCATGTATACATGATATTGGTTTAAACAGTATTTATTTCGAGAATATTATACAATGTAAAAAGCGCCGGTAGACTCCATTATGACAACATTCTTCCACTCCTCTGTGGTCTTATACTGCCTCAGCACTATCATATTCACGGTTTTAGTGAACTGACGAGTAAGTAGTACCGCTGGTGCGTGGTACGCCAGACTGTAAAAATGTTCTGACAACTCTTGCAAAACAGGCGGAATTGACAGGGGCAGATTTTGAGATTCTGTCCCATTGACTCCTATTTCTGTTTTTTTTTGTTCACAAGAATTTGCTCCCAGCAATGACCCCAAATGCCAGGATATTGTTTCAATTTTTCAAAATTTAGTCAGGTTGCTCAGTGTTATAGCCACTGTCCCTAAGGTTCACATAAATTTAATAACTAAAGAAAATAACAATCATCATATTATATGACATATACTTTATGTCGACTTGAATACAACTGTTTTCCGATGAGATAACGATCGGCGAACAACTATATAGGCAATACGATCTATGTTCTACCGGGACGCCCAGTGTTACAGCCAGTATTTTTTTGGCATAATTGTGATTGTGGATGGCGCCCTAAATTTGGAACGGCCCAACCCCCATCTTAAAATCGTAAAAATGAAATAATTAAATAACTGAAAACATGGTTAGACCCATTAACCCATTCACAAAAAAATCACAACTGCGAAATAAAAAATAAGATCAAATGCGGCGTGAAAGGGTTAACGATAAACACGTGAGCCGTTGTGGAAAGTTATTACAATAATAAAGGTGCAAGTGTGTATTTGTTTTTACTGCAATATATTAAGATAGAGCACTATATACGTCAGCAACATGTGGTGTATGTATAATTAGATTTTCTCACTTGTTTTTAAACGTTGTTAACTGTTTATCAATACATACACCCGATCACAGAAAATCATTTGATAACAATAGTTTTGTTATTTATTTTACAATATGAATATTGAGACAGAGAACCAATTAGCCAATCATCAGTCGCAAAATCGTTTGACGTCACATAGATATTTTATGTCAATATCATATATAAAGCCGAAATAGTTGATTTGACATTAACATTCTCTCATGAACAGATCGTCAAAAGATTTTCCTGGGGAATTTAGAACAGTTGTACAATACAAAATGGAAGCGTATGATGGTAATATTCAAGTAGAAGATGTACTTATGGAGACATTACAATTTTCCAAGTTTGCCGTACGAAGAGCAAGAATGCAGATCTGTATTCTACAGAACAAACTGCACGAGGTACAGGTCCGCTATCAGCGTGCCAAGAGAGCTGGTCTTGAACAATTCCAGTACGTCTTAGAGCAACGCCTGACTATCATTGAAAACGCCCTGTCCATGTACACAGCGTATGCCGAAAAGAAAGCCAATTATATATGTAGTATGGAAAACTGGTTGGATAGAATTGAGATAAATTCTCGTCTGAACGAGCTCGAGATAGATGAAACCAGACATGAATGCATCCATGAATCTCTTTACATGGAAGAATTTCGTTTTTGATATCAATACAGAACCAAACCATTACAACGGTCCTTTTCAGGACCACCCAAAACTTGGAAAGATCCATCTTTCATATTCTATAAGGCTTAAAGAGAAAATGTTGCTTTAGTGCGTTAGCATTTGAATATTTACAATAATATTACATTAATATTTTATTTCTACGTGGTGTTAAAATTTAAGCCAAAGGTCGGCTATATAATGTCAAAATTAGCACCGTCGCGCATTTCAATCAGGTTGTCCAACGATTTGGGTTTGTTAACAGTTTTATTACATTGCCACGAGGAAGATCTGTTTATAAAATCTTGGAAATTTAGCAGTTCCCCAACAACGTTTGCATTCTCTTATCTACAATTTATATTGCAACAAATTAAAGATACATTAGTTAAGAGTTTAATAAAGAGTTGGTCATTCTTGGTATACTAATTCAAAAAATGATGATAAAAAAAGAAAATATTGAAAATTTCATTCAAATTAATTCTTTCTCAGTCAAGTTATCATTGTAGTTTTGACAAGATGTGTGCCCAGTGGTATAATCGGGACTTAGCCTCGCTTTCCCATTTTTAAATTAAATATTTAAATGGCGAACCGTTTCAATCTAGTTAAAATCTCGACTATCCGATGCCATCGAGAGTCGATTATGGTCTTGTTTTGTTAATAAATGTCTAATTAATAGTTTATATAACATTTCAGGCCTAAAGAAAGACCTGCAATAGGCAAATTTAGCTCTTGCATAGTGTATGTTTAAATGTGATTTTAACGTGCTTGTTTTCTGCACCAACCGGAAATTCGTACGCAATTTGGTGTTTGGTCAAGTAGATTTTATTGGCGACTGTCACCATCTTTTTTACACATTGGCATACGATTATACTAGTTGACCTCGATTCTCCACATTAATTAAATGAAGGATCAGCACAAATAGAGGGATTTCTCTTAATTGATCAAATTAGAACTTGCTACATATTTTTTTTTTCAACAGCATCTGTTGCTGTTCACTGGCTCTTGGAAACTGAGTACTTCTCACATCGTGACACAGGTAAAAACACAGAGGGTGCCCTGCTATAAAATTTCGGTAGAAACACATATTGTTTCCGTAACTGTTTTTATTTTTTGTGTGTGTGGGGGGGGGGGGATTTAGTCAGTTTGTGCTGCCAAAACTGTACATGATGCAAACATTGTGCCAACGTAGATGTTGTTGGCCTCCGTGAATCTATTTATTAAATATAAATTGGGTAATTTTTGACAAACAGGTGGTGTTTTACGGATGGGACAAAAAATAATCTCAGATTCCCCACTTCTCAGTTATTTCTCAACGAATCTTCGTCGGGTTTTCAATTTTGGATTCTGTGGGTCAATCCCATATGGGGTCTGACTGGCGGTTTTTCGAAATTCGGAAGTTCGCTCTATTAGATTTAGCACCAAAAGATTTGCGAAAGTTTTCTTCGTCATTTTTTCGATATTCAAGATGACGTATCTCCGTCACTATTGAAACTCGGTAGGAATAAGGAACACATCGATGCCTTCAAAATGGCATATTAAATAAAATTTGTAACGGCTTCCGAAAACTTCCGGAAATTACCGAGGCCTTCCGATTTTTCCTGAACACGAATAGAGAAAGAGAAATGGGGTTTAACGTTCACTCGACACAAACTAGGTCATTTCGGGACTAACGTATGGTTTAATTTTATTTCAATAATTCGCTTGCGCGTTGGTTTCTTTATCAGTGGGAGGAAACCGGAGGACCCGGAGAACCCACGAGGTTGAACAGGCGACCCTACTCCATGTCACGTAGAACCGGGTAATCGAAACCACGCCAGTTGACTCAATGACAGACTGTGATACAGCGCGCACACGCTAACCATTCAGCCCCCCTCCCCCGCCCCCGAACACGAATAGTTCTCTCCATTTTAAAAATAGATTAAAAATGGCATGGTGGTGTTAGCCCCAGATATTATCTTTCGTTTTAAAGACCTTGTTCGATAACATTTTCAACCGTTGGGCCGTCAGATTGGATTTTACAAAAAATCTTCAAATCGATTTTCAGCCGCCATTTTGATTCCGATTTTCGAACCCTTTTTTTCGTTTTGAACCTACTCCAAATGGCAACAATCCTTAGGAAGCCGATTTTTGAATTTTGATTTCGTGTACTTCCGGTTTCAATTTGAATTTTTTCGACTTTTCAACCTCTATCTGGTGACCTAACCCTTTGATGAACCTTGACTTTTTCATATATGTTGACCCCAATTTCTACTACCTACTCCAAATGGCAACAATCCTTAGAAAGCCAATTTTTGAATTTTGATTTCGTGTACTTCCGGTTTCACTTTGAATTTTCTTCGACTTTTCAACCTCTATCTGGTGACCTAACCTTTTGATGACCCTTCACTTTTTCATATATGATGACCCCAATGTCTACTACCAATTAATATCAAAATGTTCGATCTTGAAGTATAAATTCCGATTTTATTAAGAGTTCAAAATGACAGGCTTTTCCACGTTAACGGGTATTGGATCTTACTATACTCAATAATGCATGGTGTAACTTCATTGTTGACGTGACAAGGCGTGACCCGACGTGACGTGACGTACCGAAACACGTCAGTACTCTTTGGAGTTCTAGTTAATTTAAAAAGCGGCATATATCATTCTTTATACAGGCCTTACTTTTAAAGCAAAGATTTGAAAGTTTTTGGGCGTATTTGCGGTTGTGGGCTGGAATAGGTGGTGGAGCGGGAGGGGCAAGCAAAGTCCGATAGCGGCTAAGAGCACTGAACCTCAAGGTTTTTAACCCAAGAGTCTTAATTTGTCTTTGATCTTAGTCGACATTAAAATAAAGTGAAATGGGGTTTAACGTCCTGTTTTTCTGTACGGTACTTTTGCTAATGAAGACGGGCGTGCGCCATGCAATTGGCTATGGGGGAATTTTGCCCGGACAGCAACGCACCCTAAACTATTTTTGTGCTGCCAATCCTATACAAGGGCTTAAGTTTTCCATTCCAACCGAAACACTAGGCGTTCCCATCAGGGGGAAACCGATAAGGAACATTCACGAGAAACTTTCTTGTCGAACACCGTATTGCGGCGCTCCAGCATGCCGGAGGAGGCGCCACAATCCCCATAACCCACCTAAGGAATCAGATGTGACTATATTATCCATATAAATAAAATCAAAGATGTGTGGAAGTATGTATGTGTGTATGTCCGCCCATCGCGGTTCGTCGCCGCGATCCACATCCAAATATATGGTAACAAATTAACCAGTGTGAATATTTTAGGCCATTGAATTTGGGCCCCAGGCGAATCACGCTTCGTTGCCGCTCTCCACCTCACATATGTGGTATCAAATTAACCAGCATGACACCGTGAATGTCGTGAATGTTTTTTGCCATCGTCGAATTTGGACCCACGGCAAATTTGAGCCCCTGGTTAAACTTGGACCTCCTGGCTAATTTGGGCACCTGGTGCAATTGGTCCCCGTTCGAGAATTGGGCCTGGACGAATTTGGGACCCGGGCCATTTTTAGTCTCGGGCGAATCCGGGTTTCCTACTAATTATCTTTATAAGTAAAATCAAAAATGTCTATGTATATGAGTGTATGCTTCGTCGCTGGTGTAAGGTTCAAAATATACATTATAGAAGAATTGTGGTCTGTTTAGGTTATTTTGACAGGGGTTCGTTCTCCTTGACAGTTCCAAAATTCTCATTATAAATTCATCATGTGATGAAAATAAGAGAAAATTATGGGGATCGTAGAGAGCATTGCAGAACGAATTCCATAGTTTCAAACTATAATTTATCAGTTGAAGTCGAAATCCAACTTTGATAATTGTATAATTGAACAGTGTCCAATATAATTAGTGTCACTTTATTTTCATTGTGAATTTGATCAAAAGTTTCGGTGAAATCCCTCGTCTATAATCAGTGACAGTGTAGTCTCGATCACTGTGTCATTGCGTGCTGCAGACAATCCATGTCCAAGTTTTCTGTGGTAGTCTCGATTATCATTAGTAGGATTTTAGTTAGGAAAGTTTTCTTCTTATTTAATATGTATACGTGTGTCTTTAGAGCGAGGTGGAGAAATTGGGTTTAAAGTCCATTCCACACAAACTAGGTCATTTCGGGACTAAGATAAGGTTCAATTTTATTTCAATAATTCGCATGTGCGTGGGGGTCTTTAGCAGTGGAGGAAAACCGGAAGACCCGGAGAAAACCCACGAGGTTAGACAGGCGACCCTACCCTTGTCACGTACAACCGGCGATTCAAAACCACGCCAGTTGATTCAATGACAGACCTTATGATACATTTCGTGTGTCTTCAGGGATACGCCAGTTACATAGTGCAGCCGCGATCCATGGCCCCACCCCCAAAGTAACCAGCATGACCCCGTGAACGTTTTAGGCCATCTAATCATTTTCGTTATTTAAATTTAACAAACATAAGGATTTAAAAGCGCTCTAAAAGTCTGTATGTGTCTTTAGTCTGGAATATTGTGTCTTAGTGGTTTGTTAAAACAATATTATAGTTATTCATGTGGAGAAAAAAATGGATCATAGTTTTAAATATGAAGCTTACTGACTAGAGGAAGGAATAAATAGACATAGAACCCGGAATATACTGAAAGCTTGAAAAATATTACACCTATTCATTGATTTATTTTCACTCAACAGTAAACGCATTATCCAACTCCCCCCCCCCCCACCTTTGTGATGTTATTGTATTAATATAAAATAAAATATCAGGTTGGCCCTATTATTAATATTAATATACCACTTAGTATAACATCCTTCCAACTGTAAATAGATGAGACTATTATCTATCACAGATTGGTAATCTAATATGTTTTAATATGGTGACATTTGTGTCTATAGTGTGACACTAATAAACAGGAAGCTTTGTTGTATGATATCTAAAGCGGATTTAAAGCTGAATCAGGAGTTCCAACAAGCTAAGAATTCACAAACAATATCTTAGCTTCACATGATCGTCTAAATTCGTGAACAACATGACATTTATTTGTACAGGCGCAAACTGACTTTAAAATTTTTATCTTAAATCTAACATCGCGTGGTTATAATAATTATAATAATGTCATATTATTTATATAGCCGACTTTTGGCTTAAATTTTAATATCACGTACATTTAACATACAATGTAATATTATTGTAAATATTCAAATGCTAATAAACTAAAGCAACATTTTTCCTTTAAGCTTTATAGAATATGAAAGATGGGTCTTTCCAAGATTTGGGTGGTCCTGAAAAGGACCGTTGTAATGGTTTGGTTCTGTATTGATATCAAAAACGAAATTCTTCCATGTAAAGAGATTCATGGATGCATTCGTGTCTGGTTTCATCTATCTCGAGCTCGTTCAGACGAGAATTTATCTCAATTTTATCCAACCAGTTTTCCATACTACATATATAATTAGCTTTCTTTTCGGCATACGCTGTGTACATGGACAGGGCGTTTTCAATGATAGTCAGGCGTTGCTCTAAGACGTACTGGAATTGTTCAAGACCAGCTCTCTTGGCACGCTGATAGCGGACCTGTACCTCGTGCAGTTTGTTCTGTAGAATACAGATCTGCATTCTTGCTCTTCGTACGGCAAACTTGGAAAATTGTAATGTCTCTATAAGTACATCATCTACTTGAATATTACCATCATACGCTTCCATTTTGTATTGTACAACTGTTCTAAATTCCCCAGGAAAATCTTTTGACGATCTGTTCATGAGAGAATGTTAATGTCAAATCGTTCGTTCGTTCGTTTCTGGTGTTTTACGTCCACTTCCACCTAAGGTGATATCGTAGACAAAGATGTTTCCTAAGAAACTTACTGGAGGAAGCCGTATGGATTAGGCTTGGTCCAGTTTAATTTGAGACATAGTGTCTTAGCAGGGAATGCCCAAGTTAAAAATCTCGTCGGAAGGAGCGGAGAAAGTTTTGGGGTAGAAAAGGGGTGGCGAGCGGGCGCAGTCTGGTCCGATTGCCAATAAATGTTACGATTCGTTCGTTTCTGGTGTTTTACGTCCACTTCCACCTAAGGTGATATGTTACGATGTTGTTGTTGTTCTTAGCGTTTAACGTCCGCTTCCACCGAAGGTGATATCGCAGACAAGTTCATTTTAATGATCTAAGCGCACGCGCAGGGGTCTTTGCTGTGGGAGAAAACCGGAGTACCCGAAGTAAACCCACGAGGTTGAGAAGGCGCCCCTATCTCCAAGCCACATACGCTCACACCTGGGATCGAAACCACAGCCGCAAGCCAGAGGTGACCGGCCATCTAGAGGTCGAAGCGTGACACTCTAGACCACTAGGCCATCCCAACCCCCCATATGTTACGATCTTTGTTTTGGGTTTATATATGATATTGACATAAAATATCTATGTGACGTCAAACGATTTTGCGACTGATGATTGGCTAATTAGTTCTCTGTCTCAGTATTCATTTTGTAAAATAAATAACAAAACTATTGTTATCAAATGATTTTCTGTGATCGGGTGTATGTATTGATAACCAACTAACAACGTTTAAAAACAAGTGAGAAAATCTAATTATACATACACCATATTTTCCTTACGTATATAGTGCTCTGTCTTAATATATTGCAGTAAAAACAAATACACACTTGCACCTTTATTATTGTAATAACTTTCCACAACGGTTCACGTGTTTATCGTTAACCCTTTCACGTCGCATTTGATCCTATTATTTATTTCGCAGTTTTAAAAAGGTCATTTTATGTGAATGGATTAATGGGTCTAACTATGTTTTCAGTTATTTAATTATTTCATTTTTACGATTTTAAAATCCATTTTTTTTGTTTATTAGATTCAGGTAGTGCGTTATATATGATCTCTCTGTTGATTTGTTCAATTTTTTTATTGATGTTTCTAACGAGGAAAACATCACATTTTCAACCCTCTATAATGGTCTGCTTTGAGTTGGGCATGTGGAAGACCCATGTTCAAAACAGGCATAAATAAAAACTAACCCAATTCTGGTTTTCACGTGCAAATAATATTGTGTGAAATACGTCATCCAAAGAGATGCATTTAGGGGAAATGACTTTCAAAGATTTTCCAAAAATTAGCGCTATAAAGTGCAGCATTGCACAGGAAAACTCCATTTAAGCCTCAATTATGTATACATGGTGTGATAGAGGACGACACTACTATGGGTGCTTTTTTACATCACAAAAATCCTTCCCGTCTACATTAGCCCGATTGTTGCAAAACAGTAGGACGTGAAGTCCCTTTATTTTATTTTTTTTAAAAAAAAAGAAGCTTTTTTTCATTTTTACCTCACACAAAAGTGAAATTTCCCCTTTCAGCCAGAGATAATATCCTGACACTACCTATATTTGATGAAAACAGAATAATAAAACCGCAATGAAATAATTAACAGTTTGGCCTAGTAATAAAAATCGGGTTTAACGTATTAACAAAAATTGGAACTTATTGAAACTGTGAAAGATTAATTTAAGAAATAACATGATCAAATGCGAAGTGGAAGGGTTAACAATAGACACGGGACCCCTTGTTGAAACTTATTACAACTATAAAGGTGTGCTGTACTTGTATATACGTTTTTACAGCAATGTATTGAAATATATTACTGTAAAAACATATACACACGTAAGATAAAACATGATGTATAATTTGATTTTCTCACCATCTTGACTGGTACTTTTAACACTTTCATTTTGTAACACATTTACAAACTCTTTAGCTGATAATCAATACATAACAATAATTTTGTTATTTATTTTACAATTTAATTTGCCGAGACAGAGAACCAATTAACCAATCATTAGTCGCAAAATTTTTTTGACGTCACATAGATATTTTGTCAATATCATATATAAAGGCCGAAATAGTTGATTTGACATTAACATTCTCTCGTGAACAGATCTTCAAAAGATTTTCCTGTGGAATTTAGAACAGTTGTACAATACAAAATGGAAGCGTATGGTGGTAATATTCAAGTAGATGATGTACTTATGGAGACATTACAATTTTCCAAGTTTGCTGTACGAAGAGCAAGAATGCAGATCTGCGTTCTACAGACCAAACTGCACGAGGTTCGGGTCCGCTATCAGCGTGCCAAGAGAGCTGGTCTTGAACAATTCCAGTACGTCTTAGAGCAACGCCTGACTATCATTGAAAACGCCCTCTCAATGTACACAGCGTATGCCGAAAAGAAAGCCAATTATATATGCAGTATGGAAAACTGGTTGGATAGAATTGAGATAAATTCTCGTCTGAACGAGCTCGAGATAGATGAAACCAGACACGAATGGATCCATGAATCTCTTTACATGGAAGAATTTCGTATTTGATATCAATACAGAACCAAACCATTACAACGGTCCTTTTCAGGACCACCCAAATCTTGGAAAGATCCATCTTTCATATTCTATGAAGCTTAAAGGGAAAATGTTGCTTTAGTTTATTAGCATTTTGAATATTTACAATAACATTACATTATTATATTATAAGCAAGTGATGTTAAAATTTAAGCCAAAAGTCGGCTATATAATGTCAAAATTAGCACCGGCGGGCATTTCAATCAAGTTGTCCAACGATTTGGGGTTAAAAGTTTTATTACATTGCCACGAGGAAGAATCTGTTTATACATGTAGGGTGCTCCACCATAAATAAATATCTCGACAAATAAATCAGTTTCGCACATTATTAGTCACTAAATAAACGGTCATGTTGTACTTAACAAGCTATGAGTGTGCATTTAACCATCGATAAATAATAGACTGAACCAGTGGCTGTTAGGCAGGATACGCCCACATTTTGCAAGAGATGGATAGAGAACAAGCTAAAAACAAACGGGATTTTTTGTACATCAGGGACAATAATCCAAAAGTTATGGTCTGAAATGCGCAAATATCAAAAGGATTTAGATCTTTGGGATATAAAGATATGTTTTAAGTTTCATCAGAATCTGATAAAAAATTGTGACCTAGAGGGTCCACAACCTTCGTATTGCATACTTTTACACAATTTGCGTACAAATAGCGGCCATTTTGTCGGGCAGTTTCATTTCGATTTTCCCGAAATTCAAATTCAACCTTCATTATGATGGAATAGTGAAATATTTAAACGGTTTTTAAAAACGGAAAAAAAATTGTGACCTCTGGAGAATCCGCAAGCTAAAAATGCGATTTTTTGAACAATCAGGAGCCATAATTCAGGAAGTTGCGTTCGGATACACGCGATTATCAAAAGGAACCACGATCTTAGTGTGTAATGGTGATATATTCACATGTTTTTTTTAAATCGGATAAAAATTGTGGCCTCTACATGGACGGCAAGCTAAAAACGTGATTTTTTGTACATTCAAGGGCCATAATTCAGGACGTTACGACCCGATACGTGCGAATATCGAAAGAAACCAAGATCTTTGGGTTATAAACATGTATATCAACTCTCGTCAAAATCGGATCAAAATTGTGACATCTAGAGGGTCTACAAGCTTGATATACCAGATGCTATACACTATTTGCGTACGAGGGGTGGCCATTTTGTCACAAAATTCGAACTCAACCAAAATTACGGTGTAACAGTGATATATTTGAACGTTTTTTTTTTTAAATCGGATAATAATTGTGACATTTTTCGTACAATCAGGGGCCATAATTCGTGAAGTTACTATCCGATATGCGCGAATATCGAAAGGAACCAAGATCTTTGGGTTATAAACTTACATTTCAAGTTTCATCAAAATCAGAAGAAAATTGTGACCTAGAGGGTCCACAACCTTGATATACCATATTTTTACGCTATTTAAGAACTGGGGCGGCCATTTTGTCTGTCAGTTTTGGGCCGATTTTCACCAAATTCGAACTCAACCAGCCTTTTTTAAATTGGATAAACATTATGACCTCTATAGGGTCCACAAGCTAAAAACGCGATTTTTAGTATAATCACTAATCAGGGGCCATAATTCTGTAAGTTACGGTTCGATATGCGCGAATATAGAAAGGAAAAGAGATCTTTCGGTTATCGGATAATATTTGTGACCTCTATAGGGTCCACAAGCTAAAAACGCGATTTTATGTACAATCAGGGGCCATAGTCCATGAAGTTACGGTCCGATACATGCCAATATCGAAAGGATCCGAGATCTTAGGGAGATAAACCTATATTTTAAGTTTCGTTGAGATCGGATAATAATTGTGATCTGTAGAGTGTCCACAAACAATTGTGGACGGACGGACGTTCGGACGGATAGGGGCGACGACAATATACGTCCACATGAAAATGTGGGCGTATAAAAATGGTTACGAGTGTCGGCCATAACATGTGGGCACTTTTGAGTAAAAAATATAACATGCGGGCACTTTTGAATAAAAAATAGGTTACGTGTCCTTGTTTTGAAATTAGTCTCGCTTAACCAGGAAACATAACAGGAAGCAGGAAACATAACAGGAAGCTGGAACAAGCAATTGAATTTAGAAACACGAACATTAGGCAACTCGACAATTGTTTTAAGAACCATGTAAAAGTAAAATGAAACTACTGCTAGTATCATGTTCTTGCCTAACCCGAGTGTTTCAGAGATTTTTATTTGTACTAAACCAAAAGATGCCGCTCCTAAAGGTATAGTTAATGATAAAGCAATTTAAAAAATAAAACGAACGTAATTTCTAAAGCTGTTGTAATAACCAATAACCTAATATTACTGCTATTCAGAATCGTCAACAATAGATTTTTTACGGCGGTAATAGTTGATAGATGTGTAGATGTGTAGATGGCTATCTATATAGACTCTTGCGCTGAGTGTTATCGCACCGCGTAACTAACCTGTTGGAACTTTTTTACATTCATTCACATTGAACAAAGGCACATTCTTGCCCATATACATACATATTTCCTCTTGAACAGTGTGTTATTAAACTCATCTATTTACAGTTGGAAGGATGTTATACTAAGTAGTTTAATAATAGGGCCAACCTGATATTTTATTTTATATTAATACAATAGCATCAAAGGGGAAAAAAAGAAAGTTAGAGAGTGAATATGAATGGGTTTAATGTTGTGTGAAAATAAATCAATGACTAGGTGTAATACCTTTCAGTATACAGTGCACTCTGTCACATCCGACATCGTACGGGGTAGTTACGATATGTCAGATTACGCAGAGTGTCGGAATACCCAGTTTTCTCAAAACCGGAAATATTGTAACTTCGAAAACCGGAAGTATTATTATAATGTAGCTTCGAACATAGAACTTCGAATCACCAGAATGTTATTCCCTTTAAAAATGATAAACCTTTCTGTACATTCAAAATTGTATTACATTAATTTTTGAATAGGTCAAGTCTGTCGTTAATTTATCTTCTTCGCCGTCTTTAGTTGCAATCTGTTTTACAGACCTAATGCGACATCCGTCTTTTATCTCTGTCCAAGATGACTGACCTTTAAAAGGTCAGATCGCTGTAGTTCTAAGGGTGACGTCACATCACAATGTTTACCAACAAAGCAAGATGGCATCGATAACGCCAAAAAAGATTACTTCTGTGGCTTGTTTTTGTTGTTTTAAAAAAAACGCGAGCAGGTCAATCAGATTAGACGGTAAAAAATGTACTTCTGAAAGAATTCAGAGTAAACAAACAGAAAAAAACGTCAAATTGATGGTCACACGTGCGTTGTTTACATCGAACGTAGTAATATGAACTGGTACGGGCAGAATTATATCGTTTTACCCATTTTACGCCTCCGCGTACTATTTTCTGTACCTATTTACGCTAATTATGGAATATTTTTTTATCATGATATACTTCAAACACCTTTATTTATTTTTCTAATACTAAAAAAAAATGTTTCAGAATTTAATTTGTCGAAAGAAAAAAGTTAATATTTTGTAGTCATTAAGTCGCATCGATGTCATCCTTATTAGTGATTGTAGCGGCCAAGCGAATATTCACTGCGGATCAGTGTGCATTAGTTGATCGAACTCTTGTCTTTGCTATCACGTGTTCATTGATAATGGGCGTACTCGATTCAACGTTCCGGAATTGAATTCTCTCAATCCCAAAAATAGTGACCAGGTCAAGTCTGTCGTTAATTTATCTTCTTCGCCGTCTTCAGTTGATCGCACTCTTGTCTTTACTGTCACGTGTTCATTGATAATGAGCCTACTCGATTGTACGTTCCGGAATTGAATTCTCTCAATCCCAAAAATAGTGACAATTTGGTGAAAATGGGTACTTCGGGCTACAACGCATGCGTCGACTGGATATATAAATATCTCACCCAACCATGCAACCGAAACCTGTTCGTAGTGTTTAATTACATCACAATTCTACCCACACCACCTCCGTCGTCGGGACTGACAGAACTGTTGAGTGACAGGACTGAATTCCGCGTCACTCGATTGTAATTCTGTTAATTCGGGACGTTCCGGACTGTGAATCGAGCATCCCCAGGTCGTCGTCACACGGTTCGAAGAGATCCGTAGGGTAACCAAACTTATAGGTTATTCAGGTTCAATCGGCATGCGCAACGAATGTTTCCAACAGGTGCAAGGAATATTTTTACGACTGTGAATTCGGGGGAAAATTCCTAGATATTCTTAAGTATATGTCCCAACTGTCGTACAAGGGATTAAAATTATCAAAGTAATCAACAAAGACCCACGGTAGCGAGTTTTAATCTCACAGATAATTGATTGGTGATTGCTTGTTAATCTTTTGTGGCTTCACACCCATCCGGTTTTAATCTCACGGATAATTGATTTGATCGGTAAGTGTTTGCTTCACACCCACCGATTGAAGGCCGGATTATACGGTGTCGATTCAATGGAAATCGTATGACGGGACGGCTGATTGCTGTCGTAATCCGGAACGTACAGAGGTCGAATTACCCAGAGATGTTTTGGCTGAAGTAATAAGGAAATAAATCGGGACATGAAAATGGTGTCGGATGTGACAGAGTGCCGGAGGTCGGATGTGACAGAGTGCACTGTATCCGGGTTCTATGTCTATTTATTCCTTCCTCTAGGCAGTAAGCTTCATATTTAAAACTATGATCCATTTTTTTTCTCCACAATTATGAATAACTATAAAATTGTTTTAACAAACCACTTAGACACAATATTCCAGATTAAAGACACATACAGACTTTTAGACCAGTAGTCTAAAGCATATTGGTTTAAAAATCAATCAATTCTAAAGAACACTTTTAAATCCTTATGTTTGTTAAATTTAAATAACGAAAATGACCACTGACCATGTTGTGCAATGGGACTTTTAGAAATAAATGAACTGCAATTTATTTGTCACTTTCTTATGAATAAACAAACCAGTGGAAACCAAAAGGTCTGACTAGCTACAATATTAACCTGTATGTCTATTTGTTTCCACTCCAACACATATTTCAATAAATGTATAGAAGTAATTATGCTTCACAATAAAATTGTAATTAGACAGAAAACTTGTTTAAACTGATTGAATTATAGAAAATAATGTTTTGTCTGGAATGATTTAATTCTACATTTTTTTACAGATGTTATTCTCTTTTTTATAAACATATCAATACTAGTATGTATATACATTTCCATTAAAAAAAAATCATATTAAAATATACAGTTATTTAAAAATAATTATAATAAAAGTAAATCATTGTATTTATACGTTACAAAAATAACCTGCACATTAATCATCTTTTAAAATACATATTGACATAGCATAAAGATTTGATCATTTTTTAAAATAAAAAAATCAAACACAAAATTATCACAGATCTGATAATTCTTAAAACAAAATATAAAATTATTACAAGAATTAAACAATAAATTATCAGGTACAGATCACAGTAATTTAAAAGCCAATTTACAAGGGGCCCAATGTCCTCAATCGCCCATCCGTTAAAAGAGTATTTGTGAATTAAAAGTTTTGCATAGTAAGAATATTCAAGCCTATAACTGCTTTATGACTGATATTTTTCTTGATTAAAAAACAACATAAAAAGGCATATTATAAGATGAAAATATTTTTGTTGAAATATTTAACAATATAAGTAAAACTAATGTTAAAATATGCTAATACAAGCTGCCTGTCTTTGTCCACATGAGCAACATCGTTTGAAAAGATCTAAATAATCACCACCTAGGCAACATATATATAAAATTTAGTCGTGATCAATCGAGTGGACTCGAAAAAAAAAAAGAGTACAAAATATCTAATTCTGCACCTTCATTAAGCCACTGGCCAGCACCTATTGGGCAAGCAACTTAATTTGAGCAAATCTATATCAACGCCACACCAGCAACATTCCCACCAAATTTCACTGAACTCAATCAATCAAGAGCTCGAAAATTACTTATTGTTTACGTTGGACAGACAGACAGGCAGAAGGGACTATGAGAAGGATAATTGAGGAAGGGGAGATTAAGTTTTAATTAATTGGTCCTGCAAAACGGCCATACTTGAAAGGAACCCTTTGTCTTTTGCCCCGATTGAAACAGAAAACAGCGAATAATATTGTGAGGAGTAGAATAACTCCGGCCATTGATCCTATAATATAAAACATGTACCTAGGAACAGGTTTCCGACCTGGTTTACCATGATGGTGGTGTGTAGTAAGAACAGGTCTAAATGTGGTATCTCCTCTCCTACTTATACAATCTGTATACTGATCCAAATTAAGATGACGAATAGCACAAATCTGATTCCGTTTACATGTAGAATTACACTGGGGGTTTGTATCATAGCCGACAGTGTTTATTACTAAATATTTGTTAAACATGTAATCATTGTCTCTGAAAGATTCTGACAGACGGTCTAATGATGTAGGAGAAAGATCAGGGATATTAAAAGCCTCTGTTGCTTGATATTCCAGTTTCCAATCTGCTTTATGTAAGCTATTAGCCTCTGTTAAGTTTAGATAATATTGTTTATAATCTATAACCACACCCGTTTCCTTGATATAGGAATATAATCTAATAGACGGATTGTTGGCACCAACTCCAGGTAATGTACTCTTCCATGGTGTAACAGCTGGGCTTAAAAACATTGTATTTATGGCTTCATCTGTAAAGAAATTAAATTCAAAATTTGATCTCTCTTAATATAGATGTGCGAAGATTAACTATATTCAACATTTTGACTACAGTTATTCTGAATTAAACATCAACAGAAAGAAATGGTGTTAATACATCTATGGTATATTTATATTTCAATAATTTGCTTGCATATGGGGTTCTTTAGCTTTGAGGGAAAACCATATTTCGTTTCGTTTTGTAATACTTTCGATGGCCTGCACTACATGAAGATCTGACCAGTTGTAGTAGAAGGTCCTGTTGGAGGTCACACGAGTGGCTTTTGACCCTATGACATCAGACATTTGATTAACCAATCAGCATCAATGTTACTAGTAGATTACCCACAGTTCCGTGCAAAACACGCTTAAAGCTCGCCGTAACAGACCGTTGCATTGGATAATCCCTCACATCATTCAGAACACGTCAATGATAACAACTCTTCTAGATCCTAGTGTAGTAAAGACAAGTAAAACAAAATTTTGAACTATAAAAACGAAGCGAAATAGGATCTGTGTTTTAATCAGATTGCAGACAACCCGACCAACCCTGAACATTGAAATGAACAACTTAATTTTTTAACTCTTTCCAAACATGATTCGTATACTACTCTAATATTATACAGCATTTATTTTGGTACAATTATTTTTCAATCCAATCTGGACACTGTTTCTTCAATTTTTAAAATATTACTTTGTTAAAGGTCCAGTGGACATTCCCCCCTTAGGATTTAGCCTTGAGTTCGTCAGCATAATTCCATTTGATGTAGATAATTAGTTGGTCATGTTTTAGTTCATTTTGGAAAAACATCCCAAATTAAATGCATAGTTTCAAACAATTGTAGCCATTTTTTTTTTTTCAGATTTGAGTGACGTCTGATAATTGACTTACTAGAAGTGTAATTAATAAACTTAACTATATTGAAAATACATAAATACTCTAACTACCAAGAAGACTTACCATGTTGATCTATAAGTAATCTAAAGCTGTCTGTATGTTCATGGCCATAGAACTGTCCTATAATAATATCACTATAATCGGCTATAATCTTTAAATATTGTTGATTAAATTGTGGATAGAACCAGCTTATTCCTGCAAGTCTTTCAAATGCTCCTGGAGGAACATGAGATATGACATAAGCCTAAAATGAAAGAGAAAGGTAAAATAATCTGGTGTCTTTCAGTTAAAGCCCCATCACCACAAAACAAAAGTTAAATACAGATTTTAAGAACGTATTTATTTAAAAGTAATTTATGAAAAAAATAATTTAAATAAATATTCAAATAAATAATAGTCATTTGGATGGTACGGAAAAACCTGAGGTTCTGTGCAGGGCCCTACACTTTGCCATTCATATAAACTAACCCTTGACAGTTAGAATTAATTGCTGTCTGGGCAAAATTTCTTATTAGCACCCTGTATCGTGTATGTCCATCTTCATTAGCCCGGTTCGTGCAGAAAAGTAGGATGTTAAACCCCATTTCATTCATTCATTCAATTCTAACTCAAAGGTTATGGCCATTCATTTAAAATTCTTTATAAAGTTTTTGTTCTTATACACGAATGTCTTTAATTATATAGTACATGTATCTATATGTATCTTGCTTGTTGTGCCTACAGAGTTTTCTCCAACCATATTTAATTACAAAATCATTACTGAATCGCAATTTATTAAAACATGGTGGATATCATGCACGGGGTAGTGTATGCTTACTATTTCTGGAACTAGTCATTGGGTTCACATGGCTGATCATTTTCATTTTATGTTGACATTTTTATTAATTATGGCACTTAATACTATTAATAGTGCATCTAGTTGGTTAATTATGGCACAATGTTTCAGGGACAGGGGCAATAACTCATTGCATCCCTCTGAATTTTGATAGGATTCCCCCAGAGGACTATGTATTCTCACATGATTTGTTGGTGCATAAAAATTATGTAAAGGTTGAAACACAATTTGCCCTGGTACAGTTAGTATTGTATAACTAACCTTTTCATTCTTTAATCTACAATCTATTAATTGTTTTTCAAACCATGCTAATTGTCCAGCTGGGTCTTCCATGTCTTTAACTAGTGTATCCAGTTGATAATATAAGTTGGTATTTAAAGCTAGTAGACGTAAATTTGATTGAATGTGAAAACTATAGTATCCACCTACAAATAAACAAGACATTTTGTTTAAAAAATAAACAATATTGGTGTGACCAAAACACTAGTCTTTGGCAACTAGCTAAAGCTATGCAATACCTTTTCAATTTCCAGGTTACCATTCAACATTCAACCCTATTTTATTTATGGTGTTTGTGAAATCTAGGACTTTCACTTCAGAATTGAAGTACCGGTACATAAAATCAACATTCAAATTCCAGAACACAAAAATGCCATATGACCGTTTATTTTTAAACTCTTGATACCTATCTGACATATATTTTAAATTGTATTTCTTAATTAGAATTAAATGAAATATAATTTTAAAATCATGATACTTAATTCTATCATTTTGTCTTTGGAATTGTTTTTCCCAAGTTCCTTTAAATTTTTATTATTTACTATTACTTCAATAATCATCACACAGAAAAAATAAATTTTACAAATCATCCTTACCCAGAAAAACATAATTATTTTTTCTGCCCAATAGTTTACCTTATAGCTCAATCTCTATTACAGAGATAAGTTTACCCTTCGTTTATCTCTGGTAAAACTCGCTGGTCATTAATCAGCATGAAATCGGATCTTAAGTGGGATTTGTTGGAATAAAATGCTGCCTATTTCTCGACAATTAGGCATCAGTTGATTGCCTAATTGTTACATATTAATGATCCTTGGAACATTTTTCTCATCTTGACATCAAGATTTGATGATTTACCGCGAACTATTTTTAGCACACAATGTGAGAGATTCAGCTAAATATGTGAAAATTGTGAAGAAACACAAGTTTCGCAAGTTTGAGCTGTTATCTTGGATCTTTGTGAAGCAACAAAAGGATACATTCAAAATGGATGGCGAGTTTTACCAGAGAGAATCGAAGGTTAAATTATCGCTGTGATTGAGATTGCTTGTAGCTATCCAGGTTAAAATATACATGTAATCATTTAATCAAACTGTTTCTACTCATATGGGGAGCCACCGTGGCTCAGTGAGGGAGTCACTGGCTCACTAACAAGGAGATCTCTGGCATGTTCCCGGTGTTGGCTGAGAAAGTTCCTCTGGATTTTACAGTGAGGTTTCCCCCTTGTCAGGGACCTGGCAAAAAACAGTGTATAGTCATTTGGATGGAATGAAAAACTGAGGTTCCGAGTACATATTGGCAGGCATGTAAAAGAAGTTAAAGAACCCTTGAGAGAGAGAGAGAGAGAGAGAAATGGGGTTTAACGTCCACTCGACATAAACTAGGTCATTTCGGGACTAACATATGGTTTAATTTTATTTCAATAATTCACTTGTGCGTAGGGGTTATTAGCGTTGGGAGGAAAACGGAGGACTTGGAAAAAACCCAGGAGGTTGAACAGGCGACCCTATTCCTTGTCACGTACCACCGCGGAATCGAAACCCCGCCAGTTGACTCAATGACAGACCGTATGATAGAGCGCAGCGCGCACATGCTAACCATTCCGCCATCCAACCCCCCCCCCCAAAGAACCCTTGATAGTTGAATTTCAAAATAGGAGTTGGCCATAGCATCGCTGTCCAGGGAAAATTTCCCTCAAGGCACACTGCATGGTGTATGCCCGCCTTCATTAGCCCAGTTAGTGCAGAAAAGTAGGACATTAAACCCCATTTCATTTCATTTCTATATGCTATGGTATAAAAACAAAATCTTTATCTTACCATTGTTAAACTGTCTCTGTTGATCACTGTCTAAAATGTTTTCCCATTGTGATTTTTTTAATATTCCACCATAATAACCGTCACTAGTACCAGCAGGCATCTGGTTGGCTGGGTATGGATCATGGTTACCAAGAACTGGGAAAATTGAAATATTGGGGAAAACTTCTGCTAATTTTCTAGTTACATTCCCAATGATCTTGAAAACTTCAGTTCTGTCCAGTTCTGAATTATTGACATGTGGAATGGAATCCCTGAAAACAAATCGCACACAATAATATTGATTTAAGGTTACCGTACTTTAATGATTTAAAAAACAAAACAAAGCAAAAAAGCCCCTGAAACATTTTCTTTTAATGGCGTGTTACTATGGACATATATGCATCGTGTTCTTTGTGTGATGTGCATTATTTTTAATGAATGTACTGATTTAGTAACTAATTTTCAATAATTTGATTTCACAAGATCAAGGTGGTAGAGAAATTTAAAATTTTAATGAACAACTCAGACCCTGTGTGGAAGGGTGATAATTTCTTAAAGAACTACTTCCCTTAGATAGCTGTCTAAATTGGTCGCAAGCAAAAACAAGAACCTATTACACTACAGAATTTGCCCACAAATTCTATACATGTACACTATATGTACCAAACTGATCAGCAGTAATTGCTTGGACGTCAACATCGATGACTGGGATGACATCAGGGTGAGTTAATTAGCCATTGATATTATTATTAACTTTATTTCTTCTGAAAATTAAATTCTAAGAGAAATTTTTCCATCACTAAGGACAAAAATAAAATGGTGTTTGAAGTATATCTTGCAAAATATTTCCTAGTTAGTGTAAATGGGTATATAAAATAGAATGCTTGGGCGTAAAATGAGCAAAAGGTGCCAGTTCTGCCCGGACCAACTTGTACAGTGTCATAAGAAACATGTACCTTATTGGAGTTACTATGCATCATCACTCTAACAGCCTTCAGGCAAATATGAGTGGTGGACAGATTCAATTTCATATTTTTGTATTGTATGCATTTGTTTCCTGGAAATATTTTTATTTATAAAACCAAATCATACAAACCCAGTCCAAATGATGAAATCTGGTTCAGCATTATTTGCTCTCATTCCTTCAATAGCAGATGTAACTAATTGCCATGGTGAATCACACAAAAAATCTCCATAAATGCCAAGTTTTGTAGCATTGTTTAATTTACTGGTACTTTGATGACACATATCCGTTGGAACACCAGAAATACTGTAGTTTCCATCATAGTGAATGTCAGTGATTTGCCAAAAGAAACCTAGAGAAGATAATACATATACAGTGGTTATTATTAAAGTGGAGTACTGCTGCTGAAACCTTTATGTAACCACTTACATGTACAATGTAGCCTATATTGCAATATTTTTACAGTATTGCAATATCTCTGTATATTGTAATATATGAAAATCATGTAATATTTTGTACCATATTTCATCAAAGTAATGCGCATATTTTAAATTTAGTACCGGTAATATTAACTTCCAAAAAGTTTAATTTGATTAACTGCAATTTGATTAAAACACAGATCCTATTTCGTTTTGTTTTTTAGAGCTCAAAATTTCGTTTTACTTGTCTTTACTACACTAAGATCTGGAAGAGTTGTTACATAACCTGCATCTGGTTGATGTGAGGAATTAGCCAATGAATCTGGCTGTTACGACGAGTTCTTGGTATCCCACTAGAAACATCAACACTGATTGGTTAATCAAATGTCTGACATCATATGGTAAAAAACCGCTCGTAAGATCCTGAACGGGACCGTCTACTACAAATGATAAAAATGGTCAGATCTTCATGTAGTGCAGGTCATCAAAAGTATAAAAAACGAAACAAAATATAGATCTGTATTTTAATCAGATTGGATTGACTGCAAGCAATGGTTATCTGAATATCTGGGTTTACAAAGAAAGGTATTTTTTTTCAAGTTATCAAATCAAAATGACAATTTGACATAAACAACAGTAAATGTTATATGGATAAATTACTCAAATTACTGTCATTTGGTTTGGGTAGATTTGGGTGGACTTGTGTGTAAATCGAACTACCAAAAATCAAAGGTTTTGTATCTTTAGAGTGAGATTGTACACTATAAATTAAACAAGTCACTTATTAATTAGGTCGAGGGTGGAGCAGTGTTACAAACTGGGTTGTTTTAATTATAGCTTACCTACTAAATCCAAGGATTGTTTATTTCGTTCAAAAGATAATTTTGCCGCATTTGTGTGGGAAATGAGGCCAAGAAAGCATAGTACCACATACAAATACATAGTTACTGTACATAACAAAACGGAGATATTTTACTACAATTGTTTAAAACTCATTTATCCCTTCCGATTTGACTGAACTTTGAAACATGAATAAGAAAGAAAACAACGAAACATAAACCAAAGAAAGTCCAAGGGACACAACTCCCATTTTTTAATTCTGTGAGTGTGTTTGATTCATTTGAATGTTCTGGGAGCTTATGTCAAATAAACGCACGAGACTCTTCAATGATTTTAATACTTTGCAAATCTGAAAGCCCCTTTGTTTTAAAAGTATTATAATATGTGATCAATTGTTTTCGTTTCAGAAAATATTTTGGTACAAAATGTCTATGTCGAGATTTCCGCTTTGGGATCATAATTTCTTTTATTATTTTATTGTATATGTAAATGCATTTGAAATCATCTTATCAAATAAGTTCAACTCGAGTAAGCATTACGATAAGATGAATAATAAATAATATTCTACATCCATAAAATCAACCAGATAACAATTTGATTAAAATTTAATTCAACAACAATAAGGTCTCCCTTGACTATCGGGAAACATGGCGGCGGTGGAAAGAGAATTGCGTGATGTTGCAGCATATTTAGGGGTTCCATGTGGAAAAATAACGTTTAATGAATTGGTATTAACTAATTATTTGCTACATGAAATACATTATTTGCTAACCACTAAGATTATACTGTATTCCACGTGGAGACGTGCAGAATTTTAAATCTGAGATCAATGTTAATAATGTAATCAATGAATTCAATATGACATGTGCTATAATAACAGTCAAGTAGCTCCGGGCACAAAAATGGTTGCTTTTCAGTCATGTGTGTGTGATGTCAAAGCATTATATACCCCTCCTGTGTTCCCTGTACCATTTTTTTGAAATTAAAACTGAAGTGTAATCCACAAATATTAGCTAGCTAAAACTTATAAAAATCTTAATTAATTGAATGAACATAAATATCTATAATTATGAGATGAAAAAAACCCCCCAAAACCAGACTAATTCCAGTCTTTAGCATATTTCGGTCATGAAAACAAATAAATCCTGTTTTCTGCAGTAATTATCGTAGACTATCTTATCAACTACCACTATCATTTGATTGGTTCAAAACTATTATTTTGTTCCCATATTAAAACAATGATTTCTTCAATTTCCTTAACACTGAACTACGATTACACATAGGGAGTCATAGTGAGTCACTAACCAAGGGACCCACAAGTTTCGTGGGAGATACATGTACCAGCATTGTTTCCTGTTGTCAGTGGTGCAGGTTGGAGGGCCATGCAAGCAATAATCTGTGACTGTCTTGATTTCGTCATTTATATGACATCTGAATAGGATTTGAAATTAAAGAGAGAGAGAGAAATGCGGTTTAACGTCCACTCGACACAAACTAGGTCATTTCGGGACTAACATATGGTTTAATTTTATTTCAATAATTCGCTTGCGCATAGGGGTCTTTAGCAGTGGGAGGAAACCGGATGCCCCGGAGAAAACCCACGAAGTTGGACAGGCGACCCTACTCCTTGTCACGTACAACCGTTGATTCGAAACCACGCCAGTCGACTCAATGACAGACTTTATGATACAGCGTGCGCACGCTAACCATTCAGCCATCCAACCCCCCATTAAACTAATTAAAGCACTCTTTTAATAAACTACTTTGCTTATAGCCGAGGTACGATGTTACATGTACGTTCAGACTTGGTAATACTAATACTATAGATGTTATTTAACTAAGGGTGGTTGTGTGATTAGATTATAAGTTCTGTCATTGAGTCAAGTAACATACCTTCGATCTCACACTTATACTGACAAGGGGTAGGGTTGTCTGCCTAACCTTGTGGGTGGTCTTCCGTTTCCTCCCACTGTTAAAGATCCTCACCGCGCAAGCAAATCTTTGAAATAAAATTATACAATATGTTAGACTAGAATGACCTAGTCTGTGTTCAGTGGATGTTATACCAGCGATGCACATTTTCAGACGACCGGGACTGGTTATTATTTTCTTGGACGGAGAATTGATTTTCTCTGTGATTATTGAAAGCATTTTAGTTTCAGTGTCCTCAAAATAATAATAGCCGAACAGACATCTTCAGTCACAACTATTATACTACACTAACAGTGCTTCTGGTACTATAAATAACTTTCTTAAAATAAACACATATTTTCTATGGTATCCTTGAAAAGGGTAGAAATAATAAAACTGCAAATCAATGTATGCAAATCGCCCCTAAAAAATTCCATGCAAATAAAGAAAATAATTTGTATCCTTAATATGATTATCACATACTTCTGTTGTCACTGTTTTTCAGGTTCCAGTACTAAATGGAAAAATAAAAGGCTTGACAACAATATTAAAACATTTGACCAGAGAAGCAAAAAATACATATTTATTTGGTATAGAAATCTTTTAATTTTGCCTCGCTGGTGATGAAAGTCATTGAAAGAGAGAAATAGTGATCTTTCCGTAGGCATCAACTTTGGACATCCCTTAGAAAGAATTTTGGGGATACATTTTTTTCAATTATAACCATCAAGCCTTGATAGAACTTTATGAAACTTTGACAGAGGCTTCAGTATTGTTTTACTAAAAGTGCAAACCCATACAACAATAATCACATTACTATTATGATTTAATTAAATATTATTTTAGGTAATAATGCAGAGGATCAAGCTTTTATCGACCAATGGTTAGAATATAGAGTTATAAGTTTAAATACATGTTCCAATGAAAAAGAGCTTAGTAATAGATTAAATGTAAGTTAATGCATTTATAAGTTTACAATTCTTTGCATATCTATGCTAAAATTGTATGTAATAAGCATATTTAAATTTACGGCATTGAGTTTTGACTGAAATTTATCCTGCATATTTTTCTTTTTCAGGAATTGAATTTATATCTTAGTGATAAAGTGTATTTTGTAGGGAATCATATAACTTTAGCTGATGTTTCAATTTTTCAAGCCGTACATGGAATAATGGTATGTTGTTTTTAACCATCGTAAAATCCTTCTGAACTAACGTTGATATTATACTATAAATAGATTCACCATCACAAGATAGTTAATTAGAGGTATTATTACTTCCAACAAGACAATAGATGTAGCTTTCTTTTATATATAATATCATCATTAAATTAACATTCGAATCAATCCCAGCAATGCGTTAAACATTCACTGATCTTTCATAACCACTACAAAATGTAAATGATTCATATGTTTGAAGCCCTAACATATCAGACTGAAATCAGTCAAGGAATTCTGATAACTTTTTCATTTTTTCATACAAACCATCTCATGCATCATATAAGTATTTTATACTTACTTAATACTATATATATATACCGGGGGGGGGGGGGGTGTATTTTAGTTCTATGAAAGGTGCTCTGTTTAATATATTGAAGTCATTAAACAAATGGGTGAGGGGTAGATTTAGGCTAATGAGGTACCTTGCATTATTCTACAACTTTCTTGGGACATTAAACCCCATTTAATTTCATTTCTACAACTTTCTGCCACTATCCATTTCTGGAAGTGTGTTACTGTTGTCCAGCCATCTGGTGCACATATTAGTCCCATTTAAATGGAATAAGGTTGGTGTGAAAGGGTTCCCAAATGAAACACTTACCTAAATATATTAATAGCCTGCCATAATAGATGGCGTATCTAAATGTTTATAAATTAAAGAGTACAATTAAATTTGCTTCAGACATCATGTGAGCTTCTTAGAAGAACATACCTTTAGCCCCCTTGGCTTAGAGGCTGGGATAGAGATCATCATGTAAACTTGAAAAGAAGAGTTATAATTTTCGCCACCGAACACCTACTAATTGATGGGGAACTTCTATTTAGCTTTTATTAACTGCCATAGCTGTGTATTCAGTTTCCTGTATATAACCTTTGTATTATGGATCTTATAAAGATATATACATGTAAACATAGTTATAACAACACAGTGTTCCAGAGTTAATTGATCATTGAGTAACATGGAAGTCTTATTGGATAGGGTCACAGTCCGGTTCCGTGACCAGGATAGTGTCATGCTCAGATGTGCTTAATTACTATTAACAGCAGTCTTTATATTAAGATAGTACATACTTTTCGATTGGGCTTGATCTGCCTTTAATCTTACAATATCTATATGCACAGAAAATTGTCTAAATTTGAATATATCTAATTAAACGGTATAGTCACTCACATGAGGAAAATTATTTTTACAGATCTGTGCTTAACACCAAAGTCAAAATTCCAAATCAAATTGCCGAAAATGTGTCCAGTCATAATCAAAATTCTAGGTTTAAAGATGGGTTCCCAGAAAAGTATTTATCGGGTGGTTATTTCCAATAAAAGTATGGCAATTTTGGTATATATGGAAAGTAGAGATATCCAATCTTACTAGAAAAATACTGGATTCCCCGAAAAACACTCATGGAGCGTATACAGGACAAAAATGTAAGGGTTCCCCTAATCAACAGCCCGACGATTATGACCTTCTGAACGCACGATGTCAAAGGTCACAAGCGAACATTGAGCGCTTGATGTACAAGTTGATAAACTTAATGAAGAGTTAGACGTACAATACTTTCTGAGATAAAAATGACGGAAAAAGAGGCGGGTGGGGATAATCCGAGAATTTAATTAGGATTCGATATTTGTAATAAATAGTAAGCGATTAAAGACAACATCGTCTTCTGTATGCAATGATTTCTCCTCTGACTCCCAAGATGTGACGTAAACATGACCTGCTTTGATCGAATTTTAATAGCAGGGCATTCCTTCGCAATTACAATGTTTGAGAAGGATTTGAAGCATAATTATGACTAATTAATTAGTTTCAATATGTTTTTGGTCCATATATACCATTAAATCACCCAGTTTGTACGCGGGAACCCATCTTTAAAAAAAAAATCTTGTGGGAAAAAAATGAATCCGGATTGTATGAACAGAAGGCATGCTGTTGATCTGTCATACTAACTTGTGTTTGTACCATGCCCTTATTTTATGTGTTGAATAAATCTAATATGAAATCTCTAGAATTGTACTAATAACTAATCAAATGCTAACTCACTTTCTTGAATATAATGAATATGCTTTATTTAATTCAGATGATATTTAATACATATTTACTAGAACTTTATCATATTTCTATCATAGGCTGACATGACATATTCTGAAAAAGAAAAACTGATACACCTTTCTCGGTGGTTAGATAATGTAAGTAGTGATAAATTTCCATATAATAATAATAAAAAATAATTACAAATGTATCAGATCACAGAAAAACTACTGAGATCTAAAATATTATGAAATACATGAAAAATAACATTAATTTGTATTTTGTTATAATTTTTATATTAATTTGTCGAAATGAAATGAAAATGTTATTACCATTTAAACCAGATTTTAATATAACTACATTTCATTTTATTATTTTTTTTTTCTTTCAGATACAACAATGTTCAGAATTACGACAATCACTTCCACAACTTCCTTTCTCTAAAACATTATTATATCATTGATCATCTTTGTAAATAAATATAATTTAATTATTTTGAAATCTATGATTATCGGAATTTTGAAATATAATTGTTGGAGCATAATAGTAGTCTGAAACTGATTGAATACAATAGCGGTCAGATCGAGATATTAAGGCCACGTGCCCTAACCCTGTCTACATCTCGTGACCTTGACAAAATCTTCAGGTGGTCTTAATATTTGGATCTAACCATACGATAGCGTGTATTTATAAATGGGAGAGAACTCTGTTTTTCTTAACAGGACACAATTGGAAATGAAAATGAAATTGGGCTGAACGTTCTACGGTTTTGCACCAACCGGTCTAATCAAGACAGCCATGCAGTATGCTATTGCTATTAGTGAAATTTTGCCCCGACAACGGCACAAAGGCTTACTCATATTTCGAATTCCATTCACATTTATACATGATTGTATCTGTTAACAAGGTTAATATATATATATATATTTCATAACCAGAATATTAGGGTTAGTTACTAGAATGACAGCGACTGATCGAGATTTATAGAGAAATTATTATTGAGTTTGGGCCCCTAACTTTTATTGGAGTATTTCTTTTTAAAACTTAATGGGATTCTGGAGACATTATTTTCGTAACTTTATAAATAAAAAAAACTGAACGACTAATCCGGTAGGATGTGTATGGTTCTGTTCCTGGCAAATTAATATGCCCCACAATTATGCTACACAATTTGAACGATGGTGAACATACTGAAATGGATAAACATATAATATTATGGTCGGACACCACTCTATTATACATGTACATACATCGGAATTTATCGACTATTGATTCCGTTATTAATAATTTGTTACAAGTATGTTGATTATGACGTCACAATAAGAAAACGTTATATCCGCCCAATAGGTATCTCTATGGTTACTTATTGTCTTTCCATCATTTAGTGGTAAAATAGCAAGCAATCCAGTTTAAATAGTAAGTCATAATTTAATTCTTATTAATTTATTTACATTGATGAGTTAATAACCTACAAAAGATTACACACGGTTACTGGGCAGTCCAGATATCTGCTGCTCTATTGAAAAAAAAACCCTTAAAATCTATACGGATCATAGTGCTATTCATGAAAAGTTAATCAAAATCAATTAAGAACCTCCCGTTCAGTACAGGCGATTTTTCCCGGATCATAGTGCTAACTATTTATGAAAAGTTAATCAAAATCAATTAAGAACCTCTGTTCAGTACAGGCGATTTTTCCCGCGTGGCGGGGCAAGTATGAAGCTAATTCACGACATGCACTTACTTTTATGTAATAAAATGGATTCGTTGTATTGTTTTTCATTTTGAGTGAAGTCAGTATCATTTCATGCTCGGGACTGTACAGCGCAAGGGGGATAGGATGACCGAATGGTTAGGACGTGCGCGCTGTATCATAAGGTCTGTCATTGAGTCAACTGGCATGGTTTCGATTCCCCGGTTGTACGTGACGAGGAGTAGGGTCGCCTGCCCAACCTCGTCGGTTTTCTCCGGTTTCCTCCCACTGCTGAAGACCCCTACACGCAAGTGAATTATTGAAAAAAAACTTGAGCCATGTGTTAGTCCCGAAATGACCTAGTTTGTGTCGAGTGGACGTTACTCCCCCCCTCTCTCTCTCTCTCTCTCTCTCTGTGCACAACGCAGTGGACGCTTACGGCTTACCCCCGTATTCATTCACTTGATTTGATATTTGTAGTTTATTTCTTGCAATGATTGAATGTCTGTATAGTTTGTCTTATCCGCACGTTTTTCTTATCGGTATTGTGTACATGTAGCGCGATTCTCCCGCACTTTCTATTACATATGGATTTTTGGTTATTTAAAACTTGCTCGTTACTTTTCGGCAACACAATAATAATATTAGCCAAATTTTAGCAGAATGGTAAATTTAGTTCAGGATTGTCTAAGCTAAAACTAAAAGTTTGACGGAAAAATCTGGTTTCATTCCAGACAATGAAATTGTAATAGTCTAACCCTTTGAATAACATTTTTAAAAAACATACCAATGGTCCTAGCTTTTAATAATAATATGTAAAGTGGGTGCAAGTTTGACATGTTTCTAAAAACTACAGCCTATTATCTGCACATTAATTCTAACGACATTTCTATCCATTTTATTTTTCAATTGTTTACTTTCCCGTACAGTTTTAATTAGTAGGTTACTTTTTATGCTTTACAAATATATACATTTAAAGAGATAATAACAAAATCAACAAATCGTCAATAGTAAACCAAAGAATATAACTAGGGACGTAAATATTATTTAATAGTTAATATTGACAGAACGTCTAGTCGTTATTACGTGTTTCATTGTTTCTGTAAGTGCTTTTTTATATGGGTTTTTTTGTGGGGGGGGGGGGGGGTGTCAGTTTGTACAGCCAAAACTGTACGTGATGCAAACATTCTGCCAACGTAGATGTGGTTGGTCTCCGTGGATCTACATGTGTTTATTAAATATAAATTGGGTTATTTTTGACGAACAGGAAGTGTTTTACGGATAGGACAAAATATAATCTCAGATTGTCCATATTTCGGTTATTTCTCTTCGGGTTTTCATTTTTGGATTCTTTGGACGAATCCCATATGGGCTCTGACTGACGGTTTTTCGAAATTCGAAAATTTCGCTCGATTAATATCAGCATCAAAGATTTGTGAAAGTTTTCTTCATCATTTTTTCGACATTCAAGATGGCATATCTCCGTCACTATTTGAGGTATACAGAGCCAGTTAAAAGTCTGGGTAAATAAATGTGTTTTAAGTTGTTTTTTAAAAGAATATAGAGATGTACAACATCTTAAACTGAATGGTAGATTATTCCATAAAACAGGTGCTTGATAACTAAAAGAGCGCTGACCATAAGAGACTAGTTGAACAGTTTTGGGCTTTAAAAGTAATTTATCTGATGTACGTAATGTTCGACCAGGTGTATAAAGTTCTAAAAGATCTGAGAGGTAAACAGGAGCTAACGTATTTAAACATTTAAAAGTAAGTAATAAAATCTTAAAATCAATTCGATATTTAACAGATAACAAATGTAAATTATATAAAACAGGAGTTGTGTGGTCGCCTTTCTTATATAGTTAAAGTAACAAGTAATTTGTCTATAAGTTTTCAAGTTAAACCAACTAAAAGTGAATTAAAGTTATCTAATCGAGAAGTGACCAGAGAATGAACAAGTGACTTAGTGGCCGCTACAGTAACAAATTTACGTATTTTACCTATATTTCTGATATTAAAATAGCACAATTTACAAATATTATTTACTTGCGCTTCCATAAGCACAAAACTATCAAAGATTGCGCCAATATTACGGGCAGAATAAGATGAAAATATATCACAATTACCAATTACAACAGGGGATATAATGTGCAAATTTACTTAATAGATGCCTGGAGCCTAATAACAAATATTCGGTTTTATCATCTTTCAATTTTAGAAAATTCTTTGACATCCATTTTCTAATTTCACTAATACAGTTCTCAAGTTGTAATTTTGATAAAAGATGGACAATTAGGTGTAAATGAAATATATAATTGGGTATCATCGGCATACAAATGAAATCTGAGACCATATTTTCTGACAATATCACCTAATGTTGACGTATAAAGGGTAAATAAAATTGGACCAAGAACAGAAACTTGAGGAACCCAAGATGACAAACCAGATTAAGACGACGATTTACAATTTTAAAACTAAAAAAATATACTGTTTTCTACCCACCAGACAGCTTTTTAAAAGATTTATTGCAGAGCCACAAATACCGAATTAAAAATGAAATCTACGTAAAAGAATAAAAGAGTCCACCGTGTCAAAAGCAGCAGATAAATCTAATAAAATTAAAAATGTATATTTTCTATTATCAATTTCCATTAAAATATCATTTAAAACCCGGGTTAAAGCTGTTTCGGTACTGTGAAATGGTTTATAAGCACGTTCATACAAACAGTTATCATCTAGATGGACCTGTATCTGAGAAGCAATACATTTAGAAATAAAACTTAAAGATACATTATGGGAGATTAGATAGGGAGCTGACAGTTCTCACTATAATAGTTAAAACTAGGTAATGTAAAGGGAATTTGCTGAAGATTTCAGTCAAATTGATCCACTCTGAATCGAGAATTTTAGATCTTGCCTCGATCATCATTACTAAAGCCAGTGCGGTAAAACAACATAGTCTCGATTATCAAGCGTTGAGCAGCAGATAGAATTCTAATCCAGTAAATATCGCAGGCTAGCGACGACATCGAGAGTTGATTGTGCAAGTTACCACGTGAAATATTGCTATACAAAATTTGTTAGAATATTGATTTTATAGTCCCTATTCACTATTACGGGGAATGGCCTCCTTGTATGTCGAGATGGCTTTGGGGCGAAGTATTTATAGCGAACTGGGGAATTAGTTAGCGAGTAAGCGCCTTAACTGAGCCACCTCGGCCCCCTGTTGCCATTTTGACGTCACAATTATTAAAGATGCATTATTTAGATAAAGAACTGGTTGCTCTTGCTATAATAGTTAAAAAATACATAATGAGAAATGAATATATTGAAAATTTCATTCAAATTACTTTATTCTAGACGAAGTTATGACTGAATATGTCGCGTAGATTTTTTATTATCGTAGTGTCGATTGTCATTGCTACCATTGTTTCGATAATAAACAAAGCTACGATTATCCATTTTAAGTTAAATTATTAAATAGTGATCGTGTTTCAATCCATTAGTAATAGCGACTCTCTGATGAGCTAGAGGGTTGATTATGGGCTTACTATCGGATTGTGAAAGTTACCACGTGAAACGTTTCTTAACGTTTTGTAAGAATATTGATTTTATTGATTTTGTTGTGCCTATTCACTATTCAGGGGAAGAAAAAATTTGTGCGTGTGGGTAGTTTTATACCCAGGATATAAAATTTATCTCTGCACAATTTTGGCATCCTATGTTCTGGCTGTGGTCAGCTTCAACGATTATTTAAACCAACCGCGCATGCTACCATGTGTTTATACCTGACAGAAAGTATTATTACTATGCTTAATCATTACTTTTATCAATAGCTGCAATATTTGTAGCCGTGATAATTCTTATTCACGGCTACAATTGATACACTATTCGAGGCTTTGAGCAAGTAAAATTAAGTTCAATTGCAAAATTTTCAACACATATCCAGTTTGCATGTAAATAAGTAATTATGTTACAAATAGTGAAGAGTGGAACACTGAAATCTTAATCTTATCTTACCGAACAGTTTTTCTGTATTTTCGAGTGACATGATATCACGTGATTCTTGGTTCGGCGGCCATTTGAAAATGAACAGAAATTTCGCTTAGCAGTTGGGTTTAATCAAATCATATAATTAATTATACGGTAAGGTTTCACTTTTATTGCAATTGGATTTGGTTTATATTATGTTAAGCTATGTACAGTACAGTTCGGGGTCAGTGTAATTGGAAATTAAGGAAGTTATAGGCCAGTAACTTTTTTGTAGTAAAATGACTACAAAACTTGCTCAAAGGAAGGCCTTAGGACGGTCCACTACTGTGGCTGGAGCAAGACGGAAGACATCAGTAGTGGAACCATTTCTATTTTATCACCAGCGATGTGATTACAGGCTATTTTATAAAACATTAATAAACATTAACTGCAACTCACACCAAGTGTAAAGATATTTTTCAGAGATAATAACAAATAGGCCCCACAATTTGAAACCGTGTACCTGGGTAAACATCTATGGTCCAACATTACTCGACACACCGAAATTTAGCAAAGAATGCCGTATTGCCACAGATCACCATTAATTTCCCCATTGATTTTAATGTTAATTCTCGTCTATTTGACGGGCTCGATCTTTGCTCCAAATTTTCGTGGGTTGAATGCTTTCTACCTCAGATGGAGCAACCTTTGAAGTAGTATACAAGTATATATCAACCTAACCAAACTCTTGTCCTTCCGCCACAAAATATGAATATTCATCAAAACCTGGCAGAAAATGTATCCAAACCTATTTCTTCGATTCTACGGCAAAAAGTCAAAAAAGACCGCCACACAGAAGGGGGAAAGGGAGAGAAAGACTAAAAATAATTTTGGCCCGTACTTCGCCCCGATAGGCCCACTAATAATTTATTGTGCTACCATTATGACGTCACAATAAGTAAACGTTATATCCGCCCAACTCCATAGTTACTTATTGTCTTTCCATCATTTAGTGGTGAAATGAAAAGTAATCCAGTTTAAATAGTAAGTCATAATTTAATTCTTATTAACCTATACAATAGAGTACTTGGACAATCTCAATATAATTCTAACACTTAACCTGGTAACGTTTGTTCAGGTTTGTGTGTGTTTTGTTTGTGTATGAGGTGGACCGCCTGCACTTACAAATGGGAACTGTGATGGCTCAATAAGTAAGATGTTGGTTCGGTAACGTCGAAGTTCCATGCTCAATCCCGGTGTCGTCCGGGAAAGTTCATCGGATTTTTCGGCGCGGTCCCCCCTTGTCTGTTGTACAAATCACACTGTATGGCGCATGCCCGTCTTCAGTTGCCCAAAATCAACAAAACGTCAGTAGTAAATCAAAGAACATGACTGGTGACATAAATATTATATAATAGTTAATACTGACAGTCGTCTAACAATATCATAAACAGATTGACTGTTACTGTAACATAGTATTAAACATTCTCAGATTGGAATCATCCCACGAGATAAATCCCGCCATTTGGCTCATGTCAAGAGGAATGCTGGGATATCCACATGTCTTGCCGTCTGGTAGACAGAACGCGTGCCCCTGGCAGTATTGATGACGGTGATAATAGTGTTATGTGTTGCCTCGTATCAAGCAATCGACACCTTGTATTTGACCAGAATGTAGATAAACCAAAGGTTCTTCCTTGTATCAAATTTCTGCCTAAAGGAGTTTGGTAACATCGCACCTGCCAGTTTTGTGCATGGATTAAAACTCTTGTGATGCCACACTTTTATTCATAATGATTATGCTGGGAGGAAAAGTGTTTCAAATTGTTTCAAATTTGTAAATTGTTATACTAATTAATTATTATTATTTATTGTAGCCGTATTTATCAAATATATAGATTACTTTCAGTATTAACAGAACGAAGAATGCAAGATTTAATACTTTGATAAAACCGACAGAAGCTATAATCCAATTAATAATAAATGGGCTTAAATTGGATATACACACGGTTACCAGAAGGGTTATTTAAATAGGATACTAGGACAATTATTGTTTGTGCAAACGGCCTTATTGTTAATTCCAAGAAAAAATATTCGCCAAAATCTCTACAGGTAGGCTACATACAGGTGAAGATGGTCAAATTAAATTATTTTAAGTAAGCTTTTGTTTAGTATGGTTGATTTAATCATACCTAGATATGCTCGTGTAAAAATGAAATAGAGTAGGTATGTACACCTGTACAGTAAAATTTATTGCAAAATAACATGTACGCTTTGCTCTTGTTATTTTCGTCTTGAAGATGAATTTGGCAATATGTAGCCACGCGGTCCCCTATGTACTTGATCAAACGGAAACCGAAATCTGTTGACAGATTGGCATTTAGTAGGAGAAACACACTGGTGAGGAAGAAAAATATTTAGGCACCAGCTAAGAAAGGACAAATTATGTTTATTGGAAGCTCTTTTAGCAATACACGTGACCAATATGCCTGGAGGCCGGAAGTATCCTGGCCCCTCCCGACATCGAAAACCACGCAAAATGGTGAATCTGTGAGAATTGTTGATGTTTAGCGTTGATAAAAACAAATTATAGTGTAGATCAAAGACAAATGATGATATTAGGATTTATATAGAAGTTATCAAGCTGTTGTTTTCAACTTTAAATCATTATCATAATAAATATTTCCATTAAGCATAACAAGCCATACTATACTATGAGGCGTCTATAAGCCTGTGCAACCTCATCAGAGACAACACAATATGTAAGATAAAACATTATTATTTCCAAACAAAACCATGCAATCAAATGTCAGATAAGTACAAAAGTGCATTATTGACATTAATGTCTGTCCATACATTCTTACATTAAAACTTTTATGATATTAAACATACCCCGAAATATTTCTTTTCGGGGAAGGCCGTACCATAAATAATCTTTGCGGGGAGTGGAGCGAAGCAAAATATTTTTATCTTGTTGACTATGGAATCCCAAGCTACGTTGAACTTTTTCCTTCTCAATATTTTAATGTTCAACCTTTTTTTTTTTTGGTTTTATTACTCATTTATTATCATGTGTGATTAAAGAAGGTACTTCAATCAACGAGGAAAGAGAAAATAAAACAAACTTAAAGGCCCGATGTGCCATTTTAGCGCCATATGAATCACTTGCTAAATACATGTATATATAATACCGTGAAAGGTATATCTCGAATAGGAATATCAGTCCAAAAATGGTTCAGTATTTACAAATATATTCATCGACCTATGATAGGTGAAAAGCCTGTCGCCATTTTGTTGTCCACGAAATTGTAATGATAGGCCTGCTTTAAATCCGATTGAATTCAAGCCGGAACACTATGTAGCGTTGGTATTTTGATTCTGTTTTCTTAAAGCTACATTATGGGAGATTTCTCACTATAATTGTTGAAAACTAGATGATGTCAAGGGAATATGCTGAAAATTTCAGTCATATTGCTTCACTCTAAGCCGAGAAACCCGTATTTTAAAATCTTTGTAGCCTCGATTGTCATTGTTAGCGCTGTCACGATAAGTAACAAAGTCTCGATTATCCATTTTTGCGTTTAATCATCAACGGACGTTGAACAGCTGATCGGATTCAAATCCATTGAAATTGTTAGCGCTGTCACGATAAGTAACAAAGTCTCGATTATCCATTTTTGCGTTTAATCATCAACGGACGTTGAACAGCTGATCGAATTCAAATCCATTGAAAATAAGACGGCATCGGGAGTTGTTGATTATGGTCTTTTCATGTTAATTAATGTCTAATTAATAATTTAGATAACATTTCAGGGCCAAAGAAAGACCAATCTGATTAAAACCCTGCAATAGGCAGATTTAGCTCTTGCATAATGTATGTTTAATGAAATGTTAAATAATCAATCTAAGTATGTGTTAGCGTTGGATTAAACGGTGAGAAATTATATCTATTTAGCGAAAAATGTCAATGGCGCATCGGGATTTTAAGAATAAGATAATAATTTTAATAATTATTAACAACACAACAGGAATTATTTAAGTTATTTTAATTGCAACATCAATTCTTTGTTAGCCGTGATTGCATGCATACCAACGTGCCGTTAAATCACAAAGCTTGAACCGTCAAGTTCTTTGCCATTTTCAAAATGGGCATAAACATTCAAATAAGGCCACCCATTGTGCTTTAATCTGCATTGTTCGTTAAGTGGTCCAATGAATTTAACCCATATGAAACGGGGGGAAGTAGATGAATATGTAAAGTTGGGTTTCGATGTCTCATGTATACAGGCTATAAAATGTTCACTCTTAATTACTAAAACATTCTTTACAAGCGGCTGTCGTCATGCAGTGAATGTGCAGATCGAAAAAATGAGAACCATGGGTTTTTTTCGCTATGATACGAATTGTTTTTAGGATTTGTTTAAAATCTGTTTCCTTTGAACTTCTATAATCATTACTATTTACAGACTGGTAGCCTATAGAAATCCAATTAAATACTTCCCAGAACGGTACCACAGAAATACGGGAATTTAGATTTATTTTTAAAATCAATGTCAGATAATATCTGAAATTTAACAAACTGGCTATATGTGGGGTTTACCCCTTTTATTAAGTAAATAATAATGAAAAAAAATCAATGTCAGATAGTATCAAGCTTCAGTTCACACTTGAATGGGGTATACCCATTTTATTCAAGTATATAATAATAATATGGCGCAGCGCAACCAGACCGTATAATTATGTATTAAAATGTACTGTTATTTTGGTTTATGTATAATCAGCAAGTGTGTTTAAAACGAAGAATTATTAACACAAAATTAGCGACATTAAAATAAGGGGGCTTTCTATTTCTACATTTGCATTGCAAAATAAAATAAAAACATTAATTTATATGGAAAACAACCACTGATTTTATTTCACACTACGTTTTAGCAAGTTCCTCTTGCTGTATAAGGATTTTATTTCAAAATAGTAAAATTCGTATTTCTTTTTTTAATTCAGTTTTCCACTGTATGTTTGATCTTTGGGGTTGCTGTTAATCCGAAGTACAGGAAATTGAAAGGTTTTACCTGGTATAAATATTTCTGGAAGTTCCCGGTTTTCTAGATGTATTTTTTTTTATCCCAAACACAGAAATTAGATAGAAATGAATATCCTATTATATCATATGTTCAAACCAGTTTTCTATGTGTTCCTTTTCTCAGACAGTTTTCAATGTACGTGTCGGTTATGATCAGCCAGTACATGAAATATTCAAAATGTTATATAAAATCCTTCTGGGTGTCTTTTTTTTCAAGCTTTACATGTAGCTTTATATGCATCTCATGCAAACGAAGTAAGGGAAGAACCCCTTATATGTCTGTTAATATGTTTATAGACAGGTTTATGTACACTGATAATGAATGGGTAATAAAAACGGTATTTCGGGATTCTCAGGGCTCGGGTCTTCATTTTATACTCTCTTAGCAAGGCTACACATTTTAAGAATCTTAGAGAAATATACTGCATACAGTTTTATTTGGGGTTTAACAGGGAGTGTAAATTATCATGATTAAAGTCTGAAAAATGTACAGAATCAGTGGATAATTATTTAAGCAGTAGCAGAAGTTCTGCTGTCACGAAACAGACACTTCAGAAAATAGACTCGATTAGTTCTACCTTTGATGTTAACTCACAATCATCAACTTAGTTAGGTCTGGTAAATCTCTAGCTGTCGTCACAATGACATGTCATATGACATTGCTATTGGTTTGACGATCATCAAAATCTAGTTTCTTGAACAAAAAGAACATGCAAGAATTTGCCTCACAGCACCGTGTAATATTAGAAAACAGATCTCATAGTTCCTCGTTTTAATGCGTCTGTCAACCTAATAACCCTATATGATGTGTATAGCATGTTTTAGATTTTATTGTCGCGTACACTCCCATTTTCGTTCCGTCTGTTCCGTTAGTGATCTGGTTCTATGTAAGCTGTGCGCTCTTATACGCTTGTTTCTTGTTGCATAGCATGTAGCCAAAATGCACTTTAACTATGGAGTTAATCGGGAAAACCCAGATTAAAATTATAATATCATAGTTGATTGCTTTTCGTTAGGCGTTAAAGGGACACATGTATATATAATATGAACAAAGCTTGCGATTAGACAAAAATAAGTTTGTCTGCGCCGATATCAGTTGTCGCTTAAGCAATTCACCGAAAAGGTTATTGGATATACATTATAACACATAAAAGAAAAATTATTTCGGTTCATTTGGTTTTGTTATAAAAAAAAATGCCGTTTTGGGTTTGTACCTGTAGGTTATTTAAGATATGGGTTTGTACTTAAGATTTGTTTGTTCCTAACCAACTAACTAAATCCACATAATGCCAAAGTTCAATTGCGAACTTGCAAAGAATATCCACATTTTATTTTATTATTTTCTTTCGATGCAGACACAAACCGGTTAAAATACTGATTTTGTACTGCATTTTGTACAAATAATACAAAATTATTCAGAAAACTTCACAATAACCATCTTTATTCCTTTGGAAAATATATTTTTAACAATTTAACACTGATGTCAACCATCTTTACAAAAAATAGTTCTGCTCCCTCTGCACCACCACGGAATATCCTATATTAAAATATCCTTGGGTTAGATTCTAGAGAAGAAGTACCAACCAATAAGAAACATAGAGTTACACAGTACAGATCCTACGAAGACTTGAAAGAACGTGGAGGTTAGAAAGGACCTCAGTGAAAATCCAGACGATGGATGTTGTCGACCACTTCTTTCTCCAACTCTAGACACAACACTGGTTGTAACAGTTAATTTCTCTAATATCTTCTTTTGTTCTCTGTCCATTTCTTCTTCAATCAGCTCGAAATAGACGTAAACAAAGTGTTTACAGTACTCCAGACAATCGCTCTGTAGCAGAAGATAGGTCTTGTCCGCTATTGACGCCATGATCACATCCAGGGATTTCTGGGACACCGTCAACGTTCCAATGTAAAGACATATGTCGTATTTAACTTGGGTAATATATGGTGTGTCCACTTGCACGAGGTAGCGGTCAGTTTGTTCCTCAAATACGACGTGGTATCTTCTCACTGTAGTTGGAGAGATTAAAAACTGCTCAAGAGGGCATGGTGAAACATATTCCCGGGACACCAAAGTGGACACATTTTTCAGGTCGCTATCTTTGACTGCCCAAATAGAAGCATGAATATCCTTGATCAAGATACAAAATACAAACTCCTCATCCTTCTCGTCTTTCAGGCTCGGGTGTGAGAAAATATCATAGCGGCCATTCAAAATATCCCAAGTAATATTAGTGATTTCCCACTGAAAGTTGCTCTTGATGTATTCCTCGTCCCTCAACCCAAGCTTCTCTTCCAACTGTCGTTTCCGAATAGCTGTTGACGATGTCATGGTCCAGTAAAATCCAGTTGTCCACTTAGGAGAAACAGAAAAACCTCTAATATGTATAACAGGAAATATTATTTGGACGGATTCTTGGTTTCCGGTTTCATTATATTACGTAGTGGGAAAATTCATATTTAAATACGCCTACACATACAATTTTGAATCTTGAGGAAATTTGATATTTCCTTGTTAAAGAAACACAATCGTCTTTTATAGAGAGTCGATATCAACGTGGATTTGAAAATATGCAAATCTTTAAAATACTGTACTATTGATTTGGCAAATGTGATTCCTGAATAAATTGGGTTTTTTTACTTTAAAACTTGTATCAGCATGCATAGGTTTGAACATACAAGCAAGATAATATGTTTTACAATTTATGCATGTTTAACATGATACAGAATAAATTTACACAATGATAATCCACATGTTTTGGTATCCGGTTTCGGGGTCGTGATAAATGCAGTCAAGTGTGTGAATTACTCAGAAAAATGAAAGATAAGCTGTTAAAAATTTAACAGAGGTGAACTGCCAGTAGCCTAATTTTGTCAATCTCACTTATATATTATTAAATTTTGGATATGATATAAAGAAAATGCATTTCTAAAACATGGCTTTCCTTGTCGGTAAATATTTGTGATAAAGTGTGCTATGAGGAAAATTTTGGCTTGACAATGACGCTAAGGCCTACTCTTATAATATCGAATTCCAACTGTCAAGGGGACTTTTACGTGCACGCCAATGTGTACACGGGTCCTCGGTTTTTCATCCAATCCAAACGACTAGACAGCTGTCCTTATCAGGCCCCGCTATAATATGGGTGTGCAAATGTAATAGAAAGGATGCCAGCATGCAAAGATTTGTAAACAACACTTAGTTAACAAACGGTATGATTAAAGTAGCTAAGTCTCTAAATCAATATCATCCAAAATCTTCGACATTGAAAACACGATTTATTTGTAAGTTTAAATCAACATTGATGTTGTGATCTTACCGGGAAAAGATGGTCTTCTGATATCCAATATTTAAGACAAAATAAACATTTTACAATTGGTACACGAATCGTGTACTATAATGCTTTTCAACGCTATTTGTAATAAAGGACTCGAAAAACGAGGCTAGGCATATTCCACAAGTCATGTCAAACGGTGGCGCTATATTCTTATCTGGAGAGCATGCCCAATAAATACTATCGGCGTAGACTGGAATAACCAGAAGCTAGAGATTGAAATTCGATTGAGAATACTGGCGTATGTCGCCGAACCTAACTGATTAGAAATTACAGTAAAAACAGAAACGATTGAATATAAATCAATTTATATACCTTCATATTACATTAGTGTATGCGTTGCGACCCTTTTGTGTCAATTTCTAGGTCCCAAATATTAGCGACTTAGCCCCTTTAAGTATAGCTTCCGTTATACCACCAAAACCCAGATACACTACGACATTTTTGAATTTTTGGTGGGGTTCCATCCCTCCGTTTTCGCAAATTCAAAAATAGCCAGGTGACCCCAGGTTGTTTTATTATAAATAATTCAGCAATAAATATTTTATAGTTCTGCTATGGTCTATAGTTTCTCTTAGTAGTATCTTTGTATGCTATGAAACCTTTTTTGACGTAGTCTGCAATTATTCATCTGTCCAATTCAATATGAATCAGGATTTACGAAAACTTTTAATAAATTTTCTATCCACTGTAACTTACAATGGTAAATTCGACACTGAAAAAAAACCCTTGTGATGTCACTCCCTCTTCCTCTTGGTGCCCTAAGCACGTACTGACGGTGCTGTTAATGGGTAATTCGGACCCATTTAGCCTAACTAAACTTTTTTTGAAGTTCATGTTTTTTTAAAATATATTACTCATTCACGGAGACATCTATTTTAATGAGTGTAACATAAATCATAACTTTAAATTATTAGGACGATGAGAGTATGGGCCGTTTGTATATATAGCCTTAAACTTTTATAAGGAATTAGACTTTTACTCCACAAAGTTATCTCCTTCCCCAAACCACAACAAGATGACATTTGTTGACATCAAAACCTTTGAAGTTAGACTTGTTTGCTTCTTAACTATCAATAACTGTCATCAAATAACAATAAAGACACGAATATGAATGAGAAACTCGGCTTTACTTCAGCATCTTTTTCATGACTATAAAGAACCATGATCCCTGCACGTTCAGTTGCTGATAAGAAAATAGTTTGTTCATAGATCTCCGTATCAACACTCACTGACGAAATCCAATCTGAAACTGCCAATCACTTGCAGAAGTAACACACCGAAGTCGCGACCACCCTCGCTTTCCCAATTTTGATGAAAGAGGGGTTACACGTAGCCCGAGTTACGTCATTGATAAGTAAGATGAGGCCGTTTCAAGCAAAGTAAAGAAAATAAAGTGGTTGACAGTTATATAAATAAAGTTGAAAGAGTTGTTTAGGCGAGTAATTAAGGCAGATAAATAAATACGTGTATATCAATTATACATACAGATACACTACTTGGTTACTTGACTCCAGCTTTTACATTTAAAAAAAGAAACTTTGTTGGGGTAAAGTTTCTTTTATGCCATGTGCAGTAAAGATACCTCATTAATTAAATAATGTACATATGTATATATCCAGATGATAACGATTCGCTTTGTATGGAGAGATTTTGAAAATTAGGTTGCTTGCGGTAGGAAGTAATCACCTGGGTAATTTAGTGTCCACTTAACACAACCTAGCTAATTTTTTGCTCCTTTCTTCAATAGCGTATGCATTGGAAAGGTCTACTTATAACGAAATGGAGTTTGTATGGAGAGATTTTGAAAATTAGGTTGCTTGCGGTAGGAAGTAATCACCTGGGTAATTTAGTGTCCACTCAACACAAGCTAGCTAATTTTTTGCTCCTTTCTTCAATAGCATATGCATTGGAAAGGTTTACTTATAACGAAATGGAGTTTAGCGTCCTACTTTTCTGCACCGATTGGGCTAATACAGTCGGGCATACGCCATGAAATGTGCTATGACTATGAGTGAAATTTTGCATTCCAACATTCAAGGGTTACTATACATACATGCGCGCCAATTTGTACTCTAAGACTTTGTGTAAGTCGGTTTCTCATTCCATCCCTTGTCATGGGGAAACCATGCTGGAACTTTCTTGGCTGGGATCTTCTGCTCCTTAATTACTAAGAGATAATGGATCTGGCATTGACAAATTTAGTGGGAGAGTAAACTAAGCATAAACTTGGTCGACTTATATAGTATTTAAAAATACTTTAATTACTTTTTATTCTCCTAAATAATTATCCTATAAATGGTTAATAACTGTATGGTTCCATCTGACCACGGTATTACACAGCACAGAAAAATTGTATATTTAAAAATCAAAAGATGTACCCAACCCAAAGAAAGAAAAATTAAGTTGGCATAGAAATTATGCACAAAAATAATCAACAGTATTGGATTATATCAAATTCCAGTCATTTGAACAAAACATGTTAATTTTTTGGTTTCTAAATGCATCGGATTTAAAGTTCAAACGAATACTTTAAAATTGAATACCCTTGTATCAGTTGTATACACAGAGATAGAGTTCTTCAATTCTGTTACGACAAGAAAATAATCGCTTTAATTTTGTATATTCCCCCTATCTGTGTCCTCCGACTTAATGGTCTTAAAGGCAAGCTTTTGAAATTTAATTGAGATAAGAACGGGGAGAGGCAGAGAGAAATTGTTTTTAAGATAAATGAACGGTAGTTAATGGGTGATAACCTCTAGAGATTGTAGATCAGCTCCAAGTACCGTTATCTTCACTGTTATATAAATATACCCGACATCTCTCTTTTAGTTGTATACAAAACAATGCACTGGGATTCACTGTTTTCTCTACAAATACCAAGATTGTCCTGGTTGCCAGTTACCATGCTCCTGGGCATGTCAGTTCAAGCTAAACTTCACAGAACTATAATTAATTGCCACATACTAACCCGTATATCTCTTCGAAAATTTAGATGGAATGAAAATTGAAACCCCTTAGCTTGTACAAATACAACTGCATTTATAATACCACTTAAATATATACAAAAAGAATATTGAGAATAATTAATAATTTGTTTACTACATGTATTTTACATTAAGTTCCCCGTTCAAGAGTCCGGTGGGTCATTACGTCGCTGATCGAATGGTTAAAATTGAAGATCATCACGGTGCCTATATTCAAGGATTATCTTATAATATAGTTATATTTTGCAGAGTAATATATATATATATGTATGGTTATAATATTATTATACACAGTTACGTGTGAAGATGACTTTCTGTGAGGTTTGTTCAAAATTATGATGTATGATTATATTTGAAGATTACCATACAAAGTCATATAATTTGAATATCTTTATGTGGTTATATTTGAAGATTATTAAGGTTATAGTTTACGATTATTAGGTATGATTATATTTGAAGATTATTAAGGTTATAGTTTACGATTATTAGGTACGATTATATTTGAAAATTATTAAGGTTATGAGATAAAGAATATTAAAGTTATATTTCAATATTATTATGATTATATTTTATAGTTATGAGATAAGATTATTATGGTTATATTTTAAGGCTATGAGATAGGATTATATTTGAATATTATTAAGGATATAATTCAGGGTTATAAAAATGATTACAATGGAGATTATTAAGGCTATATTTTAACGTCTTCATTAGCCCAGTCGAAGAAAAGTAGGAAGTTGAGTCCCATTTCATTTCATTTATATTTTAAAATTATGAGATGGTTATGATATTATTTTAAGATTATGATATATGGTTGTATTAATCAATCATACTTATTTTAAATATTAATTAGAAATGATTTGTGTGGCTATGTGTGAACATTATTTTCTATAATTTGATGATCGATTTATACAACTTAATTTTGTTTCGTATTTCAGGCTTATTTTCTGGAGTTATAATGTTTTGTCTAGATTTGAATTATAAATAATACTGAAAATGGTTTGAACTACTGATATCTTTTAACAATGCTTTCCCGTGGTTATTTTGACCTTAGCATAATTCCAGAATGGGTATTTGGTGGTTTGCAGGGACAGTTTCAAGTTTTTGGGGTACTAGCTATATAAAATAATTTGATAGTATTCAACAATTTGAAAAGCTGGTTGCTGTGGAAACTTAGTTATAAAAATATGTTATTTGTATTCATAAATTCTTTATTGTTCTTCCTCTAACAGAACTTATGAAACTTAACTGCTACAGTGCAAAAAGAAATTTCCTATGCCGTTAAAGTCATTCATGTTTAATCGGTTATATATCAATTAACCTCTACGTCACTATACAGAATCCTAAACCACAACTCGTACGCTATAAACATCGAAATACGAGTATAGCATCGTCTCGGGCACGAGTCACGTGGTCTGATTCCTGTATTTAAACGTCACGTCTGAAGGAATTAGCTTCAAATGTACACGAGGAATTAACAACGGTGCTATAGGGGAATGTGTATTACCTAATTTAACTAATTAATGGTGATAACAAAGGATAAGTTCAAAGACTTCGCTGGGTTATATTCAAATTTCCAGTATATTCTAAAAATCTTTACACTCGTAGAAACTGCAGTGTTTTAGCCTATAAATGTTGTATTAAGATTGTATTGAAGACTTGAAATGTTAAGTTAACTTGAGGAATCTTTAAATGTTCATGTATGTATAAACAAACCATAAGACATTCTGCTATCACAGAAATACGAACTGGGTAAACTTTAAGTTTTTTGAAACTGTGTTTTGTGAACATAGATAAAAGGTAAATATATTATATTTTTATCCTATATGTATGTATTATGCATATATACAAGATCTCACAAATTCTGATTGTCAATTGAATCGGCACAAAACAATTCTTGCAAATTTGATAAACAAAAAAGAAGAACAAATACTAGAAAACTTTAAAACAAAATTGTAAAACAATTATGCATTGTATAATTCCAAATCTGTGATTCAAACCTATATCGTGACATATTCAGCCATTTGTTAATGTTTTAGATTAAGGAATAACACCTCTAGTTTTAATTAATCTAAATAGTTTTTTTTAACTGAGACAAATATATGCATTTGGATATAATTAGTTGTATATCCCCATTTAATGTGTAATTATTCAATGACTGTATCAATGGTAGGCCTACTGAAATTTCTCTGATATTTCGGGGCTGAATGAACCATCGGTGATTATTCTTAATGGTGGGAATGAATGATTACATGTTTTAATCAATAGAAATTGAAGTTTATGTAAGGTTCAAAAGCATCCCCAAACTGTTTACAGGTTATGGGGAGAGATGGCAGAAAGATTTTCAGTTGTTTCGTTCTTTCCTCTTCTTGTTTTTTTCTTAAAACACCCCAAGATATTTTGTTTATTTTGCACTGTAATTTCACATAGAATGTTCTAGTACAAAGCAGTAGTATAGGTCTCAAACTCACAGTTTCCAAAGGGGTTTTAAATAGTCATTCCTAAGGTCTTTTAAAAACTTCTAAAACATTTCACTATGCTTCATATTATATGCAATAGATTTATATTTCGTATTGTCAAAATTATTCACGATCATATTCAAATGGGTGGTAATTTAATATCTTAGAATAAATATTCACAAATTATGTTCATATGAACCACAAAACGAAAATTATCTTCAAGTTGTAAAAGAAATGAAAACCAGATTTAAAATTTATATCAAAGATAAAACCATTAATTCATACAGGCCTAATTTTTTTCTGATAGTGTACTCAACAGCTGAAGGAATGCACAATTTATAGAATCAGGGAGATTTTTTCACAGTTTATAAAATAAGCACAAACAACCCTAACTTTCAGTTGATGAACCTGGAAAAATAATAACAAATAGACTAATATATAAAAATAATTTCTTATAATCGGATAGTGTCCTACGAAGAGCAAGATTGTCGTATCTGGTACGTCACACTGCTATTAAGATTCACTAAAAATAAAGTCTGAAAAATAGGATGGACGAATAAGATCTGAAAAGATAATAGACACAGACTTGTTAAATTTGTCGAACATATCATAATAACAACCACGACGAGCTTTTAAATACAGACTTTATTGTAGTATGGTAAATAGCATCACTTCCTAAGCATTTTAAATTTTAAATGTTTTTTTTTTTTGGTCTAACGCCATTCCTTTTTCTATCCTGTAACCTAATCTGTTCTCCGAGGAAGTTGGTGTAGCCATTTCCGGTGCTAACCGACTGGTTGTTTTTAGGCTGGTGATACACTTTGAATTATTTTTAAACTGTTTATATAAATCAATCGATCTTCTAGAAAAGTGATAACTGAACATTATGTAACATTTAAGTGTCATATAAATATTGTGAAACTCTGTATTTATATACACATCTCAAAACATGAGTATAACAACTACTCATATGATAGTTTACAAGTTTCGGTGGGGGGGGGGGAGAAAATAAAACAAAAGCTAGCATTTTCTCATTTTCTGGAGAGCACTGGTTTGTTGGAGAGACGGACTCTTTAAATCTAAAGCTGGACTTTTTTGGGGGGAATATCAGAACGTAAGTTTTTGTAAATTATTTGTTACAGATCGTGTTTATGAAAGGGACAAGACCACAAAATGCCTCGTAGAAGGAAAGAAGACCAAGAAAGAGAAGATAAGTTTATTAAACCCGTGCAAAGAAATGCTGCCAACGCCAGAGAACGATCTCGTATGCGAGTTTTAAGTAAAGCTTTTGGCAAATTAAAAACGACTTTACCGTGGGTACCAGCGGATACGAAACTATCAAAGCTGGATACGTTACGACTTGCTTCAAGTTATATCGCCCATTTACAGCAAATTCTTGCTTCTGATTTTGACGTCATCCAACATTCTTATGTACATCCACTGAACCTGGTGAGTATTTTTGAATACGATATATATTAAGGAAAGTAAAAGCATACAGTTGATATTATTTAAATCTTGGAAATAATCAAATCCAGCTTTCAGAAGAAAACGCCACAAACACCATTCCAGTTTTTTAATGTAACTAATAATACAGTACAAACTCGCCTCAGATATAACTTGCTAATTACTGTCTGAGTGGGTTTCAATATTAGAGCTTATGCGTTCAATTGTTAATAGCTTTGTCTAATATGTTACATAAAACAGCCAGTAAAAGCGCAATGTGGTAGAAAGCCATGCACATTTCACCTTATTAAAATTTAACAAAATAAGGGCAATATAGATAGTAAGTAAGACGATTAAACAAACACATCTAACCGTCTTGTTTCTCCGATGTCCGTGGCTAGAAACAAGTGTTCATTTAGGCATCGAAAGACAACTACAAGAAATTAAAGATAGCGAAATTAAATAAATAGAGAATACACCGAATTTTAGATACATATAATGTAGGCTACGTTAGGACTATTCGATTTTAATAATTTTTGAACAGTTATGCCTTCTGACAAGACTTCTTTTGCTTAATCTATATGTTCCCATTTAATCAGAAATGTGGGCCCTCAAACATACTCTGTTAATAAAAGACTAGAGACCTGTATGTAAAGAGAACAATTAAATCACTGCGGGGGCGGAATCAAAAATAAATCAGTGATAAATCACCTGTATTTAAATTCAATCCAAAAATAATCTTGGCGACGATGGTCAAAACAATCGATAGATGAAACATGTTTTAATACGAAACTGGTCTTTAAGTTGCAACAGATTTCATTCATACATTTCTGCGATTTATCAAATTTTTATCAGTTTTCTCAAGTGTTTTATTTATTTATTTCAACGCCATTTTCAGAGTATTCACCTAAACATGTGTTAAAATATATCTAAAAATGTCCAAGTTGTTGATAAATAAAGATACATATTTTGCCGTTATTGCTTTAAATTATTCCATTTAATACCAATAGAGAACTTAATATTCCAGAAATGCTCGAAAAATCCACAATTTCCATAAATTGTGCAAGTAGACTATTAATATAGCATTTAAAACCGTTTTATAAGTTTTTCTTCCCGTCTTTATTATCCCGGTTGGTGTAGAGAAGTAGGACGTTAAGCCCCATTTCATTTCATAAGCCATTCCTTTGGATTTCCCCTCCATCCCTTTCTTTTTTTTTTTTTTTTTTTTTTGGCGTTGCATTAAAATTTATCGTTATGCGTGTTGATTTCACTTTTATTTATGCGGCTAAACATTACACGTTCAGGGTCGTTACTGTGTGATTTTTCACAGCAGTCGCATTGTAGGGTGCCGCCCATAATTAGCTCGATTGAAATAGTATACTCCTATCGTTCCGTTTTATATTTCCAATTTACATACATCACATTTGTTGAATGTGATGTTTTATCTATATGGTATTTTCCTAAAAAAGGACGATAAATTTTAATGTAAAGTTTATCGACATTAGATTCGGGCCAAACATTCATGCCAGACATCTTTTTAAGGATATTGTTATCAGTGTTATTGTTAAGTTTCTCTTTTTCAAAACGTTGAGATTACAAAATATGCCAATACTTCTATTGTACGATATTTTATTCATATTCTAAGAAAATAAAGGTCTTTTTATATAAAACTTTACCATTTTGCTTTCTCATCAGTCGCTGGCTATGTTATATGTGAAAATCTATAGTTGTGGGCTTAAGCTCAACATGAACCTAAGTATAATTAGAAAATGTATGATTATAGAAATTGACAAAATACATTCCAATATTTAAAGCCCAGACATCAGAAATATATAGTAACCAACCATATACATGTAATATATACAATCAATCCTATTCTTTATGTAAACTTTTATACCCAGATGCGCTTAATTACACTAACATAGTACATGGTTTTTCTTACTCTTGAACTCGTATATGTGAACAATCTGGGTTGTTGTGCCTTTAATAAAGAACGTTTAATTACAAAATAAAGTATTTAGTATTACCTACTAACATTCAGTTCAGATAGCTTTAGAGAATTTATTCGTTCAGTTCCAATATAAATATAAAGATAGGTTGTTGGGGAACAAAACATACGCCCACAGCAGCTACATCGTCTGGGCAGTCAACAAGAGTTGTAGCATATTTTTACTTTTTTCGGTAATGAAACATTTATAATACACTAAAATCTGATTAAGAGTAACAACTCATGAAGTAATTATCAGAAAACCATTAGAATTTATTTGGTTTTTATAAAGTTCTGCTCCATGCTAATGTTTAATATACGAAACTTTTAATATCATGGATTTAGCTGTTCAAGTCATAAAAAATCATTGAAAAACAATATACTTATTCATCTCAAGATCTTAAACTCTGTGTATCAATCTGAAGTCAATTGGATGATAACTTTGGCCTCTAGAGCGTCACAAGATTTTTCAAAGTGATCAAGGGTCATAACTTTGGCAGTAATTATCAGAAATTGTTGAAAATCAATAGGATTCTTCGTCTCATGGGCTCAAACACTGTGTATAAATTTAAAGTCAATCGGGTATTATTGTTAGCCTCTAGAGCATCCACAAGATTTTTTGAAGTGATCGAAGGCCATAACTCTGGCTGTAATTATCGAAAATCGCTGAAAATGAATAGACTTCTTCGTCTTATGACCTTAAACACTGCGTATAAATTTAAAGTCAACCGGATATTAACTTTAGCCTCTAGAGCTTGTGGACGCCGGACCGATGGACGGACGGACCGACGGACGGACGGGGGCGACGACAATATACGACCACATTTCCATGTGGGCGTATAAAAACTATATTACTGAAAGATAATTGAAGTACTACTATGTTTTCTACTTTACAGATTACAATCAAATATTACACCAACATTATTTTTTCCATAAAAAAATAACCGGTGGATTGATATAATGAAAAGTCGTCAAAAAGTCGCCGGATAATTATGTTGCTAAAACATAAGTTCTCAGAATCTATGGTGTGCTCTGTGGTCTACATTCTTTAACTTCGTGTGAAAGAGTCTCCTGAAGCTAACATTATTAAATGGCGTCTATTTGATGTTTTTGGTTGTCTTATCAGTTTCTGTCTTCACTGGCACCCAGATAAATTAAATATGTAAACATAAGCTTACATTTCAATTTAAACTGGTAGAAATAAAATTCTAGAACTGGTGACTTTATCAGATCTACCTCTATGTCGTTAGAGTGCTGTATACTAATCTACCGATTAACATCGACAAATATACTTTACACCTTACTTACACTTGTATATAAACTTAAGTTTATTAAAGATAACGAGGTTAAATTTAATGAATTCTGAAGAAACAATTTTTAGTTTTTAGACAAAAATTTCTAATAGTCGATTAGTTTTTTTGTTTTGTTTTTCTGTTTAAGACTGCTTTAAGATGTATTATTTGTATACAATTTTATGAAAATATATATAGTTTTAACCATAATATTGTATTTATTCAATTTACAATGATCAAATATATGTATCTATATTAAGTTTATGTTTACCAAATTATATATCCAATTTACAAACAAATCAATTATCCTTATCCCATTTACAGGGATCAATTATCTTTTCTGCATTTACGAAATTCAATATGCGTGTAACATGGTTTACACTACTTATAATAAAAGCAACCATATTACTTTATATTATGCTCAATGGATCAAGATAAATTAACTGCTCTTCCATTATGAAATCTTTTAATAATCGAGTATATTTTTTAAAGTTCATTTGAATCATTTTAGACTATAGTTTTCAAAGTGTTTAAATTATCAATATTCAGATAAGAAATATATATATATATATATATATATATATATATATATTCAACTTACGAAGATCGGTATCTTTGTTTGAATAATGCTCAGTTACACAGACAAACCGTATAACATATTTCGTTTACATAAATCAACCATCTGTATTTAATGGATGGAGATCAGGGATGGCCGCCTAGAAAATCTTGTCAATGACGCCACAGATACACCGTTGGGCGACCGATAGTGAAACTCCGATAATCTGCCGGGGTGCACTGACTAACGGTATACTATGGTCCTCAAAATTGGCTATTTTTAGATTTCCTGGATCTCACTGTGTGTTTAATCATTCAACACTAAAAAGCCCAAGTGAACAGTCAAACAGCTGAAAATGCGCCCTCCGAAGTCGTTGTCTTTCGGGGCCAAATGCTGTCGGACTTTCTATGCGCCTGCTGTCAGCTTTTAACAACTCTCTGAATATTGGCTTGGAAAATCTACATTTACGAAAAAAAAATGTTATCCGTAAAGTCCTCAAAAGGGTTCACTCGAGGTCAGAATACTCTCAATGGGCCGCAAAATTCGTCCAAATCCTCAAAAACGCGTCCGCCACATGTTGAGGAATGCTTATCTGGCCTTTGGTCCGATAAAGTGTCGGTTTCTGTCGGAGTTTCTATACGCCCTCCCCAGTCATCGTCTATCAGAACCGACTGCTGTAGGACTTTCTATGCGCCCACTGTCGGCTTTTAGCCACTCAGAAGCACCGACAAGGCCGATAGTTGGACCGTTTGACTCCGTCCGAGTTATCTATTCAGTTTTCAAGATCAATATTCAGTTTGCATGATTCCAATGTTAGTTTACAGGGATCATATATCGCTATTCCTTTTACTAATTCTTATTATCTATATAAGTTTAAGAAAACCAACTACATATATATATTATTAAAAATGTAATTATCTATATTCAATTTACAAAAAGATCGATTAGTTAGAGTTAGACCTACCTGCTGATCAGTCTAATTCTACAAAAGTTCAGTTTGCAGTTTGAAAAGATGAATTACAATTATCAATATTCGCTTAAATATTAATTATTTAGTTTACATTCAATTTACAAGATCAATATACATTTACATTTACAATAATCAATTAGGCTAATATTGGACGCAAATTGGCAATATCTGCTGGACAAAGAATGGCATGGGCATAGGTCATATAATATACAGGAGTAGCACTACCAGATACCAAATGTTCTACATCATGCAAATAGAAACGCGCGTGCATAATGCACTAGTCGATCCGCTATTCTGGGTATGGTAAAAAAATAATAAACAATAATGACATGTTATTGTTTATAATATCCATCATTTTCATATATATACAATTTATACATTAATTATACATAATTCTATTTTCTAGACATGGCCGTTTACATTTAATGGACGTGTGGTGACGGGTGGTGACGGAAAACCCGCAGATCCCTTGAAAGTTCCGACCAAAATGGAAATATCTGATGGTGTGTGCTGACAGACAGCTACATCCGGTGACGTCATAGCATACACACCGGATGTGACATACACGAGTGATTCGTGTCAAAGTGTATTATGGAAACATTAATAACCGGACCAATGTCATGACAAAATGGAGCAAATATTTGTAAATTTGTGCAACAATTTACCCTGAAAATAAATTATTTATAGTGAGTGCCAAATGTCTGTAAATGTCAAAATAAACTTTGTCAAGTCATCTTTACAAAAATCTTGAGTTTACGTACATCAAGTAGTTTCGGTTCCTGAGTTTAGCAACTATTATTTAAAAACTACTTAGTTTTTATTTTGTGAATCTGTTGAAAGAAAAGAGTGATTGACGTTTTACAAGAAAGATGGACTAAATTATATCGATAGACGAGATGCTGATCTTATCATAAATTACAGACATTAAATATAGTTGGTGCTGATAAAATGTAATGATGTGGCATGTATAGGTTTTAAATACGTATTACATTAGCCTATATTATGTATTCTGAATAAAATATATTTTTAAATCTCTATGTTTAAAGCGTTAGTAGACCATGCGGGTTAAAATGTTATGTCCAGTCTGGATTGCTGCAAGTTATCGAAATATTCTAGGGGTATGTCTTCCAAGGTTTGTCGGCTAAATCGATGGATAATACTATGTATTACTTTTACATCACTGCTCGGAACATCATCATCATCATCATCATCATCGTCATCTACACATATCATTATAACAATAGCAATAATACAGAGCATGATGATGATGATCTTGTTTGTGATGTGAGTGTGAAGTGGTCGATGATGAAACTGACCATGGCGATATTGTCAGACCAATAATAATTATCCGTGTCAAGTCAAGAGGCAGTTTTTTAATTCGACAACATATTATTACCAATATAAATATCGAAACGTGGCAATTCGGCGACGGCCCACAACAGAAACAGGGCCGTAACTAGTTCAGAGCAACGAGGGGGCGGGAAGTGTTCTCAGGGGTGCTGCAGTAAAATTGACGGACAACGTATATCTATTTTTTTATGCTCGACATTTCACGGGGGGGGGGGGCATATAAATCCGTTATTAATTTCCGGACTGCCCAAACATGTCAGTTAATAGTGGACTAGTCGCTGAATGTTATATTATACATGGATTTTTCGACATGGCTTTCTCATTCTAGACTTGTGTAACGACCAAATTGTTCGCCTTGCCCAAAAATGGACTGGATTATGAGAACTAACTATGATGAAACATCAAGGTACAAGTTGGAGTAAATGTTGTTGGATAGAAAATGAAGGGGATCTATAATGGTAGACCACCTTTCAATTTGAAATGATTTAAGGATATAAATTCTCGCCTGCCTGACACAGCTGATAGTGGGAACAAATTGTAGTCAGTGTGGTTGATAAGACTAAGATAAACCAGATGAAAAAGGCCCGCCTATCTTTAATAAGAACTAATATTTCACCTATCAAATTCTTACATATGTTGACATAAATCTTGTCTATAGGAAAACAGGAGCTGACAGTGAGGAATGGCGGAGAAGATGTTTTTTATTTGATGTAAATGTGCCTTGTTTAACACATTCTAGCTGACGATATCTCTCCCAAGGGAACCACACAGCAAGCAATTAAACTATTTCCTAGTGGTTTTCTTTCAAGCAAGAACTAAGTGAAAGTCGAAACAAAGGAGTGATTACAAAATGTTTGTTCATCAAGAAAATTTGAGGTTTCGCACTGAGTATCAAATATATGAAATAGTATCTTTGATTCAAAGGAGGTGGGTGGCGAAATGGTCGAACGCGTGAGCTTTATATCATATGGTATGTTATTGAGTCAAATGGTTTAGTTCTGATCATACAACACTTTTAACTGGCAAGGGGTAGGGTCGCCTGCCTAACTTCGTCGGTTTTTTCCGGGTCCTCCTACCCCACACTTCCCATATGAATGATTTAAATAATCTCGATGAACAGACACGTAAGCGTTAGGATTACCTTTTCGCCTATTCTCTATCCATAGAAAATTTAACCTTATAGTCAATCACTCTTATAGACAATACACAATGCGTGAAGAATAGAACTATACAGCTTTAATATGTATTTACTGAGAAATAGCATAGCAAATAACACGATGATATAACGTGCCATCTATTTAACTGGTCACATGGATTCAGCTGGGAATTGGAGCAGTACAGAATCTATTTTTTGTACTAGGAAGTGGGCCCCTAGCGATATTCAGCTCGTTGTTCTTGTTGTCCTTCTTCTTGGTGGCGACGCTCTTCGAAAAAGCATAATTAAGTACGGCCGACATGACACTTGGCATGCTTGTTCCTTGGACAATTGCACGTCGATTGACAAAATTCGATATTTGATGTGAACTTACGATTGCAAGATGGCGGTGATGCCGTCACGCGCTGTTCCTGGGGCCTGTTTCACGAAATTTTAACTAAGATAAAATCCAAATTTCAGTAATTTGATTGGATAATATAGATTGATTTTAGTGCTTACCCATTCAAAATTAAAGTATCTACTAAAATTTGGATTTTATCTTTAGTTAAGATTTCGAGAAACAGGGCCCTGGTCTATAGTACGCTCGCACTTATTAATCCATCACTATAAAATAGACATCCGAGGCGAAGCATTATATCATTCAACAGAAATTTAATGTATTAAATAAAGCGAAGCTCTTTAAGATTTTACAAACTAAGCACTGTTTATTATGTGTGACTGATATATAAATCTTTAAAATATTTTAAACTCCCAGTTAATTAAGGAAATTGACAATAGCCCTGACATTCAGAAGTTAGATAGCCATTTTTTCCACTTTGTATATAATATGCTATCTAATACAAGATTTATAAGTAACTTATGGCATGGCACAACCCATCTTATCAATCTACAATGCCTCTCTTATCTCCAACTGCAGCCCATTCTCCATAGTCACGTGTTATAATTAATGGAATAAGACGTGGTATTTCGTTTAGATTGTTATTTCTCCCGCTATTTCTAATAATTCATGCCTTTAGTGGCTTGCCTTCTGTCTTTATCTCGTTTTGCCTGACCCAACTACACAAAGGTTATCTCCCTTTCGATGTATTTCACAAGCGCTTGTGGTTGTGAGGTGGTATCGCCTTAAAGGGCACGGGTGTTAATTTCCGGTTTGAAGATCTGAAATTATAATATTCCGAAATTAGCAATATGACATTTTGGTTTAAATTAAGCACGGTATGAGAAATGATGCTTAAGATTATCATAGGTTAAGATATCTTATGTCACAGAGTCGTAAAGAAAGTGCTAATTGCCAGGCGTTAGCAACATGGCGGAGATCAATAAAAACTTATCAGCCTAATAACAAGTCCTTTATCAAACATGTGTCTTATTTCTGTGTCCACTTTTCACCACTTAAATAATAAATAAACACAATGGTGATAAATAGTGACAATCAATGTTGTAATTACTGATATATAAACTTTTGTAACGGGCTTTTAATTAACGATATAATTAATATTCCACTGATAGGTTAGTGGTTACAGATTTCAAAATTGCCTTCTTCCTGTAGTGTTAGCCAGATCTAATATTAACAAAGCACAAGGATGCACTCTTTGGGCAATAACGATGCAGCACATACATTTACAAACAATAGTTGGCAAGTAATCCAACAATTTACCTAAAGTATTTCAATCAGAATATTTTTGTTCACTTGCGAAGTTAATTTCTGAACTATATATTTCAACGCGAACACGACCTTAATAACACCATATATTTTTTTGTAAAAGCACCCACCCAGATTTTTTGTTCTTTTTGCCCGTAATGTAACAAGAAATCAAAGATGGCGGCGTGGAATCAATAAAAGTAATGGCCATAACTGACATTTTCGGATTGATCGATTTTAATCATTTTTGGACCAGTATGCTTTTTATTGCCTGTCTGAAAATCGATATTCCCATTTATTCTGGAATATTGGTCCCTTTAAATAGAATTATCTTTAATGAGTGAGATATCCTTGAAGTATTTTTGATGTTTTTGGAGAGTAGAAAAGTAGTTTATTATTCTACTGAAGCTATGCCATGTTATTCACGTCAAAGTATAGTCCCTTAGCTGGGGCTCGTATTTCTATTAACATAGTATTACAGCCGGCCATCTCAGAAATATTAGACTTAATAAATATTATTGGTACCTTTAATTTTGAAACTGAATATTCCAAATGAACATTTTCTGTCCAAAATATAATCGCTATTAAAAAGTACATTTTATTCTAAATTCTCGGTAGTGGAATATGTGAAAATTTAAAGTGTTACGCCCAGAATATTAAAGGTTTTTCTCAAAATAATATGTGATCGCTGTTGTCTGTATTAAATTTCCTCTTCCACAACGTCAACGTTTTATAAATGCATTTAAAGGGCATAACTAGAATAGAATATCGATTGTTTTCAATATATAGAAGGTCGATTGAACTGCATATAAAATTTATCTCGCCTTCCTAGAAATTCAATGTTCTCCTGGTAAATTGAGTCTAATAAATAAGGAATTAACGTACGGTGGTACAAAATGAAAATGAAATTAAATGGGGTTTAACCTACAGTTCTGCTCCCACTGGTCTGATGAAGACGGGCATATGCCATGCAGTGTGCTGTGAGGGAAATTTTATCCGGACAGGGCACTAAGATATCCTCTTATTTCGAATTCCAATTGTCAAGGGTTCTTTTGGTACAAGAATATAACACATTTTGGCATTTCATATTACTACAGATAAAACGACCCCTTGGGAACTTTGGAGAAAAGGTATACTGAAATAAGTTCATACCAGTTGAATTTAAAAAAAAATCATCTTCCATTTTCGATATTCCACAAACGATATGTAGGATTTAAATAAAGACCTGGTCGTTCTTGCTATAATACATGTACATGTAGTTAAAAAATAGATAATGAAAAATGAATATATTTAAAAGTTTCGGTTAAATTTCTTTATTCTGAAGTTTTGTCTGATAGTCTCGATTGTCAAGTACAATTGCTACGATAATAAACATGGTCTCGATTATCCAATTTATTATTAAATTGGTGTTCTAAACCATTAAATACCCCCACCCCTAGTCCAGTGAGTTGATTACGAGCGGGTCATGTGAATAAATGCCTAATATATAAATAAAATCAAAAGATATCTGTGTGTATGTATGTATGTATGTATGTTACCGCATCAGCCTCGGTCGCCGCGATCCACCCCAACATACATGTATGTGGTATCAAATTAACTAGCATGACCCTGTGAATATTTTAGGCCATGATTCGGTTCAATTTTGGCCCCGGGCGAAGCCGGCTACCATGCTAGTTAATAATAATAAAAACTTGAAGCAAAAAAAACCAACTTCCTACAATGTTCAGATTTAGCTCTTACATAATGCATCTTTAACAAATTACAACGTAATCGCCGAAGTTTGTGACAAATCAAAGTCTGGTAAAATGGTACCTTTAAATACCCATGAAGAGGAATGAGTTATCAGCATCAATAAAATATTTACTTATTCATTTTATTTTACTAATAAGTTCTAGAAATTCAACCCATTAAACCTGGCGGTGTGATGAAAATTGAGGGATAGTAGTTTCCTTCCAACTTCTCATTTCTCATAACATTCTCTTCTCCGCCATAAACAAGTTGACGTGAACAAGTTTGATTTTCACCGTCATCATGATACTGCTAATATCCTTGTTTTGGGAAGTTGCCTGACCCGGCAACCTCTCTCCACTTTTCTCAGGTCCCTGGGGACAATTTGTTACGAGATCCGATCCGGTGGATACATATCGTAGTTCTAATCCCGTATAAACCAACACTTTGTTTTTGCACGTGCGCTCGCGAGTAGCAGACGATAGTTGAAGTAAATATTTATTCGAGGTACTTTGTGCGAGATAACATCAGTGTAACAAGAATTAGGGAAAATACATTTAATGTTACTGTATTTATTTTCGCCACACACCTTTTTTGTCGTCTGTTTTCACACGTGCACACAGAAAATGATTACATGATAAAACACTTTTTATGACGTCACTTGACACTTCATCGTTTAAAGGGAAGACCTTACTAAATGGGCGAAACTGGGATAGAACTTGTTCGGTTACAGTTAATTTATTATGAAAACAAACCATCACTCCTCCTCACATTATTGTACGTTTACGCCATTTAATAGGAAGATTTTCTCCCTTGCTGGGATGTTTAAAAGCTAAACATTTATCAACCAAAATAACATTTTTATAATAACTAAGGTTAAAAAAGAAAATCGTGGTGTTTTTTTGTATCATTATGAATCATTGTTATAGAAGTGTTCAAAGAAATAAACAACAACCATTACCCGTGATATCAAACAGAAAAACAACTGCCACTTGCCGTATGTTTACTCGACTGAAATAATTGAAAAACAAACAGAAGTCTCACGAATATCTGGATTTTGCATATTATAATATACAAAATTTTTTTTGAATATCACTGATTCTAATAATTGTTCCACTAGAAATGTAATTCAAGATTTTCATATTATCTAACTTTTTTTACTTGCACGTCAACTTCAAAACGACTGTTACTACATGTAACTGATACAGATTTTAAGCCCCCACAGATGTCCAAACATGAAATTTTTCAGATTTTATTTCATCTACAACAGAGTGAAAAGCACAATGTATACCTTTAGAATCCTGTGGTGATCTTATTTTGTAGAAAAGTGGACTGAGTGGGCTGCCTTAAATTTGCTTTTGAAATCATCATGATAATTTGCAGCATGAAGATCACGCAAGTCCCCTGCAGTCGCACTTTAATTGTCGGGCGTTCTCGTCATTTGTTTTTACGAATGTTCTTGTGCTGGAGCAACGAACGGTAGTTCCACATAACCGAACCGCATACCACCGGTCTGGATGTCGAGGATCAATGAAATGAAATGAAATGGGATTTAACGTTCTACTTCGAACTGGCCTAATGAAGATGGGCATACGCCATAGAGTGTGATATGAGGGAAATTTTGCCCGGACAGCGGCACTACGGCCTACTCTTATATCGAATTCCAACTGTCAAGGGATCTTTTACGTGCACGCCAATGTGTACACGGGACCTCGGTTTTTCGTCCCATCCGAACGACTAGACTGTCCTTGTTAGTCCCTCCGTCCTGCATCACTGACCAATGCAGGGATCGAACACCCGACCTCCAGGCTAGCGAGCCAGCGCCTTACCCACTTAGCCACCGTGGCTCCGGATCAATATCTATTACTATACCATATATTCTTATCCGTCACTTTTTAATACGTTAGACGATATTGACAAAAAAAACCAACCCAAAAACCCCATAAAAACAAAAAAAAACCAAACCAAAAACCCCATAAAAACAAAAAAAAAAAAAAAAACCCGCTCTTATCTGAGATTAGTGCAATATGATTATAATACAGATCTATATTTCGTTTCCTTTTTTTTTTTTACTTTCGATGGCTTCCACTACATGAAGATCTGACCGGTTGTGGGGGATCGCGTCAGATGTCATACGGGCGGCTTTTGGCCATATGACGTCAGACATTTGATTAACCAATAAGCGTTGATGTTTCTAGTGGAACCCACAGTTCCGTGCACAGCACGCCAAGAACTCGCCGCAACAGACCGTTTCATTGGATAACCCCTCACACATCAACTAGAACGTGGGTTATATAACACCTATTCAAGATCCTAGTGTAGTTTAAGACAGTTAAAACTAAATTTTGTACTATAAAAAACGAAACGAAATAGGGTCTGTGCTTTAATCAGATTGTGATTAATTAGTGGGACATTAATTATATTCCTACAGTTTTCATCATCAATGCTGATTTGACTAGGGGGGTTGGATGGCCGAATGGTTAGCACGTGCTAACTGGCGTGGTTTCGAATCCCCGGTTGCACGTGACAAGGAGAAGGGTCGCCTGTCCAGCCTCGTAGGTTTTCTCCGGGTCCCCCGGTTTCCTCCCACTGCTAAAGACCCCTACGCGCAAGCGAATTTTTGAAATAAAATTAAACCACGTGTTAGTCCCGAAATGACCTAGTTTGTGTCGAGTGGACGTTAAACCCCTTTTTTTCTCTCTCTCTCTCCCTCTCTCTCTCTGATTTGACTACTAACGGGTAGATGTATGAATTTAACTATTGAGCTAAAGCTAAACCCTTTTTATTGGGAAAATGAAATGAAAACGGTGGCGTGTCTTTGTCGAGTATGCACCAGGACTGACAATTGAACATTCTCATTGATTTGATGAATGTGCTCACGGACAAGATGCGTTTTGGGTAGGTTTTTAGGGGGGGTTTGTTACGAAGCTGTTTGTCGATTTGATTCCATATATGAGAAAACTATCAAAGGGACATAACTACTGTCTCCAACACAGATCATAAAACGGAATTTTATTCGTGTTAGCATTTTCATTAGCAGGTTTTGGTTATCAAATTCTGAATTAGCTCCGAGTCCGATTGTGCTTTTAAATTGTGCATACACAAGAAAGGAACCCCTGTGTTGTAATCAGCATACGACAGCATGAACGACTAGGGTAACTAAAAGCAATTTGCCGAAAAAATCAAGTTGGCTCTGAAATCTAATTTTGTACGAAAATATATTGATACATCCCTGACTAATGGCTAAAATCAAGCGTCTACAGTCTTGGCGACGTTCACGTGTATACGATTGAGATATGCAAAAAGAAATTTGGATGAACTTGAGATCGAATTCTTTATGAAAACCATGGGCGTGGAAAATAATGTCATTAATTTGGGCGACTTCTCCAAGATTTTGCATTGCTTGAAACTCTACAAGTGTTAAATGTAAGTTAATAACAGGAATATTTTACTTCATAATATTTTATATTCTGATTTATAAATGCCAAACAGCAGGCCTAGATTTAAATATCCCACATAATAATGGGAAAATGTTTACTCTCGAAGTTCCATCAATTATTGTTAAGCCCTAGTAAGAAAAATGGCAATTTTTTTAAATGTATCATGTAAATATTATTTTATAGATGTGTTAATTTCTTCATATCATTTATTATAATTTAACTACTTCTGATTGCCTTGATTGCCTTGAATTTGTCTTAAGCTCCGGTATAAATAAATATAAATGTTTGCAAATAATCGAAGTTCATTCACTGTTCAATGTACATTTCAGTTTTGATAAAATAAAAATTGAATGCAATGTCGCATGAATTTAAATGTGCTATATTGTTACAACTTTTACCCCTTTACCACAAATAACCCAATCACAGCTTGAATTACTGACATTAATGGGTAAGGTACATACTAACTCCAAATAATATAGCTAATCTGACATTTATTTCATAGATATGTCAGCAGTCGTATTGATGTTTTCACATTTGTTATATAACTAACCATGTTGAATCTCAGATCAAGGGGTTGTAAAGAAGTCTCCGACCCAAAATTCGCGTTGAAAATGTCTAAAAATAAGACAGAAAGAAAACCCCGAATCCGTGGAGGAGACACCCTAAGGCAATGGAAGGGCCCGTAATATGGACACTGTAAGGCAGGGGGACATCCCGCGAGTCTCGGAGATCGTAAATATTCATATTTTGATTTCAGTGCAAGAGCGCTTGCGTAAAGTATTGAGGTACATGAGTCATGACTAAATTATTTTTATTCGTATATTACTTTGACCTTGCAAATATGCAGGAAAGGGTGCATCTGACCAGATTTATGAGAAAAAAAAAAAAAAAAAAAAAAAAAAGCAGTAGCCTAAATAATTTTTATCATCTAGAACTTTAAAATTTGTCACCAATTTTCACGGAAACCTTTACTAACTCCGTACTCCCACTGTCCGGGCACAATTTCCCTCTTAGCACACTTAGCAGGAATAGCAGCATCTGTGAAGTGTGTTATATGGTCTCTTGCCAAATGTGTACAAATTTAAAGAGACTAAGTAAGGAATCATGGGAGCGGACATGGGAATATAAGTTACATCCCATGTGGCAAGACATACACTGAAATCAATATGTGGTGAACCATTTATTCGGAATAATCCGTAATGCCGGTTTCAAAGCCAAGTAAAATAAAATGCATAATCTAGGACATATCTAACTCAAATCCTTCCCGGTTTGATGTCATTAACCTTTCAACATCTGAAGTAGCTGGAAAAATTGGTGGTTTATCAAACATTCGTCCTCCCTTTTTACGTTTCGAACCCACAACTGGCTTAGTGCTGTCAAGAATACCATCATAAAGTCGTGTTCTCATTGGCCATTTCTGAAAATAATTTAAAAGTAGAACTTTAGACAAATACATGTATATCGAATTCAATGTATCTCTATTGTGAATCGATTCTGTATAGATCGGTACGAAAAGGACTGGTTGTGTCAACGGAAGTAACTCCAATTTATTGCTTTTACTGATGTGACGTCAATCCGATTATACCACAGAGAAACAAACGTACTTACTTCAATGGCTCAATAAAACGTATGTCGCCTTGTTGCGTATTACTATGTTTCAGGTAGATGCATTATAAGCTCATAAAAGATGATTGTCCCTGCCTTTATACTTGTAGAAGAACGGAATTATCTTTTATTCTAACCATAGGCGTACGGGGCGCGGGGGTGGGGGGTATCATTCTTGCCCGAAAAATGAACCGACACAACTTTACCACAACATGACCGTGGTAAAATCTCGAAAATAATGGCGAATAGAGCCTAGCGGAGCGAATTTTCTGGAACACGCAGTTTGAGTTTGAGAACTAGGCACCCCGAATCAAAGTCAGAATTGTGTAGTTTTTTGAAACTCTGAATTTGCATCACCCCAGACAACGGTCAGTAAAAGTCCCGGATTTAGGGGTGGAATAATTTTCACATTTTTCCTTTTATATCCACTTTTTTTTTCTTTTTTTTTTTTATCATTTAGCCAGTGCCCGAAAAATATGACGACCGAAGCAAAAAATTGTCTTGCCCTACTCCACGGGGCTATACCCCCCACTCCCTCCACCTCAAGCCCCAAAACTCGTACGCCTATGAGTCTAAAGATAACTCAATATGTGATTAGAATTAAAATTCATTTCCATTTGTGGTAACAGTAGGCTTAATCTAATAAAAACATAGATCCTATTTCGTTTCGTTTTACTTGTCTGTACTACACTAGGATCTGGAAGAGTTGTTATCATTGACGTGTTCTGAATGATGTGAGGGATTAGCCAATGAAACGGTCTGTTACTGCGAGTTCTTGGCCTTTTAATGCACGGAACTGTGGGCAAACCACTAGAAACGTCAACGCTGATTGATTAATCAATGTCTGACGTTATAGGGTCAAAAGCCGCTCGTTTGACCCCTGACGTGAACTCTCACTATAACTTGTTATATCTTCATGTAGTGTAGGCCATCGAAAGTATAAAAAAACGAAACGAAATATAGATCTGTATTTTAATCAGAATGCAGTTGGCTGAATACCATGACAATACCATGGCATAAAATAGTCATAGCATCGGAAATTAAATGGGGTTTAGCGTCCGGGCTATAAAGGGGGAAACTTTAACGTCGAACTCCGGCTGCCATCCTGTACACATCACCTCGGTTTTCGTCCCAACCGAACGAATAGCCACTGTTCTTTGTTCCTACACTTATACATGGGGCGGCTAACCTGGAAAATCTCGGATCGAAGCCAGGACTGTCTGGTTAGTAACCCAGCGTCTTACTCACTAAGCCACCGTGGCTCCCGTGTTCACATTCACCAATATCAGGTGACATAAAGTGCGTTGGTCGGGTTGTTTTTGTTTTTTTTGAGGGGGGGGGGAGGTAAAAAAAAATAAGCTGTCCCTTTATACAGTATGACTATTACATACCTACATCTAATGGAGACGTACACTGTCATCTCGGCTGTTCGTCCATACCTGTGAGGGCATAATCTACATTTATCTTTCTGTTTTAATGAAACTTGCTGTGCGATTTTGAATTTGAATATTGACATGTCTCTATTATTCGCTGAGTTATTGTTTATGACTAGGTAAAGATACATAAAAGGAGCTTGAGAACGCAATATTCTACATTATTAAAGGGACAATAACACTCTTGCTGAGTTGACAGCTCCAGAAAATAAAAAATAGCCTTATTCTAAGTACTAGATGTGTTAGTGTTCTACCTGTTTTATGAATTATCCATTAAATCCTTTTTTACTTGTCCAGAGGGTTCAAAAATATTTTTAAATCCAAGTAACATTTGAAAAGCTTTACGCCAGGCTTTTCAAATCATTTAGTTGAATTTTTCCAATTTTTTAAATTAGGTGTGTTAAGATGAAATTTGTATCATCAATTAATTGGAATATTGTAAAATAGTACAATTTGTTGACCAGAATAAAGATTGGGACACATTATTCAGTTACAACAAGAGTGGTATTGAGCCTTTAATGTGATTTAGCGAAAACTTGGCAAGTAGACTTAAATGTCAATGAGATCTCGTTTCAGTTATTGTCCTTGGCTTAAACAGAATACACCAAACACAGCTTGTGAACACACTAGAATACACATTTTCCATGCGAAACCCGGTATTCGCCTTTACTTTATGAACATTATAACTGAAATCGATTACGCGCGCTCATTCCTCAAAATCCGAAATTTTTCATATAAACGCATCTGCTCTCCATGGGAACAAGTAAGGGTCCCCGTGAGACAAAGTCCTCTCACACTCAGTCCCAAATTACATATTATCTGAACCTCAGTTGCATAAATAATATACGTAGCTGTCTGAAATTGTTTCGCGACTATACGGCGCTCGATTCCATTATATCATCATTCTTCCACCCCCTAGCCCCCCCCCCTCGCCTTCAGCTTGCTCAGTGTCATATAGTCACTTCTCTAAGGTTGACAAAAATCAATAAAAACATAATAGTGGACTTTATGTCGACTTGAATAAAACTGCTTTTCGGCGAGATAATAATTGGCGAACAACTATATAGCCAATACGATCTATGTTCTACTCAAACAGTTTTATAACCAGTATTTTGTTGACATTCACCGTGGGGTGAGATTGTGGATGGCGCCCTAGATTTGCCCCCCTCTCATTCACACTTTCTAGATCCACTATTGAATATTTGAGGTTATTCAAGTAATCTAGAAATAGACAGACTGTGTAGTCTGAAATCGGTTCAAAAACGTTCAAGACATCGATTTGGTATTAGCTCGCCATTCCAACCTGATTAAAATACAGATCTATATTTCGTTTCGGTTTTTTTTTATACTTTCGATGGCCTACACTACATGAAGATCTGGCTGGTTGTACTGGAAGGTCGCGTCAGGATTCGCTTGAGCGGCTTTTGACACTATGATGCCAGACATTGATTAATCAATCAGCGTTGACGTTTCAAGTGGTTTACTCACAGTTCCGTACATCGCACGTCAAGAACCCGCCGTAACAGACCGTTTCATTGGCTAATCCCTCACTTCAACAAGAACACCGGTAACATAACAACTCTTCCAGATCCTAGTGTAGTAAAAACAAGTAAAACGAAATTTTGAACTATAATAAAACGAAACAAATCAGAGTCTGTGTTTTAATCAGATTGTACGCCATTCTAAGAGTGGCACGAGTGATGTCATGTCGAAAATAAACGGTAACGTCGCGGTCCGGAAGATAAATCTATCTTCATAGTAAACCGCATTGCGCATGCTCGTCTTCATAGACCCGGTTTTCACAGAAAAGAAATAATGAAAATATTTACTGCATTATTTAAAATATGTCATAGAAATTAGTATTTTTACATCCGTAAATAACCAATTTCGTATAAAGATGGCGATATGAAAGAGATGTCAGTATTTCTACATGGTTAAGATTGGGCATTCATGTGTAGCGCATATATAATAATAACGTACATCCACACCACCACCCCCGCCCCAGTGTTCTTAGTGAAATATTTCATGTAATTGCTAACTAATTAACTTAGCATCCAAAAAGCAAATCAATTATTTCCTATGCCAAAGGCAAATCACATGCATCTCACCTTGACTGGGTGAAAAATAGGCACTGAAGATGCCTCGGTGTTATCAGGATCCGACGAGGCACTGTCCAATGTTTTCATCAAATGTGTTATGTATGTGGTCGCTAAAATTAAAACATCCAACTTTGACAATTTTGTATCTGGTGGCACAGAAGGTAAAGTCTCTTGAAGATCTAAAAATGCTGACCGAAGCGTTTTTACTCTTGACCTCTCCCTGGCTGCATTGCTAATAGGACGACACCGTTTCCTGGAACTGGTGTCGCACGTCATCATATCTCTCCGATCCTGGTGGTCATGTTGACGATGAGATAATCCATGCACAATATGAGATGAAACAGAATAGTTTTGAGGAAACATTATGAAATACAATACCACAAAATAAATCTATAAAACTTTTATAAAATATCCTCGGTTTTTCATTAGATTTTTAATCGAATTGCTAATTTCATAAGCTCTGTTCTCTTCTGACATTGCAATTCAACTACGGAAATGAACACTGATACATGATGTTGCTTATATCGGACAATAATATTTATAGTAAAGATCAGAGTTCTTGTAAAATACCAATATTCAGAAACAACGTTAGTGTAGTTTGGGGGTTGTGCTCTCATAAACGTTCCTTTGCGATGCGTTTTGGCGTTCCTCAAAGCTATATTTCTTGTGGAATCTTAAATAAAAAAAACCAATTTATGTTTAAAAAAATATCACAAAGTTTGTACTTAATACAAAACAAAAACAAGTACAAATTTATGACTGTAAAACGGTGATGTAGTCGAAGTCTGATGAAAGTGTACGTATCTGATCGCCCAAACTCAGAACAAGTCTATTATACTCCTGACACCGAGTAATTTAAAGTGGATATTTCCTGATAGCCGCACGTGTAGAAGTATTATCTTACTATTCCTACCCATTGTCTTGTTGAGCATTTAGATTATTCGTTCTTTTGTCAAATAAAGGATGAAATGCGGTTATAACAAACCTAAATCTGTTTCTACTTGACTAATAGTATGATATAGCTGAATAGGCCCCGGGGATTTTGTAATATACACTCTGTATTAACATAGGTGGCTCTTAATGCGTGTACAGAGGAACCAGGCGTGAGGCGGGGCTCCCCGAACGATTGGTAACATATGTGTTTCTTAGTTCTCAGAACCCTGTTTTAGTTTGGTAGTTGACATACCCCGTTATTAATTTCGTTGCGACGGAGGGGGTGGGGCGAATGGTTAACGCGTGCGCGTTGGATCAGGTCTGTCATTAAGTGAGGTGGCATGGTTTCGATTCCCCGCTTATAGCTGGCCAGAAGTGGGGTCGCCTGTCTAAGCTCGTGGGTTTTCCTCGGTTCCTCCGGTTTCCTACCACTGGAAAAGACCCCTACGGGCAAGCGAATTATTGAAATAAAATTAAACCATTTGTTAGTCTCGAGACTAGGTCTCTGGTGGCCTAGTTTAGATATTTAGACCGAGTTAATTCTTTATTCCTTCACAAGAGTTATTGGTAAAAACAATTCTTGTCTAAACTAAAGCGCGGGGTTGGATGGCCGAATGGTTTGTGGGTGTGCGTCGTATCATAAGGTATGTCATTTAGTCAAATGGCGTGGTTTCGATTCTCCGGTTGTACGTGACAAGGAGTAGGGTCGCCTGTCCAACCTCGTGGGTTTTCTCCCACTGCTAAAGACCCCTACGTGCAAGCGAATTAATGAAATAAAATTCAACCATATTATGTTAGTCCCGAAATGACCTAGTTTGTGTCAAGTGGACGTTAAACCCCATCTCTCTCTCTCTCTCTCTTCTCTGGCAGCTAAAGCGTCTGTACAATTTCTAGGCCGGGTCGGGTAAATCGAGCACAAATTCTTAAAGGTTTGGTTATACCTTATAGCGTCGTATTCTGTCACAGATATTTCTGACTTAAACAAAGTGAGTTGCATAATTAGGAATTCATGGGTCATAAGACCCCCATTAGCTAAAGAGTGTTTCTAAGTTAATTTGCAGATATACCAGTTAATACATCATCAGGATTTGCCCTACTGTTTTTGTAAATAATTAACGCGCATGCTGTACAGTTCCTTGTTTATCAGAGAAAGCTATCTACGTGGATACGTAAGTGTACGCTTAGTACTGGGCTCCCTCTACATCGTGCACCACTCACGGTCACTGTGCCTTCCATAATCATACTGAATTCAGTTGAACAGTGAACAAAATTATTGTATCAAACGAGAAGGCAAGTCATTCAGATGGGACCGTCTACTCATAAAATTAGCGGTTGCAATAATCCAGGAAGTTGTTACCCGATACGCGCAAGTCTAGAAAGGAACCCAGATCCTTGGGATATAAATATATATTTTAAGTTTCATCAAAATCGAATAAAAATTGTGACCTCTAGAGGGCCCACAACCTTGGTATTATATACTTTTACACTATTTGCGTACGTGGAGCGGACATTTGGTCGGGCAGTTTCGGTCTGATTTTCACGAAATTGGAACTCATCGGTCATTATGGTTTAACAGTGATATATTTAAACGTCTTTTTAAATCGGATAAAAATTGTGACCTCTAGAGGGTTCACGTGCTAAAAGGCGATTTTTCGTACAATCAGGGGCCACAATCCAGGAAGTTATGGTACAATATGCACGAATATCGAAAAAAACCAAGATCGTTAGGATATAAACATATATTTTTAGTTTCATCAAAATCGGATAGAAATTGTGACCTCTAGAGTGTCCACAAGCTAAAAACGCAATTTTTCGTACAATCAGGGGCCATAATCCATGAAGATACGGTAAGATACATGCCAAGATTGAAAGGAGCCGAGATCTTCGGGAGATAACCCTATATTTCAAGTTTTGTCAAAATCGGATAAATATTGTGACCTTTGCACTATTCACACACAAATGGGCGATGACAATATATACGTCCACATGAAAATGTCATTCATATTCCTGAAGCAGTGGCACCAGAAATCCCTATCTCGTCATTGCTAGATTGATTTCTGATACTTGAGCTATTGACAGTGTGTCTATTCTTTCCGTTCAACAATATGACAGCCCTTCGTTTAATCTGGGATTTTCCCTAAAACTTTGGACAGTGATTTAAGGTATTGTTTGCCTCCAAGCAGTATTGTTTACGTTGTAGCCATTTACGTTGTAGCCTCATTTGTCACGCAATTAGTTTTTCTGCAATATTCTGCTATGCACAGATGAATTGGGGGTAATAAATTTCGTTAGTCATGACGTAACGTTATGTAAATATATCTGGAGCTCTGTTTAAACCCGAATGATATTTTTACGCAGTTAGGTATTGGTTGTTAGTCGGACTATTGACCAGTCACAATTTGGAACAGAAATTTGCTTTCATTACAGCAGTGTTTGAGTGGGATTAGGTATAATCAAACGAAATACTGCGAGGAGTATGGAAACTGTGGGCGTATAAAAACCATTGACAGCTGGAGTTCGAAGGGAGGCAAAAAGAATCCCCTTCGCATTACATACGCAAGCATATGAATGAAATTTACGATGTTAGTCCCACGTGCCTAGAAAGAAGCAACACCTGTTTTTGATACAAGTATAGTGTATACAGATTAATTATAGTGAACCATACTTAGTCAATACAAATATAATTTACATACAAAATAATTAGTGTGCATTATACTAGTATGTAATATACATTCAATAATATTTAGTTTACATTTATTATATAAACATCATTTAATCTGATATAGATTTAATATATACTCTTCAAAAAAGGTAGGGGATATTCAGAAACAATACAAAACTGCGGAAATGCACTGCTGTTTTTATTAGAGGTAGCCAGTGTATGTTAATAACAGGCCAATTGCCTACACATGAATATAAACAGTTTATATGGGCGGCTTATCAGACGGCCCAATTTCACTCGCAAAGAGATACACCGTCAAAAGTGAAAATGGACGTTTTTGATTTTTGTCTTAATAATGGGTAATTGCTCCACCAATCCTCAGACATTCAGCAATTCGTCGTGGAATGCTCCTAATCAACCGTCCAATCACGATTTGGGGCAATCTGACCCACTCCTCTTGCAGTGCCACGGCCAATTCTTGCAGTGTTGTCGGTTGACGTTGCCGTCGGTGAACACGTCTCCCGATCAAATTAAACGTAACACACTAAAGCAAAGATACGCTAAACAGTAAATCTTATGCAAGAACCGATAGAAAAGCAAACATGGATAGATAAACCAGCACGCGGCAGTTTTCATCAACCCTTTCTTGAAGTGTCAAATTTGACAATAAACCCCTCCCACGTGTATGGCGCTATTGCGTGTCGCATTTGCAGCTCAGTGGTTCTGTTGGGGCGATAAGTTCTTCATCTGTGAACATACTCTCAAAGCATGTCAAGTGTCCATGACTATTTATCATATCTCAACCTGCATAGGTACATGTATTTGCATTTCAATATCTCCTACTTTTTTTGAAGAGTATAAATATAGTTTACTTTCTACTTAGTATTATATATTATATATTGAACTCCAATTTAAAACATTTCATTTCAATTGAGTATACATTCAATACAAACAGTTTACTTTATACATACTGTTATGCATTATATAATTGAACTTCAATTTGAAAAATTTCATTTTAATTTAGTAAACATTCAATAAACATATTTTACTTTCTACTATATACAAACTTTAATTTGAAACATTTACTTTTTATCGGATAAACAAACATTCAATACAAATATAGTTTACTAGAACCATTTTCATTATCCTGGTTGGGAAAGAAAAGTAGGACGTTAAACCCCATTCCACTCATTCATTTAAGCAAGAAGAGGGGATTTTCATGATTTTGAATTATTTGTATCTGTATTTATAGTGAAGTGATTAAAATAATTATTATTGAGGCCACGTCGAGAACTTGACTTTCGCCTCTGTTTATGATTCTTATCACGGCAATAGAAGAACAAAAGTTACACTAATAATCCGCGCAGTGGTTCTTCTCGAACTATAATCTGTAATAGAAATGGTATAAAACCAATGGGCCAAATCTCTAAGTGTCATTTATCGATTGAGCACACCACAACAGAATTTATATGGAAAACACTCACTGGTGTGTACACAGCACGACGTTTCGACAAGCATTCTCTTATTATAGTTTTCATGTACAAAAAGTCGTGCTATATGTATAAAAACCTGTGATTGTTTTCCATATGAATTGTGTCGTGTTTTTCTTTGAACTCATGGACAGTTATCTGTTATTTTTCAAGGATTCCTTTCCATATTTTGCATGGTATTAAATAATGGGGAACTTTCATAACCAGCTGACGTTTCAAACAGGTCGCCTATTCTCTTAAAGCCTTGTCTTTCAAAGAATCCAATTGATTTTCCCGCACTTTGTACCCGCACCGGTCTACTTGAACTGTGTTGTCTCATTAAATTTAACGACCGATGTAGTAATCTTTTGCCGTAACCTATCCCTTGATAGTCTTTTTTCACGAACAAATAGGTGATGTGATGATAATAATCGCAATAGAACTCCGCAGATGGTTCCGAACAATTTTTATTAGCAAAACTAAATGACATTACTGCAACTAAGGTGTTTGGAAATGGCTGGTGTACGTAACCAAATAGAATTCGACTTCCTGCGGGAATGTCACAACTAGCCCCAGACACATCCCTGGACAGACTCCGAAACATACGACTGTATTTAGTATTATTCACGTGCTGTTTAACATCGAAACGAATTTCAGACTGAGTTGAAACGGCCATCTCAATTCCATACAAATCAGATGCTACGTACTGTACAAGGATTATCTATTTTACTCTGAAAAAAAAAAGAGAATAAAATTCCAAATTTACTATTTTAAAGCAGCTGATATTTAATGACAACCCCCATATGACTCAATATGACGACCAGTAACTTTAAAAGCGATGCGTCTATAGCAATTAGACGAATTTAAAAAGGCAATAAACGGTAAGGTTGTCCGTGGTTATTACATCATACAAATAAAAAGGATCCAAAGGCAAAAATACATTTATATTTTCTGAAAAAGAATGATCAAATTTCCAATGAGAACGACATTGTCGACAAATGCAATTTGATTCACCCTTTCCAGTACCTATACGCACATTTGATATAATAGTTAATAGTGGTTTTTAGGTGTGTCAAATTATGGTTGGAGTCGTGGAGTCTTGATTAACGATAATTATTTTGATTAAAATGTATGGTATGATATGCTTTCTCCATGAGTGAAACGACGGGCATCAGATAGAGATTGTCAATAAGCTAAACCGAATTTTGTTCTGTTGTTACCTATTCATGACAATACAGAGACAACTAGTCGTTCACTATGTAAAACCCGCTTAATAACAATGATGATAAATTGGTTCAGGCTTTTGGAGTTATTTTACTTCTCCGCGCGAGAAAGGAAAATGTAAACAAAACCCACGTGGTTTTGTTTTATATCCGCAAAATGCGCGAGGCTATAGAATTTATTTCCGGGGTCAAATCCATAGTAACGGTGTAAACTATCGATGAAGAAGTGACGTCAAAATATTGCACGGCTGAGTGTTTCCACTAAGGAATTACTACGCTTTCGTTAAAAATTTTGAATGCCAAGATAATCTGTGAATATTTATCCTTATTTTTTATCACATGGGGTCATTCTGATGGTATTTTACACAAAATAATAACCGCATTTCAAAGCATTCTCAGTATTCATAAAGAACTAATTAGTATGCTGCAGTGATACGGTTAAACGATCCGCTGTCCTCCATGACAGATTTGACGGCTTGTGTTGCTGTCTGGAAAAAAAGACCATGAGTTCTGAAATAGAACCGCATATTACTAAAAAGTATGAAGTTAAAAAGCGACTTGGAAAAGGGGTAAGTATCATTTTATATTTGGTGCGTGCAGTGTTTTGTTTCTTATATAATCCTTTCACTTGGAAAAGACGTTAGCCCTAGTTGCAATCATTTCTTCGAACTTGACATGCATGATTCACTATTCACTCCAAACATCGCGATCATAATGATGTGTTTGTGCACGATCTGTATTGCATGAATAGCCCCCTTTCTTGTTTCCACATTCCTCTGTATGTACACCTGAATCTGGATTAATATGAAAAATATAAATTGCTTCGTAGCCTTGTTGGGCGGGGGGCATTTAGAATAAATGATAATGATGAACAACCGCAATTCAATATAATTCAATTGATTTAGCCCATATGACTATCATAACAAAAATTTTAATAGTGTTACCTTCTCTGTCCTCTGATTTTAGTACAAAAAGAAAAGTTATCTATATTAGTATTACGAATGGGCAGCCCCCAGCTCGATATTTCACTGTGTCAATACCCAGAAATTAACACTGCAAGAGTGCAACTTCATGTCAGAATGTCCCGATGAATCCTATTTACCTTAAACAATTTCAAATCAATTGAATATGTCACCATGAGGAGTTATTCAAACATTATTACTTGATGTGCAATGCTTATGGGGATCCATCCTTCAGTTGAGTTACATGTACTTGATAATCGTACATATTAATTTCCACAAAGTTACGAAGAAGATTGGCCCCCACTGCCCCCCACAGTCAAATATCAGGATTTTGGTTCAATTGACCCCACTTCACCCCACATGGAAACTGTTAGTGTTACGGTACTAGCAGTATATAGTTCAATTATATTTCCTTGAAAAATTATCACAGGAATACAGGTGGGTTGCACAATAGCCTACAGTACAGTTTTTAGACCCAAATCATAGACCTAGTTTCTTTAATAGTTTCTGGCATGGTTCCCCCTTGTCAGTGGTGCATAATGGAGGGCCTGGGAAGGGACAATGTATAGTTGTTCGGATGGGATGAAAAAAACAAGGTACCATGTACACTGTATGGTGCATGCCTGTCTTCATTAGCTCATTCTGAGCAGATCAGTTCTGAGTAGGACGTTAAATCCAGGGTTCTTAATCCATTTTGAAATGAACCAGCCACAGGCCTAACGGATAGACGTCTTTTGAACAACAGACATGTTGGTTTAAATGCATACTCTATTCACGACAATAATTGAATAACATATTCGGAATAATAATAGCTGAACTCCGAATAAACAAGACCTGTGTAATTGCATACTTGTAGTTGTATCCATACACATAATATCGACATTTATTATAGTCAAATTTCAGCATAATGCATATTCCTACTTTTGCTTTCATCCAACCAAACAGAAGTTATAATTTAGTAAAAAAAATAAATCACAAGTCGAACAAATATGTTTTTCTTTAAAATTATTTTATTTGTAAGCACATGTCAATATATAAAAATAACAAAGTATATTGTCAATAAATAACAAAGTAGCACAAATTAGTTTCCGTGTATAGTCAGAATTCGGAAATATGCCGTACGTGTGGAAGGTCACATGGCCAATTGTCGTGATTCAGATTAGTTTATTTTTAGTGTTACCAAGAATTTAAGATTTTTCCACTTTTGCAAACATTTATATGGATTTAAAGATGATAAAGGGGGGTGCCTTCCAGACTTATTCGCATCAAGCGATCTAAACTTATTTAGACGGCATCAAAGTTTGGTCTTGATAAGGTTCTGTTTGGAAAACCCCACTCACATTATACACTGCTGACTGGTAGCGTCTTCCCTTTTTCCATAAGTTTTACAATATTGCTATTACGGAATTTTATTGTCGGGGAACTGAGCAGTTACATTGTGCACCATTCTAGTCAATATCTTTCGTACCCTGTCTAAAAGCGTAGCGTCTTTATGTGTCCTTGTCATTGTCTGGCCCATATACTTGTGTGTCCCTTCAGTAGTTAGCAAAAATGTCGCAAATTTAGGTCCGTAGGTGGGTTCGTCATCCAGGTATGTTTTGTTCATGCAGCTAAAAACCCATCTACTGTCTATCTCATACCCTTGTACCCCAAGTCTCGTACCTGTAACCCTCTGCTCAGTGTCTCGATACACCCAAACTAATCTTGCAAAAATGCTGTATAAAGAATAGAAATTTATATGTTTTTAAGTGCAAATATAAGGCATCGGCCATTATATCTGATTCAGAATTATCTTCCAATATTTCCAACAATGCTGACAATGTTTTTTACAAGTGATTCTACGGCATTTGTCATAGTAGCCATCGAACTTTGTGAACTTCCAAGGGCTTTACAATGGGTTCAACAAGCAGGTCCTGCCAAATTTTTAATTTTGAAAGTTGTTTCGGTGACCTATGAAAAAAGGATGTGACAGTAGTATTCAGCGTACTTTCATAGAATGTTATGTCTGTATCGGTCTGCGATACATCAACAATAGCAAGGGCGAGATGGTGGGTAACACAATGAACTTCTATAAGAAGGGGGGCATATTCCTGTAGTAAGGCTGCTACACCCCCAGCCATACAAAATAACTTTTGCCATCCATATAACTCTCTCCAAAAAATAAAGACCTTGAAGCTTTAATTGTTATTTTATTGAAGTTATCTAAAGTCTGGCAGTATTGAATCTTTCAGAAGAAAATATCCAAGGGAGATATTCCCCAGGACTCCCAAACTTACCTGAAATTAATGTAAGATAAAACTAAACCTTGCTTTGTAAACTCATGTTAAAATGTTAGTTAATTATCATAGGTGTTAATATAATTACAGTCAATAGTCTACCTTATCAATTACCTTGCCTTCTGTATACATTATTAATTAACTCCAACCTGTTGTCTAATTGATTAATCTTTCTAGGCATATGGCATTGTTTGGAAAGCAATTGACAGACGGACTGGAGAAGTTGTGGCTGTTAAGAAGATTTTTGATGCTTTCAGAAACCAAACTGATGCCCAGGTTAGATTTTGATCTCATTAATAATTAATGTTATAATTTGTGATGTTCGGAATTTGTTAGCAAATGTGTTCACAAGTTATTTGTGTGATGTTTATATTTTAGTAGACCACACCATTTTGAATTTGTTAAAATTTTCCTTCTTTTAAAAAGCTTTTAAGTTCCAAATTTTTAAGTTTTGAAATTTTAAACAAAACATCTTTCATGTGATTTATGTAGTTATTTATTTCTGAAGAACCTGAACCTGAAGAACCAAATTTTAAATTGGTTTGGCCTTAATTTAAATTATTTTATTTCCTTGAGCTTTCATATTGTGGAAAAATAATGTAAATTGATGTATGGTAGTACACAATATATGAGGGTTTTATTGGGTTTTTTTTTTTTTGCAGAGAACTTTTAGGGAGATCATGTTTCTGCAAGAATTTGGTGATCATATAAATGTTGTTAAATTACATAATGTAATTAAAGCAGAAAATGATAAAGATATTTATCTAGTCTTTGAATTCATGGGTAAGTTATGAGATAAATTTGTCTGTTATAATATTATAAGATTATTCAAAAGAAAACCACACATGAACAACTGGGTTTACTATAAAGCAGACTGATTGAAGACTCAATGAATTATGCAAAGCCAGACCAATTAAAATTTACCACCGTTTTGTTATATTGTTTTTCACTGTTCCTTCGGTGTTAACCCTTTTCTAATTATTTACTTTACAGAAACAGATTTACATAATGTTATTAAACGAGGAAATATATTAAAAGATGTACACAAACAGTATATTATGTATCAGTTATTAAAAGCTACAAAATATCTACATTCAGGAAATGTTATACATAGAGATCAAAAGGTAAGTAAGGGCATAAACAGTAGTTGACCATACTGTGTTTATAAGATCTTTGACCCATGTGCAGACATTGTGATATCAGCCAGCATAAAATTTGTTTGATTCCAAAGAATGTTTGGTATTTGTATTGTGAATGTTGACAACTGACGACTGCCAAGGATGAATAAATTTACCATGTTGACCTTTACCATGAAAATTAGATATAACAACAACCAAATGTTTTATCTGTTCTGCAAAATATGAGATAAATTTGTTATCTTGGAATACATCTAGATTTTCTGCATTAAATGGTATATTGTTATGGCATCTGGTGCAATTTTTGATATTGACTTTAAACTCTGTGAAAGTCTGGTCATGTTTTTGTACATCAAAGAATGGGCCTTATAATACATAATTAAAAGGTCCATGATCAAAGGTATTATTTAATTAATTAATTTCTTCTGAAAAATACTGTAACTTAAGTACTTTTTTTAAAGAGATTATTTTGTGAACAAATTCCTATTGATATTTATTAGTTAAATTTTCTTATTTCAGCCATCTAATATATTATTAGATAGTGATTGTAAAGTAAAGTTATGTGATTTTGGTTTGGCTAGATCATTAACACAAATAGGTATAGATGAAACAGGTGATCCTAATTTAACAGAATATGTAGCTACACGGTGGTACAGAGCTCCTGAAATACTTCTAGCTTCACATAGGTATGTTGAATTTGTATTTAGATTATAATACACATTAAAAAAGAAGAGACTAATATGAATATGCTTGACCTAAAATTTTATAAATGTCATTGATATGTCAAGAGTTCTTAAAACTAGGGCTCATGCTGTTGGTTGCTAAAGTCTTAATTTTCAAAATAAAACTGAAAATGGCGATTAAAAATTTATTTTGACAATAACTCTGACAATATTTTTTGAGTGTACTTGTGATTCCTTTTTAGAAGTGTCAAAATAAATCTTAAAATCATACTTTATGCTGGAGTGACCATTGTGCTAACAGTGTTAAGTGTCATTCACAAACATGGTTGGTGGCATAATATAGATTGATTAACTAATTAAGAGATAATCATGACTGGTCTCTGAGTAATTACACAAATCAATTGTCTGGATTAATGGTTTCAGTTGATTGATAGTTGCCGAAAATGTAACCTATTCTAAGTCATTATTTGCCTTTATTAATTAATCCAAGCACAAAAACTGTATTTACGGTATATCAATTTTTGAATGTTCCTGTATCAGTACTTTTTCTTCTTTTTACAATAATAAGATTTTTTTGTGGCATGTTTTAAAACTTGATTTGTAAACTTATTGTCATAAATCAGTTATTATTATTATCATCATTTATATAGTGCACGCTTTCACAAAATGTGTTCAGATGCGCTGTACAATACATTACATAAAAAAATATTAAAAAAAATTAAAACATACATTTAAAAATCTATAATAATTGTATAAAATTAAAGCAGTAAAAATAAAAGTGTTTTCAATTGTGATTTAAAGAGGTGGAACTTCTGAGAGTAAGTGGGAGCTTATTCCACAGTTTAGGGGTCTGCACTGAAAACGATCGTTCACCGTAAGTTTTCATTCCAGCTGTTTTACAGACAAGCGAATAATGATCACTTGAGGACCTCAATGTACGAGTAGGGGAAAAGATATCTAAAAGAGACGATAAATACAACGGTGCCATATGATTTAAACATTTAAAAGTTAAATTGAATTCTAAAAACAATGGGTAACCAGTGAAGTTGAATTAAAACAGGGGTGATATGATCATTATATTTAATTCTGGTAGTGAGTCGAGCTGTCGCGTTCTGAACGCAAGGACTACCAAACCCAAATACTTTAGTTGATTTTCCTATTGACTAAATAATTCAGAATGTTCCAGTTATTTAGTATTTGTATATAATTTCTACAGGTATACTAAAAGTATAGATATGTGGAGTATATTTATATTTTATTTTCTACAGGTATACTAAAGGTGTAGATATGTGGAGTTTGGGTTGTATATTAGGTGAAATGTTAATTGGTAAACCCTTATTTCCTGGTTCCTCGACGCTCAATCAAATAGAAAGAATAATGGCATCTATAGAAAAACCCTCACGAGAAGGTAGTATTTTAGTTAGATTGATAGATTTATTTTGCCATCAAGCCAGTACTGACTGAAGTGTAAGGAAACATGATCTCCCATTGACTGATATATTAATTGATGACCACTGGTCAACCAGGCAGGCCTCGAATTCTAATCTTTTTGGGGCCCTGCCATTTTGGCCTCGCGTTTTGGCCAAATTTAGGGGCACCAAGGCCAATGATGGGGGCATCAAGGCCAATGATGGGGGCATCAAGGCCAAAAAAGTACTCTTTTGGAAGAATCAATTAGTAGTAGTTTTTGGGTAGGCCGACACCTTGGGGTATAACTAAATGTGGATTATAAATGAAACAAATTGTTTATCCATTTCAAAAATATTAATTTTTAATTTTCTTAAAGTCATCAAAATAAACAATAACAGCCTGCATCATTATGCATTTTTATATTTATATGTTGTTTTATATATGTAGGATTGTTATGAATTTAATGAATACATGAACAGACATAAAAACTAAATTACGGATTAAAATTGTCCTTCAGTGCTTCACACTCTCAGAAAATTAACAGAAAATATTGGGCATTTAAATAAAATGAAACTGGCTTTTAAGGTCCTACCAGACATAGATTAATACGTCTTACATTTCAATAAACCAGTTAAATTTACTGTCCCGTAGCAACAATCATTTGATTTGTTTTACTCATCATGACATATGGAACTGTGAAATGAAAGACTGTGACCTCTTTCAAAATGAAAGTAAACTATCAGTGCTGTTTGGCGGACGACACATCATTTTTTATCATTTTTTATCATTTTTAAACTGACCTGATGTCACACGTTGGGATAGCCCATATTTATCAAACAATAATCTCTTTGTTATTATTCTTCCTATGACATATTGTACGTGCCTGTTTTCGAAGACTTGGGTCTCCATTACGGTAGTGAAATCTTCATTAACGAAATAGACTTGATAATCAAGTCTGCTATGAAATCACAAGATTTAGAAAGAATGGCGGGAAAAGCCATTCGTTTCTCGCTGGAATTATATTGTTACCGGAGAACCGTGAGTTAGCCTTCGGTACGAGGAGCGTTGTTTATAAAATTCGGGTGCGTCTAAAAAATATGTACCTGGGTTTCACTTTAGGTGCGTGGTAGGTGCGCGAACGCTTTCGAGCCCTGGGTATTATTAATCATTATACATTGTTAATTAGTATGGCGATGTGAACGGGGGACGAAAAGGATATGTAACTGACCAGATATGTGGCTCAGGTAGACTTTTTATTTACTGGATCAGAAAAGGGCATCTCTGCTAACATGGCCGACAACCACGTCCACAAGTGGCCGTGGACAAAGTGAAGATTTTAAGGGCACGGCCGCGGTGGCCGCCGTTAATTTCGAGGCCTGATTATAATCAAACTCAATGCAACTAGTTTGAGGCAGTGTTTAGGCATTCAGCATATTTTGTAGTTTGTAGTTTTCCTTGTGTCTCCACTACTTGACAACAAAAGTGTATTTGTATTCAAAGAAAGGATAATAATAGCAGAACCAGCTTCTCAGGCTTAAATTAAGAATTTACTCAAAATTGTTTGCCTTATTTTAACTCAAAATATAACCTTTTATAAAACCTTTGTTTTAATGTATCAAATACAATAAGAAACTATGTGCAAATTTTTGTGTTTCTGAATCAAAGATATTTCTCATAAACAGTGATTGAAAGTTGAGTAAATTCTTATCTTAAGTGTGAGAATGCTTTGTAAACTCAGGGCCTGGATTATGGCGCCTGATTGTGCGAAAAATCTTTTTTTAGTCTGTTCTCTGCCCATCTCTTGCAAAATTTGGGCGTACCTTCCATGACAACTGTTCATTATCTTACAGGGGGGGGGGGGGGGATGGCGCTGTATCATAAGGTCTGTCATTAAGTCAACTGGTGTGGTTTCGATTCCCGAGTTGTACGTGACAAGGAGTAGGGTTGCCTGTCCATCCTTGTGGGTTTTCTTCTGGTCCCCAGGTTTCCTCCCACTGCTAAAGCCCCTACACTCAAGCCCGAAATGACCTGGTTTGTGTTGAGTGGACGTTAAACCCAATCGGTTTGATCCTCACAAGTACATGACAAAGAGCTGTTTCCTACCTAATATAGTGGGTTTTCTCGCCTTCCCCTGTTTCCTCACACTGCACAAGTAAATTTGTTCTCGTACAATTAAAATATATGAATAGTAATGATAGATGAATTATGTCTTCTTAGTGTATCAATAACTGTATAAATAATTTCATTTTTTTATATTTTCTTTTTAGATATTGAAAGTTTAAAGTCAGCGTATGGATTCTCAATTTTAGAAAAAGCATCAATGAAGTATGTATTATTATTGATCATAAAATGTTTTTAGACTTAATCTACAAAATTTTTTGATAAATACCAGTTTAAATTCTTTTGATTATCGGTCCAAAACATTACCTATATTTTTTGAATGGATGACACAGTATAAGTTTACTGTTGAACTTATTTTTCAGACCTAAAAGAAGTGTAGAAGATCTAGTCCAGGATGCACATCCTGATGCTGTAGATTTAATGAAAAAACTTTTACATTTTAATCCTGATAAAAGAATAACTGCTGACGATGCTCTAAAACATCCTTATGTTGGCAGGTAATTCTACATACAGTCAAGAGTGCAGAGTGATTCTCTTAAAAACTATTGTATTAAACCTTAATAGTCCACTAAGATTGCGAACAAGTTTTTCTTGCTCTTTTTTCCATGCAGACTACAATACTTAGTATGATGGCATGAAATTATGTTTTCTGTGTAGTTGTCATGCTAGTTGGGGAGCCATGGTGACTCAGTTAGTATGACGCTGGATCACTAACCAGTTTCTCTGGATCGTCTGGCGCAGATTCTCCTCAATTTTTAATCCGATTTAAAAAAAACTTGTGAATATATCACCGTTACACCCTGGTGATTGTTGAGTTCGAACTTTGTGAAAATAGGACCAAAACTGCCGGACAAAATGGCCGCCCATCATACGCAAATAGTGCAAATATTATATGGTATATCAAATCAAATCTTAATGATCAGTGCATTTTATAGGTTTCATATACCATCGGAAGAAACATCTTTAGACTATGATGTTGTTCCTCCACTTAGTGATGATGTACAGTTAACAGTGGAAGAATATCGTAAAAAATTATATGAAGTAAGTTCATTTACCTTTTCATTGTTTTGTTACAATCTATTGTACATATATTTCTTTTTGCATACAAAATATCTTGTATTTCACGATTTAATTGATGCTAAAATGTTTTCAACAATGATTATAGGCGGCACTGGCTTCTTTTGGCCATTTCCTATTTATATACATGGCCGAATGGTTAGCATGTGCGCGCTGTATCACAAGGTCTGCCATTGAGTCAACTGGCGTGGTTTCAATTCCCCGGTTGTACGTAGCAAGGAGGAGGGTCGCCTGTCTATCCTTGTGGGTGTTCTCCGGATCTTTTGCCCATTTCCTGTTTATATACATGTATTGTCTGCAGAAGAGGGGGGGTTGGATGGCCGAATGGTTAGCATGTGCGCGCTGTATCATAAGGTCTGCCATTGAGTCAACTGGCGTGGTTTCGATTCCCCGGTTGTACGTAGCAAGGAGGTGGGTCGCCTGTCCAACTTCGTGGGTGTTCTCCGGATCCTCCGGTTTCCTCCCACTGCTAAAGACCCCTACGCGCAAGCAATTTGTTGGCATAAAATTGAACCATGTGCTAGTCCTGAAATGACCTAGTTTGTGTCAAGTGGACGTTAAAACCCATTTTTCTCTAACTGTGTCTGCAGAAGGATGGATGCCTATTGTTGACAAATTTTCAATTCATAATCTTTTTGTAAATTCTGAATGGATATCCGACCTTCACAATATTGTAAACATCCCTCAATTGACAATGGGTCTTAAATAAATAAAATTAAATCTGTTTTGTTAATTTGTTAAATCAAAGTAGAACGTAATTAATGTAATCAAACTTACTTTCACTTACTGTTAAGATAGAGATTTTAGTCATCTCGCCCCATCACAACTCCAAACATCAAAGTACAGCATCAACTCAATTTATTTCACTTCAAATCTTGCTTACTTTGCTATGTAAGCTTCGTGATTATTTAAAATGAAGCTTGTTCTTAGTTGGTTATTGTAAAAACATTTTCCCTTTCAGATGATTTTACAAAAGAAAGCAGACAGGAGACGACGCAGACGGAAAGACGATGGTAAAGGTCAAGGTGATGTCCCATCTAATGCGTATGCTCCACCTCCTGCAGAACCATCACCATTGGATAATAGTCACCCACACCCCCACTCACATTCTCCTCCAGGACATTTAGCACCCATGGCTGCCAGACCTGGTGGTGAAAATCATTATAATTCTCATACATCATCTTTCACAAGTGAGGACAAATTTTATATTATGGTTGTCAATATGAAAATGAAGATGCTTGATTTGTATCAAATGTGTTGAAAAGAAATTTGTGACTGTCTCATACTGGATCATGCAAAGATTCTCACAATCTGTTGGGTTTTTGGTAGTTCATATTTTGTTGTAGCAGTCTTCACAACTGTAGGATCTGGACTGATTTTTAAATAAATTATTTTTGTCAAATTTTAAAATCCAAATTTTAACAATTCTAGGATAGCTTATATAAAAGAGCATAATTATTATTACTATATTTGTCTCAATAAAAACACTTAAAGATTGCTGTGAAACAATTTTTGGACCAGAACTTCTAAGTGTGTATCATAGTGAAAACTCTATATTTTAACTTTTATTCTGGCATTTTGGTAACAATCGTCAAACAGAGAGACAGAAAGAAATAGGGTTTAACCTCAACTTGACACAAACTAGATCATTTTATGGTTTAATTTTATTTCAATAATTCGCATACTCTTATTGGTCTTTAGCAGTAGGAAAAAAATGGAAGACCCAGGGAAAACCCACAAGGTTTGACAGACAACCTTACTCCTTGTCACGTACAAGCTTGGGGCCAAAACCACACTCAACTTAACTCAACGAGAGATCTTATAATCTAAAGAGAGCACATTTAAACCATTCTACTATTTCTACCACCCAATCCTGCATTCAGCAAATAAATTCTTGTGGCCATATTAATCTTTACCTGACTCTCTGGTCCTGTTATTTTTGAATGATATTGGTTAAATTTTGCGAGTTGGATGGAATATTTTATAAATCATACCTATCCCTTTTTTTTAAATCTCTAGATATAGCTTCTCGACATCGATTAACACGACAGAGAAGTTATGAAAATATTCAGGCTACACAAGCTAATGGTGCTGTGGTAAGTCATAATATGAAATTCATTTTAAAGGTTACGGTAATTAAATGCAATTCTTTTGATGGTTTAGTTTTTTTAGTAAAGATATTCACATTCATGTTAAATAAAATAAATAAGTATTCCAATTTTGTTTTTCTTTAACCCTTTCAATGCTAGACGTAAATCCACTGCCTGTGCTAGACCCTTTTTTGAGGAAAAAAGGGAGGTTGGAACTGAATGCCAAGCAGTACTTATGGAAGCTTTTATGAAAAATCTTTTTGTCTGTTGGGATGGGCATGAGGTTGGGCTAAGAGGAAAAAATAGAATTTTGGAAATTTGCATAATAATGTAGTCACGTGACGTCATGGCGGCCATTTTGGATTTCTCATTTCACACTAAAGCTAACACGAAAACGAATTTTTCTCCATGAAATACTTAAAAGATATTGTTTTTTTTACTGGATTTTGATAAAGATATATAAAATGAACAAAAATATCAATAGCAGCCATGAGCAATGCCGCCGCGAACACGCGCATCACGTCTCCCGCTGCCATGACCACGTGCGGATTGCAATACCTTGTTTTTACTTTCACTTTCATCACCAAGTCCCATATCATTATCAATATAGTCAGTCAATAGATCTACACGTTCGGGAATCAGGAATTACCTACGTATTTTACGATCCAGCAGGCCAGCATTATTATCAACATCAGAATTATTGTCAGAATCTACTGCAGACACAGGGCTATCGTGTTCACATTGGGCTTGTTCATCATGCACGAGAGACATAGCTAGCCATGGGCGGAACGTCGCGCAACAAATCACACACTTCATAATACCAATCACTGTCCTGACTACTATCATTATCAAGTAACTGGAAACGAATTATGTTTATCACCCGCCTCGAAATTGTCCACATGTTGGTCAGCAAGACGTCATTCACGACTTCGTCGAGAGTGCATCGTCTACGTTGTCACAATGCACTCCGCCATTTTACGGTTTGCTGCTTTGAAACACGTGGAAATATGTTCTAGTGTATAGAAAATACAATAGATGGCACTTGCAGTTACGGTACTAATTTTAGCGAGGGCTTTACTGAGTACACGGTAATACCGGGTACGGGCATTTTACCGACATTTTATAATACCCGGTACTACCGGGTATACGCAGTGAAAGGGTTAAGTACTGGATTGGTAAGTAATTGAATTCCCATTTTCCATTTTAGATGAAAAAAATAAATTTGTTAAATATTAAACTTCATTTTAATAAAGGCTGTTTATCTTTTAGGATTCTTACCAAACTTCATCCCAACAATCCCAGAAGAATCGCCAAGCTTCAGCACCAGCAGTAGCTAATAGAGGTCATTCACGACCTATATCTGGTGCTTTTCGTGCTGCTCAACCTATTATTACACGGGATGATAGAACAGGTTTAACAATTAGTAGTTCTAGAATGGTAAGTAATACAATCAACAAGCAGAATTTACAAAACATGAGATGCATGAATGTTTTTAAACTTTTCCATGTATATTCTATTTATATAATAGGTATTATTACGTGCTAAGTTATCAGTAGATAATAATTTGTGCACAAGACAGGGTATTAGGATGTATTGGAGTATTTAAGTGAAGAAATTGTTCCTCAACCGATGATAGCAGTGTAGAAAATTCACTCTCTGCTGTCGGGTTGGATGGCTGAATGGTTAGCGTGCGCGCGCTGCATCATAAAGTCTGTCATTGAGTCGACTGGATGAAGTTGTTTTGTGTCGCTCTCGTATTGGTCATACTTTAACTCACATTTTCATTTTGAAGCCAGAGCCGCAACCAGAATGTGTTCACTGTCATGTTCCTTTGACAGTTAAGCACATTTTGATTGAGTGCAATCATCACAAGAATGTAAGATCAAACTATTACCGTTGCCAGTCACTACATCAATTATTTGCTCAACCGGAGCTGTATGGAAAATTGTTAAACTTTTTTAAAGAGACAAACTTTTATTACAAATTTTAATTGTATATATATATCCGTATTTTTGTTTTTAATTATTTATATACATAAAGGACTTATATTTATTTATATTTATTTTTAACATTGTCTGTGATACTTGTTTTTATTTATGTATATAAATATATTTATGTGATATTGATTTAATTTGTCTCGTCAAAGTCACCATGTGTTTGGCACCATATAGCCCGGTTGGAGCTGACGTGCCATAAAACTCCATTTCATTTCATTTCATTTCATGAGTCGACTGGCGCGGTTTCGAATCCCCGGTTGTACGTGACAAGGAGTAGGGTCGCCTGTCCAACCTCGTGGGTTTTCTCCGGGTTCTCCGGTTTCCTCTCACTGCTAAAGACCCCTATGCGCAAGCAAATTATTGAAATAAAATTAAACCATATGTTAGTCCCGAAATGACCTAGTTTGTGTCGAGTGGACGTTAAACCCCATTTCTCTCTCTCTCACTCTCTGCACTAAGAAATTAGATTTAAGAATATAGTTTAAGAAACTATGTGAAATATTATGTTCAATAATTTTTAAAATATTTTGCAGATGCCTGGTCAAAGAGCTACATCTGCCACAGTAGCAAGGCCAAAAGCTGGACGAAGACAATACAGTCAGGCCCAGAACTTTCCCTCCACAGGTGCTCCTAAGTTTGGTAGTTATTCTCAAGCATATGGTACGATAACAGCCAGCGGACTGGCAGCTTTACAGGGCAGAAAATCCTGATATTGACTTTAAATATCAGATTATGTGCAAATATTCTGTTTTAAATGGAGTTTAATAAACAAGTGTCTAAAATACATACAATAAAGTGTATAACCAAAATTTAGGGAGGCTGTTGAATAATTATAAGTCAATATTGAATAATGACAATAGAATTATGTATAATAGAGAAAATGTACTTAGTTTATAGGTGTATGTAGCATATACCCGATGAAAATTTTAGTTAGGCTATGTATCAAAGTAATTGTAGATTAAGAATGAATGTATGTACAAAATGTTTGCAAGCAGTATATAAATAGGAATAATAATAATGTCAGTAAAAAGTAATTTAATATATCTTTTTTTTAACATGCTTGTGTGCATTTTGAATATAAACCGAGGTGTATACAAATCTATATTTAGAATTAGATTAATACATTTTGTAAATAAATATGTAAATAGTCATTGTAAATACATCATAATAATGTATTTATGTTGCAAGTGTGTTGTGTGTGTAATTGTAGATTTCACTCTATAATTAGCAAATTACATAAACAAATGTTTGAGATACAGGTATATTATAACTTCTCCTGATTAGAACATTGCCACATATCAGACAAATTCAAGTTAATAATTAAGAGCTAGATGATCAGAATTTATTTCTTAAATTATCCTTCTTCAAGTCATTTCATTTCAAAGGGATTCTCACCTCATGATCTACCTCAGTGTAATGTGTAGTATGCTGTTCTTATCAAACGAAATGTTTGTCCCTCATAATGTTACACCTAGTATCTATGCACATTCCATTTTGTAAATATCAAGCATAAAATGTTAAATTAAAATATACCTTGAGGAAATGTTTAATAACATTAATGCATACATCAGCTTTTTATATTTGTCTTAATATTAGTAATAATTCATTTGAATTTATTATTTCACTGCTTAAATTTATGTTTACGAGTTAAGCTATATTCATGTAGAAGAGGATAATATTGTACATAAATAGCATATTTTGAAACAAACAGGAATATTCTTTTCAAATTCCTCTATAAACTTGCAACATGCCATATCATATTTTGTATAAATTTTGAAATTGCATTTTATTTTGTAAATAGACTGTATTTATAACCTAAAGTAGAACACTTATTTATTATGATTTTTTAAAAAATATACCCAGTGTTGTGTATTAAATGTTAAAAAGTCAACTGTGATTCTTTTTATATTAAATTTTAATCCACCGAGTAAAAATTCCATCCATTTAACACTTTTATCTTTAAAATAGATTGTTTTATATATTTAGTTTATAAATTACGAATATGTATCCCTGGAAATGGCCTAACATATTTATTTGAATTTTGTTGATATATTGCATGTTTAAAAAATTTCACTGTGATGATTTTTATATTGAGTATTATTTTAATTTATCTATCCATTGACCAAGATTCCATCCATTGCACACTTATATTTCCAACTTTAATATAATTATTTTTATTTATTTACATCATATATCAATTACAAAAATATATTCTTATATTTCCATTAAGATGGTATGGCCTTGGGTGTAGTTTTTATTTGGAATTTATGAAATATCGAATTATGGAAAGTCCAGTGATGATTTTTATATGCCAACATTTTCATGTGGACGTATTATGCCGTCACCCCCATCCACCCCCATCCGTCCACAATTTGTTTGTGGACACTCTACAGGCCACATTTTTATCCGATGTTGACGAAACTTGAAATATAGGTCTATCTCCCAAAGATCTCGATTCCTTTCGATATTGGCATGTATCAGACCATAACTTCATGGATTATGGCCCCAGATTGTACGAAGAAAAATAACGGTTTTAGCTTGCGGACACAATTTTCACCCAATTTTGATGAGACTTGAAATGCATGTTTATAACACAAAGATCTTGGTTCCTGTTGATATTTGTGCATATCGGATCGTATCTTCCTGAATTATGGCCCCTGATTGTACGAAAAATAAAGCTTTTAGCGTGTGGTCCCTCAGAGGTCACAATTATTATCCGATTTAAAATAACCATTTGGATATATCACAGTTACACCGTAATGCTGGTTGAGTTCAAATTTCGTGAAAATCGGACCAAAACTGCCGGACAAAACAGCCGCGCCTTGTACGCAAATAGTGTAAGCATCTGGTATATCAAGGTTGCCGACCCTCTAAAGATCACAATTTTGATCTGAATTTTTGATGAAACTTGAAATGCATGTTTATAATCCAAAGATCTTGGTTCCTTTCGATATTCGGACATATAGGATCGTAAATGCCTGAATTATGGACTTGTTTTTAGCTTGTTCTCTACCCATCTCGTGCAAAATGTGGGCATATCTTGCCTGGCAACTGCTGGTTATGCTAAGTTTTACAGTTATTTTAATTTATCCATTTCACTGTTTTATTTCCATCTTTTAAGTTAATTTAACTGTATTCAGCTTTTAAATTAATTACAAAGGTATGTCCTTGTATGCTTAACAGGTGTATTTGAAATTGCCAAACAAACATGTCCAAATTGGTATGGTTTTAACATATCCACCCATGAGGCAAAAATTCAATCAATTCCACACATAAACTTTTATCTTTTAACTTATTTTATTTTTATTTATTAGTTTATAGATTAGTTTAAAAGATATACCCCAGCATTTCCATATGTTGGTTAGGGATGAACAGGTTTATTTGTTGTATATTGAGTGTTAAAAAGTTAACTGCTATTTATTTATCTATTTATTAAAAATTCCATCCATTCAACACTTTTATTTTGAACACAGATATAGACCTGTACATTTGGTTTAGACATGTACATTAATTGGTTTATACATAAACAAAATTTCTACTTTTTCGTTAGGATGGTATTAGGTGAGTTGAACCAGAGTATTAAAAAAAAAAAATTTTTTTAATCAAAATCTTTAAAAGTTAAAGAGGATAGTTGATACAAGTGTAATTAATTATTGGACTTTTTACTGGTTAATTGTTATGGGTTTGTTTGTAGGATTAACAAAAAGTGTATGTAATATATTTAAATTTGCCAAGTGAAACCATTTGCTCATTATATCCTTTCATATCCATTCCATTTTATTGTGGGAAAATATTTATATATTTTTGATAAGATTACTTAAACTTTGGCTTGTTAATATATAATGATATGCAGAATAATAAGGACAGTTTAATAGTGAAAAAATATTATCTGCAAAGTGGACCGTTTTTAATTCGCAGGAGTTACATAATTAACAGAACAACCCTTAAAATATTGTATTTTTAAGTCGAGAACAATTACCCATAGGGTTACAAAAAAACCCAAACATTGTAAGACAAGAGTATAGATTTATTTCCAGAAATATTTAATATTATGTTCAGTATCATAGTCTATCTAATTTATCATACATATCTATTAAACGACAATAAAATTTGAATATAAATTATTTATTGTTTTTGATTCTTTTTTATAACTTCATATTTCAATATGTGGGTATTATGTTAGTCCCGAAATGACCTAGTTTGTGTGGAGTGGACGTTAAACCCCATCTCTCTCTCTCTCTCTCTCTCTCTCTCTCTCTCTCTCTCTCTCTCTCTTTTGTGGAGTCTCTAGATTTAAAAAAAAAAGTTTAAATATATCACCGTTACACCATAATGACAGTTGAGTTTGAATTTCGTGAAAATCGGGCCGAAACTACATGACAAAATGGCCACTCCCCGTACGCAAATAGTGTAAAAGTATGTATTACCAAGGTTGTGGGCCCCCTAGATGTCACAATTATTATCCGATTTGGATGAAACTTAAAATATATGTTTATATCCCAAAGATTATGGGTTCCTTTCAATTATACTTTCGTAACTTCCTGTATTATGACCCCTAGATAACAAACCTCACCTCTCAACCCTCAGCGTTTTTAGTTACGTTCTCGTAGCTATATGACCCCTGGTTGTACGAAAATTCGCTTTTTAGCCTGTTCTCTCTGTCCATCTCTTGCGAAATATGGGCGTATCTTGCATGGTAACCACTTGTTCTGATCTGTTTTAAATTTGGTGTGAAGCGGAGTTGATGCCCTATTTCAAATGCGATAGAGTCTATCTGTTTTTAAACGCCCATATTGAAATTTGGTTGTATGTTGTCGTCACTCCCGTCCTCCCTACCTTCATCCAAAATTGCATGTGGATGCTCTGGAGGCAACCTTTATACTTATAAACAGTCTTTAAAGTTATAAGATCTGGTCGGGCATGTCCGCATATTTTTGAAAAGGGAGGCCTTCAAGAAAGATGTTGCATCTATGCTGAATACCGATAGGGTTCGTCCTCTCATGATCCCAATGCTTCACACCAAATCTAAAGAGAATCCATTAATAATTGTAAGCTCTATCGCGTTTACAAGGTGTTCGGCAAAATGATCATAACCCTAGTACGGAAAGTCGTAGAAAGAGCAATATCTATATCGTTCGTCTTCTCATGACCGTTAAAAAAAATTATAGACTTTATCGCGTTGGCAAGGTGTTCGGCAAACGGGGGCATTACTCTGGTATGGAAAGTCGCGGAAAGCTGTATATCAATAGGGTTTGTCATCGCCAAAGTGCTTCAGATCAAATTTAAAAAGAATCCCTCAAAAACTGTATCCTTTATATCGCGTTCACAAGGGGCTATTACTCTGGGATTATATCGATAGGGTTCGTCTTCTCATGGCCACAATGCTTTCCACCAAATATAACAAGCGATTGCTCTGCAAGATACACCAACATTTTGGAATATTAACCTATATTTCCAGTTTAGTTAAAATTGGAAAAGAATGTCACCTCTAGAGGGCCCACAAGCTAAAAACGTGATTTTCAGTACAACCAGGGATCATAATACGGGAAGTTACGGTCCGATACATGCCAATATCGAAATGGACATGTTTCGTCAAAATCGGATAAAATTGTGACCTGTAGTGTGTTCACAAACTGATGAACAGGGGCGACGACAATATATGTCCACGTGAAAATGTGGGCGAAAAAAGAATCCGTCAAAAACTGTAGCCTCTATCACGTTCACAAGCCAATTATTGTTGACGGACCGACAGACAGACAGGGTTACGACATAATACACCCACACTGAAATCTGAAACAATCCCGGTTCACAGTGTGTAAAGGACTTTCAAATTTCAAAAGACTTTGATCTTAAATTTAGGGCAATTGCCCCTTTCACATAATTTGGGACATAGTTCCGTGGTTTGTTTCTGAAATTTTCTACAGTGATTTTAGGACATTTTGATGCTGGTGGGCGTATTGGAATTTTGCGATCGCGAAGTTATTTCCCCATTTGTTGTCAAAGCGGAGTTAGGCATAAATCTGTACAGGGGTTTTAAAAACTTAGCGGGGTTCCTCACTACGACATTTAAAGTTCCGACCGAAATTTTGTTATGTTAATAACATTCTTCGTTATTCTCCGCCAAGTTTCAACATTTTCAAATCCAGTACGACATCCTGTATTGAGTACACAAACTTTCAAGAAGCCTAAATTTAAGGAACGGCGTCTAGTGTTCGGATCCTGTGTACACGATGGTTAACACACAAAGGAACCCGTGAATTCGATGAAGAGTAGGCGGAAACGCCGATGTCCCCACAAATTACCCTCTTAGCACACTTCAATATTGTGGTTGGAGCTGCAACGTAGGACTTTAAAACTATCTTTATTTTATTTCATTGCTGCTTCACGATATTTAATTCTTGAATGGGTGAAAAAAAGGTGTATTATGATAGCATCTCTGTTGAATGTACCAGATCCCGTCAATTTTAAAATACCCCATCTTCTATGTAATCAATGATCCTTGCCGAAAAACGACAGTCTGTGGTCTGCAAAATAACTTATTTATTTATCTTCCTAAGTTTATTTAAGCACCTACAAAAATAACTATTACAGACTTCATGCTAGTAATTTAGATCTGAGGAAAGCAGATTCTGATCTGTCGGATATAAATGTTGTAGACAACAAGGTGAAACGAGCCGATAATTTACAATTCCATTTGTCTTGCACATCTCAATCCTCGCCCTAAAGAGGTGGTTGATCAGGTGTATTTTACAGTGTTGAACTGTTGGCAGGTTGTTCTTCATTCACAAAGTTAGGGATTAAAGAAATTCCCTGTGGTTCTGAACGCAGCATGACTGCATCTAATAAATTGCACATTTGTAAAACAATATTGTATGTATGCACGAAGTCCAATATATATCTATAAGATTATTTGGTTATATAATCCAATTATGATATTTGGCATTATAAAATTAATACTGGGTTATATAGGTTTCATTATGTAAAAAGAAGTTGACAGCAATTCGGTAAAAATGCACTATATTTGTTATGTCTTTGTATTGTTTGAAAAGTCAATATCAGTAAAGGCATTTCATGGATTTGAGGATGCGTCTTTACTTTTTAAGACGCAGTGGCAAAGTGAAATATATATAAAAATTAAAATACATCTCTAATATCATCCAGACATAATTTTCTTAATTGCATGTCACGATGCTTTCGTTTTACAATATCACAGTTTATATTGTTTATATTATGTTTCATTTAGTCATTATGGTGTCAGTGATTACATAAGACACTGACCCATTTATTTCCATAGATAGCGGTGTGTTTAATTAAGACATGATGAAGTCTCACTGCTGGTTGTGGACACATGCAAACATTATAATATGTTACGTCGTCTGATTATTAATTATAGTAAACCGTATTCAACGGATCTTCATGCTCAGTTTACACAGTTCAGTTTCTGGATTCACTAGACTTCATCTTAGATTATGAATTCAACCCTGAAGGCTCGTTACTGAGTTGGATTATCACGGACCTTATGTATTATAAGAGCTATGTGCTCTCATATATGTTATTGATGGATATATATATATATATACATGAATCATGCGACTTGGACTTAAAGGGGAATAGGTATTCGTTCATGCGGTATGGTATAAGACCCTTAAAATCATAGCAGATAGGATAGGGGGAAATCAGGGAAGACGACGGGCTTTATCTTAACTGGCTGGATTCGCCGACAAGCCATCTATTTATGTTAGCCTAGCCTTGCAGTATGCACCGTACGAATATTGTAGGATTATGTATCGTATGTTATTTTTTATAATATATAGTATATGTTCCGAAGAGTAAACCTATTTTACCCAAAGTGTATCCCGTTTTCCTGTGAATAGACGTTCCAGTTCCATAACGAACTATCCTGTTTCAAAGCCTTATTTGGAAACGGGTTGAAAGTTATCGGCTCTTGTTTAACCATAGTGCTGCACTAGAATTGTCAATAGATTCACCCATTCCTATAGCCAAGTTCCTAGTAGATAAATCAAATAGAATCCCCAAAAATGTTAAAAACTTGTCAAGTTATCTGCGTAAAATTTTGATATTCAAAAACGGAAACAGTTTGCTGTTAAGATACCCTCCGCTTATGCAGTCGTTACCTCGAGTTCATTATACGTTTGTATCCATAGATCAAAGATTCGCAGACACGGGTCCGTGATAATATTTTGGGTTTCCGAGAAGTCAAGGGGGTCTGCGGGGGTTAAGCGGAGGATTTCGGGAGTAGCTGACATCAGAGCCACATTTGAGACACCTTAACTCGTTAGATCCACACTCTGTTCTGTTAAACAAAGGGCTAGACTGAAGATACAGTAAGGGGGTGATACAAAAGGGTGCACGGGTGCCCCCCCCCCCCAACACACACACACCCACACACACTTTGTTTTATTAACAATTTAGTTTCTTTGTTTGAAGGTGTGGACAAGACACTACCTCATGTAACTGTCATTCTATACAATGCTGAAGTGATCAGTAATGGTTTGTCTCGCTGGCAAATATGGAACTAAGTTGCAATAATATCTATATTAATATTACCTTGTTCCCCGAGAAAAGGTTACGGGTCTTGACTTGACTATATTATATTTATACAATTTCTGATTATGGAAAGGACGTCTGTAAGTTTTTGATAACATTTTTCCAATCCAGTTGTATCCAAAGTTATTTGTGTTGATGCAACAAAAATTTGTTTAAACTAAGGAACAGAGTTTATTCCGTCGAATTTGACGAAATACCAAGCCTCCGCGTACACATTGAACCCATGACAGTTGGGAATCGAAATAAGGGTAGACGGTAGCGCCGCTGTCGGGGCAAAGTTTCCCTCACAATTCCCTCAGTATCCCAGTCGGTAAAGAAAAGTAGAGCGTTAAATCCCATATCATTTCATTTCTATTTCTAATGAATCGTCGTAAGGGTAAAATTAATTTCAAAGCATATAAATTCAACTGGATTAATAGTGGTTAAATCAGACCACCTCATCAGATGTCGTATTTCAGACATCCTTCCGTTATAATTCATGTTATAAAAGTATATCGATATCGATAGGACAGACCAATACTTTATATAGCATCAGCTGTAGAGAACAAGTATTGTCAATAATTATGTTTGTCTATAGGATAGTGCAGTCATCGAACAAACGTTCTTCAAGTAGGCGGACTGTATGAAGAAGGTCAGATGAAACCATCCTCACATTATGTGTAGAGTTTTGACAAACAAAGTCGTGACTTCTAACATCGCATATTTATTACCGAGAAAAAAACTTGTAAAGTAAATTCAACTGACACCTAACTAATGACATGATTACATTGTCTGATTGTTCCATGGCCGCGAAGTGACGTGCTTCGATTTCCCGCCAAATCTGATATTCAGCCATGGAACGGACTTGGCGGAAGTCCTTGGAAAGCTCTCGTTAATGCGTGACCGGAATAATATATCCCTATCGAGCCACAGGATAGTCCTATAATGATGATGATTATATCCAATGCACGGCTTAACCTACTCATACTATGCCATCTAATCCATAAGTGAAAGTAGCACGGCCAAACAAATGACAACATAGTTCCTGTAAAGCTACCTATTAACCCCATCAAAATAGCGAAATGGGGTATGAATATAGCTAAAGCTGTTGTTAATAATACTAGAGCTAGCCTACAAAACAGGGCCCAGAATTTGAGTCTATGAGTATTGTCTATACAAGCCGGAAATACAGTTTCTGGTCGACCGACAAACAACGCTGTCTCTAAAAGGTCCACAGCCGCGAAATAGGGCAGAGGGTAAGATAGCTGAGCCTTGATGACCAAGATGATGTTTATGATGATCTTGAACACCTGGGTTGGTAAATTGTTGCTGATAACTTCTTTGGTGGCGAAACCCCAGGTCAGGAAACCTACATAAGAAAAGCCAGCTTTAAAAACAGCCGCCGCAACATGAGTCCAGTGCATCATACAGGTAAATTTACTTCTATCGTTTAAATTACCTTCTAGCGTGGGCAGAAATATTTGAGACGTGTAACTAAACACTACAATCCCTAAGGAAATGGGAAATGTCCAAATATTGATCCGAACTTGTACATCAGTCCAATGCCATTCAGTGACTTTTGTAAAACAGTAAATAAGTATAATGGCGTTGATCAACATGTGAGCTACTGTACACCAAAAACTCAACATGGATACACGTTGTAGAGATTGTAGGAACGCACAGGCTAACAATGGTACAGTGCTTATAATAATCCACGACGTCAAATCCAAGGGACTGTCAGGGAAACTGCCCTTAATGAGGTCACCACACAAGAGCACATAAAGTATGCACGTCATTAATAATTCTATAATTTGTGCACAATTCACAATGCGACCACCAAATCGCTTTCCCCATACATGTTCAGCAATTTCCACATAACTGTTTCTGACTCGTACTTTTATGCCTTGTTCGTTTTCTTCGTAAAGACAATGGACTAATATTTTACCAGTATGACAACAGATATAGGCAACAACTATCATTGCAACTAAAGCCCAATAACCGCCCTGGACAACTGCATAAGGGAAGCTTACTATAAACATACCCTGAAATTATAGATTTGATAAGATCATTTTATGACAAAATTATAAAGAGGGACAAAAAATATTTTAAGGGTTAGTAATAATCCATACATTAAGAGCATAAAAGGACCAACGCTATAAAAAAAGTGCGCTAGGTTTCCTTTATATGAATCGGTCGAAGAAGTTTTTGAGGTGGTTATGATGTATATTTTGGTAACTTAGTTTCACAGTGGAATGTTCATGTTCCCGAGTAAGAATAGTCTATAAAATCTTGGCCTACCAGTTTGGGATGATATGAATGGACTGGTGGGCCAATCTGTAAAACAATGCCGTGCTTTAAACTGGAAAAATGTAAATACAGAATAGCTTACCTGTATAGCGTTTGTAACATTCCATCCGGCTTGCCATTCTGAAATCTTATCTTTAGGATTAACGTTAAAGTCTGACAATTCATCCACCACACTGCCACTTTGACTTCGGTCGTCTGGCCACGAAGATTTCCGTATAGAACCATTTTGTAATGTTGATAATTCTTTCTCACTCTCCGAGTTGGAAAATAGTGCAAAGTTTACCTTCTCCTCCGCCGTTCCTTTGCGTGGAAGATATGATCTAGCGGTTCGCAGCATACGCCCAACACGCTCTTTTACTGGATCCATTTCTGTATTCTGGAATGAAATAAACAAAGAACCCTACTAAAACTCTACTGACACGTCATTAGATAATATGATTTAAGAATCCGTTCACCAAGTTTACATAACCAATTTTGGCCAAATATTATATTCCATAATGTTAGCGTCATAACTTTGTTCAGATTCGCATGGTGTTAACAATGTTCCAATTCTTACATGGCGTTATTTCATTTGGTCCCACTCTTAACCGGGAAGATGGGAAGATGTGATTAGGAAACGTCTATTTAGCGTTACAGGAGCTAAACCTCAAACTCAATATTAATTATTATCGATAATATTCGAAATAAAACTACGAATTTGAATATGGGATCCCCATATCAACTATTTAAGACACAGTGAGCATTTTAAAATCACTACACGAGTCGTGTATTCTACGAATATAATGGTTTCAAAAGTCATTTGTAATGAAAAATAGAAAACATATCCCAGAAGAAAAAATGGCTGATACTCAAACGACAAAATAACCCGTGTAGAATGAACTAACCAGGCGCAAACGACTTTCGTTAAATTTCGACTGTTCACCTATTTCACCGAACGTAGATGATTAGAAATTACAAAAACAATTTTTTTTTAAAAAGGTGAAAATAACTTTATATACACCCATATTATGTGCATTCAGACCCATTTCGTCTATTTTAAGGTACCAAAGAATAGAGTCATACGCCCTTTAAATCGTGATGTTCATCAGGCATACTGAACTATTGGGGACCATGGTAAGTTGCGACCTGTGATAAGATTCGGATGGAACGTTAGTATAACCGTCCTTTTTTGAGAGCACGGGGGGTGGGACAACTCGAACAGTGAAAAGATATTGTGGGGGTTTGGGTGGGTTTTCTCGGTTGAATTTTTACTTGGTCTTTATCATGTAGTTTTATGGAACCTTTCATTGGAAATTAGGGGAAGAAAATAACTGATGAGTCACATATATCGGAAAAGTAAAAAAATACCATTTTAAACAAATACTGTTGTTATTACGTGATTAATTACATTCGTGTATTTAAAAAAAAATGTGCTACCTTGTACGAAGAAGATAACACGGCGATGTGAAACCAATGTAAACTTTAAATGACCATAACAACTTATTTTTGAACTGATCGATTTGAATCTGAATATTTTTTTGGAATAATGAACGCCATTTTGATTGTGTATAGTCTTAAACCATTATTCTGACATGTTGTGCCTTTAACTAGTGCTTATCAACAAACAACAACGATGTAAAAGATTAGAAACTGGCTAAAGCTCGAAGTCACTGGCTTCATGTTTATTTTGTTCTATTTGATATCACCTATGTTTTTCACTTAAACATGGATGAATATTGGTCTATAGTGCATGACTTGACTATCACTATAAGAAACCCGTCACAGAAAAAAAACGAGACATTTTCTATCATTGATTGCTAATTGATGGCTTATTTTGACGGATAGTTAAGGTTTCTTTATGACCCGGAGTTCTACAACCGACTTCCTTTTGATAACAACCATTATTATATCACTTAATTTATCCCCGCTTCCAACGATTGACACCTAGATTTGAATGTTCACCAAATCATAGGTTACGTAAATTAGAATGTATGGCGATTTAGATGCTTTCTCAGACCGGTTTAGTGACATATAACGCAATCGGAGAGTCGTAAAAGGCAAATAAGTGTAGGTGACGATACCGTAAAGAATCAAAGGAAGTTAAAACATGTATTTTTTATGAGATATCAGAGACTAGGCAAGACATTTATTGGAGATAGCGATCTGTATTAATTGAACCGATGAACTGATGTCCCAGGTTTCTTATAATATGTCCACATCAATCTGCCCAATAACAAAATATTTTACACATACTTAATAAAAATCATTAACACTTTCTGTCTGGCAAGAGCCCACATGAACATTGTGTTTGCAAATCTTGATATTCAAGGTCATATTTATAGTCACGTTCTTATAAGGAAAACAGACCCTAATAAAATATAACCTTTTAAAAAATGTTTACAAAAACCGGATATATTTTAAAAAATGGAATAAATAAACGGAGCGCAAGTATGACACTTCCCTGAATCTGACTTGTCCATGAATCCCTTCAAAATTTTGTGTCCCATGCAGACTGTGAATGCCCATGGACATTTTCTCGCAAAAAAATGTTGTTTTCCAGTTGCCGATACCGTTCTTTTTAAACAATCTTTGAAAATGATATAGAAATTGGGCCTCTGTATTGAAAGAGAGAGAGAGAAATGGGGTTTAACGTCCACTCGACACAAACCAGGTCATTTCCGGACCAACATATGGTTTAATTGTATTTCAATAATTCGCTTGCGCGTGGGGGTCTTTAGCAGTGGGAGGTAACCGGAGGACCCGGAGAAAACCAACGTAGTTGGACAGGCGACCCTACTCCTTGTCACGTACAACCGGGGATTCGAAACCACGCCAGTTGACTCAATGACAGGCCTTATGATACAGCACGCACGTGCTAACCATTCGACCATCCACCCCCACCCCCCACCCCCCTCTGTATTGAAACATGGGTGTATGAGATATAAAACAAAACATATAAAATATAGTTTTAAAACGGAGTGGATATTCGCCATTCGAATGGCGAATAGCCTAGAGCCATAAGGATGGTTATTCGCCATTCGTTTTATATAATAAACCTAACATTCTTGCAGATTGTTTGTGCTTTTATTCAAAATACAGACCCAGAATCCCTTTTTAATTGTCATTTGTTATTTGAAGCTTCATAGTGCATATGAACACCTTCGTTCACAGCGAAGCATAGACAGCGAAACCGACATCGTGTGTAGATGGAAGTAGCACACATGTGAAAAGTTCCGTATTCTGTGAAATTTTGAATCTTTACTAATACATTGAAAACGCATTTCTTTGCACTTTTGTTTATCACAAAGTAGATACAATATAAACTTAATCTAATTTCATTCCTGCGAAAGCAGCAGAGGCTTATTAAAATTGTTCTAACCTGATCTGAATGCCCGCCCGCCTACCACCCGGAGTAGGCTACCCATATTATTTCATTGCCAACCACATGTTCTATCTATATACCATTCGTATATTTCAGTTCCTACCCAATACATTTCATTTCCAACTGCGTTTTATATTTGCCACCCATATATTTCTATTTATACCTTCCATTTCAAACTAGAGAGAGAGAGAGTAAGAGAGAGAGTAAGAGAGAGAGAGAGAGAGAGAGAGAGCTCTATGACAGACCTTATGATACAGCGCACACGTGCTAACCATTGCCCCCCCCCCCCCGCCATTTCTTTATTGGCATCCCGTATTCATCTGCTACTCATAGCCTAGATTTCTTTCTCAACCGTGTGTTTTATTCATTTGCTACTCGTAGCCTACATTGCTTTCTCAACAGTGTGTTTTATTGTCAAACATATAATTCATTTACATCTACTCACATGGGCGTACCAGCCAGGGATGAGATCGTAATTTCTTAAAATTGATTAAGGGATTAAAATTTGGCATAAAATTTAGAAAATTTAAAGTCAGTTTAATACACAGTGACATTTTTTCTGGAATCACGAATGTTTCTTTAAGCCACCGGCTTCGCATGCCTCGTCTCTGTGTACTCTAAACGATATATTTTTTAGGCATGATCATAATTTGTTTCGGCTATTTCCCCTTGTCAGTGGTGCAGGACGAAGGGCCTGGCAAGGACAGCTGTGTAGTCGCTCGGATGGGACGAAAAAAACGAGGACAGGTGTATACATTGGCGTATCCGGGCAAAATTTCCCTCATATGAAACTGGAATGAGAGAGAGAGGGTCATTTCGGGACTAACACATAGGGTTCCATTTTTTTTATTTGAATAATTCCCGAGCGTAGTGGTCTTTAGACGTTAGCAGTGGTAGGACCCGGAGAAAACCCATGGGGTTGCACAGGCGACCCTACTCCTTGTCACGTACAACAGGTGAATCGAAACCACGCCGAAACTGTTTAAGTTTGACTTGTAACAAATAGCAACTTTTATTCTACTTTGTTCTTCCTCAGAAAATTCCTCCGGAGTCGCTTGTGCGTAGGGGTCTTTAGTCGTGGGAGGAAACCAAAGGACACCGCGAAAACCATGCCGCACAATACATATGAACATTCTCATCCAACACCGGGTATGATCATCAGACTAATTCGCCATCCGGATGACAAAGAGTATTTCGCCATCTGTTTTCGTTATCTGCCGCCCTTTTATTAAATCGATATTCTCTGTCCTTGTATCATTTTGCAAAATAGAGTAGATCGTGCTGAACCAACAAAGTGCCACACCCTTTCCATGTTAAGAAATGCAATGGGGTTTAACGACATCGATTTTTCGTCTCAGCCGAACGACTATACGTCGTCCTTTGCAACAACGCCGGAAACTCCATGTGAACTTTTTCGGCCGGAATCACCAGCCAACGTCTTACTGACTGAGCCACCGTGCCCCACTTTAGCGTGCCCCAAATATGTCTGGTGGGGGGGGGGATTAACGCGTGCGCCTTGGATCAGAAGGTGTTATATAGTCAAGTAGCGTGGTTTTGATTCCGCGCTAAAGAGCTCTATGCGCAAGTGAATTATTAAAATAAAATTGAGCCATATGTTAGTCCAGAAATTACCTAGTTTGTTTCGAACGGACGTATGGCGAACCGACCCTCTCTCTCTCCATGTACATATCTCTCGTCTTTTTGTGCCATTCGTATTTATTTTTCATATTTAGCAGCAGGATTTTATTTCATTTTTTTTTTATCTACCCAAACCTTTCATTTTCAACCACTGTTTATTTCCAATCCATATATTTGAATAAAACTATTTTGTCTTATTTAAACCTGTCAAAGACAGGTCATAAAGTATGCTACGTTTTCGGGTAGTCACCGCTAGACTATATATAGACCTCCAACGGCACTGTGTCAAACAACGTTTGTTGTAGTAGTTATTTTCGCATTTTTACTGCAACGAAAATGATGTATGTGCATTTTGTAGGACGAAGTTAAACTAGTTTAAGTGGTTGGTAGCATTACCCCTCGACCAGACATCGTGATAGGACAGAGAATATCGATTTAAAAAAAAGAATGGCAAATAACGAAAACGAATGGCAAATAACGAAAACGAATGGCAAATAACGTAAACGAATGGCGAATAACTCTTTGCCATTCGAATGGCGAATATCCTCTGCCGTTTTAAAATGATCAATGGTATTAAAAACTTTGAATTCAATTTGAACGGTTCTAACGATAATCACGTTACTTCAAAATGCAATGACAAACAAACATCGGTTGACTTGCACGAAGTTTTGCGCTTTATCTGACAATTTTAACTGTAACAAATCGCAATCAAATATAATCCTGTGAGAAATACCAAAAACTTCAGTGCTGGGCTTTCTGTTCAAATCAGAGAGGGTTCATTAACATGTGCAAACTATTCCGAGCTTTTCATTAGAACTACGGGGCACTACAGGTTGCTGCAAATAATATATTATTAAAATAAACAGTGCACAATCCGTAACTTCATTTAATTTCGCCTGTTCACTAACTTACGTTTATTTACAAATTTGAAGTAGTTCCATTTTCTGAAATTTACGGGGTTTGATTCTGGTTATCATGACATATTTTTCAAATTTCAAATTTCAAATTCCGGCTGGTTTAATCTAACAATATTGATAGAAACCACTGAGGAAAGGAGGCTGTAATTGGACGAAAATGCTGAATAGACGAATCTTTATACTTTAAAATAGTCAAAGTAGTCTGGCAGCTCAGTACGTAGCGAAAAATGGAAAGTACCCTGTCATGGGATAAGATATACAGAGAAAAATCATATTTTTGTTTAAATATAAAAATCTTAATCTATCACTGAGTTAAAAAATAAACGCTAGTTTGATATAAACCTCGTATAATGGCTCGCAATAGTCTGAAAGGTCATGTTCTAATCCTAGCTTTCTGAGACTTATATAGGAAGTGAGAGATACTGCCTCTAGGGGCTTTACAGTCGATATCATATTTACTAGAGTGTGAATTAACGTCAAGTTGAAATCAATCAGACCAACAACATCCTTCTATCATTCACCTCCTGTTTACATATTAGTTTTCATATTTCATCTAATCATTCTATTTGACTATAATTTCTCTTCTATAGACACCCCAATACCCGCAGGTACGGAGTCATATTTGAACATCTTGATTTAACAATTAATACAAGTCGAGATTAAAACGCTAGCCAGCTGTACTGTCAATTGATTATTAATTCTATTGGTATTTGGTCTTAGACTTGAAACCGCTTTTGTCTTTATACTCTCTATGGGAACCAAGTCGTTGTTTGACCACGTTTTGTAGAATTAAAGAATTTTCTAAATTTGTCCAAAATACTATCGTCTAGTGCCTAAAGCCATGTCTATTTTTTTTCTCAGCTCTAGACTACTAAATTCTTTGGGTCAATTCATCTTGATTATAGAGGTAGATTTTGAATATATATTTTATAGTTATTAATAGATACCACTGTCTCTATACATGGATTACATGTTATCTAAAACTGCAAAGGCATCCAACAGTTTAATTTTATAACTGTATTCTCGTCTAGTCGAACTTATATAATTCCTTTCAAATACTACACACACTTGGTAAATTTTGCAAAAGACGTGCCAAATTGGACTCAATTAGGCACATAAATGTGAAATAGCATTACCACCAACAGTTTTCCGAAGAGTGAATTTCACGATTTTCTCGACAAGTACAGCAATTCTGTGAAAAATCTCTTGGTAACAATTTAGTAAAAAAAATATCAAAAATAGAGTAACTGGGACCTTAACTCTAGTTGAACGTCGTCTTTATAGCCAGACAATCCCGGCATCAAGAGCTCAGATACTCTGACCTGTCGAACGTTTATAAGAATTGTGGACAAATAAATAGACCAACAGACAGAGGTGACAATATACTCCATCTGATTTGCTATTTTAGAGTAAAATCTTAATGACATTTGTGATCCAGAGTGTGTCAATGACAGTATTCCATGGACCATATAAGGTGTGGCAGTGATAGTATTACCATGGATTATATTATACGGTGTGTCAGAGACAGTATTACCACATACGGTGTGACAGTATTACCGTGTAAAACGGGCACTGACAAATCCTGTACAACTGCAGGCTATTCGTTTTAGTTCTGAAAAAAGTAAGAAAATCGAAATTTAAATATAACCTTTTATAACACAGTTTGTTTTTAATACAACGTGTTTTGGTTTGTTTTTGTGTTTTTTTCGATTAATACTGCTGATAAACTGAAATGAAATGCAATGGGGTTAAATGTCCTACTATCTGCATCGACTGCATGGCTAATGAAGACGGGCATGTGTCATACAGTGTGCTGTGTGGGAAATTTGGCCGAACAGCGGCGCTACGGCCTAGGCCTACTATTATTTCGAATTCCATCTGCCAAGGCTTGTTTTACATCCACACCAAACAACGGAATTTGTTTTTATACCATCCGAACGACTAGACGCTGTTCCTTACGGGGCCTTCCGTCCTGCACCACTGACAAGGAGAAACCACAATGGGACATCCAGGAGGACTTTCTTGCCGACCAATATCAGGATGCAAACCCAGACCTCCCGGTTAGTGAGCCAGTGCCTTACTCACTAAGCCACCGGGGCTCTCGATTGAGCTTATAGCAGTTAACGCTAGGATGTACCAGGAAAAGAAAACTGTAACTGTCTTATAACATCGAGTGCTGTACCAGTAGACCTGTTTTAATTTTGGTAAACCATTTTAATAGGATTGCCGTTACCCCACATTTTCATAAATTTTGTTTAACCTTCACATAAAAAGTCAAATGGAACGCTGGCTCTAATCCAATATGTTTAAAACAATATGCGGTGAGTTAATTTGAAACGTGCTGCATGGTCAGTTCTCTAATTTCAATATGATAAGCCACCAGTACCAGACGCACATCTACATAACATCAATATTGATATTAACTTGATTAAAATAGTTTCCTCTTTTAACCAATAAGAACAATACTTCCATTTACAGTGTCTATTTACAATGTTCGTCCTTAAATATCATTGTTTACCGATACATCTTGACTTTATTTGAATACCATTCTTTGTTTTATTGAATACTGTATTCAATTGTGGTTTAATACATTAGTTGCATCAGGTTGAGGTTATGTTTGTCTGGTATTATAGGATTTTATGCTGGTATAGTACTTTTCTTGTTAAATATCTGTAACCTCTTGTTCTCTGCATGAGATAAAATACAAGAAATATCGTGTATGTCAGCCTGTGGATAGAATGCGATTAAAAATATAATTTACTGATGAATTTTTGGTTACTATGCAGTGAATCTCTAGAAGAGTACGTTGTCAAAATACATGGAAGATGGCTTTATACACCACAGTCCCCACCATCAATTCCAGACCAAAACTAAATACATAAACTATTTTACACTTAGTTCAAAAGCCTACACAATTATCGTTATAGCTTCAATGATACTTCAGAAAAATTATTAGATTGTAAAGTTTAAAAAAAGAACATTCAAAGAATTGATTACATTTGGGTATTTTGAGGTTTTCCAAAACGAAATTTCAGAAAATTGATTGCGGTTTGATTACTTTTGTGTTTTGAATAAAGGTAATTTTGAGTAATTTAAAATTTTCCAAACAGAAATTTCAGAAAATCGACAACATACTCCTTGTTTTAAAGATTTTTTTTTTTTTTAAAAAAAAGAAACTTGAATAAATTGATTGTATTGAAATAATTATTAAGTTTTAGTAAAATTGTAACAAATTTGAGTATAGAAGGGGTAATTTTTAAATGGAACAGCAGAAAAAAAAATGTTACTTTAATCACGGTGGTACCTTTGTTCGCTTATACTGTTGATACTTCTTGTCAACACATCAGGGTATCCTTATTGAATATTATATATACAAGGTATTTCTACTTAATTACACAAATTTAATATAATAGCGTTATTATACAAGACGTTGGCCGAGATACCTATTCTATGTCTTTTAACTTGTGGTGTTGGTATAGTACTTCATTAATGAAATGGGCCTACCGACGCTATGGTTGTTTAAGGTTAATCGTGGACTGCCGATTTAAAGGAAAGATGCAAGTTGGGGCGAATTTCTTATCCAAAGAACAGTCGTCTGACATCGAAATTAAAATTAAAAGGACCACGTGCGGTGGCCCTACTTTCACAAAAGTCATATAATTAAAATGTTCAAATTTAAGTCTCAAGTTCAGAAACTGAATGAAAATAAAAAATTTAAAAATAACTGAACTGGGCTGATGACTCAATGATATCTTTCATCCTATTGCTTTGGCTCTGGAATTGATGCCCAAACGTTTGTATGGGTTCCGTCAGCTCTAAGTAGAGAACATGGTCGTATGGTGATGTCCCAGTCAAGCATTGGTTAGAGCGTAACGAGGGTGAAGAATTCGACTACATCCATTCTGATGAGTTCTACAGAGTTACACTCTGCTAAAATTCGTCTGGCATACCTTGACGGTTGGTAACACGATTTTGTTTCTACCGGTATTGATACTTGTCATTGCATGTTTATAGTTTTTAGCTTGGAAAGTCGTGGCCATATTTCTCTGTATTTAAAATGAGATGTCATATTTTGTGAATATGTGTTTAGTTTTGCGCTGTAAGATGTCTTTAAAGCTGCAATTTCATATTTTTAAGTTATATTTTTAAAATTTATTTAAATAAAGCCTTGTTAAAGAATAATCCTATTAATCCTATTAATCCTATAAGTCACTATTGCCAGCTGAGAAATTGGCAAAAATATCATTTTCATCTTCAAATTCCAACGTTTGAAGGTAGCTAATGCATGGAGGCAATAGGAAAACAAGGGAGGTAATTGTGTTATTATTTCCTGTGTCAATGATTTTTAAGGGTGGGAAATAATGCCCATGGTCGTATAATAGTGAGTTGATAACCTATTGAGCAAAAAACATAGAAATAATTATGTTTTGACTTTCTTAGAAAATATGAAATTCTCATTGAGATAGATAAAGATGGTGTGAACTCTACTAATATAATCAATAATCTCTGATCCTAGTGATAAAACAATGAAACAAAATTGGAAAAGAAAACATGAGTTTGCTTGCTGAAGATAGCTTCTAGTCGGTTAAGGATATTTGACGAAGGTCTAATCATTATCGACCAATTTATATAAACCTAAGTCAATGTGTCCATTTTCTTAAACCCATATTTAAAGACAATCGGAACAAAATCCTTCACCGGATTCCTGAAATTATGGAAAGCCTAACTTTTGTTTGGTTTTTAAGTTCGGTTGATCAGAATGTATTAGAGCATGATATATTTTTATGTTGATTATAGTTTAAAATTCGTGTCAATCATTTCAATATTTTGACACACACCCACAAAACACTGTATATAGGTTAATATTTTTTTTGTCTAGTCATATTTTGTATACCATAGCAAAAGATTTTTTAAAACAAAGTAAACACATCTTGTTTTGTCAACAACAAAAAGACTCCCAAAATAACAACAACTAAATGGCGTCGGCGACATTTTGAAGACTGTGCCATTGGCTTATTTATAATTTTGTTTTTGAATTATACCACTTTCTTTTGAAATCTTCTTGATACCAATGGAAGGTTGCGGCGTTTCTCAGCTGAAAAGGGAAACGTGTACGAGTCCTGATATAAGATAAGATACCGCGGCTCGGGATTCTTAAAGTTTTCGGATCCAAACTACATTTAACACTTCAACTAAAAACTGTGCTGATATAGACCGTTTTTTCTCATGATTGAGGATCTTTTAAATCTTTAATGGATTACACATCAATAGTTGTTGATAGATTATAACGCTGAACGATTAATTCTACTGCTCATTAATTGTTCTGGCATTGATTGGAACTTCATTGGAAGAGAAATAAAATTTCTAATCTTATAATAGACGAAAGTAGGTTCCGGGCATTTAATCGTGTAATATGGCTATTAAACATTTGTCCCTGTCACAAATATAAAGAGTATTATATTATAAGTTCTTTAAAATTTACATCGCTTCATCCGGGGGACAGCCACAGGATTTGAAAAAGGTTTATGCTCAACGTCATCGCGACATCGTATCGCTTCATCGCATCGCTCTTTCGCATCAATGAAGCGACTGACGCTTAATGTACAAAAAAACTTAAGGGATAACTGTAATTCCTAAAAGCTTTAGTTGATATATTCATCGTCTACTACACACGTCGATTTCGATGAATACACTGTGTTACCGACAATTGTAATGAAGGGATGGTGACATGGTTTAGCGACGATGGGTAGTTATTTTGAGCAATGGCATCATACAGTCAGGTTATATGAAATTGGTAGGTGTTATAGCATAAACCAGACGTACAGGTACTCTGCAATATTTATATATTTACAGGTTTTCACACAGTTTCCCACAGTCTGAACAACAAAAGAAACGAGGCCGTTTTACAAGTATAGAGATGTAGAATCAGAAACTCAATTCAACATCGTGATTGGAGAGTTCACAAATGACACTGATGACACAAGTCATCAATGTCGGTAAACTCTCCACGTGCCTGCAATGAGTCCTTATCTCAAGCGGTTAAAGCATGTTATGGGCAAGCATTGAACCCATCTGTGCAGACCCTGGCACACATAGAGACAGATCTTGATCGAGAATGGCAACAGTTGCCAAACGACTTACCGGAGGGATGAAGCTGGCATCCGAGCACGATGATGAATTGTGTTTCTGACTCTGCTCCTCCATACTTATTGTTATGACTCCTTTTTTGACTCAAATACGGCATCTTGGAATTCTTTTCGATAATCATGATTAAAATCTGAAAACCTGTTGAACTCTTTATGATTTTTTTATTGTCAAAGATGTATTCTTGCAAACCGCATTTGTTTTTCGGGGCTTATATAATCAGGGTTTCAACGCTAAACCTGGTAAGACAAGTCATTGTGAAAAATATAAGGGGTTGCGTATATCTTCGTTATATTGCAAATTAAACATAAAACATATAAAGTTTGCGGGAAAAGGCACTCCACTGAGTTTTACGCATATTATATTCAGAGGTTAGAAACACACTGACAATGAACGCGTGTCTTAACAAGGCAAGAGTTTTCATTTGTTTTGCGGCGCCATATATCGGTACATAAGTGTAAGTGGGCTATGCACGAATATGAAACCAACCATAAATAGCTCTAGTTGACGGACGCTTGTGAAAATATTAATTGTATTACAATAAATGAAATGTGCTGGGCGTTAAAATTATATGTGTATAATTCTATTAACTGATTATATAGAAAGTATGTTATTTATTATTAATAAACTGACTGTGAGAACCTGCACATCTGTTTTATGCTATCACACCCACCATGGTATTACACCAAAACGATTCACCTAACACTCGTCTCCATAATTCTTTATTTATATGGTGGAGTTTTGGATATTATTAGATCTGACATTGAGTCAAGTGTCGCGAGCTCGTAGGTTTTCTCTGTGTTCTATTGTTTTCTACGGTTACGAAGGACGTCTTCGTGCCAGTGTATTATTGAAATAGATATATAGGCCTACCATAATAATATGTTAATCCCGAAATTACCTATTTTGCGTTGAGTGAACCTTCAAGCCTCTGTCACGTTTCGGGTTGCTAATATGTTAGCTTTCGAACCTAATCTGGTAACGAGCCAAACCGCAGCACCGGGTCATCCAATGTATTTCTAATGGGTAATGATAAAGCTGTTAGTAAGTAAAATACCACCGGAGGTAGTCCCGGACCAATGACCGTATCTGGTTTTTTTTAGATTAAAGAGCACATCAAGTGACCTGTCAAACTTTTCTGTATTTGTAACCAGCGGTTACTATATGTACTTTACGACAAGTTCACACCAATCTGAATAAATGTATTCGACATATTATGGTTTAAGTATCAGACATCCGAAATCACTTCTCAATATTTCAATAACAGCCTTAATCCGGTTAATTGGCTGGTGACGTCACAGGGACCACACATACATGTACAATATACACTATTAATATTATGATCTTATCAAGTTTCAAGTTTTTATTACCCTTGCGTCACAAACTCCTCGGGGAAAGCAAAGATATTTACAATATATATATATTTACAAATATCCATATATACTAATATATAAACAGGATATTAAAAACAAGAATCATGATATTGAGAGTAGAGTGATGGTATATCAACTGTTACTATTTCGTTTAATCTCTTCATCTCTTATCTTATTAGAAAAATATGAAAATCTACCATGGTTTACAAGTTCAGATACATTTTTTAGTACATAAAAGATAAAATAATTTAAAAACACAGGGGTTCGAATAATAATATTTTTATATATATTTATATCTCAGATTTGTATAAACTGGACAAATTAAAACAAAATGATACTCATTTCAATGTCTTTAAAATTACACAATGTACATAGTCGTTTACTTCTCTCAATATATTTAGTATGAAATGAAATGAAATGAAATGGAGTTTAACGTCCTACTGTTCTGCTCCTAACCTGGGCTAATGAAGACGGGCATACGCCATACAGTGTGCTATGAGGGAAATTTTGCCCGGACAGCGGCACTACGGCCTACTCTTATATCGAATTCCAACTGCCAAGGGATCTTTTACGTGCACGCCAATGTGTACACGGGACCTCGGTTTTTCGTCCCATCCGAACGACTAGACAGCTTTCCTTGTCAGCCCCTCCGTCCTGCATCACTGACAAGGGAGAACCACGCCGGAAAATCTGGATGAACTTTCTCGGCCAATGCAGGGATCGAACACCCGACCTCCAGGCTAGCGAGCTAGCGTCTTACCCACTTAGCCACGTGATCCCCTCAATATATTTAGTACTATAATATCGTAACTTTTCAATATTTAAATTATCACTGGACAAACGGTTGTTTTTTCTACTGGTTTAGTCAAATACTATTGCAAGCCAAATATTCACAATATGCTTATAAATGATATATTTACTTCATAATACAAATTTCTCAATACACTACTGATTAAATATGTTTAATAATCTTTGTCTGGTGATATGAATACAATTTGTGTTTATGACATGAAAGGGTTTTTCCCATAAATCTCCCAAGCCAATTTTAAAAAGTTGATTCTTAACATTCAGGACCCACGGGTCATTATTTATTAACATATTAGAGCAACAAGAATTAAGTAAGACATTAGTAGAAGAATATATTTTGATTCAGTTTTTAAAGATCCGTAATTTTCTCGTTATGATTAAAGGGAAACATCCAAGTTCATAATAGACCATGATGGAATTTGTGGTTGTTCTTGTGTCTAAGATTTTCTTAATGTCACTTAAATGCATTTGTTCTATATCGTGTCCAGAAGAAAAGCCTCAAACTTCAGCCCCGTAATTAAGAATGCAAGAGATAAAGTTTAGTTACAATATTAAGATAATTTTCATTACAAACTTTTGAGACTGAGAAGAGAGCTTTTCGACCCTGTTCAGCAATGTGTTTTTGTGTAATTAGATATTTACCATTAAAATTTAGTAGTAGGCCAAGATAATTAAAACTATTTACAACTTGAATATTACAACCATCAAGAGTCCAATTCTCATATTTTTTTTTAGAAAAATCATATTCTTGATCTTTTTAGAATTAATTTGCAAATCCCATTTATGTGTGTATCGACATAGTTAATTCAAAATATCTTGAAGGACTTGTGGAGTTTTTGAACGAACTACTTTATCGTCTGCCTACATAAGATAAAATGGATTGAATGCCTGGATATCAATAGACTCACAATTATCGGCTAGAAGATGAGATTCACAATCATTAATATAAAAATAAAATAACAACGACGATAAAACTTCCCCTTGAAGCAGACCATTCTTACTATTAAAATATTCAGATAGTTTCTCCATTTAATTTAACACAGCACTTAACATCGTCATAAAAAGACATTATTTTCACAGTTTTACCCCAAATTCCCCCCCCCCCGTATTAATTTAAACCATAAATTACACCTGTTTAAATAATCAAATGCTTTACAGTAATCTACAAAGCACGCATAAAGAGGACTTTTTTTTCTCAGAAAATAATAATTGATTGTAAAATAAAAATAGCGTCTACTGTAGATTGGTTTTTACTATCCATGCACAGCACTAGTGTTTATTCATGGTCCAATTAACATACTCACATAATCATTACCTCATTATAATTATCTACATGTAAGCTACAAATATGTAACGCAAAGCATATTTAAGAAATTAAGAGCTGACCTTTCTCGTCTTGGATTGTTATAGATTACATACTTGTGAGTGTAATATTTTAGAGTGAATTTGCCATATTAAAATACACAAATGTAGTCAGATGCCTCTTCTCAAACAATCTGTTATTTAATTTAGTTGGTTACCAACAAAATAAATTAGCCCAAATTTTCTCCTATTTCATATTTTACGGCCTATTTTAGAGTAATGAAGTCAAATCCAGCATCCACGTGAAGAATGAAGGTCTCATTCGCGCCGTACGATGACTGAAAACCAGGTGAATATGAAGCACTTCTTTGATGTCTGGCACGAAGCTAAAGGTAAATTTGTTTTATTTGTAGTTGTATATATCTAATTAAGGAATAAATATTCCGAATATGTATTCGGTCACTGTGACGTCACTGGCGTCTGAGGATATTAGGGGTGTTTTCGATGATTGGCAAAGTCGTTTTACGTGGGGGTGTCAATACTTGCTACTTTGACTGAAAATGGCTGATTTAATTTTAATCAGCTTGGCGTGAACTTGCCGTAAAGTGAATGTAGTAACCACTGGCTACAATTACAGAAATTTTTCCAGGTCATTGATATGCTCTTTAAATAGCTATGCTTAACGGACATCACAATTAGAATAGATCTGTTGGAACTCAACAAATTTGATGAACTCAAGTATAATATTGCTTTAATAGCAAATTGGTATGCGTTTGCTTTCATCAATTTACAAAAGACATCACTGGATGACTGAAGAGTAAGTCATGTCACGTTTAGCTTGAGTACCTTACTCACACCTCTGTGATTAATAAAATCTGATAGGAGAATACAGGCAATATGAATGAAAGTCACAAAACTGTCTTTCTGGAATCTTACACTTAACACCGTGTATTTTGCTTTGCCAGGCTAATAGTGGCTATCGGTGTTTAATATCTAATTAGAATTTGTCGTCGGCAAGATGCAAAAACATCTCATCGTTAAAATTTAGATTCATAATAGCAACACAGAAGAGACTTCACACTTCTCTTTTTTTTAAATAATTAAAAATGGTGGTATGGCTAGCTAGGACAACTCAGTTGCTGGTGGACGTTTAGCCTCCGTGGGTTTTTGAAGTCTCGGTGGGATTAACATGGTTTAAAAGTAGTAAATCAGTTCCAGATAATATTGCAAACCTTAAACGGTTGAGCAACGAATTGATTTAATTCAATATTCGAAAATACCATCAATCTGATAACGACCTTTATCATATGCTGTCTGTCACCTTGAAAAATTGGATTCCTGATTTCTTTATAATGATAGAAATACAATCTTGGTCTAAATAGAGGATATTATTTTATATATTATTTAATATGTCTGATTGTAAGAAAGATTGTAAGAATTTGAAAGATTAGAAGATATATTATCTCTGACAGACTGGCGCTTTGCTGAGACTGGTGAGTTGTCCGTCTATAATTATCATGAAGATGGCGGTTTTGATTGACAGCTGATATTTATAAGTAAAATAAAATTAAACCTTGTCATTTTGTTTCTGTTGATTTTGGAAACGACGCGTAAAATATGGATTTTGCGGGGGGGGGGGGTACATTTTTGTAAATGAATTTAAACGTAATAAAACGTTTTGTTTGTCTGTGATTATTGGAGATCTTAAATAAAAACTACTCGGCGGTACAAGACTAAATATCAGTACTAACCATGGAGAGTATATATTGCCTTGGTATCCAATGACAGAGAAAATTGAATTACTGTGCTCCCAATTTTCCATAACCTCCTTTTCCAGGTCAATGCCAGGTTCGGGCCACGTTTGCTCAGTGGGTATGGACCTTGCTCATTGACCAGGTTTCATCCTGATCTTGACCTAAAAAGTTCCTCGGAATTTCCCACCGTGCTAGTCGGTCGGATGAAACGGAAAACCTTGACAGTTGGAATCCGAAGAAGACTAGGCGGAGAAGTCGCTGTCCGGGAAAAACTTCGCTAGTAGCACACTGCATGGTGCATGGCTGTCTTCATTAGCTCGGTTGGTGCTAAAAAGAAGGACGTGAAACCTCATGACATCTATAGATGTTCAACGGCTATCTTTGCAATTCAATCTGAATGAATTGTAAAAAAAAAAAAAAAACTATTTCGGTTTTAGAAAATTAATCCATTTAGTCTGTTCTAGCTAGTAAAGCATCACCCTGCCTATTTTAACCCACCGAGAGAAAATTTGGATTCCGGGTTATTCTGGGAAAAGGTACACACTCTTAAGAATTTTTTGTATATATCTCCAGAATAACTGAAGGGGGGGGGGGGTCTCCAACATACAATTTAGTTACATATGCATTATGCAATTTAGAAGAACCACAAACTGAATTAACCCCTCAACATCAACGGAAATGGGTTTATATTACATGTTTTAAATACGTGTATATTTTAACAATAATTGTAAGCTCTAAAATTTGCATATCTATTTTCAATTATGTAATTACTTTTTCTGTATAAAATTATAGTTGTATAGAACGGAACTATTTAAAACCACCGTTCCTGTGTCAACAATTCAAAATGGTTGCTCATTTTTTTCTACAACATGGGATCGTTATAAAGCACGTTAATTTGATTTCTTGGGACTTCTATCTAAATCTCCTTATCATATTACTAGTGTTGATTTTAGAGAAAAAACTGATATTTTGTCAAAAGAGGTAATCACAAGATAAAACTACGTAGAAACTATTCGTAACGACCGTAGTAAAGTGTGTAAAAAAATCCCACTTCATATATTGGATGCGTCTGTAGCCAGCAGATAAAGATGGTTTACATGACGCGAAGAAATGATATCGGCGGTATTGGTGTGAATATTTTTTTTCTCGGTCAATACTAATAGCAGCAACTGTATCAATTAAATGTGAATATGGTACAATAGCATTTCAATTTATTAGAAAAAAGTTACAGATGTTATTAAATGTGTATCAATATGGAGAATATTACTGTTCGTGCACTTGATACACTACTGATACATAATTTATTAGAATGATACACTGCATTAGTAGGGTTTCTATATTAAAATTTTGTCGATGCATTACTACATGTAGTATATTAAAATGTTTCAATTTCAAAAGATACATTGTATTATAATGTTAGGATTTTAATTGGTATACAAGTATATAAAAATGTTTGTTTTCAAACAAGCATTGGTTGTTATATTTAAACAATCTATTAAACATATTACTAGCTGAATTGATACATTATATCTAGAACTATAAGTGCTTCTTTTCTTTGTCGCTATACATGTCCGAATTTTTTGGCATTTTAAATGATACATTATATAAAAAAATATATGATTGTGTATTTAAACCGATGGATACATATCATATTCCTGTACATTAAAGGAACTAAATCGCTAATATTCTGGACCTAGAAATTGACACAAATGGGTCGCAACGCATATAATAATGTAATATGAATCTATATAAACTGATTTACATTTAATTGTTTCTGTTTTTATTGTAAATATTGTTCGACGAAATACAAATACGCCAGAAGTCTCAATCGAATGACAATCTCTAGCGTCTGGTTATTCCAGTCTACACCGATAGTATTTATTGTGCATGCTCTGAAGATAAGAATATGAGGTCACCATTTGACATGACTTGTGGAATTTGCCTAGCCTCGTTCTTCGAGTCCCTTGTTACAAATGGCGCTGACACGCATTATGGTACATGATTTGTGTACCAATGGTAAAATGTTTATTTTGTCTTAAATATTGGATATCAGGAGTCCATCTTTTCCCGGTAAAATCACACCATCACTGTTGTTTTAAATTGACAAATAATTCGTTTTTTCAATTCCGAAGACTTTGGGTGATATTGAGTTAGAGACTTAGTTACTTTAACTATACAAATGTTTTCAGTAACAATAACAATACAGATGTGTCTATATATTAATTACACAAATTAATTTATATTTACTGATAAATTGTATCAAAGTTGTATGCTACCTATCAGCACGTTTTATATAAATTTGTATTTCTATGTATCTTTGCTTTTTAAGTTGTAGCTGGTATAACTAATGCCTAAATCCAGCATTACATTGGTGTCAGAAGATATTGGATGTTTTATGTATAATCATTAAGAAGAATAATAAACCTTATAGATAAAATCCTTCTCGGTCAAAAAGAACACATCGTTTGAAACAATAGACCACCAAGGTTCGTGATATATTGTGATACGTTATGCAACTTGGCTGTATCCTGATGTTTATGGTATTTGTGCATGATCGTGTTGGACAATACCTGATACTACATTTCAGTTTTATCGAATCCAACCCCTAGACAAACAGGTCTCTCTTTTTATTATGTCTTTCTTTGTTTCTTTTTTTTTTTTGTAAAATAAAACACAAACAAGTAAACGCAGTCAATATGTAATATAAATGATATGGACAGTTAGGACTACAGCATTTTAAAAGCTGGTCTGTAAACTTACACCGTAGCAATATCATGAATAAAAGATAAATGTTACCAGAAGCAATTTAGAAGAAATAATAAGAAACTAAGAAAAAACATGTTTGTGAAAGGCGAAAGACATTGAAACAATTTTTTTTTTATCATAGTCGTGGTTGATATTTTTGTTTAGTCATTCAGCTGGAAATAATCTAACTGGAAGGTAAAGCTAGGACCATTAAATGTTTGTCCGTGTCATCTACTATTTTCAGACTTTTTGTTAATTATTTGACTGTTGTCAGTTTTATTGTAGATAATTTAATGTACAGATGAGCAATGGAATCACGTATTCCGTCTTTGATCATTATTTTAACAAACATTTAGTTAACGCTTCTGCTCAGTTTTTCAATGGATATCGCTTGGATTTAATAAACGTTCATTTCCTCTATTATGCTATAGCTACTATTAATGTTTCTGGAATGGAATAGCAAAAAGTCACCAAGATTTAAAATTATTTTCTCGCTGAATCCTATAAATAAACTACAAACGAAAATTAAAATTACTTAGAATGAATAACCCATATCCGTCCATTCATTTTGAAAAGTGAAGAAGATAGCTTAAATTTTTCAATAAAATAACTTTTAAAAAAAATTAAATTAAATTAAATGGCACATTCCATTGTTTGTCATATGAGGCAACCCCAATTGATCAATGCAACAATTAAATTCCAATTCCAATTCGTGTTTATGTTTTAAAGTTTAATATTTATTCAAATAAATGTAAGCACGCGGTTGACTATTACCAATTTCAAAATGTAGAATATGATGTTAATAAACTGAAACTTACCCTTTAAAATCGTTACTATACAAATAACCACCTGGACAATTAGAAATCTCAATTTAACTGAACTTAATCGTAGCACACATCAGCTCTCAAAGACATTCTCGTAAAACATTTTAGGTAATAACTGATAACTGTGTTAACTTTGTCTTCATGGATTAATCTTTGAATTTCCTTTTCTCATCGGTAATTATGACTTGCTGATGGGTTTTTGTTTTCATTAATCCATAAATATCTTTACTTTACAAAAAACTAACGAATTCTTAACAAGTACGAAAAAACATGAAAAGTTTCTGTGCCACACATTGCAGCACTTATCCGGATTAATAAGACTGGGGAAAAGTTAAGTGAAGTTCATACTGGTCAGTAGTAGAGCTGAGATGTCTTGATCTGTCAAGCTCTCGTCAGTTGACCACCTCCCATTAAAACTCCCATCATCGACTCGACGCCTCCTCATCCTGTTATGGACCTTCATAAACTTTCACTCTTTCGAATACGGACTGGTAGGACAAGTCAGATGCCAACCAAAGCCGGTTCGAAGCGCACCTGTTATCAAAAGCTAGGAGAGAATCTGATATGGGTCGATGCTGGTTAGGATTTGATCGACCGTGGATACCAGCCAAACATAGAAGAATCGATAGACACGCCAAGAGGGACTAAAGTGGTAATTACTGCCTAGAGTGGTTATGAGAAAACTTTGTGTCGACATTGTAATATTGGACAGCTGGTTCCAGGACGATTGGTTGAAGAAATTAAAAGAAAATTTGACAAGACGCAGAGAGAATCGACACCTTATGGAAATTTTGTCGCATCACTCAGAAAGCGGAGTTCAATTTGAAACTATTCTAAAGCTTTCCTTCAATCATTAAGAAATTGGTAAATTTTTTGGTTTGAGATTTTTTTCGTCCAGTTTAAAGAATTGGTTTATTTCTTATTGATTTCAAGACATTGAATTAAAATGGAATTAAGTTTTTGATAGTATTTTCAGATCTTGTTTTGTGGTTATTTTTTATTCTAGGTTACCTTCTATTCACGGGCGTATTTAAATAGTGAATGAAATTAAATTTTTGCTAGTATTTTCAGAATCACAGATTCTTGGTTACCTTCTCTTCACGAAGGTATATAAAAAGTGAAACTTTAAGTGCGGATTTGTTTGTTTGGTAATTTTTGGACGGGTGGGTATGGGTGTTGGAGGACTTGTTTTGTGTTTAAATATTTAGTTATTATCATTATTTTTTCTTAAAAAAATAATAATTTCTTTATATTCCAATACCATCCATCTCTAACATCGCAAATTATTTGCCGATGTTTGCCAGGAAATCAATGAGGAAATGGTGCGATGATTACATGAATTTCCGAATACTATTTTTTTTTTACATAACCTTTTAATCAAATTGTTTATCTCTGCTTAACCTAACCTAAACATGTTCACCATCGCACTGAACAGCGTATTCAAGGTATTGTGGTGATGAAACTATACACCAAGCCTCATCACTGCCACTGAATTAGAATCAGCGTTATACATAGTCCCGAACAACCAAACTGCTTATGGCTCTACGTAAGCAGAAAATGGTATTTATGTAATAACACTATGTACCAAGTTTTATCACTATCATTCAGTTAGAATTAAAGTCATCAGTAAAATCAAATTTGCTTATCTCCTGATTAGCCTAAACGATGATGTTCATCATCGAACTCCGCCAGTGCATTCATCTAATGAACATCAAGTATAAACAAACTACCTCAATTAGAAGCACGATTATTGTGTTCCCAAGTTTCTGCAAATCAGCCTTAGCAGATTATGCCTATCATCGAACTCAATCCAAACAGTCATCTATTAAACATCTAAACCAAGTTTGAACATTCTACTCCAATTAGAAGCTGCTGGGTTATTATGTTCCAAACCATGTGACGGACACACAAACCCGTCATCTATTTCAGTAGTCCCCTGCATTTCCCAAAGGGACAATAAAAATCGAATTAAACTAGCACATAAAGAGCTGTAACTCAGAGTTGGTGGCAAGGGCGGTAACTCTGGAAGTTATAGATGCACACCCAAAATTAAAAAGAAAAACCTCTTATGAGTTGAGCGATTATAAAGTTTCGATAACAAGGGTAACAACTCTACAGATAATCGATGCAGGACTTTTAATGTTAACAAGATTCGCCTGTATTAGTAGAATCTGGATATTAAGACTTTCAGATACTTTTCAAATGATTCTAATCTAAGTTTAACTAGACGGTTTTTTAGGATGAGTGGTAACAGATTTTAGTTTCACTTGACTGTCTTTTAGGATGTGTGGTAAGAATATGTGCCCAAACAATACCCTCTCCAGAGTATCATTATTTATTAAACTCATATAGGTTTTTCAAGGAGAATTAATCAGGTTGGGTGATTGTAATTTTTCCAAAAGCTTAATTAATGTAGACATGAACGGAACGCTTACATTTGAGTTTCCTTAGATTGTTTTATATCGACTACAGTAGTAATAGCATGTTATTTGTCGGTATTTTTCGATGAACAGTTAGGTCCGTAATTTAGGTTTTTATTTTGATGAGAACTGTTTTTTTTTATCTAATCACGTTACTAAGGTATGCCAGTAAGCCCTTTTCGCGTTGTATAAAATTGGTCGTATTCGTAACAGTTTAGACTGCGACACTTGTTCACGCTTTCATCACCTCACGTCTTTATTACTGTAATAGTCTTTTGCATGATCTTTATCCTAGCTCTCTAACTAAACGTCACCAATCTATCCAAAACTCTGCTGCACAACTCGTAAAAATGAGCACACCACGATCTCCACTGGTTACCTGTCCAAAGGCGCACTGAATTCGGAATTCTCACGTTCATTTATAAATGTCTCAATCAGCTCTTCTAACCCAGGGAGATCCACAGAGGCGGACGCGCTCCTCAGCTGAGATCCTTCTTGTTGTAGTCCGGTAGAGCTATAGCTGAAACTGGAAATTGTATACAATTTTTTTTATATGATTAATTTTAGTAGCCGAGGGTGTCCTCTTTCAGAATGAATCTGCCGGGTGAACCCCCGTCACATTTGGGCGTTTTGAGAAATCCAAGATGGCGTCCAAGATGGTCGCCATTTCAAATAATTGTAACACTATATCTTACAGATAACAGAATATCAGCATAATGTATAAAACATTTATTGAGAACATGAAATAGACATAAATCGGGAGGAGCTCTATTCCAAGTCTGACTTGCTGTCAGTAAACGCCTGCTTATATAGCGTCTAACAATTAGGGGAGATAGACAGGAGTGATAATCCTATATGGTATTGTTTATTATCAAATTATGGTGTATGTAATTACACTGCATATTTCTTTGGAAGTCATTGTCAGGTCAAGGCACTGACCACTAATAAGTTCTGTGGGAGATTATTTCAGCAAACCAAACATATCTAGTGACAAACTATATATTTCTGGACATAGGAGCATAACACCAAATACATGCCTATCAGGGGCGCCGGGCGACGCTGAAAAGGGGAGCACAAGCTATTTTTTGAACACTTAAAACACGAAATTTTATCAGAAAAACATACCTGTAACACCCTCAAAGTTAGGTAATATTCATTTTAATCCTTTAGTTGTGTTTCTGGCTGCAACCTGCCAAAACACGGCGCAAAATACTGTACATTCTAAGCCATCCCTAGTACAGCTACAAGCGCGCGTACTGCATGGGTGTCACTCTTGCATCCACATCTGAGGAGCCACACAGCCCACGGAGCACGTTGACCGGATGTAATGTTCTGAATTTAGTATCCTTCACCCCCAGCAATACAGTTCCGGATCAAGTTCCGGCGGATTAAAATCTTCCAGTGAACGCCTAGCAATAGATTGGTGATGACATCTTTTTACATTCCCTACAAATGCATCATTCGTTGGAGCAAGACTAATGGTTTGGGTGGGGATGATAACGATACATTTCCAGTTTTAGATGCCTATAACTTCCAGCGTATTTCAGGCATTGATTTGCAAGAGCTCTGTCCATAACAAGCTGACAAGAATCGCGTTACAATGGACTCGCCAATCAAAGAAAGAACAGCCGTTAACATTGGTCAAACTACGGTGAAACACATGTAAATTATCAATGACATTCTTCCAGCTCATGCTCTTACTGATACAACCCGCCAACTTGCTCGTTTGGCTCACCAGATGTGATGCAAGGGTGACACCCTATGTAGTATGTTTACTTATAGCTTCATTAGGGATGGCTTTAAATGTACATTATTTTGCGCTTGTGCTGTCGCAGGTTGCAGCAAGAAACACGACTATGGGATTAAACTGAATATTGACTAGTTTTGTTTTGTTTTTTTTTGGGGGGGGGGGGTATTTTCGTGTTTAGCGGGTAGATTTTGTAAATGTTCACAAAACAGCCTGTGCCTCGGCCTCTTTTCCAGGGCTGGTCCCTGTGGCCCTCGTTCCCTGATAGGCATGTATGTGGTGTTATATATCCAAGAATATATAGTTTGTGTCTAGATAAAGTTTGGTTTGGTGCAATAATGGCCCTCAACTGCCGCTCACGAGTTAAAGGGCCATATGGTCTGGCATTTTGGATTTTACTATTATCTAATTACCCCACAACATAATGAACGATTTCAGTGTATTCGTTGACCCCAGAAGCATATGGTTTGACACCAAAATTATCATCCTAGACTAAATACTGTGGGGGTTATAGGGGATTATTTGAAATGGCAGCCGTCTTGGGCGCCATCTTGAATTTCTCAAGACTCTCAAGGGTGACCGAGGTTTACACGGCAGATTCTGGAAGTGGACACCCTAGGCTCCTACAATCAATCATAAAAAAAACTTTGTATACAATTTCCAGCTTCACTCGAAATATTGGGTTTGGCGATCGGACTATTGCGCCAGCGCGACCATTCCTCCAAGTGACGAACGGCAAGCGTGCCTTCGCTAATGCTGCCCTTCGACTGTGGAATACTCTCCTTTCTATTCGCAATGCTTCCTCGTTCGACTCCTTCAAAAAACACCTCAAAACAAATCTTTTCCGACTACACTATAATGAATGATTCATTTACAGTAGTATTGCTTTTATTTTTGTTTATGTCATATTAAATGCCTTTTACTACGCATTGAGATTGGGTTTTTTTTATGATGTATGCGTATAATAAGAAATTAAGAAATAAATATTATTATTATTATTATTATTATATATTACCAGACACAGCTCAGATTGATACGCCAAGAACTCTTGGTTTGTTATTTTGAAGATATAGGTTCTTATCTTTGGTTGTTTGGTGAATAATATTTTTTGGCAATATTACTGCACGTTTGGTACAGATAAGTAGGACCATTTCATTTACATTGCAGGTAACCAGCCTTGGATGATTATGGAATGCTATTTCTATGTTTATGTGCGTGTTCGATTATCGAGAGCTGTGTCAGATCTTTTTGGTGTCTACCTTATAAAACGCGTGTCTTGGCAGGCGCTCAAAATTCACTTTATTGAATCGTGTGATTCCGATTCCTATAAAAAATCTTAAACGGTCTTTAACCAAATGTTTAAAAAGACCATAATTTTTTTTACGGCAAGTTTGATGCAGAACCCGTTGTTTTATGCATGCCATTTCCAAATTAAAGTTTCTACCGGAAAACTATGCAGTCAAAGAAAATATCAACCAACATAGTTCTTTCTTGATGATGTAATAACCAACTGATCTTGCCAACCTTCGAAGCATTTCGAATACGTTTATATTTGAAATAAATTGGACGGAGACCGTGTTAAGTGGTTTCTCGAAGAATACTAATTAAGCCTAACTTTGATACTAAGCAATTACAGCGGCTTCAAATAGACAGGTTTGTAATAAAATATTTCGCGTGAGGCTAGTTAAAATCGCTTTATGCTAAAAAGCCATCATGTTGAGCTCTCAACCTGTCGATCTAACAAACTCGCTCCGTGATTTATTAAATTACAAAAGCCTTTATATCAAACTGTCTCGTATGCTAACAGAAACAACACAAAACTCACAAAAACAAATCTACTACTTTTCATTTCTAGTTTTTTCTTGGGGTATTTTTCCAGTGATGACAGGGTTGATGAGATCCATTGACCCTTCTGGCATTTCTTTCTTGGTTAGAGAATTTGTTTTTAAGCAAGAACCAAATTGCAAAAGCATTTAGTTTGTGTAAAAATTGCAAGTTGTTTGGACAGTGATGCGGAATCTGTATTTTTCGGCCATTGGATACTTTTAGTTCGGGTGACAATATTTTGGGGAATTGTCTGCTAAAGAAGCCGATTTCTGACGCTTTGAATATTCTGCCGGAATGTTGAAATTTAAACAGGGCGGATTCGATCATTTCTAACAATCAGTTCCCGAAACCCGGTTCGGAAGCAAAGTTCATTATTGCAAAATTACTGGACTAAATAGCACTTACCAGACAAAAAACACTGTCATTCAGTTACTTCCAAAATAGATTTCTTCGAGCCTTATATTGTCAGATTATTAAACTGCCCTGTGTGCCATACCATTTGTAATATTTATTTTATAGTAGTTTCAAAATAAAACAACAATTCAATTCAATTTATTCAAATGCTTTATTTTGCCACAGCCGTTACACAAGTCTGATAATGTTTATCAGCATTGAAGCATGAGTAGAATATATGCGTGGTATATTGGACAGTATAATTTAAATTTGTATCACTGCATCAACATTGTCACTACACGTTTTTGTTTATGAGGTTTCGATATCTCTAATTCATTTATTAAAATTCCAGACTTCATTACATGAAAAGATATCAAAATGAAAATGTTTTAAATGGCTTGAATGAAAAAATGTAAGAAAATTGACAAATAATAGTTTTCTTTAAAAAAAAAAAAAGTAAAATATTTATCACATCTTTAAAAAAAAACAGAATTAGTAAAATGTCAATATGTACATTTGCCTATAAAAGTGTCAGTGACAGTGAAAACAACCCTATGGTAAGTTAGCGGGTAATGATTGTATATGTTGACCAGTGTGGTCCTAGGCTATGCCACTTGTGGTGCCTCTCCCAATCCCCCACACCGGCGACCAGAGTAAGATGGAAGAGTGTGGTATAAAAAGATCCATGAGAGTGTCAAAATATTTTATGTCTTGACCGGTGGCCAAGTCTGCTGGTAAATCTTGCACTGGGGGTAACAAGTATATGCACCTACGTTAACACCTGTCTGTACAATAAAACTTTTAAAACGACAATATGTTAACAAAATGAAAATAATGTTTATCGCAAAATGAATAGAATTAACCGCAATTATTTCAAAAATATTTCCTTTGATAAAAGACAGCCAGCTACATAATCCCTTTATGACGACCTGCTGAACATAACAATTCTTCATCAAATGAAAAGGTATCAAAATGAAAATGTTTTAGATGGCTTGAATGACAAAATATAAGAACATTGACAAATAATAGTTTTCTTTAAAAAACAGTAAAATACTTATCACATCTTACAAAACAAATTAGTAAAATATCAATATGTACATTTGCCTATATAAAATAGAAATTATATAATAAATTGCGTATACATAAGTTAAGTTCATTATTCTAATACAACAAACATAATGCCATCAGCGAATAATTTGTCAGCGACATTATTTTAAAATCTCTAGTATCACTTGCTTTATAACTTATTTCTATCAAAGTTTTGTGTCACGATATACCCATATATCCACAAAATATACTTAGTGCAAACGCATTATATCCTTAAATACGTTGCGTATAAATTGCCGTACGGTCTTCAGAAACCACCACCGAGTTCCAGATGTTAATGTACTCTGCACTTTACAAATAAATAATACCATAATATCGTTCGCTGATAGGCGTGTATGTGGTGTTATATATCCAGGAATATATAGTTTGTGTCTAGATAAAGTTTGGTTTGGTGAAATAATGGCCCTCAACTGCCGCTCACGAGTTAAAGGGCCATATGGTCTGGCATTTTGGATTTTACTATTATCTAATTACCCCACAACATAATGAACGATTTCAGTGTATTCCTTGACCCCAGAAGCACATGGTTTGACACCAAAATTATCATCCTAGACTAAATACTGTGGGGGTTATAGGGGATTATTTGAAATGGCAGTACTCTTGGGCGCCATCTTGAATTTCTCAAAACTCTCAAGGGTGACCGAGGTTTACCCGGCAGATTCTGGAAGAGGACACCCTAGGCTACTACAATCAATGATAAAAAGACATTGTATACAATTTCCAGCTTCACTCGAAATATTGGGTTTGGCGATCGGACTATTGCGCCAGCGCGACCGTTCCTCCAAGTGACGAACGGCAAGCGTGCCTTCGCTAATGCTGCCCTTCGACTGTGGAATACTCTCCTTTCTATTCGCAATGCTTCCTCGTTCGACTCCTTCAAAAAACACCTCAAAACAAATCTTTTCCGACTACACTATAATGAATGATTCATTTACAGTAGTATTGCTTTTATTTTTGTTTATGTCATATTAAATGCCTTTTACTACGCATTGAGATTGGGTTTTTTTTATGATGTATGCGTATAATAAGAAATTAAGAAATAAATATTATTATTATTATTATTATTATTATATATTACCAGACACAGCTCAGATTGATACGCCAAGAACGCTTGATTTGTTATTTTGAAGATATAGGTTATCTTTGGTTGTTTGGTGAATAATATTTTTGGCAATATTACTGCACGTTTGGTACAGATAAGTAGGACCATTTCATTTACAGGTAACCAGCCTTGGATGATTATGGAATGCTATTTCTATGTTTATGTGCGTGTTCGATTATCGAGAGCTGTGTCAGATCTTTTTGGTGTCTACCTTATAAAACGCGTGTCTTGGCAGGCGCTCAAAATTCACTTTATTGAATCGTGTGATTCCGATTCCTATAAAAAAATCTTAAACGGTCTTTAACCAAATGTTTAAAAAGACCATAATTTTTTTTTTACGGCAAGTTTGATGCAGAACCCGTTGTTTTATGCATGCCATTTCCAAATTAAAGTTTCTACCGGAAAACTATGCAGTCAAAGAAAATATCAACCAACATAGTTCCTTCTTGATGATGTAATAACCAACTGATCTTGCCAACCTTCGAAGCATTTCGAATACGTTTATATTTGAAATAAATTGGACGGTGACCGTGTTAAGTGGTTTCTCGAAGAATACTAATTAAGCCTAACTTTGATACTAAGCAATTACAGCGGCTTCAAATAGACAGGTTTGTAATAAAACCTTTCGCGTGAGGCTAGTTAAAATCGCTTTATGCTAAAAAGCCATCATGTTGAGCTCTCAACCTGTCGATCTAACAAACTCGCTCCGTGATTTATTAAATTACAAAAGCCTTTATATCAAACTGTCTCGTATGCTAACGGAAACAACACAAAACTCACAAAAACAAATCTACTACTTTTCATTTCTAGTTTTTTCTTGGGGTATTTTTCCAGTGATGACAGGGTTGATGAGATCCATTGACCCTTCTGGCATTTCTTTCTTGGTTAGAGAATTTGTTTTTAAGCAAGAACCAAATTGCAAAAGCATTTAGTTTGTGTAAAAATTGCAAGTTGTTTGGACAGTGATGCGGAATCTGTATTTTTCGGCCATTGGATACTTTTAGTTCGGGTGACAATATTTTGGGGAATTGTCTGCTAAAGAAGCCGATTTCTGACGCTTTGAATATTCTGCCGGAATGTTGACATTTAAACAGGGCGGATTCGATCATTTCTAACAATCAGTTCCCGAAACCCGGTTCGGAAGCAAAGTTCATTATTGCAAAATTACTGGACTAAATAGCACTTACCAGACAAAAAACACTGTCATTCAGTTACTTCCAAAATAGATTTCTTCGAGCCTTATGAGGTTTCGATATCTCTAATTCATTTATTAAAATTCCAGACTTCATTAAATGAAAAGATATCAAAATGAAAATGTTTTAAATGGCTTGAATGAAAAAATGTAAGAAAATTGACAAATAATAGTTTTCTTTTAAAAAAAAAAAGTAAAATACTTATCACATCTTTAAAAAAAACAGAATTAGTAAAATGTCAATATGTACATTTGCCTATAAAAGTGTCAGTGACAGTGAAAACAACCCTATGGTAAGTTAGCGGGTAATGATTGTATATGTTGACCAGTGTGGTCCTAGGCTATGCCACTTGTGGTGCCTCTCCCAATCCCCCACACCGGCGACCAGAGTAAGATGGAAGAGTGTGGTATAAAAAGACCCATGAGAGTGTCAAAATATTTTATGTCTTGACCGGTGGCCAAGTCTGCTGGTAAATCTTGCACTGGGGGTAACAAGTATATGCACCTACGTTAACACCTGTCTGTACAATAAAACTTTTAAAACGACAATATGTTAACAAAATGAAAATAATGTTTATCGCAAAATGAATAGAATTAACCGCAATTATTTCAAAAATATTTCCTTTGATAAAAGACAGCCAGCTACATAATCCCTTTATGACGACCTGCTGAACATAACAATTCTTCATCAAATGAAAAGGTATCAAAATGAAAATGTTTTAGATGGCTTGAATGACAAAATATAAGAACATTGACAAATAATAGTTTTCTTTAAAAAACAGTAAAATACTTATCACATCTTACAAAACAAATTAGTAACATATCAATATGTACATTTGCCTATATAAAATAGAAATTATATAATAAATTGCGTATACATAAGTTAAGTTCATTATTCTAATACAACAAACATAATGCCATCAGCGAATAATTTGTCAGCGACATTATTTTAAAATCTCTAGTATCACTTGCTTTATAACTTATTTCTATCAAAGTTTTGTGTCACGATATACCCATATATCCACAAAATATACTTAGTGCAAACGCATTATATCCTTAAATACGTTGCGTATAAATTGCCGTACGGTCTTCAGAAACCACCACCGAGTCCCAGATGTTAATGTACTCTGCACTTTACAAATAAATAATACCATAATATCGTTCGCTGATAGGCGTGTATGTGGTGTTATATATCCAGGAATATATAGTTTGTGTCTAGATAAAGTTTGGTTTGGTGAAATAATGGCCCTCAACTGCCGCTCACGAGTTAAAGGGCCATATGGTCTGGCATTTTGGATTTTACTATTATCTAATTACCCCACAACATAATGAACGATTTCAGTGTATTCCTTGACCCCAGAAGCATATGGTTTGACACCAAAATTATCATCCTAGACTAAATACTGTGGGGGTTATAGGGGATTATTTGAAATGGCAGTACTCTTGGGCGCCATCTTGAATTTCTCAAAACTCTCAAGGGTGACCGAGGTTTACCCGGCAGATTCTGGAAGAGGACACCGTAGGCTACTACAATCAATGATAAAAAGACATTGTATACAATTTCCAGCTTCACTCGAAATATTGGGTTTGGCGATCGGACTATTGCGCCAGCGCGACCGTTCCTCCAAGTGACGAACGGCAAGCGTGCCTTCGCTAATGCTGCTCTTCGACTGTGGAAATGAAATGAAATGAAATGGGGTTTAACGTCCTACTGTTCTGCTCCTATACTGGGCTAATGAAGACAGGACTGTGGAATACTCTCCTTTCTATTCGCAATGCTTCCTCGTTCGACTCCTTCAAAAAACACCTCAAAACAAATCTTTTCCGACTACACTATAATGAATGATTCATTTACAGTAGTATTGCTTTTAGTTTTGTTTATGTCATATTAAATGCCTTTTACTACGCATTGAGATTGGGTTTTTTTTATGATGTATGCGTATAATAAGAAATTAAGAAATAAATATTATTATTATTATTATTATTATTATTATATATTACCAGACACAGCTCAGATTGATACGCCAAGAACGCTTGATTTGTTATTTTGAAGATATATGTTATCTTTGGTTGTTTGGTGAATAATATTTTTGGCAATATTACTGCACGTTTGGTACAGATAAGTAGGACCATTTCATTTACAGGTAACCAGCTTTGGATGATTATGGAATGCTATTTCTATGTTTATGTGCGTGTTCGATTATCGAGAGCTGTGTCAGATCTTTTTGGTGTCTACCTTATAAAACGCGTGTCTTGGCAGGCGCTCAAAATTCACTTTATTGAATCGTGTGATTCCGATTCCTATAAAAAAAATCTTAAACGGTCTTTAACCAAATGTTTAAAAAGACCATAATTTTTTTTACGGCAAGTTTGATGCAGAACCCGTTGTTTTATGCATGCCATTTCCAAATTAAAGTTTCTACCGGAAAACTATGCAGTCAAAGAAAATATCAACCAACATAGTTCCTTCTTGATGATGTAATAACCAACTGATCTTGCCAACCTTCGAAGCATTTCGAATACGTTTATATTTGAAATAAATTGGACGGTGACCGTGTTAAGTGGTTTCTCGAAGAATACTAATTAAGCCTAACTTTGATACTAAGCAATTACAGCGGCTTCAAATAGACAGGTTTGTAATAAAACCTTTCGCGTGAGGCTAGTTAAAATCGCTTTATGCTAAAAAGCCATCATGTTGAGCTCTCAACCTGTCGATCTAACAAACTCGCTCCGTGATTTATTAAATTACAAAAGCCTTTATATCAAACTGTCTCGTATGCTAACGGAAACAACACAAAACTCACAAAAACAAATCTACTACTTTTCATTTCTAGTTTTTTCTTGGGGTATTTTTCCAGTGATGACAGGGTTGATGAGATCCATTGACCCTTCTGGCATTTCTTTCTTGGTTAGAGAATTTGTTTTTAAGCAAGAACCAAATTGCAAAAGCATTTAGTTTGTGTAAAAATTGCAAGTTGTTTGGACAGTGATGCGGAATCTGTATTTTTCGGCCATTGGATACTTTTAGTTCGGGTGACAATATTTTGGGGAATTGTCTGCTAAAGAAGCCGATTTCTGACGCTTTGAATATTCTGCCGGAATGTTGAAATTTAAACAGGGCGGATTCGATCATTTCTAACAATCAGTTCCCGAAACCCGGTTCGGAAGCAAAGTTCATTATTGCAAAATTACTGGACTAAATAGCACTTACCAGACAAAAAACACTGTCATTCAGTTACTTCCAAAATAGATTTCTTCGAGCCTTATGAGGTTTCGATATCTCTAATTCATTTATTAAAATTCCAGACTTCATTAAATGAAAAGATATCAAAATGAAAATGTTTTAAATGGCTTGAATGAAAAAATGTAAGAAAATTGACAAATAATAGTTTTCTTTTAAAAAAAAAGTAAAATACTTATCACATCTTTAAAAAAAACAGAATTAGTAAAATGTCAATATGTACATTTGCCTATAAAAGTGTCAGTGACAGTGAAAACAACCCTATGGTAAGTTAGCGGGTAATGATTGTATATGTTGACCAGTGTGGTCCTAGGCTATGCCACTTGTGGTGCCTCTCCCAATCCCCCACACCGGCGACCAGAGTAAGATGGAAGAGTGTGGTATAAAAAGACCCATGAGAGTGTCAAAATATTTTATGTCTTGACCGGTGGCCAAGTCTGCTGGTAAATCTTGCACTAGGGGTAACAAGTATATGCACCTACGTTAACACCTGTCTGTACAATAAAACTTTTAAAACGACAATATGTTAACAAAATGAAAATAATGTTTATCGCAAAATGAATAGAATTAACCGCAATTATTTCAAAAATATTTCCTTTGATAAAAGACAGCCAGCTACATAATCCCTTTATGACGACCTGCTGAACATAACAATTCTTCATCAAATGCTGGTAAATCTTGCACTTGGACTGGGGGTAACAAATATATGCACCTAAGTCAACACCTGTCTGTACAATAAAACTTTTAAAACGACAATATGTTAACAAAATGAAAATAATGTTTATCGCAAAATGAATAGAATTAACCGCAATTATTTCAAAAATATTTCCTTTGATAAAAGACAGCCAGCTACATAATCCCTTTATGACGACCTGCTGAACATAACAATTCTTCATCAAATGAAAAGGTATCAAAATGAAAATGTTTTAGATGGCTTGAATGACAAAATATAAGAACATTGACAAATAATAGTTTTCTTTAAAAAACAGTAAAATATTTATCACAACTTACAAAACAAATTAGTAAAATATCAATAGAAATTATATAATAAATTGCGTATACATAAGTTAAGTTCATTATTCTAATACAACAAACATAATGCCATCAGCGAATAATTTGTCAGCGACATTATTTTAAAATCTCTAGTATCACTTGCTTTATAACTTATTTCTATCAAAGTTTTGTGTCACGATATACCCATATATCCACAAAATATACTTAGTGCAAACGCATTATATCCTTAAATACGTTGCGTATAAATTGCCGTACGGTCTTCAGAAACCACCACCGAGTTCCAGATGTTAATGTACTCTGCACTTTACAAATAAATAATACCATAATATCGTTCGCTGATAGGCGTGTATGTGGTGTTATATATCCAGGAATATATAGTTTGTGTCTAGATAAAGTTTGATTTGGTGAAATAATGGCCCTCAACTGCCGCTCACGAGTTAAAGGGCCATATGGTCTGGCATTTTGGATTTTACTATTATCTAATTACCCCACAACATAATGAACGATTTCAGTGTATTCCTTGACCCCAGAAGCATATGGTTTGACACCAAAATTATCATCCTAGACTAAATACTGTGGGGGTTATAGGGGATTATTTGAAATGGCAGTACTCTTGGGCGCCATCTTGAATTTCTCAAAACTCTCAAGGGTGACCGAGGTTTACCCGGCAGATTCTGGAAGAGGACACCCTAGGCTACTACAATCAATGATAAAAAAGACATTGTATACAATTTCCAGCTTCACTCGAAATATTGGGTTTGGCGATCGGACTATTGCGCCAGCGCGACCGTTCCTCCAAGTGACGAACGGCAAGCGTGCCTTCGCTAATGCTGCCCTTCGACTGTGGAATACTCTCCTTTCTATTCGCAATGCTTCCTCGTTCGACTCCTTCAAAAAACACCTCAAAACAAATCTTTTCCGACTACACTATAATGAATGATTCATTTACAGTAGTATTGCTTTTATTTTTGTTTATGTCATATTAAATGCCTTTTACTACGCATTGAGATTGGGTTTTTTTATGATGTATGCGTATAATAAGAAATTAAGGAATAAATATTATTATTATTATTATTATATATTACCAGACACAGCTCAGATTGATACGCCAAGAACGCTTGGTTTGTTATTTTGAAGATATAGGTTCTTATCTTTGGTTGTTTGGTGAATAATATTTTTGGCAATATTACTGCACGTTTGGTACAGATAAGTAGGACCATTTCATTTACAGGTAACCAGCCTTGGATGATTATGGAATGCTATTTCTATGTTTATGTGCGTGTTCGATTATCGAGAGCTGTGTCAGATCTTTTTGGTGTCTACCTTATAAAACGCGTGTCTTGGCAGGCGCTCAAAATTCACTTTATTGAATCGTGTGATTCCGATTCCTATAAAAAATCTTAAACGGTCTTTAACCAAATGTTTAAAAAGACCATAATTTTTTTTACGGCAAGTTTGATGCAGAACCCGTTGTTTTATGCATGCCATTTCCAAATTAAAGTTTCTACCGGAAAACTATGCAGTCAAAGAAAATATCAACCAACATAGTTCCTTCTTGATGATGTAATAACCAACTGATCTGGCCAACCTTCGAAGCATTTCGAATACGTTTATATTTGAAATAAATTGGACGGTGACCGTGTTAAGTGGTTTCTCGAAGAATACTAATTAAGCCTAACTTTGATACTAAGCAATTACAGCGGCTTCAAATAGACAGGTTTGTAATAAAACCTTTCGCGTGAGGCTAGTTAAAATCGCTTTATGCTAAAAAGCCATCATGTTGAGCTCTCAACCTGTCGATCTAACAAACTCGCTCCGTGATTTATTAAATTACAAAAGCCTTTATATCAAACTGTCTCGTATGCTAACGGAAACAACACAAAACTCACAAAAACAAATCTACTACTTTTCATTTCTAGTTTTTTCTTGGGGTATTTTTCCAGTGATGACAGGGTTGATGAGATCCATTGACCCTTCTGGCATTTCTTTCTTGGTTAGAGAATTTGTTTTTAAGCAAGAACCAAATTGCAAGTTAGCACACATCAGTGGATCGAGATACTACAGAGAACTATAAGTTGACTATGAAGCAAATTTTTATCTAGTAGCAAAAGAAACGCAAGACTAAAACCATTTAGTTTGTGTAAAAATTGCAAGTTATATGGACAACCCGGTTTGGAAGCAAAGTTCATTATTGCAAAATTACTGGACTAAATAGCACTTTCCAGACAAAAAACACTGTCATTCAGTTACTTCCAAAATAGATTTCCTCGAGCATTATATCGTCAGATTATTAAACTGCTCTGTGTGCCATACCATTTGTAATATTTATTTTATAGTAGTGAATTGAAGATGACAAAGAATCAAAATAAAACAACAATTCAATTCAATTTATTCAAATGCTATATTTTATTTCCGTGGTCAACCTTGCCACAGCCGTTACACAAGCCTGATAATGTTTTTCAGCATTGAAGCATGAGTAGAATATATGCGTGGTATATTGGACAGTATAATTTAAATTTGTATCACTGCATCAACATTGTCACTACACGTTTTTGTTTATGAGGTTTCGATATCTCTAATTCATTTCTTAAAATTCCAGACTTCAATCTAGAATCAAATTTGGTGAGATGAAATAATATTTTAATAGCGCGTCATGTAATTATAACATAGGTATATGCATATAACGCATACTATCTGTCATTAATCTTGGTATAAAAAACAGTCTGCAACATATAAATACTAACGTCAGGTTGTGCTGCAGGTGGGGAGATGATTTGCGACTATTGTCATGCAAAGATGTCGATCGTCCAATGTTTTCACACCACTGAAGAATGGCAGGCAAAATAAAACCACACACCCACATGCAGTTAAGTCGTTCGGCCATTATTGAATGTTCGTCATGAACATTGACCAGGAGAGCATTTACCAGGTTCCGATGCCAAAGGCAACGAGAACACATATAATTAACATTCATCCTAAAATTTAGTCTAGTGATCCTAATTAGTTTAGTTACTTTTCTTTTTTGCCGATCAAGATTAGCAGACACAATGCGATACCTGGATAATTGATGCGCGAATTTCGACACTTAGGACTAAATTAAAAGTGTCAGTGAAAAGGGAATTAAAGCTATAGTTAGTTTATTCCCCACACTGGCGACTAGAGGATGATGGAAGAGTTTGTTATAAGAAAGGCCCATGGCGGTGCAAAAAATATTTTATGGTAACCTGCTGAACATAGCAATTCTTCATTAAATGAAAAGATATCAAAACGAAAAATTTTTAAATGGCTTGAATGAAAAAATAAAAGAAAATTGACAAATACTAGTTTTCTTTTAAAAAAAAGTAAAATACTTATCACATCTTAAAAAAAAAACAGAATTAGTCAAATATCAATGTGTACATTTGCCTATAAAAGTGTCAGTGACAGTGAAAACAACCCTATGGTAAGTTAGCGGGTAATGATTGTATATGTTGACCAGTGCGGGGCTTCATTAAGAGTGGTCCTAGGCTATGCCACTTGTGGTGCCTCTCCCAATCCCCCACACCGGCGACTAGAGTAAGATGGAAGAGTGCGGTATAAAAAGACCCATGAGTGTGTCAAAATATTTTATGTCTTGACCCGTGGCCAAGTCTGCTGGTAAATCTTGCACTTGGACTGGGGGTAACAAATATATGCACCTAAGTCAACACCTGTCTGTACAATAAAACTTTTAAAACGACAATATGTTAACAAAATGAAAATAATGTTTATCGCAAAATGAATGGAAATAACCGCAATTATTTCAAAAATATTTTCTTTGATAAAAGACAACCAGCTACATAATCCCTTTATGACGACCTGCTGAACATAACAATTCTTCATCAAATGAAAAGGTATCAAAATGAAAATGTTTTGAATGACAAAATATAAGAACATTGACAAATAATAGTTTTCTTTAAAAAACAGTAAAATACTTATTACATCTTACAAAACAAATTAGTAAAATATCAATATGTACATTTGCCTATATAAAATAGAAATTATATAATAAATTGCGTATACATAAGTTAAGTTCATTATTCTAATACAACAAACATAATGCCATCAGCGAATAATTTGTCAGCGACATTATTTTAAAATCTCTAGTATCACTTGCTTTATAACTTATTTCTATCAAAGTTTTGTGTCACGATATACCCATATATCCACAAAATATACTTAGTGCAAACGCATTATATCCTTAAATACGTTACGCATAAATTGCCGTATGGTCTTCAGAAACCACCACCGCGTTCCAGATGTTCATATACTCTGCACTTTACAAATAAATAATACCATAAATACCATAGCTATTATACACTACTTGTTCAGGTAATACGGTTACGGCGTCGATTACATCGTCTCCTTCTACATCGCCTACCACAATAACCTTTACGCCGGTGCTTGCGCTTACGATTATTTTTACGACGTCCTCTATTTCTGTCTTTCTTTCCCTTCTTTCTCCCTTTCCCTTTTCCTTTCTTTCTTTTCTTCTTACGACGCCTATGTCGTTTTCGCCGGTTACACTGCCCTGTCACAAAAACATAAATAAACATCAAGAATGAGCGGATGAGGTGAATTGTGTATTCTTAGGTATCATATTCAACAAACTTTTTATTAAAGCCACTGGTCGGCATTTACATTTTTCGGACACTATCTAATTTATCACAGGTACGAAACCAAACCAGATAGTCTCACGACTTGCATTCGATCGGATTAAAAAGAGACCTATCAAATGATTTGACCCAACTTTTATATGTGGCGCTGCCTTGTTTATATCGTCTGCACTGCAAAGAATGACGAATTTTGCGAATTTTTTTAATTCGTAATAACTTTTTAGATACTGAGATAAGGATAAGCGGTAGATCGTATTACAATTTTGTTCCGTTGTTTTTTTAGAATTTTACAAAAGAAATAAAAGGAAATGAAACTGACATCTGATTTAAATCGGCGTGATGTGATTGGTATGAAACGTCTGCCAGTTGCCAAGAAGGGACATGGTATTTGTTTTGAATTACAATTTCGTTTTGGTTTTTTTTTTTTTTTTTAGAATTATACAACAGAAATAAAAAGAAATGAGATTGACATCTGATTTTAATCAGCTTGATGTGATTGGTATGGAATATCTGCAAGTGGCCAAGAAGAGCGTAGATTTCCTGTACATAATAGAGGACTAGGTCTAATGCTTACTCAGTTCGTGATCTCATTCGCTGGTTCCATGTGTTTACCGTCATTAATAAAAGAAAGAGGGGCGGAAATGCGATTAGATTAACAATCTTGGTGTGCAGATAGTGATAAGGGTATATGACAAGATGATATCATAGATGCCATAAGATATACCAGACCTAAACCTAACCTACCGCTGCAGGGTCGACGTCTTATCACACATGTTCTTGAGTCCACCAATGTCGGACATCCAGCTCCATTAACTGACGGATATTCTAAAACCTGTCTAGTTTTAGTCTGCACGCCATATCTATATCCACAAGTCACACCGTTTCTGGAACACTGGGACCAACTGCTCCATGGTCCAACCATGCAATCCACTGAAAATAAATTACTAAATTACCATAGGTTGTAGGTTGTGTGGACTGTTGTGTGTAGAATAGGAAACTCTTAAAGGAGCATTCCCAGATTCCACAGGGTCTCCGTTGATAAGTATCCAAAGTAGATTTCAAAATGTAAGCAAGTGGTCAAAATAGCTTGTCTGAAAGTTTTAATTCGGAAGTGATCACTAGATTTGCTCGAAGGTTTACGTAAATCATTTAATGAATTCTATTGCTCGCTGACCGGCGATTTTTGTTGACTTTTTGGTGCAAAAAGGGTTTGAATTTGCATTTTCTGCTAGATTTTGATGATTGGTAATGATTTTGAGGCGGAAGGATAACAGAGTTAAAAGAATAGTTACGTTGTGCGGACAGCTGTGTATGCTACTTCCAGTTTGTGTAACTCAGTATTTCGATGGTGAACCTCATACATGCTTTGGGGCAAACGGTTGCCACGTGTAGCTCCATCTGCGTTTGATAGCGTTCAAACCATAACAATTTGGGGAAATAGGGACATTTATGGTGTACTGTAAACCAACTACTATAAGCTGGGCAAACATGTAGACATGTCTAACCAGGCGCTTGGGAAGAGCGTGGGAATCGGGGATTTATATGCCACAAAATCATACAGGATTAGAATGAAGGTAGGGATTCTAAGAATCTCCTACATCTAATCAGCTGGTTTGATTCACTGCAATATTCCTGGGTGAGCTTCCGTAAATTTATAAACAGGTCACAGTAGGACGTTAAACCCCATTTCATTTTATTTTATAATCAGATTGTTAGGTTAGATATTTCGTGCAGAACAAAACGATAATAGAGTCACATTTCAATTATTACATTTTGCATATACAATAGTGCTGATTAAAACCCCATTTCGTTAAATTTATAAATACCCTACCTCTATCTCGGCATTCCTTGGAGTAATTTGCATAATGTGTATTGTTGGGACATTTCTCTATACACTGTCCCTGGAATGCTAAATAAGGTGGTTCACATCTCGTACAATAATGTCGACTGAAACAAGCCTGGCAATGTTCGATATGGCATCCTGTGAAATAAATGTATAAAAGTCATTTATACTATAGCAAAGTAGTTCCTAGAAAAATCTCGCATTTAAATCTATGATCGATGTATTATATAATTTTCACGGATTATTTAACATTTGATTACGAAAACAAAATCAAAATATCAACGGTACATAATCTTCCGACTTGGATTCATCAGTACATTTTTGCAAAGATTGTAGGTCAAGGTTTCTTGTTTTGACTATATTCTGTTTATCATCGTCTGTTGTGGATGTTGGGTGTTGTCCAATGTTTATATCTTTATAAAGCTAAACGGGATTGAACCATTACGTCATAAAGAACGAAACGAAATTTTAATTTCGATGGGTCAAACGTCTTGTTTTATACCAAAACATGCATAATGAGTTGGGAGATAAAGAAGATAACGAATTTGAATTTACCAATTACAATTGTACAATACGCAGTACAATCGAACTTGTATTTGATAAGGTATTCGAATAAATTTGTGAATGGGATTTACTGTTAACAGAATGTTGTGCATTCATAAGCAACCTATATCTAATAGAATATTCGTTGGAACGGTAAAGAACATGGTTTAAGTACCCCCAAAGGTCATCAAAAATTAGCTGAATGAACCGATATCTTAACGTATCCCGTGACACTCGGCGTATCTGTTAATAAGTTTACATCTGTGTACTATTATTGACTGGGGTGGTGAACTTTTGTCGCATCACCTTTATGACAATAGATCACGGTATTTAATCATAATGGTACCGACTGCCACCATTTTGTCGTCTGGTATCGAATCTTTAATGGGTGGGAATGTGTTCGGGTTTATCTTTAGGGATTTAGGCTCGGTAAGCTGAGGGTATTGGTAGCCAATAATAGACTCACATCAATAAGCTTAAGAAATTTAACACCCGCGTTACGCCAGTTGGGTAACAAATAGATTTTAAAAATCGTATCTAAACAATTTTAGTTTTGTCAATGCAGTCCATCTTTTTTCCCTTCAAAATAACGTTAGCAAAAGAAATATATTGTGTTATTCGGGCATTGTATTAAGATGAAAGCCCCATCAATCATTTTGTCTACCAGTCAGATGACCAGACGTAATAAATGTAATTAATTAATGAACACAATATAATATAAATTTCATTCGCGAGTATCTAACACAGAAGAAGGGCAACGGTCAGCTACTGTAGGGCATAATAGTAATGTCCACGTCGTAACAGAACCAGACTGCTTATTTATTATGACGCAGTCAGACCAGTTGATATTATTTATTTTTTTCGTATAAACTAGCTACTTGAAATTGAATACAAAAATACAAATAATGAGTAGGCATGCGCAGCCTCGCGCAAAACATCTGTCATGATTGACAGCCAACTTTGGCGCCGGCCAGGACTCGGACATGCGCCTTTTTTAAACCTGTGTTCACAGAAACCAAACCAATGCAACGGCAAGTCAATGAAACTGCTATTGACTGTAGTAAGATTAAAATGACGAATTCTGGTTCTGGGGCTATACATTTACAGCTTCAGATGTTTATCTATGTTATCAAATCTATTTAGTTATAACCTTTTTAATGTTGCGTGTGTATGCCAAATAAATATATTTTACGTCCGCCTTCCCAATGAAGTTATATCTCAGACGAGTTGTGCGTGAATGAAATACCTTTATTTAACGTCCGATTCCACAATGAACTGATATCGCATGTCATTCGATCTACGTTTAAACATTTAACAAAATACATAATTTAAGTGAAACAATCAATGAGGCTATTTGTATTGTAGGCTTTCATTGGTCAGCAAATTACGCCCGTTACTGAATCCGCGGATAACATTTGAAAACAACACAAATGGTCAATTATCCAAGGATTCTAATTAATTTAACCGCGTATTTGTAGAACCCTCCATACCCCTGACAAATGTTCATTGGCAAATTACGAAAGCGGGTAACATTTTTTTAAAAAGAAAAATACTTACGATTGCATTTATTATAATACTGATATCTAACTCCATAATATCCTACAGGACAGCTGGGCGTACATATACCAATCTGTCTAATATTCTGTCTATATAAAAACATAAAATAACGGGACTCGCACGTAACACAGCCATTAACAGGTGAACAACTAGCACAGCCACGTGGACAATTAGCCGTTGCTGAAATATAGAATAAAAAGAATAATTTAACCTTAAAAAAGCTAAATGATTTTGGTCAAAATGAAGTATTGGGTTGGGTTCATCTGATTTATTATTTTCATTAGTAATTTTGCAAGATTTAAACGATCTGATTCGTGTGATTAAACGGTGGTCGGATTGTTTACTAATTACTGTTCGGACACAAAATCTGTTATATCTGCACACTGACTTTATCTATTAACATACAGTTTTCAACGAAGACAGATTGTCATTCTACACAACAAACATAACCCAATAAGTCCAGTGTCATTTCAAGATCAATCAAAGTAAGACGATATGAACTCCTTAGACTCGAATTATTATAGTAGCCTGTGTTCTGGAAGGAGTAATCGTGTCCGTTATTCTTAAGCCAATACCAGCTGTTGGCCGTTGAAACTAAAAGTTTGAAGTTAGCTAATGATCACCAGAAAGCAAATATAAATTGACTGGTGATCTGGATCGTTTAGCCACCAGCTTCGTGTGGGTAATTTTGTCTATGACAATAATGTGGGTGACTTTGTTTTGGAATAATGTTTATGTTGTTGACATTAAAATTTACAGTAGAGCGCAGTCGAATTAAACATTGTTACATGTAGGTTTGCGTTTTACTAATAAAGAGATGTTTCGACACAATGCCTTCAAATAGAACAATAAATAAGATAGCACTGACTGGGATGGTTATAGAAAATCAAAATCAGAGCAAAATGACTTTTAATTTAATTGGATGTTTCGGTAGTTATACAGTGGGTAAAAACGTATAATGTTGTAGAGTTAGGCAAACAAAAAATCACGAAATGTAAATGTTCTCGATTAACTTCGGTGTTTGCTTTGTGCCATTCTTCATAGATTTATCTCCCTTGAGATAATGTTATCACATTTATGGATTCAATTCTAATTCGCTTTTTTATCTGTCAGATGACCAACACGAGACAGGCCGTCATTAAAAATGCATTATGTAACATTCAGATAAAGAGCTTACAGTTCTCACTATAATAGTTAGAAAATAGATAATGAAAAGAGAATATGTTGAAAATTTCAGTCAAATGAGCTAAGTTAATGCTGTTAGGGAGAATAGCAAAGTCTCGATTGTCATTGAGTTCTCACTATAACAGTTAAAAAATAGATAATGAAAAGAGAATATGTTGAAAATTTCAGTCAAATGCGCTAAGTTAAGGCTGATAAGGGGGAGTAGCGGAGTCTCGATTATCATTGCTACCGTTGTTACGATGGTAAACAAAGTATCGATGACACACTAAGATGCCAATTAATTGGTGGGATTAACGGACGTTATTCTCTTAAGAGTTCTAATATGCAAAACATAGATTACTAATGTATGAAAGTTAATGGGCAACTCCCATTTTGATTTTTTCTAAATTATACCACTGCTAGAGGAAATGTGAATATGCCGCATGGATGTTTCGTTAGGAAAAGGGTGCATTGCGTGAGATAAAAACGGATAAAAAAACTACTATTACAGGATCACTCTAAATATTCTTTCTCCATTTTCTAAATGACCTATAACATAAATAATACAAATGTTGATAAACTAAATTATATTATTATTTCGTAAAAGCCGACATAATTATTTATTTATTTTGGCTTCATTTATGTTCATATATTAGTGGCGTCGATATCATACACATCTTATTTTAATCGGAAGACTATTATTGTCGGTGTATTGTTCGTTTATTCCAATATATTCTGTTCAAAATGATACGGATGGCTTCAGTGACAGTTTTGGTTATGACAATTATAAAACAAATGCTACAGTTAAATCATTCCCTTAAAATTACAATTTCATATTTTTAAGTTATATTTTTAAAATGTATTAAAATAAAGCCCTAAAATAGATGGTATCTATTAACAGTCCTACCTTGTTAAAGAATAATCCTATTAATCCTATAATTCACTATTGCCAGTTGAGAAATTGGCAAAAATATTATTTTCAACTTCAAATTCAAACGTTTGAAGATAGCTATTCCATGGTGGAGAATAGGAAAACAAGGGAGGTAATTGTGTTATTATTTCCGGCGTGAAGATTTTTAAGTGTGAGAAAGATAACCTATGAAGTTGACAACTTATTGAGCAAAAGACATAGAAATAATTATGTTTTGACTTTCTTAGAAAATATGAAATTGTAACTTTCATACATTACAAAATATTCCGTAGTTATTAAGGGATTAAGAATGTTTTCGATAATTGCCAAATGTCGTTTTTACAGGAAGCGTATGTTTGCGACTTTGAGTGGAGATAGCTGAATTAATTTTAATCAGATTGGTGTGAACTTGTCGTAAAGTAATATAGTAACTACTGTCTATAAGTACATAAAATTATGTTTGGCCATAATTTAATCATTTACTGCCAATCATTTTTAAATCCGTTGAAATTCAAGAGCATCCGATGACCCAGGGAGTTGATTATGGTCTTGCCATGTTAATAAATGTCTAATTAATAATTTATATAACATTTAAGGCCTGAAGAAAGACCTGAAATAGGCATCTTTAGCTCTTGAATAATGCATCTTTAATTAACTTTAATGTTAATTCTGGTCTCTTTGTCGAGCTTCAACATTTCTACAAATTGGCTGAACACTTTCCACCATAGACGTAGCAACAAGCGGTTATGTCTCTACAGACAGCAAAGTTTGCAACTATGATCAGGTAGCTATCCGATGTAAATACCACCTTTACTAAGTTCTTAACTCTTATCCTTCCAAATAAAAAAAAATCTAGGCTAAAACGTCAAGTATTAAAGAAGGAACTGCACTCGTCGATGGGATATTTTAATTGTGTTCTGCTTCCAGTAGGAAAGTTAGAGTACTTTCCCTTTACACATATTATTTCTACAATGGTAATTCCAATTACAGCATGTACTCGGGTAACAGATAGCCTCTGCAATAATTGAACTGTTTTGAGAATTTCGACCGACAGTGACAGTGAGAAATTCTGGTCATGATAAATCTAATTGTTCTTCTCGGTCCCTGCAAAATTTGTATTAAAGGGAAAAACAATAGCCAGTGAGACATATGATAATCCCAATTTCCCTCTGGCGATTTTTATCATGTTGCAAATTTTTCCGAATTCGTTCCTTTCGCCTACAGGTTTGTAAAGATTGTGTTTTGACTTTTACAGTTTATATGGAAACAAAAATAAAAACTTAAGGCAGGGCGAATTGAGATAATTCTAGAACTTTAAAGACGAAAAGAAACTATTGTTTATTACATTAAGCATACTCTTAACACCGATATAGTTACACCATGAGGTAATAATTGTCTTTAACGTGTTACACGTTTGCCTCAACATCTCTAATGATTTGCAATCCACGTGTATTGATATGTTGATATTTCGTCTGCTCAGTTTCATCCTAAGATAGATGTCGGCTGCTGGAAGACGGCAACAAGTGTCCAAAATATTTGTATTATGACATGATACCTGGGTTAGGACTGTTAAGTGTTTTAGTATGTGAGTTCTAAGGCTCGTACATGTGTGTTCTTGTGTGCGGGCTTGGATAGACACGTTGTTTGTAATACTGCAAGGAATGTAGCTGATGCTCTGATTAACAAGGCAGTAATTACAGACACATTGTAAATCTGGGAAGTAAAAGCATTCCTCGATATCTACTTGTCCGCTGTAATAATGTTAATATGTTGTGTATGTATGGAATATTGTAGAGATAATATAGACGAAGAATCTATAATATTTAGGGTCGGATTACGGTAGTGGACTAGACACCCAAAACATGATGTACAGCGAAACTACAGATTCTTATTTATAGTAGGAGTATAATAATTAAGGCGTGTAAATCTTCCACAATAACCAACATTGTTAATTTACTGATGGTTTACTGATTCTTGCATTACGAAATAATAACTGCCAATGCAACTAAAGGGTATAACACTGCAAATGTGCAAGCTGAATCTAGATTTTACTCTATTTCAAAGACGTTTTTTTTGCCCTCGATATCACAAGAGGTACTACACATACATGACTTTAGAAAATACTGTCTGTCGCAGGCAATTCTTTTATTTCGTTTACTATAGTAAATTTGACCAACATTTCGTTTCATTTTCCGCTGTGTATTTCTCTTCATATTGACATAAACACGTTTCTTTATTAGGCATGGTCAGTAATGCACAGGTAGTGATTAGACGAATCCAGATCAATCTACTAATCAAAACCTAAAATATTTTTATGTACGCGCTCTATAGTCTCTACAGGCACTAACGATTTATACACGGGTTTTTTGACCCATCTGAAAGAGTAGACATACTACTCTAGTCAATCCCACAGTCGCCTCACCTCTAACAAGTGAGGATCAAGCTTAAAAACAAATTTTGATTTGAACATGATGTTCGCTGTGCAGATCCCAAAACGAAAAGCATCTCTTTACACATAATCAGAAGACAGGCAGTAGTGCAGTTCTCCCAGCATGGATTATATTCTATACGATAACATGGCTGAATCACCCATCTCATCTAGTCACATACCTGGCAGCAATGGCAAGGGGTATTACAAGCTCATTAACCATTGCTACATCGGATAAAAAATATGGCGGTCGCCAAGTTCGGCAAATCAAGTCCGTGAGACAAGAAGAACATTCTCGACTGACGGGACTAATCCTTTAGCAGTGACTAATAGACTATACTAATGCTCGTAACCTTTGATTCAGGACTAATATTTATCTACCTTTTAGTTTTTTCTTTGAATAATTCATTTACTGTCATTTTAAAGAAAATAAAATGGAATGGGGTTTAGCGTCTTTATAGTTATAGTGGGTGTCGTGCACGGGGCATGGCACACGTACTATCTTACTTCAGATACTTGACTGTAACACTCATCACTTTATTCTTACATTTGCCATTATAATACAATAACCTAATTTTAGGAAATGAAAACCTTAAATAAACTTCAGAAACCCTTCTAGACAAACTGAACAAGAAGACAAGTCTTTATATTGCTTGATTAACACACCATATAATTTTACCATACCCATATATTTATTATACCTATATCTAACCTGAGGATTTCAAAAATGTCAAATTCCCGATATATTCGAAAGATATGCATTTATCCAGACACAAAAATCGATTATTAATATCTGTACTTTGTCCTCTCCAAGTGCCAAGAACATCCTCGCAAAATTTTGTAGAAATTCTACAATTATCGTTCGAGAACGAAAATTGAAAACGAAAACCGAAAGCGACCCCACCCCACCCCCGCCGCTCCCTATTTGAAGATCATTATTATTTGGGGGTTAAGGAATAATTAATTTCAAAATAAAATAATTATTTAGCCCCCCCCCCCACCCCCACGAAGGCTCGCTGATTGAGGAGAACATTTATTAACTGATATTTTGTATGCAACTGAACGCGTTCTCAAATATGTTTTAGGAATTTTTTAAAAACTCAAATATTACACCAGGATTAATTTGGATGCATCAAGACGAGTAGGGAGGTCGTTGACATATCTCAGACCCCGTCAGACCCAATTTAAGGTTATGCTAAACATAATATGTCCATGTGAATAACATCGTTAATACTGTTACAATTTCCAATTTTGGGCAAAAGTAATTCTCAGAACATCTCAGATATATGAGTCATTTAATCTGTCACACAATATTATTATAACAAATATATGATAATTATATATAGGTAATGTAACCCCATCTTATATATACATATAATATACATATAATTGACAGGGATAATAATTAGTTTTCAGCTATTATTTACCTTATACCTACTTGCTAAAAAAAATCTACGGCTTTTTGAATAGAGAATGGTGATTATAAAACAGATTTAAAAATATATATAAACCTCAACTACATGCAGTTATATTTGAATTATTACAAGAAAACATCTTAACTGGTGTCATTGATTTAGGTGGGTATCCAGGATATAAAAATTACTTTATACTTAAAGTAGCAATACTATTATTAATTTATAGAAGCCAACCACAGCCAGCTTTTGATATATTGTAATGTTATGTTCAACTACAAACTTATTGCATCTTAAAAACCTCCACGTTTGAAAACTCTAATTCTTAAATTGGTAGGCTATCAGAATAATGATTGTTTACAGTAAGTGATGTCATAGAGAGATCAACAATGTACATTATTCATGAAGATTATAAGTACCTGAGCTTCAAAACTAATAATTCAAGAATTAGTATACTTAAAATCTCATTAATGACTACACATTATCTGACTTGCATTGACTTTATCCAGTTTGTATATGAAAGGGGCGTACACATTATACTCTATTATCTAGGTTTGCCGATAATATTTGAAGATGTAACATTTAAGTTACATTTTGCAACCAAGTGTAGCCGGATACACGTAAGTGTAAAATATGTATAATTATCGATTATTTGTCATTTTACGCGAGGAGGTGAAAATTGGCAACTTGCAAAAACGTAGCCCGTCTTAAAATCGTGGGGTTTTGGGGGTTTTTTTGGGGTTTTTTTTGGTTTTTGGGGTTTTTTTTGTTTGTTTTAGTGCAAGTAGGTTGCGTGAAATCTTCTAAAGGGAAATGATGTAAGGTGTTCTAGAAAGAGAATGCATGTCCTAGCACGTGCTTGATATATTATATCGCTACATGTAACTAAGTGACGTAATGGATCTTGATTTTCCTAAACCGAAGCGATATTGCAGAATGTAACCATCGTGCCAAAGGTCCCACATTATGTTAGAGCTAAATCTGCCTATTGCAGGTTTTTGTTTTGGCTTCAAATGTTATATGAATTATTATTAAGACATTTATTCATATGACAAGCCTGTAATCAACTCTCTAGACCATCGGATGGTGGAGATTTAAACGGATTGAACTACGATTTATTAGCCCTATATATCTGGATGTTTTGTTCATAGACATTATCAGTATTAAATATTGTTGATAAAGGATATATTTCATATAAAGTGTAGTGATATATCATATTGACACTAAATAAAGACAAGAACGCACCCAAGTAAATGTTAAGTCCACAGCCTTACACGTTTACAGTTTAATCAAAAATAAACATGATCCCTTTCATGTTTTCCCAGTGCTATTTGACATAGAATTCATTGACAATGAGCTACAGAGCCAAATATCCTAACTCGGCATATATCGTATTCTGTAACAATCCCAAATTGGCAGTACTTCGTATATTGAGAGTTCGGCATATTGTTTGGATATGCCCAAACTTTAACTTATCTCCATATAAATGAAATGAAATGGGGTTTAACGTCCTATTGTTCTGCTCCGACTCGGCCAATGAAGACGGACTTACGCCATACAGTGTGCTATGAGGGAAATTTTGCCAAGACCGTGGCGCTACGGGCTACGCTTATATCGAATTCCAACTGAACTATACCACATTTTGCACCGGCGCAGCCAGAACAAGCGTACTGCGTACTATAATTCATGATGCATTCATAAAAATATTGTTACAATTAAATCTGCACTCTTGTAAAAGTACACATGATATATAGCATTAGTAAGACAAGTAACACCTTGGGGGAAACCAAGCAACTCTTTTCTCAAAATCTATGAACATTGCCAAGAACCATTGTTCATTCTAGACCGGAATTCCATGAGAGTAAGAGGTTTTCCTTCCATAAATTTCAACACAAACTAACCTGAATGTATTGTATTCATAATAAGTGAAATGTTTATGAGAATTGTCGACAAATTTTGGCGATAAATAACTTGCTGCTCTCCTATAATACAGTTAATGAATTTTGTTTAGCAGGAGTTGTTCTGCCCCTTAGCAAAAAGTCCTACAGAATAGCAGTGTAGAATTCTATAGAAAATCTATAGAGTTTTTTGGGGGGCGTGTCCCATGTTCTATAGGATAAAATTCTATAGTATTCTACAGAATTTTGGGGGGCCTGTAGGAAATAACGGCCCCAAATATTCTACAGTTTCTGTAGCGCACATCCTATAGTTTTTCCTACAGATTTATGGCAAAATTTCTATAGGAAAATACTGTAGTATTCTATAGTTTTTTTTTATTGCACTTTCTGTAGGAAATTCTGCAGTTATGTATAGGAATGAATACTGTAGTGTTCTGTAGTTTGGAAATTGGGCCACTATAGTTTTCTGTAGAAATGGGTACTATAGAATTTTATAGACTTTTTTTTATTAAATCTTATTTTGGGAATAAATATAGTTGGCCCATGATTTCTTCTAAATTGATAAGCTTATTTTTCTCTCATGGATTCTTCTAAATTGATAAGCTCATTTTTTCTCTCATGGATTAATCTGAATTCTGTTGATGATTCTTTTCTTGGTAAAACTGAAATATAGGGAAAAGAATAGGTAATAAAGTTAAATAAATAACAAAATCACATAAATCTTATCTAATTAAAGTAATTTAATATTATTGTTAAGAAAGTAATAAAGTATACTTATCTTTCTATCTTTAATCGACTCTGTGAAAAAACACCACCATTCTCTTCAGTTTCTTGTTAATACTAAAGTTGTTATACACTGAATTTTTGAATTTTAAATTCAGCCAATGGTCAAACAGATTTCAAGAGAGTACATTGGCTGTTAATTATGGTTTGTCGACAGGTATTCACGGTTGACAGAATCTGAGTACCGAATCTGCTATAGTCATTAAAATCTAAATAAACTGTGTCTTTATTTCATTGACTTCTGAAGAATAATTTATTATCTGATATTTTTGTTGTGAACATCTACATTTACTGGCATTTTTTGGAGGGTGGGGTGGGGAATTCCTTTGAGTGTCAACGTGTATCACTATTTCATTCATATTAAATACACTATTTTATACTTTATATTTTATTTTTCGTGAAAAGCTTATTTTAGTTTGTCATTTGGTATCACAATAAATTAAGGAAAACTGCATCCAGGAAAATTATGTTGAAAAAGTTTACATTATTCACACAAATGAATCACTAAATTCTATTGTAAACTATAGTATGAATAAAAGACATCGCCAATTTATGAAATCTGTAGTATAGAACATTGTTTCTACAATATTATGTAGGAAACTATAGTAGGCTATTTGTTAAAATGGTTTAAGTACAGTATACATATAAATTCTTAGTTTTCAAAAGAATGTCATAGACAACTATAGGAATATACTACTGACTTGAGACAATAAGTTAGTTCTATACAAAACTATAGTTTTTACCACCAAATCTATAGGAATCACAGCTGACATGAGAATACAAGTTAGTTATATAGCAAACTATAGTTTTTAGCACAAAGGCTATAGAAAACTGAAGGATTACTCAACTGACTCGAGGATACAAGTTAGTTCTACAGAAAACTATTGCAGCACCAATGAATCTGTAGGTTTATTTTTTTTCCAATAGTTTCTTACAGTATTCTATAGAATTCTATAGGAAATTACACTTGGAAAATATTCATCTACCAATCCTACACAAAACTATAGTACATGTTTTTGAATCTATAGTCATATAAAAAAAAATACAGAATGATTTCGTTTTCCTGCAGCATTCTAAAGTATTCTATAGAATCCCACAAACTTCTATAGAAACGTGTACTTTTTCTATAGGACTTTTTCATAAGGGGCTCGTACTTCCACCGGTAACCAATTTACTTTTTATACACCCACATTGAAATGTGGTCGTATATTGTCGTCGCCCCCGTCGGTCCGTCCGTCCGTCCGTCCGTCGGTCCGGCGTCAACAATTGCTTGTGGAGGCTCTAGAGGCCAAAGTTAATATCCGATTGACTTTAAAGTTATACACAGTGTTTAAGGTCATGAGACGAAGAAGCCTATTGATTTTCAAAGATTTCCGATAATTACTGCCAGAGTTATGGCCCTTGATCACTTCAAAAAATCTTGTGGACGCTTTAGAGGCGAAAGTTAATATCGGATTGACTTTAAATTTATACACAGTGTTTAAGGTCATGAGACGAAGAAGCCTATTGATTTTCAGCGATTTCTGATAATTACTGCCAGAGTTATGGCTCTTGATCACTTCAAAAAAATCTTGTGGACTCTCAAGAGGCCAAAGTTAATATCCTATTGACTTTAAATTTATACACATTGCTTAAGGTCATGAGACGAAGAATCCTATTGATTTTCAGCAATTTACGTTAATTACTGCCAGAGTTATGGCCCTTGATCACTTTGAAAAATCTTGTGGAAGCTCTAGAGTCTAAAGTTAATATCCGATTGACTTTAAATTTATACACAGTGTTTAAGGTCATGAAACGAAGAAGTCTATTCATTTTCAGTGATTTTCGATAATTACTGCCAGAGTTATGGCCCTTGATCACTTCAAAAAACCTTGTGGATGCTCTAAAGGCTAAAGTTAATATCTGATTGACTTTAAATTTATACACAGTGTTTGAGGTCACGAGGCGAAGAATCCTATTGATTTTCAAAGATTTCTGATAATTACTGCCAAAGTTATGGCCCTTGATCACTTTGAAAAATCTTGTGGACGCTCTAGAGGCCAAAGTTAATATCCGATTAACTGCAGATTGATACACAGAGTTTAAGATCTTGAGACGAACAAGTATATTGATTTTCAATGAATTTTTATGACTTGGAGCAGCTAAATTCATGATACAGTATTAAAAGTTTTGTATACAAAACGTTAGCATGGGGCAGAACTTTATAAAAACCAAACAAATTCTATTGGTTTTCTGAGTTGTTGCTCTTAATCAGATTTTAGTGTATTATAAATGTTTCATTACCGAAAAAAGTAAAAATATGCGACAACTCTTGTTGACTGCCCGGACGATTTAGCTGCTGTGGGCGTATGTTTCGTTGCCTGGCAACCTATCTTTTCAAATATCGATATGATACTTGGTTAAACATGAATTGTGTAATTTGTAAACGAAGTTTCAGTATCGTGTGAAGACTATGATACCAAACTGTGCCAGAAACAAAATCGAAATAACTCTGAATTAATTTCAATTAGTGATTATGTCAACTGTTGTTTGGAATAAAAGTTAATTAATTTCTAGAGCATAAAAAGACATTGTGGTTAACAAGATGCTGACTTTTTATCATGTATTGATTGACACGCTCTAAGTGTTGCCGAATTAACTGTTCGGCATCGTCTACGGATTAACCACATAATTCAGATAAAGCAGGAAAAGCAGAGGTCCCATAACTTTACTTTTTGAGCTTGTTGCTGTGATAAATACCTTCTGTCAGTTGTAAATGCATGATCCATACCATCACAACCAACTGCTCTTATGTAAACATAATGTTACAGGTCGCTTTCTGGAGACCAAGACGCAATTGCATTTCAACAGGTTGACAGCTTTCCCGCTGCTGTACTTGCCAGAGCAGTGCAGTATGCCTGCATAGAATTAGTTTGACTGCATAGAAATGGTGTTCTGATATTACAGATACACAGAAATAAATATGTGTCAATTTGATTACGTCCTACATAGCTAACATGTATATAATAGGGCAATAGTCAAATTCAAACGCAAAGATAGGTTGCCAGGCAACGAAACATAAGCTCACAGCAACTAAGTCGTCCGGACAGTCAACAAGAGTTGTTGCATATTTTTTCTATTGTCGGAAATGAAACATTTATAATACACTAAAATCTGATTAAGAGCAAGAACTCATTAAGAAATTATCAGAAAATGATTGGAATTTCTTTGGCTTTAGTTCTGCCCCAGGCTAACGTTTAGTATACGAAACATTTAATATCATGGATTTGGCTGTTCAAGTTATTAAAATTCATTGAAAATCAATATACGTGTTCGTCTTAAGACCGTAAACTCAGATAATTTTGGTTTTTCAAAGTGATCAAGTGCCATTACTCTGGCAGTAATTACTAGGCTTCTTTGTCTCACGGCCTTAAACACTGTGTATAAATTCAAAGTGAAAAAGATATTAACTTTAGCCTCTAGAGCGTCTTCAAGATTTTTCAATGTGATCAAGGGCCATAACTCTGGCAGTAAGTATCGGAAATCATTGAAAACCAACAGGCCTCTTCGTCTCATGACCTCAAACACTGTTTCTAAATTTAAAGTCAATCGGATACTAATTTTAGACTTTAGAGCGTCCACAAGATTTGTCAAAGTGATCAAGGGACATAACTCTGACAATAATTATCGGAAATCTATGAAAATTAATAGGATTCTTCATCGCATGACCATAAACAGTATGTATAAATTCAAAGTCAATTGGATATTAACTTTAGCCTCTAAAGAATCCACAAGATATTTCAAAGTGATCAAGGGCCATAACTCTGGCAGTAATTATCGGAAATCGCTGAAAATCAATAGGCTGTGTATAAAGTTAGCCCTTAGAGCGTCCACAAGCAATTGAGGACGCTGGACACGGACGGACGGACGGACGGGGACGACAATATACGACCCCATTTCAATGCGGGCGTATAAAAACGACAATTGTGCGAATTATGGCAATGTTTAGAAATAGCCACAGTAAAGACAGTAAACAGCAAGTTTAGAATAACTGAAACATAGACTCCTGGTGTGATGGCCATCGTCAATGTCATAGCTACTAGATGTTACAAACGAGCTGATTGGATAGAGGCAGTGGGTAATTAGTTACACTAAGTTACAGCATACAAGTCTTACCACTTGCCGAACATCTGGAACACTCGAAATCCTACTAAATGCATGCATTGAAAGAAATTATTAAATATATACAAAACATTATCACTCGCCATCGTTTGCCTGTTACATCTTACTTCAAACAATTTGATCGACAGTTGTATATAATAGTCGGTCCCGTTACATGCGTCTAGATCACTCACACCTGGTTAAAATGGGGGTATGATTTAAACATGGCGAAATAAGAGAAACAGGAATTTTCTAGAATAAGTGGCTAGACATACACTTTGGTAAGAAGATTTATAAACCTTATTCTTAACCACCTGTACCTGAAACGATGCCAGGTCATTTGGAAATGATATTAACAGTTCGAAAAATAATGATAAACTCTACGTTCATTAAAGGAAAATTATTTCTGACAGCTTATAGCCAAAACAAACTCTGTGCTTATAGAAAGTTCACTTATATATATATAAAAAAAGGTAATTGGCATTTACAATAAATTTTCAATTATTATTTGAGATTCGACACCTATTTTGATTAATCAAATGATTCCAGAAAATTACGTATTAATTCTTCTGTAAAATTGAATTTTGAAAGAATATGGTCATTAGATAAGTGGATGAATGATAGGTTTATTTCTAATTCCAGGTGCGGTTCCCTCAAGTATGTCTATTATTCGGGTTCGTACATTGGAAAAAAAACAATGCCCACAGTCCTGGCAAAAAAATGGGACCTTAGATTATTAGAGAATTGATTACTTTTAATTTCAGAATATACACATATGTCTTGTCACTTACTCCATGTGACCAATTTCCACCATACATTAAATTAATGAATTTAAACCTTCATTCTAACCAGTAATGCTTTATAATAATGGGCAAACGGGCCTAACAGTTCTTAATCCGGCCATGCAAAACCCACATTATTAGGTTGGCGATCCTAAACCTAATACTTGACTCTCTGAAGTTTCGGGGGATCACGTGGCTGAGTGGGTAAGACGCTAGCTCGCTAGCTTGGAAGTCGGGTGTTCGATCCCTGCATTGGCCGAGAAAGTTCACCCAGATTTTCCGACGTGGTTCTCCCTTGTCAGTGATGTAGGACGGAGGGGCTGACAAGGAAAGCTGTCTAGTCGTTCGGATGGGACGAAAAACCGAGATCCCGTGTACACATTGGCGTGCACGTAAAAGATCCCTTGGCAGTTGGAATTCGATATAAGAGTAGGCCGAAGTGCCGCTGTCCGGGCAAAATTTCCCTCATAGCACACTGTATGGCGTATGCCCGTCTTCATTAGCCCAGGTTAGGAGCAGAACAGTAGGACGTTAAACTCCATTTCATTTCATTTCATTTCTCTGAAGTTTCGTTGGTAACGGCCCATTGAGTCAACTGGCGGAGTTTCGATACCCCGGTTGTATGTGACAAGGAGTAGGGTCGCCTGTCCAACCTCCGGGTCCTCCGGTTTCCTCCCACTGCTAAACATTGAAATAAAATTAAACCATGTGTTAGTCCCGAAATGACCTAGTTTGTGTCGAGTGGACGTTAAACCCCATTTCTCTCTCTCTCATATTCTTGTAATAAAAATATAAAGATGAATGATAATATTATGTGGTAATGGGAACGCAGAAGGAAACCGCTCTCTAAATCGATAATTGACCATTATCATAACTAAACAAAATGATGTGTTGGTGTTGCCAAAAAAGAGTACACGAGGCGGTGTCGATGATGAACGCCTTATTACTAAGATAAGAACAATGTTATCATAATTGGCGTATTTTAGCATAGACTGTTGATAATAGAGATTGTCAGAAATCACCGACACATATAGAATATGCAGATTAAACATTTCACACGTCTACATGAAAAGAAAATGGAAAGTTGATTCTCTAAGATGAAGAATAGATTAGCGGCTTACTGTTTCCTTTCTGCTCCAATCTTTATATCTAAATCTGTATCTCGGCATAACTAACACTCGTTTTTCTTAATGAATCTGTCATTTTGGAGGACATGTTGTTTATCATATTTTACTCTAATAAAACAATTGATATAGACAATGATAAAAAAAAGATAATAATAGAACAATACGTCTAGGCAGCGACTGAACTGTTGCTCACTAGAGTTAGTGTAATAAATGAAATAAATTAAATGAGGTTTAACGTATACTTTTCTGAGCTAATGAAGACGGGTATATGCCATGTAGTGTGCTATGAGGGAAGTGTTGCCCAGGCAGCTGCGCTACAGCCTATTTTATTTCGAATTCCAAATAACGGTCAATGGTTCTTTTAACGACTCTAGACGATGTTCCTTACGAGACCCCCTGTCCTGTATCACTAAATGGACCAACATCGGGAACGAACCCGAGACCTCCTAGTTAGCAAGCCAGCGTCTTACTCACTGAGCCACCTGGTCCCCCAATCTTAGAAAAGCTTATATTGTTCGATTTATATAGCGTTTCATTACGCATGAGAGTTTCTAAACGCATTCACAACAAAACAGTTCAAACACATTTTTGAAATAAATATGTTTTTAGTTAGTCTTAAAGCTCTGGATGAAAGTTTTTGGAAGATCATTCCACATTTTAGCTGCTCTGACGGAGAAAGCATATTCATCAGAACGTTTATTATATTCAGGAATCTTCAATATGCTATGGTTACCTGAAGAACGGTGGTTAGATCACCGGATAGTCTTTTAAATAACTGGGTGCAGTGTCAGAATAAATTGATTTAAACACATTCACACGAGCTTAAATTGAACCCTCGCTCGAACTTGAGTTTCTGTAACTTAGCTGATATATGATCATTGTTTTGCGCTATTTGTAGTCTGTTTAAAACGGTTTCTGGTGCTCCTAATATAAGTGAATTTGCATAGTCCATATGCTCTAACAACACTCTGACAGGCATCAGTATTAAGATTAGACCGTATTTTCGAAATAGCTCTCATTTGAAGATGGATTTTTCGCATGATACTATTGATTTGGGGAAATGTTGACAAAAATTCATCGGTCACATAACAAAGATTTTTAGCCTGCTCCTTAGGAGATATAGAGTAATCACCGATCTGAATGGAATCCGCTTTAAAAAATTTACTGGATTGTGATTTTGATGATATGACATCGTTAAGTTTTAGCCAATTTCTGGTCACCCATCCTCGAATGTCATTAAGACAAGACTCTAGTCTACTGATAGAATCCTTGAAAGCAAGATAGTTGTTGTGCTGAAAGTAGTCATACATTTGGGTGCCATTAGCAAAACTGTGGTTTTGTACCCCATGTCTTCTTATGATTTGACCAATTGGAAGAATGTATAAGAGAAAAAAGTAGAGCCCCCCAATACAGACCCTTGTGGAACACCTATTGTAACAGCACGGGATTGAGACACAGGCCTGTTTTTTGCACTGGTTGTGTTATATCTTGAAGATATGACTTTATCCATGACAGTGCCGCACCACAGATCCCAGCTGAACATTCCGGCCTTATACTGTGATGTATAGGATCAAAAGCAGCACAGAGATCCAAAAGTACTAGGTGCATAGATTCTTATCCAGTGGCAGGTCAATATCGTTTTTAATTTTACGCCACACTCTTCCGGTTTTTCTGTGAATTTTGCGCTCACTATGATTTACATCATCGTACCAAGGACAGTGGCTATTGGATAAGTAAGTAAACCGAAAGTTTGTTAGCTACTAGAATTCCCCAAATAAATGAGAAGTGATATCATGTATTCCAGAATGAGTTAGCATACGGTGAAAATTCGAGTGTAAGGAATTAAAGGATTAGTTGAATTGATTCAGACTCTTAGTTAAGAGCGTGCACTGTAAAATATTGAAACACCCATAATAGCTTGCTGCCTCATTGTGCTTGATAACGATAAGAGGATACTTGTCGAAACGTCGTGCTATTAGAATAAAACCAGTGATTGTTTCCCATAAAAATTGTGTTCTGTTAAAAATATGAACTTGCAACTTTAAACATGTCGGAAATTACAACTATAGTATCGTTGAACTGGAAAACCGGGATCTGTCTGGAAGAATCCGTTAGAGTTCACTAGCATCGTTCCCAGTTATTAGATGAGTCAATCGTTCTAGCAAAACGTACTTTATCCTTGAATGGGATAAAAAATCAAAGTCTACCTAGAATATCAAGGTGACCCAACAACACGGTTAAAAGAAAAGAAATGAAATGGGGTTTAACGTCCTACTGTTCTGCTCCTATACTGGGCTAATAAAGACAGGCATACGCCATACAGTGTGCTATCAGGGAAATTTTTCCCGGGAAGCGGCACTATGGCCTACTCTTATATCGAAGTCCAACTGCCAAGGGATCGTTTAATATATATATATACACGGGACCTCGGTTTTTGTCCCATCCGAACGACTAGACAGCTGTCCTTGTCAGGCCCTCCGTCCTACACCACTGACAAGACCACGTCGGAAAATCCAGATAACTTTCTTGGCCAATGCAGGGATCGAACACGCGACCTCCAGGCTAGCGAGCTAGCGTCTTACCCACTTAGCCACCGTGTGTCTCTTTTAAATGATAATGATCTTTCTTGGCCAATGCAACGATCGAACGCGCGATCTCCAGGCTAGCGAGCTAGCGTCTTACCCACTTAGCCACCGTGTCTCTCTTTTAAATGATAATGATGTCCTTTTGGAAAACCATGTCAAATCGACTGTTATACATATACTTGTCATACCTCTACTTACAATAGATCTGGAAGTATAAATGATCCAGTCTGCCTCCATATCTAAACACGGCAGGACAACAATAAAGTATATTTTATGATGTGTGTTTATTATGAATGAGATTGTTGAGAGATTACGATGGTTGTATGTTAAAAACAATTTATCAGAGTTTTCGTAGTATGATGTACGATATGGTACTGAAACGAAGTTTACGCATACATAATACAAGATCTAAATCTGCCTATTGCAGGTCTTTCTTTAGGCCTGAGATCTAAATTATTAATTAGACATTAATTAACTTATCCAGACCATAATCAACTCTCGATGTCATCGCTAGCCTGCGATATTTACTGGATTTTAATCCGATCTGCTGCTCAACGCTCATTGATGATTAAATCCCAAAATGGATAATCGAGACTATGTTTTTATCGTACGGACTTTAGTAATGGTGATCGAGGCTAGGTCTAAAATTCAAAAGCTAATATTTCGGTTCAGAGTGGATCAATTTGACTGAAATTTTCAGCAAATTCCCTTTACATTATCAATTTTTTAACTATTATAGTGAGAACTAACAGCTCTTTGTCTAATCTCCCATAATGCCGCTTTAATGGAAGGTGATTGGTGATTCGTCAAACCGCTTCGCCGATTTATATTCCCCATCATATTTTGACTTTAAAATCTTATGAAGTTAATTCAGGACAACAATTATTTACAGTGGAATTTATGATACTAATGAGGACCACCATCACAATTAACAAATGGTGGAGTTATGCCCCCATCCGCTCACTCCTAAAGCCCAGCGTGTGCTTTCAATTTATAAAATTGAAAGATTTTTGGGAAATTCGGTGCTATTGTTCAATATGGACACAGCTCAACAATTATTCCTACGCCAACGGACCGAAGCTCCTCTCAGTCTGTCTCCCACTTTACCATTTCCCCCCTTTTCCATGGCGATCTTTGTTGACTTTTTGGTGTAAAATTGAAAAAAGGGGTTTGAATATACATTTTCTGCCAGGTTTTGGTGAATATTAAGGCGGAAGGATACAAGAGTTAAGAGGTTGAAATGTAGGTCCTTAGGTTGAAATGTATCTCAAGTTTACTATGATGAACCTTTTACGTTGCTCCATCTGTGGTAGAAAGCGTTCTACCCAATTAAAATTTGGCTAAAGGTTAGAGGTGGTCTAAGAGACGAGAATTAATATTAAAGTCAATGGGTAAATCATTGATGATCTGTAGCTATATGGCATAAGCAGAAAATCTTTTGAGTTATCTTGCTGTTCGGGAAATGCAGTGGCTCAGTGAGTTAATATTTTATTCCATTACAGAAATATATAATTAGAAGCGATTATACAATTTAAAAAAATAAATTTGTGAATTTATCAGGACTATAGTTGCATTTTCGTAGGTATTATCGAGAATTCTTCCATTTTTTTAACTTACCGATCATTGTTAAACTACGGGAACATTTTCAATAAAACCCTATATATTTAAAATAAATAATATCTACTGATTATCTTTACAAAATTCACATTTAACAGCTGATAATGAATGATAACTGATTTACGAAGATGTTAAACTAAACTACGACAATAAAAAGGTTATGAAAGTTTTATAAATTATAAATATTGTGTTTTTACGTAAAAATGATGTTATCTACAATTAGATGATATTTTTCTGTTAGCAATATTTTGTTTAATTGAGTTCGCACATGTAACATTTTTTTCTGTATTTTTATAGGAAAAAAACTCGCGGAAATTATGCAAACAAAAAGAAAATAACAAAACTGAATAGTATTTCCTCATTAACTTTACAAACTAAAGAAGCCGAATAATCTGCATTTTTGTTATATAATTTAATATAATTATTTTCATATAGATTTATTTCTTTTTATGGTGCAATAGTTGTAGCAGAAGAAATAAACAGACATTAGCATGCGGTATCACAAGGCGTAAATAACGGTCTTTGAATAACAGTACATTATGGGCAAAGTCTATATAACCATAAGACAATTAGTGCAAAAAACTGCAAATATCCATATATCGACCGGGATAAACATATATTATTATGATATATTTCAATGTGTAACTTTACATCGACTTAAAAACTTATATATAAAAAAACAACGAATCACACTAAATTACGCGAGGAATTCGTTAGCTGTCTAAATTCATTAAATTGACGTGTTATCAGATGTTCTGGATAAATGAATATAGCTTTGTTTTATCAATATAATGATATTTCTTTAATAATACATAAACAATTTTCATAAATAATGTTATTAATACAGTGAATTTCATAAAAAATAAACAATTAGCCATTAGAAATAAGTAAATGGTGCGGTCTCTTATTTAAGTTGGGATATTATTATTTTAATCTAAACGAAAATTGAAATTATAAAAAATATACTTAAACACAGCTCTCTAGTAATCCACATTTTTTTCCTACTATTTAGTTTTTAAAATGAAAAATTAAACATGTTTTAAAAATAGATATTCTTGGTATAGAAATAATCACATCGTGTGTATATATTTAAGGAAATAACCTTGCCTACTTCGTCAAAAAAAAAAGGATATCTTAAATGTTTTAGAAATTTAAATTGTAAGAAAGCTATTGACATATGGACCTGGTGCAGTCATAATAAATGTCAAGAAAATATCAACTTAAAACACAGCAATCTTCAAACGAATGTCAATACAATTAAATACATGTTCACATGTTTTACTTTACATGTGTAAATTTCTATCTTAAAACATATCAATTTCTTGCGCTGTTCCAATTTCTTAGTATTGTCTGTCAACCTAGTACGTGCTCGCTGGTTGAACTTAATTGAAAGTACCTGTTAACATCGTTCCAGCTGCCGAGATTACACCCGTTAATAAAACCTTATAAAGCAGTTTACAACCTTTATACAAAAGAAAAGTTTTGAAGTCTGTTGTAATGTGTTGTAAAATAGAGGAGAGAACCAATATTGCAGAGCTAGATAAATATTTGACATTGTGTCGAGATTTACGATACTTTAATCAACTCAATAGAAGTGTACATATTAGCTTGTTTGTAAATTTATGGGTACCATTGTAAAGCTGCTTTGTCCGTTGCCAATGGTGTCTATAATAGCCTTATTGATAAATCAATCACTGATGCCAGATTAGAAACATGCGTAACAATTTTGTTTTTAAAACAGCGAATAGTGACCTTATTTGGTCATTTTGACACTGTTCTCAACATATTGGGGTTAAATCATAAGTCATTCAGGATAGACTCATCGATATTTGAAAGTAAAGTTTATGATAACCAATGGAGCGATTTAGACAAAGATTGATATTACAGCCTTTACCCAGTTGATCGGCAGTCATTATTAGGGGCTTAAAATTGGGTTACACAACTGGAAAGATTTTGTTTTAAAATGCTACTGAAAATTTACCATCAGAACGAAGCCTCTTCGATTGAGCAAAAAAGTGAGACCAAAAACAAAGTACAACGCTAGTAACCAAAATCCAGCATCATTTCGATATTAGAAGAAAATAAATTGTATATGCAATATACGCTTCATATGTTATTTATTTATCAATGTATGGTAAATGTGTTATCTTTATGATAACCAAAGGGGAGATTGGACCAAAAAGTGTGTGTTACAGCCTCTACTTAATATCCTTTCGCCGTTTTCCAAAGCTCATGTTCTGGGTAACAGCTCCCCTGGTTGGCCAATAAACAGCGAATTCTTTAACACAGATAATATGAAAATTCTTGAGTCTATTTCAGAATCTTTTCTCTATATTTCATAATTCCATCCCTAATCATTGCTTATTGTAGTGTAACGCGGATAATGTCAAATTGGAGTGGCACTATGGGTACCAAAATTGCTCCTTTCTGCACACGGATTATTATGGACATCCAATACAAAGAATGTTTTTCAGTGTACAATACAAGTCTTCGTATTAAAAGGCAATTTCCACAGTCAGCAATGTATCGGCGAGTATATACATATAGTTTAATAACTTATATTGTTTTGGATGTGGTAAACCCCGAGGATAATAATGAATAATTCAATATCCACTTTTACAGGTTTTATTATTACCAATCACAAAAATATATAGGTTACAGTGAAAAAAGGGAAAAAAAACATCATTGGCGACAATACTAACTCATTACAAAAGGGAAATTTTACAAAGACATTCACACTTTAATGAATGCTAAAAAGTTTTGTAAATATGCAGTAGATCAGGTTCTTTCCAGTGTCGGGGGGTTGGATGGCCGAATGGTTAGCACGTGCGTGTTGTATCATAAGACCTGTCATTGAGTCAACTCGCGGGGTTTCGAATCCCCGGCTGTACGTGACAAGGAGTAGGGTCGCCCGTCCAACCTCGTGGGTTTTCTCCGGGTCCTCCGGTTTCCCCCCACTGCTAAAGACCCCTATACGCGCAAGCGAATTATTGAAATAAAATTAAACCATATGTTAGTCCCGAAATGACCTAGTTTGTGTCGAGTGGACGTTAACCCCCCTCTCTCTCTCTCTCTCTCTCTCTCTCTCTCCCTCTCTCTCTCTCGTGTGATAATCCATACAGTGTGTAACGCCATATTCGCTTAAACATGTATTTCTTTAAAAATCCCAATGAATAAAATAGGAAACATTTAAAACGTTATCGTTCGAAAAATCTTTATGTCGGAGAATGTCTTAATAAATTAGCTCTGGGGCAAATATATCATTGATCAGAAATACCGAGCTTGTCCGTCTCATCATTAACGATTTTTATTTAAAGGAATATGAAAGTATGTAAAATGGTTCTATTTTTGGAACAGCTTTATTACTTGTGTACAACTTTCTATTGCAAAAATGTATTTTCCTCTAATTATTTCCCCATAAAATTGTTAAAATAGTCTTGAACTAGACATGGTTTTATACTCGGCGATCTGGAATGTGAATCGTGCAGATTTCACCACTTCATTGGTTATATTGTAAAAGACAAAGGCGATCTAGTATTTTACCCTCTCACAATAGTGATATCGCAGACTAAATGTATTTTACAAGATAACTTTCTCTTTTAAAGAAAAGTTAATATATACTGTTTCAGAAATGTCAGTAAATTATTGACCACATCATGGCATGTATAGTAAACGATCGTTGGGTGACTAGCTATCGACTTCCAATATTTGGTAGAACTAGTTTGACACGGAAGAGACGTTTTTGCGAAACTTCGCATCAGTTTGAGATGTATGGAACTGAATGCTTTCGGGTAGCCCTAATTAAAAAAATTATCGAACATCTTGGTCCTGACCTGACTGCAAGAAACAGAAATTATATCGGCTGACTTTAGGAAATGTAATTTACGCGAACGTCTGTTTTTTTAAGAATTCTGGACGACGACTGCGAACAATAAGTTGCTAATTTTCTGATGATATAGATCTTCTATATACTATAACACGATATAAATATATAGATGATAGAACAATACCCTTGTATATTAATAATGATTGTAGACACAGATAACTTGTTTCTTTTACTTGTAAACATATTGTACAATAACACATGTCATTGACTACTATTTGTGCCCTACAACATTCTTTATATTTTTACCTTCCTCTCGCATCCAACAGATCTCTTCTGCTCGGGATCTGTTTGAGCCAAAAAATTGCACGCCAAGGTAGAACTGTGACATTGCAGATATCATTCCAGGGGTACTACAATTTTATCTTAAAACTATGTTTTCCCTTCATGGTTGGAACAGCTATTTTTCGGATATTTTCATTCATATTTGTGAATTTGTTTTACGTCAGTCTGAGGTAGACTATTTCAATGTGAATTACACCTCTACCTTTATAAGACTTAAAGGCGCTAAACCGCTAATATTTGGGACCTAGAAATTGACACAAGCGAGTCGCAACGCATATAATAATGTAATATGAATGTATATAAACTGATTTACATTCAGTCGTTTATGTTTTTACTTTAATTTCTAATCAGTTATGTTCGGCGAAATACGTCAGGAGTCTCAATCTAATGGCAATCTCTAGCATCTGGTTATTCAAGTCTACACCGTAGGTATTTATTGCGCATGCTCTCCAGATAAGAATATGGGACACCGTTTGACATGACTGATAGATATGTCTAGCCTCGTTCTTCGAGTTCCTTGTTACAAATGGCACTGGAACGCAGTATGGTACACGATTCGTGTACCGCAATGGTAAAATGTTTATTTTGTCTTAAATATTGGATATCAGAAGCCCATCTTTTCCCGTTAAGAACACAACAACAATGTTGATTTAAATTGACAAATAATTCGTGTTTTCAATGTCGAAGGTTTTGGATGATATTGAGTTAGAGACTTAGCTACTTTAATATAACCTTAGTTCTTTATAAATTAATGATTAACAGAAGTGCTGGCTTTTAACTGCTCTAATTTGCCGTTCCATAAAAAATGGTGCAGTGGATGCAAACGACCTTTCTACTAATAATGAAATACATTTGGGAGATACAAACTGGTGTATTTGGATACTTACAATGTTATATGAGACCGGGCCATGGAGCGATGATGATCATGTTGTATGGAATCTGGATTGGGCTGGTATAATAGACTTACTGGCCCGGGTGTGCTGGGTGTGGGCCTGAATTCGGAATCCTGCAATGGTGATTCCGAATTTTATCCGAAAATTTCATCGGATTCACCCGACACTGTCGCCAGAAACGTCTGCCGATGGTTCGTAACTCCCAAAAAATATTCAATTTTAAGGCCTTGGCAAAATTTGATGATAGCTGGTCTTGACGATACAATGATAATACGTTAATTAATAATAATGACGATATGATAATTTCACAGGTTGATGGTTGTAAATTACTTTCAGGTCGGGGTTTTGGCCTAAATTAATCGATTTATGAGATATATTATTTGACAGAGATTATAATCAGATATGCCACCAAATCGCATATTTGGGGTTCATTTTTCAAAATTTTCATGGGGGAGAGCCCCCAGAACCCCCATCCGGGCTCCGCGGTCAGTAAAATGGGCCGCTCCGACACGGGAGCCCGGGCCGGTCCCCGGCCCCAATCCGCCCCTGGACAGAGCATTCACGTAGGCTTCGATAATTATAGTAAATGGACGGCGGCTAACGACAAATACAAGCCGGAATGGAGTCTTACTCAATCAAGTCACGTGACAAACAAGGATGATTCAAGTAAGTTCGTGTGGCATGATATACATTTCTTGCGATTTAAATGTTTTGAAAGGGATTTGAAGCAAACTTTTGATAAATATATTAGTTTGAATATGTTTTAGTCCAAATATATCATCCCACAGCAAATGTATCGATCAATTCGGAATAGCAGCTCCATATTTTGATTTGAAAATTCGAGACAGGATAATTGGGCTATGTGTTTTCAATTTTGTCGACGGACACCTTGGGAAACATGCAACTCCCCTTTTAATTTAGCTACAATTTATATAGGAATTTCTTCTCTTCCCGTCATACTGCCAAGTGGCACTTTTACTTCCTGATTATTACCACATCAAACAAAGAACGATCGGTGCCAGCAGACAAATGCAAAAACTCCATAAAAAAGCGGTCGTTATTCATAAACGAGGTATAAAAGACGACAAAAATGCGTTATCTTGTCATTATGAAATGTAATCCATCTGAGTTAGAAATAGTTTTATCATCACAATATAGCCTTTAACAAATAAATACAACACTATTACTAATAAACATCTAACAGACTTTACACCTTATAATCATAAACTATGCATATTTCAAAGAAAAGGTTTCATTGTAGGTATTTTGGTAGCCATAGAGTTGTTCTCACAGAACTGTATCCATAATAAAAACAAAAAAGTTTACGCTAGCTCAACCCAGTGTTTATCCGAACCCAGCAATTAATTTGTAATATTAATAATTTTGAATTTAGATGGAAACGTATTACAAAAATAGGTTAAAGTATTAGTCCAGTTCAATTATATATTGAAATCTTGATACTGGCAAATAATATTATGATGCATTAATATTTATGCAGAAATGTGTATCGAAATGGTCCAATATACAAAGAAGGGTTTTGACAAGATCAAACCATGTATGGACTTTATAGAGTTAATTATTAACCATCATCACCAACGTGGTTTAATAATTACTAGAAGCAACCATTTAACTCAGATACATGATTCCATTTCTCACACTTTGCTTACAAGAATGTAAAGTTGGTGACCTTATGAAAGAAATTGTAGTAATAGTCTATGACCATGTGTTATATAATAATAGTTACAGTAGCATTCTGATTACGTTGACTCACATTAACTCAATAACTTTCCCGGCTTATGAGTAGGACAGATAAGCTGAATTATATGTATCAGTGGCTCAACATGCATTATTTATGTATCAGTGGGTATCAATCAGTTCCACGGCCAGTATAAGTCATTTACCCGGTATGCACCATTTATAGCGCAGTGTATCAATGTGTATCTATAAATTTCAATATATAAAACATATGTGTCAGTAACTCACTACGCATCATTTAAAGCTCGGTGTATCAGTGTGTATCAATAAGATTCAATAGATAAAATATGTGTGTCAATAACTCACTATCCATCATTTATAGCGCAGTGATCAGTAAGATTCAGTGGACAAAATATATGTGTCAATAACTCACGATGCCGCATTTAAATCTCAATGTATTAGTGTGTATTAAGATTCATTAGATCAAATATATGTGTCAATAACTCCTTATGTATTATTTATAAAGTTCAATGTATCCGTGTGCATCAATAAGATTCATTAGACAAAATATATGCACAAGTGACTCACTATTTATCATTTAAAGCTCAATGTAGCAGTATGTAATGAGATACTTAGACAAAAATTTGTTTGTCAACAACTCACTATGTATCATTTAAAGGGCATTGTATCAGTCTATATCTATAACATTCGATAGACAAAATATATGTGTCAATAACTTAATATGCATCTTTTAATGCACAGTGCATTAATGTGTATCAGTAAGATCCAATAGACAAATAAATATGTCAATAAACCGTTGTGCACCAATATGACCACAAGTTATATTTTGTGTAATGGTATCAAAATTAGCCAATATATTATTTTATTAAATTTTTGTATCGAACATGGCGGTCAGAAGTGCACGTATCCTAACATAATATTGTCATAAATCACGATTTTATGGGAGAGAAAAATTTCCATTCACAGTTTCATTGAAACGTTCCTAATATAACGATTACCAGCTTCCCAGTAGTAAATCTTTGAACAATAAGCGAAAGAGTGTTTGTAACAAATTTTCTTCAAGTACTTCTAGTCCATAGAGTACACACGGGTTAACAGATACAGACCTTCTATAGGCACACCCCTAAATCATGACAAATTAAAATAAATTGTTCATAGTAATGTAAAACAAATTGTTCTTAATAATTTAAAACAGTCTCAATTTCTTTTCTAATGGTTGTAATTGCATGGTATATTATTGCTTGCTTGGAATTTTGATATGTGAAGGCCTCCCCAAAGAAATTCGGTTGTTGTTGGAAATTGTGCATGTTGGTATTAGTAGTATAAAATTCGTAACTAAATAGATTCAAGAAAAACAAGGGGTTTTCTATGGACAGAAATGAAATGAAATGTGATTTAAAGTCTAATTTTTCTACACCATAATGGAGACGGGCATGAGCCATGCAGTGTGATATGAGGGAAATCTTACATATTCTCATTTCGATTTCCACCTGTAAGGGGATCTTTTACCGTGGATTTTCATACCACAACCAACACCACTGACAAGAGTAAACCAGACTCAAGGAACTTTCTTTCCAGAACATCTTATATCACATCTCATTTCGTTTGGAAGTTCACGCTGTCCAGATAACTTTTGTATATAATTAACATACAGACAGTGAATATACACATCACCAAATGTTAATTTATGTAAATTTAATAAATGTTTTTCTCTCACTCTTTTACTTTCACAACCAAAGAAAGAAATGCATTATAACATCCCAATTCCACATAAATATTTGAAGGTGGATTAAGGCTTTGCCAGGCCCTGGGCAATCAGTACGTGAGATTTCTCAATACAATAGGATAAACTATCTCCCCCATACCTTACGATGAGAGAGAGAGAGAGACTAACGTCATCCTCTAGAACACTTGGTAACACTTCTAAAATCTAAATTCATCAACCCAAATACCTCATTTGACTTGAGCATTTAAATTTGGAATTTAAAATTAAGTTGCACATGAAAGGTACATAATGTGCCGGTTTCTTAGGAATGAAATGAAATGGGGTTTAACTTCTTACAGCTTCGACAGGTCTAATGAAGAACATAACGAAATATCTTCAAGTTGTTTTCCTACTTTCTGAAATCAAAGTCTTTCTTCATGGCGATATCGATCAGTTAATCACATCATACTAACTATAGGATGTTTTTTTTTTATTATCCCAGATAAAATCTACCATTATGGTTTAATTACGTTCAATTATTAAATACGTGGTCGGTATTTACAGGTGAATGTATTTAATTATAAGTTATTTTGATATTTAAAAGAAGAATATTTAGTTTTTCAGATACTATCAATAAGTGTGCCTGACACCACACGTTTCAGTTAAATGGGCTGTTTGGGGACTTACCTATAAGTCATTTTATATGAATGATTTTAAAGAAACTGATTTAATGTGTATTTACACAATAAATCTCAATAAATACAACTGATTTGATTGACAAGATTTTGAAAATATGAAGAAAGGAAGAAATTTAATGAAATTCTTGAAAAGAGAACGATTCTTAATGAAAATAAGTTTAAGAATTATTAAAAACATTAATTTTCAAGTTTTAGTACTTACTTCTTTTTGGTCTAGTAATATCCGAATCAGTACTACTCCATACGTCCCCAACACAATAAAATATGATGAAAAAAGTCACAAGCGACCCCGAAAACATAGTACATGTCTTGTGTATTTTTCTCTATCCCCCGGAGCAAGGTGCCCGCCCCCACCACTCACTAATCCCCCATCTCTGAAAATAAACACAGGATCACTACACACTGTAATCACTTATAAACAAAGAATTAGGCACATCCGAACTGAAATCACCCATCGTAAATCCAAGGATATGTGGGATGGCCTCTAATCCATGAGAAACACGGTAGCTAGCTAATCCTTTTGTGTGCGCTAAGACGGCTTCGTTTCAAGTGTAGAAGTGTATAGTATACAGACTTGTTTGCTGTTTGTTATAAACAGATAGAGAGGAAGAAAGGGACACGAGATGTATATTATAATGTCTATATAGTGTATATACATGCGTTTTTCTACTACCTACGTTTTCTTACTATAACATCTCGTGACAGCTCCATGGAAAGACGCCACTCTTTATCGCTAAAAACTTAATTACCGCGCAATGTTTTTTCCCTTTCCTAAACCCCTTTGGCTGTTTCTCCGAGATAACATTTTTTTTCTTTATTGCTTAATCCCCTACCGAACATCGCCAATAAAAAAAATAGTTCAAATCTTTGGTGATGTGTAAAATTCATTAGATGAAATCCTCAGCATATTTCAGTCAAACTAACGTCGAATTAAAGCGATATGGTTACTACGGTTTCCTAAGAATGATATTTATTATACTATTTACGTTCTTTGTCGGGTGCTAAAATTCGCAATTTCTTTTCGTTTAAAATCACTCGCACGATTTTGAGAAAGTAAAAGTATTATGGTTGTTTATGACGAAATGCTACTTAATATAATCGGTTTTTGTTTTTAACTTCGGATTAAGGTCTCCTAGTCTGTAGGTATGTAGTTACTTCTAAGAGAGATGTATGACTTTAAGCTTAAATTTTTAATCAATTTAAATGGTAAAGGATGGGCGTTAATATCAATGTTTTATAGCAAGATGAGGGCGTTTGTAATGATAGGGAAATAAAATATTTGATCCTTCAACTAAACTCAAAGTAATTATGTATTAAACTTAACGCGTTTTAACATTAACATGCTTTTTATAAGAATTATAATCTATGACTTTTCCATGGTGTTTGTTATTACTGACATCTGTAGAGATTATCAAACATGGAGAATTCGCTTCAAGTATATTGTGAACAATTTACTGAGAGGGGAATGGTGTATGGGTAGAAAGACATGGTTTTTAAGGTCCACTCGGCATACAATATGCCATTTCGAAACTAACATTCGCACAATTTTATTTCAATAATTCGCGTGTGGGTAGAGATCTTAAGCAGTTGGGAGAAACGATCCTATGCCTTGTCACGTACAAGGTTGGGATCGAAACCACGCCACTTTACTCAATGGCAGACTTTATGATCTAAAGCGCAGGCGTTAGAACACTCGCCACCACCACCACCACTACCCTCTTTAATATGTTAACTGGGTTATGATAATATTGTACTGATTAAACTCAAGTTCGATATTTTAAAAAATGTTAAAATCTAAATCTTTCTCGAAAGTTGTACAAAATTTCTTTGATGTCCGTACCTACATCGTAGTTCATACATATATATGTAATATTTATTTGTACCATATTATAACGAACCACCATTAAACCTTCTAATAAAATATCTAGTTGACATTAAATCATTGAAAATAAATTGGCGTTACTGTGGACTTCATCTTTTAACCCTTGAGGGCCACAAAAAGGGTTTGTGTTTACCGGTTTGGGAGTTTGTCTTGGCACCGGTGTCGCTACACTGGCCTCGCTCGGTACACCGTTTGGCTCGGTATCTTAATTATTATTTTTTTTAGTTACAAAGAAAGGGAGAGAGAGAGGGAGATGGGGTTTACCGTCCACTCGACACAAACTAGGTCATTTCGGGACTAACATATTGTTTAATTTCATTTCAATAATTCGCTTGCGCGTAGGGGTCTTTAACAAAGAAAGGGACCTGAACCTTTAAGCCTATATCATATACAATACAGCGCTCCGTATACGAGTAAAACGAAAGGGATCTAAACCTATAAAGGCCTACATCAGTAGTCCCAACAGTAATGAATAAACGGGAAAACGACATGAACAACCGGCAAGTATAACACTAAATCAAGTTTTATTCCATTGGGTTGAAAGAATACACAATGAACAAATTGAGCAACATGATAGATGAATTCTCGATTGTGATAAAAGCCGATACGATATCATCTCGGTGGAAGCGGACGTTGAATAAAGCTATTTCACACACACACTGGTCTCTTGCTCAAGGAACGGAGCCAAACCGGTTACGCGTCAAACCGCGATATCATGGTTCAGATACCGACCCGAGAAGACCATTGGAATTTTTCGATACGTGTAACGTTTCTAGATTTTCAACATTTCTCGATGAATCGTATTTGTTTTAATTTTCAGAAATTACTCTGATTTCACTATGTTTTATTTTTTGTTAACTATATATTTTATGTGATAAGTTACTTGAAATGAAATAAAATGAAATGAAATGGGTTTTAATGTCCCACTGTCCTGTTCCGACTGGGATAATAAAGACGGGATTAGTTATTTGAAAGCGCCATTTTGTAAAAAACAAAAACAAAAAAACAAAGATAAATAAATAAATAAAAAAAATTAGCACTGAAACTAAAGAATTAGATCTTCAATATGATGTTAAATTTAAAATAAATTCGAGTAATGGGTGTTGGGCAGGCAACGGTTATGTGCATGTACGTGTATAGTCCTTTGGATGGCACGAAAAAATACCCACTGTGACTGGATTTAAAGATCTATAGACAGTGTTATTCATATGTGCCCTTGGCGCATAATTTCCCTCTCCTGCCATATGAGAACTCCTATACCATGTTATTGTCAAAATAACCGAATAAAGCTTTGGCGGTGTTTTATCAAATATGACCCCTGTCAGTTTAGAGCCGGGGTTTCTTTTCACTTCAGCGGATAGCCCACGTTCTTTAAACCAAGCTCTAAAACTACAATATATACATTATTAATTCAATCACTTTTATTTACACACCAATAACTTTGAATGAAAATACCAACGAAAAAATAGTTATGCAAAATAGCACTTGATAAATGTCTTAAAGGGTAAAGTTATTCGAACTTTCTGACTCAAATCATTTTGACAACAGAATGACAGTACAATAAAAGCTTTTAAAAGTGAATTTAAACGGCTAAAATCTAGACAGCTTACAATAGAAAAATAAAATATGCAAAATTTATCAAACTTGTGGGATTCATAATAACCACCAAACACACACCCCACCCCCACCCTCACTCAAAGGAATTGCATATTATTAAATGATATACATGCGCCTTTCTTTAACATCAATTTATGAGAATCGGTAACAAATTTTGTGTCAGATATTAGTATAGAAAATTATAAATTATCTTTATTAGACAGAAAGATATTCTTGGGATGTTCAAAATATAAGAAAGTGCAATATCTTGTTATCATGGAATCTGTATTTCTACCTCTTTGATGTAATATAGATTTAACCAGTTTGTGCAGGGCATTCGAACAACATGGTAAAAGTTAAACAGACATTATGTAAGAGCTAAATCTGCCTACTGCAGGTCTTTCTGTTGGCCTTAAATGCTACATAAATGATTAATTAGACATTTATTAACATGACCAGGCCCTAATCAACTCTCGATACCATCGGATGGTCCCGATTTTAAGTAAATTGGAACGGTTTGCCATTTAATGATTTAATTTAAAATTGGAGAAGCAATATTATGATTCGAATAGTACGGTGGTTACCATCAACGAACACATCTTGTCAAAATTATATGGAATACAAGTTACTTAAAGAGTTTATTACAGCGACGTTTCGACGAGAATTCTCCCGTCTTTATCAAGCAAAGAATGACCATCATAGTGCAATGAGGATATATATACAAAATATATGGTATATATGATGGTCATTCTTTGCTTGATAAAGACGGGAGAATTCTCGTCGAAACGTCGCTGTAAAAAAATCTTTAAGTAACTTGTATTCCATATAATTGTGTCATGTGTTATTCTCATCCAGTTACTAAATGCCACTAAAACAATTTACATCTTGTCAAAACTACAACCATTGATAAATTCGCTCAAAATAAAGTAATTTGAATGAAATTTTCAATATATTCATTTTGCATTATCTATTTTTGAAAAATTATAGTAAGAACGGCCACCTCTTTATCTAAATCTTACACATTACCAACGCGTTTCAGAATAACCAGTGTTTATGAAGTTTTAAAAAAATATTTTTTGACAATCAATTTTTGAAGTGTATATAAATCTTCAAAATATAACTTTGGACTACTGTGGGCTAAATGTTCTCTCCTGGATTAAGGGTTATGACATATAACTGCCTATTCAGGACCACATCTACAAACATCTATTGTACTATTTTGACACTAAATATGGGTAAAGACTCTCAATAAACTCACAAGACATCTGTCAAATTCTGAAGCCTCGAGATGAAAACAAACAAATCAAATATCATATATGTGTCATATTCTTATATTACCTAATGTGACACCCGATTCAATCCAGTACGTACTATTATAACTAGGGAAAGAGAAATAGAGCCATTCTTAGCACCCACTTGTTAAACATATACCTGTATACAAATATCGTCTACTATCTCTTCATTGTTAATTATATATCACTACCTATGTTCTACTTATATTAAAGAAATAATACTAGCATCTCAATATTTTAAAAAATACATAAACCATGTCAATATAATATTGGAGAATCTGTTATAAATAATAATTGGTAAACGAAACAATATTTGTTATCTTTCGTAAAAGAAATATATTTTGTTATTAACAATATTTGTTATCATTCGTTGTAAAAAAATAATTTTTATATCGACAATGTACGGATTTTGCATGACCCCTATACGCTTCCGTACAGTATTGTTATACTGTGTTTAATAAGAGGAAGAACGCATATTCATTTATGGGTGGGTATAAACAATGATAGATAATGAATTTATTATTTTAGATAAAAAAAAAAAAAAAAAAATAAAACGAAAATAATTATATGCAGCGCCTATATAGACCGTGTACCTTTTTTCTATGTTTCTTCTTCTTCTTTTCTTCTTCTTCTTCTTCTTCTTCTTCTATTAGTGGTTAACGTCCACTTCCACGTAGTGATATCACAGATAAGTCGTCTTATTTTATTATGCTTAGTGCACGCGCAGGGGTCTTTCCCGTGGGAGCAAACCGGAGTACCTGGAGTAAACAAGCGCCCCTATCTCCCAAGTCACATACGAAACCACGACCGCAATCCAGAGATGATCGCCACACTTTAGACCACTAGGCCATACCAGTATTTTTAAAATTTGTTATGCATCTCTTACCCCAAAATTTGGAAGCCTAATTAATCAAAAATTAATCAGGCCTTTTTTATAAATAGAACTACATTGCTGTTAATCAAAACACCTTTTAAATAGAAGTAGACAGTGGTATTTTTTTTAATAACAGAAAATAGTACATGTGTCCCTTTAACCAACATGTTGTATTGCCATTTCTCACTTTACTGGACTATTATTAACACCTTATAATATTAGATGTTTGTATATTATACCTACAGGTGTGTACAGAGTTTTAATTTCATAAACTACAATAAATTATGGTATTTGGCTAGACTGGTGTCAAATACGTCTTTAAGAATGTTATTTAACTGCTATCATTACATTACCTTTAAGAATACATCACATAAGTATTAACATATAGATATAATATTATTATTTATCAGCACGTGTCTCTATATATTTCAATGGTTTTTCAATTAGCTAGTCTGGCAATAAAATCGAGTGTTGATTAGATTACACAAGTTTAAAGTAGATTTTTTTTCATAACTTTTTATCATCTAGTGATAATTACCAATAATATTCCAGACGATTTTAATCAGCCATTCATTATGATAGAAATGTACAATATTATGCTAATTTCTTAAACTCTAAACTGAATGGGGGTATACGGTATAGACAACATTTACACAATAAGGATAAATAATTAATATACAAATGATGAAATTATTGCTGACATTATTTAAATTAAAATGTTTAATCAATGTATTTCCTATGAACGATGTTTCAATTAAAATGATTATTCAAAGTACTTCTTGCGAGGGATGTTGGATACGTTTTAAACGGCTTGATTGAAGTGCGTGTTATGATCGATGTTTGTTACGTGTTAGAAGTACGTGTTTTAATCAATATTTGTTAGAAGTGTGTATTATAATCAATGCTTGTTTGAAGTACCTGTTATAATAAATATTTGTCAGAAGTACGTGTTATAATCAATATTTGTTAGAAGTACTTGTTATAATCGACCTTTGTCAGAAGTAAGTGTTTATAATCAATGTTTGTTAGAAGTACGAATTATGATAAAAGCACACGTAAACCATTGTTATAGACACTATAGTAGTAAATACTTAAAAACATGATAAAAGTATTTAACAATAAGTAGTGAGACTATGTATGTCAAACAATGGTATGTATGTTTGATAAAAGCGTTTCTTAATTATATTATTAATATAATATAATGATTAATAAAGGTTTTCTTGTATAATATGTCTTTTTAACTTCAATATTAATAAACACGTGACAAAATATAAAATAAATAACAGATAAAGTTAATTATTTCAATTTCATTTGTATTAATAGTGGTTATTATAGATAAATGTTTATAAAATTAATAAATAAATGTCAAAATATCTATCATTAATATGACAAATTAACGTTTATTACGATAAAGTTCTACTATTACATTAGTGATAAAAAGATAAGAATAATTCTATTACTGATTATCTTAGATTTTATAAATTTGCGATATAAGATTCCTACCGCTTGATTTAATAATCTACATTGATGAAAAACTTAACCAGTGCTCTTATATATAGTGTTTATAACTGACACTTTAATTAATGTTTCTGAAACCTACAACTCACGTTAAACTCGTTTTTATTGCATCTTTTTTTGTACTTTCTAATGCACTATATTTGTCGAACTTTTATTAACACTACTTAATTGAGGTATTACACACTGTACTGTCTTTTATTATGAACCATTAACTTTAACCGCCAGTCTCGTGTCTGACAGACTCGCCATAACTTAAGTGTTTCGCTCCATTAGATTTAATTTACTTGCCCTATTATAAAGTTGAAGAGAGTTACAGCTTCAGGCTAACAGAATATATATACATATATTGTCCCTGAAATGTATTGAATTCTTTTATCTACCTATCAGTATTTCATTAGTTCAATCATCCAATTTTTTTGTCAACAATTTTTAGATACGTGTTTCCGTTGTTATTACCGTACTTTTAAATTGTTCGTGTTTATTTCTTAAGTAATGTATAAAAAGTCAATTGAACGAGCTCCTCCCCATTTATTGAATTAGCAGAGTATCTTTAACGTACACACTAGATTGGTGGTTGTCCCACTTCATAGCTCGCTATTTGCATATGCCCATTGAAATAGTGATTAAGTAGAATAAAAGTTTCAATCACCGATTCCTTATGTGGTAATGAATAAAAAAGTCACCATGGTCGTATTAGATGTGGAGGGGACTGGGGAGTTTCTGCCCCTAACATGTTCTCAGGGGTTCAATTTTTGGGGCATAAACGCATTTTCGGGTAAAATTAAGACAATTTCGGCTAACAAATATGATATTTTCGGGCTCTGCAGCCCTCATAATATTGTATTTGTCCCCTAGGATCAGCACCATCACATCCCTTAAAGATGCTTGGGCAAATTCAAATCGGGATTTAGCGTTTCCCTCATTTTCATTTACCAATTATTCAAATAAGGCGTTTCTTTATGACCCTTTCTTGCCTTCAGGATGTGGCTTGGAAATAATAAGACGTCTGAAATTTGATTTTTGATTGCACCTCGTCGTTCATTACGACCACCTTGAATTGTCTACAGGGTTATTCACCTCGAGGTTTATCATTTATTAAGTATTTATTCAAATACCGGGTTTTCTTTATCAACATTAGTGTCATATATACTGAAACACCACAAAGAAATAAATAGGCGTCATATTAACGCGAGTCGTATTCAAAACAAATTAAGGCCAATGAAAAGAATAATGGAAAGACATCCAGCGAAGAACTAAGCACGATTTTATTGTACTCAAACGTGATGGATGTCCGGCTACATCTCTGTGTTAGTTTGGTTAATCCGCCATATTTTCATCAAGTCCTATTAACTCTTCTCAATGATAGGATATTATAATGGGACGGGTGCAGATATATAACCCACCATTATAAAGAAATGAGATAGTTGCAAAATCAGGTAGTCATTATTACTTCGATTTGTATAACCGCACATGTCTCGGATGTCCCTCATAATCTCTACGTTCTTGATACGTTGTCCTTAACAGAGATGTTTCAACTTCTTCCTTGGTTTTGAGTTTAGCTTTCTATTTGTCATGAAATCTGTGTGTTTTTTTATATATTTGATATCCAAACCACTGGTTCTTGGTAATTTGTCCAGAGACTAATTTCTTTATATTTGATCATGGAGGTAACGTTCTTGATACTTCAAACTAACTTTCCTTAGATTTGATTCAAAATCTAACGTTTGCCACATATGACCCAGATGCTAAACATCATGATATCTGGTCCCCGAATTAACGTTCCTGATATTTGATTTGATTCTCAGTCAGTCTGACCCTTACCCGGGTTTCTGGTCCTGAACTAACAGTCTTAAGATTACAATACGTGATTTGGTCCTGAAATTAACATTCCTGATGTTCGGTCCTGTACACCAACCATGTCTATCACATGAGACGAAGTCTTCTTGGTCGTTGTATGTAAATACAGATAAAAATTGGCAATCGTTATCGAGAACATCAACACCAAAGGAAAACCTTTCTCAATATCTGTTTCGAACATTTTTGTCGGATATGAAGTGGTCGAATGGTCTCACATTATATCAGGGTAAGGTTTGTCATCGATTCAGGTGTTGTGGTTTCGCCCCCAAGCTTGTACGAGACCCGGGGTATCATTTTTTATACGGCATACGGCTGATGCCTTCAAATATAAACCTCTCTTTCTGAATTCTGCTTTGGGCTTGGTCATAAGCTAATCTGAAAGTTAAATACAAGCAGAGAGTATTGGGTTAAGATATGTAGTTTATTATTATAAAATTCTAAAACATACAAAGCCTTTCAAAATCAGGATCCATGAAAACTATCAAATGCTTTTCGATAATTAAACTCATATTTCCATCTTAACATGGTTTAATCTTTTCGCCTTGAAAACTTAACAAATATAGCGGAATATCTTGAAAGGAAATGAATATTGTCAACACAATACTTGGAGTGTTTTTAGACTAACATGTTAATTTTATTTTGTATTGTTGAGTGTACAATACTTACTAGGATTAAAAACATCCCAATGATTTTATTCCCGTCTTAATTAGTTGTGTCGGTACAGAAAAGTAGGACGTTAAAACCTATTTCTAGTATCCTAAACCAAGGCACCATGGTTGGAAAAATATGCCTGGCAAAAAGTTTTAATCCTCACATCACTGTTTTCCAGGATGATATTGGCTTTGTTTGTTTGGTGTTTGTTTGGCGACATGAGTCATCTTTGTGTGCGGGTGGGACATAAGATAATAAACTGTCAAATATTGTTTAGTAAATATATTCACCCAGACTTAATAAACATCTAATAATAAATTTAAAGCCGTTTTTATATAGATATTTTCTTTGGAAAAACAACTTAATTTGATTTATATTCATTTGGGCACCGAAATACGACAGTTCCGAGTTATTTTTTGCAAGTAGTTTGCCGTCTGGTTTTGGTAGCTTTTAAGATACGCTGGACATTGATATTTGTAATTGAATATCGCAGCATAAATAAGCCGCTGCTCTTTTTATTTCCAGAGAAAAATGCTATTTAGTAGTTCATTTACTTGATTTCTTTACGAGGGCTAATATAATTGGTATTATAATAATATAAAGATATTTAAATACGATATCGGTATTTCGTGAATGGCAAGCGGAAGTAGAACTGGTTGTAAATTTGTTTATTGGTTTGTCAAGTCTTTGATGAAGTCTGTGTAACGGTTCTGCTATATCTTTTAGAAACCATGTCTTGCTCCATTAATTCCTGCTACTCTTAGAAATCTAAGTAGAATAATTTGCTGCCAAGTTTTGGTGTAAACATATATTTTATGATGCGTGGTCAGTAATGGTAAATGTATACAGTACTGGGTTTATCACTGTGTTATATAGTTTACTCTTAATTCTTTTATGGTTTATATGTTGCCCATGATAGAAGCTATACGACTAAAGATAAACGGTACATTATCATTCTGTATAATAGATTCAGCTACGAAACTGATTAAATTAGGTGTTCGGAAAGATGGATTTATAATAAACCTGATGAAACAGATAAAAAATTTGCTTCCATAATTAAGCTGGATGTTTTAATGCTATTATTTTTAAAAAAAATAAAAGTAAATCCGATCTCTTCGTGACTATATTAGACTATTTTTGTACCCCGCCCTCCCCCTCTCCCCGTACACCATCGTCGATTTATCTAATAATTAATTAATCATTTTCAAATAAAGCTTTTTGCGGTTGATTTTTTGGCGTTTGAAATTATGATCCAAGTATACGCAGAGAGATAAAGAAATAGCCTTTTAAATGAATGAATGAAATAGGGTTTAAAGTCGCAATTTTCTAACCCAACCGCGAAAATGAAGACGGCATCTATTAAATACAGGTATTTTATGGTTATAAATGCAACTTTATTTCACTTTGAACTGATCTTTACAACGACAATATTTTCTCTAATTATTGCCATGAAAACCCGGTAAAATGAAACTGTAGGATGGTTTCAATAGGGTATCAAATCTTTACTTAGGTTCGTGGTATAGTATCTCATAGTCTGTAATATATTCTAAAATTAAAATTAGATTATAAAATAGCGATGAAAAACAGGGAAAATGGCCTCTGAGATATTTGTAAAAGGTGAAACTCTCAAATGTACACAATCAATTATTTTTGATGACAAGCAGCAAGTCCCTTACAATGATAAGTAAATGTTGATTTATTTACTTACAGTGATTTGATAGGCAGAGAAAATTGATATATTCACAACATAAAACACAGTTTATTATAGATAAGCGGCCATGTTGTCTTGTCGGGATAGAAGCGGAAATTGCTTTTATTTCATAAAGAATTGTGAACTAACTTTGAAGTTTTTGCAGTGCATTGTGACAATATGTTGATTGCAGACTCCAGTATATTGAAGAATGTGTAGGATAGTATAGTCAAGTAACTGTTCTATGTTGTTGATTCGTGTTCTTATCAACTACAAAATATTCACATTATTATGAAGGTATTGTTGTCACCCGGCACTCCCGGGTTAAAATAACAGTTATCGGTATAAAACGCCACGGCTTTATCATAATAAGACGAGAAATTGAATATTCTGACTAGAATGAAGTTCTATCAATATGTTTGTATTGTCGAAATATAAAATAGAGAGCGTGGTTGTTCCATTAACTAGATCAGACAAAAGCAAGAAAACTAAATGTAGGGTGTATTGGCTCCCCAATGGAGATTATACAGCTGCTCCATCTAGTTCCAAAACAAACTTCCCGCGTCGGCAGGTCGGGAGTAAACCAGCTTCGGTCTGCAAGGGCGCTTTTATGCTTCCTGTCGAGACCAGGCAGGGGCGTGGTGACCGCTAATTTAGCTTGAGGATGAAGATAGGGGGGCACGAAAACCCATTATTTATTTCGCCCACCCCTCTGGCGCCGAGAAATAAAGGGCTAAGTGGATAATGATAGAGTGGATTTGTAACCTATCTGAGCCTATTTGATTATGATTATGTAGCATTGAAAACTGCATTCAAATCTTGTTTTTTCATGCGGGGGGGGGGGGAGGGGGGATACTCAACGTGGCGGGCAGAGCTGTGATAGTGACGAGCGAGAAGAAACCCACCGAATTTGAACCCGGTTTCAAATTGAAATTGTTTACATTTCTAATCCTAGCTACCAGTATAAGTACATGTAAAGACAAACGCGAGCCTCCATCATATAACATTTACTATAACGTCCATAAACGTTACGGAAAACCATTAGAGTGAAACAACTGAAAAAATACCGAGAATCCCATTAGGGTTCTAAGTAATTTATTTCAAGGTTGTCATACACTGATTTATCGCGTCAGAGGTTATACGAGTGCCTTTTGACCTATGATGTCAGACATTTGATTAACCAATCAGCATTGATGTTACTAGTGGATTACCCACAGTTCCGTGCAAAACACGCCTAAAGCTCGCCGTAACAGACCGTTTCATTGGCCAATAAATCACACCATCCAGAACACGTCAATGATAACAACTCTTCCAGATCCTAGTGTAGTAAAGACAAGTAAAACGAAATTTTGAACTATCAAAAACGAAAGGAAGTAGGATCTGTGTTTTAATCAGATTGTTTTCATTTTGATAAGGGTCAAATTTCATGATAGTCTCTTTCGCCATTTTGTGAGAAAAAATAAAATAGCACGGTTCACATTCGCCGCAATCACTTTGTAAGACTAAAAAGGGTTGTTTTATCATGGAGTGTTTATGGTATTATTATTTTTCGTCATAGTTTCGTTGATTCGAGAGAATATTTTATCCAAAGTTCCTCATTTCGCCATGGTGTATAAAAACAAGCCCAATACTAATTGAACAAGAAATCGCAAGGCATCACAATACAGTAACATAACTTTTAGTCAAAACGAGCATTATATTGGCCATGACGGCCATGAAATCAAAACGATCGGTTAATAATTGTTATAAAGAGAGAGAGAAATGGATTTTATCATCCACTCGACACAAACTAGGTCATTTCGGGACTAACATATGGTTCAATTTTTATTTCCATAATTTGCTTGTGCGTAGGGGTCTTTAGCAGTGGGAGGAAACCGGAGGACCCGGAGAAAACCCATGAGGTTGGACAGGCGACCCTACTCCTTGTCACCTACAACAGGGGGATCGAAACCACGGCAGTTGACTCAATGACAGACTTTATGATACAGCGCGCACGTGCTAACCATTCAGCCATCCCACCCCCCAATATTTGCTATAAGAATCCGGTGACTTATATTTAGGTCGATTTTGAACACATTTTTGGCCGATTTTGTTTTCGTTCGTTTTGACTTTACACGGTTTTGATCGTGTGTGTTTAGCGACTTTTCATCTAAATCCACTTTAAACAAGCCGTTGCTATCACACACATCTCAGTTGTTAATTAGCGTTCGCCCTGTTAACACCTGCTGCTCCAGTGATCCAGTGTTCCAGTTATCCAGTCTTCCAGCTTTCCAGTCTTCCAGTTACCCAGTCACCATGGTCCCGATAGTTAAAACTTATGTAGTACCAGAAGAAGAGACCAGCCGAGTTTCCTACCACGTGGCGGTCAGCAGCACGGATAGATTAACCGACAGGGGAATCTTGAAGTGCCTGACCGACCTACTCGGCAAGTGGGATGACATCTTAACCATATACCTGAAAGAGGAAGAATGGCACGTACACGTACGCACAAAAGAAACAAAAACAAAAATCATCGAGGCAGAGAACCACACCCACATGGGAATAACCTACCGCTTCCACAAACGCTTCGCCAAAGTGCTCACCCTCACGGTATATGACTTCCCAGTCTCTTACTTTGATGAATACTTCATCGAAATAATGACAGACATGTGCCAAGTAAGATCGTTCAAAGACCTCCGGCTAGGTAATACAAATGTCCACAGAAGAATAAGAGAAGTCGAGATAGAAATACCAAATAAAAAAGTAAAAGAAATACCCAACCTAATAGTACTTCAAGCCCACTACGGAGACGCGAGAGTTAGAATAGTAACGCCAGGCCATCCTTCTCCATGTTTTAGATGTGAGAAGCTTGGTCACTCACGGAAAGAATGCCCTCTCCGAGGCCCTGAATAATAAAAGAAAAAAGAGACAGTTCCACCAACAGTAAAAACAGTACAAGACAGGAAGCCAGCTCCAACGGCACCAACAGTCTCGAAAAGTTTACCAGCCAACCAGTCTCCGCCAGTCCAACCACCAGCTTTAAAAAGAAGACGAGAAGGAGAAGCTAGATCTCCAACAACACCAGATCTCGCAAACCCAAAATTCGAATTTATAAAGCCACGGAATCCATCAATAGGAATATACGAAGTAGAAAGCAGTTTCGACATTACAGAGACCAGTATCCACACCTCAACACCAGGCATCTACGAAATCCAAGAGATATTCGAATTTAAAAAAAAAAATAAAAAAAATAAAAAAAATAACACGTGATTGTCTGCGATATCACTTCGGTGGAAGCGGACGTAAAATACAACTAACTAACAACAATCTTTTAGTTTCGCTGAACTTCTTTGCTGCGCCTCTATTTAATCCAATTGAATCCATGTCGGGAAATTATCTATCGTTGCTATCTTGATTTTGATTTCTTGAGTAATAATTTGTATACATTCTAGCTTGTATTATCGAAATACAAAAGAGCATGAAATCAATCAGTCGTGATATTAATAAATGGTATCAATGACAGTATGAACATAAAAAAAGTACTTCGTTGGTCTAGCTATTCGATAAATCAGTGTATGGCGACCTTGAAATGAATTATTAGAACACTTTTTTTCATGTGATTGACCCTAATGGGCTTCTTCGTATCTTGTAATAACGAGATAGCTACCTTGTTATAATGGGATAGCTATCTTGTAATAATAAGACATCTTGTTGTTGTTTATTAAAGATTTAACGTGAAATACAATGAATATGATATTATGGACATCTTGTAATAACGAGATATTTGTATAAAATGTTTATCTTGTAATAACAAGATGTTTATCTTGTAATAACGAGATAGCTATCTTGTAATAACGAGATAGCTATCTTGTAATAACGAGATGGCTATCTTGTAAAAACAAGATATTCAGAATATTTTTTTTTTCATTTGATTGACCTCAATGGTCCTCTGTAAGTCAGCCCCTGCTGGACAATACATTTGTAGGGTTCCCTGATAATAAAAAAAGCCCCCCCCCCCCCATCTCTACCACCGAAAACCAGAATGTTTCCAGCTACTGAAATAATTTATTGCGCCACCGGACATAACAGTTCGTATGCTCATCAAACAAAGATATCTTTCAAAAAATACACATGGTGAAATTACGGACGTAAAAATCTCTAGTGAAACACCTAATACAGGTGAAGTTTCACAAATTAGACCACACCAGTCACCAAGCTGTTAATGCATAGACTTGTTTTTAATAGCCATTTAATTTTAGAAAAAAGATCGTTTTTGACGAAATTCCGATATCTTCGTGTGGTCCATGTTATTGTTTTAAAAAACTGATTTTCGAGTCCGCCATAATTTTCTCTTCTCTTGGGAAAACAGCATTTATCATATCATATTACGTTAATTAGGTGGGAATTTGCAAAATCTTGTTTCAGATCAAACAGTACTTGTTTAATATGATCTACTTGTGAGTAATTTATACCTTGAGTAAATTAAATCAGTTTTTGCCGTAAAGCAATGTCCTATAAATTATACCTTTAGTTAATACACTTACAAAGCTCAGTGAGTGTAAAATTAAAACAAGCCAATTAAAGTATCGGTTGGTAACCAGATTACATGATTAATATCTACACGCTAGTTATCTGTCATTTAAAATCATGTCAAATTTATTACTAGGTGAAAATATGTATCACTATGTCTCTAAACCGTGTATGGTACCGTGTATGGGCACTTATCAGTTTCTTAGGGATTCAGTGGGATGAATGAGGCGGCCTACGCATTAAAAACCGTTGTCCATGGCAGTGCCAGTGTGTGTGGGTGGGGAGGGGGGGGCTACTAGGGCATCTCTCAGCAAATCTACAAAAATTCCCGGCGAAAAATTATGTCCTGGATAACGTTTACAATAGGCAGAAATGGTTGTATCTTATCATCTATCGGAACGCGGGAAAAAGTCAGTCGGGTCGGGGGAAGGGACTGTCGTGTAGGCACCTGTTGCAAAGAGCAGCCACAATGCATGTCGGAATAATATCCGTCTCCAGATAAAAACAAAGCATTCTGGGCATAAAAACATTTCACTTAGTGAGTAAGACGCTGGCTCGATAACCGATAGGTCTTGGATTCGCCGGTAAAGTTCCTCGGGATTTTTCATCATGGTCCCCCCTTGTCAGTAGTGGTGCAGGACGGAGGGTCTTCCAATTAACAGTGTCTAGTCCTTCGGATGATTCCGTGCACGCAAAAGAACCCTTACCAGTTGGAATTCGGCCGTATGGCGGCCGTTCTGGCAAAATTTCCTTCATAGCACATTTTATGGCGTATTCCCGTCTTCATTTGTCCAGTTGATACAGAAAAATAGGAAGTTAAAGTGTAGCAGATACGACCCCTTCACGAAGAAGAGAATTTGTCCAATATTATCGAATATATTTCAAGCACTTATGTTTTTATTCGTTACGCATTAATTATATGCGGTGTCCTATTTCGGTTTAGGAAGGTTGGATGGCCGAATGGTTAGCACGTGCGCGCTGTATTATAAGGTATGTCATTGAGTCAACTGGCGAGGTTTCCATTCCCCGGTTGTACGTGACAAGGAGTAGAGTCGCATGTCCAACCTCGTGGGTTCTCCCACTGATAAGGACCCCTACGCGCAAGCAAATTATTGAAATAAAATTGAACCATGTGTTAGTCCCGAAATGACCTAGTTTGTATCGAGTGGACGTTAACCCCATCTCTCTCTCTCTCTTTCAGGCCATAATGTTCTATCCCGTTTCGTAGCTAGTACGGTCCTTTTATACTAAAGTGCTATCAACGATGGGCGCTAACATTAATTATATATCATACTGGCGGTGGAATATCCGCGTGGTAAAGGGGGGAGGGGGTGCCAGGAAACGGCACATACACCCACAGCCGCTAGATTGTCGCACATTTACAATTTCGTATGTGATGGTGGAGTGTGTGTGTGTGTGTGGGGGGGGGGGCACTTAAAACTGGTCAAGAATAACAATCCATTACTAACTAAAGTAATTAACATTTGATTGGATTCTAGTGGAAACATTTATTATACAAGCATGTATCCATAACCAGACGATAACTAAACTGTTTGTGAACATAAAAACTGTATATAAATTTGTAATCATTGTACGAGTGTTTTTTCTAGTTTCAAATGTTATATGAAATTGTTTTTAGACACCTATTCCCTTGAAAAACCCATAATCAACTCCTCAGGTTATCGGATGACTTAGATATTGAGTGGATTAGACAATACCCGTTATATCTGCGTTAAATGCTAAAACGGCCGGAGACTGATGAAATCGAGGCTGTGGACGGAGTTTCCAAATATGGCTATTTCTTGTCAAAACTTCGAACATTTATAACTTCGCTCAAAATAAGGTAATTTGACTATAATTTGGAATATGTTCATTCTTCATAGCGTTCTCTAACTCTTGACTACTGTATCTTTAAACACTCTGTATAAATTCCAAGATAGTGGGTTGGTAATTTTAGTCTCAAGGGCAGTGATTCTCAACAAGTGTGCCGCGAAATTTTAAACGGCACGATAAGAAAATTTCTCACTAAAGAGCCAGCTATTTGACTGATGAAATTCGAAACACTGCAATAAAGTAAGTTCATAGCTGTGTTTTTCTTTATTTAGTCTTTGTCTACGATTGTATGTCGTCTATGTTTTTATTTTGCAAAATTCAGATATTTTTCATATATATTTAGCCAGGTGTGCCGCTATTTTTTCATGTGTTCCAAGGTGTGCAGCTGGCAAGAAAACGGTTGAGAACCACTGCTCAATGGTGCCCTAAGATTATTGGAAAGAGCCAATATCAATTCACCCCTTGGCGGTCGGTTGAGAACATAAGGTCTATCATTGAGTAAACTAGCGTGATTTCGATCCCACACAGAAAACGTCCTGTTTGGGGGGGGGGGGGGGAGAATATGAACAGCTGAAGCTGTGACTGATGTAGGCCATGATTTATTTAGAACATCTTGCAGTTACTCGGATGGATCTGTTGTATAAAACTGTGTCTCTCCAAGGTCTGCTACCTAGGCAGCCTAATGGTATCACCGGCCATAAAGAGCCACGCGGCTAGACGAATTTGTAACACGTGTAATCGTAAATAATCTAAACTCGGTTCGAAGGCAGAGATCAATAAAGGTAACGGTCACAATTAACATGGGCAAAAACGTTCTGTAAAGACAAACGAATTCGATAATTGGCTATCAAGCAGTCCTCCTTAATATGTGTCTAGCTTTACTATATTATTCAAATTTACTAGATTTTCGGACGGACGCTGAATTGCTGTATAAACACTTAATAAATTCTATAGACAGTTTCTTTCCTTTTCCACCGTTTTCCCCTTGAGGATGGTAAACTAGACATGCATGGATTTTAGCCACCCTAAAAAAAAGTAGTTCACTGCTGACAAGACGTCATCATTGCTAGGAAAATTACGACTATCTAGTTCCTTTTTCATTTTTGGAAACAGGTGGAAGTCTAACGGGATAAGAAAATTATTAGGATCTGCTTTAAAACGGGGCAGATTTGTCACGGGACATCAGGTATCTGACACGTTTCTGATCTGCAGGCAAGAGCTTTGGTACCCATCTTACAGTAATTTTTGTCATTCCTAACTTGTTGGTGATTATGATTTAAACCCTCTTATGAGAGATACCGACAATACTGGCAATATGTCGTCGATCAGCCATCACAATGTCGTTGCACCCAGCCAGCCCTCATATCAAGTTGCCGGCTTTAAGCACATTTTCAGGGGTCACATTAATCCTACTTCTTATTCCATTGAATAAGTTTTGGGGGATAGAAATCCAACACAACGCCACGTTTCCAAATTTTAATATTTCCTAATTTTGATAATTTATACATAATTTTTGTAACATTTAAGATAAAACTTGAATATTGCTGGTTGACTACTCTTGCATTCCCCATTGATTCTGAAGCAAAAAGAAAAAAAATAAAACACTGGAATTAAAATCAAAGAACATTTCAATATTCTAATAATGTATTTATAGTCAAATGACATTGGAAAAGTGAAATTTCCTTAACCCCTTTATCAAGCTATTCAAAACACTTATCACAATCTAAGACAAATACAACTGTTACAATCTTCCCTTATAATATGAACTTTATGCTGTAAATAGTCCCAAAGTGAGATTTGCCTAGAATATAGGCAGTAGTCCCACACAAGTCTGCCATCAGTGTAATTCTGGTATATTTTTCAGCATAAGTTAGTCTAATTGTTACTAATAAATCTCACTCTGTGAAGCATTATTAACCATATATATCAAAAGATACAATTACTTTCTAGTATTTTATTTAAAGAATTTGACTTCTACACTTACAACTTCTTGCTTGCTATGTCCCAGTTTTTTCTCTACATTCTGTGCTATAACTTGTGAGCGGAAAGCCAAATTTTTAGTTTTCTCAATAATTTGTTGGTAGGGTGAAACAGCTTGGGTTCCCATAACAACATGACCCTGAAATGAGAATATTTTTTAATCAACCTTGTCATTTATAATCATAGGATGTCCTAACATTGTCATGCACATTTGTAGGATCAACCTGACTTTGTCATAGTACAATCATTGGATCAACCTAATATTTACATGTTCAGTTGTAAAATTAACATAACATTTTCATGTGTAATCAACCTAACTTTGCCATGTACAATCATAGGATTAACATAATATTTGCATTTACAATCAACCTAACTTCACTATCATACACAGTTGTAAGATTAACCCAACAAAGTCATGCACAATTGTAAGATTAACTTAAAATTATCACATGTGGGTCATTCCATGTCAAGTGGGCCAGAGGTGGGAAATCAACCACCTCGAAAAAATCTGGAATAAAAATATGTTATTGAACTACTACTGGCAATCTCTAGATAGGCCAAAATTTGAGTCTATATCTTTTACTTTGTAGCTCCTGGAGCACTGGATAATCCAGAAATTATACAATTACACAAATTTTCTTTCGGTTTTCATGGCCACTGTGGCATGTGAACTCTCCCAAATTTGAGCCCTATATCTACTAGAAAGGTAAAAACAGGATATCTGAAACTTGAGTAAATTAGATACATATTTTGTTTCGAAAACTTATTAATAACAGTTGAAAATGTTATGGAACAAGGCCTCTGAAAATGAAAGATAATATCTGGGGCTAACACCACCATATGTCATTTTTGGGCTATCTTAAAATGAAGATAACTATTCTTGTTTGGGAAAAATTGGAAGGCCTCAGTAATTTCCGGAAGTTTACGGAAGTCGTCACAAATTTTTTGAATATGCCATTTTGAAGGCATTTATGTGTTCCTTATTCCTACCAAGTTTCAACTTGATACCTCAAATAGTAACAGAGATACACCATCTTGAATGTCGCAAATCTTTGATACTAAAACAAATCGAGTGAACTTCCGAAATTCGAAAAATCGTCAGTCAGAGCCCATATCGTCCAAAGAATCCAAAAATGAAAAGCTGAAGAAGATTCGTTGAGAAATAACCGAGATATGGGCAATCTGAGATTATTTTTTGTCCCATCTGTAAAACAATGACCCGATTTATATTTAATAAATAGAACCACAGAGGCCAACCACATTACTTTGGCAGAATGCTTGCACCATGCATGCACAGTTTTGGCTGCAAACTCTGACTAAATCTCCCACCACACCAAAAAAAACAAAACAAAAAAACACTTACGAAACAATACGTGTTTCGACAATACGTGTTACGTGCTTCCATAAATACATGAACCTACCAGTTTAGAATCAATCTTTGCATCAAGGCGTGCATTTCTGATTAGATTTACAATCCATTTCTCAGCATCATCTGGGGCCATATTTAACTTTTCTGCCAACATACTGCAAGATAAAAAAAACAAAACCAGTAAACAGTGAGTCTGAGTCCCAAAATAAATTGATGACACCTGTTAATTAATTGCACTTTTTGAAAAGTATCGAGCAATCAAACTGATTGTCTAAACTTTGTCTAAGCAGAAAATGTTCACGATCAAACTCAATCTATGTTTTGAAGTACCTGGTAGTGAAACTATACACCTTCCTCACTCTCCATAAGTTAGAATCAAAGTTATCTTGTCCCAAAGCATCAACCAATGAAATTGCTTAGCTCCACCTACTGAACATCTACACCAAGTTTAATCATTCTACCTCAATTAAAAGCAAGTTGTTGACCTATCAAATTGTTTATCATTACTTAGCCTAAGCAGAAAATTCTCATCATCGAACTTAGTCAAGGTATTGATGTAATGAAACTATAGACACCTACACCAAGTTTGAACATTCTAACTCAATTAGGAGAGTTATCGTCTTCCAAAGCCTTGACTAATCAGATTGAAGTCTCTATTTAGAAGCAGAAAATGCTCATCATCGAACTTAGTTAAGATATTGATGTAATGAAACTATACACAAAGTTTCACCATTCTCACTCAATAAGAATCAAAGTTATCGATCTCCAAAGTCTTGAAAAATCAAATTGCTTATCACTCTGCTTACCTCAGCAGAAAATGCTCATTATCGAACTTAGTTAAGTTTCATCATTCTCACTTAATTAGAAGTAAAGTTATTGTGTCCCAATGAACGCATCAGAAGAACAGACCCATTTCAATAAGTTTTCATGGAAACAACATATGAAAAGGGGAAGAAGGCAAATTAAGCATGATAAATATTATTTGAATTGTCTGTATTATTCAAAATAAATTAAAATTTAAAAAAAAATCATTAAAAGATATTTGCAGGTGATTGGAACACTAGAGAAATCGATATTCTTATAATTGAATAAGAGAATTAATATTTGTTGAGTCAAGGTCAAGGTGTTATACAAAGTGAGATACAGTGACTCAGGTTGACATTGATTAAAAAACAACAATAACTAGATTACTTATATTAGTCATTCTATTATTAAATTATAGCATCAACCAACGTAACTAATCTGGAATTTCATCATATTTAAAGTTTTTATTTAAATTGACACCTTTTTGACACATTCATCTGTATAAATGACAATACTAATTATGACTTCTTGTGAGGTAAGACTATAGATGGGTAATAAGTTAACTAGATTCCATACACACATAACACTGACTTCTGCTTCTAATAATAGCTGGCCTGCTGCCAGAATATGACAACTGTGTTAGCCATTAGTAAGAATATAAATCATAGTTCATTTATATATAACCACCCTGTAGACTTGCAACAAATTTTATTGGTATACTTCTAAGTAAGACACAACAGTCAAATATTTCAGTTTCATTACTACACAATGTAACATATACTGACAATGCTTACATTTATAATTTCAATTTTACAAACTGTAAATTGTTTAACCAACACCAGAAAATATATATTACAGTGACAATTAAAATTAATATTATTTTAACCCCATAAGACAGAATTACATATTCCAAATTTACATTAATATAAACTAATTAGGCACTGATGCAATTGACCATTATCTTTAATTAATTTTTAGAAGTATATCTTGACACATTAAATCTTAATCAAAGGTAGACCTCACATGTATTGTATTTCAACTGCCAATCATCCTTATCTAAATTTGCCAAGTAGCCGACTGTTTTTAGGGTATTGTTCTACATATTGTCTGCCAAGTGTATTAGACTAGGAATTTATTTTATCAGCTATTAATCTTTTATCTTCACAAGAAAATAAATAAGAATATCCCATTTCATGTTAGAAGATCTTATCAACGAAAACTCACAAATCCTGTCAAAAAACAACACCCACTAAAATGTTTGTAAAGGAAAATTTTCAGTGTGCCTGATTCAACTTACCCTATGCTAATACATTCATGTATACGACAGAAAGTCTCAAATATTAGCAGACGGGCATTTTCAATAAAATCATCTAAACACGCCACCAGGAAAAAATCATTACTTAATACCTGCAAAAAATAACAACACAAGTCTAAATAGGAGACTGATTGAATACATAATAGATAATTTGTTAGTCAAGATGAAGTTGTTTTTGATATGGCCAATATGACTCATGATCAAAATGATGTCTTCCATATTCTTAGAAATACAGATATTGAGTTTAATAGCAACAACAGTTCCATATTATGTATATTTACAAATTATCTCATCAAAATACATTTAAATTTAATAACAAAAATTAAAGCTGAAAACGGTTTATTAGATGGACAATTAAAAGAATTAAATATACTTTAGTGAGCTATTCTTTGTTTGGTGGTGAACATTAGATGGCTTTAACTTAAAGATGCATTATGTAAGTGCTAAATCTGCCTAATGCTGGTCTTTCGTTTGGCCTCAAAAGTTACATAAATTATTAATTAGACATTTATTCACATGCCAAGCTCATAATCAACTATGTAGACCATCGATTGGCTTTTATTTTCAACAGATTTAAACACGATTGCCAGTTGATAATTTAATTAAAAAATTGATAATCAGGCTACACTGTTCTTCTAACAGCCATAACTCTGCTCAGAATAAAGTAATTGGACTGAAATTTTCAACACGTTCTCTTTTCATTATTTATCTTTTAACTGTTATAGAGAGAACTGCTAGCTCTTTATGTAAATCTTACATAATGCATCTTTATGATATTTAATAAATTTTAACATTTTTGGGGTCCTTCATGTGCTTTGTTTAGACTTAAAGTATGTTTTTGGGGGTTTTTTGAGTATGGTCTACATTAGTCTATATCCACTCGCCTCAGACCAATCACTTTGTACACTGTGATATTTGCCTTTAAACAAAGCTTGGGAGACATCAGCTTTATGGCAAGGTTTGTTCATGGATGTAGACATGGCTTGCATAGATGGTAGACCTGTCCAGACAATGCTACACATATTTATGTTGTTGTTCAGGGCTTTGCCATTTTGGATTGTCTGTGCAGTTTTCTTTTTTTTAAGAACTCATGTGTGAGTCATATAAAACTTTTTTACAAAAAATTTAAACGGCTGATAAGTCAGAAAAAATATCTAGATAATGGCTTGGCAGATTTGTCTCAAATTTTGCGAACAATCTAATTTTAATATAACTGTATTATTAAATCACATAAACTAACATAAATACCCAAAGATACTTAAAGCAAATTCCTCGTAAAGGAAGTATTTGTATTTTCAGATACTTACAGTTTCACAGTCTCTTAATTTTTTCTGAGCACCATCAAAATCAAAATGGACATACAGACATTCTATGAATTCTGTAATAGGATCTTTGTATGTATAAGATTCCTAGAAAAGAAAAACATATACTATGAAGGATATTACTTTATATAATTATTGCCTTTCATGTGGTTGATGCATTTTCTATTTATAGCCCCCTCATATTTATGGAGTGACATTATCTGATATTTTATTAACAATCAGATATATATATGGAAAGCAAATATGAACAGTTTGTACTAAGTTATGTTTATCCCAGGTTCAAATGAAAGAATTCATTTAGGAAAGTGGAACATTTTATTTACTATTTAATAAGGGAGTTCCACGGTCATTGATCGATGAAATTTAAACATCAGCATGAAATATTTACCAATCTCATGTTAATTTCATGTTGGTTAATTGACTATAACAGCATTCTACTCACAGACATGCCGAGATTATAGTTAGTCCCATTATAAAAGGTGATTCTTTAAATTCAGAGCTTGCATATCTAATTCGAGTATGTAATAAAACTGTCATTGTTCCACTAACAAATGTGTTGAAAATTGCATGGATTGATCCTAATTACATTTAATTAAGTGAAACAAACATTATACAAAACACACAATTTAATTTTCTTTTTAAGAAATAAATACTGTCTTGTTAGTTTAAAATAATTCCAATTTTTAAACTGCAATATTAAATTGAGAGAACTTACATGTTGAATAATTTTCACTAGATCTTTCATACAGCCTCTCCATCTACCTTTATTAGTAACTACAGCTGTGGTTAAATATCTCAATATATGGGGACACATCGTTTGTATGGCATTCAAGTAACTGAAAACCATAAGAAAGTACAAGTTATCTCCCTTGTAAAACACAGCCGTCAACTATTGCACAAATTTGTATAAATCTAGAATAAAGCTTGACTTTCTTGGAAAGAAATTTACACGAACAGCTATTACATGATCAATACTTATATTGTACCTACCTCTGTTCATATAAAAACATATCAATAATTGTATCTCTTCCTTTTGCATGGTTAAAGAACACAAATAAACTCCAGTGTATTAACCAGGTTCTCTGTTGTAGCAGTTGTAAATCGCCAGCAAATGTCTAAAATATAACAATACATAGATTAAAAAAAGAAACCAGAACGAATGGCTACAACATGTAACTTGAATAAATTGAATATTTTAATGCAAGATTTAAATAATTAAATCAGAATCAGACATGCTACATGTAAATCTGCAGCAATCTTGACAAAAAGCATACTGATCGAATAATTATTGAAGTTATGTTCATCTAAATTCAACATACTTTCTGTTGATTTCACATCCTCATCTTATCAACCCTAGCTTAGCGCCTTCATTCAAATTGCAGAGTTAAATATTTTTAAGAATGATGAATATCACGTTAGATGATTGATAAAAAGTTTATTGTTATACTTACATTATGATCTATAATATCTTTCAATCTATTCAAATCTTCTAAAGCGACATCCCAATTCTGCATAAGTATTTCTGATGCTAACTTTCCCCACAAAGCATTCATGAAGTTTTTATCATTTGGTGCAAGCTATAGTAAAAGAAAATTACAAGAATTAATCAAGCTAGTCATATCTGACAAGGGAAGAGTACAGACAAGCAAACATAATCTACATTCTTATGTAGTTTAAATAAAATAAAATTGCTTAGAAATTCAAACCACATTTTGGAAAAATTACCAAACGCAATTTTGCTACAAAATTTCAGCTATTGTGCTTTAGAAGTAATTTCTAAAGTGTGATATATTTGAGTTTACTATTTTTAAGCTTTAGTGATAGTGAATAAACAGAACCTACTATTATTAAATAAAATTCATAGTTTAATGACAAATGTTACAACACAATGGGAATTGATTCTTGAATAACTGTCAAAATCGGTGAATTACACAACCATATTTGACTTTTAGACTATTGAAAAAAGGACAAAGATCACAGTTAAAACATACCAATGCTCGAACAAAGTAGAGATATTCAGCTGCTCCAGAATAATTACCACATTCATACTGAAACTTAGCGTAGTTATACAATGTCTCAACCATGTCGGGTCTAAACTGAAAACAAAATTTGAAAAAAAACCACAGTTTTATTAATAATTCAATAAAGTAGTTCATTTAAAAATACAACCCAAACCTCCCTAATGAATAATTTAAACAGACATTATGCCTTAATTGTTATATAAATTATTAATTAGACATTAATTAACTTACAAAGATCATAATCAACTCTTGATGCCATCGGATGACTCCAATTTTAAGTAGATTTAAATACGTTTTGCGGTTGATGATTTAACGTAAAAATGGATAATCGAAACAACAGTAGCAATGACAATTGTATCGCCGATAACTTGGCTCAGAGTGAAGTAATTTGAGTGAAATTTTCAACATATTCCCTTTTCAATATCTACTTTTTAACTGTTATAGCAAGAACTGTCAGCTCTTTATCTAATCTTATATAATTCCCCTTTAAGGAAATAACTTGTTTATTTTATAAAAATAGAAAAATATTTGTTTTGAAAGATTGAGTTACATACCCCTTTCTCTTGATATAAAAAGTCACACAACTGTCGACCATCTCTGCAAAATTAATATCCTAACTATACTATTATTTGCATTTATGTTAAATTGAATTTAAACATTTATTATGCATATACGTGGCTAAAGAGTCATGAAGGAAAGTATAACTATTAACACTTCCAAGTCTTTTTGCTTGGAGATGCATTACCTGCATTTCTGGGACTTACTAAATAACAATGTTTTGTTTTCACAGCATATATTACCTATTTTGAATAGTTCTGGCCACTTCTGGATCTTCAAATATTTTAGTAATCACATCAGTAGCTGCCTGTAATGTTTTTAACTCATTTACAACCTGACCACGTTTGTCTTTTAAAACTGAAACAAAACAAAAATCAATAAACATGATCAATTAAGGAGGGAGCAACAACTCCTGTGCTGCAGCAAAATTTTCCCACATAGCACACTGCATAGGCATGGCATATTTACATTGATTAATCAATCAGCATTGACGTTTCTTGTGGTTTACACAGTTCCATGCATGGCACAGTAAGTAGTTGCCGTAACAATGGTTTTATTGGCTAATACCTCACACCATCCAGAATGCATTTTATATAACAACTGTTCCAGATCCTAGTGTAGTACAGACAAATAAAACGAAATTTTAAACTATAAAAAACGAAACGAAATAGGATCTGTGTTTTAATCACATTGATTAAATGGCTTCACCAAACAATAATCCGTAAACTGCATGTTGACATGCATCCCTCGACAAGCATGCCATAGACAACAGTACAGTACCAATCCATAAATTAGTGCGTACAAAGAAAAGCCTTTCGGGAAAATATTAGAAATGGCAACGATCAAAGCAGGATAATTAAAGCTGATTAACCGATAATCCCGATGGTATTGTAGTATGTGCAAAGAAACCTTACGGTTCTTTGGTGGATGCGGAAAAACATGAGTTGTCAATCATCGATAATTTTGGCTGTGTGTTGATAGCAATTATTCCGTTTCACGTAAAAGACATTTAGGCTTTCACAATTATAACAAGCGGTTGCCATGCAGGATACGCCCACATTTTGCAAGAGATGGATTGAGAACAAGCTAAAAACAAAAGCGATTTTTTGTACAATCAGGGGCCATAATCCAGAAAGTTATGGTCTGAAATGTGCAAATATCAAAAGGGACTGAGATCTTTGGGATATAAAGATATGTTTTAAGTTTCATCAAAACTGGATAAAAATTGTGAACTCTAGAGGGTCCACAACCTTGGTATTACATACTTTTACACAATTTGCGTACAAAGAGCGGCCATTTAACCCCATTATATTGATGTGGAACTAGCGGAAACAAATCACTCGAAAGGATAAAATGGAACCCAAAATTATTTTGTTTCAAGGCTGGCCTGCTAAAGCAGTTTCTTTTAAATATTATTTAAAAGGGATTAAAATAAATAATTAGGAAACAAATAAATTTTTATCGTAACTGAAATTCAATGCATAAATACAAATGTAAATGGAGTTGCACTGTTATAATATGATTCCTTTTGGTGCTCTACTTTTACAAGACGCTGTGTCATGATTGGGGAATTTTCCACACAATTCATTACAAAAGACAATGGCCAGCCAGAAATTTGTCAAATTTATAAGTTAGAAGTTAACAATAAAACAATAACACAACAAATATTTTATTTTTCATGTAGTATTCTATAAAGTAAGGCGTACAAATTTGATTCAAAACACCCTGACTGACATTCTGCATTTCATCAGTATGGAAGAATATTTAATGAAGCAAAAATTCCCCTACAGTTTCTTCTCACGCATTTACTTTTTGATACAAAACATCTTTCCCCACATTCAAGATTGTGATTGCTCTATTATATTGCTTTTATTTTCAAAGAATTGAAAAATAAATAAGTATAAACCTGTAGGAACTTGTTGATCTGGATACAGGTTTTGATGAACATCCATGGCAAAATCCACCATGTTGGTGTTACTGAGTAGATCAAGCTTTCCTTTGAGCATCTCTTTATCATCGTACAGCTATAAGATATATAGAACAAACATGTAATGAATAAAATATACCTTCAGCAAAGATGTTTCGCCAAATCACTTTCAATATGTCACATTAATTACATAATTTATGTTATGATTTAGGTCTAGGCCTATAGCAAATAGAGAAATGGGGTTTAACGTCCACTTGACATAAACTAGGTCATTTTGGGACTAACATATGGTTCAATTTTATTTCAATAGTTCGCTTGTGCGTAGGGATCTTTAGCAGTGGGAGGAAACCAACGAGATTTGACAACTGGGGAATATGAAAACTGGGGAATAAAAAACAATGCCAGTTCAGAGTTGACTCAATGACAGACCTTACATGTATGTTACAGCACACACACGCTAACCAGTTGACCATCCAACACCCCCCCCCCCTTCGGCCTATTGCATTACAACAACTCCACAAATATCATGCAAATAGTTTATCCTGTCAAGCGCACCAGTTCTTCTGGGTTAGGCTACATTTCATTGCACCATAGGGCCCAAGCTACAATTGACAGTCTAAGAAGATGCCTTATGCAAGTACAAATAGGTCAAACGCACAAATTATATCATTACAGTTTGTATTGAAATAAGTAATTCTATCACAAATAGTGAAGATTGGACCACTAAAATAGTTTTGAAGCGATATTTCTTGTAATAAACCCGCATGGACAGGTTGAAACAGTATTAGAACATTTGGATGCTTAAATATTTGTTACTTTATTATTAAAATAAAGTAAAAACAAAAGACCTTATTTTTATATTGAGGGCAGGTGTATTTTTCTGCAGGGCTAGCAAATTTTGTCATGACACCTGCCCATGGGCTAGTGGTTCAAAAGTGAAATTGTGCACCCCTGATGGAAAGTGGCGTATGATCATGTGAGACGGAGTGCGCATGCTATTTCTAGCTGGACAGACATTTTAAGTTGGATAGGAGAGATATTTCGCATAGCAGTTGGGTTTCATCAAATCATATAATTATGCAGTATGGCTTCACCTTTATTTCTTCAATGGGAATTGGTTTATTATTATATATCAAGTAGTGGGGTCAGTTTTATGTGGAAATTAAGGGAGCTATAGGCCAGTAACATTTTGGTAGTAAGTTGACTAACTTGCTCAAAGGAACTGCTTAGAACGATACACTACTGTGGCTGCAGTAAGACGGAAGACATCAGTACATGTAGTTGAACCATTTCTACATAGGGTCCATGCTGACAATTATTACGCCGACGGGTATGTCAATATGGTCAAAATGAGCAGGATTGTCCTTAGTTTTAAACCGAATGTATCCTTAATTTAATCGGTTATATTTCGTAAAAAGATAATACAGACAAATGACACCATACTTACTTCTTTAACAGAGAGAAACTCTAAAAGGGGGAACACTAAATGACGATCTAAGTATTCGCCTAAACGCGTGGTTAAATCATACTCCGCCATTTTTAAGCAATACTTGATTAACAAGTCCTTCTTTACCAGACATCAATAGAAGGTAATATCAAAATGAAGTCTGGGTAATCAGGATAACATCGTTAAATGCGAAACCAATCTGTTCTTGCAATATTTTTGAGAAAGAAAACAGAATATTTAATATTTCATCAACATAATTGTTATTTTCTATTGCGTCAATAAAACAGATAACTAAACCCATTATTGCAAAAGTAGGCTCTTCCCATTTTGTCCCATACGAAAATTACGCTAATGACTAAATTTAGCTTTACTTCTCTATCCCAAATAGAAAATGGACGGGTGAAAAATACTTTGGTTTTTTTTTTGTGAAGATACAATAATAATTTAAAGTTTGGCTTTCGGCAGAATTATAGAAATGGAGCCGAGGGGTACCAGCAGTGAAACAAAGTCCGTAGATTCCAAATCACCATCAGAAACCGTTCCATTGCCCACGAAAGCTACAAATGGTGCCGCATTTGATAGTGACGACGAAGACAGCGAGGAGAGCGAGGAAACAGATAAACAACAAAAAGAAAAAGATGGTAATAATGTCTCTCTTGAAATCTAGATACCAGAATCTGTCCCAAACTCGTATCGTATCGATTATAATCCCCGAGTGGCATTTAGAGCTTGAATGTATTGCACATGGAGCAAACAAGGGTTGGGGGTTTCATTTGCTCTCCATTTTAAAACGACCTGTCCTGTACAGTATAGCCATACGTAGGGCCTACTGTAGTAATATTGGGTTAAGGACATAACGGTCCTAAACCATAACGGCCCAAAATTTTGGTCAGAAGGGCTGTAGTGATCAAAGGTATTTCCCAAAGTCCCACTTGGTTTTCCAAGGCGCCAGCAACAATATCAATTATACCTACATTGCAGGCTATTTGACGTTTAAAGCCATAGGTAGGGCCTACTGTAGTAATATTGGGTTAAGGACATAACGGTCCTAAACCATATCAGCCCAAAATTTTGGTCAGAAGGGCTGTAGTGATCAAAGGTATTTCTCAAAGTCCCACTTGGTTTTCCAAGGCGCCAGCAACAATATCAATTTTACCTACATTGTAGGCTATTTGACGTTTAAAGCATAATCTGAGCTGTAGCCATGGTAAAACAGCAATTTATGTGGGTTAAATCCCGCTGGTAGTACGGGACTCTGTGGAAAGATGGAAGTAGTCCCAGTTATCCTGACTTTTTGCAGTATTTCCGTGCTTAATTCTTGCATTTAGAAACCTGTAATTAAATGTACGGGAAGTGACAGTCTACAGAAAATGTCTGACTTCGACGAGATCTCGTGCGTGAAATGAAAATCCTTTTACTAAATTCTGGTGTGCAACCTAACACTTCAAGCGTGAAGGAGATAAATTCACGAGTGATAAATTGTGCTATTTCCGCCTGGCATGTAATTTCTAAAAAGTACCACTGAAATTCAAAATTATAGCAACCACTGCACACGTACATCATTAGCCACACATGGCAACTCTGCAGACTGGATGACGTGGACGCAAGTATTGTGGTCTTAAGTCAATTTACTGAACATCAAGATGATAGGCCTTTAAAATTGTTACACAGTGATGGTCGTAAGTAGAGTCTAAAGATCAAATGTCCAAAAACTAAGGCTGGGAATCGATATGAAATTTCAATATCGATTATCGGCAAGAATTTGTCAGCGATTATCGATAATAATCGATTATCATTTTTCCGGAAAAATCCGAACTTTACCGACCTGTTATTTGTGTTGATCGAGTTACAGTAGTGTTATTATCCTAGTCTAATACTGTGCCGATGTACGTAAAAAAATCAATTAATGTAAAATAATTAGTTGCTAAATGTAGGACTAACTTGAGTATTATTCTAAGTTCTGTTCTTGATTCATTTGAACCTTTTTTTATCTCCGATAAATACAAAGACAATACATGGTTTCTCTTTGCAAGTGACTGGCGATCACACAGTGTTACTACTAATAGAATAAAATAAAATAGAAGGCGTCTATTGATTGGACAATAAAAAAATAATTACGGGCTTTCAAAGTAGAATTTTTATGATTGGTTAATTTAGATGAAAACCAAAGTAGAATTCTTCCACGAAATTACGAGAGATATAGATATTTTCCCTGGAAGTCAAAAACGTGTTTTGTATGGGCTGTATCTGACATGATTTAGTAATAAAAGCGGAGTTGATCATTAATAATACAATTAGTTTTATCGTGAAAGCAGACGATTTCTCTACAAATCAACCAAGAACAAAGAAGGGAGATAATTCTAATTTTACTATATATCACGTGCGATTGTCATTGTTCACAAAGTGCGTGACCTATTTTAGTTTCAACTAGTAATAACAACAAAAACAACGAAAATATTAAAATAATGTATTTAATCTTAAAGTTTAGTTTTTTTACAATAATATATGTTTAAAATGTGCCAGTTTGTAAGCAGAGGGGGGAAATAGTTGTGTTGACATTGTGTATTCATTCATTCGTCTGCTAATGCCAGACTACGGCAAGTTCAGTCATGTGAAAGTGACCGTAACTTGCCGTCAGAAGGTAAATATACCGATAATCGATATTTGAATTTCAATATCGATTATCGTATCGCTAAATAACTTCTACCGATTATCGATTATATCGATATTTTTGCACAGCCTTACCAAAAACTGTGTTTGAAAAGTTTGAGTTCAGTTTTCTGTAACACAATCTTGACCCACGACTTTGATCCAGTTATCTTTTCTGAAGCCCATACAGAAATAATACAGCCAGAAATATGGCTGTGACATGCATAACGCACAGTCCCCAAGCTCGATTGGAAGTTTGGACTCGAGGTCAAAGTCGAGATCGCGTTTGGTTAGCGTTGTTGACTGGGGGTCACCATGACCTTTGTATTGGCCACGCCCATTGACTTTTTTCCGAGTTTGACCGTTTTCTGACCAAGCAGTGTGTGGCAGGACCCAGGTAAGGTCCATTGTCCAAGCAAAGATGATGGTCTTTCAAACTGGTTACACATTGAAGGTTGTACGTCAAGATCAAATGTCCTTTTGCGAATTTTGAGTTCCGTTTTTCGCAGCATGACCTTGACCCACGACTTTGACCCAAATATCTTTTCTGAAGCCCATCGTCTCTGCTATCACTTCGAACATTAACCTCGATAATACAGTAAGAAATATGGCCATGACATCCATAAACGCAAAGGCCCCAAGCTCGATAAGAAATTTGAATTCCCGGTCAAAGTCAAGGTCACAAGGTGATTGCTTGTTAATCTTTTGTGGCTTCACATCCTTCCAGTTTTAATCTCACGGATAATTGATCGATAAGTGTTTGCTTCACACCCACCGATTGAAGGCCGGATTATACGGTGTCGATTCAATGGAAATCGTATGACGGGACGGCTGATTGATGTCGTAATCCGGAACGTACAGAGGTCGAATTACCCAGAGATTTTTTGGCTGAAGTAATAAGGAAATAAATCGGGACATGAAAATGGTGTCGGATGTAACAGAGTGTCGGAGTGATCAGAGGTTGGATGTGACAGAGTGCACTGTATACATCACTACCCTGTACTTTGAACAAGATATGGCAGCTTCAATTCCAGCCTGTAATAAATGTGTCATCTGCAGAAAAACTGTTGATTGTGATCTTTGTAAGAATTGGACACACAGATCTTGCAACACATATTACTAAAGAAGAATACGTACAGATCTTAAAGTAGCTAAGGCTCTAACACAGTATCATCCAAAGTCCTCGACATTGAAAACACAAATTATTTGTCAATTTAAATCAATGTTGATGATGTGATGTTACCGGAAAAAAGATGGGCTTCTGATATCCAATATTTAAGACAAAATAAATATTTTATTTGTACACGAATCTTGTACCAGACATATTCCACAAGTCATGACAACGGTGACGTCATATTCTTATCTGAAGAGCATGCGCAATAAATACTATCGATGTAGACTGGAATAACCAGACACCATTCGATTGAGACTTCTGGCATATTTCTCCAAACATAACTGATTTGAAATTAGAGTAAAAACGGAAACGATTGAATATAAATCTGTCTATATACATTCATATTACATTATTATATGCGTTGCGACCCATTTTTGTCAATTTCTATTTAGCTTCTTTAAACTCAGAAACTGATTTTAGATTTACCTACAATATTTGTTGTATACCAGTTAGTAATTCTTTGCCACACTAGATACTAACAAGGCTGGAGAGCAGAAGTTAGGGCTTTATAAATTGGTTAACTTTCCTTATGATGAGGCCCAACTTCTGCCACTTCACTCAGTGTATTAGGGTTGTTATGTATTGCAATAAATATTGTGTATGTTAGATATGTGTATTAGGTATTTTGAAATAAATATGTTTATGTTAGATGTGTATTAAATAGATGTGTATGTAAATTATGTATTGTAGCCTATAAATGTCTATTATTAATAAATATCATTTGATGCATAATATACAAAATGTTGTTTTTTTATTGGCCATTATGAATAAATTTTTTGTCCGTTATGATGAATGTGAGGCCGTTTTGACCACATTCTGTAATATTTAAGTGGTGGGAGAGCAAACTTCTGTTCTCCTCGGTTCTTTCCATGATATTGCCACGCTGCATATCCTTAAGGTTTTTCGGTTACTACGCTGCTGGGTATTGCCAAGGGAACGACGAAATGTCATTTTGTCGAGCAACAATAGATTTTGAGCACACTGTTAAAGATCTGGGGATGTAGGCTGTCAAAAAGCTTTCCATGAAAAAAAAACACAGCAAAGTCAACTAAATAATGCAAAATGTTACATACTACCGGAATCGTACATTACAGTTTGTGACAGCTCTTGGACTAAGTTTGATGAATGAGCATTTTCTGCTTAGGTTATGCAGAGTGTCATCTATTTTGTTGGTGGTGTTGGGGAGGAGGCTTGACTTGTTATTCTGATAAGCCTAGAGATGGTTAAATAACTGAGGAATAGAGATTATATATTACAAATTTATACAGAACTGACAAATAAATTGTTGATGACAATATAATGATATTGTAAACTGCTAATCCGGAGGGGCTTTCCTATTGTGCTGAAGAAAAAAAAAATGCCAATTGAAAGGCAGGATGGGGATGAGATTCAGCCGAAAGAAATGTATTTTTTTATTTGTAAAATTTGGAATATGTCTTATCTTTTCAGGAGCTTCCAATAACCCTGATTGTCCAGTCTGTTTACAGCCTTGTATCCATCCAGTCCAGTTACCATGTCGTCACATCTTTTGTTTTCTTTGTGTAAAGGGGGTTGCTAATCGAAGCAGAAAATGTGCCCTTTGTCGACAAGTTATTCCGCCTGACTTTTTCCTGCATCCCACTTTGGTTCGTAAAGAAGATTTGGAACACACAGTAACATTTGATGATGCTTACCAGTGGTTTTACGAAGGTGCCAATGGCTGGTGGCAGTATGATGATAGAACTAGTGTAGAGATTGAAAATCACTTCAAAAAACAAGATAAAGGATTTGAGCTATTAATCGCTGGTTACATGTACATTATTGATTTTGAAAATATGGTACAGTGTCGTCGAAATGATCGTACCAAAAAACGCAGGATAAAACGTGATCTAGTCAATATGCCCAACAAAAAAGGTATTGCTGGTTTAAAAATCGGAAATACAAGCAGTGATCAGGAATCTGATAGGCCTGGTGGAGATGGCAATGAAGCACCTGTGCTGTCATTACCTGGAGGACAACAAGTCCCCATTCCTATTGTACGCATTGATAGAACAGGTGGGGGATATGACACTTCCCTTTCTCCTCCCACTCCTTCAAATACCCCACAAACACCACAAACCCCATCAGAAAGTCCCCCTACCAGTTCTTCATCAGAGAGAGATTTATCAGTACATTTAGAAAGACTTCATCTTGGAGATGGATCTCGAGTGTCTAGTAGTCCACCGCGACTTCCGTTAGCTGAAGAATATCAACGTATCAGCGGAAGAGATACAACAAGGCTAAACGCTGTACATTCAAGACTACAAGAATTAGAGAGCGATATTTATAATCAAGTGGAAGATGATGCATCAACGCCAACTGAGGAAACATTGGACAATTATTATGTTGACTGTGATACAGATCCTGATAAAACTGATTGAAATGGTCGATGTTATTGTGATATACATAAACTTACATTTATTATTATAGCTCATATATTGTACATACATGATCTTATATTTGCTAGGAATAGCATCACTCAGAAGCTTTGATAGGCTTATATGTAAATTTATTGATGTATTGTGATGAAAAATTAGAACATTTTAAGAGTGCATTTATACACAGAACACCAGGGCTGGCCACGAATAAATTGATGGCGAGCAGATGACTGCTCACGCAAATTTAGGTTTGGGCGAGCAAGGCGAGCAATAAAAATTGCTCACGCGAAATGTTGTTTGCGTGAGCACACGTTTTGTAACATTGTTTCAATTTAAAATCATAAGAAAATTGCTATTCCTGGCACAAAGTTTGTAGTAAACATGTGTGACCATTGATGGCGAGCAGATGACTGCTCACGCAAATTTAGGTTTGGGCGAGCAAGGCGAGCAATAAAAATTGCTCACGCAAAATGTTGTTTGCGTGAGCACACGTTTTGTAACATTGTTTCAATTTAAAATCATAAGAAAATTGCTATTCCTGGCACAAAGTTTGTAGTAAACATGTGTGACCATCGCTTTCTGTTTTTGACAGTCATACGTACTCTTCTTTATTAAAACCAATTTCCGTATGGATTTCTTCACCCCACGAAATAAATGTGGATAGGGCAATCAGGTTGCCTTTGGCCATTATTACGCTTAGATTGAAAATTATACGACTGCACAATGGAATAAAAACCGAAGTTCTGATAAAATAGGAAATACCGATAAATATTAGTTTGAAACGTGTTCATTTAGCGTGAATGCCAAATGCCGGATGTAAACATTCTTTACTTTAGACTCGATTATCACATGTTTGTTACTGGTGTTCGTGGGAAAACCAGTCATGACGTTCAGGTCTAAAGTGTATTTTTAGTAACACAAGTTGCGAGTATCTTTATTAGCCAATCAAATTTCAGGAGGAAATGCCGCGTGCAGCTGGGTGAATCTCAGTTTGACAGACGAATTTATGACGTTATTGACATTGTTGGGTTAGTTTCGGCAATAAACTTGTCAATATTTTGATTATTTTTACTGGGTTTTCTTAAAATTTTGCGCGAGCAACGAACCGCTCGCGTAAATGTAGACTTACGCGAGCAGTTGCTCGCGTCTCGTGGCAAGCCCTGGAACACCACAGAACATAAGGTGTTCTGTACAGTTAATTGAATTGGTGTTGATTTGCAACTCATGTACTATACTATAAATGCACACATATCCTTTCATGTCACATAGGACTTGAGGTGCTGTCAGAAAAGTTACTATTCTAAACATTAAATGTACGAAGTGAGTATGGTGTGGGAATTTTGAAAACCTAAATGTCAGCTCCAGACAGTCTGTGTTCAGCTCAGGCTAACGGATCAAATTGCTAAAATACATATAGGATAGTCAAATCATGGAGAAAAACTAAATATTCCATTGACATTTTTATATATTGGACCCTCGGATTTACTGATACATATATAATTTATCGGTTTGTAGGCATACACATATCAACAACTCTCAATTACCAACACAATACATGTAACTACCAGAAATTGAAAATTCGATCAAAAGTTCATTGCACATATCTATAATTATGGTGGCCAGATTATCGTATTTTATCAAGGTGGATAATCCAGTTAATTGAGCCAAAATGTTCAAACTTGGTGTAGGTGTTCATTAGGTAAATGCTTTGATGGAGTTCGAAGATGAGCATTTTCTGCTTAGGCTAAGCAGAGAAAAACCATTTGATTGGTTGATGCTTTGGGATATGATAACTTTAGTTCTAATTGGTGTATTGTGTCATCACATCATTACCTTGACTAAATTCGATAATGCGTATTTTTGGGCTCAGGGTAAGCAGAGTGATAAGCAATTTGACTGGTCAAGACTTTGGAACATAACAACTCTGCTTTTAATTGAGGTAGAATGTTTAATCTTGATGTTGATGTTCATTAGGTGAATGTCGACTGAGTTCAATGATTAACATTTCTCGCTAAAGCTAAGCAGATTTAAGCAATTTCATTGGTCGATAACTTTGATTCTAACTGATGGAGATTGGTGAAGCTGAGTGTATAGTTTCACTACCAGGGACTTCAAAACCTTGACAGAGTTTGATTGTGAAAATTTTGTGCTTAGATTAAGTATAGCTAATCAGTTTGATTGCTCGATACTTTTGAAAAAGATTAATTTTCAATTTATTAATATAATATGTCATCTATTTATTTTTGGATTTCGACGGGGGACATCAGCCTCACTGTTGGCTTGTCAGCTTTGAAACCTATTGTTAATTTGGTAATGGGAGATAAATATAATATAGTTAAGCACTTTATATTAGTGTACTGTTTTGTTACCCAGTTCATGATCAGGACTTCAACTCTCAAAAAGTTTGAGTTTCCAGTTTTGGACATTGCTCTCAGATTAATGAATTATATGATCTCTTTATATTTAAATTTTAATTCTGGCATAAATATTAATAACACTATATTATGAATCATGATATTTATAATATGCACAGTTAACTAGAATTACATCTATTTGTATTTTATGTTGTACCCGTGTAAAATCGTAAGTCTGTTTCTTGTATGTTGGTGCCAGTCTGAATACTAAGCATAGTACTTATAAAGAGTATACACTGCCTAAGTTACCTGATGTGAATAATGTATTTAAAGAGCTTAAATGTGTCTTGTTAAAACCCTAGGTCCTAGGTTGAAAAAATACTTAATTTGGTGACAGTTTCATTAATCTATTGGGTTTTCAGAACTTGCATGCAAGTAACAAATAAATCAATATGATTAAAGTATAGATCTATATTTCGTTTCTTTTCTTTATACGCCCACATTGAAATGTAGTCATATATTGTTGGAAAATTGATATATGTTGTTTACATTAGTGACATGAAGAATCCTATTTAATTTCCGTTAATTACGTCTAAAGTTATGATCCTTGTTTCTTTTTGTTAAACCCTGTGGACACTCTAATGCCAAAAGCTAACATCCCATCTTTGTGAAATTTATATGCATTATTTAAATTAGTGAAACGAAGAAGCCTATTGAATTTCAGCAAGTTCTGTTTATTACGTCTAGAGTTATGGCCTTTGTTTCACTTTATTGAACCTTGTGAATGCTCTTTGTGAAATTTATATGCATTATTTAAATTAGTGAAACGAAGAAGCCTATTGAATTTCTAGAGTTATGGTCCTTGTTATACATCCACATTATAATTAAATGAGGATGTATATTGCCGTCGCCCGTCTGTGTGTCACCTACAGGCCGCAATTCTTAACTGATCATGTTGAAACTCTCCATACTTATTCCTTATACACTAAAGATGATCCCTATTGTTTTTAGTAATGCCCGACCCCCAGGGGCAAAGCCACACCCATTTCTTGTATTTGTTTTTAGTCTACAGGCCGCATTTCTTAGGGGATCATATACCCTAAGGAACATCCCTATCATTAGCCTATTTTTAATTTGAATTTTGGTTGACCTATGAAGATTTAACTACATGTCAATTATCTGTTCTGTAAATGGTCAAAATTATTCTTCAACAAGCCAAAGCATCTGTATATTGGTTAGATGACAGGTCATGATGAAACCAACACCAACTTTTTAAAGGACTTTTCTGTCATTTGAATGAAAATTGTAAAAAAAGTACAGTCTAAGTAGTAGTTATTAGCACACTTTCCGAGGTGTATCGGTGAAGATCAGGACAGTTTTGGTCGAGGGACCCAGCCGAGGCGGCCCCCAACCAAAACTGTCTTGATCTTCACTGATATACCGAGAAAAGGTGCTAATAAGTCACTTACATCACATTTCTATCGAGTATTGTAAAGCGAAATGTGGAAAATTGTTCTTATTATCGAGTCGTGTCAAGCGAAATGTGAAAAATACTTTCTGCTCTTTCATTTATCCCTTTCTGTGCCTCGCGTTACATTTCGTGGTAGACTGATTTCGCAGTGGAGAAACGACCTGAGTAGTATTTACACGTGCGTTACCCTGAACGTAAAACACTCACATGTTTTTCTAGACTGCATTCCGTATTGAAAGATGAAGTTGTTTTGAGAAGTCGGTGAACACAGAGCCGACCACATTATGAAAACAACTTGTCCCTGGCGTAAAGGACTGCAATTATATTAAACGTTATGTAAAGGACACTGCACAACAGAGGTCAATCCTTGTGAAGTGTGCATCGGCGGATGGTTCGTCCATTAAAATTTATTTGTAATAAAATCTATGACTTTCTAGGCATTTGTTTTCATCCTGCTTATTTTCAATGCTTGTATAAAAGTGTTTGTCGGAAATGAACAGTACTCTTTATGGAAGGCGTACTGTTCATTTCTGATACACAGATACTTTTATGCCTGTATTGGAAATAAACAGGACAGTTTTATCAAAGGTTGCCACTGGCAACGAGATAGAAGTGGGATGTAATTTTAATTATCCTGCCTCACTACTAAGTGTATATTGCAAGTGACATACACATTTCCTGGTACATTGCCTTCCTGTATCTGTAATTGCATGTATGACATATTAAATTTCAAGCTGTATGTGTAAATTGTATACATGTCAGGTCAATGTTGTGTATTTATATAGAGTGAATCCTTATAATGGCAAAGATTGAAATGATGTATTAATTGATGGAGATTTAAATAAGTGATAGATATGAACAAAATTATTTAATTAATGTAGTTATAGTATTTATCAAGAATGTCAATTTCTTTCTGCTTTTAATATTCTGAAGTAAAGTGGTGTATATTTTAAACCGGACTTAAATGATTTTTCAAAATACTAATATTGGTTGTATAAGAAAAAAACAGCAGTTGCCAGGAAAGATACGCCCACATTATGCAAGAGATAGAGAACAAGCTAAAAAAAAAAATGTGATTTTTCGTACAATCAGGGGCCATAATCCAGGAAGTTATGGTCTGAAATGCATGAATATTGAATTGGAGATACTTTTTTATACGCCCACATTGAAATGTGATCATATATTGTTGTCGCCCCCGGCCGTCCGGCGTCCACAAGCTCTATAGGCTAAAGTTAATATCCGATTGACATTAAATTTATACACAGTGTTTAAGGTCATGAGACGAAGAAGCCTATTGATTTCCGATTACTGCCATAGTTATGGCCCTTGATCACTTTGAAAAATCTTGTGGAAGCTCTAGAGGCTAAAGTTAATATCCGAATTTATACACAGTGTTTAAGGTCATGAGACGAAGAAGCCTATTGATTTTCAGCGATTTTCGATAATTACTGCATGACCCTTGATGACTTCAAAAAATCTTGTGGATGCTCTAGAGGCTAAAGTTTAAATTTATACACAGTGTTTAAGGTCATGAGATAAAGAATCCTATTGATTTTCAGCGATTTCTGATAATTACTGCCATAGTTATGGCCCTTGATCACTTTGAAAAATCTTGTGGACGCTCTAGAGGCTAAAGTTAATATCCGATCGACTTTAAATTGATACACAGTGTTAAAGGTCATGAGACGAAGAAGCCTATTGATTTTCAATGAAACTTTATGACTTGAACAGCTAAATCCATGGTGTTAAAAGTTTCGTATACTAAATGTTAGCATGGGGCAGAACTTTATAAAAACCAAACAAATTCTAATGGTTTTCTGATAATTACTTAATGAGTTGTTACTCTTAATCAGATTTTAATGTATTATAAATGTTGACTGCCCGGACGATATAGCTGCTGTGGGCGTATGTATCGATGCCTGGCAACCTATCTTTTTTTATTTAAACATATTTTATTGATCATAAATCATCAAAGGGATGACACTTTTCGCTGGCTCTTTTCTCTGCGAAAAAGTGAGTTCGACCAGTTTCTACTTTCCAGCCGCGAAAAAAGGAGCAAGCCAATCAGAATTCCGTAAACTCTGACGTGGTAATATAACTCGCGTCCATTGTACACCTTCCGAATCAAAAACCTTTTTCTGTACTTTTGCAGTCGAATTTGACGTCTGCGTAGCAGTAAAATGTTAATCAATCTTACCTTTAACAAGAGTAAATATCTCGGATTAAAAGCAGCAGCCATTGTGGAAGTTCAGGAAGGAAACCTTTTGCGCCAATTCTGCTATGAAACAAAGAATGATCAAAACAACCGCTTGTGTAGTGGAAAATACAAGCACGATTGCTCGAAATCTTTCACGGCGAAAAAATTCGCTTTGTGCGAAAAAATTCACCTAGTGGAAAACAGGCTTTAGATGTCAGAATTTTTATCTAATTTTGATGAAACTTAATCAGTGGTTACCATACAAGATACTAGAACAAGGGGAAAAAAATGACATTTTTTCGGACAACCAGGGGCCATAATCCAGAAACTTACGGTCTGATATGCACAGGTATCTGACCATAACTTCCTGGATTGTGGCCCTCGATTGTACGAAAAATTGCTTCTTTTTTTTTTGTTTGAAAGTTTGTTCTCTGTCCACCTTTTGCTTAACATCCGCCTGTTTAACATTTAAATGAATTCAGTTTGTGGCCATATGTCTGCAGCAAATAAACAAAGGATATGTCATTCACTCATGCATTGTTAAATAGTCAGTTATAAAATTGATCTAAAGTAATCAGAATTAATATATTTTGTTAATAGAATTCTTTCTTTTATTACAAAAACATTACCACACTACTATACTGATATTATAAAGGAATCAAAACAAAATGTATACACAGATTTGAATATAAATGATACATGGGATCTACAAAATTAATTCTAAATCATTTCATTTACCAATCAAATAAACCAATAAAAGTCCTGTACATTTAATTCTAAATCATTTCATTTACCAATCAAATAAACCAATAAAAGTCCTGTACATTTAAGCAATTTAGGGTATAAAAAATCTACATATTATTAACCTCAGTGTTTAGATGCAAAAAAATATATAAAAATTAAATTGCCATTGGCTGTTCTAAAAGTTTAGATATATTTTATCTCTGCCATAACTCTGGTAATCCTGCATAAAGAAATGATCCTTTACAACCCAATGATAAAAACATGATTCAATTATTACAGTACTACCATATAAAATAACAACAAAAATCGATATTCAGTAATAAATACTTTACACAACTTAACTTCATAATCATGGGAAACAATTTAAACTACATTCACTATAAGCTCTTGTACATGATAAAACTAAATTCCATGCCCTACTAGAAACTTGGCACATTCCAGTACATATCAATTCTCTTATATAGAGTGTATCAACACACAATTTGATGTTTTTAATCAACTGACACAAACAGATGATTTTTTAAAAAACATCACGAAACTCTGATTTTGTTTGGCGAAAAGAAAGATAAGAAGTCTTTAAGATACAGTGAACTCTATCATATCTGGCTACTACAGCATTCTGTGAAATCCGTCATCATTTTCATGTCCCGATTTATTTCCTTATTACTTTTCAACCCAAAAAGGTTTGAGTAATCTGTATCCTGAATATTACCAATTACAACATCAATCAACGATCCCGTCACACAATTTGCACTGAATTAACATTGTATAATCCTACAGGTGTTAACCTACGAAAGATTGACAAGCAATCACCAATCAATTATCGGTGAGATTAATACTTGTTTCAGTCTTTGTTGATTACCTGGATATCAACAGAATAATGCAGGAGTGGTTTCAACATCAAAGCCTTAAAAGTTAGTGGCAAAAGTGCAGGTGTTTAACTCAGTACCATGGAAGAATTCTGCATGCACATTCCATCTATTGTTGAAGGGTATCATTGTGTGATAAAAAGATAATGAGTTAAAGGTGGAAAAGTTTCAAAATAACTAACAATCTTATTTTGTTGTAGCACTACCCGTTCTATTTATGGATAATGCACTATCTAATAACTGTAATACATAATAGCAACATAAATAATAAATTTTTGCCACCAAATACAACATCAATATAGATCTACAACGGAAGACAATTATACTTCCGGTATTCGAAGACCTGTACAATAATACTTCCCGTATTGAGTATTCCGTCATGCTGTGTAATCCTGCATATTTTAACAATCCTGTATGATGTCAGAAGTGACAGATTCCACTGTAGTTGTCATCTTTCTTATTCTTAAACATGCATTATGCAAGAGCTAAATCTGCCTATTGCAGGTCTTTCTTTAGGCCTGAAATGTTTTCTAAAGTATTATTTAGACATTAATTAACTGATCCAGGCCTTAATCAATTCTCGAGGGCATCAGATTTCTCCGATGTTAAATGATTAGAATGGTTCAGCGATACTTTGATTTAATCAAATATGGAGGACCGAGACTTAGCTTCGATCAACCAGTACGGTGGTTGAAATTATTGCACACGTCTGTCAAACCTTCAAAGGCTAATATCTTTGCTTGCAATAGAGTAATTTGAATGAAATTTTCAAATTATTCATTTTACATATTATAGCAAGAATGGCTAGTTCTTTATCTTAATCTTACATAAAGTATTTTTAAAGCAATTACTATATTCTTGTTAAGTTATCGTCTCCTGACTGATTCCCACTACCATACCTCAGGTTTTCTTATATGTACAATATAAAGACACCAGAGGATTCTTATTAGTTGGTAAGATAAGCCAGTTAATTAATAAAATGATGGCCCATAATTGTTATCTAAATGTTGACATAGTTTTGGGATATTTAATCTTATATGATACTTTAACACATGTACACATTATTAAAAGCATTTCTTATATTTTTAATCAAAGCACATTGACAACACTCATTCTTTGATTATAATTAAATAAACAAAATAAAACAAGCACTTTTTCAACCGGGATCAAATATTTCAATTAAAGACTTCATACAAGTAAATTTTAGGATCCCCACTCAAAGCATCCCAAATTTAAGAGATAATTAAGTCACCAAATTGGAATATCTGAAGTCTAGCTCTAAAATTCTTTGGATATTAATTATTTTAAATCTTGAGATAATTATGGTGAGATTAGGCAATAAAAAAACTGGTAACAAAAAGTTCTGACCCATTGATCGATTACATAAGATTATGCAAGAAAATTCTAAAATGCATCTATTTAGACTCGAAGACGAACATACACAAAACCTGTGAGTGTTCCAACTAAACCAATCTTCCAATACAATGATCTCCCTTCTGCCGTTGAAAGAAACAGAGCAGAAATACCACCCCATAACATAAATGATGGTAATGTTGATGCTATACTCGTCTTTGATTTTGTTACTTCACCGGGGAATGTTTCTAATGTGGCTCTTGAGTAGAAATATGACATCAATCTGAAAGAAATATTTATATAATATTAAATATAATCCTAATTCTTGAGTGGCATTTAGCTATTGAGCACAATAAAAAAAAAAAAAAAAAAATTCTATGGAAAACAATCACTGAATAAAGCTTGTTTTTGAAACGTTAACACTGGTCAAAACGTGCTATATGTGATTGTTTTCCAAATAAATCGTCATACTGATCAGCAGTGAATATTTGCTAGGCTGCTACAAATTAGAAAAATAACTATAGGTGTTTTAAGTATATCTGGATAAAAAATATTTCCTATTTAGTGTAAATATGGGTATATAAAAGGCATCATTCTGCCCAGGTCAGTTGATGTTATGTAAACAATGCACGCACCCTCAATCCAATGATTGACGCTGCATGATGTGATGCCACATGTAGAATGCATTTGAACTTATAACGGTCAGCCATCTTATACAGAGGTATAAGGAGTTGCTTTCGCAATACCTCTGTGAAACAGATTAATAAATTGTATCGTTATAATCTACATCAATATCATTTCTTCTCAATATTCACAACATACTACTATATACAAGAGACAAAGATTACTTGACATTTAAACAGCCCAATTCTATTGATGAGTGTATTGTCATCAAGCACATATAAAAGTTACATTTTATAAACATACTTTTCCTTTTCTACAAATCGGTCATGTAACCAGCTACGTAAACCATTAATATCCTCTGGTACTTCTTCAATGGGAAATCTCTTCACATGAAGATGAATTTCAGGAACTTTACCACTTAGAAAATCTACAATTTAACATAATAATAAATACTATTGGTTAGTCAACTAAACAAGCAAGAACCTGTTGAACTAATTAGTAATTAAACTAAAACAGTTCTATATTTCACTGCGAGACATGTACCATGACCAAAGTGTTTGTGAGGACCATGCCAAAAGACAGTTGAGACCCACCCCTAGCCCAATACATCATCTACCAAATAACCAAGTGACATTTGAATGCTTGTGGTTTGTTCTGTGACTGTTTTAAATACATTATTGAAGAGATAAAATAGAATGAGCTAGTTTTTCAGTTTATGTCTTTACCTTTCTTTGGTTATTAAATAACTATCAGTGTGACACTACAGTGTTGTTAAATAGATCAATGATGAATTACTTCCCCTTTGTGATTAAGCCCTTTTTTTCGACTTCACGTTGTGATAACTATTTCCAATGTTAAATTAAGACTGGAACACTTTTTACGTTAACTATGTTTTTATATCTTTATAACATCCATAATACAGGAAACTACGTACACAGCTATGACATTAAATATAAGCTAAATATGAGTTCTCTTTCCCGAGCTTGTGTTTACTAGATTACGATTACCATCATTCTCTTTACCCCACCATTTCGTAGGACAAGTTTACTGACGTACCCCCTAACATCATATGGCTTTCCTACGACTTAACAGGGTGCTCTAATCCGAACAATGTTTATTTCCCAGCCTCTCAGCCTAGAGGCTGTTGGTATAATCGACCTTCCCCTGGAAAGGCTCTCAATGATATCTAAAGGAAATTAAACTCACTCTTTCTTATATAAAGATGATACATGCATGAGTCAGTATTCAGCCCCGGGAAATTGACCAGGTTCTTCCTTTCTCGGATTGGTCGGTTGCAAAGAAAGCTACCATGGATTTCAACACAGTGTACTTAAATGGGCACCTAGGAAGACAGTTGCCCGTGTGTCTAACGCTTGGGATTACCATGATGTCATTGCCCGATTTTACCAGACTTTATTCTTGTTAGCCTAGTTCTTGTTGTCAGTGGTACTAGCTAACGACGACAATACATTAACCAGAACTTCTTTCATAGAGAACTAAGATAACCTCTACTGTATATAGGCCCTATTATATCAGTATCGCCTAATTCTCATCTGGGGTAAATTATTTCGATTAGTGTGAAAAGCCAAATAACTTCAACGGGAGCATCCATGATAATTCTTTCAGTTTTTGTTTTTACTTTTTAATTTACCTGGCATTCCAGCTGCAGGGATTCGTTGTCCGTCTTTATTTAATGTATTACTATAACCAATTGTTACATCATAAACAGCATCTAAAGATGCTCGAAGATTACTTAAACCAACATGTACAGCTTTATGTCTTGGTGTCAAAACATTACTCAACAGAGCAAATCCTGAAAATAAATCATTATATTATTCCTACATTATCCAGAAAATCTCTTATAAGAATGTTATGAGCTAAAAATGTCAAGATCTTTTGGTTATAAACATACATTGTCAGTTTTATCAAAATCGCATAAAAATTGTAACCTCTAGAATGTCCACAACCTTGGTATTATTATGTATATATTTGTCAAGTTCAGCATCCCAAGAAAACACCATCAACTGTGATTGCATGGTAAATTGTTAAGGGAATTAAAAAAGAAATAAAATTTCACTTCATTGCTGAGTAATTTTATTAGCTAGAATGTGTCTCTATCCCCAGGAGCTTTTGGGGGCGGCCCCTGGAGTCTCGTCTAAAGTCATAGGATGGTAGCCCCCCCCCCCCACTAATCGAGAATTGCTTCCGCCGGCCCTGCCAATTTTTAAGATGATCTATTCAGAATTGCAGACTGTATATGATAAACACAAAAATTGGGCGTGGCTCTGCCCCTGGGGGTCGGGACCTGCACCAAAATCACTAGTTGCCGTCCTTAGACTATAAGGAATACATATGCCAAGTGCCAAGATGATCCATTAAAAATTGTGACCTGTAGGCGACCCACAGAGAGACACAAATATTGGGAGTTGCTCTGCCCCAGGGGGCCGGGGATGCACCTAAAAATAATAAGAGTTCATACTTAGGGTATAAGGAATAAGTATGAAAAGTTTTCAAGATGACCAATTATAAGAATTGCCGCCTGTAGGCGACACACAGAGACAGTAGAGAAATTGGGCATGAGGAATAAGTATGCAAAGTTTAAAAACAATCCATTAAAAATTGCGGTGTGTAGGAGACCCACAAACACACACAGTGGCGACGGCAATATAAGTCCACATTCATCCACATTATGAATGTGAAAGTATAAAAATAGATAAGTGAGGCTAATTCTCGAATGACCAGTACAGTGGTTTCAATCAATGCACACATCTTGTCAAAACTACAACCATTGATAACTTTGCTCAAAAAAAAGTAATTTGAATGAAATTTTCAATATATTTATTTTGCATTATCTATTTTTTAAATATTACTAGCAGGATACCCGGCTTCGCTCGGGAGTCATAACTCCGAAACCGGAAGTGGTAGCCTAACGCCACCTGGTCTATGTTACTCCCCGGTCCGAGCTACCCATATACCCCAAATTTCAGACTCGGGGCAGACCTAGTGTAGCCGCCAACCCCGAACAGACCGGCTTCGCTCGGGGGCATAACTCCGAAACCGGAAGTGGTAGACTAACGCCACCTGGCCTATGTTACTCCCCGGTCCGCCAACCCCGAACAGACAGACTTCGCTCGGGGGTCATAACTCCGAAACTGGAAGTGGTAGACTAACGCCTCCTGGCCTATGTTACTCCCTGGTCCGAGCTACCCCTATACCCCAAATTTCAGACTCGGGCCAGACCTAGTGTAGCCGCCAATCCGAACAGACCGGCTTCGCTCAAAGGTCATAACTCCGAAATTGGAAGTGGTAGACTAACGCCACCTGGCCTATGCTACTCCCCGGTCCGAGATACCCCTATACCCCAAATTTCAGACTCGGGGCAGACCTAGTGTAGCCGCCAACCCCGAACAGACCGGCTTCGCTCGGGGGTCATAACTCCGAAACCGGAAGTTTTAAAATACAATTTTTTTGAAGTGAGACAGCATAATGCCAAAAAATATCCATTTTTGGGGCATGTTTATTGCTGTAAATCAACAACGAACATATATACTGAGCGCCATGGAAAACACATCACTTTTTTTCCCAAATATTTTATTAATAGGTGGTTTAGTATGTATAATATTATGCAATACTATGAACTATTGTTTCACACAATGCTCCTAAAAGCAAAAAATATCGGCCCGTGTGCACAAAAAAAAATTGCACGAGATGCACATGAAAATCCCAATATTCACGAGCAGCATTGTGTGTGAACCCTTTAAAAGCATATTTTCAACTTAATGTGCAGTACATGAACTGTGAAACGTAAATCTGTCGTAATTTGTTGTTGGACGTGTGAAGGAATCAAGCTAGAGATGCCGAGAGTTACTGAAAATCAACGGAATGAAGCCATGGGAATGTCCAGGGCTGGCATGTCTACACGTGCTATTGCCAGACACTTCAGTTGTCATCAGTCCACTATTGTAAGGTTGGTGGAACGTGTTCGAGTTACTGGATCAACACGTGACCGTCAACGTCCTGGTCCACAACGCGTTACAACCCAGGCTCAAGACCGCTACATCCAGGTCACTCATCTGCGTGACATTTCGCCCAGCGACTCGAACAGGTGCAGCAGTCGTCGGAAGACAAGGACCAGTAAGTGCCAACACCGTAAGACGTCATCTAAAACAAGTAGGACTCCGTGCACGACGACCTTATGCTTGAGATATCCTCAGGGATCATCACCGTCAGCAGCGTTTGATATGGTCTCAAGGACACCAGACATGGAGAAGAGTAGACTGGCAAAGTGTGCTCTTCAGTGATGAGAGTCGCTTTCATCTTTATCACGCTGATGGCCGTCAACGTGTGTGGAGACGTCTTAAGGATCGTCTTGCAGACTGCTGCGTCTTCGAAATGAATGGATGGGGTGAAGGAAGTGTAATGGTTTTGGGAGGCTTCACATTTCATCACCGGACCGCTCGACACATTTGCAGGGGTCGCGTTAATGCTGTAGCCTACCGTGATGATGTCTTGCAACCAATTGTTGTTCCAATGTTTCGAGCGCACCCACAACTTCAGCACTTCCAACAGGATAATGCACATCTGCATACTGCCCGTTTTATTAGGACTACCTGGCTGCTAACAACATCAATGTCTTGGACTGGCCAGCCATGTCTCGGGACATGGCACCGATAGGGCATGTCTGGTATGAGATTGGACGCCGTCTGTATCGGAGACCACAGATGCACACCATTGCTGCTTTAGAAGTTGCTCTTGTCCAAAAATGGAACAATTTGCCCCAGGCCTTCTTTCAAACATTGGTAAATTCCATGTGACGTCGCTGCACAGGGTGCGTAAGAGCCCGTGGAGGACACATGCGCTACTGACATCTGTGTCGTACTTTTGGTTTTGACCCCTTTGACTTTGTACCGTTGATTACAGATTAAACATCCATAAGTGTACAAATGTGTTGTTATTGATGTGTTCCCATTTGAATATTGTTCACAATAAGAAGCAAAATAAATAAGATATGTTTACAGGATCATTTTGTTATACGAAAAACTAAGTGATGCGTTTTCCATGGCGCTCAGTATATATTGACTTGAAATTTGGTGTATTTAGGAGAGGTCATTATTACAAATGTTGTATATAAGAAATGAACTGTAAATTCTCTAGGTTGTTTCCAAACTGTATATAACATCAAAAAATTGAAAACTGTACAATCTGATTAAAATACAGATCTATATTTCGTTTCGTTTTTTTTATACATTTGATGGCCTACAATACATGAAGATCTGACCAGTTGTTTTGGGGGACGCGTCACAGGTCATACGAGCGGCTTTTGCCCCTATGACGTCAGATATTTGATTAACCACAGTTCTGTGCAACTCACACCAAAAGCTCGCCGTAACAGACCGTTTCATTGGCTAATCCCTCACATCATCCAGAACATGTAAAGACAAGGCTGACCTTAAAAATATCTCTGTTTCGCCTAACGCGACCGACTAACTAAAACCACCCCCGACTTAAATTATTTCATTGCACTTTTCCGCGATCTTTTTATTTTATTTTGTGTGTCAACCTGAAATATATCACGAGAGTTATTTCCCTTTACTATGGCTATGGTTTGATTCATAACTGAAACTGGTTGATCAAGACGAAAGCGTCATAGGTGTCGCTTCTCAACAAAATGGTTGCAGACGAAAGCATGTCCATTCCCACAAAATGATTCTGCCTCAATGTCTGTGGGGCGTCGTTGTAAACATGACGACGATATTTTCAATATCCGTTTTCGAGAAAAATGAAGGCACAACCCGCACGATCGTTAAAATCATGTTGAAGGAGTTTCGCACTTCAGGTTCGTGGCAAATCGTGTGCGAGTCGTGCATCACGAAAAATCCCGATGTCAGACCCAAAATTCATTAAACAAAATTAATGAATCTGTACAGCTAATAAGTTTTCTGTATTGATTTCTCTGACTTTAAAAAAAAAAATCTGAAGAAAAAAAACGACCTACCGACCCTTCTCCTCGATTGTGGGTCGGGTTTGGTGAAACAAAGATATTTTTAAGGTCAGCCCAAGTAAAACGAAATTTTGAACTATAAAAAATGGAACGAAACAGGATCTGTGTTTTTATCAGATTGAAAATGGGACAAATACTGTGTTTTACCCGAAACCTCCCATAATGCCCTTTAAGTATCAATGAAAATATTACCCTCTTCTTTAGCAAACTGTTGACTCTTAGCAATTGTTTCTGGTAATTCTGGATTGAATCTAGTTCCTTCAGGAAAAACTACCATCCAGGTCTAAAAAAAGAGCGTCATATTCATATACTAACAAGAGATGTATACAGTTTCTAAAATATTAGCAAATAATAATTGTCTAACAGTCCAAGGTATAAATACAACAGATTTCACCATCTATCCTTTAAAGGGGAAGACAAACAATTCTCAACCAGGTTTCCATAAATCTTAAATATATATTCATATATAATACCCTCTGTAAAAAAAACCAAAACGTTTTTGTAATTGAGAAATACATTTTTATTAAAACCAGAAGTGACGTAGTTGGTTGAACATGATCACTGGTCTCTATAGTAAGCATACAGATTTGGCCTAAGTTTACTGCTGAATTTTGTTTACGTGTCGTCCTTTGACCAACAAAAATCTGATCAAATGGGCGGTTTATTAGGATATTACCAACACGAATTTATGTTTTTTTAACGTTTAGTACACAAAGCCGTCATGTAAATTCATTCATACTGAACAGTAGGCGGTGACCCAATTCATGCCACATGGCTAATTGTTTATATCACATGGTTTGTTTGACAGCTTGCAAGTGACATGTATTCCGTCTTCTTCGATGTTTTTGTGCTTGCTGACAGTGTTTTTCAAAATAAACAGATCAAAATTATGGGCATGTGAGACATATAATATAGTACATTTTGGCACATAATGTCGATGTGAAGACTTTTCCATTCTTTCTTCCATTTCCTCGCTTACAAAAACATTTTTGATTCTTTGCTTGTGTTACAGAGGGGATTATTTATCAATACATATTTAAGATTTATGGAAACCTTGTTGAAAAACGTTTTTTTTTATTATTTTCTCACCGGTGTGTTATTCCTCTGTAGAACAGACAGACGTTTTGCTGCTTTGGTTTGTTCAAATTTTCCACTTCTCTTTACATATACACATCCATGCTAAAATAGAGTGTATCACATTAGTTATCTGTCTTTGATTAAACAAAATCCTTATAACATTTCACCATATTATTTTGATGCACAAATACCATAAAGCGGTGGACACACTAGCCAAATCATTCAGCCGAATCAATCGGCGTCAAAGTTCGCCTAGTGTGTCCACTGCCATGCGGTTGAATGATTCGCCTGAATCAAACATGTTTGATATATTTGCCTAGTATTTCCGCTTCGCCAAAGCATTTGTCCGAATATAGAATTCATTAGCCAATCACCACTCATATCAAGAAATCACGTGATTGTTTGAAGACATAGACGCCACAATCGACTAGTGAATGGAGCGAAGCATTCGCCTAGTGTGTCCACCCATTTGGGCGCTGACTGTTTCGGCCAAATGATTCGGCTAATGTGTCCACTACTTTAGTACCCAGACAAACAATTAATCGTTTAAATATTAGACCTAGGTTCTAGACCAAGTAAATACCTCATTGTTGCAAATATTGTTTAATTTACCCTGCAACACTTTAAGGTAACAAAATTATCCCCATTAACAATTTTCATCATAAGACATGTACTGGTGGGTAGTCTGGTGCCGAGCTAAAGATCCACATCATGCAGTTATCTACTTATGCAATGTTATCCATGCTGATATATTTTAAGCTCTTTTTTTTACTTTTACATAATATTCACATTTTATTTTAAGGTTGTAGTGTAAGAGGTACTTACCTCTGCAAAATAAAATCCATATAATGGAAAATATTTCAGGCCATCTTTCAAAATATATCGCAAGTTACCAAGGCTACCCTGTCGTATTGCCAACATATCACAAACTACCCAATCCACTGTTTACAAAAACCAAAAAAAAAATCATTTTATTTAAAGCTGAGTTACCAGTAAACAAAACAAACATCCACAGCAATAACATCTTTCAAGCTGTCCATAAAGGATGTTAATACAAAGCAAAATCTTTATACCATATAATATCATGAAAGTGATAAGATTCTATGACATAAAAATGGGAAAATAACTATATTGTTGTAATCAGATGATACTTTTTGCCGTTAAAGTGTTCACAAGTTTTTGCAATGTGAGCAAGTCTAGAGATCATTCTTGAACTTGGATAGGATTCTTTATATCATTAATGTGAATGATGCATATAAATTTCAAGCAGATTGGATCATTTTCATTGCTAGAGGATTTTACACAGTAAACAAGGGCTTTAACTGAGCATTGAACATTAATTGTTTCAATAATCCAAACAATATAAATAAATTCCAAGTAGATCGGGCAATGACTTGTGTCACTAGAGCCAAGAGGGATCACAATATTTTACAAAGCAAACAAGAGCCTTAACTCAAGAAATAATTTGCTTTAATTGCCAAATAGCAGATGTACACATAAATGCTTACTTGTACACTGATGATTTGAAATGTAAAAGACTTTCTCTTTCTTTTTCAATACTGCTTCTACATCACCATACAAGAAAATCTTTAAAAAAATTGAAATGATAACAGATCAGCCTATTTTCCACCTGACATACATTTATACTGCCGTAAATTACAGCTATTACTTTGCTTTAGTGTCTCTGTCAATGAGATCCCAGTGTTCACCAAAAAAAGTTCATCAGGATTTCCTGTAGTGGTTCCCCATTGTCAGTGATGCAGGCCCTCCTGGCAAGGGATGCAATACCTAGGTCCAGTGTACACATTGGCGTGCACATAAAAGAACCCTTGGCAGTTGGAATTTGGTTAAGAGTAGGCCCTAGTGCTATTGTCCAGGCAGTATTTCTCTCAAAGAACACTGTGTGGAATATGCTCGTCGTCATTAGCCCAGTCGGAGCAGAACAGTAGAACGTTAAATTCCCATTTCATTTCACTTTTCTTATATATTGCAACTAAGAAGAAAACTACATTTCAACAACATTTATAAGTGTACAGTGGTAAGAATTCTGTTCTGAAAATGAGTGACGGTCCAGATATTTATTATATTTTATATTTTACTTTCCTTATTTCACAGGACAAGATTTGTGCACTTAAGGTCTGTGGGATTGCATGCCTGTATTTTCTAAGCATCGAATCCGTTTTCAAAATTAGTATACTAATCCTAACTCGGTATATCAATAATCAATTATAAATACAGTTAAGTTGCTACATACAAGAATTTTTTTCACATCTAACTTAAAAGGTCACTTTCAATGTCAATCAATAAAAAACAATTTCATTGGCTGACACTGACCCATGGCCCAGAGTTGACTCCATGATCTCCAAATATAAAAAAAATGATAACAATTGTCATTATCTTACAGATAAGATTTCTCGAATTATGCAAGAATTATTATCATAGTTCTGGTGTCATAGATCTGGTTTGGTCCTGGTTCCTTATGCATGGGACTCAAATAAAAATGCATCAGTTACAATTACATATTATCTTTTTATTCCCCAGTAAGCCAGTTTTTATATGGAATCTATATAAAAGATAAGAATTGATAAATCATGTTACTTCCATATGTTTTTGGGTTTTTTTCATTTTATAAAACAACCTTGAGTTAATGGGAGCCACGGTGGCTAAGTGGGTCGTCACATGTTCGATCCCTGCACTGGTCGAGAAAGTTCATCTGGATTTTCCGACACAGTTTCCCCTTGTTAGTAGTGGGGGACGGAGGGCCTGATAAGGACAGCTATCTGGGTGTTTAGATGGGACGAAAACCTGAGGGCCTGTGTATACATTGGCATGCACATATAAAATCCCTTGGCAGTGGGAATTCAACATAACAGTAGGCCATAGTATAGTGCCACTGCCTGGGCAAAATTTCCCTCATAGCGTACAGATGGCGTATGCCCCTCTTCATTACCCCAGTTGGGGTCGAATAGTAGGACGTTAAACCCCATTTCATTTAATTTTTATTTCCCAATGGTTTATTTTGGGCAAATCTTTGATTTGGTGTTGTATTTCTTACATATTTTTCTTTTCATATTCAGTAAAATGGACGTAAATTAATTAAACTCAATTGTACCTGAACACCCGTATAATGTTCGAAGAAAAATAGAAGGAATCTTTGATAAGTGGAATAAAGCATATCATCACCGCGTCTATAGAAACGAGATGGGAGGATTGCTGTCAAAATACGCCATGTTGTCCACACGGTTAAATATGACGGGGCAGTACCCAGCATAATTGCTGTCGGGGCAAACCATTTCAGGGCTTGTAAATAAAGAATTAACGACAGTAGCATTGTAATTAATTCGTCCTCCCTTACAGAACTTCGACATGTGCCGACAACGGAAGCATGCGTTTCTTGATTGATAGCGCATGCGGCATAAATGACCCTTGACCGTGAATGGATTATGACATCATAACATAAACAAATACACGTGGAACGAGAACGACCATCAGTTCGCACGACCCTAGAGAAAGATATATTTCTCAGATCGTACAAAGATCTAGTATTGTGTCATCAGCTCACAGGTTTGGAAGTAAAATCGAAAGTCGTCAAAATGAAGAAAAAGGGAAAGAAAGGGGAAAATGACCGATGTCAAACACCAACAGAACATCCGAGAAAAGAGAGTCATGGCCCAATGGATTTGTTAATGAAATTAACCCACAAGAAAATGGTATATTTTTTTCTATTTTATTTATTTAAATTAGCTTATTAATAATCTATACAGAATATAATCTAGATACTTAGATATAGATCTATGTAGACTTCTAATCTTTTGAAAATGTGTAACAAAAAAACAAAACAAAAAATTTGATAATGATAAGCCCAGTTCGAATTTACCACAGTTTTTCAAGGGGTGCATGCATAGAATAGATCTAAAATATTTAAAAAAAAGAAATTCTTAGAGGGCCAAAAGCAGCCAATGGGCATTTCTGATGTCTAAATTTTTTGCCTCTCCCCATTTAGCATTTGATTAAAACTTTTAATGAACAGTACCTCGCTCTGCACTTTATTCCACCAATTTGAACCAGACAGAATTCAATCTTGTCCCCAATCTACTAAAACTGATGTTCCTTAGTTAGATTCACCTTCAGGTCTAATTACTTTATATAATTTTTGTTTTTGTTTTATTTCTTTAAAAAAAAAAGCCAACAATACAAAATAAATTGTATTTTATTTCCAGTCTTCGGGTTCAGCAGTTATTCCCAGTAATTCAGAATCTTCTAGTCCTAGTTATGAAAAACATAATACCATTGAAAGTGACCATTTGGGTAAGTTTATTTTCAAAAATTCAACATCTGTTGTGCACATGGGAATTATGGGTAATTATTGAGGTTGCTAATAAAATAAAGATTGATTATAGACCTTATGACATTTATAAACAATTCGGTCCAAAATGTATTTGAATCAATGAATTCTAACTTAAACATACATTATGCAAGAGCTAAATGTACATATTGCAGGTCTTTCGAATCTTTAGGCCTGAAATGTTATCTAAATTATTAATTAGACATTAATTAACTTATCCAGACCATAATCAACTCTTGATGTCATCTCTAGGCTGCGATATTTACTGATTAGGATCCGATCTACTGCTCTACGCTCGTTCATGATTAAATCAAGAAATGGGTAATCGAGACTATGTACTTTATCATACAGAGTTTAGTAATGGTGATCGAGGCTAGGCTCAAAAATTCAATCGCTAAATTCTCGGTTCAGAATGGATCAATTTGACTGAAATTTTCAGCAAATTCCCTTTACATTATCTAGTTCTTATCTCCCACATTGAAATGTGGTCGTATATTGTTGTCGCCCCCATCCGTCCGGCCGGCGGTCTGGCGGTCCGGCGTCCACAATTGCTTGTGGACACTCTAGAGGCTAAAGTTAATATCTGATTGACTTTAAATTTATACACAGTGTTTAAGGTCATGAGAGGAAGAAGCCTATTGATTTTCAGCGATTTCTGATAATTACTGCCAGAGTTATGGACCTTGATCACTTCAAAAAATCTTGTGGATGCTCTACAGGCTAAAGTTAATATCCGATTGACTTTAAATTTATACACAGTGTTTGAGGTCATGAGACCAAGATTCCTATTGATTTTCAATGATTTCCGATAATTACTGCCAAAGTTATGGCCCTTGATCACTTTGCAAAATCTTGTGACGCTCTAAAGGCTAAAGTTATCATCCGATTGACTTAAGATTGATACACAGAGTTTAAAGATCTTGAGACGAACAAGTATATTGATTTTCAATGAATTTTTATGACTTGAACAGTTAAATCCATGATATTAAAAGCTTTGTATACAAAACGTTAGCATGTTCAGAACTTTAAAAAAAACAAACAAATTCTAATAGTTTTCTGATAATTACTTCGTGAGTTGTTGCTCTTAATCAAATTTTAGTGTATTATAAATGTTTCATTACCGAAAAAAGTAAAAATATGTGACAACTCTTGTTGACTGCCCGGACGATTTAGCTGCTGTGGGCATATGTTTCGTTGCCTGGCAACCTATCTTTAACTATTTTAGTGTGAACTGCCAGCTCTTTATCTGATCTGCCATAATGTATCTTTAAAGTTAGATGCATGATTTGCATTGTTTGGAAAATATCAAATTTCTCACAGCTTAATTCATGCTAATATGTATTATTTTTTGGACTGATAGAGATTCCTCTTTCACAATATTGTAGTTTGCAATGGGATTCTGTAGGGTTAAAATCATTGGTTTCTATTGATATCTCACTTTTGAAAAAAACATGTAAATCACCCTGGTTGTGCATTTAATGCACATGCAGTCTGCTTATATTTCTCTCAGAATGATTTTCATACACCCACATTTTCATGTGGACGTATATTGTCAATGCCCCTGTCTGTCTGTCCGTCCATCCACAATTGTTTGTGAACAGTCTACAGGTCACAATTTTTATCCGATTTCAATGAAACTTGAAATATAGGTTTATCACCCTAAGATCTCGGTTCCTTTCGATATTGGCATGTATCGGACAGTAACTTCATGGATTATGGCCCCTGATTGTCCGAAAAATCACGTTTTTAGCTTGTGAACACTGTAGAGGTCACAATCTTTATCCGATTTGGTTTAAACTTGAAATGTATGCTTATAACCCACAGATTGTGGTTCCTTTTGATATTCACGCATATCTGACGATAACTTCCTGAATTATGGCCCCTGATTGTACGGAAAATCACTTTTTAGCTTGTGGATCCTATAGAGGTCATAACTTTTATCCGATTTAAAAAAACGTATTATTATATCAACGTTACACCCTAAGGACGACTGAGTTCGAATTTCGTGAAAATCGGACCAAAACTGACAGACAAAATGTCCTCCCTTCGTTCTCAAAGATCTTGGTTCCTTTAGATATTCACCCATATCGGACCGTAATTTCCTGAATTATGGCCCTGACTGTATGAAAAATCGAGTTTTTAGTTTGTGGACCCTATAGAGGTCATAACTTTTATCCGATTTAAAAAAAACGTATTATTATATCAACGTTACACCCTAAGGACGACTGAGTTCGAATTTCGTGAAAATCGGACCAAAACTGACAGACAAAATGTCCTCCCTTCGTTCTCAAATAGCGTAAAAATATGGTATATCAAGGTTGTGGACCCTATAGAGGTCACAATTTTTATCCGATTTTGTTGAAACTTTAAATGTAAGTTTATAACCCAAAGATCTCGGGTCTTTTTGATATTCGCGCATATCGGACCGTAACTTCCTGAATTATGGCCCCTGATTATACGAAAAATCAAGTTTTTAGCTTATGGACGGACCCTAAAGGGGAAATAGCCATTACACCCTGTTAATGTTGGTGCCATTTATATACACAGGTATATGTAGAGTTTTCCAAGAATCAACCCATCGTTGACTTAACACCAAGGGCAGACAGGCTCAATAGAACTGAAAAGAATATGCCAGACACTTTACATGTTGGGTTTGGGAAGTTTTTTGTTTTTGTTGGGTTTTTTTTTATTTTTAATCATTTGACCAAGTTAAGAATCTGATTCACTCCCTCTTTCATTAGATTTGCAGGAAAGTCAAGAAGAATGGTATGAGGAACTTAGTGATGACCACACATCAGCATTTAAAGAGGTATAAAAATGACCAAACACTACTATTTAACATGACAATTCTTTTAAACCATTACAGGCAAGGGGGTATTATAGCCAAAGTAGTCACACATCCATGGGCACGTGATCCATTTATCACCAACTCTTAAAATCATTTTTAAATGGCATTGAAAATAATAACGATGGACCTGAATAAAAACAATTATTACTCTAAATATAAACTTATGGACAAATTTTGCGTCCATTTTACTCTGTACAATTCAATTCAAAGGGACATTCTACATATAGAATAATATGCAAATTCTTATGTTTAGAAGCAACTGAATATTGTCTCTTTCATTATTTCATACTATTTTGTAGGTGTTTGATATGTTAGATTCAGCACATACTGGTATGTTAAATGCAGATAATCTGTATGAGGGATTAAGAAGAGTAGATAGTGAAATAACTAAAGAAGAAGTGCAAGATGTTTTAAAAACTTTAGATAAAGATGGAAATGGGGTGATAGACTTTGATGAATTTCTGATGCACATTACTCAGCAAGGTTCTGATGATGGGGGTATGTTATAAAACTGTATCATAAAGGCATATTAATGAAGACTCGAAATTATACAGTACATATTTCCAAGCATAGAAAAACTATATACATCTATCTGACCTATTTAATACTTTTGCCCTACTTGGGGGCTCCATCTGTTGCCAAAACTTTGGCTTATAAATCAGACTAGAGTTGTTCACAACAACACATACTATCTACAGATTTTCTTAATTTGAAAGGAACATTACATTTAACAATAAGGGGTGGATCAGCGTGTACAAGGGCTGGCTGTACAAAGTCAAGTTTATTTTTCTACATAGTCCACTTCAAGGTGTACACACTTTTGCAAATGATGTTGCAAGGCCTGGATGCTGGTCAGGAAGAAATTTTCTTCAGCTGACATGACGTCATTATTACTAGGAAAATGATGATGACCGGCTTGTTCCTTTCTCATTTTTGGAAACAGGTCTCATCCATGATTACAAATATGTCCAAAACATTATCAGGATCTGCTTCAAAATGGTGCAGATTGTCACGGGACGTCAGGAATCTGACATGTTTCTGATCCAAAGTCAAGAGCTTTGGCACCCATCTTGCAAAACTTTTTGTCATTCCTAACCCGTTGGCAATAATATGCTCAACCCTCGCATGAGAGATGCCCACGTTTCTGATCCACAGTCAAGAGCTCCTAATCTTACAGAAACTTTTGTCATTCCTAACTCATTGGCGATAATGTGCTCAACCCTCTCCTGTGATTTTCACAACACTAGTAGTATTTTGTGTGGTCAATCGTCTGATCAGCTATCACCATGTCATGCACCTGGGTATTGTGTTCTTGAATGTTTGTTGCTGATAGTCTTCCAGTATGTGGGTCATTGTCAAGGCTCTCTCTGCCACTCTTTAATTCTGCAACACACTTCTTTAATGTGGAAAAGGATGGGGTATCATTCCCTAAAGTGGAGACCATATCAACATTTATCTGTGTTGGGGTTAGTCTTTTCAGTTGTAGGTACTTGATGACTGCCCTATAGTCAGTTTTGTCCATTTCTGGTGATTTCAATGGGTATGTTGCGACCCATTTGTATCCATTTCTAGGTGCCAAAGAATAGCGATTTAGCTCCTTTAACAAGAATGGAAACAGACATGATACAAGTATATTTTAATTATTTCTTTTGTAATTACAGGCAACAGCGGTGATAGTAAGCCTAAAGGTTACACTAAACGACAACGATTATTTATCTCAGCTTTGAAAAAATTCAACATCATGTCTGAACTATGTAAACCACAAAAAGTCCACCAACCTCACGTTTTACGGCACTACACGGCAGGAGTTCGCTTAATCGGTCTAACAGACAAACAAATTGCCATCAAGTTAAAAAAAATGCAGAAGGCAGGAAAAAACATCAACTCTCCATATGCAAAACCATTAACTTTTGTTATTCCAAGTGGAAGCACAAATCAGATCCAAACTCTCCGAACAACAATTGGATTAAAAACCTCAAACGCACTCCCTGATTCAGAAAACAAACGTAAACAGCCGCCTAGCCTGCTTTTGTCTGGTCTTAAATGTGGAAGAAGTCAAGCTGATATGGAGAAGGAAATTCAGTCTTTTGTTTCAGTATGTATTATATAATATATATTTTTGCTGTAATATTTATTCATAGTGCATGTACGTTGTGTGATGATTCTCCCTCTTGTACAGATTGTAATCTGCGCTGTTATCTTGCACGGAATTGAAAAATTAAATGTAAATGAATTATATATAAACACTCCAGACGACACATCAAATTCGATACATAAATATATTTAAGATTGATTGTCAGTTTAATAAAGTTTCAAGCTAAGTCAACTGGTTGTTTGCAAGGGCTACTACTAGTGTAATCCTTTCATGACAAACAATACATTTCAATATTGACTTGATTAAGCACAGTATTTTTTTTAATTAGGGTACCTTTAAATTAAATGCAAGATTACGGTCTCTAAAACTACCACATGCAGTTGATATTTTGGCCCTTGAAAAGCCAGGTAAGTTACATTGAATCCTTTTTTAATGTCAGACACGTTCATCCTTATTGCTTCAATAACACATGATACCACATTACTTTTAATTATAGTGATTTCACCTAAATTTGCAATTTATGTGTTACTGAATTAAATTTTAAAGTGCACATAAGGTCACCAGACGAAAATTTCTGTTCTTGTTGCCAGTATTTACTACATGAACTTTGGGGCAAGTTCACACCAATCTGATTAAAATTAGACTAAGCAAAGTGCCAATTTTGAGAATTTTTATACTAGATTATCACAAAATTATACATTAATTACAAATATACAGTAAAGTAATGTGTGTTGTTGACCATGACTTTATAAAATTGAAAAATAAAAATTATATAAATGGACAACACTTGGAGGAAACCCTTTCCTCCCGGGTAGGGAGTGAAATGCGTGCTAATTGAACTACCTAGACTAACTGGTCCATTGCAGATGGACATATGCTATGTAATGTGCTATGCGGGAAATTTACCTGGACAGCGGCACTCTGGCCTGCTTTTATTTTGAATTCCGTCAATGATTCTTTTACACGAATGCCATTGTGTACGCAGAACCTCTGGACGCCCTATCATGAGTGTACTAAAAGGGATTCTTTTCCCGGGACAGTGGCAATGTGTAAACAGGACCGCAATTTTTGTCCCATCTGAACGACTAAACATTGTACCTTGCCATGCCCTCCAATCTGCACTAAGAACCGTCTCAATCAAACGGTAGCAAACCTCCTGATTAGCGATGTAGCACCTTACTCACTGAGCCACCATGGCTCTTTTGAAAAAATAAAAGTAAGATTAGATTTACAAAACGGCTCAAATCTTCTTAACAACACTGTATATCTTCAAATTAAAAGACAATTGTTTTTGTTTAAAACAGCCCAACAAGAGAGCTTTAGTTTTAATGGTATTCAATGAAGACGTCATGTAGACAAAAGACATGTCATATAAATTCGATGGCAAACAATTACATACTCAAATGACTTATTTTCACTGTATAAGCCAAAACACATATTTTGGTAAACATTTAAATTTATAATCTGATTTTGGTAAAATGTTTAGAATATGCACCAAAAGACTCAATTTATCGTTTGCCATTGACATTTTACCTGATTTCAAGTCTTACACTATTTTAAAAAAACACTTCGATTTTATGACGTCACTAAAAAAAAATCTAGGTCAAATATTAAAATTCTAAACGCACCGATCAATTGCAAATTAATTGTTTTTGCTTTCCAAAAATATGACGATATTGAAAATTGGATTAAAACTGCAACACGAGTAGGATTTTAAAGATTGACTTATATTTTCAAAATGGTTGATAGACTACTCGTATTGACAAATATTTTTAAATAAGGCAAAATTAAAGAATTTGTAAAGCTGACTTTATCTTCAAAGGGGAGATAATCGGAAAATTTTTGTTGACATTTTTGGCTTAATCCACCCATTTGTAATGTATTTTGAAAGTTTTAAGTCGTAATCTTCAAAAATAATAAAGTTACGCTCAGAATTTTCACTTTTGAGCATAAAATTGGGCCGTACGCATGCTTCGTAGAGGCCAAAATGCCCCAACATAAAAATTGAATAACACGAACATCTACAAATTGGTGAAAATCAACATTCAAATTGGTTGAAAAACAAAAAAGTTTCCTTTGATATCTAATATTGGACTATTTTCGTCGATGACGTCACTTCCTGTTATCATTTTTAAAGTTTTAGTTATTCATTCACGATTCCAATAATCCGAACAAAAGCAATAGTTTTCTGGTATAAAAACTAATAATAATCTTTACAAAAACTATATTCGTAGTAGAAGTCGCATATATTGACCTCGCGTATAAACGACTTTGCCAATTATCAAAAACACTCTTAATCCCCTCAGGGGCCAGTGATGTCACAGTGATCAAATGCATATACGGAATGTTGGTTGCAGCATAGGTAACTACAGCATAGGGTATGTTTGTGATCGAGAGTGTCTTTACTTTGGACGGAAGAGAATCAACAGCACATTATGTACCATTTCTTTGCTTGAATTGCGACAACTCTCAACTACACAAGGATAATGTGTCATTTTAAAATTTACTCTAACATATTCCAGTCATAAGTATGTAAACAATTACAATACAAGACGAGAAAGGTCAGCTCTTCAAAAATGCTTTGAATTATAGTGATTTGTAGCTTACACATAGGTAATTATAATCGGGTAATGATTAGGTCAGTAAGCATGTAACTAATTGAACAGTCAATACAAACTAGTCGACTGGTGGTGTGTATGGTTAGTGATAAGGCCTTAATAGTGTATATTGTATGTGTGGTCCATGTGAAGTCACCAGCCAATTAACCGGATTACGACTGTAATTTTTAAAAATTTTAAAAGCATTTTCGCATGTCTGATACTAAAACGCTAATATGTCGAATTCTTTAAATCAGATTGCTGTGAGCTTGCCGTAAAGTGTATATATAGCCACTGGGTATAAGTACAGAATATTTCGTCTGGTGACCTTATGTGCACTTTAATATTCATAGTCCTAGGCCCAATTTAGACTGTCTGCTAAAATAAAAAGCCATACATTTTGGCAGTCGGTTAATAATAACCATTTAAAAAAGAATGTAAAAGTTATTAATTTAAAAAGTCTGTAGGGCATATCATATACTGTTATACCCAACCCCCATCACATGCGGTTATGTTGTATCTGCCTTTTATTCTATTATATCATGTTTTTATTTGCCCACACTGAAATGCGGTCACATATTGTCATCACTACCATCCATCCATATATCTGTCGTCCACAATTGGTTATAACACTACACAGTATATGTATTTAGGTTCATTTTCAACAATTTCGGATTATTTCAGAGTTATTGCCCTTCTTGTGGATGCTCTGGGGACTAAAGTTATTGTCAGAGTGACTTGAATACATCCACAGTGTTCAAGTTCATGAATTTATACACAGTGTTAATATGTTCATGAAACAAAGAATACTGTCAGTATTGTAGGAGTTATTACCCTACGTCTGATGTATGCTCTACATGTAGAGGCTAAAGTTAATACATGGGTGGACCTTGGCTTTCCATACCAATTAAACGACCAGGCATACTTTCTCTGTCAGCCTCCAGACACTACACTCTGAGAAATAAGAAACTCAAAGGTTCTTCTTGGGCCAATGCTGGGATTCAAACCCAGAATATTCTAGTCGAGAGTTCCCTACCACTCTATGGCATTATTCATGTTTTCTATTTTACATTTAACCCTGTAGATGGAGAGAAATCTGAACTAAATGCTCAAGTGCCAGAGAATATTAAACCTCGGAAGAAAGGAACAGGTAAAGTTATATTCAGTTTAGGAACTGATCACTATAAATTAAGTATTTATATATATTCACAAATTATTAAGTCAGTACTCCCATAACAAGCCTGGAACCAAGGCACATCAGTCACAATGTCGGGCACAATCCGTTTGGTGTCATAGATATATTAGCAAGTGCAGGGGGACTGCACCACACATAATTACAAAAAACAAATCCACGGACAAGACACAATACGCAGAAATCACAAATAAATGTACATATCAGGTTAAGTGAATGGATCCGGGTGGGCTAGCCTTAAGTGTCCACTGTGCTGTACAGTCCCAGGCCTTTTGTGGTACAGACTTTCCTCAAAAATGAAAACTAACAATCAGGAATATAACCTAGAGAAAAACATATTTGTAATACTAGTACGAGTCATGATCTGCTATATGCCACATAGAATATGAATGTAAGCATATTGAAGTAAAAAATCGCATATACAAGTAACCGTATAGGTGAAATGTTTAAAAAAGCCAGGTAGTCTAAAACTAAATGGTCTACGCTACAGTGAGAAACATTTTAAGTGTTCAAAAGAACTGAGGTGTATTGACTACAAAGTTAGGGCATATGTCCGAGAGAAAGTGTAATCTGTCTCGAAGACAGTCGTCTGCTGAGTGAATAATGTGACGTAAAAGGCGGTAGTCTGTCAAATGACGTCAAGAGTTAAATGTGATAAAAACCAACAATAAAATGGGTGATAATCCAGATAAGACAACGTCAAAAGGTTAAACTGTCAATTGCACAAAATATAACAAGTAATACACAAGAAAGGCAAACCAGGTATGTTGAAGAAATTGTACAATGAAAGTGTATCAATATTAAGGCATAAAATAAGGGCGATAATCCAGAATTAGGAAACTGCAGAAAATTAAAAATAATATTAAATTAGATCATTATTCAATATGAAGTCGGTTATATACTAACAAGAAATGTCAAACTTGGTATGTTGAAGAAATTGAAGTTTCGAAATTTCTTTTAAAATGTGTAAATGTGTACCGCCTTTTATATTTGGCAGTGCACTTCAAATAAAGAGATTTTTTTCGGGAAAGAAATAGTGTTTTCTATTCACGGGCATTACGATTTTTAAAATATATAGCGTGGTATCTGGTATGTTACTATAAACTGACGGGTATTTTACCACCTCAAAGCCAAATTTGTCTGTTTTGTCGAAAATACTAACTTTAAATTTACTGTTAATTATATTCATATCCAAGTCAAGAACAGATGCAGTTATAGTGCCAGAATTTTCTTTTATTTCTTTAATATTCGTTCTGGGGGGATATATTTCACATTTATATTTGTTGAAGGTTCTGTTATCATTGATAGGTGTTATGTCATCAATGTATCTGAAGGTATAGTTTAGACTTTTAGCTACTTTGTAATTAGTTTTTCTTTTATGATCCTGAAAGCAGAATTTATTTATAAAATAAATGTGCATTTGCCATAAATGGAGTGGGGTCAGTTCCGATTGGTAAACTAATTGTTTGTTGTATAATCTGATCCCCAACTTCAAATATGGCATTGTCAATGAGAAAATGTATAATGTTTTGGAACTTTTTTTTGTCAAAAACCACAGCGTCGGCATTTCAACGTTTTATAATTCATTTAGTTTCTTCTGAGTAAATGGCCATCAAGTTTCTGCCTTTCCCAAAAGCTCCATTAAAAGCTTTATCCACAAACCAATCCAAATTATCTTTAAGATCTGGGCTCTGTTTCACGAAATTTTAACTAAAGATAAAATCCAAACTTTAGTAGATACTTCAATTTTGATTGGCTAAGTAAGCACTAAAATCAATCTAATATTATCCAATCAAATTACTAAAATTTGGATTTTATCTTAGTTAAAAATTTTTGAAACAGGGCCCTGAATGTTGATCACTGATAGTGTTACTTAAATACTAGATGTGATGCAAAAGTTGGGACCATAGATATATATAGAAATTTTAAAGTAGTTTTTTGAAAATGCCTTTTAAGTAGATTAGTGTTTGCATTTTGAAGAATAAGTTTTTATGATATTTTAAAATGGCTCTAATATTATCCTGGCTGTTCCTTGCTCAAACAATTTCTCTATAATAAATATTCTTCCAGGTTTTAGAAGTCGTGGCTGGGTTATGCCAAGAACAGAAAGAGACAAAGTACCTTTGCCAGTTCTCAAATTAAGTGGCAAGAGATATGGTTTAACTATTGAAGATCTGCCTGATATTCGTGAAAAAGTGAAACTAGCAGTCGATCAGTATTATGCTAGGTTGAGAAATGCATTTGTACAAAATGCTTATGATCACTGGGAAAAGTTGTATGCTCATCATATTAGATCCAAGCGTCTTCTCAATATTTTCCGAGAGTTGTACCGGGCATATTCTCCCCATAAAGAAGTTGAAGCCTGTGTTGTTTGTCCCTGGGTTCCAGGACCATTTAGACCTGTACATCATTCCAGAATACACAGTACAGCTGTACGCAGGGAACGAGTAACTAGCCCAGATCTCAAGCATGGTGCTCGAAGGCCTGTCAGTTGCATGTATTAATCAAATCAATTCATTCAAATATATATTTTTTTCCCCTTACAAACTGTGTGATTTGATGATATATTTGGACTAAAAACATATTCATACTAACTAGTCTATCAAAAATTTGCTTCAAATCCATCTCAAAACGTATTCACCGGGAGATACCTACAGCTATAAATAAACTGTCTGTCATCTTACTTCTTTGTGGGAGGGTCAATTTTTCAAAATGTTTTTTTAATTACTTACTGCCTAAGTAAATTCTTAATTATTTTCTGACAACTTTTTTTTCTGCTGTTTAATTGCAGAGTCTTTCGTACTTTGACACCCCTCAATTTTCCCCAAACCGCCTGACCATTTGATCAAGAATAACAACCACTCCCTCAGTCAAACTAGCACACAATAAGCTGGCAGACAGCAGTCGGCTTGCCAGTTAGTGATACCCTGCCATTTTTTCTCATTGCTTGCCTCATGGGTGTCTTTTGGGTAGTCCAATATTTTTCTTGTAAGACTGGATGTCTATACTTTCCATATATACCACATTTGCCATACTTTTATTGGAAATAAACACCCGATAAATACTTTTGGGCCAATGCATCTGTAACCATTTGTTATATTTCATAGATGAATATTATAAAAATTAAAGATGCATTATGTAAGATTTAGATCAGGAGCTTGCTATAATAGATCAAAAATAGATCATCAAAAAAGAATATATTGAAAATTTCATTCAAATTACTATATTCTGATCGAAGTTAACAGTGTTTGATGTTCTGACAAGATGCAGTGCAGATTGTTTATTATCATAGCAATACTACTTGAAAATAGAGACTTAAGTCTTGATTATCCATTTTGTCCTTAAATTTTAAAATCTGGCTGGTTTTGTTTTCCTTTTATTCTTGGCCATCCGATGGTGTAGATAAAAAGCTGATTATAGGCTTGTCATGTGAATAAATATCAAATTCAATAGTTTAGACCTGCAAAAGGAAGATTTAGATCTTAAACATAATGCACCTTTAACCATTCTAGAAGATATAAATACATATGTTTATAGCTATTTTGTCAATTCTCGCATTTAAATTTCTACTTTTATTATCACACAGATTTATTTACAGTGATATGTTTTCAGTTATTTAATTAGTAATAGAAAGGTACCAACTCTAGACAGTTGTCCTTGTCAAGCCTTGTGTCCTGCACCTCTGACAATTGGAAACCACGTCGGAAAACCCTTATGAACTTTCGCAGCCAACACCGGGAGCAAACCCGCACCCTCTAGGCTAGCGAGCCAGCATCTTACCCACTCAGCCCACGGATAGGCTATATGAACACAGGTGAAGATGACTGCACCCATTAACACTACCAGTGCTGCTGGTGGGACGTTTTTATATTTACTGTCAGTGCAGTTATATAATATTTGATATCAGAAAGTTTTAAAATATTCTGCTGAGAACTTTGTTCTGTATTTTTTTCACAAGAATTCATCAATCTGAATGTAAAGAGAAATCTCTATGATTTGCGATTGAAAAATTCTGAACTTTGATTAGGTTCCTTCTTATTGGGTCTAAAACGACCAATCCCATCATTGAGAACTTTAACTTATATTCCATTCAGAAGCTTTAACAGTAAAAACGTGAATGAAAAGGTACCGGGTAGCTCTGTGGAAAGTGTTTGAAATATATACCAAAATTTCTGAGTATAAAATAGATCATTTGATGACATTGGATTTGAATGTATGTAGTTTTAACAATAATAATCATCTAGTTATCCAAGAAAACATGAAAAATACATTAATAAAAAATAGGATAATATTAGAATAATACAATATATAGTTTTGAGTAAGTCACAATATTATAAACAAGAGCATCACTAATGCGCCTGCAATACGTCCACATTCCTGCTTTGATTGATATGGTACTTTTTAAAATAAAGAGAATGAAATAGGAAATAACTGCAATGACTGTAATATGACAAGAGGCAAAGAAGACTAGGCGTTGGATTGGGGCATGTGCCAACATAAATAGTGGCTGTCTTTACAGTATAAGGAATAAATATACAAAGTTCCAAGATGATCCATTCAGAATTGCAGCCTGTAGACAAGAAATACAAACACTGGACGTGGCTCTGCCCCTGGGGGTTGGATATGGAATAATATAAATAGGTACCACCCTGTTACTGAAGTGATTGATATGCTTAATTATTGTAACCTGTAGAGTATTTACAGATAAAAATTAAGAAAAAAGTAGTTGTGGTACCACACGCCTTTGGGTTGGGACATGCACCAAAATCAATAGTTGCCATCTTTAGGCTATAAGGCATACATATGCCAAGTTCCAAGATGATCCATTAAGAATGAAGGCCTGTAGGCAACACACAGACTGACAAAGAAAAAACGGGTGTTACTTTGCCCCTGGGGGTTGGGCAATCACCAAAAATAATAGAGGTCATCCTTAGGGTATGAGGAATAAGTATGAAAAGTTTTCAAGACGATCGATTAAGAATTAAGGCCTGTAAGCGACACACAGGCACACAAAAAGAAGACGGCCATGGCTCTGCCCCTGGGGGTTGGGCATGCACAACAAGTAATAGGAATAAGGAATAAGTATGCGTTAAAAAATGTGGCCTGTAGACGACAAACACATACAAGAAATGGACGTGGCTCTGCCCCTGTGGGTTGGGCATGCACCAAAAACCATAGGGATAATACTTAGTGTATAAGGAATAAGTATGTTAAGTTTCAAGACGTGGAGTGTAAAAAAGGGATATTTAATGCCAGCTGCCAAACCAAATAAATGGATTATTTAACACAACCTCAGTCAAAATCATTTTGTTCTTATTTTGAAGCCATTTAGAAAGGAAAAATATTATTATTATTATAACATTTCACAGTATCTTAATTAAACAAGATTGATTACAGTGTTAAATAATCTAAATCTGTATTTCCATTTTCACATGTTTTATCACATAAAATTATATCATTACTTTTATACATTAATATATTTATAAGCTTACAAATTCAAATGAACAATATCAGTTTTGTCAAAAAAACAATGTATACTATAAACCCCCAAAACGTCTACACTTGGTTAAGAATCTCACTTTGAGTTGACAGACCAGTCATAATTCATGAAGTTAACCTTGAACTTTCCAGCCATTAGTTCCGTCAGTTGATTTTTCTGTTCTCCTTCTGCCATTCGACCATGTACCCATTGAACAGTCTAAATATTTAATGGAGAAAAAAAATTGTTTAGAATATTCGTGCACACAAGAAATACCAAAAAGACGGCTAAATAGTACCCTTTTTTGTAATTCTTGGATTCATTTTAAAATGCCCACATGTAATGTGTTCACATCTTGTAGTCCCTTGTCATTCTACATTTCTATTTCGAACACTCTATAGGTCTTATAACAAATTGCAGGGATTGTTTATTTAAAATATTTTTATCCCAATTACGCTCAGATTTATCAAATCTCCCATTTGTCAGAGGTGACATCTGTGGGTCTGACAAGAAAAATGTCAACTAGATGGGACAAAAAACTGAAGATAGCCTTCAAATGTTGCCGAAACAACAAACCTCATTAAATTCTACTGGACTAAGCTATAAAGCTATAAATGGATTCAGTAGGGCATAGTTACCTCTTCGTTATTCTTGCCAAAATCTACAGAATACCATTTAAATATTTGTGATAGATGGACAGTTTTTTTGGCTACATCAACAACACAACCATCAGATCCTTCTATAAAAGCTTCAGCTGCCATACCTAATTGTTCTATAACTTTCTATGAATAAAATCAATTATTAATGTGTCAATAAATAATAGCACATACTTATGGAAGAACAATTAATAAATTATTCAGATGACTTTTCGGGCCGTCATTTAGTCAATGAAAAGTTGCTTTTCCTTTAGCAATAATGATTTTAGCACCAGAAAAGAAGTAGTTGATCTAATCTAATTAAAACACAGATCCTATTTCGTTTTGTTTTTTATAGTTCAAAATTTCGTTTTACTTGTCTCTACTACACTAGGATCTGAGAGAGTTGTTATATAACCTGTGTTCTGGTAGATGTGAGGGATTAGACATTTGCAGCAAAGACAAGGTGAAAGTTGTATTTCCAAACACCCACTTGAAACATCAACGCTGATTGGTTAATCAAATGTCTGACATCATAGGGTTAAAAGCCACTCGTAAAACCACTGACGCAACCTCCCACTACAACTTGTCAGATCTTCATGTAGTGAAGGCCATCGAAAGTATAAAAAATAAACAAAACAAAATATAGATCTGTATTTTAATCAGATTGTACTTGATCCTAGATGTTGGATGGTTTGCTCACTATACAGGAAATGTGCCCTTTGTCACTTGGTCCCCCTGCCCACTCCATCCACATATTCTGTCATCTGTGACATATTGATCACTTGTACTCTGAATCTATATTGTGACAGAAGTCAAATACAGTTTATCAAAACCCAATTTAAATGGGATTTGTTAAAGATTAGATGATTTGTTAAACAGCACAGCTCATGTCTATTCTTTAACAGTTTGTCTCCATTAATATATCTCTTTTATAAGCCAAATCATGATTTTTAAATTTTCATTAAAATGATGAAATTTACTTACATCTGAAGTGTACGTTTTGATGGGTGGACAACTCTTGGCACCACAAACAAGACCAAAATGAATCAATGGTTCATGTCTTTCTAATGCTACTTTCAGTCTAGGATCTGTCTTACCAAACGGTCTACTAAACTGACCTAAAATTAATACATTTTCATTAAAACAAGTCCTTACCTCGGCATACAATAAAACCAACATAAAACTGATTATCCATAATCTGCTTACATTATACATATCCTTTAAAAATCATTACCAGTACCCATAATAGCACATTTTTTTCTCTATATCTGATTTTGAAAGTTTATTGCAAAGTTATTTGTATATTATCATTTTACTGACATACAATGATCGATTATCAAATAATTAAGATGGTTCAGAGTAGTTCAGACTCAATGATTGATTATCAAGATTATCAGACCCTGATGACTGATTATTATCAAGAAGGTCTCAACCCCAATGACTGACTGCAATAAATCTCAGGGAACCTTCTCAGCCTAAACTTGGATTGATCAAGGGACCTCCATATAAGTGAGCCAGCACCTTACTCGCTGAGCCACCATGGCTCCCAAGATTGTTCAGACTCTAATGATTGATTATCAAGATTACAAGACTCTGAATATTGATTATCAAGATTATCAAACTGAAATGATCGATTAGTAAGATAGTTCAGTCTCCAATGTTTGGCTACCAAGATGGTTCAGAGTTCAGACTCCAGAGATAATTATCACTTAGATCGAAATTTTACACGCCCTAACTGAAATTACAGCAGCATAAACTAATTTCTAATACAGTGAACTGTGGTTGCTCTTACCTACACCTTTTCTGTTACCTCGTAAAACACCATTTTCTATATCTTGTAAAGAATACAAATGACCACCAATAATATAACGAACTGTGTTAAAAAACTGAAAAATCAAAGATATTGATATCTTTTCTGAAATTCTTATTTTAAAGTATTTTATCGTTTTTCATAAATTTGATTGATATATAATAAATATACTTTATTGTTACTTTTTATCTACTTCATAAAACAAGAGTGGGTGACATGGGGTGAAAGTCTAGTAAACACAAATTAGGTCATTTCAAGACCAATATAAGGTGCACTTTGATTGCAATAACTGATTTAAGTAGAGGATTGAAACTGGAAAACTCAAAAAAAGATAAGTTGCCAGGCAATGAAAAATACGCCCACAGCAGCTAAATCATCCTAACGGTCAACAAGGGTTGTCGCATATTAAATCTTTTGCGGGTGGCATTTACAAGACAATTTCATACAGATCAATTATAATTTTCGTCCTTTGAGGGTTCACAAGGTGCTATAAACTGTAACAAGGGCCTTAACTCTGTAAGTAATACACAAAAATTGTTGAAATTCGACAGCCTTTTTCATTTTACTACTTTAAATAATTTATATAAATTTCATACAGATCGGATGAGGACTTGGCGTTCGAACATTCACATTGTTCAATAAAGTTAAACAAGGACCATAACTCAAGAAGTAATTATTGTAAATTAATAAAATACAATAAGCTTCTTTGTTTCACTAATTTAAATGATGCATATAAATTTCATACAGATCAGATGATAATTTTCGTCATTCTAGCGTCCACAAGGTTCAATAAAGTGAAACAAGGGCCATAACTCATACAGACTGGATGATAACTTTTGTTGTTAGAGCGTTCACAGGGTTCGACAAAGTGAAACAAGAGCCATAACTCTAGACATAAGTAACAGAAATTGCTGAAATTCAATAAGCTTCTTTGTTTCACTAATTTAAAGGATGCAAATAAATTTCATACTGATCGGATGATCATTTTTGTCGTTAGAGCGTTTACAGCGTGTAATAATGCCATAACACCAGAAAAAATAAATGGAAAGTATTGAAATTAAATAGGCTTCTTCATCTCACTAATGTAAACAACATATATCAATTTCAAAACAATCAGATGATAAATGTGTTCACAAGAAATTGCGGACGATGGACATAAGTAATATGCGGGCGTATAAAAAGGAACAAAAAACACACAGCACAAGATTAGACAGATGCCTGTACTCCTTGTTGAGTAAAACTGTAAATTCAAACTTTGCACCAGTAATCCAAAGTGTAAATTGCTTACCTTATATCTTTGCCATAGATTTGCTGGTGGACCACGAACTACGTTTGCATGAACAACTAAAGCATTATAGACATTGATAAAGAAAGCCAATTTTTCTTCTCTTGTAGCATCTACTATCTGTACTCTTTGTAGTTCTTTAGTTAGTTTAATATAGAGCTTAAACTCATCACTACCTGCAATACCTTTATAATCTACTTGCTGAAAAACCACAAAGCACTAGATTAATGATACAAGACACCATGTGCATGGTGATAGATATGATTTCAAAAATTGCAATTACACACTGATTTTGTCAGTGAAGTCAAAGGCAAATGTGAAATGAGTAAATGATTATCAAAAAATAATTAGGAAAAAGTACCTACCTTACCATCTTTTGAGAGGAATGCGCCATAAAGTTTAAGAATCAATTTCCTGAGATCAGCACCAAGATCACTAGCTAGAAGTAAAACAAAATTATGGCTTTCAATAACTGCACTTATATATCCCTTATTTAATAGATTGTTTACTATTGGTCTTCATTAATGCCATATGAAATATCCTTTGACTCAAGTGAATAGCCTAGTTATACAAATGCTTAAAAATATCTAAATATAAACAATATTAAATAAAGATTATAAATTGTAACAATACAAATGAAAGGAAATGAAATGAAATCGTGTTTTATGTCCTACAGTTTTGCACCGAATGGGCTAATGAAGATGAGCATATGTCATACAGTGTGCTATATTATGACAGATATTTTGTCCGGACATTGGCACTAAGGCGTACTCTTATATTGAATTCAAACTGTCAGTAATTCTTTTACAGGCACATCAATGTGTACACGATACCTCGGTTTTTCATCCATCCGAACAACTATACGTTGTCCCTTGCCAAGACCTTCGTCCTGCACCACTGACAAGGGGGAACCTGGTCGGAAAATGGTAACCATACAAATACACTGGCTTTAAAATTGGAAAATAGAGACAAGAGTAATAAGTTTTAACAAGAAGTTCTGTTTTTCAAGAGAGAGAGAGAGAGAGAGAGAGAAATGGGTTTTAACATCCACCCGACACAAACTAGGTCATTTTGGGACTAACATATGGTTTACTTTTATTTCAATAATTCGCTTGCGTGTAGGGATCTTTAGCAGTGGGAGGAAACCGGAACCCGGAGAAAACCCACGAGGTTGGACAGGCGACCCTACTCCTTGTCACGTACAGCCGGGGATTCGAAACCACGCCAGTTGACTCAATGACAGGTCGTATGATACAGCGCGCGCGTGCTAACCATTCGGTCATCCAACCCCCCTCTGTTTTTCAAAATTTGTCCAAATCTGATGCTTTAAAGTGCTGATACAATTCCCCTTTACAGCCAAGTAAACTTATTAGCACAAATCTGTACAAGTAAAACCTTACCCACATATCTACCATATTTGGTTGAAATTTATCCAGCAGTTTAATCCGAGGTGCCCCTGCATCTGCTCCAATCCTACCTCATTTGAACAAACATGCATAACCGCAACATATAATCTGCATTCTTACCAATTTTTATAAATAACTGTCAAGCAGTATGGTGAGGAAATCAAAAATAACTTCTTGTTAATGTTATGCTGGACTGATGGCAGACAAAAGTGATGACACGAAGGGCTAAAAATGAAAACTTTATACGTGATTGCATATTAACTTTTTCATATCAGAAGATAAAGATATTTTTTTTAGAATTACCTGGTCTAGGTTTACATTCAGACATGGCACCACTATTTAACGCATTATCATCAGTATCATCTAATAAACGGTAATATACATTATCATCTCGAAATGTTTCTTCATTTTTCACATTATTACCAAAGTGTTTGTTAATCAATTCTTGTCCCATCTCAATAGCACCACTGCGATCTGAAATATTTCACAATCTATAGAATTTTCAAGCTTGGTGGAAATGAGGTCTTAAAATTCATTCAACATAACCTCTCAAGTTTGTACTTTGTACTTCTATTAAACCCATAACCCAGTGATTCTCAACCGGTGTGCCGCGGTACACATGTCTGCCGTGTAATCTTCCAAAGTGTGCCGCAAAGTTTTGAAAGGCACACTAAGAAAATTATTCACTAAAGAAGCCAGCTATTCGACTGATGAAATTCGAAACACAGCAATGAAGTAAGTTCATAGCTGTGCTTTTCTTTATTTACTTTTAGCCATTCTACGTATCTATGACTAGTCTGTGTGTAGGGTTGTATGCCGTTTATGACTTGCCATATTTTTATTTTGCAAAATTTTTCACATATATACTATTCAAAAAAAGTAGGGGATATTTGATTTTGGGGGCATAATACTAAAATATGCAAATGACTACGAAAAAAGTCACTATAGAACCTAACAGAAGAAACATTTCCAGTTACATGTGACGCCCAAACGCACCAATAGCTACCGCATGGAATGCAGGTGATGCTTGGGATCATCATGGGGGTCCAACCCAAGATTTGCACGACTCTGACTTTGAATGTTACAGTCATTGTGGCATTGAATTCCAGGGTGGAAACATCAGTTTAATTGTTTTAGTGACCAGAAAACAAATTTTGATATGCGTCAGCTTACCCAAAATGAAAGGTTACGTGCCCTTGGCATGCTACAGATCGGCACAACACAGGCGGTTGTGGCGCGGACGATGAATGTTTCTCAGTCTGTCATAAGCAGGCTATGGTCCAGATACCGTGATACACAATCTGTACAGGACAGACCACGCTCAGGTCGACCAAGGGCGACAACTCAAGCCCAGGATCGATTTATCCGTACCTTGGCCTTGAGAAATCGTGTCATCATAGCAAATCAGATCAGCGCTCGTCTTCAAACAGACACTGGTGTGAGAGTGAGTGGCCAGACGATTCGGAATCGACTGCATAGGGGTCACCTTCGCGCCCGACGTCCTCGCGTGATCCCATGTTTGAGAGATCATCACATTCAGGCAAGACGTCGTTGGTGTAGGGATCGTCAACACTGGGATAATCGACGCTGGAGCAATGTGATGTTTTCAGATGAGTCAAGGTTCACTGTTGATTTTTTGGACAGACGTAGGAGGGTGTGGCGTCGTCGAAACGAGCGCTTCCAAGACGTTAACGTCATCAGACATGATCGATTTGGGGGTGGTTCTGTTATGGTGTGGGGAGGCATCACTGTTGCTGGAAGAATGGCTTTACATGTTGTTGCAGGGCGTGTTACAGGCCAGTACTACCGGGACAACATCTTGGCAGTCCATGTTGTGCCGTTCGCACGACGTCATGGCCGCCGTTTCATCTTCCAGGATGACAACGCAAGATGTCACAGGGCCAGGATCGTTACAGGTTACCTCCAACAACAGAACATCACCACATTACCTTGGCCAGCACTGAGTCCCGACCTCTCCCCCATCGAGCATGTCTGGGACATGCTTGGACAGAGGTTACGTCAACGTCAACAACGTCCTGCCAATGTCCAAGAACTTGCTGCTGCGTTGCAACAGGAATGGGACAATCTGGACCAAAATGACCTTAGACGTCTCATTAGGAGTATGCCACGTCGGATCAATGCTTGTTTGGCAAACAGAGGAGGATTTACCCGTTACTGACTTGGTTGTGATGCTGTGGTAACTTTGCTGTTTGACCCCGGGTATCATTTTACCCTTATAATGGTCAGTCTGTGCCTTACTTAGTCTAACGATCATTTGGAATAAATCGATGAATGTGAACTTCATTTCATTTTGTCATTTGTTTCTTCGTCAGTTTCATTAGGTGACTTTAATAACACTTAAAAATCAAATATCCCCTACTTTTTTTGAATAGTATATTTAGCCTGGTGTGCCTCTATTTTTTTATGTGTTCCAAGGTGTGCCGTTAAAAAAGGTTGAGAACCACTGCCATAACCTATGGAAAACCTTACCCATATGTGTCAAAATCACTCAAACGGACAAGGATTAACTTGTGGTTTTAGCAGGGAAGTTGAAGTCTCAAGCCATCTGTGTAACATCATAAAAACATACAAAGGGTACACCAGCCCAGTTCCTAGTGAAATGCTGTTAGCCAATCTTTAAACCAGATCAGGGCAAAAATAACTAATCAGAAACACAACTTTACAATAGTTATAGCAGGTGTAGCAATGGCTAATAAGCTGTTCATAACCATTGCTTCAGGAATATGACTTATGATATGCAGATATCACAGAATTGTCAGTAAACTACGCAATCGGGATACTACTAAAAAAAATTACTGATATCTACTTTAACTGATAGTTTGGGTACTGAATTTATTTTGATATGTAGTAGTCTGATGGCATAATATTCTACAGCCAACTATAGTCACCAAATAGTTCATCACAAAGATCACCTACTTTTTAAATTTTTACTTTATTCATTTTGATATGCCTATTACGAAAAAGCAAATATTTGACCTACCTAATCCTTTAGTTTTTACCACCCAGTCCACAAATTCTTTTCCACAGAAAGAGTTTTTATGAGTTTTGATTCCTTGACGATGGTCTTTAATCAGTCCACTTGCTTTTAAATCTTGAACAATCTTGGCATATTCATCTGGATCACATACTATATCTCCAGCATCTGATTTATACAAAAATTTCTATTATAAAGATAACATCAAATGACCTGTTTATTTCTTCAGTTAAAGTCCCAATTCAACATTTGCATTTTAAATAAAATATCAAGTTCGCACAGCTTAATGCATGCTAAATTTGTATTCAGATTGATTCTTTAACATTTAATTAAGAAAACAAAATCAAAATACCAACACTATATAATCTACCAGCTTAGATTCAATCAGATTTAAACTAGAACCATCAAGTTTCTCAGATACTGTCTTGTATCGCTCACAAGCAGCATGGATCAATGAAATTTCAATTTAACATAACTTTGGAAATACTGAACGGAATTGAACTATTTTTGGACAAATATTCCAACTTTCACAATATTGTATTGGATTCCTGTAGCGCTAAATGAGGCATTGATCCTTTTAAAGGGGTGGAGAGTTAACATGGTTAAATTCTATCAAATCAATCAAATAAAATTATCATTTAGCCCAACAGTTGTGATAAGTTTCCCGTAAATCTGGCACTATATATGGTAATCACCATTTGTATAGTATGTCCAGTGGTGCAGCCAGAATTTTGTTAAGCATTGTTCTCGAGTTTGAATGACCAAATTTAATGTCTTGAAGCAAGCTCCAATGATGGAAACTAGCTAGGGTGGGTCAAGTTGCATGCTTTCCCTAGCTTCACTCCACTTAATCACTTCAGTTATATTTATACATCACATTTAAAGTTTATAACTTTTTCTGTTAATTGAGAATGACATCTTTATATGTCTGAGACAAATAAAATAATAATATTTTATATTTCTGTACAACCTAGCCATTATTCCTCATGCATTGCCTTCTGTACCACTAGGCCAGATATGAAAATTTCTCCACTGCATATATCTTCATAAATAAGAGTAGGCCACAATGCCTCCGTCTGGGCAAAATTTCTCTCATAGCACATTTTGTGGCGTATGCAAGTCTTTATTAGCCCAGGTGATATAGAGAAGTGGAACATAAAAACTCAATTAATTTCATTTCACTTACCAAAAGATTTTTCTGCTGTGCTTGGATCTGGTGGAATCGGTGCATCACTCTGTGGTTCATTATCTCGAATTTCTGCAACAGCCCTCGCAAATTCATCTTTATTACTGACCTGAAATAGCAAATTACACTTGAAAATAATATTTGAAACACTATACCAAGGAATGACATTACATATAAACTACTTGAAGGTATGCAGTGACGGCAGTGTACATTATAATATTATAGTCTCCATTGTAAATGAAATGAAATGGGATTGAACTGTTTAACGTCCTACTATTCTTCTCTGACTGGGCTAGACGGGCATACGCCATACAGTGTGCCATGAGGAAAACTTTGCCCGGAAAGCGGAACTACGGCCTACTCTTAAGTTGAATTCCAAATGCTAAGGGATCTTTTACGTATGCGCCAATCAATGTGTACACAGAACCGCCTGAACAACTATACAAAGTCCCTGCACCACTGACAAGAGGGAACCGTGCCAGAAAATCCTGATGAACTTTCTCGACCAACACGGGACATCCAGATTAGCAAGTCAACATCTATTGTAAATACTTTGTGTGTTACAATATAGCAAGTCCTGTTCTATTTAAATTTCATAAATTCTAATCCTTTATAACTTACTCGTAAATTGCTGTATATTTTACATGCATATTAAACTTTATAATGCTCATTTTGAAACATTGTGTATATAAAGCATCTGTGGGTAGTTATATACATGGATATTTACTGAGAAATATTTGTGTAAAGATATATAAGTGTTATAAAGTAGATTATTTCATAGACTATAAACTATTGGTTGGTGATACCTACGTCCATTGTGACCGACGCAGGAACCCCACCTCCCAAGCACTGATAAAGCTCCCAAAGTCATCCTAGAAAAACCTAAAAGTAACATGTTTCATGGAAACTACAGTAATACGCAAATTTTATTACTGCTATTAATTTGTGTGTGTGTTGGGTGGAGGGGCGGGGGGCTGATCCACCACTGTAGACAGCAGAATATTGATCTTGCTTCTCGTTAAACATTACTGCATTTTAAACCATATATAGCCTTAAATTCAAAAGGTCGAAGTCTACTAGGTACATAGAATGTTAAGCAGGGCCGGTTCTGCAGTCTGAAAGAATTGATCAGTAGATTTAATTAATTATGGATGTGGTTATTTTTTGTGGTACCCTTAATGATGCTAGACATAAGATTCAGTACAATAAAGACATTAGATTACCTGTATTGTAGTGGCAGCATGGTTAGAGATAGGGTTTAGTTTAGCTGTTGAAATAAAACTAATGGGCAAATTCTATGGATGAATAATGTTGCCATTATTATTTCAATGTTCACTGTCTAAAATTCATGTCAGCTGTTCAGAATACTTATTTTAGTTTTACAATTTCCATTGCTCCACAATACCAGTGTGGCAGTGTTAAAATACAGAATACACTTTTCAATAAGTGATCACGCCAATAAGCGAGAGTCATGTATTAGTTATTTTGCACATTACACTCCACCATTGTGCATTTTGCATTATATACAAAAATGTAGCCTATTGGAGACCACTGACAAGGGGTAACCACGCAGGAAAATCCTGATGAACTTTCCCAACGCAACGCAGGGATTGAACATAGGACCTACAGCTTAGCGAGCCAACCACTTATTCACTGAGCCATCTCAGCTCCCAACATAAGATACTGGATGATCAAATATTTAGCTCGAAAACATCAAATTTCCAAGTTGTGGGGGGGGGGGCATGAACTCATTTAACCAGTTCCACCAAAATTTGCCATTATTTTTTGTTTCAATTAAACCTGTTTAATTGGTTTTAATTTCAGCTCTTTGTTGGCTCCCTGTAACTCTATCAGCCCTCATATATAGGAACGCCTTATACGGTGGAAATGGCACTGTCCTATCCCTAAATAGACTGACCCATCTAGTATGCCTACTTATTGTTCGACCCCTTCTCATGTAGCCCTCATCTAAAGGCATGCCTTATATGGTAATGGCATTGACCCATCCCTGAATAGACTGAACTCTCTAGTGCCCATTATTCGACCCCCTCTTATTGCAGCACGCTTAGCAGATTCCTGTAGTTGTAGTTTATCATTCCACGCGGCAGCTTGTATCGCTTTGCTCCCCAACATTTCCAGCCCATTCATTAATTTAATTAAGTTTTAGCTATTTTGTATAATCATTTGTATTCTTGAATTGTTTACTATTGTTATTTTGTGTTCTCTTTGTTTTACTTGTAATTTGTCTCTGGCATTTTATTGTTCTACAAATCGTTTTATTATTTGTGCCTTGTTATTGATTAGCATGCAATTTTGCCTTGTTTCAATAAAGTCTTAATTTGCCCAAACCATCTTTTTTATTGGTGGGATGTGGGCGGGCTAGCTGAGCTTAGCTGTCTGTCCGTCCGTCCGCCAGCTAGATGATATTAAACATAAATAAACCTACCAATTTTTGTAGATCATCATTTCCTCCAACGTGCCAGTTGTTAAAAAAAATCTGTGGAACTGTCTTTTTACCAGTTTTTGCCTGAAATTCAGCTCTACATTGAGGAAATAAATCCAAACTTATGTCAGTGTAAGGGAGGGCGTTTTCTTGTAAGGTGCTTTTAGCTCTCATACAATGAGGACACCCCATAATAGAATAAACAACTATTCTTCCTTTTAGTTCCATAGCTCTTGGATGTGTACAAATAAACTTGTTATTTGTAGAAGTCAGCAAACCTGTTAGATACGCCGGTGTTCCAATAAGTTTAAGAGGGGATCTCAAAATAAATCTAATTCCTGCTCGTACAACCGGAACAAAAATATGCAAAGTCATTCGAAAACCCTCACGTATCCACCCCAACCACATAAATAATATTGACAGTTTCTATATACCGGTTTTAATTCAATGTTGTGTTGGGTCTAATGGACATTCACAATACTGTCAATAATAGTTTTATTGATCGTATGGCTGCAGTGTTTATTTATAAATACAGCTTTTCAATAGATAAAAAGATTGTATAAGAAGAGAGACAACTCCACAATTACCAACACAATTATCTCCCTTACTTTTGTGTTGCTTTTAATTAGCCCAAAGATATTTTACTTATGTGTAATGTCTTGTCTGCGAGTTTGTTTTATGGTCATCACGCTATCCCCATTGTCATCTAGCTTGTGCGTTCCCCAACCCTTTTGAGTTCTGGGCGAAAATGGCAATAGTTGCAGAACACAAAAAGTAATCAAACATTAATAAAATGTGGAGTGGGGAGTGGGGGATGGGGTGGTAAAGTGTAGATGGTAGACCAACTTTTGCCAAATGGAACTACAAAATACCTTTCTCAGTTAGCAGGCACACCCCTCGCCACTATAAAAGGAAGTGACGTCTTATGTCATTCACTGCTAGGTTTCACTTTGGATGTTATGCGAGCTGTAATTACCCTGCACATACTGTTAGTGTATAGAAACTTGTTGGCTATAAGCTTACCATGTACAATTTATTCTGTGGGTTTAGAAAACTAACAGTTAAAGTTTCGAAAATAAATCTTCCAATAGGGCCAGTGAAACATTTTTAGTGAGTTACACCTTTCACATCAATGTCATTTCAATCTTTCTCAGAAAGATGAAGTTGTTTTTCTAGATGCAGAACAAAAATATTCCTCTCCTTTATTTGTACTAACATTTTTTCTCTTTTCAAAGAAAGTAGTAAGATAAATACTTGATTCTTCAGATTTGCAAATCAATTAATATATAGATAGATTTCTCAGGCAAACAGTTACAATGCCAAACAGACACCAACAGGCAAAACTAAGTTAAATGAGAGCACTGATAAGATTTACATAAGAAAGGAAAACTTTGTCTGCTATGAAATGAGCCAATTTATTTCTTATTGGGATATAAAATCAACAGCCTTCATATTTTTTCTCTTAAATATTTTAATGTACAATTGTGTTCTTTATGCATAATATTAAATGATAAATACATAATGACTAAAGCACAAGAATAAAATCAGTAACCAAATGTTAATTTTCTTATTGAATGTTTTAATTTCACTTCAATCACCCTGTTAAATACGAACAAGTACTTCAATGATAATTGTGCAAAATGTCTTTTATGTTTTATATTAAGAAAATAAAATCATTATCCAAAAATCCAAATGAATCTATTCACTTTTGAAAATAAATAAATCATACTTTACACAATATGAAGAAAAAGATAAAAGAAAATATTGATGAAATTCCTTAAATATATTCATTCAGAACGCGAGGTCAAATACCAAATTTGTAGTAAGACAAGAAAATAAAATTTGTTCATATTTAGTTAAACTATGGGAGATACAAGCAATTTCCTCAGACTATGTTGTAAGAAACAGTTTTGATCAAGACAAGGATTTTTTTTCTTTTTTTTTTAAAAAAACCCAAAGAAAACACATCCTCACAAGATTTTTACATAAATCTTCATTACTTAATATAAATGTTGTAGAACTTATATTATGTCAAAACTATCTCATATCTCCCTAACAAAAAAAAAACTAAATCTAGTTTTAGTTTGTAATATTACGTGTAATGTGGCATTCCATAGTCTGTGGCCCAAACCCAGATCATTCCAAAACCAGCAGCCACCATGTTTTGGGTGAAAATGTATTTAAAATGTGATGTCATTAAAAATTACAATACCATATAAGCTTACTTTTATAATAAATATTAGCCTATCTTTTATCTGAAAGATGGAAATCATTCACAGTGGGTTAAAAAATAATGCACAAATATTTATTTATATTAAAGTTAGAATCAAAGTTACATTTATTACTTAACTACATATTCTTATTTTTTTAATTTGATGATATATTATAGGCCTAATAAATTTCGACTCCAAATTCAAATATAAAAATTTCTAAAATCGTAATTTAACAGGAGGTTTTTTTTTTATATATATATACCAAATTATTTATTACACAAATGTAATGATTCAGATTTCCACAGGATAATTCTATGACACTTCATTTTTAATACAGAAGACCTATTAATTAGGACTACTAAAGTTACCTCCCTTTATTAATTGATTAAGGGAATGCTTGATTGAATGTTTTGGAATTGAACTCTATCAAACCCAAAAATAGTGACAATCGAGTGAAAATGGTATTTGGGGCTAGAACGCATGTGCTGAGTGCATGAGAAAATATCTCAACCAACCATGACAGTTTAAACGTATTCATTAGGTTTAATTATGTCACAATTCCACTCACACCACCTCCATTGTCGGGATTGACAGAACTGTGACATGACTGAATTCCGAATCACTCAAATGCAATTCTGTCAATTTGAAACGTTCTAGACTGACAATCGATCACCCCCTATGAGACTGCTATTCAAACTGTCAACGACTGAAAGCTATAAAATATTAATACATAAACCATAAAACTGTATGCAAATGTCATTAAAGATTCATATAGAGTGAGTCATCACTATATTCTATAAATAAATACTGTATACATCTCTGCTTTAATAAAATAAATAAACTATCATGCACCAATACATACAAAATACCAGTTTTATTAATTTATCTTAATTTTCATCTTTAGCTTATAATTATAAGCTCCTCCTTAATCTCTTTTAAGACCTTTTTGGTTTTGGGGCCTCTCAATGCTGTATGTTTAAATTACTTTGAGAAAATGTTTATTATATTCAAATTTTAGTATTTTTAGGATAACATGTAAGATTAAGATAATCAGTATCATGTATCATTAATTTGTGCTTCAGTGTAAAACTCCCTATTCTCTTAATCCTGTGGGGTTTTTGGTAAAAACTCAACAACTGTCATCTGCCACATCAGATAGTTTAAAAACAAATGATGTGTAACAAGTCATTCAATGATGTTGAATTATGGGTATAAAAAGACCTTTTGGGGAGAATACACACATTCTTTCTGTGTAAGACATTTGGGCTTACACCGAGATGCAGAAACTACAAAAAAATCTGTTCTAACTTCTAGTTATTATTATTAGTATCCTAGTTTTTAAAAATAATTTGGACAGATCATTCCCTTTTCAAAACATAGTACATCTTCTGTTTTAAAGAATAACTTTTCTTTAATAAAATTTAGGCACAAGATTATGCAAGCATTCTCCAAGACAATGAAATGGGTTTATATGCTCATGCATATAGATATACCGACAATAATATGTCAATAACTTCTTCTCAAGAATGCCTTAAGATAAACCTTGTAATATGTTCAAAGGAAACTAATGAGTGTTAGAAAAGAAGAACACAATATTTGGGTATTAATATATCTACATGCTTGTGCAGAGCAAATATTTAATTTACAAATCTTGAATGTAAATTAACATTCAATATTTCACAATAGTTGGAAGCAAGTGTTCTTTGAAGCCTTCAAATTGATTTTCAGAAGAAAAAGCAGAAGTTGTTAAAGTTCCATCTAAAAAATGCTATACTCTAAACAGCTTTTTCATTTCTTGCTCCTGTTAGTAAATTTTATTTATCTCCAAACTAAATTTTCTGACTGTTGAGAAAATCTGACATGGATTAAATAGATTACAATGAATTGATTTCTTATAATTTCTACAGTGTAGCTTATAATACAAGGCTTCATTTTGGAATCTACATTTTTTGTATTAGGAATACACATCACATATGTTTTATGTAATAAAAATTTCATTATACATGTATTATTTACAAGCTGAAAAAATACAAAACAAAAACCAAATTGTTTGCGACATTCATAGTTAAATCACAAACAATAGTTTATAATAAAAACTATTTTCACAGTCTCTTAATATAATATATACTGTCATCAAATTGAATTCTAATTAGGTTTTTTTTATATGAACAGTTTTAGAAATCAACTTGAATGTTTTAATATATTTTATTAACTTGTAAATGCTACTTAGTAAGTCAAGCTAAGGACTGAATGTTCATGTACATTTTAATATCCATGTCGTACGGTAACCAATTCATTCAATAATTAATTTTTACTTTAGTTGGCAAAAATAGGTGACAAAATATATTATTCCCAACATTAGCACTAAACACAATGTCTCTCACCGCACTGTAAATAATAACTTTACAATAGGAGAGTACTGGAACCGACAACAGTGGTTGTTTTGTTTGAATAAGAAAATAATAAATGCAATGAAACACTGCAGCTCAACACATGGTCCTTCTACAGTGTAAACTAAAGCATTCATACCAACCACCAAGCTAGGTTTTAGTCATACAAATACAACTAGATTTTTTTTTTTAGAAGATTTTTTTTTTATCTGAAGGATGACGATACATGATGCCTATACTGCAGACTTCACTCACAATCAGGCAAAGCAGAAAATGATATCGTCATGACAACAGATAAGATGATGCACAAGAAGAAAAATCAAAGTCTTTTAATTTGAATATAGATGTCTAAATATATCTAACAGCACTTTCTACTGCCTGTTTCTTGTTTATGAATATCCACACCTTTAGGTTCTGTGTCTCTACCGGGTGTCTGTAACAAAGCAAATATATAATTTAGAAATCTTACAACACCATCTCAGAAAATACCATATTTACTTCCAATAGAGAAGGGTAATCATTAATTTTCATATTTCATACAGATTAGCTACAATCAATCAATCAATGATTCACTTATTTTGAGCAATATCAAAAGTTGTACATTTGAGATGAATTTTATATCAAGATAACATATTTCTACTAACATTACAATTTTGGCCAAGTAACTCAGATGTCTTCCCATAGAAAACTACATGACCCGATATACGTGACTATCACACTATGATAAGCCTGGGTTATCCAGACACACAACATGTGATTTATGAAAATTTTGTCACAAATCCCACATGAAACCTTGCCATTTGTGTCATGTTTTAAACTGCTGGGGTTTGTATCACTATTAATGATAAAATGATTATATTTTTCATAGTGTTACATATATACCTTATTTAATATTGCTTGTGCCAGCTCCATAAAACCTTTATCTACATTTATATTTGCCTTCGCACTGGTTTCTAAGAATGGTATACCATGTTCTTGAGCAATCTACAAAACAATTTAATCTGATTACAAATACATTGTTGGTTTTTATTTAGGGGGAATAATTGCGTATGTTAAGCCCATCAAGGCTTGTGTCAGAGAAAAATTTGTGAACACAAAAAATCTGACTAGAAATTTGTTTAATATGAAAAATTACAATCTGTAGAGCACTGTTAGTACAATGTACCAATGGTACATACTGTTCAACAGCAGTGGAAAAAGGTGTCACTGCACGGCACTGCACCTTTGAACTTTGACCATGGTCATACATATACAAGTCAGGCCTTCAGTGTCAAACATACAACTCCAACCATCACTAATTAGCATTGTTGATCCATTGTTCATATTTATAACATATTTCGTTGTTTGAGAACAGATTTATGCCAAGTTGGGGACTTGCCAATATGATTGAAACTGACATCAAAAAGAAAAGACATCAAGAAAAAAACACTAGTATTTAAATCTCTATATAATGTGGATTTAAAACAGTGGTTAAATGTCGCGGAAATACAACCAATCACGATTTAAAATTTGTTCAATATTGAATTTCCACATACATGTATATATCTTCAACATACAAGGGGTTTATCTTATCTCTCAAAGCCTTGGTACAGTTTCCTTTGAAAATCCGAATGGAAGATTATCTGTAAGTAAACTTACCGAAGTGCCTCGATCTTTTGGTACTTGTCTCTTGTCTTCCATGTCACATTTATTACCTAGTATCATTTTTTCTACATCCTCATTAGCATGCTGAAAACAATCAAAATCAATTTCAGAATATTATGAGGAAAATGGTAGTAGTATCTTAATATACACTGCCCATTAAATGTAGAACTATTTTACCCTGCTAGTCATGTGTAATTATGTATTCTCCAATACTGATAAAATGTTAACCTCGTGTTATTACTGTAATATTAGTATATTATATTGGAAATGCATTATGCAAGTTTTAAAGAAAGAGCTTGCAGATGGAAACTCTGTCCAAATATTCTCGACTGTCTAGTACCGTTGCCACGATATCAAACAAGTTCTCGATGTCGTCATGCATAGCATTACATGAATATTTCATCTAGAGAGTAGATTATGGGCTTGTCTTGTGAATAAATGTCTATAAATAATAATTTATATAACATTTGAAGCCAGAAAAAAAAGTTGGAACAAGGGTGAGAAATAAGCAATTTTTCAGGACTTACAGTAGTCCACGCAAAAATTTACTCAATTTTGTCAACACCTATCGATGGCACTTGCTGTTTTACATTATCTGTTAAGGGTGACCAATGTTGACATATTTTCAATTAATTATTTTTCAATATTCTAAATGGAAATGTACCATTTTTTGGATTGATATGCCTTTAAGAGATTCAGATTTCTTCACAACAGTTTCAAAACTTCAATTATCAAGTTCCAGTATATGTCACTCTGATAAAGGTTACTGGCACAGATAATCCTAAACAGCTTATATAAGATTGTCTGAGAACAAAAATAATATCTTTATGTGGCCTAAATATATCGACTTTCACCCTCGACAAAATTTTGTTGTTTTTTTTTATTGCAACCGAGTCTCTCGGTTACAAATATGCTTGCAGCCAAGCAACAGAAAAATGTCAATTTGCGATGTAAAATGTAAACAAACTTTCTTTTTCTTTTCAGCAATATGAGCTAGATTGTCAGAAACTTAATTTAATTTTTTAAGCAAATGGAAAATAAAGAGACTTACTTCATCTATATTTCGCAACCATTTTGAAATATTCTCAAAAGATTTTCCATTTGTTATATCATAAACTAACATAATTCCCATAGCTCCTCTGTAGTAAGATGTTGTTATTGTGTGAAATCTCTCTTGCCCTGCTGTGTCCCTGAAAATATAACAAATAATACGGTATATAAGAAATATGTGAAAAATACATGCATGCAAGTTGGATTTCAGATTAAAGTTGTGTTAATTATAGACAGCCTCCAATCTAAATGTTTTTGTTTGAACTAAAGTTAAATTAATGTTTTAAGTTTTATCCACTACTTTTGGTGTATTTTAAAGAAAAGATAAATCTTTCTTATCAATATATTTTTTCCCTAAACTTGTAAAAACTGTTAGTTTATTTTTGAATATTTGCTGATTTTATTAAATTAATATTATTAAATATTTCATAGGACAAAACAATTCTTTTTTAATTTAGATTAAATAATGAATATTGAAAGTTCAGTTCATACAGTCTCCAAAAACTATTTAAATATTTGTGTGAGCACTAGTTACATGTCATCGTCATGTATTAATTCATAAAACTTCCTCTGTTTATCACCACCACTGAAGTTGTAAACAAACCTGGGCTAAAGATTAGAATATCATTTCAACTCAGTTTTTATGTACCTAAAGTATAATGATTCAACTCATTTTCTGAACTGGGTTGACAAAGTACTTATTGAATGGGAACTCTTTAAATTCATATTAAAACACAATGTATCTACATAAAGTACTGGCAACAAGCCAATGAAATTTGAGTATAATAAAAAAAAACATGTTTTATATAAATTAATGAAATAGACAACACTAAATTAATATAATACAGATTATACATCAAATTAATGAAATAGATTATACCCAATTGACTATAGCAGTGGGTTTCTTTTCTTTGTTGATTCTTATCTCCTCAGAGTAAGAGGGAGTTTACATGTACATTGTGGATGTGCATGTAGACTTTAACTAACATATAAATGAAATCTGTGACATTCTTTCAAAGTTTTGATATTTAAGTTAATATTTAATACTAAAACTAGACTTACCAGATCTGTAATTTTATTTTCTTTCCACCTAATTCTACCGTTTTTATCTTAAAATCAATACCTGAAAAAAAAACCCCAGAAAAATTAGATAAGGTACATGTACTAAATAATTTTGTAAAGGTAAGCTTAATTGCTATAACGTCATACACAAGATCTTTATGATCAAAATTATTCTCAACATAATGATCATAAATGCTACATGTATAATAGCATTCCACAGGTAAAAAGATGTATTCAATAAGATTATAGTACATGGCAGATAAATTGTCACACCTAGTACCCTTAGTAAGGAAACATTGCAGAAAAGTTCAAATCTTCAAAATGTTTCTCCTGATCTCATGAAACTTTCTGACGCATGTTTTCAAAGAAATACAAATTCTTCTGATTGGAGACAAGGGTCCACACTGTCAACTGCTGCATAACCATGTCTATTGCTGCAGTGTAATTATCCCTCAATACACATAAACACAACCAAATTCTTTATACTGTACATAACCCTATTATGCAATTGATAACATTCTAGATGAAACTTTCAAACAAGGTAGAAGCTGTACAGATGTCTGATTTGCATACAAACAATGTACTTGTAGCCATAGATTCCCAGCTGGTATGGTAAATCCAGATTACCTCCCTTTACTCATCAGCTACATGTATCTTTTCACACTGAGCAAGAACAAAAGGAAATTCTATATTAATTATTTGCAAATTTCTCTTTTTCAAAAGTATCGAGTAATCAAACTGATTATCTATGCTTAGTTCACGATCAAACTCAGTCAGGTTTCAAAGAACCTGATAGTGAAACTATACATTAAGTTTCATCACTCTCACTTAAATAAAACTAAAGTTATCGTGTCCCAAAGCATCAACCAATCAAACTGCTTATCTCTGCTTACCCTAAGCATAAAATGCTCATCTTCGAACTCCATCAAGGCATTCACCTAAAAAACACCTACACCAAGTTTGAACATTCTAGCTTAATTAGAAGGAAAGTTATTGTGTCCTAAAGAGAGTGACAGACAGACGGGCAAACTAACACTCAGCTAGAGTAAAGATCGAACATATTCACTCATAGATGCTTTGCATTTAGTTTATATCTAATAAACGAAGACACATAATTATTGAGGGATATTATTGACATGAACTTTGAAACTGGTCAAATAAATTAAATATTGGAAATATCAAGCAGATGTTATTCCATTATTGACCCTATAACCTCAAAGTGACATCCCTAACTAACAAGTACGGGCATACTACTGTATGGACCAGGAAGTGAGCATGACGGAAATGAAATGAAATGAAATGGGGTCTAACGTCCTACTCCTAAACTGGGCTAATGAAGACGGGCATATGCCATACAGTGTGCTATGAGGGAAATTTTGCTGGGACAGCGGCACTATGACCTACTCTTATATCGAATTCCAACTGCCAAGGGATCTTTTACGTGCACGCCAATGTGTACACGGGACCTCAGTTTTTCGTCCCATCTGAACGACTAGACAGCTGTCCTTGTCAGGCCCTCCGTCATGCATCACTGACAAGGGGAAACCACGCCGGAAAATCTGGATGAACTTTCTTGGCCAATGCAGGGATCGAACACCCGACCTCCAGGCTAGCGAGCCAGTGCCTTACCCAATAAGCCACCGTGATCCCCTGAGCATGACGGAAATGTGACGTCACATCAAAAATAGAAGTGTTTTAATCAATGCACAAGAACAAGCATGACAAGATTCATATTGATCCTACTTGAATTGGTGGAGCCTTAAGACTTTTTTCGAGGAGCATCACCCCCAAAAAGAACAAGATGGGTAGTACTTGGATGGGTAATGTTGGATGGGTAAAATTTGAAACAGATACACTGGTTTAGACTGAGTGGAATGGATGTTACATGAATGTAAAATACTATAAATATTAATAATACATGTAGGAGTCAACTGCGGCATTAGGTTTCAGTTTTATCGCTTTACTGCCTGGTTCATTTAACATGTACTTCCTATCAACATTCCTATAATATATAATCCAGCCAAAGTACTTCACATTTATAAGTGTTTAAACTTTAAGCATTTATTTGATAATTACTTTGAACATTATATAACAATTACTTTAAGGTCGATTTCTATTTATTAAAATATCATGATCTTATAACTACTTTTCCTTAGATGACACATTTATATGTCTTATCAGAAGAACTGGAAGAACATCTTTTAACTTTTAGTTGTGGGTTTTTGTTAATTGTTTATATTTCAACAAATCAATCATACAAATGACATTAATTGCCAAAGCAAGAATATTGAAACCTATTTGCACTGAACAGTATGTAAACATCTCTGTATACTTTTTCGATAATAATTTCAAATTCAAATGGACTCATACCAGGCTTGATGGACAATTGATATAGGTCACATGTGGGTTTTAATACAATCTTGTTACATTAAAAATATGAATGGAATGTCCCTCATTATTATACACCAAGTAGGCTTGGTTGTAGAATACAGTATAGATGTAAGTTTATAGATATAGGTGATATAGGTCAAGGAATCAGCTGATTATGATACATGTACATAGTCATAATGATGCTATATATTGTAGCTCAAGTAAGATATATAATTAGTAATATAATAAACCTATTGGTATGTTATGCGGAGCAAAGATAAATTAAACTATCAGTACTTAAAAATTTAAAAAACCTGATTTGTTTCAACACACATTATTTGTTCCCATTTCGATGAAACCCCTAATCAATTTATATGTGCAATATACATGCAAGTTATTATCAATCAACTAAAGAAACTGTCTAGTTTAATTCATGATTCAGTGGTAAATAATTTGTACTGTCTTAATTAGACCCCACCCTTTTTAATCATTATTACTAAACCTATAGGCTATTATCTATGATGAAATATAATGACATAAATATAAATCATCATTATTTCACTCACCCATTCCATACATTTATCAATGAAGGGTTTAAAGTTAAAGCTGTATCATTCAAATCAAAATTTTATTCAGCAATTCTCTACAAGATTTTAAAAAAATTGTCAATTTTTACCTTTTTTTAATGGCTTGTAGGGTAGAATTTTTTTTTTCATACACATATGTATTTTGACAAATCTAATTCCCTACCACTTACAATATCTAAATATACAATGGCAGACAGTATGGTACATGTACATGTGAAATACAGAAGTGACAATATAATTTATATTATAAACCAAATGCAATGTTTGTTCACTGATGAGCTACACGTAAACAATGTTTAGTACTGAGTAAAAGAGTGTGAAGTACTTAATTAGGGTTTAACGAATCAGTTCATTAATTAGTATTCATCACCTACAGAATTCAGTATTCTAGATTGGCAATGAGCGTTAAAATTCATTGTGTTCATAGTTGAAACCATGTTCAAAATGATTATAAACAAGCCAACAGTGAGGCTGATGTCCCCCGCCGAAATCCAAAAATAAATAGATGACAGATATTAATTAATCGATACAGGCTCCAATGGCATCTAAAGATACAGATGGATCCTTGCACGTAAAATACAATTGGCTATCATCAGCATAGATCATAGCATCCAAACCATGTTTAGTAATAATTTCTTCGATTGCAGTGGTATACATATAATAGTGAATAATGGCGGGCTTAAAACTGTGCCCTGAGGTACACCGCGCTTTAATGGCTTCTATCGAGAAATAGTATTATCAACAATACGACCTGAACAGGTCAACAATACAAACTGTTCCTAACAACCCCAAGTGGATCTCTAGTCTATGTAATAGCCTCACATGATCCAGAGTGTCGAAAGCGGCACTAAGGTCAAGGAGTGAGAGTATCACGTGAGACCGTGAATCAAGGGCAGTGACTACATCATTGTGCACACGGGTGATAAGCAGATTGACAAAATAGGCCTCTTTGCTTCACTAATTTAAGTGATGCATATAAATTTCATACAGATCGAATGAGAACTTTTGGCATTCGAGTTTTCACATGGTTCAACAAAATGAAACAAGGACCATAGCATAACCTAGATGTAATTAACGGAAATTGCTGAAATTCAATAGGACTCTTCAATTCACTGGTCTAAATAATGCATTATAAATTTCATTCAGATCGGATGACAACTTTGTTAGAGATTTCACAAGGTTGAACAAAGTGAAACAAGAAGATTCAACAAAGTGAAATAAGGGCCGTAACTTCTGTCGTTAGTAGAGCATTCACAAGGAGCAATCAAGTGAAGCAAGGGCCATAACTCCAGAAGAAATGAACGAAAATTGTTGAAATTAAATAGACTTCTTCATCGCACTAAAGTAAACAACATAGCAATTTTAAAACAATAAGATTAAGATGATCAATTAATGTAGTCGTTGAGTAAGAGTATCCAGTTATTCACTAGAAATTGTGGACAAGGACCGACGGACGGACAGGGGTCAATGGGAATATACCACGACATTTCTGTGTGGGCGTATAAAAAATGGATGAATGATTGACAGAGCAATAACACTAGGCCTAAATCAAATGATTAATAAAATGCTATAGAATCTATAATTTTATAATAATAGGCCTATTATATGCGTTACCAGTTCCTTCCTGTCAGACCTTTTTTAAGAATAGAATATACTTACCTATTGTGGAGATAAACGTTGTGTTGAATGCATCATCTGAAAACCTAAATAGTAGACATGTTTTTCCAACACCGGAGTCACCGATCAACAACAGCTTAAATAAAAGATCATACGTCTTTTTCGCCATGTTCTGATCAGTTTTAGTTTTTATTTATAGCCTATATTTTTATTTAGGCGAAATACAATATGGCGCCGTAAACTAACTTTGTCGCTTACGGTTTGTCTATTTATCAAATAAATCCAAATAAATAAGAAAACCACAAATTCAACGACGTATTACAATAGCCAACACCTTATAATATCCTTGTTTTAAATAGAATCAGTCACTATATTACGCTTTGTGACTCAAATCAATAAATAATTTTGTGGACACTTGTTTTACTTCTGCGCTAAACGTCATTTCCGCCCAAATTCGCGAGGGCAGATCCAAGAGAGGCAACTCCAAAATAATAAAGTCCACCTTCGTCCGATAGGGGGAATGAACAAAGTCATCCGAACATAACAGTCATCTCGTCCATGGTTTAATAGTCGCTCAAAAAAGAACGGAAAGGCTGGCAATATTTTACTTTGATCTGTCCGGGATGTGCATGGTATGGGGAAGATCTGATTGACACGAGACATAATATATTTTTGCATGCAAGGTTTGTATTAGACGCAGGCCCGTAGTCAGAGGGGGGCAAGACAAAAAACAAAACAAAAAAATTATCTAGTTTTTAACTATTATAATGAGAACTGCCAACTCGTTATCGAATCTCCCATAATGTATCTTTAAACAATATATACTCCACGGGTCCACCACTTCGCTTTTCCACACTAAATAGCGGATTCTTTTTCATACAGGGTTTTTTCAATACGGTACGCTGCGATGGCATCAAACTATGGAAGCCTATAACTACCATTCATAATTTCTACTTTTCGCCCCTGCAGAATGCGAAAGTCGAAAAGTAGAAGTTACGACAAAATGTCCCCCCCCCCCCCCCGAAAACAATTTTGCCGACCATAGCTCTAAAATACCTACTGTAGACTGTGCCGGGTTTGCCCCCCCCCCCAAAAAAAAAAACTTCACTGCCCCTACGAAGCTAGCAAGCTGGCTACGGGCCTGATTAGACGACAGTCCGTGCTTAATTACTATGGAGCCGCGGTGGCTCAGTGCTTGAATACGGCCCGGCACTAGCTCACTTACCAGGAGGTTCGAGAAAGATACCCTAGATTTCCAGCGAGATTTCCCCTTGGCAGTGGTGCAGGGCGGAGAGCCTAACAAGGAAAAGCGTCTATAGTCGTTCGAATGGGGCAGAAAAAAGGCTCAGTGTGCATAGGCAACGCGTTGGAGTGCACGTAAAAGAACCCTTTGAAATTCAATTGCTGTCGGGGCAGATGCTCGTCATAGCACACTGTATAGGGTATGCCCATCTTCATTATCCCGTTTTGTGCAGAAAAGTAACACGTTAAATCCCATTTCATTCATTCATTCCATACCCTATATATACGTACGGGTTTACTTTAATGCATAACATCGGGCTTGAGAAAAATACAGCCTTCTGATCTCCGAGGAGTGTCCCAAAATTTGTCGGTCTCAACAATCTGGGCATGTTGCTAGAAAAGTATCACAGGATGTGCTTGACAAGCAAACACGAATAGCAACTGCTATAATTTCCAAAAGATGACCCTCTTATTTGCCTTCTGAAGTAACCATCCAAGATAATGGAGATGTTGTTCTCTTCGACAGGCTAGTAAATGTTAGACAGGTAGCTACTGTACGTGGAACGAATAATCCATGAACATTTACACATGGTCAAGGCGTTTGTCATTTGGATGGCCAGAATATTGACTGAAGAACAAAAACGTTAGAAAGTCATGGTCAGTCAACAGCTTCTGGGGGACTCGATCAACCATTCAATCAGTACGACCGTCACAGTATACGACAGCAAGTCAAAATATAGGTCGCTAATAGCGTGATGTGTTAATTTCCCAATTTCTACTTTTCGAGTTGCATTTTGGTTTGGTATGCGCGTAGGCGCCTTCTTACTGCCATCAATAATTACAAAAGTAAAAAGTCGACTAGAAGGTATACAAGCCAAAATGCAAGCTGAAAATTAGAAATTAAGAAAAACCGAGGGGAGCTATTATCGCTGTGTATTGTCATAACTTCTACTTTTCGACTTTCGCATTCTGCAGGGGCGAAAAGTAGAAATTATGAATGGTAGTTATATGCTTCCATAGTTTGATGCCATCGCAGCCTTTTGAAAAAACACTGTGGGAAAAAGAATCCGCTATTTAGTGTGGAAAAGCGAAGTGCTCGCAGTAAAAAGACACATGGACACATGGCTGGACCCGTGTAGTATATATTATGGGAGATTCGATAACGAGTTGGCAGTTTCATTATAATAGTTAAAAAATAGATAATTTAAAGTCAATTTGCTGAAAATTTCATTCAAATTGATCCACTATGAACCCAGAAATAAGCGATTGAAATTTCCGCCTAGCCTCGATCATCATTACTAAAGTCAGTACGATAAACAGCATAGTCTCGATTATCCATTTAATCGTTAAATCGTGAAGGAAAGTTATGCAGTAAATCGGCTTATAATCCACTAAAGATCGCAGGCTAGCGATGCCATCTAGAGTTGATTATGGTCTGGATAGGTTAATTAATGTCTAATTAATAATTGAGATAACATTTCAGGCCTAAAGAAAGACCTGCAATAGACAGATTTAGCTCTTGCATAATGTATGTTTAATGGTTGAGAGCGAGACATTAAGTAATATATTGTAACAACAAGAGGGCCGTTAGCCCGAGTGTTTTTGTAATACTATAGGGTTTATTTTAGTTATAAGAAAGTTGTTCTGATTAATATAGAAATTCTTTACCTACATGATGTGTAACGAAAACTAGGGTAATGAAGTAGCTTGCATTATTTTACTACTATCTTAGACTAACTCACCGACAGTTATGTCAGTATCCATTGCTGGAAGTAGGGTACTATAGTCCAGCCATCTCGTGCACGGATTAGTACCATTAACTAGAATAGTGTTGACGTAAAACGGTGCCTATAGGAAACACTTACCCAAAAATGGTAATTGCCCCACCCTAATAGATGACGCATTATAATTGCTATATAACAGAAAGCTGGTTCGATTTACCCTCGGATATCATAGAGCGGCCCGAGAAGGGAACACCGTAGCCTCCCCGGCTTAGAGGCTAGGGTGAACACATCATCCTAGCACGAACATTATGTAGAACTATCAAGAGGTATGTGGCTCTTGCCACGTTCACGTTTAAGCCGTTAGGTCTGGTTAGAAAGGATATTAAACTCAGACCGTGGATATTTTAATAACTCGAAAAGTACTATCATAACTTTGTAGTTTGCTGTATGTATTTAATTATATAAACTTAGTAACAGCATAAACGGTGTTCCAGAGTCAGTTAATTGATGATTGAAATAATTGATACCACAACGTGAAGACAAAGAAAGTCATAGACGATAATGTCACATCTATTATTTTTTTTTGTTGCCAAGACACAGGATAGTGTTACATGTTTTTACAGTGAAATACGTCACGCGAGTCCAAATATTTCACTAGTATAAATAATGTACGATTGGCCAGTTGTCCGTACGATTATTTGAAATAATGGTACGTCCACATCAAAGGATAGTTCTTTCCATTTAAATTAGAAAGAGAGAAAGAGAGAAATGGGGTTTAACGTCCACACGACACAAACTAGGTCATTTCGGGACTAACATATGGTTTAATTTTATTTCAATAATTCGCTTGCGCGTAGGAGTCTTTAGCAGTGGGAGGAAACCAACGAGGTTGAACAGGCGACCCTACTCCTTGTCACGTACAACCGAGGATTCGAAACCACGCCAGTTGACTCAATGACAGGTCTTATGATACAGCGCGCACGTGCTAACCATTCGGCCATCCAACCCCCCTATAAATTATAAGTTAGTTAAAGGTCCTTTTACACAAATCACAACTTTGGTGTTTAAAATCATTTATTTTCTGCAGTCCATTAAAATTTTTCTTTGCGTGTATCTCTTCCCTGATAAAAGTTGTCTGAAAAGGGAAAGAAGAGCCAGCAGCAACACAAAACAGAAAAATGTAAGCATTTATAAGAATAGTACATTACATTAAATACAAATTATATAGATTTATATGCACTGTCATTGTTAAACATGCATTATGCAAGAGCTAAATCTGTCTATTGCAGGTCTTTCTTTAGGCCTGAAATGTTTTCTAAAGTATTAATTAGACATTAATTAACTGATCCAGTCCTTAATCAACTCTCGATGGCATCAGATTTCTCCGATATTAAATAGATTAGAATGGTTCAGCGATACTTTGATTTAATCAAATATGGAGGACCGAGACTTGGCTTCGATCAACCAGTACGGTGGTTGAAATTATTGCACACGTTTCGCAAACCTTCAAAGGCTAATATCTTCGCTTGCAATAGAGTAATTTTAACGAAATATTCAAATTATTCATTTTACATTATCTATTTTCGAAGTATTATAGCAAGAATGGCTAGCTCTTTATATAAATCTTACATAATGTATCTTTAATAAAGGGTTGTGTAGATCCCTATTCCCTTTGTCATTATTATTCGTTGATATACTATTATACTAGAAACTTGGCGATATGAGGGAATCCCCGTCGAGAACCGTCTTTGTTTTTATTTTACCGATAAAGTCGAAAATAAATAACATTGTCTTTTAGAATGTGAACTATATAGCGATTTTAGAAATACTTTATTTACCTTTATACAAGTTGTGTCCAAACTTTGCGTCTTTTAATAATTCTGATAAAATGTCTTTTATTCTGTCCAGTGATGAAATAGTTAAATTGAGTGCCAAAACCTGCTGCGATATTTAAAAAACAAACGGAGGCACATTTTGTATCTATGTTCGTGAATGGGTTCTTAGTCTGATATAGATATTGATTTTAGAATTGATGTCGTAGGTGTGTTTTTTGTTATTTGTATTTTACTAGGCTTATTTATTTGTTTCTATATAATGTACATATCATCTCTAATAATTCTTTATGACTGGTAATACTTAGCATATATTATGATTTTTGAATGTGATGTATCTACAACCATGGTGAGACGTTAATAAACTACTACTACTACTTATTTATGGAAGGGGATCGACGCCACATTAAAAGACATGTAAACACGAGTAGAAGTTACTATGTCAGCATATGAAAGTGTTGTTTTGATGATTTTTCCATGTTCGATTTTACAAAATAGAAAAGTATTGTCCACTAACGAAAAAACACATGTACAAATGCGCCTTGTAACGTTTGTATTTTCTACATCTGATCTTTCAACTGTTGTAATTTCTACTAGTGCATAATCGACATATGTAACTTCGACATCGGTATTTTCTTCCAATGTAATTTCTCCACATGTCACATCCATCAAGGCGTGGTTCCGATTTTAGCCGAAGCTTGCGTCATAAAAACAAAACCTCCCTTCAAGTAGTCTCGGTCATCCAGACAATATGGCTCCTCCGCGATAGCTCCCTCGACTAACGGGCTTGGATGACCGAGGCTACCCTTCGAGGAAAGTCATTCCTACTACCAGAAAGTTGCATGGGGAGCATCAATAATTTTTAACGGAAGTTAACACTAACATATTGTTTTATGCTAAATTTTAATACAACTTTTAATAGTTTGCTTTCTTTGTTATTTTTATGTGTCTTGAATTCACCATTTCTGGTGTTCATGTCGTTAACATAATTTTGAATGCATAGTTATAGTTTCGAATAAAGAACCGCCCCTGTCGGCCCAGTCGTCTGCTCCACATCGCGGAGGAGCCATATTGTCTGGATGACCGAAACTACTTGAAGGGAGGTTTTGTTTTTATGACGCAAGCTTCGGCTAAAATCGGAACCACGCCTTGATGGATGTGACATGTGGAGAAATTACATTGGAAGAAAATACCGATGTCGAAGTTACATATGTCGATTATGCACTAGTAGAAATTACAACAGTTGAAAGATCAGATGTAGAAAATACAAACGTTACAAGGCGCATTTGTACATGTGTTTTTTCGTTAGTGGACAATACTTTTCTATTTTGTAAAATCGAACATGGAAAAATCATCAAAACAACACTTTCATATGCTGACATAGTAACTTCTACTCGTGTTTACATGTCTTTTAATGTGGCGTCGATCCCCTTCCATACTTATTACTATATTAAATCATACAGTAGGCTGAACCGCTACACTGTCCTACAACAATAGCTCCTTCCTTATTATGTGTGTGAAATAGCTTTATTTTAACGTCCGCTTCCACCGAGTGATATCCTTATTTTACATATTACCGTTTAAGTATCGGACACACGAAAACACTATTTAATTGTTTAATTACAGCCTTAACCCGGTTGATTGGCTGTTGTCGTCACAGGGACGACACATAAAATATACACTATTATGATCGCATCACTGTCTATACAAACCAACAGTTGACTAGTGTTTATTTACGGTTCATTTAACATACTGACAGACCTAATCATTATTTTATAATACTTAAATGTGCATATAATTAAATCACTATAAGTCAAAGCATTTTTAAGAGCTGCCTTTCTCGATATTACTTGTTATAGGTTACATACTTGTGACTGAAATATTGTAGAGTGAATTTTAAAATCCGCATTGTCATAAAAGGGCATAGCCAACTTCCGCGTATTATCACGTACATTGTATGCTATTGGTGTACGTGATCTTTTACAGTTATTTCGCGCCTAAATCAACCAGATTACTGTTTCGTAGTAATTCCAAGCGACGTAGTTTCAATACGGAAAAAGGTTTAAAGGTGTTATTAGGCAGCGATTCATATGGGTATATGTGCGTATATATACGGAATATTTTGTAGTCGGTGAATGGAAAATGGTTAAGATAATTGTGTAATGATAAATTGGCTGTCAGACGTGGCAATTCTTACGAAATAAAATGGTTACAGATAAACATTATTGTGTGACGGCACAGCATTCAAGTAGAACCAGCGGTCACGGGTGTGTCAGCATCGATCGTCACGTTCACGCTTGGTAAAGGACTGAACAGTAGGTATAATTACTGTCCATTGATTTGGGGTGTTATTATTAGGATATGACTAGTTTCCACATGCTGCCGGCTGACTTCAAGGAGATTAAACATGTCCCACAACGAAGAAACTACGAGGTATTCACGTAGATTAAGTAGGCACATGCGGCATATTTTATTTTCATCAAGAAACAACTTATTTTATTTCTATTACCAAAAATGACTTCTAAATAGGATCTTATATTAAAACAAGCTAATGTAAAGACTGCATCCATTTTTGGGTGCGCAAGGGGCCCAAGAAACAACTTTGTATTTGTATTACCAAAAATGACTTCTAAATAGGATCCCAAAATAAATAGATGACACATATTAATTAATCGCACATTTTTTTTTCAAACGTATCAAGCAATCAAACTATACACTAAGTTTTATCACTCGCTATCAGATAGCATTGGCCAATGAAATTGATTCGCTCTGTTTAGCTTCAGCTCGAAATGTTAATCATTGAACTCAGTCAAGACATTCACCCAATGAACACCTATATCAAGTTTAAACATTCTACCTCAATTAAAAGCAGAGTTTTTATGTTCCAAAGTCTTGACAAATCAAATTGCTTATCGCTCCTTAACTTAACCAGAAAATTCTCACCATCGAACTTAGTCAAGTTAATGATATAATGAATCTATATTCGGAGTTTCATCGCTCTCACTTCATTATAACCAAAGTTATCTTGCCTCAAAGCATCAACCAATCAGATTGCTGATCTCTGCTTACTGTAAGCAGACAATGTTCATTATCGACCTCCGTCAAGGCATTCACCTAATGGACGCCTACACCAAGTTTGAACATTCTATCTCAATAAGAAGGAGAGTTATTGTGTTCCAAAGTCTAGCCCAATCAAATTGCTAAGATTGGGTGTCTATACTTTCCATATATACCAAATTTGACATACTTTTATTGGAAATAACCACCCGATAAATACTTTTCTGGGAAAGTATCTTTCTGCTGTTTTCACGATTTGACAGAATATTAAAATCTAATTTTTTTCCCCTCTGACTGACAAGAAACAAAGGGTATTTTAGTACGCAATTATCGACCCATGAGTAACTCCGATCGACTATACCCATTGTGGAGAGGTGCATTACGATAATTCAAAAATGATATGTAAGGATCGTCTGATAACATTAACTTTTTAGCCATACGCTTGACGGTTACCAGATGAACGAGTCGGGCTACTTGTCACATTAGTAAAACCATAGTTCCTTGCAAAATCTGAAAATTCTGCTGACATATATTGAGTACCGTTGTCACTAAAGAAAGTCTCAAGAATTGACTTTAGGTAATTAATGACACATGTTGAGGATAGTCTACGACAAGTAAATAGTTATTATTTTCAAACTCAAATAAATCAGATGCAATTTTCTGCCAAGGTCTTTCAGGAAAGTCAGATTGAACTAATGGTTTAAACTTATTCACAGCTTGTTTACAACATACAGCACAATTTGAAATTAAGTCTGATATTTAAGAGCTTAATCATATCCACCAAACAAAACGTTTCGCACGATCTCTACACTTTGTAATTCCGAGGTGTCCTTCATGTATTTTACCAAGAATATCAGTCTAAGAGATTTAGGTATGACAATTCTAGTGCTACACATCGACAAATTATCAACTACAGTTAGGCCTCCTTTAAGATGAGGTTTAACACTATGAACTACACTAGGCCAATCATTTAAACATAATGAAATACGATCTTTACAAACTGGATCCTCTTCCCGTTGAGCACGTATGACATTCAACTGCTGATCTTTCACAGGAAGGTTTGATACTAATGTACGAACGTATAAGCATGTGCCATTTTGGAAAATAAGATATGCTTCCATTGCTTCAGAATAGCGAATGCGCGATATTATATCCGCAATACACAAATTTTTACCTGCTACATAAACGATGCTGTATGAATAACACATTAGCCTCAATCTGTAACGTTGAATTCTAATAGGAAGACTGTCTAAGTCTTTAGTACCTAACAAAGGGACTAACGGTTTATGGTCAGTTTCAGTGAGAAATGTTCTTTGTCCTACTAAAGAGTCTTGAAACTTTTCGCAAGACCAAACAACGGCTAAGACTTCTTTGTCTATATTGTGCGTATTTTTGTTCCGTTTCTGTTAGGCTTCTCGGCGCAAAAGCTACTAGTCCAAGGGCGGATCCAGGAATTTTTGCAGGGGAGGGGGGGGGTCATGTTCCTGAGACAATTATGTATCCCCACTCCTCCCGCTTGGTCTCTATCGTCATTTTGGCGTATATACATACACATTGAGCTTTTTAACCAGAGAAATTCAACACCTCGTTTGACGTCAATTTTTATTATGAATTAATACAATGACTTTGTGATTCAATTTCATGGATGCAAAGTATTAATTGTGATATCACATAATGTCTATACTATATCATTATCTCGTGCTTTGAGTGCCCATCCTGTCCCAAATCTGACGATAAAGGATAATAAAGCACACGGCCGAGAAACCTTCCTCATAAAAAGTGTTGATTTACAAAAAAAATTATGTAGCCGAGCGGGGGGGGGGGGGGGGGTCGACCCCCAAACCCCCCTCTGGATCCGCCCCTGTAGTCGCCAACCTCTGGAATACGGTTGCAAGATAACTGCACCCAGACCATACGATGAGGAATCCGCACCTACTTTGATATCCAAGGCTGGATTGTATAATGCTAACACATGTGTATCAGTTAATACTTTAATGATTTCCTGAAACGATTTCTCTTGAGCTGTATCCCATACCCACGTTTTGGATATATGTAGCAAATCACGCAGCGTTTTTTTTTTAATCTCTGCTAAATTACTAATTGATTAACCCCTACCGAGTAAACGTCGAACGTCTGAAACAGTTGTAGGTCGTGGAAAGTTTTTAATAGCAGTAACCTTGTCCTTATCTGATTGGACACCATATTCACTTACTATTTGGCCTAAAAACTGAACTTTAGTTTTTTTCTAATTTCACATTTAGAATTATTAAGGGTTAAACCGTGTTCACGCAATCTATTCAGAACTTTCCGTAAGTTTACACCATGATGGGCGTACGATGAACCATATACAACAACATCATCCATTAAACATGCAACCCCTTGAAGACCTTCTAAGATTTTAGACATTCTCTTCATAAATAATTCTGGGCCACTTGAAATTCCAAACGGTAGTCTCTTGTAAGTTCAATTTGACGAAATCCTGAATTCGCATCTAGCTTGGAAAACACCTTGGCAACCCGCTATTTGATCCAAGACATGTTCGACCGAAGAAAAGAAGCATATTGCTTTCTCGTTTGACTGCTTTGTTCAGTGTAGTTAAATCAGCACAAACACAGACTTGCTTTTTATTCTTTTTCAGTACAACACAAAGTACACCATGGAGTTGGTACATCAACCTTTAAATCCTCGAGTCGCTTAAGTTCCTCTTTTACCAATCATAGGCATTAATGGTAAAGATATCCTTCTAGGTGCATTAATTGAATAGGGAACAGCATCCTCTGCTAATTCAATATCATAAGAATCTTCAAGTTTTCCCAAGCCTTTACAAAGTTCAAGGAATTCTTCTTCTATGGAAGACATTTTATCCTCGTTACCCAGAAATAAAACAACACCAAGTGACTGACATGCACTCCTACCTAATAAAGGGCACATATGATATAGACTAGTTCTCTGTGGATTTGAACTTGCCACTTTAAATCTGCATGAAAATATACTAGAGTCTCAAGTTGATGCTTGTCTGGACCTTTCAGAATTCGATTGGTAGAAAGTAAGTGTTTCCCATTAAAGCTCTTGCTGAAATTAAACTTTGGTATAACCGTCACATCGGCACCCGTATTTGCTTTAAACCTGTCCAAAATTAGTCGGGCGACTAACAAAACCTATAAAATGGTATATTACAAAGGTCATTACGCCATAGTGTTTGTCAAGGTCAATTTCCGTCCATTTTGGCCGCCATCTTGGATTTTCGACTCTCGAGGATGTAGCACGTAGATATCAGAGGTAGCAACTACAAATATCTTCCCTAGGGTCCGTTCTATCGTCAAACTATTTTCCCCGAGAAATGGTCATGGTTCTGGGGGCTGTGACCCGACTAGACTTTTAATTTATCTTATTTGTCGTAGGCTCGGATTAGCCATACCAATAACGTGATTTTATTGCAGTCACGGTCGTCCAGCGAATTTGTTATAGTGGGTCAACTTGAACTCCCCTTATTGTGTGGTGGACATCCTTAAAGTGTGCTGGCTTATAGTGTGCCAGGTTGTAAGAAGTCACGTGACAGCATTTTCCAATCAAACATTTGTCATTTGACACGTTACATTTGAAGTTTTACGTTTAACTTTGGTCTTATCATTACCGGTATTAAGACTTTTTAAATTGTTCTTTTTACATAGAAGCAATCGAAAAGACATCTTGTCAGAGCATTTAATATTGGCAGCGATACCCTTCCATATATTTCCTATGAAATGGGTAAAGTAGATGAGCATAGAGTTCACATAATTTACACTCTTGAGCAATTAATTGTTTACATTCGAAGGTTTTATTTGAAATATTTCCTGCATTATATTCTATGTACTCGTAATATTTCATGTGACTTCAGCATACTATACAGCTTTGATATTAGCGATTCACTAGTGTACTATAATGATTTATTATATATATGAAAGGAAAGTTGCAATTCTTGGTGGGGGCTTGAGGAAGCTGCTGTCCTCCCTATGTGTCCCGAAAGATGCTTTTCGGGGCCAAAAAAAACTATTTTAGGACAATACTTCTAACTTTTTAAATAAAGTGGGATAATTAATCGGTGAATATTTATAGATAAATTCGAGCAGCGCTGTAGCAATATACGTCGTCGGTCAGATATGGAAAACCCAAAATCTTAAAAGGCTTACCACATCCGACGTCCGACATATTCTCTCCTGCCACAGATCTTTGTTAGCCTGTGATTATCTAGTTTTGTCTCTGGTTCAGATATTGTTGTAATTCTTTTCTTAAGAACTTCACCATTGTGTTTTCTCACGATACCGAAATCAAATATGTAACAGAAACAACAATAGTTTTATTTCTATATACGGTTTTATGTTACAACAGTTACACAACATTACAGTATTTAAAATTAACATCTCTTTCTCTCAACCCCAACTCCCGCAAAAGTCTAACCAGCGTGGCTAGATTCAGGAAACCGCTACATCTAAAGAACCCAGGCGGTGTCTGACTTTAAAGAATTTACCCCTAATTGATTTACGTCATAGATCGATAACAGCTAAATTCCAAATATGGAAGAGATATGCACCATACCCTGGATATCTGACACGGATTATTACCTAATTTGATCAACAAATATGATATACGTTTTATAACAAAGAAACATTTGAATGACCAACATGTTCATTAATCTATACCTCCGTTAAAGTATCAAAATAACCAGCATACTTTCTACATTTTTGGGTATGATAACCGTATTGTTTCAGCCATCGTATTCCTTGTCTATGAATTTGAAACCAATATTTGGTCCATGATATAATTTGGTCGCAACGACAATATTTGGACAACAGAGAAGACAGATAACATATGTATTTATCAAATTATGAATCATGTCCTCTAGTGCACTTATATTCACCTAATGCAATTTCGCATAAATTACCAAATAGTATTACAACGCTCACAAAAATAAAAGGCCCATATGCCTGCTAAATCTGTTTGACCTCTAGTTCCCTTCTTGTAAACAATATATATACTTATACCTGATTCATATAACAAATCTACACTTGAATTTTTTTACAGACGTTCTCCGATAATTCGTATTTTTATTTCTTAAATAACTACAAGGGTAGCACAGCGGTCATTTCGCAAAATTATTACTGCTTTGCATGTATAGATATGTAGACCTAAATCCTTTCCGAACGATCCCAGGACGGACAATATCCCCATACCGTTCCCGTCATATTATACTGCAATATGAAAATATCGCTCTATACCCCCAACCCCAAGGCTATTTTGGGGAATAGAGAAGAACTGTGGCGAAAAAAAGGGTAGGGCTAAAACATAGCCTTGGAATAGGGGTCGGCAGCTTAATAATGACGTACAGGAACGACCAGAGGGCCGAGGCCGTCCCGAGAGGAACTAGTTAAATGGCATATACAATCAAAATATCGAAATGCCAAATTAAAGATAATCTGGGTTACTTGACATGATGAGTTGTGTAGCTAGTTCATCTAACGCGCACGACACAGTTCAGGAAACCAGGATGAAGAACCGCTTCGGGTTTCCATAGGGATGAATGTAAAGGTGCTAGTTTGTTTTCATCAGGTGAAAAGTTAAATTTCTGTAATAATAACGTTACAAACAGAAATATACGAGATTTAGCGAAGGACTCCCCTACACACACTCTCCTCCCGGTTCCAAATGGTATTAATCTGAAAAAGACATTAAACAGGTCTTATGTAAGAGATAAATCTGCCTACTGCAGGTCTTTCTTTGGGCCTTAAATGCTATAAATTATTAATTAGACATTTATTAACATGACAAGACCATAATCAACTCCCAATGCCATCGGATGGCTCCGATTTTAAGTAGATTAGAACAGTTCGTCCAGTTAATGATTTAATTTAAAAATGGAGAAATGAGGCTAAAACTCAAATGACCAGTACAGTGGTTACGATCATTGCACACATCTTGTCAAAACTACAACTAGTGATAACCTCGCTCAATTAATTTGGATGAAATTTTCAATATATTCAGTTTCCATTATCTATTTTTGAAATATTATATAGCGAGATCAGCCAGCTCTTTATGTAAATCTTACATAATATCCCTTTAATCTCGTTTTTATGAACGCGAGACCTTGTCCGAAAGTTCAACTCAAACTATTGTGCCGTTCCGAAGTGATTACCATAATAAGTTATAAATAGAGGTTATACGTAACTCATATCGGATTATTTTAGCCTATTGTTTACCTATAGTAAGCTACATAATAACGCCACACCACAACACAGTAATAGACAATATTATCTAGACCATTGCCGCCTTGATTTTGGAAACTTGCCCCCAATTATAATAAACCTAGCTCAGCTGTTTGTATTTATTCGAAATCTTTTTACGGGACTAAGATAAAGGTTCTTATGAGTGTTTCACACAGAATTAACGTTTAAAAACTATGTCATTTCGGGTCTAACATTATATATCCTTTATTTCATTTATTTACTAGTGCTTTAACAGAAACCCCAGAGGAGGTTAGGCATGCGATCTTACTCCGTGTCACGTACAGGTATGGGTACGAAACGACGACTCAGTGACAGATCTCATGATCTAAAGCAACTGCGATTTGAATACAAGTGCCATTCGGCTGTTAGACGGTAAGTGATATGTACCTATACAATTGCGATGCGGCTATCGGTTATTACTTATATATATTTGAACCCGAGATATGCTAGTCGAGATAAGGATTAGGACCGCCGATCATAAATTGAAACCAAGAGGCCACAGTAAAACAGAACTTACTGTGATCGTAATGGGTGGTCAACAGGAAGTAGTTTACCATCATCACCTAAAAACCTTCCCGGCAAAAATTCATCATGTCTATCCCATGCTTTATCAGAATGCGCCATAGTCCACATGTTGGGGATAAGCTACAAAAACGATCAGCAAAAACAGTGACAAAATATATTTTTCAGATTCAATAGTTAGGTTAGAAAGATGTAATGTTATTCATATCACAATTCTTAAAGGAAACCTGCAGCCTTTGTCAACATTCATCTTCATAACCCGGTTGGAGTAGAAAAGGTTAAACTTCATTTTATTTTTCATTCATTCATCAACAAAACCAAACTGTGCCACACCGTTCCACAGCGGTAATGCCAAACTGTTCAAAAACGGCAATGTGAAAGCCTTCTATTTGGAAAGAATATCTAAGGCAAGAGGTGGAAAAAAGGCAGTCAAAATAAACTCACTGTCGTATTTGCTGGAATCCTCATTCCCTCTATTTCTATCTCTACCTTGTTTCTGTGGGGTACGGCGAACGGAACGTGACCAATGAATCGTAAGCATTCTAAAATACACGCGTTTGTGTAGTGCATTACTGGCCGATCATCTAAACTTGGCACCCTCTCTTTGCCAATATTCTCATCTATTTCTTCTTGAATTCGCTGTTGAACTTCTGGGTAGTAAAGCATCAACAAAAAGAATCCACTTAAAGCACCTTTAGTAGTTAGGTATCCAGCAACAACTAGGTTACCAAGGACGCTCTTGACGTAAAACTCATCGAACTGATCATCAACTTCGAATTCCGCCAGTATATGAGCCAGCACGCCTTTACCGTTAGAACCTATTCTCTGAAGAAGAAAAATCTTGATGCATGCATTGTCCCATTGCTACGATGGCCTTTTAGTGCCATGCGTTGATTTGTACCCTTTTCTTGTAATTTACCTCATATGAGAAATCGCAGTGAAAACTATGATAAATCAAAAAAACATGCAAAACTTTATACCGCGGAGAAAACTTTTACCCCGAGGAGAAGAGGTTTTTTTTATTTATCATAGTTTTCACTGCGATTTCTCTTATGAGTTAAATTACAAGAAAAGGGTAGAAATCAACGTGTGACACTAAAAGGCCATCGTACATGGCTTATCTAATAGGTTCACAGGTTCTAGATTAACTTTCTTCTTTTATGACAAGAACTTCATAATCCTTATTATAGGATTATATTTAGAACGTGCCCGAATTCAATAAAGGCAGAGAAGGTTATTCCTGAAATTCGATCAAACCATTGTAAGGCGAGTTTTTCGGACTTCGCTCAGCTAATACCGCAGAGCAATTGTGTCTATTTCTCCTTACGGATTACTACAGCAGCTAATTCGTCCCAGCAGCTCTTCAAGTATGTCACATATAGCGAATCTGCTATAGTTTTACACGAGCTGTTTCGTCCCTCTGATACAAACTATACGATGATAATGTAATGTGATAACCATGACCTCTGGAGTACCACAAGGCACATGTGGACAACGGGCAAAGGGGCAGACGGGCAGACGGGGATGACAGTGATATACGAATGCATTTAAGTGTGGGCACATAAAAGTGTATCAAAGCCAAACGCAGAAGTAAAAAATATAATGACATAAGTACAAAATGATAGAACTACGATATATAAATAATCTATTGACCTATGCAAACCAGCAAAGACTGCTTTTGGTACTTTATTGATTTCATAATTGAACATTTTATTTTTTAAAATAACTCACCTTTTTAATTCTATCATTTAAGTATAAATCATGCAGCCGATTTTGAACATTTTTCATTTTCATGTACATATCACGGAATTGTCCAGGTACAAAACGAAGCCATGGAAAAAGTGTGAGAACCATATTGTTGGAAAAATTGAAAAGTACATTGGCAAAATGATCATATTCTTTGATGACGGAGCATATTTCTGCAGCCTCATCTGGAGTTTCGTTCGTTAACTTAAAATAGAAAGTTTCATTTAAAGAATGTCTGGGGAAAATTAGGCTTACATCTCGTTCAAGCTTTAAACATTACATTTCGAGCGGCTGTTCAAATTTTAAACATTACATTTCATGTGGCTGTTCAAGTTTTAAACAATATATTTGAATGTCGTGATTCGTTCGTAAACATTACATTTACATGTGGCTGTTCAAGTTTTAAAGATAGCATAGACTTCTATAGGGGTTTACCTCCTTAAAAGAAAGGTGATAGCATCATTATAATCTAATCAAATGTGTTATTTTCGTTTCGTTTATTAGGATGGCCACTCTAAGAAAGACACCTTCTATATGTCTGTGACAATTAGGTAATACGAATTGACATTAATTAGACAGCCAATCCAATTCCCCAATATTCAAAGCCTTTCAAAAGATTCTGCATAATAATATGCATCCCAAATTTTGATTTGTCTAGGACACATTCAAATGACACTGTTAAACCAATTGAAATATATAAATGCAAACTGTAAAATGGTCATTTAGAACTGGTCCATTTGAATAATACAAACATTTAACTTACAAATATGTGCAATATTCGTATTATGGAAACTGTTAAAGCACTGTCTAAATCGAATGTAGGTTTATTGTCTGCAGACCGAAGTTTAATTTTCAGAAGCTCTATCTCCGAATTAACCATATCCTCGAACACCTTGACACCATCTCCGTACATCTTCATGGATCGATGTATTATCTGCCTTATCTTCACAAGTAAGTCATCATTATTTCGTAAAGTCAAATCTTTGCCGCCATAAAAGATGTACTCACTAAAGAATGTTGGTGGTCGATCATTGGTAACATCTCGATAATGGCTGGAGGAGAAAACTTTACGCATTATTCGACTACTGTTCAGGAATACCGTGTTGACTGAAAAGATTCTGATGATGAAAATGTCTCCATAACGCCTTGCAAGTTCTTCGCCGATTAAATGGATGTCGTTCTTTCTTATCATATGCCATGTAATTTTTAAACATTCTAATAATCCTGGACCTGGAGGTAGGGGTGTTTTATGTTGATCTTTAAACCATTTTATGATGAGGTAAGTCACCAGTAAAACCACAGATGATATAAGTATTAAACCCATTCTGAATTCTTACACTTAACTAAAACAGTGAGAAAACGCCGAATTATTTTACTTCGAATTAAAAGGAATTAGACCACCACCATAGAACCCGATAAGTATCTCTTCGCTTCTATTTGCCTTCATGTTACCTCGGCGCGAAGACGAAGCTAAGAAGCGGCGACAAACGCATCTTCTATAGAAGGCTTTAACTCCGTACATCTTATCAAACCGTTCACGTAATACCCTGCTAATTTTGATTGGCTACTGACCCAACTGGGGTGCCTATCAGATTCCTCGATCATCGCGAATACCACGTCTCGCGCTTTCCAGCTAAACTGACTACCCGTGATAACCGAATTGCAAAGTTTAAGGTTTATTCAATGCTAAAGTTTCTGTCGAGGTCGCGACATGTTTGATAGAGAGAGAGGGAGAAAGAGAGGGGGGGGTAACACCCACACAACACAAATTAGGTCATTTAGGGACTAACATATGGTTCAATATTATTTCAATAATTCGTTTAAGCGAATGGGGTCTTTAGCAGTGGGAGGAAATCGGAGGACACGGAGAAAATTCACTAGGTTGGACGGCCGACTCTACTCCTTGTCACGCACAAGTGGGGAATCGAAACCACGCCACTTGACTCAATGACAAGCCTTACGGTTTCACACGCACACGTTTATGCACTAAACCCCCCCCCCCCCCCCGCAACTCGTTCTGAAGGCAAGAAGGAGCGAAGGGGTACATATCGGCTTCCATATACGATAGCCACTTCACGCTCTACTAAAAATAGAATCGAAACCAAGCCACTTGACTCAATGACAGGCCTTATGGTTTCACGCGCATGCGTTAATCCACTAGACGCCCCCCTCCCCCCCGCAACCCACATCTCGTTCTGAAGGAAAGAAGGAGCGATGGGGTACATACCGGCTTCCATACACGATAACCACTTCACGCTCTACTAAAAACAATGTCAAGAGAAATAATTATATATAAACAGCTGTAACTAAATTCGTATGACACTAAGACTGACCATACAGACTGTAGTTTATAGTATAAAAAGGCATGTGGGCATATCGTATACAGTATAACAGGGGTCATTATTACCCTCCAAGAGACAAAATGTAATGAATTTAACATATACTATATTCAAAAGAACTGTAGGCTCACCTAACTATCGAAAATCCAAGCTTTCGTCACGTCGAGTAAATATTCTGTTATGAACGCTCCCGATGTAAGGTTAGATCTATTTGATAAGGCCAACTTCAAGTTTGGTCAAAGGTCACGAGATGTTAACAGGGCTAGTGCTAATCCCAACCCTAACCCTAATAATCACGTGCCCTAACCTTATTTACACCCCAGCGACCTTGAAGAAAATTGTGCCGGCCTTAACAAAAACATTTAGCCCCCAGTGTAATTGTATAGTTAAACCAGATCAAATTGAAAATTATTCTTTTTACTTTCAAGGCCTGCAAAGCGCCAATGACTAATTACAAAGTCCATAACAATCGCTTTCCAACATATAAACACACTTGTTTAAAAAGTACATTACCAGTTCAATCGATACGTGTTTATTTATTAAATTCTGCTATCAGCAAAGAAATGTAAATAAGCTACGGGGTGCCATTGTAGACATTATTTTATATTTAAGCGCAAGATGATAACAATTTCGTTTTTAAAGGCCCGTTCTCACGGTGCGACTTGTAGTAACTACTTGTAGTATCTACATGTAGATTACAAAATCGTATATAAATGAGTTGATACGACTTGGAATCTCGCGATAATCTCGTCTTGTCTTAGCATAATGGCGTCATCAAGCGACGAAGAGACGCTGGCTATTATTGCCCTACATTTGATAAATAAAAACAGTTCCCACTCACATCCCATAAGCAAGGTTGTGAGAGGTAATTATTAACAAAATTCTCTGTCTCAGCTTTGCTGAGCGGCTCTTGATGGGTGCGCTTCGCGTCCATGTTTGGACACAGATCACTAAAGATTTCCCCATTGACTCCAATGTTAATTCTCGTATCTTAGACCGGCTCTAACTTTTTCCCAAATTTTCGTTGGGTAGAACGCTTTCTACCACAGATGGAGCAACATGTGGCAACCACTTGCCCAAAAGCACGTATGAGGTTCTTCATGAAAAACTTGAGATACACAAGCTGGAAGTAGAGACAAATAAACATGCAATTTCAGGCCCTACATTTCAACCTAACCAACCTCTCAACTCTTGTATCCTTCCGCATCAAAATTATGAATATTCACCAAAACCTGGCAGAAAATGTATTTTCAAACCCTTTTCCTCGATTCTACACCAAAAAGTCAACAAAAATCGCCATGCAAAAGGGGGAAAAAGGAAAAGGGAGAGGAAGACTAAAAATAGCTTTGGCCCTTGTTTCGGGAGCTTGTAAAAATTGGTACGACTAGGGTGTTCTCACTTGCATCTTGGGTCGATACTACAAGTAGTTACTACAAGTCGCACCGTGAGAATGGGCCTTAAAGACAACTCTTTTCATGTATAGGTTAATCTTATATTCAGAATCTGTTGACCGGATAGTAGATAATCCAGAACTGTAATAGACTTGATATACAGTTTCATATGTCACTATTATGGGCTAGACATTTTTTAATAGTCGAACTGTCTTGCTCGCAAGAAATTGTATCTTTTGAATATGTCAAACAATATCACAAGTGGAAGTTAACACCCTCTCGCCATGTCCCTGCTTCTCCCATCATTCAGTACTTTCCCTCACATTAGCGTAACCACCACAAGTTCAAACCAATGGTTTACTGTGATTTTGTACATGCATTCTGAATTTGGTTGCCTTCATTAGCTTTGCTCTGTAGTGGTCTCGTCGCAATTTGGGGTTAGTGTTTTTTGGGGTTTTTTTTGTTTTTTATATGTTTTTTTTTTCTTTTTTTTTTGTTTCTTTTCATTTAGTTCTTTCGGCCTTTCACCAAGCCTATCTTCTTATTAATGGTGACGTCTACAGGGGTTAATTTAATCTATTCGCAATGGGAAAAGGGCTATAGCTATTTACAACTAATGTCCGTGGACAAACATAATGGCTCTAATGTGCTGCCGTACAGTCCAGTTGTTTACCGAGATGGTTTTATTACAGAGCCAGGTCATAATGCATCGCATATTAATATCACATGATGACAAGGTAAACCAAGATAAGAATTACTTTATTTATCTACATAGGTATATTACTATACAATGTTACCACATCCACTGGAGAAAAAATTCGGCTCGCTACATTAAGAGTTCGGGAGAGGATGAGAAGAAATGATAACACAAGTTTTTAAATTTTACTATACATAATATTATATAACAAGTATCATATTACTGAGTTACAAATATACTTTTATAATCCCACGATAGCAGTTATACGGGCGACTGGATGAGTACCACTTATTTCTACCATAGAACTCAACAGTCCAAAAAGTTCTTACAAAACCAAAAGCAGGAACAACATTAATAGTCTTCTTGTTTATGCTGGGTTCTCACTGTCGTGTGATGCTTTACGATAGGGTTGTCCCTATCGAGTCCACGATCTGCTACGTGCAGATACGTTCGAATACGTTTCAATACGGTCAACACGATTGCTACCACTGACCTCAATATATGACAAGACCTGATAGTATCACCACGATTACTTAGACTGGAGTATGGGGTCAATAGCTATTCAAAAACGTTACATTACCATATTGAATATAGCAATGGTTGGTGAACTATACATTTACATTATGGGACAGAAAAGTAGGATGTGAACCCCCTTTTTATATTCAAACTTTGATTATTATCCATTCCCAAAAATAATGCTATTACGTTTCAAAAAGTGTGACAGAATGACCTGAGAAAGAGAGGACACAATTTAATAGTTTCACAGAAAAGCTGGGGACCCCAAAAAAACATTTAAGATTTTATTTCAGTTAATTTAGACATCAATATCGGTGGCATTAACCGATATTTGGTCATTTACCTAGTATGTACACAGCAGTTCAAGAAATCGGGTTGCATGGCAGCATTAGGTTTCCATGTTGCTGGGTCTAAAGGTGCTAATTTATTTTCACCTGGTGAAAAAGTAAACTTCTGTAATAATGACGTAACGTACAGAAATATACGCGATTTTGCGAAGGATTCACCCACGCAGTTTCTTCTTCCAGTTCCAAAAGGTATAAATCTGGAGAGAGAGAAAAAAAATCACAATTTTATCAACTTCATTTAACACATATCAAAAATCTGAACATCTCTCGCAAGTTCCCTCAACCTGACTGGGGTGAAGGTGTGGGGGGATAGTACATATTATTATATCAGTGAACTAGATGTGTTACCACACCGATAGATAACCAGTATCTATTCTGAAGTCAACCGTGCAGAGAAATTTTATTTAATTTTGTGGACATAGTCGCCACCATTATTTCCACCTCTTCTTAGCACAATTATAGTCAGACCGTTGGTTACCGAGCTTTGATATTGTCAAATATTTTTCTAAATAAAATGAAGTGGTACACCGAACAGGTTGTCACGGTGTGAGTTGTTCTATAATCAGCTATATCACAGAATATTTAATGACCCAGTTTCAACATTCCACTACAGATTTAACATATTTGTTAATGTAAATATATGTCTAATTGCTTATTTCCTTGAATTTTTAAAAATTTGGTCTCGCATTTAGCATTCCATTAAGTGCTAATGCAGTCTTTCGAACACATGGAAGGGAAACATCATCACTGTCTCCTAGTAAAAGCCGATGCAGATTTTGCAGATAATTAAGTAAAACTGTAATGTCGTCATCCAATACAGATGCACCAGTCGTCCACTCATAAGCCTAACCTAACTTCAACCTGAGATAATGATCAAACGAAATGGTAAAGACTTACTGTGCTCGAAGTGGATGTTCAGCAGGAAGTAGTTTACCTGCGTCATCTAAAAATCTTTCTGGCAAGAAGGAATCAGGGTTATTCCATACTTGATCCGAATGGGCCATCATCCATAAATTGCATATTATCTGCGGATAAAGATTTGAATATTTTCTGGGAATAGTTATTTGCATATTGCCTGGGAATAAACGCGCCAAGGTTACTCCCTAGTTGAATATAACGGGTCATCATAAACTGCCGATTATCTGAGAATAAAGGTTTGCATTTTCTGTTTACATAAAGGTTTGCAGATGCAATAAACCATAAAATTTGAGTTAAACATGTACGAGTATACTACGTATAAATCAGGAACCAAGCATGGGGGCATCTTAGCCATCTTGTCGCCGTCGATCGATTCGCAGTTGACCAAAGAACAAGCATATCAAGTTCCCTGTCGATTACGCACGAATTGGCAGAGCCTTGGGTATGGTTTGAAGACCGTGGACCAAGAACAAAAAGAGGTACAATAAGAAGATTGCCAAGTGTATGCAATCAGTTCATGGTTTTTGTGTGTTCCGGTAGCTAAGAGTTTTAGATAACGATGAACTAGATGTAAACTGTTCCAGTTAAAGCTTTCAATTTCAGCGATGGGCGTAGTATGCAAACTCGTATGTAGACTTACTGTAGCATTCGCTGGAATCCGCATTCCTTCTACTTCTATTTCTTCTCTATTCATATGTGGAATTCCTAATGGAATATGACTAATGAATCTCAAACATTCTAAAATGGCGGAGTTTGTATAGTGCATTACTGATCGGTCATCTAGGTTGGGATCTCTGTTCCTACCAATATATTCATCAATTTCTTCTTGAATACGGTGCTGAATGTCTGGATAGTAAAGCATCAACAAAAAAAATCCACTTAAAGCTCCCTTAGTTGTTAAATAGCCAGCCACTACCATGTTGCTGAGGATTCCTTTAATACAGTCCCCATCAATCTCATCATCATCTACAGCTTCGTTTAAAATATTACCGAGTATACCTTTGCCATGGGATTTCATTCTCTAAAATATAATAGACAAATAAGGCGCATTATGATTATGTCGAATTTCGTAAAATCAACAACTAAGGATTAGACCCCCTTCTTAAAGGAGCTAAATCGCTAACATTTGGGACCTAGAAATTGACAAAAGTAGGTCGCAACACATATAATACTGTAGTATGAATGTATATAACCTGATTTACATTCAATGGTTTCCGTTTTTACTCCAATTTCAAATCAGTTATGTTCGGCGAAATAAGCCAGCAGTCTCAAGCGAGTGCAAATTTCTAGCGTCTGGTTATTCCAGCCGTTTGATTTGGTGCAATGTGTCTAACCTCGTCCCTCGAGACTCTTGATACAACTGGGGCTGAAGCGCATTATGGTACACGATTCGTGTACCAATGGTAAAATGTTTATTTTGTCTTAAATATTGGATATCAAAAGCCCATCTTTTTCCGGTAAGATCACAACATGAATGTTGATTTAATTTGACAAAAAAATCGTGTTTTCAATGTTGAAGATTTTGGATGATATTTTTTTTTTTTTTTAAACAATATTTTATTCAGAAAATTTTGGATTGGGGAACAGGCTTAGCCTATGGACCCCCTCTCCATAGTATACAAATACAAACATTAAAATACAAAATAATAGTAATAAATATACAAGATAATTGAAATTTGATGGCTATTTACATTATATACAAATTTCACAGCCACAACAATGTTTAAATTCATAATTCATGACTTTAAAACCTCTTGGAGATGTCGAGAAAATGATGAACTGCATTAAATATCTGTGTTGCCTTATAGCTATCTTTTACGCCGAATAATAGGGAGTTAATATTGTGATGTTCTGGTTCTAATTGAAAAATAGTTTGAGAACGGGCATCTGAATGTAAGGAGCAAACTAACAGAAAGTGTTCAGAGTCTTCAAAAAAGTGACCGCAATCGCATGTAGGAATGTCCGAAATATGCCTTAGAAATTTATGTCCGTTTAAATCACTGCAAGAAAGTCGAAGTCGAGAATGGAGAATTTGATTCTTCCTGCAACCAATATAGTAGACAGATGGAACAGAGTTGTCTATAGCTCGTAATTTTGATTTAAAAGAAGAAATGGTAAGTGCGTTTTTGGTAGCATTATCAAGGTTATTCCATTCTTTAATAGTGGATGGTATGAAAGTAGAAGAGAAGAGAGTTGTTCGGCAAAAATAATCTGGTAAATTGTTTTGGTTTCGTAGATTGTATGAATATGATTGATTGCAAGGAATAAGTTTAAATAAATAGTCGGGAGTAAAATGATTTAAAATTTTATACATTAATATTAGTTTGTGTCGCCTTCGTCGTTCTTGCAGTGATATAAACCCGGTCTCCTGATATATTAACTTATGACTGGTACCCTTTACAGCACCGCATATAGTCCTGAGTGCATCTAATTGTAAATATTCTAGATTGTTAGTCAGTTCATTAGTGCTCCCGTCCCATATTATGTCACAGTAGTCAAAATGAGGAAGAATGTAAGAAGTGTACATAATTTCTAGGGATTTGCGACTAAGTCGGTACTTTAGAGATCGAAGACAGTTCACGAGTTTACCAGTTTTTGTTAAGATGTTATTGATATGCATATCCCACTTACAATTATTTTGAAATGTCAGTCCCAGATGTTTGTGATACGAAACTTCTTGAATTGGAATGCTGTCTAAGTTTAGTGTCGGTAATATAATTTTCTTCTTAGTAGTAAGTGCAAGTGTTTCAGTTTTCAGCGGGTTAAAGGATACCAGCCATGTTTTTGCCCAAATATTTATTTTTTCCAGATCAGCATTAAGAACATTCGCACATGCCGTTGGGTCACTTACTTTTATATATAAACTTGTATCGTCTGCAAATAGTCTGATGTTCGAGTCAATGTTTTTGACAATATCATTGATATAAACAAGGAACAAAAGGGGTCCGAGAACGGAGCCCTGTGGGACACCAGCTGGGACAGTCAGAGGTTCAGAAGAAGCACCCCCAATAACCACACATTGTTTTCTATTACTAAGATAGTCTTCAAACCACTCTAGTAGATCTCCTCTGATCCCAACTGCCCCTAGCTTATGACAAAGTGCAGCATGCCACACTCTGTCAAAAGCCTTGCTGATGTCACAGAACACCGTTCTCGTATACTGGCCTTGATCGATGGCTTGACAAAAAAAGTGAGTAAGGTCTATTAGTTGATAAGTAGTTGAGTCCCCGTGCAGAAAACCGCTTTGTAGATTAGTTATAATGTTGTGATCCTTAAAGAAGTTAAAGACATGTTTGTAAATGCATTTCTCAAAGATTTTTACAATAATACTTAATAGCGATACAGGTCTGTAATTACCACAAAGAGTTGGGTCACCTTTTTTAAAAATTGCCGTGATGTTTGCAGATTTCCAAATAATTGGTACATGCTTACAGTTTAAAGAGATGTTAAATAATTTACATAATGGTTCACTTATTTCAGAAGATAGAGATTTTATTAATTTCCCGCTAATTTCGTCATGTCCTGTAGCTTTAGAAGTGTCAATTGTTGAAATCATGTCTCTAACCTCTTTAGGTGTTAGTAATATGTTGCACAATGAGTGTTCTTCGTGCTGGAGATCCGGAAGATTTGCATTAGTGTAGTCTAGCTGTGATTGGTTAATAAAAAATTCGTTTAAATAGTGTGCTTTATCTTTAGGGTTGAATAATGGGGTCCCATCTTTCATAAGTGGTGGCATTTCTCCACCTTTTTTATCCCTAACAAACGAGTTAACAAGACTCCACCACCCTTTTTTGCCAAAATTGTTTGTACTGTTAATTTTGTCGTCTAATTTTTGATAATATTCTTTTTTACAGTTTCTTATTAAATTAATATATGTATTTCTAATATGTCTAAAATTTTGCCAATCAGTTGCCAAATTAGTTTTTACAGCTTTCTTGTGTATTTTATTTTTTTTCCTTCTCATTTTCCTAATAGAGTTATTCATCCATAATTTATCTTTAGGTCTAATAGTAACTTTTTTGTTGGGAATGTATTTTGTTGCTAGTTGTATTAACTCGTTTGTAAAGGCTATACTAGAGCTTTCAATTGAACCATTATCAAAGATGGAGTCCCATGGTATACTCCTAATGTCATGTCGAAGATTGTCAAAGTCTGCCCTATCGTAGTTCCATATTGTTCGAGAAAAGCTATGTAGTGTTTGACGATGAAAATTTAACCGACAGTACACAGGGCAATGATCACTACAGAAGTTATCTAATACACCAGATTCGTAGATATATCCTGAACAATTTGTTAAAATTAAATCAATTAATGTTTTCCCCCCTTTATTGTCATATCTTGTTGGTTCTGTAATAATCTGTTTAAAATCAAAAACTGAGATAGCTGAGTGAATAATAGTATTTGTTTTAGTCAAAAGATCAAAATTAAAATCGCCAAATATAAGGAGGTTATTTATATCATCTGATGCTGCCAATGACAAAGAATCAAATATTGATTTGTTAATTTGGGTTGAACAATTTGGAGGTCTGTAAAAGGTGCCAATTAAAAACTTTACATTATTAATATTTGTTTCAATCCAAATGCACTCTGTACTGTCGGTTTCTAAATCAGTCCTACGTTTTGCTAATATGTTCATACGGTAATATAGTGCAACGCCCCCACCCTGTCCGTCTGTCCTGTCTTTTCTTATAGGTGCATTAAAACCAGTGATAGATAGGGTGTCAGATGAAACGTTTTTGTCAAGCCATGTCTCTGTAAGTAAAATAAAATCATAATCTTCTGATAATTCTGCTGTGACAAGATCAATTTTATTTCGGATGCTCCTAACATTCAAATGCACCAAGGAAAATTTATTTGGTCCAGGATTCTGTTCGACATCTCCACTCTGTAACAATAAAGATAACATAAATATTAAAATGCTTATGAAAATTGAAACATGATAATCGTAATAAATGTAGGATTTATGAATTGGCCGTAATTGATTATATACAATACATTGGCAATAAATACACGAAATCAACTTATTTACATTTATGTACAAGAGGTACAACGCTACCGCACCTCTGTGATTGCCGTATAAAATAACGACAAGCTGCATATGTTCAGACAGATTAAAGAGAGAACTTTAATTAAAGAATAAGTTAGATTTAAATATCGCATTAAAATTAAAAGAAGAAATAACTTTTATCAAAAATATTAACAAAATTTAAGCTATATTTTAACTACACGTACTTCAGTATTTTATTTAAAAAAAAAAAAAAAAAAAAAAAAAAAAAAAAAAAATTGAATTGTTTGCATATAAGAAACCGTTATCTTACTTATATTGTGTCAAAATATTGTATCAATCCGTATTAAAATAAAGTTTTAACATAGTATTTTATTATAAAGAACTATTAAAAAGAGCTATTTTCAACATACATATATATTATTAAAGTATTATTTCTATTGCATCAATGAGTGTGTTCAAGTGTTCAAAACGTTTTGAAGTATGAATTTGTAAAATAGTCTAACATAATAATTATGAGATGTCTTGATATACCCAAAAGTTTCTCTTATCTAAGTATGGACACGCTTTAATATATCAATATGTTTGTAGAATGCTGTTCAATAAGTTTTAACATAATATATTATTCTGTTGTATCACTATGTATATGGAATACTTTTTGTCTTAAATGCATCTATATTTTTAATACTAAAGCACGTTCCAACATAATATATTATTGTGGAATATTGTCTGTGTTATTAACATTTTTTAAATTTAGGTACAAACAAGTTTAAATAATAATATGTATCCTCATCATAAAATGCTGTCTTAATAAATTTGTAGAATATAAAAATCTAACCAAAAGATTCCAAATAACATATGTGTTTTGAGTACTTTTGTCTACCTAAGTATAAACAACTTTTACACTAAATATCATTATGAGCATGAACAAGTTTAATTTAAGATATAATTTGAATTATTGTGTCAATATGTGTACTACTCTAGGTTTAATTCTAAAAATTTTGTACAGAATACTGTTTTCTGAGTATGAACAAATTTCAGCATATAATCTAAATATGTGAGTAGAGTACTACTGTCTTAGTAGCAAGTTATAAAATGTTGTCTTAGTGTGTGCATTGAATACTTTTGTCCAAGTATTAACAAGTTTTAAGCATAAAATATTATATGAAATTCAGTTTTGACATGTTTACAGAATACTACATGTATTATCTAAGGATAAACAAGTTTCAATATAATATATCATTATACAATGTTGTCTTGATTTGTTTATAAGATACTATTTTCTAAGATCTAAGAGCAATTTGTGAAATGATAGATTATTATGAAATATTGAGTATATTGTAGTAAATTCTTTTTTCTTAATCTAAACAAAATTGCAATACAATATATCATTATAATTGCTGTTTTAAAATATTAATATAATAGGCATTATTATATAATACATGTACTGTCTTAATCTCTTTATAGAATACCATTATTTAATAATTATTTAAATAATTGCAACATAGCATATTATTATTACCTATTGTGATATTGTATCAATAAAATCATAGACTAATACTATTGCCTAAAAAAGGAGAAAAGTTTCACTACAATATATTTTTTTGGAAAATTGTATTGAATTAGTGAATGCTGTTTCATAGAAACGGTGGCCATTGATGGGTCAAAATTGTATTAGTATTTTTTACATAACACTAGTTACACTACTATCTTAGTATAAAGATCCTGACAAGTTTCATAACTTATTACTATGGAATATTATATCAATATTTTGTCTTTTGAATAATTTTTGTCTAAGTATGAGTACAGTATGATCCAGTTTCAATATAACATAGTATTACTATGTAAGGTGTACAGAATACTAATATCATAATATGAACCAGTTTCCATCTAACATTTTTTTGTGAAATATTGTATAGACTTAAATATGACCAAGTTACAACATTCGGCCTTATTTTGAAAATGTTGACCTGATATGTGTACAGAGTGCTAATATTTAAGTATGAACCAGTTTCAACTTAACATATTACTATGAAATATTGCATATAAGTCTCACATAAGTTACTATTATACAATGTTGTGTGTACAGAATACTATTATCAACCAGTTTCATCCTAACATATTATTTAAAGTATTCTATAATCTTAAAGTGACACTCCCAGAAAGTTCAGGTCTTTAAAACTAAAAGTTCCCGGATCTTAACAAACGCGACTATTTGCTAATGTGTTAAAAATTGAAAGCTCGTCGGGTTTCATTAGCCTCAAATTATATTCACAGATGAAAGACATATAGACTCATCTTACTGTTTTTACTTTCTAAAACGGTTAAAAAATGAATAATATGGCCTGTAATAGTTGTACAGGTCTAAAGTAGGGGTTTATAATTAATTTTCATAGAAAAATTAAACATTTGTATCTTCCAAAAATCATCTGGGACGTTCCCTTTAACTATGAACTACTTATAACTTCACATATTTTTAAGAAATATTGTATACGGCCTGTAATGAATAATATGGCCTGTAATAGTTGTACAGGTCTAAAGTAGGGGTTTATAAGTAATTTTCATAGAAAAATTAAACATTTGTATCTTCCAAATAATCATCTGGGACGTTCCCTTTAACTATGAACTACTTATAACTTCACATATTTTTAAGAAATATTGTATACGCTTAAAGTTTCAATATAAAATTGTTTATATACTTAAATATGAATTTAAAGAAACTTACATACATTGTTATATATAATTAGAATCTTGAAGCTTGGCTAGATTTATTTGGTGACATTGTTGGTGTTGGGTTTTTGGGTGTTGACGTCATAACCCCAAAGTTTACTATGGATTGTTGTCTAGTAGTCTTCTGTCCTTCGTTTATAGATGCTAGGTCTCCAAATATATTTCGCCTGGTATCTCCTTGTTGCGTTCTAAGAACAGGTCTTGTTGTTGCTGGTACTGATGTGAAATTTTTCAAATCGTCTTCATTATTTATCAGATATGTTCTGTCGTCATCTAGATTTCTGACGTATATTCTCCCATCATACGTCCAACAACTCTTTACTAGGCCAGCTTTGAAAACTCCTCGTGTTTGTTTGTATATGTAGGATCTTCTCTTTGTTAAGGCTTCGTTGATATAAATTTTGGATTCATTAGTAGTGTTATAATCCTTTAAAAGTTTTTTATTTCTAAACACAACAGCTCTGTACCTATAGCTAATAAAACGCACAATTATGTCCCTTTCATATCCGACATTTTTGCGGCCAACCCTGTGCGAGCGTCCAATATGATGAAGATTTAACCTTTCTTCACTCTCTGGTAAAATTTGTGAATTGATAAGATCTAAGATTAATTTATCTGTGTCTTCATCTTTTGTTTCTTTTATCCCACTGAATTTAAGACAGGTTCTCCTGGAATATTGTTGTAATTCTTCGATATCGTTTTCTAGTTGCACAATTTTATCATTCATTTTTTCAAATATCACTGGTTTTATCAGTTGGCACATAATTTCTTCTCTTTTGTAAATTTCCCGAATTAAGGATTTAAGAGATTCATCGTCTTTTACCAATGTGTCAAGAAAAGCAGATATGCTTGCGGAACTGGTACTATCATCAGGTTTGCTTCGCTTGTTGTTTTTCTTGTTCGTCATTTTAAGTTACTTGTATTGGTTTTCTATTGAATGTCTGACTGTCCTCTAGTTGACTCTAACTAAAACGAACTTCGCTCACCTGAGCACTTCTAAGTTGAAATCGTCGAGTAGACAAAGAAAACCTCAAATAACTTGTCATAAAATTGATTATTTGTTAAAGTTTTATAATGTAGTAAATTTTAACATCACAATTGTATTATTTGCAAAAGTACATACTATTTTAATCACTGGATATCATTAAAATTAGCTTAAAATCTGTCTGATCATTCACTCCACTCTACTCGTCCGCCATCTTCTTGGATGATATTGAGTTAGAGACTTAGCTACTTTAAAACCTGGTTGCTTTATAGTCCAATATTTGTAACTACGGAACGGAAGGGCACAGAATGCTGAATATCGATAAGGTTCATTCTCTCAATCTCATGACAACAATGCTTCAAACCAAATTTGAAATCGACGAAGACCAGTGTGACGTTAAACCCCATTTGATTTCAAAGTTTGAAATTTAAGAACAGGGGGAATAACTCGCAGAACGTTGAATATCGATGGGGTTCGACCTCTCATTATCCCAATGATTCTCATAAAAATTGAAAACATCTGTTAAAAATCGTAGCCCAAAACGCGTTAACAAGGTTTCAGCATAACTATACGGAACGCAAAGTTGCGGATAGCTGAATATCAATGATGTTCATCTTCTCATGACCTCGACGTTTCCCTCCAAATTTGAAAAATAAATCGGTTGGAAATAATAACCGATATCGCTCTCATAAGGTCTTCGACAAAGGGGAGATAACTCCGAAACGAAAAGTCTTTGAAAGCTGAATATCGATAGGGCTGTACTCTGCATTGCTTCACACGAAAATTTTAAAAATTCCGTTAAAAACTTTAACCTGTATCGCATTCACAAAGTTAATTGGAAAAAGGGGAATAACTCCAGAACTAAAATTCGCGGAACACTGAATATCAATGCTTCCATAAAATTTGACAAAAAATCTGCTAAAAACTATAGACTCTATCGCGTTCAAAACGTTTACAGAAAAGTGGGCGTAATTCTCGTACGGAAGGTCAAGGAACATTCAATTTGAACAAAAATCTGTAGAAAGAGGATAACTATGAAACAGAAAGTCAAAGAAGGTTGAATTTACACAGGGTTCATCACAATGCCCCACAACAAATTTTAAAATATTCCGTTAAAAACTGTAGCCTTAATCGCGTTCACAAAGTCTACGGAAAAAAGAACCTAAGTCTTCGTCGTCCTCTCATCAACAAATTTGTAAAAGAAATATGCCATAAACTGTTGCCTCTATCGCGTTCACGAGGTTTTGGCGAAGGGGGGTAACTCCGGGACTAAAAGTCGTGGCACGATGAATATCGATAAGCCCTGCATATCGAAAATACTCACCTCTATAATAGTGGGGTTTAAATATAAATCATTCAGTCGATTCTGTGCATTCTTTGTATTTATCCACATCTGACGCAATGATCCAGGTACAAAACGAACCCATGGACATTTTGTGAGAACCATGTTGTTCGAAGACTTGAAAATTATATTGATGAAATGGTCATATTCTTCAATAGTTTCACAAACATCTTTAGTATCAATAGGTGCTTCATTGGTTAACTTGAAATAGAATACCGATTTTTAAATCATGTAATCGGTATTAAAAAAACATAAGAAATAAATTTTCAGGCCCGTATAATTATAGACTGGGCCCGTTTTACGAAATTTTAACTAAGATAAAATCCAAATTTTAGTAATTTAATTGGATAATATTAGGTTGATTTTAGTGCTTAGCAAATCAAAATTGAAGTATCCACTAAAATTTGGATTTTATCTTTAGTTAAGAATTCGAGAAACAGGGCCCAGGCCTACAACCTTGTCTGCGATACCACAAGCGTGGAAGCAACTGTTTAACCACCAGCTACTACTACATTATAATACTACACTATAGGCTTATACTATCACATAGGCCTATATATATATATACCCCCCCCCATCATGAGTCTATATTAAATGATCCCAGGCGCCTCTATAGTTACAGTAGATACGCCTCTCCCTCCACCTCACCTCCACCCCTAATCATGGGGTCTATATGATCCCACACGGTATAATCACAGACCCTTGCCCCTAATAATAAGCCTGTGGTCTCGCAGTACGCCTATATCGTTATGGTTTCCACACCACACCCCTAATTATATAAGCCAATATGATCTCATACGCCTATATGATTACAGCCCCCACCACCAACGCCACCCCCACCCCGCCAACCTCCTAATAATAAGCCTATGGGGTCAAGTACATGGTGTTAACATGAAGGTTTAATTAAATAGAAGTTTATACCATAAAGTATATTTCAGTACAAGTTGATGTAATTATTGGTTAAAAATTCAGTTATACTCACAAGTATATGCAATACCCTTATCAAAGAAACCGTTAAAGCTCGGTCTAAGTCGATACAAGTTTTATTGGAAGTCTCTAGATGATTTTGTAGATTCTTTGTTTCATTTTTCACCATATCTTCGAATACATGAACACCATCCCCATATAATTTCATAGATCTATGAACAATTTTTCTTAATTTGACATGAAATAAGTCAAAATTTCTTAACACGATATCATGACCATCATAGATTAAATGTTTTTTAACAAATGTCGGTGGTCGATCGTTTGTTAAGTCACGATATTGACTGGACAGCAAAACTTTACGAATCACCCGACTGCTGTTGAGCATCACAATATTCTCCGAAAAGATCTTGATATTAAATATCTCTCCATAACGTCTGCATAGATCAGCACTCATTAAATGAATATCATTTTTTCGCATCATTCTCCAGGTAATTTTTAAACATTCTAATAATCCTGGACCTGGGGGTAGAGGTGTTTTATGTTGATCTTTAAACCATTTTATGATGAGGTAAGTCACCACTAAAACCACAGATGATATTAGTAGTATATTCATGTTTTATTCTCACGGTTCACTGAAACGATAAAAATAGATACATTTTTCAAATAAATAATAATGGTTTCGAATACAAAAAATTGTTGTTAGTAATATGAATCTATTTTATTTACCTTATTATTTCTCCTGAAAAATACGCGTTAAATTAAACAGGCACTGGCATGCTTGACATAATACTGTTACTATCGGGGTTAGGGTACAACAAATAGATAGGTGTAGGTGGGAAAACCACTGATGGGTTAACTGCAGTCCAGAAATGTATCTATCAATTTTCAAGGTGAGTCATTTTCTTCCAAACTGGTTTCAAAATTAATCATCGTGTACCCTTTAAGCGCAAATTGAAAAACATAACCCCCAGACGAACCGGGGGGGGGGGGGCAATCTGACGTTTCGAGGAGGACGGGTAAAGTGAAAACAAACATTATCATTTCATCTAGTTGAATACCACGAATTTGTACTGAGTTGACTATTGATTAAAACATTTTGTCTGGATTCACTCTACTTTGTGCGACATTTTTCGGGCATCTATTATTATTTGTGAATGCTGCTGCAACAGCCCGATTGGATGATTGGAATTCAGGTTGGCATACAGTGGGATTTCGGTAGCACCACACATAATTTACACCAAAAAAAAACAACAAATATACGGACAAGACACAATACGCAGAAATCACAAAGAAATGAACAATTCAAATTAAGTGAATGGATCTGGGGGGAAAGCCGCAAGCGTCCACTGCGCTGTACAGTCCCGGGTATGTAGTGACACAGACTTCACTCAAATTTGAAAACAATCAGGGGCCTGTTTCACGAAATTTTAACTAAGATAAAATCCAAATTTTAGTAATTTGATTGAATAATATTAGATTGATTTTAGTACTTAGTAAATCAAAATTGAAGTATCTACTAAAATTTGGATTTTATCTTTAGTTAAGATTTCGAGAAACAGGGCCCAGGAATATAATCCAAAGAAACCATTGTGTAATGCCAGCATGAGTCATGATCTGCTATATGTTACAAGAAATATGAACGTAAGGATATTGAAGTAAAAATTAACTATACAAGTAACCTGAAGTAAAAATTAACCATACAAGTAACCACATCGGTGAAACTAAATGGACCACATTGAAGTTGCTGTATTTACGGACTTGAACAGCAGGAAAACGAGTTTGCGGCAGCTAAATTTTCAAAATTTTCTCCTGACGGTCCCGTCTCCGTGGATTGTGAACGATTGATTGGTTGATTGGAATTCGAGTCAGTCCGGCTATACTAGAACTCTTTGAAGTTGCTGTATCCTTGGGTTGCAATAGCAGGAAAACGCCTTTGCGGCCGTCAAATGTTCTTGGGGCGAGGGGTCCCTGCACGGCAAGCTCCACTCATTCGCCTAGCGTATATTGTCGGGCAAACCATTTTTATTAGTCAGTGATGTAGGATGGATGGCCTGACATTAAGGACCAGAGGCGTAGCCGTGAAATATATATTGGGGAGGGGGGGTCCGCAACCCTAACCCTAACTCATTTTTAAAACCCCTAAAAAATATAAACAAACACCATGTGGCCATGCTCTCTACCAAGACACCGCATGCAAAAGCATTATGGTTACGTTGCTTTCTGAGCGGGTGATAAATATTTGGTTTAGGCGATAATGTTTTTTGGTACCTACATGCGATTCACTCTGATAAGTGGCAGAAAAAAACAAGCCAACAGTGAGGCTCATGTCCCCCGCCGAAATAGGAAAATAATTAGAGGACACATATAAAAATCAAATTGCGTATCGCTCTGCTTACCCTGAGCAGAAAATGCTCATTATCAAACTTATTCAAGGTATTACTGTAATGAAACTATACACCAAGTTTCATCAATCTCACTTAATTAGAACTAAAGTTATCGTGTCCCAAAGCATCAACCAATCAAATTGCTTATCTCTGCTTACCCTAAGCGGAAAATGCTCATCTTCGAACTCCATCAAGGCATTGACCTAATCAACACATACACCAAGTTTGAACATTCTAGCTCAATTAGGAAGAGAGTTATCGTGCCCCAAAGTATCAACCAATCAAATTGCTTATCTCTGCTTACCCTAAGCGGAAAATGCTCATCTTCGAACTCCATCAAGGCATTGACCTAATAAACACATACACCAAGTTTGAACATTCTAGCTCAATTAGGAAGAGAGTTATTGTGTCCCAAAAAGTGTGACGGACAGACAGACGGACAGACAGACGGACGGCGTCCCAAAAAGTGTGACGGACAGACAGACGGACAGACAGACGGACGAACCCATTTTAATAGTCCCCTGCTTTCTTCGAAAGGCGGGGGACAATTAACAAAATAATACTGACAGGCTAACTAGACACAATTTTATGGAACACAGTTACTTTTCACTTCACACATGTTTCCAGGATGATTCTCTCTGTGTTTTATTTTAGCAATGTAAACCGTATTGGGATATGTACAGGTTTTATACAGATAGAATCTTAACTAATCCTAATAATTGTTGTAAATAAATAGAAGTTTGGGCCTACTATGTATTTTTTTTTTGGGGGGGGGGCAATCCAAGTATATTCAGCCCCCCCCCCCCCATCTGTGACGCCCATGTTAAGGACAGCTGTCTATTAGATGTGATGCAAAATTTGAAACCATAGATATATAGAAATGTCCGCCTCCACTCATGCCGAAGCGTGGAATAGGTTTTGATTTATCCTCCTAGTCCTTCTATGTATTCTGCGTCTTATTTTTAGCATATAAATAGAAAGCTACAAAACTAATCTTACGATTTAGAACAGGTCACATGATCGACGTAATTTACTCGCTGAATGGCATACACCCTCGAGACGATCGCTACGTATGCCCGTTCGTGATCGGCTGTAAAATATCGCTGGCGAAATCTAATCAGCGCGATTAGGTGAAACAATACGCTCGCCTGCCCTTAGCATAATATAGCACGAAATAAGGAAGTCATGTATTACATAGGGCCTATCGTTGATGTAAATAAGCATATTTACCTTAAAATAATCCAGTATATGGAGTGGCCATATACATGTATATTATGTACATTTATATACCCATATAATCTGACCTATATGCTTAGTAATGCCTGTCGGGTAACAATAGTCATCGATATTTAGCCTACACTACCTGCAGTCATTCAAAGCTATTTAGCTGAGTTGTCTTCTCGTAAATGAGTTTAGTTCGTTTAATGTTCATCACTACTATATTTAGTGACCTTGGTCGCAATCGCCCAAGCGGAATCTCTCACCCGTATTCCAGCACCCGGATTCAAACTGAAGGGGAATCGGATTAGAATAGGGTCGCTGCGCACACTTCTAGGCTACTGTCTGTTCAGGTGATTGAATATTTAATTGCCCTCCGTTCGAGAATTGTAACTTTTTGATAGTGTAGTGAATGTCACGTGATTGCTCGTTGACGATATCACGTGACTACATGAACGAATCACTTTTACTACGAATCTCACAAGGTACGGTTGCTAACCAAGCTAACAAGTTGTCGGCCACGACTACACTTGGCGTAAGCCGAATCACGGGTTGGTAAAAGTCAATTTGATATATTGTATCGTGAGTATTTGGTGCGATTACATTATATCTCTAATGTGTGATAATACGAGTCATAATAGCGATCGTAAGTGAGTCACATCATTGTGATTCATTGATTGTTCACCTTGACTCGATCACCGGTGTTTTGATAATCTATAGAAGTTAATTTATGTTTGCTTGTTGTGAAAGATAGTTACAGCGATTTAGTCATATCAATATTCTCTCACCCTCTCTCTCTCTCTCTCTCTATATATATATATATAACCCACCTGCACGTCACGGAATAGCTAACTTTTTGTTGGTCCAATTTCCCGCGCGTACATCATTTAAAGGGACTCCATTACTGTTTGGGTGATAGCCAACGCCGGATTAACCATGGTGGGGGCCCTGGGGCCTGGAACATGTGGGGGGCCCCTGATCACCGATCGCAGAGCTGTGGCCGGCAAAGCCGGCAACCGCGAGCGCCAAAGTCGCGAAGCCCCGCCGGAAACGTGATTTCCTGGCATTTCAGGCACTTGCGTGGAGCCATTTAGAAGTACCTACCCCAGAAAATAATACAGTTCTGCCACAAAATTAGCGCATTCTGGCGTTATTTCAGTGGACCAATCAATGCGAGTGCTATGAAATGATGGCATTTCTAGAGGAGGGGGCTGGACGCAACTGAGATTTTTGTGGGGGGGGGGGGGCTGGGGCCTGTGCCCCATGGTTAATCCGGCGTTGGTGATAGCTAACATTTTTGTTGGTTCACAGCCCAAATTAATCGTTCCTGTTGTTAACTTGCGCAATTGTACTGTGTCTTATAGGGAATGATGTCATATCTGCTACCCTAAAGTACTCACCTGGAAATATTAGTAAAGTCTGTAAGGTACAGACGGTCAGTAGTCCACTTGCCTGGAAATTATCATAATGATTTAGCCCGCCTGCTGTTCGAATATTCTGATGTGTTTGCTGCCGCTGATTTTGATCTTGATTGTCTCTCAACCGTTCAGCACCATATAGATATCAAACCGAGAATGAGACAAACACCCCTGGGTTTTCAGGAGGTAGAGAAATTGCTTAAAGCCGGTGTGATTGTGCCATCAAAATCGGATTGGAGCAGGCCCCCAGTTTTGGTGAGGAAGAAATATGGGAGCTGCCGCTACTGTATTGACTACAGAGCTCTTAATAAGCGAACAGTAAAAGATAATTTTCCGTTACTCATCATTGAGGATTGTCTTGATTCGCTTCAGGGATATTATCAGATTGAATTGGATGAATCCTCCAGGAAAAAGACAGCATTCATAACCCGCTAGGGTTTGTTTGAACACGTTCGCATGGGATTCGGAGCTTTGAGCAACCTGTCCCAGGACAATACTGATGCTGGTTCGAGGTCTCCCACACCAGCTGGCATCAGAAAGGTGATATCGCTGTCGCTGGTTGACCAGGATGATGATGATGGATTTGTTCCAGTAATTGCTGAAGACTCCACAAAAAATATAATGATTATATTTTATTATAATCTACGCACATACATACTTTTTTTTAAACTGCACAGATTTTATTCCTAAATAATTGTTGGTGGTATGGTTTCAGTCTTCATTATATTTTAACCATTATTTTATTCCTTTTTAGATGGCTTCTGAGACAGGAGATTTTACCCGAGATTATTTTAGGATAGTGAAGACTAGCTGTAGTGAACGAGTTTTATTTAGTCAGAAATGTCGGTTGACAACCATAAAAAGAAGAATAGCTGTATCAGATACAATTACGGGTGTTCGAGGGTTCACACAAATATTTGTAGCTCTCTGTACCTCCGCGAAACTGTAAATAGCTGTAGATATTCCATCATTTGTGCCAATTGTCTCACACATCTTCTCGCCGGCGCTGTGGATTCTTTTCTGGCGGGAGGGGGGATTCCGCCCGAAATGTCTCGTGCTAGCCGGTTACCAAAATGTTTTGTTCAATGGTATTGTATGGGGCATTAAAATGTATAGAATTCCTTCCATTTTAATCATATTTATTAATTTTTAGTTTATTCATCTGGTTTTTAAACAGTATCTGGCATATTTCCTTTAAGTTGACGTCAAAGTCTTTTGGATCGGGAGGAGTGTAGTGAATGTCACGTGATTGCTCGCTGACGATATCACGTGACTACATGAATGAATCACTTTTACTACGAATCTGACAAGGTACGGTTGCTAACCAAGCTAACAAGTTGTCGGTCACGACTCCAATATCGATATAAGCCATGCAAATTTTAATACGCTATTGTGCTGACACGTGGTGGAATTTTGGATGGAGGCTGCAGGATATACTCAAAAATAACTCGGTCCACAATATATATTGACACTTCAGTCAAATTACATAATTCTGAGCCAAGTGTATAAATGTTCGAAGTTTTGATAAGAAAACCGCTGTCTCGATTTCCATTGCTACCATTTGTACGATAATAAACAAAGTCTCGATTATCCATTTTTAAATTTAATTATTAAATAGTGATCGTGTGTCACTCCATTAAACACCGCGACCATCCCATGTTCTAGAGAGTTCATAATGTACTGGTCATGTGAATAAATGTCTAATTAATAATTTAAATAACATTTGGAGCCTAAAGAAAGACATGCAATAGGCAAATGTAGCTCTTACATTACATACTAGCCATTACCGTGTAGATTGTGGATGGTCGCTTACTGGTCAGGTCAAATTTATCTAATTTTGGTAAACAGTTTTTAAACATCCATAATTTACTATCCAGTTTTGTAGAGCCCCGTACACAGAATTTACGTGTATATTTAGAACGTTGGCAATCTTTTTTTAAAACTTTTAATTCGTTTATAATTCATTGTATTATGTTTCTCAAATAACTATATAATTGCTTGATACATTCCATGACATACTGCGTATTTTTTATCTTGAAATTGTACATAACAATATTTCATTATTCAAGGGACTATATTTTCCAAAGATTCGTTTGTTTTTTCTTCTTTTCTACAAGAACATCAGAAACAAATATGTTGTCCCTAAATCTAAAGATCTATTTTAAAAGGAATATCGGTATACTATTGTAAATCCAAAATATTATAAGATATCTTACAAAAAAATGCACACTTTATCCTAAAGGTTACCACTCCATCTGCTGGTGAAAATAAGTGTTCTGTGAGAAACATTTTGGTAGCAATGCAATACTATGAATACCAATGATGTAATGAACAGTGAGGAATATTAAAATATAGGTAACCCAAAAAATAGTGCTATTGTAAACCTACATAAATTTATTTTGCATTTAGAAACAACTCTGAAACAAATCGAAAACTAGTACTGTGAAGACTAATTTCACCGGCGCCCACCTTTAGCAGACGTCACTTCCCGTACTAATGTTAAAAAAATGGACGCGAAATAGCCATTGATCAATACATGTTGAAGTGTGAAAACCATACAAAGTGACTAGGCTAATGATAAATCGGCCATCTCTCGGCAATGCATCGAGTTGGAGATTTTTTTGTGATATCTGCCTGATCGTATATTTGCATACAATTCGTCTATTTTTCGGCAAAGGACAAAGTTAAAAATGATTTTATGATATCAACATGGTCGTATATCTGCATACTATGTTAAAGGAAGTTGGTAAATCATATTATTAAAGGGTAGCTAATAACAATCTTTAGAAAAAATATTTGTTCTAAAGAATAAAAATATAGTGTCTTTCAAAATCGCCTCACCCCCGATAATACTGGGAATTTTGGATTGATTGGATTGATTGGATTTAATGGCGGTTTGTATAAGGTATCAAATGTTAAAATGTCTAATAAACTATAAATAAATGTTTTGTGGGGAAAACAACGTAAAAGGTTACTTTTGAACAAATGTTTATTTCTAGGTAATGACTCAAGTTAGAAACTATCTTTTGATGTATTTGTTCGCAAAAATATAATTTTTGCCACAATGACATCATTTTCGGTGACCAATTAGTTACATCTAAGGAACATTCACAGAATGGTGCAAATTTTTATGAAAATTGTACAATCATTTATTCTTTTATGGGCACAAAAACTTGAAAGTTCGCGGAAACGTCAAAAAATGTTTGCTCTTATATATGACTTAAATATGCCTTCGAAAATAGTCATGTTTCAGCCTTAATTTCATAGGGCAGCTTAATTTTAACTCCCAAAAGTGTTCCGAAAAGGTAAAAAAAAAAAATGCACGTTTTCTTAGAATACCGTTAACTCTGGGTCAGTCGGATAATTATTACCCAGTTTATACGCTAAAAGCTAAATCTAGGACGGAGGATAATTTAAGTAAATTTGTGTTTGATATGTATTGGAAATCTGATCAGTACATACATGTATAATGTTATTACGAAGTTTCAAGCAAAAAATATGAAAACTAAAACGTTTTCTAAAAATGCCACATTCCCCATATTCCTAAAGCAATGGCTCGAGAAATCCCTCTCTGGCCATTGCTGGATTGACTTCTGATACTTGCGCTTTTGATGGAGTGTGTTTATTCTTCCCGTTCAATCAAATCTATCCGAAGTACAGCAACATGACAACCCTTCGTTTAATCTGGGGTTTTCCCTAAAACCTTGGACAGTCATGATTTGCGGTATTAAAAACGGTGAAAGTATTGTTCGTCTCCAAACAGTATTGTCCACATTGTATTTGTTTTGATAGCCTCGTTTGTCACGCAATTAGTTTTTCTGCAATATTATGCTGCACTGGTTAATTAGGCATAATAAAATCGTGAGTCATGACGTAACGTTATGTAAACATATTTGGTCCAATTTGGAGCTCTGTTTAACGCGTTATGATACTGTTACGCAGTTAGCTATTGGTGGTTAATCGGACTATTGACCATTCATAATTTGGAACAGAAATTTGCTTTCTTTACAACAGTGTTAAGTGAGATTAGGTATAATCAAACGAAATACTGCGAGGAGTATGTACATTCCCAGGCTTTACTCTCAAACAGAGCTATAAAGTCTCAAAAAACAAATTTCTGAATCATTTTACCCGATACATTTGTTCAAATTTAAATAAGACCTAATCTTTTACACCAAATTACTTATTTCGGAGAGTTCACATGGTTCTGACATGTGCCGACTTTTCAAATAGTTTTAATCTTTAAGTCACTCCAAGTGATCCAATAAGCATTTTTGTGCGAAATAAGCAAGGTGGAAACAGCACACCAGAAAACCCAATAGAAGTAGGACAAAAGTCTCTAGTATATCTCATAGATGTAAATCAGCCACAATCCTCTTAGATTAACAATACATAAAAACACATACTTATGGAAAAACAGCTACTTATTTATTTGGGCGACGTTTCGAAGAGCATTCTCTCAGCATTACCAACGTGTGTGCACACCTCATTCATTGATCCTCGGCGAGGCCAGTTATCTTTGATGACCTGTGGTTGGCCACCCAGTGATCTCTGATGACTGGTAGTTGGCAATCCTTGTTAGGCTATGGGCTTATGATACAGAACAGAAGAAGACCCACACATTAGGCGATAATATTTAAGCAGTCTGCTTCATTGCTCTAGAACATAACATTTGCGGTTGTTTGATTATGTAGTTTCAACCGATATCCTTACTAAAAGTCTATCAAATCGCTTCTCTATGTAAATGTGTGTCCAAGACCTGTTAGCACTGTTTCTTTACTGTAACATTTTGATTCAAATATTGATAGGGTTCTTTTGCAAATTGGATTTAACTATTGTTATATCTCTGTATATTGCCAACGGTCACCAATTCATTTTTATAGTCTTGTTATTGCCAAAATAGTATTTTTCTATTGAAGTTGTCTGTAGATGTCTACTGTTCATTGGTTATTTATATTATATGCAGAATGGTTGAGGCAGAATGGTGGACACAGATGGAAGAGGATGCAGACAAGGCAATATGGTGATCTGATTTGGTTTTTCTGATTTATTTTCTTGCGGGCGGTGGCAGGCTGCAGAGTGGGCGGCTCTCAATTCTGGGGAAAAGCCCAGCTGAACAGTACAGTTCAGTTCCATTTAGTTCAGTAGGGAATTAAGTTAATTTGGCTTTAAATTCATTGAAGATTATTTTGTTTTTGTTTTTCATTGCACAGGAGAGTACAGTGTTTCTGTTTGATTTAGTCGTGAGGGCAGTGGAGGGCTGCAGCCTGGTCGGCGGCTCTCAAATTCGGGGAATATCAGATGAACAGCCCAGTTCAGTTGCATTTAGTTCTTGTTCAGTGGGGATTGAGTTAATTTAGCATTTTTGGAAGATATTTTTATCATTGCACATGTACTAACTGCTCTCTCCCGCTTGGATTATTTTTTCAGCACGCCCATATTAAACATTATTTAGGTTGTTTTATACGCCTATACATCATGCATGTCAATGTGTCATGCTACAAGTTAAATTTTTAAATTTTCAAATTTCCTAATCTTGGAACATTACCCTTTAAGGAAATTTAAAAGGGTGCCAAAATAATTTCGAAATTTGACATACCAACATGTGATGATGGTGGATTAGATGATTCATGCCGTCGCCAGTCCATCATGCTACAGGTTAAACTTTTAAATTTTCCTATTTGCTAATCATGGAACATTAACCTTTATGAAAAATTGAATGGAGTCGATTTAATTTCGAAATTTGACATACCAACATGATGTGATGATGGTGGATTAGATGATTCATTCTATTTTACTAAACTTGGAACTTGGAACATAAACCTGTATGAGAATTTGAATGGGGCAAAATTATTTCGAAATTTTCGACATACCAGCATGATGTGATGGTTGGTGGCTGAGATGAATCGTGCCCGTTGTTCCATCGTCATTTTACAGATCTAACTTCTAAATTTTCCATTTTACAAATCTTGGAACATAAACCGTAATGGGAATTTGAATGGGGTCAAAATTATTTCAAAATTTTCTACATACCAACACGACGTGATGGGGAGTGGAATAAATGAAACATGTCCGTCGGTCTGTCATACTTCTAAATTTTCTGTTTTATTAAACTTGGAACAGACCTTTATGGGAAACTGAATGGGGTCAAACGCATTTTGAAATTTTCGACACAACAACATGATTGGATGGTGGATTAGATGATTCATGCCCGTCGGCCCGTCATGCTACAGACCAAGCTCTTCTAAATTTTCGTTTTCCTAAAGTTGGAAAAAACCTTTATAGGAAACTGAATGGGTTCAAAATTATTTCGAAATTTTCGATGTACTAATATGGGATGGTCTGGTGACTTAGATAAATCATGTCCGTCGTTCCGCCGTGTTACATGTCAAGCTTCTAAACTTTCTATTTTACTCAACTTCGAACGAAAGCTGAACAAGCCAACACCTTAAGCTTCCGAAATCCGTGTGTAGGCCAGTGACGATTATCAGTCCAGTTCAGTTGCATTTAGCTCTAGTTCAGTGGGGATTAAATAAATTTGGCATTCTTGGAAGATGTTTTTATCATTGCACATGTCTTAATTGCCCCCCCCCCCCCCTTAGATTGTTTTTCCGCAGTTGGATTGGTGGATGCAAAATGGCAGACACAGATGTGCGGATGTAGGCAAGGCAGTGATGGTCTGTTCGGACTATTTGGCTCAAAAGGAGAGTAAAGTTTTTTGTTTGATTTTGTCTTGGGGGTGGTGGCAGGCTGCAGACTGGGCGGATCTCAATTTTGGGGAAAAGACCAGCTGAACAGTCCAGTTCATGCTCATTTAGTTCAATTGAAATAAAATTTAAAGATGTGTTAGTCACGAAATGACCTGAGTGGACGTTAAACCCAATTCTCTCTCTCTCTTTCATTTAGTTCAGTGGGGAGTTAAGTTAATTTGGCTTTAAATTCATTGAAGATTTTTTGTTTTTGTTTTTCATTGCACGTGTACTAATTGCTTTCGGTCACTTAAAGATACATTATGTAAGATTTAGATAAAGAACTAGCCATTCTTGCTATAATAGTTCGAAAGTAGATGATGTAAAATGAATAATTTGAAAATTTCATTCAAATTACTCCATTGCAAGCGAAGATAATAGCCTTTGAAGTTTTGACAGACGTATGCAATAATTTCAACAACCGTACTGGTTGATCGAAGCTAAGTCTCGGTCCTCCATATTTGATTAAATCAAAGTATCGCTGAACCATTCTAATCTATTTAATATCGGAGAAATCTGATGCCATCGAGAGTTGATTAAGGCCTGGATCAGTTAATTAATGTCTAATTAATACTTTAGAAAACATTTCAGGCCTAAAGAAAGACCTGCAATAGGCAGATTTAGCTCTTGCATAATGCATGTTTAAGTTGTCACAAAGATTTAATTCGTTCCGTTTGAGCATGCTATTCAAGAAACACAACTCTTTTTATCAAACAGGTAATAAATTTTACAATTTGTCTCGTGGCTGCGATTAGTTTTGATTTCTTTTTTATTTTGCATTTTAATTTAGTTTAACAGAAATCTAGCTTTACTTCACGAAATGTTTCTACTTTGTCGTAAACGGACAATACAGTTCAGAAAATCAGGCTGCATAGCAACGTTTAGTTTCCATGTTGCTGGATCTAGAGGAGCCAGTTTATTTTTACCGGGTGAAAATACAAATGTCTGTAATAACGATGTCACATATAGGAACATGCGAGACTTTGCAAACGATTCTCCAATGCAGGATCTTCTTCCGGATCCAAACGGTATAAATCTGGAATAAACAATTTTATAATAAAAACAATCGTGAAGTTGAAACAATTATCTCTACCATTGCTAGTATTAAGATATACTTAGATTTTTAATAATAGGTATGGCATTGTCATTTTTGTAACAATGTATTACCCAAACCAACGATCAAAGTGAAATATTTGAGCGGTTAAAAACAGTTATAAACAGGGACATAGCGATTTAAGTTCTCGTCAACACATAGCTCCGTCTACCAAGGGTTCTTTTACATAGACGTTGATGTGTGGGTCGGTGTACCTTGGGTTTTATTCATAACCAAAAGATTTGGCAACACGTTGGTGTTACAGCTGATAATTTCTGAGCCCACGCTCGGCTTCGATCCCGGGACACGGACCGTCATCCACTTTAAATATTTTGTCAACTGCAATCCAAAAGTCTAGAAAACTTACTGTGACCTTAAGGGGTGTTCCTTGGGGAGTAACTTTTCCTCGTTGTCTAAAAACCTTTCAGGCAAGAATTCGCCAGGCTTATCCCATACTTTCTCAGAACGATTCATCACCCATAGGTTGGTTATAAGCTAATAACAGAAATTTTTAATTTTTTAAAGTCGGGATGCTTACATTAAAGAATCTCTGTATCACTGGGCTATAGCATTTCTTTAAATTTTGTATGATTTTAAACACTATATTTAACATTTATTCTGGTATATAATGTATTTATACAATACTAGTGCCCAAATCCTACCATAGTATTTGCTGGAATCCTCATACCGTCTACTTCCAAATCTTCCCTTGCCAAATGAGGTACGCCAAATGGAACATGACCAATGAATCTCAGACATTCTAAAATAGTAGCGTTTGTGTAGTGCATTACTGCTCGATCGTCTAGACTAGGTTTTCTGTCCTTGCCAATATTGTCGTCTATTTCCTTTTGAATACAGTGCTGAATCTCTGGATAGTAAAGCATAAGTAGAAAGAAACCTGTCAGTGCCCCTTTGGTAGAAAGAAACCCAGCTGTTATAATGTTACTAAGGACACCTTTAATACATCCTTCATCAATCTGATCATCGACTTCTGCCTCACTTAAAATAATTCCAAGTAAACCTTTGCCATGATATTTCATCCTCTAAAATATGTAGAATAATTATCTTTAGAGCTGTTTAATCAATATACGGGTAAAGGTGGAAATACACATGTACTGGAAATGAGTCACTTAGCTCTTCTGATTAAGTCACTAATTATTGTTTTTGGCGGAGGAATTTCTGTGCCTTTGACTAATCAGCATGGTCAGACATATCTCGGTTACAGCTTCGATCGTGTGACAACTTGTTTATTACTAAATGCTACTCAGTAAAACTAACTGAGTTACTTGTGGAAGCTGTCGGTGGTTATTCGGCGTGTCTGGTAAAATAAAAGACATAGAAAAAGAAGGCCGTACCTTTTTTATACTGGAATTCAAGAATAAATTATATAGCCTCTCTTGAGAATGCTTAGTTTTTTTCCATATTTCTGATATTGGTCCTGGTAAGAAACGAAGCCAAGGAAAGAATGTGAAAATCATGTTATTTCCGAAACTGAACAATGCATTAATCAATTTATCATATGTTTTAATTGTATCACAGACATCTTTTGTATCAGTTGCTGGTTCGTTCGTTAGCTGAAATATAGCCGAAATTTGGATGGATATGTTACATATCCCACCTATTCATAAATAAATATACTAATACATTATGAAATTAAATAGTTGCTCTGCAGAATTCTCAAATGTAGAAAACATACAAGTATCAACAATGCAGAAACATTAAAAACATAAATACAGCCACATTTGTAAACATCAAAAATCAGGAATGTTTGAAATTTGACATAACATCATCGTCATCATCATCATTCTGCATTTTATGTAAAAGCATATCGCTACCCCTGAACACGCGTCGACCACCCCTTCTGTCCATGATTGTAGTAATAAACACTCTATAGGTCAAGGGTATAGAAACATTTTGTTTTACCTTGCTGGGATGAAATGACTCGTCATAAGCAGGTCAGTGTTTCTGAAACTGGGCCTAGTCGAAATTCATACTCGCGCATTATTTTACTACAAAGTTATTGTTGAAACCTTGTAAACGTTCTGTGTATGGGTGTGTGTATATAAATTTAGGAACAATCGGATTTTGATAAAGATATCACAAACACACAAAATCTTCAAAAACGACAATTAAATCAAATTAAATTAATTTTGATTGAATAAGTAAACAAAGGGGTACACGATGATGACATAAGGACAATGCGCCCACAAAGCATGTACAAGGGCCTATAAACAAAATGTTACTTACAAATGTGTAAAGCACTTTTGCTAGAGAAAATGTTATGGCACTATCCAAATCAAATGACTCCTCTCCGGTAGAATTACACAATTCGTGCTTAAGATTCCTTATTTCAGTATTAATCATATCTTCAAACACTATGATACCTTCTCCATACAACTTGATAGATCTATGAACTATCTGCCGCAATTTTACAAGGCCCTCGTCGAAATCTCTAAGTATAATGTCTCGACCGCCATATATATGTTTTGTGAAAAACGTCAGTGGTCGGTCGTTCGTAACGTCGCGGTATTTCACAGACGACAAAACTTTTCGAATCAAGTGCGCACTGTTGAGAAAGACAAATCTTCTTGTGAAAATTCTTATACAAAAAATATCTCCGTATTTTTTACTCAGAATTTCCGCGTTTAAATGAACATCATTCTTCGTTGCCATTCTCCAAACAAACTTAAACGATCCTAGAATAGATGGGCCTGGCGGAAGAGGTTCCTTTTTCCCGTTCCGGAGCCATGTCATTATCACGTAAAACACCAGCAGAATAACTGACGTTATTACTAGCAGACTCATTGCTTGTCATCAATATTTGTGTCTGTGGTGGTGGATGTTGGGGAACTTCTTCCACCTTCGTGTTGATAATTATTAGGGTTATGAAATCTATCGGTGATTACAATGTAAGTTTTGCGTAATAAAATTTGCGTCTGATTAAAGTCCACTAATAGTCTACGTTTAATTACTTATCACAGGTTCAAAGATGATTAAAGATATTAAAGAGCCAAATCTTCCTATTGAAAGTTTTTCTTTTGGCTTCAAATGTTACATAAATTATTATTTAGACATTTATTAACACAACAAGCAATCAACTCTCTTAAACATGGAATTGTCGAGATTTAAATGGATTTAAAATTTTAGTGATAAAATGGACAATCGTGACTTAGTCTCGGTTGTGAAATATCGTTACTACGATAATAAACGATCTACACTACATATTCAAATGGTCATAACTTCGCCTAGAATAAAGTAATTTGAATGACATTATCAATATTCATTTCTCATTATATATTGTTGAACTAGTCCAGCAAAAACGGCCAGCAGCGGACGCTTACGGCTGGCCCACGGATCCATTCACTTGAATTAATATTTGTTGTGTATTTCTTGCAATGTCTGTATAGTTTGTCTTGTCCACACGTTTGTCTTATCCGTTTTGTTTTGCGTGTACTGTGGTTCTTTGCACTTACCGTTATCTAAATCTTACATAATGCATCTTTAATCATTGCCTGGCTTTTACTTTTGTATAATCAAGATTATGACCGTGGATGGGTACAAATATTATTACAACCCCCACCCCCACCCCACCACCCCAAAAAGAAAAAGAAAAAATAAATGAAAAATAAATAAATAATCTTATTCTAATCCTAAGTGCATTTAATTTCAAAGTTCATAAATTAGACCAGGTTCAGACAACGAACTTTAAAACTAACTGAATATTGTCCACTAAAAGATTGTATGTTTTACTTCTTAAATCCTGCTGTTGTGGGCTTATCAAATATAACATTATGATGGCGGTAACAAAAACCATATTGTGATCTTTAACCAATTATTGATTGTAAAATTGATAACAATCAAGATATTGTAGCAAGTCACGCTGGTTGTTTTGATACGTTAACTGAGCTATAGATTAATGAACATGTTGGTCATTTAAATTTGTCTTTGTTATAAAACGTATATTATCTTTGTTGACCAGATTAGGTAACAATCCCTGTCGATATCCAGGGTATGGTGCATGTCCATTCCATATTTGGAATTTAGCTGTTATCAGTTTATCACGTAAATCAGTTAGGGGTGGTCACACTGAACAGCACTGAATATTCGCTAGGCCGCGACAATCACTGATAAGGATGACATCGATGCGACTTAATGAGCCACAATTTTTTTTTTTTTTTTTGTTTATTAGAAAAATAAATAAAGAAGTTTTAAGTATTAGTAGGTAAAAATTATTTCCTATTTTAGTGTAAGTTGGTATTAAAATGAGTAAAAGGCGCCATTCTGCTCGAATCAGTAACGTCTTATGTAAACAATGCATGCACCATTGAGCCAATGATTGACGCCGCGTGATATGACGTCATGTGTTGAAGGCAGTCATCTTTTACAGAGATATTAGAAGACTTTCTAATACTCTGTGAAACAGATTGAGGGGTGGTTACCTATAAAAGACAGAGCGGGGGTAGAATTCAATCAATATAATTTAATTTGTGTTTTAAAATTTAATGTTTTGTTCTGTTTTCTTTTTCTTTTCAGGTAAATTTTATCTGGGATGAGTCACATGCAAGAAAAACCCTAATGGACTGCAAACTATAAATTGTAAACGCTGCTGTTGTGAACAGCTTTACATTTTACGGGTCCAGCTATGTGCTATTTACTACGAGAACTTTGCTTTTCCACATAAAGCAGGCGGGTTCTTTTTCCCCACGGGTTTTTTTTTCTATCCGCTCTGATGACGCCAAATATCAGTCAGCTGGATCTCATGCTTTAAACATGCGTTATGTAAGAGCTAAATATGTTAATTAGGCAGTTATAAACAAAACAAGATCATAATCAACCCTAGATGCTATCGGATACTCGTGATTTTAACTAGATTAGAATGGTTCGCAATTTAAAAATTTAATTTAAAAACGGGAAAGCGAGGCTAAGTCTCGAATATACCAGTGCCCTGCTTACCACAAGGCACACATCTTGTCAAAATTACAAACAGTGATAACTTTTCTCAGAATTGAGTAATTTGAATGAAATTTTCAATATTTTCATTTTGTATTATCTATTTTTGAGCTATTATAGCTAGAATGGTTAGCTGGACTTTTTGATATACAAGGAGTTTTTTTATTTTGTGTTTTACCAATTTTCAACCCTTTAATTAAATCAACCTGTCCATAATATCATACTCAATGTATTGGACGTTAAATCTGTAATAAACATCAACAACATAGAATTCGGCAGAACTCACACAGACCATCATAACAGCTATAACAAGCTTCTTGAGAACGGGGGAGAGTTGTGATTACCAATTGCCTCAGATTGTTAGAAGAATAAAACTTAGAAAGAACCTGAACTGTAGTCTGTAGTTTTGATCACGGAAAGAAAAGTGAAGTTCAAGAAAAAAAAACAGTAGTACTACACAATGACTCAGTCTTCCAGATCACTTTTCATTAGTTTTAGTGGCTGATTTAGGACTTATTGGATCAACAGGGTGTAAATTTTCGAAGACGAGGGCGACCACATCTCCCACATCAAAGATTACTCCCTCTTTAACTTGGAAGGGGGTAGATACAATGGGAAATATTTAGTTGTGGCGTTCAGCATGGGATGGAGCATACTCCTCACAGTGTTTCGTTTGATTATAGCTAATCGAGCCATTGCCTCGGGGATATGGGGATGCAGTGTGTGTGTGGGGGGGGGGGGGGGGGAGGGGGGTTTCGGCTCCGTTAATGCAGCTTTGGATGGGCTGTAAAAACGAACAAAAAATATCTTTATTCTGCAAGTTTATCATTAAATAATGCTTACAATTATACAGCTTAATTATCTCGAGCGCCCGACTTAATTATCTCGAGCCCTCGACTTATTTCTTTTCTAGATCAGCCACCGTAGAACTGGAAATAAAATAGTTGGATATTTCGTCCCAGAAGGAAGTTCTATAACAGCTTCACTTTTACTCAGGGTTACTCAAATTCCCATTTTGTGGTGCAAGATAATGCGAGCAATTCAAAATGACATCCTTTGGTAGACATTCTATTGTCCAAGGCAACATTTTATACAAACTTTCTCTGGTCGAAAGAACATATTTTGCTCGAAGAGAGCGTTTGCGTATTTGTGATATGGGAGTTGCAGATTCTACTATACACACTCTGATCGGTTTCAGGCACAAAATGGTTTGTGTTTAATTGAGTTGACCGCTTATCATGGCCCTTGTTCATTTATGCCATATTGTAGATATCTCGTTTGTTCTCAAGAGTAAACCTACTTTGGTCCCTAAGACTCAAGGGTTATCATCTGATCTACTTAAAGGGTTTAGGTGAGGACTATTTAGGTGGAATTACTTATTTGGTGTTTGCCCTTGGCTGCTTGTTTGCATCTTGTAATGTTCTAGTTACTTATAAAAAGTATCAGAATGGTGACAACCTTGATGGACTACGGGGCGACTTAGTTATTTACTTAATCCAAATTTAAGTTCCGCCAAATATATACATATTTATTAATAATTTATTACAGTTCTAACCAGCCGTGGGTTTGTTTACAATATGATGTAAGGGAGTTACACTCAGCTGTCGTTGTAACATTTAATAAAATTTCTTCCAGGTATGCATTTGTTACAATTCAATAACATTTCACCCAACTAACAACAGTATAATCAGTATTAGAGATAATAAAGTAACGACAATAAAATGAACTATTAACAACATCATTCGGTATTTATATTCCTCCTATAATAAAAGAAAAAAAAACAATAAATATCTTTGTCATGGGTGGACAGATACGGAAGCGTTGATTCAATAAAATGTATACACAATTAATTTGAATTACTGTGCAGTATTGTAATGTAAATGATCGTTTGCCAAGGAAATTTTAAAATGAAATGGAAAATAATGAAAAAAATTCCGAAATAATGAAAATTTTTTCGAAATAATGAAAAGAATCTTGTGATATAATGAAATAATATTTCGATATAGTAGAATATTATTCTAAATACATATGTACAAAAAAAGGAGTTTCGTACATTCAATGATTGAGTTTAACGTCTTAATGCGGGAGCGTATAGGGGTCATGCAAAATTTTGAATGCTTCAAAAGAAATTGGAAAGATAGCCACGCAATGTGTGGAAAGACGCTCACGCAGCATCTATGTTTCAACAGCACATTATCGGAAAGGAAAACTTGGATGTTGAATAAATTGAATAAGGATCTAGCATTCTTCAAGAAATCTAATCTTTATCTGTTCACGTTTTTAATACATCTGTGGCAGCAAACCATATATTTTTAAAATTCAACAGGGGTAATCCTTGTCGCGGAAGACTGAATATCGAAAATCCGTTAAAATCGCAATTCTCTACCGCGTTAACAAGGTTTTAAAAGAATGGGGTGTAACTCCGGGACGGAAGATCGCTAAGCGCTGAATATCAATTGACTTCATGACCCCAATGCTTCACACAAAATTTTAAAAGTGAAGCGTCTATGACGTCAACAAGGCTTTCTGGGAGAGGAGTGGGTTATATTAAGGAACAGAAGGTCACAGAATGCTGAATATCCATAGGGTCCGTCTTCTCATCGTCCCATATTTGAAAAAAAATACGGACAAAGAGGGTAACTCTGGAACAGAAGTTTGCGGAGTACTGAAAATCGAAAGACCCCAGTTAAAAATAAACTGTAGCCGCTATTGCGTTAACAGGGTTTTCGGAAAAAAGGTGTGTTTGGGGGTGGGGGTGGGGGGGTAACTCCAGAACGGTGCGGGCGCTGAAAGTCAAGAGTATAAAAATACTCAAGATCTCGGGAAAATTTACACAGGATGTCAAGATCCCGAGAATATTAACTTAGGGGATCTCGAAAAGATTAAATTGGGATCTCGAGAAAGTATCACGGGCCTACAGGATCTCGAGGTCTTCTACAAAATTTTGCATGACCCCTTTACCCTTCCGTACTATACGCTTCCGTACAATGTAAATATTAAAAGACATTTCTGTTTTAAAGGCTATTTATTCTAAGTAAAGGAGGTATTATTATACAAGTGTCAAGACAAAACACAAAATTACTCACGTTCAATTTCTCCTTTTTCTCGTTTTCTAAAGACTTAGCACTTCCATTAGATCCGGTTAAGTTCAAATCATTCATATTGTATTCTTGTTTTTGACCTGAAGGGCAATTTCAAATAAAAATCATCATTACAATATTACTGTCACTATTATAAAATGTGTATTATATTCTAAATTAATAGATAATGATGATAGTCGCACCAACTTTAGCTTAAAAATGGCGATGGTTTGTTTTAGTAAATCGGGCAAATTTGTTGATTATGGGTGTCGAAATTATCTGTTATTTGTGTTTCCACCCTTTCAAGTTGTCAATATCTAGCACCTGTTCCGCTAGTTAGGTTACGAACACAATCTTTAATTTACTGTCTGAACCATCGTAAATTTTAAACGGATTTCTTCGATTATGAAGATGGTTGAGACAGTAGCTGGTGTCGTTTTAACCGAGTTGTCTAGAAAGCTTTTAAAAGTCGATTCTAGAAGCTGTATTTGGTATCTATCTATTGTTAGAATATATGAAGTTGGCTACCACCATTAATAGCACATGATACTCATATTCTTGATACCATCGAATCAACGAAATAAAGTGACTTAAATCTGTCATTTTCAAAAATGCATTGTAACCAGTTTCGTTACAGCCAGTACGGCGAAAAAGTCGACGATCGTCGTTTTTTTTTCTTCCGTGCTGACTTAACGTCGACTCGTGTTACATCTGGAAACACGATGATCTAAGTAATGGCTTTCTGGCACTATAGGTGATGAATGCTATGGCAACTGAAGTAATAGATGTTTCGCCAAGTGCTGTGCCCTTTTTGTCGTCCGGAAATAAAAAAAAATGGATTTCATTTCAAAGTTACCTTGTCTTTTCTTGATTATAAAGGGTAAAAGCTCCATGACAACTATGAATATTATATGGTAGATAATATAAATAATCAAAATTGGAAAAACTGAAGCGGGTGCTCCGCTCTTTCCTAAATCAAAACCTATAAAGACGGCCACCACTGAAAAACAGGAATAAATTAAATTAAAACATATTGTAAGTTTTTGAAAGCAGATTGTATTATATTCTATAAACAAGTGGAAGCTAATGTAGTAGGTAGAATGGATATTATGTAACCTCAGATTATCACACGTAAAACACACCAAGCAGCTGTATATTTTGAACTTTCTAAAATTTACCCAAGGAGCCGATTCGGAATTTCAACTAATAAAGCAAAACTACAATCTGCCCATGACTAACCCCGAACGAATGCCTCTGTGTTATAATAAGAAATACACGGGTCCAAAATTACCGAGGTGGTCTGTTTTCATTAACTGATACACAACATCAACAAGGGCAGATTCTCTAGATATGCTCGCAAAACCGCCGCCTGTATTTTGGGTCAGGAACAATAACTGCGTATAAAAGTGATGCTTGATACATTGTTCGATACATTTTCGAAAAAATAAAACCAATCTGACCTGCATAAGCTTTCCCGACTCAGACTTGAATAAAGTTTCTCCTCTGGACTAGCCGAACTATCCAAGCAAATTTTAAAAATACTCTGACCGGTAAAGCATACGTGATATGTGAGCGAATAAAAACATCTTTAAGTGGATAAAAGAACCTGGCGAATATGGTACAAGAAAGGCGTCATAGGAGTTTCGGTTCCAAGGGTTAAGAAAGCCGAAGATCATCTCAAATTTACCTGCCATTATAAAAGCAGTGACACCAACTCCTCGGTGACACCAATTAAATATATATCTACTGGAAGATTCGCCGGTAGGTCTGAATAATGCCATAATAGGCTGAAATTAAATATTTACAGTTAGAAGGTAGATACTTGTGTTTAAGAGAGAGAGAGAGAGAGAGAAAGAGAGAGAGAGAGAGAGAGAGAGAGCATTATTTCAATAAATGGATGCGCGCAGATGCCTTCAGCAGTGCAGGGGTGGCGTTGGGGGCTGAAATCAACCTTCACTGAAATTAACCTCTATTGTTTGAACAGACTGTATTCTTTAGTGGAGCACTAATATATATAGAAAAGTTCCCTTCTTGCAATTGATGGTAACAGACCAATTTGAACACAAGCTAGGGGGGTTGGTTGGCCGAATGGGTAGCATGTGCGCGCTGTATCATAAGGCCTGTCATTGAGTTAACTGGCGTGGTTTCGATTCCCCGGTTGTACGTGACAAGGAGTAGGGTCGCCTGTCCAACCTGGTGGGTTTTCTCCGGGTCCTACGGTTTCCTCCCATTGCTAAAGACCCCTACGCGCAAGCGAATTATTGAAAATTATTGATCGAATTTTATTCAGATTGTGTAAACTACTGACATAAATTAAATTAACAAAAATCAAGTTCAATACACTGTAAGATGAAGACTTACATTGGCTAGTGTTAATATAACTATCATAAAACCAATCACTGGATGTATCTGTCTATACATTTTACCTGGTTGTTCTGGTATCTGAAACAGTAATGACCTTTTATTGTAGGATGATTATTGACGACCAGTAGAACACGATTACAGATTAGGCAGGTAAAGGTGTCGGATATTATAGCAGTCTAAGGAAGTGTGTATACCTTTTCTCGTTCAAATTGAAATATTACTTTTTCCCACTAAATTTAACGATTTTCCATGATAAGGCAGGTATAGCAGTCTTCGGAAGTGTGTATACCTTTTCTCGCTAAAAATTGAAATATTACTAAAATTAACGAATTTTCCAAGAATACGAACACTAAAGACGTTATTGTTTTGTTGACGATAGTAATGCATATTTCAGGCATTTGTATAAACGATCAATTTTTGTTCATAAGGTGAATGTCTTAAGTGTGTTTGATGATGGGCAATTTCTGCTTGGGCTAAGAGAGATAAGCAACTGATTTATCAATGCTCTTGGATACGTTAACTTTGATTCTAATTGAGTGAGAGTGATACAACTTCGTGAATAGTTTCATCACAGCATAACTTGGCTAATGAGCATTTTGTCACTCTAACTCAGGTTAAGCAGAATGATAAGCAATTTGATTGCTTGATGCTTTATAAAAAAGGACGAATGTAATTATTGAGTTGCGTCTATTTGTTTTGTTATTGGGCCAAGGAACATCCCGTTTATACATTGGCGTACACGCAAAAGATCCCTTTGCGGTTGAAATTCAATATAAGAGTAGGCCATAGTGCCGCTGCCCGGGCAACATTTCCCTCATAGCCCGTTTTCATTCGCCCAGTATAGGAGCAGAACAGTAGGACGCTAAACCCCATTTCATTTGATCTCATTTCATAAAGCAATGGCATAATGTTTTCTTAAAATCGATAAGCCAAAGTTCAAACATAAGGAGGAGTCGAGAATTAACGACAAAATAAAGAAGAGTTTCTACTACCTGACTAAAACCTTGAGCTTCTATTAATATAAACAGTAAAGCTAGAATAGTTAATCCCACAGTTAATACCATACTGGTTCTGTGAATCTGAAACAAGAGCCATGTAATCAGAAGGTTTTTGAAGAAAATAAGCTCAAAATGTAAATTGTTCGTGAAATTTTTGGCGATCTGGTGTACTATTAATTTTGATTAAAGATACATTATGGGAGATTCGATAATGAGTTGGCAGTTCTCACTATAATAGTTAAAAACTAGATAACGTAAAGGCAATTTGCTGAAAATTTTATTCAAATTGATCCACTATGAACCGAGAACTATAAGCGAATGACATTTCTGCCTAACCTCGGTCATCATTACTAAAGTCAGTACGATAAACAGCATAGTGTCGATTATCCATTTAATCGTTTAATCGAGAAGGAAAGTTAAAAACTAGATAACGTAAAGGCAATTTGCTGAAAATTTCATTCAAATTGATCCACTTTGAACCGAGAACTATAAGCGAATGACATTTCTGCCTAGCCTCGGTCATCATTACTAAAGTCAGTACGATAAACAGCATAGTCTCGATTATCCATTTAATCGTTTAATCGAGAAGGAAAGTTATGCAGTAAATCGGCTCACAATTACTTAAGATCGCAGGCTAGCGATGCCATCTAGAGTTGATTATAGTCTGGATAAGTTAATTAATGTCTAATTAATAATTTAGATAATATTTCAGGCCTAAAGAAAGACCTGCAATGGACAGATTTAGCTCTTGCATAATGTATGTTTAAGCATGATAACAATTAGAAATTGGACATTGTCCAAAAATATTCCGCGAATCGAATGTGATTGAATACCGATTTACGGTTGATGTACTCAAGCTTTACAATCATATAATTCAATGAAAAAGTTTTAAAGGTCCGTTACTTCGGAAAGGTTGGTTAATTTTGATGCTGTCCCCACAATAGTGGCTTCGTCTGAAAACTTAATTGCCCGTATTGAGTCAGAATTTTCAAATTAATATTCAGTACACGTATCCATAAAAACAACTTAACCAAACTTGATTGAAATTGGGGAGTATGAAAGATAATGACTTACATGAAACCATATTTTTATTCCAAACGGGCTTGTGTTCGGCCAAAGAGGTTTACCATATCTAGACATGATCATGCCGATACTACTGAGAGCCAGCCAGCTTAATGTCATCAGTACACCTAGAAAAATAATCCTTCCCTTAAATCATCTACGTGTTATACGCGAGGGTTGGCTGAAACGTTCTAATAGAGCAGGAACAGTGCCGACTAATCTATCCTAGTTGGGGGTCGTGTTATTTTGGGCGTGTCTGTTAGGGGCAACCCACCGCACAAACTGTCTGGCAGTGGTCATTCATGATTCCTGTGGTGGTACTAAACAACCCCAAAGCTATTTTAGGTGGTACAAATTTGAGCTAATCTAGCCTAGCTTTGGTCTGGAAATTAGATAACCCTTATCAGGGATACTCCATCACTACAAATGTCTGGCAATTACATAGCTCTGTCAGGGGTACCCCACCACTAGAAATGTCTGTCAGAGTGTTTTTGTAATACCTGAAGATGTACGGTACATTGCTGTGCGATTTTCATGTGGTACACTTTGAGGTAATCTAGACCAGTTCGGGGGCATAGCATTTTGGGCGTGGAATACCGCACCCACCACCAGAAACCCGGCAGACTTACATTCTGATGATACCAGATATACATACATTAATACCATATAGGAGAAAATTGGTACACTTTTCAGCTAGGTTAACCCCCTGGGCTCCCGGTCTATAAGCCTATCTGTGAAGAACATGTACAAAGTCGATGGTTTCCATCTATTTTTCTACATAGTCCCCTTCGAGGTGTACACAATTTGCCAACTATATAGCTAGGCCTGGGTGCCGGTCAAGGAGACATTTTCTTTAGTCACCCTAAAATAAATGATGACCGTTTAGTCCCCTTTTCATTTTTGGAAACATGTGGAAGTCTGGCGGAGCCAAATCTGACCAAAAAATTATCAGGATCTGCTTCAAAACGGCGTAGATTGTTACCTGACACGTTTCTGATCCGCAATCAAGAGTCTTGGCACCCATCTTGCAGAAACGTTTTTCATTGGCGATATGAGAGATACCCACAATACTGGCAATAATATAAAGTGGAGTGGTCAATCGTCGATTAGCCATCCCCATGTCGTGCACCCGAGGAACGTTCTCTTGAATGGTTGCTGTTGATGGCCGTTAAGGCCGTCTCTGCCACGCCTAAATTCGAGTGGAAAAGGAAGGGGCATCATCCCTTAAAGTTAAGACCATTTCGGCATGTATCTGTGATGGGGTTAGTACTTTCAGTTACACGTGCTTGATGACTGCCCTATAGCAAGTTCTGTCCATTTCTGGTAATTTCAATGGGTATGTTCATAAGATGGTCTCGTACGAAGACAATAATAGCACTGCAGTTGCAGTTCTTATATCCATGATTCATTCAATGATTGTGGCGGCAAAAGTTTGTTTCAACCCAGTTGATCTATCCTTTTCAGACTTAGAACTTTTCAGCCAGCCCTCGTATCTTGGCTATTAAATCATAGTATACATATACATTTTTTGATGCTTTTCCTACATTTCCCTTCCGTTAAAATACGCCAAAATATAAACTATATAAAGGACCTACCAGTGTACCCGTCGTTTGTCATGTTTTCTTTTTATTTCAATAAATGTTAAACGTTCGATTGCAAATGAGGGACTCTTTTACTAAACGCATTTCGCGCTATAAAGACCTTCCATTATTCAAAATTGTTTTTTATTCCTTGCACGTAAATAAAACAGTATTGTAAAAACACAAATTAAATATTGTTTTAAAATTTTAATATTTCTGATATAATCAGTCAAAATAATTCTGTTTTGCGGTATTTACCTCCTAATAAAATGTTTTGTGTCCCTCATTCAGACTTTCAGAACTCTTTCATCCGCAACTGTGGATACATTGCATTTTGGAAACCCGATTTTCAAATATTTCTATATTCAATGTATCTATAAAAGAAAACCAGAGTCTGGTGTATCGGAACGTTACGAATTGACGGAACTGTAATTGAGTGGCAGAAATTGATATGGTGTGAACAGAATCTTGACGCAATAAAGTGTTTCAGCTATGGTGAATGGTCATGACAGTATTATATTCAGTTGACAGAAATTTGAGCACATCCACCGTGACTGGTGCCACAACACTGGTGATGGTATTTTAAGTGACTGAAACTGCATATTGATCATATTAAGAGATAGTCTTACCATGTGTTTTGACCAAAGGAAATGTTGGTTTATCTCCGCCTACATTACCAATTAAACGAAGATTAACTTTGTTGTTTGTTACTAGTGGTAATACATCGAAGCTATGGGGTAGCAAGGAACCTGAAAAAATCAAGAGAATCACCCATACTGGAGCAGTCGGTGCATGATTTTTTTTACAAAAATAGAAATCAGAAGATCCACAACTCTGTAGATCAAATACTTTATCTCTCGACTCGACATTTCCGATTGGGGATCACGTGGCTAAGTGGGTAAGACGCTGGCTCGCTAGCTTGGAGGTCGGGTGTTCGATCCCTGCATTGGCCGAGAAAGCTCATTCAGATTTTCCCCTTGGCAGTGATGCAGGACGGGTGGGACATTGGTGTGCACGTAAAAGATCCCTTGGCAGTTGGATTTCGATATAAGATAAGAGTAGGCCGTAGTGCCGCTGTCCGGGCGAAATTTCCCATTATAGCACACTGTATGGCGTATGCCCATCTTCATTAGCCCAGTTTAGGAGTGGAACGTTAAACCCCATTTCATTTCATTTCATTTCTGACATTTCCGATTATTTAACCCGTTCAGATCGCAGCTAAACCAGATTATAAACCATTGAGATGTGCTTCTAGATGATTTAGAATATTGTTCAGTAATTTCTATGACATACAGTTAAACCCCAGGCGACCTACTATTTTATCGAGAAAAGCATTTAATACCAACCGTCTATTGCTTCTCCTTCTGCAAACATTAAATGATATTCCTCACTTAAAGTAAACCCTTTTTCTGGTTGTACAGTTTCATCTTTTATAAAAGAACATTTTATAAGACCATTCGCATATGACCCAGATATGCTTGATATCCCAGAAGATGCCTAGAAATAAACCCATGGAAATTCAGAGATTGAAATATACATAAACAACATGTCAACAAGTCATGGGCTCTTTAATGTGTTACGTAGGATACATGTATATATATATCAGAGTTTTACAATGGAATCAAGGAAATGTTCCATACCAATATTATGTAAGTTACATTGTTAGCAGGGTGTCGTGGCCTTTTCACAACAAACAGCCCTGTTATCGATGGGAAAATGAAATTATTTTGAGTTAGAAATTTAAATGTTTACGAATAGGCACCTGTGGGTAATACGAATCGTAAAAGAAAGTACGTGTATATTAATATTACTTTCATACGTTTGTGTTTTCCGTTGTGTACCAAGCAAACAGCACCAGATAGAATTATTGAGACGCAAGAAATAGATGATTTGAGATATACACTTGAACCTAAGAATAATGAATTAACAACATCAAATCACGACAATAACCGCACCACAGATAAATTCTCTCAAACACAAAAACTAAATTCGACAGAATGGATACGTTGAATATCATGATTCCATGGCGTATGAAATGTAGCTTTTAAAAAGCTACGATCAGTAAAAAGTTACGATCACACAGTTCTATAGAAGATGATATGCCAATATTGACACCTGAACAATTCAAGAGGATGTGGGTATCAGAGCTACTGGAAGCATGCAGCATTGTAGAGAGGGCGGAGAAGGATACCATAAGGTGACGTTACTGATTTTTTGTTGTTTTTTGTTTCTTTATTATATCGCTTGTGCCTACGTTTCACTGTAAAGTAAAGTTGCCATGACCTCCGTGGGTTGTTGATTTTCCAGCCGACAATCATGTCAAAACCACATTTGCCTGCAAGCATTTCAAGTGAAATCAATTATCTCATTGCGTCTAAGTAAAATCATATGTTAACCATTAAACGCCTTCTGGCCAATTAAAAAGCATTGTTCTAATATAATAAAAATGATTTAGTAACTTGCGTCATTTTGTCTTTCATTGGCTTTTCCTTCATTATATGACGTATGTACTTGAACCTTGTCACCCTCTGTCACACATTCAAAAACAACATCATCTCCCTACACAAAAAAACAAGTCGTATACAAACATCTTTACATAAAATATAACAATCTATACATCAATTATTTATGGAAGTCTGTCAGATGTATAAGATTTTTTTAAGTCGGGACTTAAGACTAACTGTTGTTAAGATTTTTGAAAAGTTAATTGTCAAGAAACCCGGTACCAGTCAGTTCACAGAGCTAACAAATTCTGTGTTTGCATTTACAAATAATTTTATCAAAAGAGCCAATATCAAAGGATTTCTCACGACCAGTTCGAACATACACAATATTAGGTTTGGGAGGGTTAGGGATGGGGATTGGTTGATTGTCCTCCTCCGAGAAAATTTTGAAAAAAAGAGTGCAAATGGTTATTTGTGAAGCATGTCCGGACCAGAATATAATATCCAATTTCAATCGGCCATCAACCTCACTAACAAAAACCTCACCAGAATAATACCTGGAATATGTATACTTTGTTTTTTTTGGCTGGGGGCGGGGTGGGGGTGGGGGTGGGGGTGGGGGATTTTAACACCTCCTGGGTGCGTTACTGTCCATCCTAAATCTGTGCAAATACTACCGTATGTCCATTGGGGGCATGTTTCCTTGTTCATCGGTAAAAACTCAAATATGTAAGTCCATACTCCGTCATATTAATAGCCTAAATACGTACTACTAGTTATTGGTAATACGTAAAATGGAATCGTGTGAGCTAGACAATGTAAGTATATCCCTTTTTTCTGATGAACATTAAACATGTACTACTCAAAAGTTTCCGTCATAACCATAATGATAATACCATAAGTTCGCATGCATTCTCCAACTTATTGATTTCATACACTGATTTCAAATGTGGTTTGAGATTCTAATTAATGCGGTTTGTAATTCTAATTCATGTTGGGGGTTTCCACAAACTTACCATCTTTGTGTCTTTCGAGAAGCCAACAGAGATCCACCTTTGTCGCCCACCATTTGTTATTGCCATCATCTCAAATTCAATTTTGTCCCCATTATGCTTCCATTCAACAGAAAACGTACACTGTCCATTATTACAATCATGAAAACATGCAGTAGTACTTCCACAATTAGGATTTTGACTAAAACTCTTTCCTATAATCTAAATGGAACAGAAATAGGACATCGTTTAAATTCTGACGTATTACATGTAGATACTATAGTACTCAGCACAACATAAACGAAAGGTAACCTTTAGAATTAATATATATCATTTCTGGGGATCAAGGGATATTTTTCGTACTTACTCGAACCAACGATCGGGTATTGAAACGGTTGGATATTTATTTCATAGATGTACAAAGACAGTGAGTGTACAAATTCTATGGTTGAACGACGAGATTTCGGTTTATATCTAAATTCAATAATATATTGCTGGTCTTGGCTTAACTTGGAGTTCTATATCAGGGAAATTATATCCGGTCAGTGGTGCTACGGCATACTCTTATTTCGAATTCCAACTACCAAGGGTTATTTTCGTGCACGTCAATCTGTACACACTACCTCGGGTTTTCGTCCCATCCGAATGACTAGACACTGTTATTGCCAGGTCCTCCGTCCTGTACCACTGACAAAAGGAAACTTTCTCGGCCAACATTGGGTGACAACCCAAGACCTCCTGTTTAGTTAGCCAGCCTCTTACTCACTGAGCCACCGCGGCTCCCCCGACTTTTGAATCCATTAGCCAATAAAACCAACGGCTGGCAGGCGGATACGCCCACATTTTGCAAGGGATGGATAGAGAACAAACTTTTTCGTAGAATCAAGGGTCATAATTCAGGAACCAAGATCCCTGGGTTATAAAGATATATTTCAAGTTTCATCAAAATCGGATTAAAATTGTGACTTCTAGAGGGTCCACAGCCTTGATATACCACATATTTACACTATTTGCGTACGAGAGGCGGCCTTTTTTTCAGGCAGATTTGATCCGATTTTCACGAAATTCGAACTCAGTCATCATTAGGGTGTAACGGTGATATATTCAAACGTTTTTTTTTTTAAATCGGATAAAAATTGTTACCTCTAGAGGGACCACAAACTAAAAATATGATTTTTCGTACAATCAAGGGCCATAATTCAGCAAGTTACGATCCGATATATGCGAAAATCGAAAGGAACCAAGATCTGGTTATAAACATGCATTTCAAGTTTCATCAAAATCAGATGAAAATTGTGACCCGTAGAGTGTCCACAAGCTAAAAACTTGATTTTTCGTACAATCAGGGGCCATAATGCATGAAGTTATGGTCCGATTTATGCCAATATCGAAAGGAACCGAGATATTTGGAAGATAGACCTATATTTTAAGTTTCGTCAAAATCAAATAGAAAATGTGACCTATAGAGTGTACACAAACAAATTGTGGACGGACGGGCGGACAGGGGCGGCGACAATATACGTCCACATGAAAATGTGGGCGTATAAAAATCTAGCGTACACAACATTTCAGACGAACCAAATACAAATGATACATTTTCTTGCAAGAACTAGGGAAAAGGGGTGGGATGGGTCGATTAGTGTTAAGTGGACGTTAAACCCCATTTTCCCCTGTGCAGATGTCTTCTAAAACATAACTTGCTTATCTGGATTCTGTTAAATTTGTAAATCTAATAGATAAATGTTTTTGGTTATGTGTTAGTAAAGACAAAATTCCTCAACCCCGAAAAAAAAAAACCTACCAAAATGAAAAAAAATATATATTTTTATTCACAACGGCAAAGGGTTAAAAACCTTTCTATGGGTTAATTTTATGAAAACAATTGGTTGAACATAACATATAAATATTTATTTAGCCTCTTAAAAATAATGTATTAAATGAAATAATAAAAAAAACCAGATAAAGATAAATAGGCCAAATAGTTTTTAGTATGTTTTATATAAATGTTCCATTAACCACCAAAAGAACGCCCCGTAAAAAACTGCCACCAATTTGTGGGATTCCAACGATGTACCGGTTGCCATGCAGATGCTGCCTGTGTATTACTGTCTGGAATAGTTACTGCAGGGGCTGAAAGGTCAACTAATACAGGTGTAGATTCAACACCTTGCCAGTATATTTCTATATTTTGAACTATGGTTACACTGAAATAAAAGAGTAAAAGTGATTAAAATACATGTACATAAGAAGGCCGGACTGAGGATCAAATGCCCCTACGCAAGATCCCATGAAGGGCCCCTAAACTAGGGGTTAGTTGTGCCCTCCCCCCCCCCCCCCCGCGTGTCATGCGTAATATATAATACAGTATCCAGTAGAACCATAATACATAATTAAAGAAAAACAAGTTCAACCCCGTCGAGAACAACCCCAAATTTTATAATGAGCTATTTGTCAAGTTTCAGTCATGAAGGACTGGTCCATTTACAAACAAACTGTCTTCAAGAAAAATAAGAAGAAAAAAAACCTCGAGATGCAATAAGACCAACCACGAGGTAAAAAGGTATAAAGGAATAATAAATATAACACTAAGTCAAAGGTTTTATTCTAAGGATAAACACTCTATGGTTTTAAAAAGCATTCTAGCCGAGAGTTAAATATAGGCAAAATAATGAATCAATTGCATTAATCAATTCTCGATTACGAAAACAGGGAACCAAAAAAGATATTTAAAGGACACGCCTCACTCGAGTCTCCTGCGTAAGGAATCGAGCCAAATCAGACACATATTCAAACAATAATACCCTCTTTGTAATTGACTATCAATGTTCACCTTTATTTTGAAACGAAATAATAGTGTCAATGTGTATACCCAGTCAAACAGTATACCGGGTCAAACCATTTACCCAGTACCGTTTACCCAGTTAAACCGTGTACCCCCAAAAAACGTATACCTAGTCAAACCGCATGTTCCCGTTTCTGGTTACTTGTTTGTTTGGAAGTGATTATCTGAGCAACTATACCATGCATTGTTTTAGAGCCAAGAAAATAAAAAATTAAAATGCTAAACATACTTACTTAAATATGATGGAATCACCTTGACTTAAATTCTGTGGTGCATTCCAAACTAGGTTTAAATTAGGAACCAGTAATCTCTGTCGATGGGTGATTCCTGTATTTTCCTGAAAATCAGAACAAACACATTTCTTTTATAACTAAAACTGAAATCATGGCGTAGGAAAATGCTGACTTGGACTCCTATTATAATCTATTAAAAGGTCCATGATGAACGATACCATGGTAGGAGAATATTCGGGTGGTGGAGTGGGTGGTGGAGTGGTCTAACGAATGGAGTAAAATGGCGTCGTTTCGATCCCAAGCTTGATTGGAGTGTGGTCGCCTGTCCAACGTCGTTGGTTTCATTCCATTGCAAAAGGCCCCTAAAGTGCCAGTGAGCTATTGAAATAAAATTGTACTATCTTAAATAACATAGTTTGTGTTTGCGTGGTCGTTAATTAAACTCTCTCTCTCACTCTCTTTCTCTCTCTCTCAAATTTATGCATATACTTACATCACAATTTATTTTAGTTTTTGGCATTGCTACAAATGAGCCTACATATTTATTTTGTTGAATACTCATAGCTTGGACCAGTACTCCCATTATTAATACATTAGTGTCTGTAGACGATATATTTACTTGAAAAGAAAAAAAAAACGGTTCATTAATTTCAGTTTTCAAAGAAAAAATATTTTTTAAGAAAAAGATACGGATAAAAATACTAAAATATAACATAAAAGATGCGAAATCGAAAAAAAATTTAACAATGACAACATAAAAGATGCGAAATCAAAAAAAATAATTAATAATGACAATGTTTATCAATCAAAGTTTACAATATCTCACGAGAAGATTCCTTGTCAACCCAGAAGAACCTTCGAGAATTTCCCAGTTCGGTTCCCACGTATCAAGGATAACACATGTTGGGATCACAAGCAATGTTTATTTGATGCCTCGGATCAATTTAAATTCAAAAACCAAACTCCAATTGTGTACACCTTGCGGTGCACGTAAACATACCAAAGCTGTTTCAATTCCAAAATAATTTGGTGACAACCCTGTTGTTAGCGCAAAATTCTCCAAACTTGCTGTTTTGCACACATAACCGAAATAACTTAACACGCGACAAAATGGCGTGTTCGTTCAATTCATCCCTGTTTTAAAGTAACATGTCAACATTGAAAACGTTACCATTGTAGAAATTTATTAGATATTTATTAGTATCAAATCTATCAACTTCGGTGATCTTAATTTTTATAATCACATGTCACAATCATCTGATAAAAATATCGAGGGGTCCTGCCCAACTTTATTTTTTGCTACGCAAGCTCAAAGGAATCAAAGGGCTATGAAATCATTTTGTACGTGATTTCCCTGATTGATGTCTATTTACTTCCCGATTCCCCCGCCTCAAAATCATGACTATTCACTAAAACCTGGCAGGAAATGTAAATTCAAACACCCCTCTTCTTCAATTCTAGACCAAAAAGCCAACAAAAGTGGCATGCAAAAATGGGGAAAGCGGAGAAAAACAGAATTGCTATAAATAAACGAACTCCATCAAAGGTCTCAAAACCGAGTTTTCTCCCTTGGACACCCTGGGAACCGTGGTGTGTGATTGCGGACAAATTTATCAAAATTAATTGTCAATTTTACCATTAAATACTGTACCAATTACAAATTTGACCCTTGGCCACCCTGACAACCGTGTTGTGTAATAGCTGACTTATTTGTTAAAATTTATTGTCAAATTTATCATTAAATACTATACCAAATACAAAATAGACCATTAAATTCCCCGTAAAACATTTGGTTATTTTGACAATTAATAAAAAAAATGTTGGTGTATAACTTACCCTCCACTTGGTTACCCGGAGAGATAGAATCGGCATATACGTTGACTTTAAATGGAGAAGGATCCAAAGATCGGTCGCCATGCCCAGGTTGCATGAACTTACATACATACTTCGGAGCTCCACTACTAAAGGCCAGAATATATGGAAACCAAGTTGTGATACAAAGGACACAAGTGAAAAACCGTATCTTCATACCTGCAGTGTTAAAATTAATTAAAAAAAAAAATTAAAAAATAATCCATTCTTATTCATTTGTCTAGTAGTAGGCAATTTCTTTCGTATGTATTGGCTCAGTTCTAAAATTCCACACAACAACTACGCATGCCTTTAGTTAGCAGCATGCAAACTTCGCAGACTAGAAGTGGCACTATAACAGAGTCACCATCACATTGGTCTAAATATCAAAAGCCCAACAATGGTCTGTTAGCGTAACTTCCAAAACGAGAAGTGGCTATGGAGGAATGAAGGGGGGGGGGGGGTGAGCTGTGGCCGTATATGGTCTAATACGCGTGCTTTATGTATGAGGTCTGTACCCCCCCCCCCCCCACACACACACACACACATAACACACACTCCACTGCTAAAGACCCCTACGAATTATTGAAAACAATTGTACGTGTTAGTCCCGAAATTACATATTTTGAGTTGAGTGGATGTTTATTAACTGTTAATTTTCCGTAAATCTTTCTAGAAGATTTTTTAATTAAATAATTTAGGTGATATTGCTACAATAAGGTCGAGATGGTGTCATTAATAAGTACTTAGTACTTCGAAGACTTAACAGTTTAGATTTAACCCTAATAAAAGTTATACCATGGTTATGCCCTGAGGTCATACCGACACATATCAAGCACATGTGTATTTATAACCAAGATCTAATCGGTAACATTTAAATCCCCCAAACGAAATTGCTAGTCCGGTTGCTTCATATATATATATATATATATATATATCCAAAATTATTAGCACAACCGCAAAGCTGCACTACTTTAAATTGTTTCACGGTAAATGATGAAGGTATGCCGACACAAACTGATTTCAGCACTGGTTAATAACATTTTGACATTTTAAAGTACTTTTCGTCCGTCTTGGGACTATTCATAAATAATGTCATTGTATAAACATGGACAGTATAGTATATTTATACATATTTATACATATTTACATATATATATATATATATATATAAGTGTCTCCAAGAAAGAGCATTAGAGTTACCTGTTAACCAACACCCCTGTTCAATATAATAATGTTTATTATACTAATACTTACGGTAGAAATAGTTTGTTTATTTTTCAGACTAGTTTAGATAATTTTCGTTTTAGCTCAATACTGATTTTCATTATATACCGACTATCTTTTGATGCTTATAGACTTATTATTTATATCACATTGTACATCCATAAAGGATCACCGCAGATGTTATAATCGTATGATCAACTATTGTTTAAACTGTGTATGCTGTCCTTGGTGGATGCAATGATACAAAAATCGTATCTTATCTTATCTTATTAGCGGATTTCAGGAGGCAATAGCGCTTGGGGAAGGTATGGGGCGCGGGGGGGGGGGGCTTGTCTTTATCTATTAGTAACAAATGATGTTCTTTTACTGTGATAAGACTAAGCACTTATATATATCGGGTGAGTTAAAAATATAAGACAAATCGGTCTATTCATCGCCGTAATTAAATTCTTTTTCGTGGTGAAAGTGCTAAAATAAAAAATGGAACGACTTTTTAGAGACCGTTTGCTGTGACGGAGTATCGTGTTGTTTCATACTCGCCTAAACTGTGTGGGTTTTATTGTGCTTTTGATTTATCTCTACACACATAATATAGTGCCCTTTTATCCCTTCGTGTTAGAAATAAGTCTAATTAATGCAAAAAATATGCAAATTTTAATGTTTAAACATTGTTTCGCCTTACTTATATATATATATATATATATATATATACCAAGAGCGTGATTTTCATATTGGGCATATGCTTGAAGCCGAGCAAAGTTTGACGAAACAATTTGGCATTGCGATGTCTTTGCTTAAAATAGTTTTATATTTAACACCGGGGAATAAGAGGGCACTATTATATGGACCGAGAGGAAAGAGGGTGTGTTATAACAACATTTCATTTGCTCTCATCCATGGCACACCCTTTACAAATTAACAGTCAGGAAAATGTTCATTGCACACAATGACAACAGATGTAGACCTGCGTATAGATATTCCGGTTATCTTTATTTATTATATAATTTATTGTTTTAATCTTGGTGTAAAGATAGATTATCAGGTATATTACGTAAAGACTTTTATCGCTATATTACCCCTAGATGAAGATTCTATTATCACCATCACATCTTAATGGCTGAAGACAATTAAACACCAATCACATAACAATGGACAATAGATAGCCAATTACCAAATTAATACATCCAAGTGAAACAAAAATAATGTTACAGTCTAACTTTTTAGTAGGTACTTTCATGAAATTTTGGTGTAATAAATAGTCGCAACAATTTTTTTTTTTTTTTTTGGGGGGGGGGGGGAAATTAAAGTGGTAAATATGTTTTGGTGTAATAAAAACTAAAAATAGTTTGGGGTTTGTTTTTTGGTTTTTTTCTGGGGGGGGGGGGGGGGGGAGGTAAGTGGTAGATTAATTATAGTCGCTGAAACTGGTTAATTCTTGGAGTGAAAGACGTTTTTACACCAGTCTGTGCAGTTATTATGTGGCTTTGTGAGACTTTTTCGAAAAATGAATTTTCGGTTTAAATGGGATTGGCCATTAGTAAATGAACTCCGCGCTATAAAATGTCTGGATAACTTTATACTTGCCGAAGTAAGTAACTGAGTGTTGCACCTTTATAGCCCAGTCGGTGCAGAAATGTGGGACGTTAAATCCATTTCATTTCTGTTCTCTTAGTTGGCGGTAAAATAACAATTTAACAAAGTGCTGTTAATTGATATAGCACGGGAATGAGGAAATTGTTATTAACTGTTTTGGCATGTCTGTATATAAATGTTAAGTATGAGCTGCCATAACATTTTTCAAATTTAACAGAAGTTGACTAGGGTATATGTAGTAAAATAAACAATTTCATTTCCCTAAATTTACCTTGTAACATTCCCCCATACGGAAATGAAAATAATGAATAAGATGACAGCCTTTTAACCTCACTAACATTTGCGCTATTTCTGTTTGTTTCTGTTTATTTATAGTGCGATTGAAATTCATCAAAATATCAACTTGAAAATAGTTTTGTCATTTTCTAAAGTTGGTAAAACCTTCTTTTGAATTGGTACAAACTGTCTGCATTTATGAAAACGATTCATGAAGTAAATTTATAAACAAAAAAAAATGGCATCTATATCAATTAAAATATGTTTTCATTAATCGTTATTATTTAGCAACGACTGTATTTTAATTTTGTTATAACTTTAAATAAGAACAACAATACACTTACCTGCAAATAGATGGAGATGACACGTAATGGAGCCCAGTTACTCCAAAATAATATATAACAATAGAGAAATTAAATATTTTTAACATAAAAGATTAAATGTTTCCGATGTTTGACATCCACACTGTTTTCCTGTATTATACTCCCATGGCGTTCTAGGTTAATACTCGATCCCAGACGTCAGCCCGATTGACGGATGGACTATCAAATAGGCGGGGACATCATGACGCATATGATGTGGTTTCAGGCGACGATTTTACACCAACTGATTTATGGAGGTTGGTGGTAAAAACGAAAGCTTGATCACGTGACATAATGAGAACTTGGAAAATAACTTTTCATTATATTTGTTTTCACATGTACACACATGCACGGATTGATTAAAGGGCGTATGACTATTTTCTTAAACCATAAATGGATCTAAAAGCACATATTAATGTAATATGAGTGTATATAAAGTGATTTATATTCATTATTTTTAAAGTGTAATCTCGAATCAATTATGTTCGGCGAAATACGTGAACAGTCCAAACTGAACGGCAGTCGTTTATGTCTGTTTCGTCCGTTTTTTTTTGTTTTTTTTGTTTTTTGTTTTTTTGGTTTTTTTATCAGCCAGTACTATTTACTGTCGCATTGTAATTTACGATATGTTTACCTTTGTTCATTGATTTTGCGTCCGAAACGATATGGTACACGACTTGTGTACCATATTTTAAAACAACGTTCATTGTGTCTTAAATATTGGATATTAGGATCCCACATTTTCACGGCAACATAACAACATCAATATGGATTGAAATGGACCAATATTGAATTCTAATTTGTGTTTTTAATTTCGAATATTATGGAAAATAATGAGTTAGAGAATTAGTTCCCTTAATGCGAGGTCTGGGCAGGACACTTAGTTAATGAATACTTGCAGGATACCCGGCTTCTCCCAGTATTCAAATTCACCCGGGGTCCAAATTCGCCAGGGGCCAAAATTCACCCGCGGTCAAAATTCGCCTGGGCCCCAATTCGCCCTAGCCCAAATTCGACGGGCTAATACATTCACGGGGTCATGCTGGTTAATATGATACCACATTATGTGGGGGTGGCGCGCGGCGAGGAAGCGTGATTTGGCTTCGATTTGTTACTGTACTTGTGACAAAGTGCTCCATAACTTGTATTATATTAAGATTTTATATATTGTATGCATGTAAAGTATTTATTTAAATGCATTGAATCACCACACGTCCACCACATATACACGTATTCAATTACGGACTTGGTAATTTTCAGATGTAGTGGCAATATTTTTAATATACGAAAGTATATACGACATATGGACGAAAGGATAGACGAAGAGAGACAGGAGAAAGAGAGGAGCAGAGACCGGCGTCCCGAATTCAGCCGCTGCCGTGGAAGAGGCGCGGAATGGTTGTCTATTAATGTACCGTGTTAATGTTATTGTCTCCTCGTGTAGTTTAGTTCCTGTTTAATTTATGTTCTTGTTTTATATTCTTGTTATGATGTAAATGAATTTTATATTTACGAGACTGATATTCTGCTATAACTACTATAATAGTACATTACATAAATCAATTTTTACGGTTTCTTCTGGTTGTCTTACTAATGTAAAATTACTATCGTATATAAAGTAATATTGACAAAAAAAAATCTAGAGTGAGGAATGCAAGGAAATTTTTAAAAAATATTTGGTAGATCTGATTATATTTATATTTGACATTATATCTTTCTGTAGGCTAAATGTTCAATTTTAAAATTATAGTCTTGATTAATTACGGTTTTATATGGTTACCATTGCTTGTGTTTTTTTCATATCTATATTATTTATTATCCATTAAAAATTGAATACAATTTTTGTGTTGTTGGACCTACTTGACACTTATAGTTAAATGTATCATTTCTAAGTTAATTACCCTTGGTCGTGCTAATTTACGCGCTTTTAGAAATCTACTGTCAAATCAGGATTTCTACTGCGTTTTTTGCTCTACATAACTGCATTGCAGCTCTGAGTGGTTGACGGGTGTATACAGGTCCGCAACTGTACATGATAAGATTGATTACTTGTCAATATGATATTTATCGCCATGGGCGCTACCCTGATATGTTGTTACATGTATAATGCAAATAATTATCTTGTAAAACTAGAAATTAAATTTTCAATTGATGTGTTTTTAAACTGAACTGGTGGTGGTGCTGGCACGGGGTTCGGGGTGCAAAACCTGGCAACAACTTTGTACCTCCAGTATCTCCAACCCCACCGCCTGAAACTGAATGGCAAGTTCCAATTCTTTCCAAGTTAATCTAATTTAACAGTATAACCCTATATACATATCATTTTCACGTTCTAAATAAAACAAATTTTCAAGACAGCTATGAATGTAAAGCTAATACCTATACGGAATTTTGAATTAAAATAAAAAAGATGATATACAAATTTAATGCAACTTACCATAGAATACGTATTCAGATATAGCTATATTCATCAATTTTGTTACAGCCTAACACCCGATTTCTTTCTATAAATTAATGACCGATACCCTCTCAAATGTTTTAGAATTAGATCCTTGGCGATTGCTTGTTTGTTATCAATAGTTTTGGGAACAAATTATATTGTACGTCATAATTCTAGTAATGTGGTGTGCTCTAATCGTTTGTTTTTAACCTTCATATTAACACGATCGCATATCTCGAAAATTAATTAATTTTTAAGGGATCAAATTATTTGAAAGGCAATGAATAGATTATGGTCAAATATAAATGGCACGCTGCTGTTAATTGCCCCCGGTGTCTATAATTTTCCACCTATATCTATTAAAATCTGGTAATGGTTCATAGGGTGATAACGTGTGTTATCATTGCTACTGTAATATGAAAATAGTCGATATGTTACTTTCACTTTTTCGAGAAGATGATAGCAGATAAAAGTTTATCACCATCGTCACTGGTTTAGACATGTCTGGATGTTCCATTATTTTCACATTAAAATCACTAATTAAAAAATCATTTGATGATTTTTTGTTGTTTGTCCATTACGAAAGCAGAAGGCTATTGTAATTCGTAGTCTTCACTCCTGTAGCCCAGAAAGTATGCTTCTACTGATACATGTGACATAGAATTGCAAACAATTTTAACAGTTAAAAACAGGTTCACAACCGCACAAAATTCTCGGTGGCTTATTGACGTAATGAGCAATATTCAGATCCTTAGAAAGTTTTGCTAGGGGTCCCCAAGGTATAGATAAGAGATGTTATACATTTAAGTATTTTTGAGGGTAAAATGCGCTCAAAACTGTTCTCGTGGTCTTAACACGGAAAGGATGCTTCTACTGAGAGCTAGGGACAAAATGTAAATAATTTTAACAGTAAAGTGGGTTCAAAATCTCAAAAGCCACTTGGACCCGCTAGGGTGCTTACAACGTTCACCAGACCCCTAGCGGTTTATTCGCGATCTTCCGACCATACGGTCGTTCGGTTTGGCACTTCCTGTGGCAGCGGGATGCCGTTACAAAATCTTTGCTGCGACCCCCCACCACGCAACCGTAAGCTTTATGTTATTAAGCTAACTTATTTTATGTAAAGCCGTAAAGTATAGACAACCATAAGGAGCACATGTGCGAGAGTGATATCGCAGACAAACGAGCATGTTTATGTACGTATATTACCTTAGGTCGTAGTAATTTGCGTAAAATGTATGACTACTAATAATTTGCACAATGTTAATACGTGTATTTATTATAATTCAGATAAAGCATACAATCCACTAAACTTGGATGTTCCCCAAAACGCTCGTAGATATTAGTAATTGTAATTAAATATATTATTCATCAACGTACACATGTGGTCTTTAAAATATACCAACATGGAATGCTCAACACCATTCTATTGCTCTCTCAAATATGTAATAATACGAGTAGATTGTATTTCGACTACAAAAAATTTAAAATATGATAACTTGCTACATGTATCATTCTTCATTCACGTATTCATCTGAACGGGAATTGTGATATTGAAATTAGCCATTCACTTTCTTGATGGACTGGATTTGCGGTTTTGGGATTTAGGTACAACTTTAACAGATAAATATAAGACTTGCGAAAATTCAATAGTTTAAAGCCTGTCTGATTACTAATAGAAATAGCAAATCAGATCTGCATAAGTATTTTTACCTAAATTAAAGCTCCTTCGAATGTTTTATTTTTCATATCCGTGTAGGTTTACCCTTACGCAAAGAAGGTGAACATTTTATATGAGACTACCACTACCAGGATCACTCCAACTGAAATGTTCGCTTCAGTAACACTTCCAATATGATTTCCTGCGATATATGTTTTAATTTTGGTTCGTAAATGTACAGATGCATTCCTTCTTCAAATTTAATCAAATGTAACATTATTAATCCGAAATTGAAATGGTAGAACAGGCCTAATGTTCATAATTTTTTCGTATTTTAATTAAACAGCTCAATGAATCCGGGTGTAAAGCTGCATACGGTTTCCATGTTGAGGAATCTTCTGAAGGAAGTGCACCACCATCTGGTAAGAACGTGAATTTTTGTAGTAGTGACGTCACATACAGGAATATACGAGACTTGGCGAATGATTCTCCAACACAATTTCTTCTTCCAACTCCAAAAGGATTAAATCTATTAAATATCAAAAATATAGACCATTTAACATGTCATAATAAAATAAAACCAAGTACGAACAATCCAAACCATAAGACAGAATTCGAAGTCCTAAAAAACGTTATAGGCAAAATAGTGTATTCGAGAAAAATATAGTGTAATCAGCAAATGGACTGCTCCTCGTGTACAAATTACACGACAAACAGTGGTAACAGGTGTCCGGAAGAGTAAGCTTATCCTGCCTGATGCCCACCAGCTGTTTAGGTGTTCACGCCGTCATGTTACGCTCGAAGTCAGGTCCATTACTCCACAGTTAATGATTGCATGATCTAAGAGTCACTGCTAGTTTTTTATATCTTGTATACCTCCTGTCTGCACATCGTTCATGGGCAATAAATTATCGATAAATGAACTACGATCAAGTTGGTTCAAAATAACAATACAGTATAACTTGTTAGCAATTTGAACACAAATAAATTAGATGTTACTTACACTTGTCTTAGAGGATGATCACTAGATACAAGTTTACCATCATCGTCCAAGAATCTTTCTGGCTTAAACATGTCTGGATGTTTCCAGATCTTTCCATCTCTAGCCATATACCAGTAGTTTGTTATGATCTTTAAAATATTAGGAAAATGTATAAATGAAAAGTGTCACTTGCTTCATCATTAACCGCTACGACTTTTGCTTTGGCTATCACAGCAACCTGACACGAATTAATATAATTGTAGGCCTATAAGGATAAATTTCCAACTTCCTAAGTGGACGCAACAGCCGTAATCTAAGTAATACCAATACATCATTAGTAAATAATTTATAGTAAACATTAAAGGTGACATTTTTCTTTCAGAAGACTGCCATGTCTTTGTTCGGGGACGATTGTTGTGAGATAAAATACCAAACATCGAATATTGCGATATAAATTTGGCGTTTTCTTAGCAAAAATAAATAAAATACGTTGTCCTTACAGTGGACATAGCGATATAAATTTTGTCTTTCTTAGTAACAAAAATATAAAATGTTTGGTCCTCACGGTGGAATTTGCAGGAATTCTATATCCTTCAATTTCAAATTCTGCGTTGTTCATATGTGGAAGACCTATTGTCGTATGTCGTATGTATCTAAAGCATTCTAAAATGGCTGCATTGGTATAATGTAGTTCTTGTCGATCATTCAAAATTGGTTGTTTATCACCAATCTCTTTATCTATTTCATTCTGTATACGACTTTGTATATCTGGATAATGAAGCATCAATAAGAAGAATCCACTAAGAAAACCTTTGGTAGTTACAAATCCTCCTACTACAGTATTGATTATTACTCCCTTAACAGATTCTTCACTCAAAGTGGAATCATGTTCTTGTTCAGAAAACATAGCACCCAGGAGGCCACCACTGAGTTTCTTACCCTGAAAATAATAAGGTATCCATGATGATGGCGTATAAACCATAGAAGAAATCGTTAATTCGCCGGCCCGGTTGTTATAGCAGAAAAGCAGGGCGCGCATTTCAATTAACATGTCATTTGTCCGGTTGTTATAGCAGACAAGCAGGGCGTTCATTTCAATTAACTTGTCACTTGTCAAATGAACAACTATTATAGTAAAATGGGAATACTAGTCAGTAGAGATCTCCTTGTTAAAATACCCCTGTACCCTAATATATAATATATTACAAACCTCGTTCTTTACTGGATGAAGGAAAAGATCTAACACACGTTCTTGTTCTTCCATGACCTCTAAAAACGCCTTTCCAATGAATGTTGGTAAATGACGAAGCCATGGAAACAGGGTCAGCGAGGTATGGATGTCGAATCGAAATATAATATTAAGAAGTCTGTCATAATTTTCAATGGTAGAACAGACCATTGCTTCATCCTTAGGACGTTCGTCTGTCAACTGGAATGATAAATCAAACAGTATTTACAACCACAGAAGAAAATATTATATTCATTTTTATTTAGAGGTGTAAATCAGGGTTCCTCCATTAGACAGGCACTATTCATGATGTGTTTTAATAGTCTTGCAAATAGATTCTAATGTTTCAATTTTGTTCAAGCGTGGATTAGCCGTGAGAAATTTGATATTTTAGCGACAAATGCCAATGTTGTATCGTTACTTTCATTACAATTAAGTCATACAAATAAATACAGACTAATGGGGACACGCGGGACAGCAATGTACATTATAGAATAGAACTGGATAATTTTCTTTTCTATTTTATTTTATACTGTAGTTTAAAATTTTGAATCCTCTCGAACCCAATTGTTCATATCCATCTAAATAGAAATAAGTTTTATTGAAAAATTACTTACGAAAATGTAGAGAATTCTTATTATAGAATGTGTTAATTCCATATCAAAATCAACAGATTGGCCCGTTTTGACACTTGCTAATCTTTCTTCCAGATTTTGTATCTCGGATGTCACCAGATGCTCAAATGCATGAATGCCGTCGCCATATAATTTTACTACGTTGTGAAAAATCTTTCTTAACTTCACCTGATTTTCAGAATAATTACTAAATGCCATTTCCTGTTTTGTTGGCAAAACGTATTCTCTAAGAAAAGATGGCGGTCTGTCGTTTGTTACATCGCGATAATCTGTGGATGTAAACATTTTACGCAGAATGCGAAAACTATTTACATACACTAAATGCGAGCCAAATACTCTAATGACAAATATATCACCATAACGCTTGGAAAGTCTCTCTCCCACTTGGTGTATGTCGTTTCTTCGAATCATTCCCCACACAATCTGCAAAGATTGGAAGATGGAGGGTCCTGGTGGTAGAGGTGTTTTATTTTTGTTACGTCGCCATGTTGTAAAAATATACACCAGTATAACGAAAACTGTTACTATTAAGACCCAACTCATGATGTTTAGTTGTACGTCCGATCGCTGAAATGATCAAAACGTTTTTTTTACTATTTTAGTAACGGCTATACAACAAACTTGAAACTAAGGATACTTCTGTATCGATAGATATTGTCGATGATACTAATTAATATATTGTTTGGTGGATTTCTGGTGTATTCAGGTTTGAATGATCGATGGATATGAATCTAGCACTGAAGATGATAGTTTGCCAGAGGGATAGGGGCATGCTCCTCCAACAAAAGGTTAATACTTTAACTCCATATGTCAGATCAGAAAGAGGACGTCAATCTAACGTGATTATTTGGTCACTTGTACAAATCAATGCATGAAACGAAACTTATACTGCTAAAGTCGTCTTCGTTAGCACAGTTGGAGCAGAAAAATAGGACGTTAAACCACATTTCATTTATACTGACAAAGAATAACACTTACCCACAATACATATATTGCCTATACTAGCGTTGTTTCTCTCGTCGTTCCTAAATTACCAACTCAGCTATGTACGTTTTATAGTGAATGTTATTTAAGATGTATCCCAGTTAATGAACTCGTCAACAATGTGAATACTGACCCGTGCATTTCTATATTAAGGTATGATCCAACTCCATTAGCTCTTATCGTATAAAGCTTTTGTCGAAAGAACTTCTTGTCCTAGTGAACAGTATCCATGTTGTCCTTATAAAACCCTATTGTAGAGACTGTGCCAGATTTAGATGAGCTGTCATTGGTCCCAAAGCATTGGCCCCAAAGCATCAACCAGTCAGATTACTTATCTCTGCAGACAATGTTTATCATCGAACTACATCATGGCATTCATTCACCTAATGAACACCTACAACAAGTTTGAGAGAGAGATAGAGAGAGAGAGAGGGAGAGAGAGAGAGAGAGAGAGAGATGGGGTTTAACGTACACTCGACACAAACTAGGTCATTTCGGGACTAACACATGGTTCAATTTTATTTCAATAATTCGCTTGCGCGTAGGGGTCTTTAGCAGTGGGAGGAAACCGGAGGACCCGGAGAAAAACCCACGAGGTTGGACAGGTGACCATACGTCTTGTCACGTACAACCGGGAAATCGAAATCCCGCCAGTTGACTCAATGACAGAACGTATGATACAGCGCGCGCATGCTAACCATTCGCCCCCCCCCCCCCCCACCAAGTTTGAATATTCTACCTCAACTAGAGGGAAAGTTATTGTGTTTCAAAGTCTCGATCAATAAAATTGCTTATCGCTCTGCTTACCCTAAGCAGAAAATGCCTATTATGGAACTTAGTCAAGGTATTGATGTGATAAAACCATACACCAAGTGTCATCACTCTCACTTAATTAGAACTAAAGTTATCGTGCCCCAAAGCATCAACCAATCATATTGCTTATCTCTACTTACCCTAAGCAGAAAATGCTCATCTTTGAACTCCATCAAGGCATTGGCCTAAGTTTGAACATTCTAGCTCAATTAGAAAGAGAGTTATTGTGTCCCAAAAAGTGTGACGGACAGACGGGCGGACAGACGGACGAGCCCATTTTAAAAATGTTATACCCCTTCGGCGGAGGTCCACTAGATCTTGAGGCCCTGTAGGCTTCAGCCTGTCAAACCGATAGGTAAATCCGGCACTGGGTTTAACGTCCAACGTTTCTTTCCCAACTGGGATAATAAAGACGGGCAGACGCGATGCGGTGTGCTATGACGGGAAATTTTGCATAGCAGGCGCGGATCTAGACGGGGGTGGGGGGCAGGATCCGAGAAACTTAAATCTAAAAGCCTGAATCTGACCCAAAAATTGCGAGTTTGTATACATTGAGTTGAGTCATGACTTTCATTCCATTGTGGGCAAAAACAAATAGTCACATACAGCTCTGGCAATTAGCCAAAAACGTCGACGGCATAAATTGCCGTCGGGACCAATTGACCCCACGGCAAATCGCCTATTGACGACGGCAATTTAATACCGTACTGTATGAAAATATAAGTTTATTGAAATTTAAAGAGTTTTATTAACGTTGAATATTGTTGTGTTTGCTTTTTAATTTTATCGGCAGCGTTGATAAGATCCGCGCCTGCATAGGTAACAGCTTTTCCGTTCATCGAATTCCAGCTGTCAGGTGTTCTTTTACATGCAAGCCAATGAATACACACGTGGACCAGAATTTTTCGTTTTTATCCTTGAGTCCACAGTGTCATCATAGCTTCCTTGTGTAACGCAACCAAAAGGACGTTTAAAGGGATTTTTGTTAACAATGCAGACAGTAGGTAACCCTCTCTCTTCTTTGAATTCTATCAATGATTCTTATAATGCACGCCAACGAAGTACTCTTGGTGGCCTTTGTTTCACTGTTTTTCGTACTTTACGAACGACTAGACGCTTTGTTTTCTTTTGAGGCCCTGCACCACCGACAAGGGGAAGCTGGGTTAGAAAATCGATCCTGGGACCACCTGGTTAATGAGCCAGCGAATTGTTCATTGAATACCCCTGGCACCATTATTGGTATAGTTGCAATATTATATATAACCGCGTCTTGTCGTGTCCGCAGCTACAACTGATACATTATTCGAGGCTTTACGCAAGTAAAATCAGGTTCAATTGCATAATTTTCAACATATACTATTCAAAAAAAGTAGGGGATATTTGATTTTGGGGGCATAATATTAAAATATGCAAATGACTACGAAAAAAGTCACTATAGAACCTAACAGAAGAAACATTTCCAGTTACATGTGACGCCCAAACGCACCAATAGCTACCGCATGGAATGCAGGTGATGCTTGGGATCATCATGGGGGTCCAACCCAAGATTTGCACGACTCTGACTTTGAATGTTACAGTCATTGTGGCATTGAATTCCAGGGTGGAAACATCAGTTTAATTGTTTTAGTGACCAGAAAACAAATTTTGATATGCGTCGGCTTACCCAAAATGAAAGGTTACGTGCCCTTGGCATGCTACAGATCGGCACAACACAGGCGGTTGTGGCGCGGACGATGAATGTTTCTCAGTCTGTCATAAGCAGGCTATGGTCCAGATACCGTGATACACAATCTGTACTGGACAGACCACGCTCAGGTCGACCAAGGGCGACAACTCAAGCCCAGGATCGATTTATCCGTACCTTGGCCTTGAGAAATCGTGTCATCACAGCAAATCAGATCAGCGCTCGTCTTCAAACAGACACTGGTGTGAGAGTGAGTGGCCAGACGATTCGGAATCGACTGCATAGGGGTCACCTTCGCGCCCGACGTCCTCACGTGATCCCTTGTTTGAGAGATCATCACATTCAGGCAAGACGTCGTTGGTGTAGGGATCGTCAACACTGGGATAATCGACGCTGGAGCAATGTGATGTTTTCAGATGAGTCAAGGTTCACTGTTGATTTTTTGGACAGACGTAGGAGGGTGTGGCGTCGTCGAAACGAGCGCTTCCAAGACGTTAACGTCATCAGACATGATCGATTTGGGGGTGGTTCTGTTATGGTGTGGGGAGGCATCACTGTTGCTGGAAGAACGGCTTTACATGTTGTTGCAGGGCGTGTTACAGGCCAGTACTACCGGGACAACATCTTGGCAGTCCATGTTGTGCCGTTCGCACGACGTCATGGCCGCCGTTTCATCTTCCAGGATGACAACGCAAGATGTCACAGGGCCAGGATCGTTACAGGTTACCTCCAACAACAGAACATCACCACATTACCTTGGCCAGCACTGAGTCCCGACCTCTCCCCCATCGAGCATGTCTGGGACATGCTTGGACAGAGGTTACGTCAACGTCAACAACGTCCTGCCAATGTCCAAGAACTTGCTGCTGCGTTGCAACAGGAATGGGACAATCTGGACCAAAATGACCTTAGACGTCTCATTAGGAGTATGCCACGTCGGATCAATGCTTGTTTGGCAAACAGAGGAGGATTTACCCGTTACTGACTTGGTTGTGATGCTGTGGTAACTTTGCTGTTTGACCCCGGGTATCATTTTACCCTTATAATGGTCAGTCTGTGCCTTACTTAGTCTAACGATCATTTGGAATAAATCGATGAATGTGAACTTCATTTCATTTTGTCATTTGTTTCTTCGTCAGTTTCATTAGGTGACTTTAATAACACTTAAAAATCAAATACTTTTTTTGAATAGTATATATCACCACAGTTAGTATGGAAATAAGTAATTATGTTAAAAATAGTGAAGAGTGGAACACTGGAATCTTAATCTTATCTTACTGAACATTTTTTTTCTGTATTTTCGAGATGACGTGAAATCACGTGCGTGTTCTAATTCTGGTTCGACGGCCATTTCAAAATGAAAAGATATTTCGCGTAGCGCAGTTGGGTTTATGCTAAGCTATGTGAAGTACAGTTTGTGGTCGGTTTAATTGAAAATTGAGGGAGTTATATCCAATAACCTTTTTGTCATCAAATCATGTCAAAACCTGCTCAAAGGAAGTCCTTAGAACCAGGGGGTGATGGCCAAATGGTTAGCACGTGCGCGCTGTATCATAAGGTCTGTCATTAAGGCAACTGGCGTGGTTTCGATTTACTGGTTGTACGTGACAAGGAGTAGGGTCGCCTGTCCAACCTCGTGGGTTTTCTCCGAGTCCTCCGGTTTCCTCCCACTGCTAAAGACCCCTACGCACTTATAGCGAATTACTGAAATAAAATTGAACCATGTGTTAGCCCCGAAATGATCTAGTTTGTGTCGAGTTGACATTAAACCCCATTTCTCTCTCTCTCTCTTTCCCTCTCTTTCTCTCTCTCCCCCTTAGAACGACCCACTACTTTGGCTGGAGCAAGGCGGCAGATATCAGAGAGGAGACATTTCTACATTGTTAGTTCTTGGTGAAGTAACGAAAACAATGGGCGTTTCAAGGGATTTTTTTTAAAGGGGGACAGTTATAGACTCGGTACCCGGTTTGGCTCGGTTCCTTGTGCATGTGTTATTTGGGTGCCCGTTTTATAGAACACATTTTATAACAGCCGAGAACTGATTTATCATTGTCTTTATGATTCTGCCATCCAACACTCCTATTATTAGTATAAATCTCTGATTTGTTGTTGTATATCTCATTTATTTATATAGATTTTAGTACTGATTAATAGGTCTACTTGGGTGTATTAATACCATTATTTGTATACAATATGCCTATACATTTTGCTAGGAAACATGAAAGCTAAGGTCGCTTTTTATGCTAAAATAAATACGAAGGGAGGTGCTAATTGTAGGCCAGTTGGGGAGGTTCGGGAATTTCCAGAGTCCAAAATGGCCGCTTTATCTAAATGAGTATACTAACCCTAGCCCTTTTTAAGGGGTTAGTATTCTTCAAATTACTCATTTATATAAAGCGGTCATTGTGGACTCCGGAAATTCCCGAAACTCACCAACCGGCTCCAATTAGCATCTCCCAAACTTGACAATCAGCGGTTGTCAGGCAAAATACGCACACATTTTGCAGGAGATGGATAGAGAACAACCTAAAAAAAAAGTAATTTTTCGTACAATCAAGGGCCATAATTCAGGAAGTTACGATCTTATATGCGCGCATATCAAAAGGAACCAAGTTTTTTGGGTTATAAAGATATATTTCAAGTTTCACTAAAATAGGACCAAATTTAAATTGTGACTTCTGGAGGGTCCACAACCTTGATATACCATATTTTTACACTATTTGCGTAAGAGGAGCGGCCATTTTGTCCGGCAGTTTAGGTCCGATTTTCACGAAATTCGAACTCAGCCATCATTATGGTGTAACGGTGATATATTCAAACAATGTTTTCAATCGAATGTTACCTCCAGAGGGACCACAAGCTAAAAACGCGATTTTACGTACAATCATAGGAAAAATTAAGGAAGCTACGATCCCATATACGTGAATATTGAAAAGGAACCAAGATTTGTGGGTTATAAACATGTATTTCAAGGTTAATCAATGCATCAAATCGGATCAAAATTGTTACCTCCAGAGGGTCAAAAACCTTGATACCATATATTTACACTATATGTGTACGGCGGGTGGTCATTTTGTCCGGCAGTTTAGGTCCGATTTTCACAAAATTCGAACTCAGCCATCATTATAGGGTGTAACGGTGACATATTCACGCGTTTTTTTAAATCAGATAAAGTTGTGACCAAGATCGTTGGGTTATAAACATGTATTTCAAGTTTCATCAAAATTGGACCAAAATTATGACGTTTAGAGGGTCCACAATCTTGATACAACATATTTTTACACTATTTGCGTACGAGGGGCGGCCATTTTGACCGGCAGTTTTGGTCCGATTTTCACAAATTTCAAACTCACGCGTCATTACGGTGTAATGGTAATATATATATTCCACCGGTTTTTTTTAAATCGGATAATAATCGTTATCTCTGGAGGGACCACAAGCTAAAAACGCGAATTTTCGTACGACCAGGGGCCATAATTCAGGAAGTTACTGTCCGATATGCGCAAATATCGAAAGGAACCAATATCTTTGGGTTATAAAAATGCATCTCAAGTTTCATCACAATAAGATAAAAATTGTGACCTCCAGAGTGTCCACAAACCGAAAACGTTATTTTTTGTACAATCAGGGGCCATACATGCCATATCGAAAGGAACCGAGATCGTTTGGGGATAAACCTATATTTCAAGTTTCGTCAAAATCGGATAAGAATTGTGAGCTGTAGAGTGTCCACAAACAAATTGTTGAGGGGCGGACAGGGCGACGACAATATACGTCCACATGGAAATGTGGGGGTATAAAAAGGATACTAAGCAAGATTGAAATAAATTAGCAAACTGATCTGCAGGAAATTTGCCCTCGGTCGTTGATATCACTGATAAAAATGTAATATGGCTAAGATGTGGCGTCAATATATTAAAAAATAAGTAAAGCATATTAAAGTTGATTTGAAGCAAACACATATCGTAGTTATTGTTAATAATAAAAAATAGTACGTGCCAGTATAAAATATCTAAAAAGTGAAAATTCAGTCCAAATCAGTTATAAGTTGAATATATGACTGTGCAATCAAATAAATTTACGAGTGTTTTTTTCTTACTTTGTGAGTGCATATTTATACTCGTATTTTTAACGATTTTATCGGTGGTTGTATGGTGCTTTTTATCATTTTACATACCTATTATTTACACTAAATAGAAAAATATATTTTACCTACATATATGCTTCAAACACCTTTATTTATTTTCTAATGCTTAAAAAAATGTTCTAGATGTAGCGACCTAGCGAATATTCAGTGCTGATCAGTGCGGCATTTGCCATGCAATCTATACTAGTAGGGGTGGGGTGGGGTGGGGTGGTAAACAGCCGCACTATCTATACTCTTATTCCCTCGAATTCCAACTGTCAAGGGTTCTTTTACATACTCATCATCAAATTTTAATTCGAACTGTCAAGGTGTTTTATTTAAACGTGCACGCCAACCGTTGTTAGTGAGAATTACGTCCAGCCAATCTGTGTCTCTCGCTCTATGTCAGATGTCATGAATAAATGAAATGGGGTTTAATATTCCACTTTTTTGTACCAGCCGGACAAATGAATAGCATAGCCTATGATAGGCCTACAGCGTGTCATGAGCGAAATTTGCCCCAACAGCAATTGAATTCTAACTAGCTGTTGATATCAGATGAATTCCAACTGGCATGGGTTCTTTTACGTACGCACGCAAGTGTGTACGCAAGCCATCGGTTTTTCATCCCATCCGTGCGACTAGACACTGTTCCTTGCCAGGTCGTCTGCGTAGAGCATATTTTTCCACTACATTCATCAAAATATATAAGGAACAAATAAATCATGATAAATGGTTTAAGTGCGCGCCTGTATCATAATAAGGCGTGTCATTGAGTCAACTGGCATGGTTTCGATTTCCCAGTTGTACGTGACAAGGAGTAGGGTAATTGTCTTTCCAACCTCGTGGGTTTTCTTCGGGTCCTCCCACTGCTAAAAACCCCTACGCGCTAGCGAATTATTGAAATAAAATTGAACCATGTGTTAGTCCTCTTCTGTACGTAATTCACTGAGGAGTTCCGAATGAAACAGTTTACTAATTTTTATCCAATCGCTAGCGCTTTTATATTCTGTTCGCGGCTGATACTAGTTGTTGGAATAACTTCCTGTGAGCACGTGTTGTTGTTGATATTCTAAACCTGGAACGTTTTTTTCGGTAATCGAAAGAAACTAAAGTTACAAAAATGGCAAAGAAAAAGACTAAAATACCCAAGCCCGCCACTGGGAAAATTGTGGATCGTATCAATACAGCAAATCACAGCATGAACCCAGGTAATATTTGGGTAGTCCGATAATCATTATAATAAGAGTGGTACATACATACATGTAAGCCTTATCCCTGGCTACCTCTCCCAATAATAATAATGATTATGACCCAAGATATGCAATCGCACCAATGCAAATGACTCAATGCTCCAAACAGGTGTCAAATGAATCCGCTTTGCATTGGGTTTTTTTTTATGTATCCTAATACGTCCTTCTCCTTATAAAATATGTACCGGTATTAGCATGGACTAAAAGTTAATATGTACGCGTAACAGACATTGTCGGAGTAGAGCATAATGCTTTAGAGCTTCACTCTATATAATACGATCTATGGTATTATTACCCTTTCCGTCTTTAGACGAATTAATTGAGAGGGTGATGAAACCACTGATTAACGTACTGGCTCACTAAAGGCTACCTCAGGATTTTTCATCCTGGTGCAGGACAGGGGGCCTGGCAAGGAACAGTGTCTTCTGATGGCAAGAAAACCAAGATCCCAGGTACACATTGGTGATGACAGTTTGACGAAGATTAAGCTGAACTGTTGCTGTCCAGGCATACTGCATTATGTGGTGCATGTTGTATGCCTGTCTTCATAAAGTAATATTTTGGGATGTTTTTATGTTTTAATTCGTCAGGCTTTCGCAAATGCATGTAGTACATGTCTGGCATATACATCTATGGACCGTAGTGCAAGGCCCTTTTTTGCAGAAAAGTTACTGCAGTTTTATGACAGCAAATTACATGTATACATGCAGGTTGGTCCATGTACCATAATAGAATAAACTCTCAAAATCTTGATACACTCCTATTCTACAAAACAAATCTCATTTATGTTCTCATAAATAAATTTATGACCATGCTGTGTTTGATAAACATTTGGAAACAGCATCTAGAAATTTTGATCGGTTTGTTTTTAGTGTGTCATTAGTAATAATTTCCTCTTATGAAAATTTTGATTCCCAAGTCCTCTGCCATCTCCGCAAAAGTGCTTGATTTGTGAAACTGGTTTATTCAAAACTTTTTAGAAATTTCTGACAAAAATCCAGATCGCAAGTGTGGTACTACCAGATTATGATTAAAAAAACTGATATAATAATTGAATATTAAGGCATCTGTCAGACTTTCACTGACATTGTCAAGCATAAATTTAGACATTGTCAGGCACATACATGTACTGTACATGTAGCTAAAAGGTAGAAATTCAATCGAACAAATAAATTTCAACAAACTAATAACAAAGATACACATGCAGTACACAAGAAAAGGATGTTGGACAATGAAACATAATATTGTTTTTGATTGTGATTTTTTTTCTAATAGATCGAGCTGCAAGGCCAAAAGGACAAGGTGGTGGTAATCTTCGAACAAGATCAACAATCAAACGTCTTCGTATGTACAAATATTTCAAACCAAAACGGTAAGTAATAACTTACAGGATTACTTATACTGTATGTAGTGACAAATTTATTGAACTTCAAAGTACAAATCAGAGTATTTAAAGGTGTAATGTGTAATTTAACACTAGTAGAATCAATTATAGTGACAGGAATTTTGAAAAAAGCAGGCAAAATTTAAGCACATAACACAATAAAAATTCTTATTTTTGGACATTTAAACTTTTGATCGTTTGATGAGAAGGAAAGAGAAATTTCTGCTTATTTCAGTAACTAGATAACATGCAATTGTCTTTACAATTGTCTTGAGGATAACAGCTAATTACTCATATAATCAAACCAGCAGTATGTATTTTTAATTTTGTGATAGTCTCTGATCCAACAATATTTGTATGATGCTATAATTACAGACATAGTTTCCCCTTTATGTTTCAGAGATCGTAAAGGAAAAATAGTACGTTCAGCTCCCTTTCAGTCAGTGTTAGCATCAGGAACAGTTGCCAGAGTTGAGCCAGATAGAAGATGGTTTGGTAAATATCTAGGGTTGTGTTATGCAACCCAATGTCTTATTGCATTATTTTTGAGTTCAGCCAAAGCCATCACAATCAATATTTACCAATCAGGTTTTGAAGAGAGCAGGTTTCAGTAGAATAAATGTGGCATATAATCGTTAAAATTTCTATAGAAATTTATGAAATTAGAATGTCTGATGCAGATTCTAAAATGTTTAAATTTTGTTTTTAAAGGCAATACAAAAGTTGTAACACAGAATGCTCTTCAAGACTTTCAAGAAGAAATGGCCAAAGTGAAGAAAGATCCATATAAAGTTGTAATGAAACCCTCAACATTACCGGTTACATTGCTAAATGAAGTAGCTAAAGTATGTTTTTGAATTGACGATTTTTAGAAATCCAAGAAACTATCTTTTCTATATGAGAATAATTTCATGAAAAGAATCAATTTACATATACATTAATAATTTATGAAAGTACGATATTTTAAAGACTAGCTCGACAACCGGCTTTGCCGGCCGGGGCTCATGATTTGCTTACTTGCCATCTTCTTTTCTTGCATGCTTTCCCGCTAGCTTATATCATCTGTTACCTCCTGTTAACCGTTAATTGCAGTAAAACAGTTTGGCTGCAGGTAGATTTCACCATAGATTTTGGCTGTGTTAAACTAATAAATGATCTTGACCTTCATAAATCATGGCCTAAAACATTCACAGGGTCATGCTGGTTAATTTGATTGGCGAACATACAAACAGATTAATATTCAGCTGGGGCATTTGTTATGAAAATTAAGACAATATGTATTAATCTATTACAGTATAAAAGAGTTCACTTATTGGACACAGAAACATTTGAAAATACATTTGGTAAACACTCCCACAGAAAAAGACCAAGTATGAAAACTGGTGATTTAGAAGTAAGTTTTTATATTCCATCATTTAAATATTTTTATATATTGTCATCACCACTGTCCATCATCCGTTAAGACTATCAATTTCTATCTTTTCTTTCATTATCTATAATTCACTATCTATTGTTTGATGGACATAAAAAATATCAATGACCTCTTACTGTATGATCTTAGCACATGAATAATTAAATAATTAAACAGATTTTAATCTCAATCAAATAGTATTTTATTTTCATTTTTATGTATAACTTTGGCTTGTTCTCTAATGTAGTTAGTAGCTTAATGTGTATTATATTTATGTAATATGTATGTGTTTGCCATTTTAAATATGTATATACACCCCTTTGCATTAATATTATCTCTATACATGTATATTATTTAGGGAGAGGGGTTTTACATAGGCTAAGCCTGTTCCCCAATCCCTTTCAGTCAACCTGAATAAAAATATTGTTTAAAAAAAACCCCAAAAACCAGCAAGCCAGCAATATTTCATGTTTTGAAACTAAATAAGGTTCAGAGGAAGGAGTTTTGAATTTTGTGGGGTAGAAATTGGTTCTCATGTAATGCATTTAATTGAATTTGATTTGATTCATCTGTGTACTTTCAACAGTCAAGTTTTAAATTTTAAAACAAATTTTATATGCATATTTCAGGCTATGTTAAATAAAGCAGAAGAATTAGGAGAGAAGTATGATGTAACTAAAGACAAAGATTTGATGGTAGAGGATGATGGAATGAGAAAAGAAGCTTTAGAAATGATCTTCAAAGCAGGCAGATCCAAAAGAGTATGGAGTGAACTTTATAAGGTATTATATTAGAATGAAAAGCAACAAAAAACTTGCCTCCTTGTATAGATTTGATACATCTATAATTATTTAAGATGTGAAATCATCTCAAATTAGAATAGCTTGTCTAGCAAATTCTCCTGTTACATATAGAAGAATAACAATGGGGCAAAACCGTATGGGCTGCTCGAGCAACTTAGTTGTTGTGGATACCTGTATTTTTTTCAAATCAGATAATTGACAAAAAATATTGTCACTACATTCCCATTTTGTCAAATATTTTTTAGAATAATCAAATTATTATATGAAGGAAGCATATCAGAATTTTCTTTTATTATTTGATTTTTTTTATTAGTTGTATAAGTTATATTTATAGCACGGCTTTCATGAGTTAACCGGTTTAAACTGCGAGACCGCAGGTGGAGATGTTAAACCTGTTAACGAATGAAGCGTGCTATAAATGACTTGTAATATTGACACCTGCTCAACATGCTTGTTATTATTGCACAGAAAACCCACCCCACTTCTCTATATGATTTCTGCTAAAATTAGTATAAACCAGCAAAAGAGTGCAATAACATTGAACATGTCTAGTTATTGCACGGTTAAGCTCCACTCAATCTACTAGAGGGAAAACAATCTGCTTATTCAATGAAAAGAACAAAGGAAGATTTCCCGTCCATGTTACAAATTATAATATTTAATGTCTTGCCTCCATAGGTAATAGATTCATCAGATGTAGTTGTTCAAGTACTGGATGCTCGTGACCCACAAGGCACCCGCTGTTATCACGTAGAAAATTACATCAGGAAAGAAAAACAACACAAACATATTATTTTTGTTTTAAATAAAGTAGATTTAGTTCCAGTCTGGGTTACGGTGAGTATTATTATACGCCTACCTGGCCTTCCATGTATCCGTTCACATTTTGTTTGTGGACACTCTACAGGTCACAATTTTAATCCGATTTTAACAAAACTTGAAATATAGGTGTATCTTGTCATGCATCGTACCGTAACTTTATGGATTATGGCCCCTGATTGTACGAAAAATCATGTTTTTGACTTGTGGATACTCTAAGAGGTCACAATTTTTATCCAATTTAAAAAATATGTCACCGTTACATCATAATGATGGTTGAGTTCGAATTTCTTGAAAATCGACCCAAAACTGCCAGACAAAATGGCCGCTCCTCGAACGCAAATAGTGTAAAAGTATGGCATATCAAGTTTGTGGACCCTCTAGAGGTCATAATTTTGAATCCATTTTGATAAAACTTTAAATTTATGTTTATATAACAAAAATCTTGGTTCCTTTCGATAATCACGCATAACTTCCTGGATTATGGTCCCTGGTTGTACAAAAAATCACATTTCTTTTTAGCTTGATCTCTGTCCATCTCTTGCAAAATGTGGGTGTATCTTGCCTGGCAACCACTGGTATAACAAGTTTTATAGGTTTGATGTGAATCTTTTGGGTCACATTTGGCAAATCAGTATCTGTATAACATTGTCATGTTATTAAAAAATACTTGTAAAATATCCAGCTGAGAAAAAAAGTAACCGTCATTCAATTTGTAAACTAAAAATTTACACAATTTACTTTACTAAAACATAATTAACAATTTCATTTATCAAAAAATTTAGTTTTATGTCATTAAAATGCAAGAAATAGATATTCCGTAGTCATTTCATTGTTATAACTAAAGCATAAATACTTCAAGAATAGATCTTAGTTGAAAGATTTCTACAATCTAATAATTTGAATGAATATTTGAGTAAGATCATTATTTTATTTTAATGATTTGTAAATATTATTTACAGCAAAAATGGGTGGCTATTTTGTCAGCTGAACATCCAACTATGGCTTTCCATGCTAGTATAACTAATCCATTTGGTAAAGGAGCTCTTATTAATCTACTCAGACAGTTTGCCAAGGTAGTGTATAAAATTTCTTAATGGGAATTGAGAGGGTGAATTAACTCTTTTTTCCCCACAAACAAAATTGTCTCTTGACAGAATAGATGCAAACATAGGTCAGATTTCTGGGTATTTGATTGGGGTGTATCGAGGGTCACATGAGTAGTTTAATGTCTGAATTATGCATGATGGTTGATTGTCATATGCTTTGTTTTGTCATTGAATTTTGGTTTAATGTTGACGGATTTGCTTATAAGATACCGATAATCTTAATGCTGAAGTCAGAGTTTCTAACAGTTCTTTTTAATGTAAACAGATACATGTATCCTCCACCAACTATTATTAATATCAAATTAGATTGTACTATCAACCTAAAATAAGAAAAACGTTTATGCCATACATAGTGTGGATTAAAAGTGACCCCTTTGAATACAGCTTAGGTTTATCCTTATTGATATGTTTATTTCTATTTTGTTTTTCTAGCTTCATAATGATCGTAAACAGATAAGTGTAGGTTTTATTGGTTATCCTAATGTAGGAAAGAGTTCTATAATAAATACCTTAAGAGCTAAAAAAGTGTGTAAAGTAGCTCCTATAGCTGGAGAGACTAAAGTATGGCAGTATATTACTTTAATGAGAAGAATATATTTAGTTGATTGTCCTGGTGTGGTTTATCCAACTGGTTCAACACCAACAGATTGTGTACTAAAAGGAGTTGTAAGTATAACATGGTTATTTAGAATATTTAATTAATATATGAAAATTAAACTCTCATTAAAAGAGATGGTCCATCTGATTGTATGTTCATCTTAAAGACAGCCACCAGGATCTAGTTTTAGAAATATTCTAGGTGCCATCTGTTAACCCCCTAATGAAAGAATGGGTTAGTGCCCTTATGAATACAACCAGACCTTTTAATATAGCATTTTAAGATAACAAATTAAGCATATCAACCCAATATTGATGATCTATATGAAATAGGTTTTGCATCTGGTCTGACATTAGGGAATTTTCAATAAAAATACATGCAACAAATGTTGATTGTTGAACATAGATTATCAATAGATGATTCCAGTGATTGCGCTTTGTATTTCTAACTGTTAAAATTCATATTGAATATGTGAAATATAACACAATGTTTTGTGTTGAATATGTGAAATATAACACAATGTTTTGTATTTCTATTTGTAAAGGTTCGTATTGAATATGTGAAATCACCAGAAGATTATATACCAGCTTTATTAGCACGAGTAAAAAAAGAATATGTCTGTAAAACTTATAAAGTAGAAAGTTGGACAGATTCAGAGGATCTCCTTGAACAGATTGCTAAAAGATCAGGAAAATTATTAAAGGTATATAAGAAACACTTTATTATTGTACAAATCGTGTAATAGCCATTACTACAGATTATTAGAAAAAGCTGTCTTATATTAAAATTTCTGTTTTATATCAATACTATTAAATATGTTAAATTGGTGTGCTAACAGTTTTTCAATATCTTTTTTTACAGAAAGGGGATCCAGATTTGCCAACTGTAGCAAAAATGATTCTTAATGACTGGCAGAGAGGCAAAATACCTTATTTTGTTAGACCACCAGGGTCAGAGGTAACTAGTTATTCTATTTTCATTTGGGTTAGTTCACCGAACTAGAACATCCAGGCTTTGATTCTCATCCTGGGCCAAGAAGGACTTTTTCAAACCCATTTCCCTCTAACTAACTTCCCCAGCATTACATGTGGGGTTGGATGGCCAAATTGTTAGCATGTGTGTGTTGTATCATAAGATATGTCATTGAGTCGGCATTGTTTCAATTCCCCGGTTGTACGTGACAAGGAGTAGGGTCACCTGTCCAATCTCATGGGTTTTCTCCGGGTCCTCTGGTTTCCTCCTGCTGCTAAAGACCCCTATGCTCTAGCGAATTATTGAAATAAAATTGAACCATATGTTAGTCCCAAAATGACATAGTTTGTGACAAGTGGGCATTAAACCCCATTGCTCTCTCGCTCTCCTAGCATTACATACAGGACTGCAGATAAATAATAATAATAATAATGTACATTTGTAATTGTGCTCACTCCATCCATATTACATGCTCTAAGCCAGTGGTTCTCAACCTTTTTTTGCCAACGGCACACCTTTAAACACATGAAAAAATAGCAGCACACATGGCTTTATATATATAAAAAATATTTGAATTTTGCAAAATAAAAACATAAGTCAGATGACATACAACTGTAGACACAGACAAGTCATAGACACATAGAAAGACTCAAAACTAAATAAGAAAAACACAGCTATGCACACCAGTAAATACGCAATTGGGATCACATGGTTTTTCACATTTTCTTATTAGTGTGCCGTTCAAAATTTCGCGGCACACTTGGGAAGATCTCGCGGCACACTGGTTGAAAATCACTGCTCTAAGCGCATGGAAGATAGTAGCTAATCCTGGTAATATGTAACAAACAAATGAGTTTTGAGTTTTGATTTGAACACAGCTAATGTTTTAGAACATGTGTTTCTCCAATGGTAAGTTATTCCACAAATGCGGTCCACAGATACTGAAGGCTTTATCCCCATAGAATTTCAGTTTAGCTTGCGGCACAATAATTTTGTTAGTCTCAAAATGACCAGTGTATTGTGTGAAAGAGACTTTATACTTTATTAAAAGTCCTTTGTCTTTTTCTATATTGTAATGAATCATATTTCGTTTGCTTCGTTTCAGGATTTTCAAAAGGAGAATAAAATAGCTGAAAATACAAGTCAAGATGTTAAAACATCAACGAAAGTTAGTAAAGATAATGATAAAAAAACATCATCAGATAATGACACAGGTGTGGAGCAAGAAGGTGTGAAGGACACAAAAGAAAATAATGAATCTAATGAAACAGATATATCAGACACACTGTCAAAACCCCAATTATCTATTCCTGGTATTAAACAGAACTTTAGTAAGATTCATGTAGAGGCAGAATTTCTTGATGAAGATATCAAACCAGTTGAATGTAATGATGGTGATGATGATGATGATAATGTTGAAGAAGAAGATGATAATGATGATGATAAAGACAAATCAATTGATGAAAATGATGAGGATGATAATGAAGAAGTTAAAGAAATTGTAAAAACCATTTACAAGAAACCTGTTCTAGATACATTAAAAAAGAAATTACATCAAATGCAGCTCAACAAAGGTATTGTTACGTCGTCAGCGTCCAAGTCGCGATCTCGATCACGAAAGAATAAACATCCAGCCATTGTTCCTACCAGTGAGCAACCAGAATCTAGTGACTTCATAGCCTTGAATAAAAATAAACCTTTAAAAACAAACAGCAAAAAGAAATCAGATGTATTTTCTAATATTTCTATGGACAATGTAAATGAAGAAAGGTCAAAGGGCAAAGAAATTGGAAGCATTAGTGCTAAGGACATTGAAAATAGTAAGAGCAGTAGTAGAAGATCAGCCAGAGTAGAAACAAGGACTACAGCTAGTGGTAAAATGGTGATAACAGTTGATGAATCTAGTGCTAATAATACTGGTAAGTACCATATTTATTATTTGTTTATTATGTAAATGTTATTTAAAGATGGGTTCCCAGAAAAGTATTTATCGGGTGGTTATTTCCAATAAAAGTATGGTAATTTTGGCATATATGGAAAGTAGAGATATACAATCTTACTAGAAAAATACTGGATTCCCCGAAAAACACTCATGGAGCGTATACAGGACAAAAATGTAAGGGTTCCCCTAATCAACAGCCCGACGATTAGGAATTTCTGCACGCGTGATGTCAAAGGTCACATGCGAACATTGAGAGCTTGATGTACAATTTGATAAAATTTATGAAGAGTCAGACGTACAACACTTTCTGAGATAAAAATGACGGAAAAAGACGCAGGTAGTAGATAATCCGAGAATTTAATTAGGATTCGATATTTGTAATAAATAGTAAGCGATTAAAGACAACATTGTCTTATGTATGCAATGAATTCTCCTCTGACTTCCAAGAGAGGTAAGTCACGTGACGTAGACATGACCTGGTTTGATCGATTTTTTATAGCAGGACATTCCTTCGCAATTACAATGTTTGAGAAGGATTTGAAGCAAAATTATGACAAATTAATTAGTTTGAATATGTTTTTAGTCCGTATATACCATTAAATCATCCAGTTTGTACGCGGGAACCCATCTTTAATTTCAAAGGAAATTCCCAGATTTCACAAATCACTGTAAATGAAGGTTGGTTAGTAGGTAAATCAAACTCCAAAATGTTTATGGAGAGAGAGCGAACTGGTGTTTAACGTCCACTCGACACAAACTACAATGTAGGTCATTTAGGTGCTAACATGGTTCAATTTTATTTCATTAAGTATAGAATTACAAGAGGGGAATTGAAACTACGCCACATGACTCAATGACAGACCTTATGATCCAACGCACATGTGTTCACCATTAGGTCAACCAAGAACCAACCCTCCAAATGTTTATAGAATAACTAATGTACCATGTTGGAAAATGTCAGATCAAAATATTGAGATGTTTCAGAAATTATTGCCTCATTTACTTAAGCGAGTTACATAAATCATTACAAATTGTTCAACCAAGATGATGATGAAAATTGTTATATTCTCTGATAAAAAATGATGCCCTTCCAATGACAGATGAATAAAACATGCTAAAATTTGACCGCCTGGTAAAATTTTGAAATAAAAACCTTGTTCCATCCCATAATCGTACATGACGAAAAGACTAGTTTGCCTAACTTGTGGCTTTCTCCAGCTTCCTCCCATTAATAAAGAGTCTTTGAATAGTCCACAACCTAAGTTTTCCAAAAATGCAATTCTCGCCTCATTTACAGCAATAAGAAGGCATACAGTTTATGCTTTTGTGCCCGTAGTACAAAATGAAGTTGTGCGAAAAGCACCTGGTTTCGTGGGAGCTGGTCACATATACCATGCAAGTCTCAGACAGAAGATCATTAAATCCAACTCTCTCGTCACTCTTCATCTATGTTCAGAAATAGGTAACTTTTGCTATAAGCAGGTAAATAACTGATTATGATCTTTATTTTCTAGATGCTGATAATTTATACGAAGTAGATAAAAAAGGTAGTAAGAAACAAGAGACACCCAAGTCAAATAAAACTTCACCTAGAAAGAGAAAACATGATGATGATGAAGAAGAAGATGAAGATAGTACTCCTAAATTAAATAGTAAACAGGTTCGTTCATTCATTATTTCATATATTATTGTAGTTTGTTCTGATAGTCATGACATTAAATTCAAAATGTTTGGTGGGACCTGTATTGTTATAGCCATTACAAACTTCCACATTTCTCAGATACTATACTGTAACTCTCATTGCATTGTATATTTCAGAGGAGGCGTAGAGAAAAAATATCTCGATCATCTAAAATAGGTGTTCATTATTACCAATCAGCTAATGTTAAAAACAGAAGTAATAGAAGAAAACAATGATGACACAAGAGTAATCTAACAACATTTATAATTGTGTAGATTGATTGTTCCTAAAGCTGAGTCTCTAGATTCCTCTTTAATTCAATCAACTTGTTTTATTTCTGGTCAAATGGGAAATTCAAGATGATATATTCAAAAACTTTAAAAGCATAACTTATTGAAATTAAATAAAGGAATCCAGATTCAAATTTTGATCATAACACAAAGCGAGTCAGATTTTCATTCTGGATCATCCGGTCTAGATAAATGTTTAAGAATAATAAATACACTCAAATATTGTTGTTAGTTGAGATGAGAGAGATTAATCTGAGCTCTTTTGTATTAGGATAGGCTTGATCACTCTAGCCTAAATGGTTTGCCTGCTTCAACAGCAACAAATATCTGTCAATGATGGACAAAATAGAATCAATAGGTCTTACAATTTAGTTGCAACTAAAAATAACCCTCTCCCTGGTAAAAATTTCAGTGTGTCATTTGTATCAAATTTTCCATGACATAATTCAATCTAAAATGTACTCAGATATATAAAAACATTAGTGGTAGACAATCTCGCTCAGGCCCATCAAAGGATTCAGAGTTGGATTGTGTTGTCTGCAATGGATGCTGATTGTTTACAAATTTTGAATTCATATCTTTATAAATACTGAACAGAATATTAGGCCATTTTTGGACTGATATTCCCTTTACTTTTACAGACTCAACTTAAACAATCTCTAAATGTTCAGAGACATTACGTGAACTGTATAAGGTTACAACCAGGCTGCCAGTTACCATAACACAGATGCTGTTTTGTCCATAATATTTATTGTAACTGAATCAAAGACAGTTTAAGCTGGAGTTACCGAAACTAATTTTACATAAATACACAGCTTGTGTACTCTATGCATTGTTTTGTTATTGATTAAATGTAATTTTGTTAGAGGTATTATTAATTGGAAAGTCTCTGAGCATCATTTGAAGGGTTGAAGAATCTCTTGCAGAGAACAATATTGGGAAAGTTGGAGCTCTAAAAAGGAATATTGGTCCAAAAAGGCTTGAATTCTGCACAGAGCATATAAACAGGATATGGTCAGAAGCCAGTGCCACCTTTAAAATTTAATCTTAGCTAAAATCTTTTGATGGGCCTCTGTTCAATCTGAATGAATTTAATTTGCTAGATTATCTACATATGATATTTTTATTTTGTTTTCTTAATGACATGTTAAATTGCATTTTAACACAGATACAGTCATGGAAAATTTGATATTTTTCTTAAAAATGCAATTGACGCACAGAGACTTGAATTATTATATTGTTGATATAAATGAAATTGTTGAATTATCTTCATGTAAATAAAATGAAATATATTCAGAGCAATGATTATTAGATTAACTATAAAAATATAACTAAATATGTAATGGGTCAAAAAACACATCTAGTCATTCAGATGTAATAAAAACCAGCTCGATATAAAGATCCCCCGACTGTTAGAAATCAGTGTTATTGTAGGCAGTAGTGCACAATTTTCCATATGGCACACTGCAAAGCATATGCCCGTCTTGGTGCAGAAAAGTTAGACTTTAAAACCAGCTTTTGTGGTTTGTATCCCTGCTTGTATGTGATGAGGAGTGTGGTTGCCTGTCTAAGCTTGTGTGGGTTTTTTTCACACTGCTAAGGAAGCCAGGGTGACTCGGTAGGCACTCACTTACTAATCAGAAGATCCTGTGTTGACCAAGAAAGTTCCTTTGGACTTCCCAGCTTGGATTCCACTTGTAAGAGGTGCAGGATGGAGAGCCTGGCAAAGAAAAGGTATATAGTCATTGGAAGGTCCACCTGTGTACTCCTTGGTGTGGAAATTAAGGAACCCTTGACAGTTGAAATTAAATGAAGAGTAGATGGAAACACTGAAATAAGGGCAAAATGTCCATCATAGAACATGGTGTATGTGTGTCTTCATTAAACACCATTTCATTCCATTGCTAAGGACATATATATGTTTGTCCCAAAATGACCTAATTCAAGTTGAGTGGACATTAAAATCCATTTCTCTAGCTCTCGTTTTCTGATACAGGCATAGAATACATGTAATTAGACAGTTTTTTTAACTTTTTTCATAGACTGGAAAAAAGGAGCAGAAATCAGATTTTCTGCAGAATTTTCCACGATGATTGAAATTATTATTGCTGTAACCTACTAATGCAAGCAAATGAAAAGAGACTATTGCTATTGCGAGTCATTAATAAGAAAAATAGAGCATGACAAAAATAATCCAGAAATACTTTTGACGAGATCTGGATGGTAAAACCCACCACTGTGCAAAAGACACAGTCCCAACAATGCTATGATAATGTAAGGAAAAAAAAATGGCACAGACATATCAATATTGAATATTAAATAAATTATTTATTGACTGAACATTTAAACATTTATAACATTAAATAAGTATTCACATGATTTAGTTGTTGATATGGTTATAATACATTCATACATATAACAGGAATGATTGAAATTACTTGAAGTTGGAGATTGGAAGACATTATATCATACCTGTCTCCTTTCAAAGAATGACATAGCTATCTTCGTATATATTTTTAAAAACAAATCACAAAATAATTAAATTTATTTAAAATACATCATGATTTATAATAGATTTTTAAAGAACCCATAGACAGTCATCACATCAACTCTTACACCAGTAGTAATAAAATCAAAAGATAATGTTCAATTGGCATCTCAAAAACTATATTTTATACATATACATAAGGCATATAATAATTGATGAATTTGTTCTAAAGCTATAATACTGCATTAAATTTATAATAGAATAAATGTTTAGTATGGCTGTGGACATAAATAAACATTGTTAATCTTTGTTACATATATATGAATAAAATGGAATTTAATGTCTTTTCTACACAGTACTTTATTCATTTTGCGATAAATATATGTAATTTTTATTTCTATTGTTACATATTGAATACTGAAACGTTTCTTAATTGACTTAGAGCATTTAGTTTTAGACTACTTGTTTTTTTTTACATTTCACCTATGTGATTACTTGTATAGTTAAATTTTACTACAATATGCTTACATTCATATTTCTTGTAACATATAGCAGATCATGACTCATGCTGGCATTTACACAATGGTTTCTCTGGGTTTTATTCCTGATTGTTTTCAAATTTGAGTGAAGTCGGTGTCACTACAGGCCCGGGACTGTACAGCGCAGTGGACGCTTACGGATGGCCCCCGGATCCATTCACTTTATTTGAATTGTGCGTTTGTTTGTGATTTCTGTGTAATATGTCTTGTCCGTGTATTTGTTTATGTGTAAATTATGTGTGGTGCAGTCCCCCTGCACTTACTAATATTTAATCAGAGAATTTTGCACAAACAGCAGCATTTCTGCCTACTCTTCAATTTTGACGTGTCCAGGGCTCTTTATATTTCTATGAATACGTGTGCAATATGAGGTGAGAGAATTTAGTGTGGACGGCAGGTTTTCCACATTCAGCAAATGTTTGAAATAATAAATAAGTCTTAATTTAAAAAGACAAAAATAATCAAATAGAAATAACATAATGAATCTTGTTCTTTAATATATGTAGAGTACACTCTTGATATCTATAAGAAATTTTTTTAAATATATACTAATATGTTTTTTATCTCAATAAGCTAGAGTGTTAATATAAATAAGAAATTTGAAGATACATAAACAATGATGACAGAGTTGAAGCACTCTATAAATTCCTTATTTCCCAGATACAATGGATACAACTTATACAGGAAAACTCATCCTTTAAGAAAAAAAATTCAATAATACAATATTCTACACCATAAGGTTGATGAGTCAGCAAAACTTCGCAAAAACATATATAAACATTATATTTGAAAAATTAAAAGCTGACTAAAAGTCTTTAGAATATTTGTTCAAGCACAAAGTTGTTTTTTTGATGAACCCCCAATATGATTAGATGAAAGGTAAACTAAAAACATATAGTCAATAGCAAAACTAGCTAACATTTTTAAAATTTAATGAAAAATAAAGATAACATTTATTACAATTCATCTTCTAAATGTCTGCCATAATCTGTTGCTTGGCTACCAACAAATTCCTCATAATGATCTACAATTTCTGCTAAAGAAAGTTCGCGATTTTTATTTTCATCAGCCATGTTCATAAGATGTTCAGCCTCTTCGTTAGCAGCTACTCTGCTATCTTGAATAACCCATTTTCGAGTTTCTGCTTCATCTAACTTTCCATTATTATCTGTATCATAAAGTTTGAATTGCTCTTCTTCAGCAATAACTCGCTCTTTATCTGTAACATCTTAAATACAAGAAAGAAGAATGTTTAAAATCTCTGTTTTTTAAGACCCCTTTAACTGACACTTCTAAAAGAGAGCTAGAACTAAAAATGATTGTGGCAACTACTATTGTTTATCAATCTTTGTAGTTTTCTATTATTATTTAACAACATAGAATGATTGACACAAATCCTATTAATTCTTCCATCAATAAATGATTTAGTCTCAGTTACTCCTGCCTAAATTGTTTGGCTGGACAATATAGCATCCATTGTGTATATTGTGGCTGGTTGGCTGTTCGCACATACAATTCACACAATGAATTATGGGAAATGTTACATTTTGAATACATGGTGAATTTCCTCTCAACCAATCAGGAAACTGTTCTGCAGACTAAAATCATAAGTAAAATATGCAAATCTACTAAATTCGACAATGTCCCTTAATAATATATACTTACCTCCAATAAATTCTGTTTTAGAGATTGAACCATCATTATTTTTATCAAACTGTTTCATTACTCTTTTAATCTCAAATTCATGCATCTGAACGTGTTCAAGAGGAGCATGGAAAGCAAAATATTCATCTTTGTTGAGCATACCGTCATGATTAGCATCAGCTGTCATAAACCTAGCTTCATCATCCTCCACTAGCTAAAAAATGAAATGAAATTGGGTTTAACCTCCTACTTTTGTGCTCCATCTGGGCTGGGCAAACACCATGCAGTGTAATATCAGAGTCAAACTGTCAAAGGTTCTTTAATGTGCATGCCAATGTGCACAAGGGACCCCGATTTTACTTTCCGTCCAAATGACTACACACTGTCCCTGCCATGGTTTCCGTCTTGCACCACTGACAAGGAGAAACCGTGTCGGATAATACCAAAGAACTTTCTTGGCAACATCAAGATTGAGCATTAGGTAAACGAGCCAGTGCCTAACTCACTGAGCCATCGCAGCTCGTACAAGCTAAAATCAACAAATATAACCATTAAACTTATATAAGTAGCACATAATGGAAGAAGGCAATCAAAATCACGAAACTTCAATCAACATCAGATCTTACAATATCAGATGAATGTTTTACACCTCAGAGTCACCCAATCTATAGAAACATTACAAAGAAATTTTGTTGTCATCCAGTGCCCCATAATGGCAGGCAATTTTGGTGGAGTGTTGGGGGGCGGGGATCAAGTTTTGTAGTTTAGGGAGTGTGTCTGATAACAAGGAGGGAGCGGTGCATCATCCAATGCTGCCCCCCTGCTTATACATCCACACACAAATGTTTCACACATTATGAATCTCGGCTCACAGAGATAAGTTTTAGTCGAATCACTCACATTGTGTGCTAAAAATAGTTCCCGGTAAATCGGCTATTTTCCAATGAACTTTTGATGTCAAGATGTGGAAAATGTTCTAAGGATCAATAATATGTAATTTATGCAATGAACCAATGCCTAATTGTCGAGAACTTGGCAGCATTTCATTCTAACAAATTCTGCCACACAGGAGCCAATGAGCTTAGAAACCGATTTAAGACTGATTACTGGCCGGTGAGTTTTCCCAGAGACAAATGAAGGGTAAACTTATCTCTGGGAGACGAGATTGACACATTATTTATATTTTGGTGTAAAATAAAAAAAATATTAACCACAAGTAGTTCAAATGTTTCTTTCATTTGTTCATTATCTTTGTCTGTCGTTCTTAGTTTTTTAAAATCTTCAATATCACTAGGTTCATAATTATATTGTGATTTTAGATATTCTTCCCAAGATACTTTTTGATCTACATCTATAATATCTTCTTCTGCCATTTTTTCTGTAGCATCTTCTTCATCTAAATTTCTAAAATGCACATAGACATCATCATTAATATTTTATATAAAACTCAAGCAATCCCTTCTGGTGAAATGAACTTTGTACAATTAGACAGTACACAGCTTTTCTTTCTAGAACGCATGGCATCCCTTAGTTTTTACATAGCTAATCAATATTTGAGGATTCAAGTTTTGCAGCCAATTTTAAAGGGAAGATTAATACATTACCAGATATTTCAATAACTGATAGTTGCTGTGATTAATGGGATTAATTAAATAGAATAAATAATGTGACTCACTTGAATGACTGCATTAACCATTCCACAAGCTCTTCTTTTGTTATAATTTGATCATTATTTCCATCATGCTGAGCTACTAATAATGTTAGTCTTTGTTGTGCTTCCTCTGGACTCATTTCATCAAATTCCTGCTCAGTTTTTCTTGAACCTACATGTATTACACACAAAAATAAGAGATCGGTTTGCAGTTAATATTCCTTGAAATCTAACCCAATACTTAATAAACATTAATCAAGTAACACTTTGAATGATACAAAATACATGCAGCTAAGTCAAGTGAGCAGTTTGTACATTACAGAATGATTATTTCATGATTACTGCTCATACTAAGGAATTTACATCACAATACAAGCAGTTGCCATGCAAGATATGCCCACATTTTGCAAGAGATGGACAAAGAACAAGCTAAAATTAAAAAAGTGATTTTTCAGACATTCCGGGGCAATAATCCATGAAGTTAGAGTCCCATATGCGCAAGTATTGAGAGGAACCCAGATCTCTGGGATATTAAGTATCATCAAAATCGGATGAAAATTGTGACCTCTAGAAGGTCCACAACCTTGGTAGTACATACTTCTACAATATTTGTAGATGTGGAGTGCGCATTTTGTCGGTCAGTTTCGGTTCGATTTCCAAGACATTCGAACTCAACTGTCATTATTGTGTAACTGTGATATATTTAAAAAAAATTTTTTAAATCAGATAAAAATTGTTATCTCCAGAGGGTCCACTAGCTAAAAATGCGATTTTTCATACAATCAGGGGCTTTAATCCAGGAAGTTACAGTCCGATATGCGCCAGTTTTGAAAGGAAAAGAGATCTTTGGGTTATAAACATAGATATAAACATTGTTTTTAAATTTCTTTAAAATCGTACAAACAGGTGCCATAATCCATGAATTTACGGTCCAATACATGCAAATATGGCCATAATCAATGAAGTTACGATCCGATACATGACAATAACAAAAGGAACCAAGATCTTTTGGAGATAAACCTATATTTCAAATTTCGTCAAAATCAGATAAAAATTGTGACCTGTAGAGTGTCCACAAGCAAATTGTGGAAAAGCAGACAGGGGCAATGACAATATACTGGGCGTATAAAAACAGTATACAGGGCGATAACACATGATGTAAATATCCGAAATTGTTACAATTTGATAAACTAGACTATTTTCTAGCACTAATATTAACAACACATTAATTTCAAGTTAATCACATGATAACCTAAATCACAAAACAATTCACAGTAATTATTGAAAATGATTGAAAACAGTCACAATAATTTATAGAATTGTGTCGTGTGTTAAATGCCACATCATTTAGGAATATGTCATTCACCATCTCAAACACTTCTGACACCAGTAATCTACCACATTCTGTTACCGGTAATTTAAAGATAGGTTGCTAGGCAACAAAACATACGCCCACAGCAGCTAAATCGTTTGAGCAGTCGGCAAGGGTTGTCACATATTTATTCTTTTGTAGGTAATTAGGGGAATTTCATATAGATGACATTATAATTTTCGTCGTTTGAGGGTTCACAAGGTTCTAAAAACTAAAACAAGTGTTGTAACTCTGGAAGTAATCTACAGAAATTGTTCAAATTCGACAGGCTTTTTCGTTTTACTAATTCAAATAATGCATGTAAATTTCATACAGATTGGACGATAACTTTTGTCGTTCGAACGTTCACAAAGTTCAACAAAGTAAATCAAGGGCCATAACTTTAGACATAATTGACAGAAATTGCTGACATTCAATAGGCTTCTTCATTTCACTAAATTAAATGATGCATATGAATTTCATACAGATTAGGTGATAACTTTTGTCGTTCAAGCGTTGACAAGATTCAACAAAGTTAAACAAGGGCCATATCTCTAGATGTAATTAACGGAAATTTGCTGAAACTCAATAGGCTTGTTCGTTTTACTAATTTAAATGATACATATAAATTTCATACAGATCGGATAATAACTTTTGTCGTTAGAGCATTTACAAGGTACAACAAAGTGAAACAAGGGCCATAACTCACGGCGTAATTAACAGAAATTGCTGAAATTCAATAGGCTTCTTCGTTTCACTAATTTAAATGATGCATATCAATTTCAAACAGATCGAATGATAACAGTTTTCATTAGAGCGTTCACAAGATTCAACAAAGTGAAACAAGGGCCATAACTCTAGATGTAATTAACGGAAATTGCTGAAATTCAATAGGCTTCTTTGTTTTACTAATTTAAATGATGCATATAAATTTCATACAGATCAGTTGATAACTTTTGTCGTTAGAGCGTTCACAAGGTGCAACAAAGTGAAACAAGGGCCATAACTCCAGAAGAAATTAACGGAAATTGCTGAAATTCAATAGGCTTCTTCATTTCACTAATTTAAATGATGCATATCAATTTCATACAGATCGGTTGATATTTTTTGTCATTAGAGCGTTCACAAGATTCAACAAAGTGAAACAAGGGCCATAACTCTAGATGTAATTAAAGGAAATTGCTGAAATTCAATAGGGTTCTTTGTTTTACTAATTTAAATGATGCTTATAAATTTCATACAGATCGGTTGAAGGTGCAACAAAGTGAAACAAGGGCCATAACTCCAGAAGAAATTAACGGAAGTTATTGAAATTAAATAGGCTTCTTCATCTCACTAATGCAAACAACATATATCAATTTCAAAACAATCAGATGTAGTCTGTAGAGTGTTCACAAGAAATTGTGGACGATGGGCGGGCGGAAATATACGACCACATTTCCATGTGGGCGTATAAAAAATGACTGACATCAGTAGTCTACCACATTCTGAATTGAATTAAATAAGGAATTACACTACAGTCTATCAACATACCAATTACTGCTTCATGATCAAAATGAGGATTGTGTTCTCCTGCTTCTTCATGTGGTTTCTTTACTGGAGGAACATGTTCTTTTGTTCCTAAGGCTGCTCCTGTTACTATAGATATCAACGTTAACACTAATAAATACTTCATCTTGTCTGAAATGAGAAATTTAACAAAACTCTGTTTTTATTAAAAAGAAAAATATAATATACATACAAATTTTAAATTAAAACATTTTCAGGAATAAATCAATAACAATAAAGTAAGAATTCATATTGTAGTTTAATAAGAATGTGTAGAAAATGACAAACTTCTCAATATCAATCAATATGCATAAAACTAATGATTCAAAACATTATAAATATTCAGCTTCAACACAAAAGATAAGCCCCTTTACCAAGAAAAATAAACATGCTTTGTTTTAAGATCCCTGTTGACTTTTAATGACTAGATGTCCTTGTAGGAGAGCAATGAAAAATAGTCAGCAAGACCAGAACATATACAGTATTCTGTGACACTAACACAATTAGTCACAGACAGATGTGTAGCTAGGAAGGTGTTTTGGTCTAAATTTGCATGATACAGGCAAAGGAAAATACACCCATACAGCAGCTATGTCTCAAAAAATATATAGCCATAGACAGCAGCTTATCCAAAATGAAAAGTTTGATGTTGACCAAATTTTATAATGCCTTTAAGAAACCTAATCTCTTTCATCTTCACAAGCTTTTCTGGACACATATCTCAGGAAAAGAATGTCTTAGAAAAGCTGTTCATCTTCTTTGATCATAGTACCGGTACCTCCCACCAAATTGATAGTCAACAGGGTTCACCCACTCAAAGTCCTAATGATTCACACCAAAGCAGTTCAAGGTTTACAGAAAGTGGGGTCAAACTCTTATGGCATTCAAAAGGTTTTTGGAAAAAGGGGTCATAATTTCAGAAGGGAAGGTCATATAACACAATAACGACAATATACCACCCACATGAAGTACGAATATATAAGAGGGAGATAGAAATGTGGTTTAAGGTCCACTCGAGACAAACTAGGTTATTTTGGGACTAACATATGGTTCAATTTATTTCAATAATTGGTGCGTAGGGATCTTTTAACAGTGGGAGAACACCGAAGGACCCAGATAAAAACCCAGTGTTGGACAGGCAACCTACACTTTGTTGCGTACAACTACAAGCGGGGAATCGAAACCACTTGACTCAATGACGGACCTTATGATCCAACGTGCACGCGTTAACCATTCGGCACCCCCCACCCCCCACACACTCCTCTGATAAGGATTTATAAAAGGCCCTAAACGTATAACTAATAAATCCTACACATAACATAAATGTCTCATCCCGTGTAAAACCATGTAGTACATTTGCCTACCGTGACATCTGGCCATCTTGTAGAAAAGTGTTAAGAACATTGGAAACTCTACGAAGCGAACAACTCACACTTGGAAGTTTTTCTACATGCAATTAAGCTAAAATTAATATTTTTGACATTTAATTTTAATGAAATTTGGCATTACATGCAGATATGATATACTTTTCATAGCTTTTATGTTAAAAATAATCAAAGAAAACATGGAAGAAAAATTTAGGTAATCATTTTAGACCAGTGATTCTCAAACGGGAGGGATGAATTTCAAACCTAAAGGAAGGAATTTTTAGCCATAGGAGAAATTGGGGAGGAACTTTAAACTGGGAAAGAATTGTGTATCAAATGAAATACCAATATACACAATAGTAAGGGTACTAAATCAGAAATAATCCTGTTTCAGATTATGTTAAAAATAATCAAAGAAAACATGGAAGAAAAATTTAGGTAATCATTTTAGACCAGTGATTCTCAAACGGGAGGTACTTTATCCCAAGCCAAAAGGGGATGAATTTCAAACCTAAAGGAAGGAATTTTTAGCCATAGGAGAAATTGGGGAGGAACTTTAAACTGGGAAAGAATTGTGTATCAAATGAAATACCAATATACACAATAGTAAGGGTACTAAATCAGAAATAATCCTGTTTCAGATTACTCAATTATTGAGGTCTGAAAAGATTGGTCATGTTAATATGAAGCTTGTAGGGAATTTGATAACTGTGCCTATGAATGCGATAGTAATCACTTTTTCTTCTCATTTTTTTTTGCAATCAATACAGTAATGTAGTGTCATGATGCATTGTTTCAATAATTACAACTATATTAACAGATCATGGTGAAAATTATACTAGATAACAATTCAAAATGGGAGAGAAGTTGAAGAAGCCTGAGATTGCAAGAGCAAGAATGTGACCTGGATCTCTGAGAACCACTGCTTTAGACTATTTATAAGATCTCTTTAATCAATGAACTATTTCTACCTATGATTAAAACCATGTGGTTTAATATTTTCTTATTAATTTCTTGATTTCAGAGACAATGTACAAGTTAATATATTTATCAATTTTAATTCATAATCTATTAAAATTATATCATAATCAAATAAAGCATCCAATATAAAGAACTTTTAAAAAAATTACCTTTAATTTTATACAATAGTGAGAAGAAGTAAATTCTCTCCAATCTTCTTGTAATAATGAGCAGCTGTTATGAACAACACTACATATAGCAAATCTTTATTATTCGAAATCAAACTTATGAAACAGATGTGGTTAATTTGAGGGCAAAACGTAGCATAAGCCACGTGGATCTATCTTACAATGCCAGCGATTTCTCTTTTGTGTTAACATTGGACAGGGTATTTGAAATTGATTAACTTGAACAATAGTATCATAATTCATTTATTGACTATTATTTGAGAGTTGTAGCAAAATCATTCACATAACATGTAGCCCTAGGTTGTCAATTAATGCCATGTATTGTTACTTTACTCAAACACAGTTTGCTAGCAAGGTAGTATTCGCCCAGTAGCAGCTTCGGTATCCTATCTTTTGATTTTTTCATCAGTAAATGATCAGTTTTTTGATAATATATGTATGCAAGGTTTTCAGATAAGGAATCGTCGCAGTAATAATTGGTTAAGATCTCAAATCTAGCCTAGGAGTGAGTACAACATGGATGTTATAACTATATATAAGTACTGATACTTTTCTGAAGACACTTGAAATCAATAGGGATCACACTTAACACATGCTAACCAGTCCTTGACATTTAATGAAAATATGTCTGGAATTTAACCCTGCAATCAACATACCCTAATATTACCCATTTTTGAAAACTTGGGCATCAAGACAAACCCTTCAAATGCTTTTAAATAAATGACAACACATAAACAGAAGATCATGAAATTATGACCAGGTAGTATTTAACACAGCCATTCACCCACTATTAAGGGCTAGACTTACACCATAACTGGGCACCCAAGATGGATAATCTAATGATCTTTTAGAGGCATTTTTAGTAACTGGATAGAGCAATAAACTATAACACATACTTATAAATCAGTAATTGTTCTTCCATAAGTATGTGTTATAGTTTATGGATAATCTAAAGTAAGTTAACAATGATCATCTATGATGACAGAGATTATAGACAATAGTACTAGTAGTAGTGAGATAATCCATCTGATAACTTATTTCTTGGATACTGTTCCTTATTAAGTTACCTACTTTCTGTTCCAGGTGATAATATGACTCAAAAAATGCTTGCCATTTCTTCGATTTTTATTTAAAATGGTTAATACTTTGTGAAATACCTAGAACGGTTATCCCATTGTTCAGATCAAGCTATATAGTTTTTCTCTATTGAAAAATCGTGGTTTGTTGACATCTTGGTACTGAAAACAGCCATGTTTGGCTTAGTTATCTGGAAGAGCCTAAGAGGACAAGGGGTGCTGGGTTGACTTTAAGTCGTTTTACCCTACTTGGATGTGTAGAATACAACTCTGGATCCCAGCTGTTTGTCTAACTGACTTGAATATTTAATTGCCCTCCATCAGAGGATTGTAACTTTGTAATATCGATATAAGCTGCATACAAATTTTAACAGGCTATTGTGCTGACACGTGATGGAATTTTGGAAGAAGGCTGCAGGACATACTCAATAATAACTCGGTTCAAAATATCCAATGGTTATGGAGGTTTGCATAGTTATTCCGTGCCTTAAAATTTGCCTTGAGGAGAACTACTTGAAATTTTAAAACTTAAGCTAAGACCGGCATGGTGATCAACTAATTTTTGATGTAGTGCAATTCCTAATGAAACCTTCAACAAAAATAAAATTACTATGTCTGCTATCGAATTAGAAATGCATTATGTAAGATTTAGATAAAGAGCTCACAGTTTAAATATTATAGTTTAAAAATAGATAATGAAAAAGGAATATATTGACACTTCAGTCAAATTACATAATTCTGAGCCAAGTTATAAATGTTGGAAGTTTTTATAAGAAAAGTGCTGGTCTAGACAGTTGATTATGTAACCGGTCAGATCTTTATTCCATCGGAAGTATAAAAAAAAAAAATAGAAACAAAATATAGATCTGTATTTTAATCAGATTGAATTAGACACCTGAGGAATTTCAGTTTTATTCATGAAATGAAAATTTGACCCCAAATTCTGACATTCTTTATAAAAGTATGGTTATGAATTTTTTGCTGACTTTTTTCGACAATTTTTCTTTTTGTATTATGAATCTGTGCATCTATCAATCTCCTCTTTGATCTGTCACATGACAAGTTATGTGCTTAATCACATCCTATTTGGGGATATAATGACATACTTTCTATAACTTTATATTTAAGGTTAAATAGTTTCAGTACCAGGATATCATTTATTAAAAAGTAAAAAGTCTATATAACTATTCATTAATCTTAGTCTACAAAATTCAATTTGTGACCCTGTGTCTAAAAGATAGGGTGCCAAGCATCGGAAAAAACGCCTACAGCAGCTAAGTGACAGTCATCCGGGCAGTCAACAAGGTTTGTCGCATATTTTTTTCTTTTGCCAGTACTGAAAACATTTACAACACAGTATCTGATTAGCCTGAGTAACAACCCATCAATCAGATATTAACTTTAGCCTCTAGAGCTTCCACGAGAGTCAACTGGCTTGGTTTCGATTCCCCGGTTGTACGTGACAAGGAGTAGGGTCGTCTGTCCAACCTCATGGGTTTTCTCCAGGTTCTCCGGTTTGAACGAACTGCTAAAGACCTCTACGTGGTGTAAGCAAATTATTGAAATAAAACTGAACCATATGTTCGTCTCGAAATGACCTAGTTTGTGTTAAGTGGATGTTAAACCCTATTTCTTTCTCTCTCCACAAGATTTTTCAAAGTGATCAAGGGCCATAACTCTGGCGGTAATTATTGGAAATCATAGAAAATCAATAGGCTTCTTTGTCTCATGACCTTAAACACTGCGCATAAATTTAAAGTCAATTGGATATTAACTTTAGCCTTGTGGACGCCGGATGGCCGTACGGCCATATGGAAGAATGGGGGTCAACGGCAATATACTACCAGATTTCAATGTGCCTTGGGCTTTATAAAAACCTGTCACATATAACATCAACATTGCACATGTTTGACATTAAAGATACATTCCCACAACAGAATTTATCGGGTAGTTATTTCTTTGAGAGTATGGCAAATTTGGTTTATATGCAAAGTAGAAACACCCAATAATACTAAACCTACCACTAATCAGAATATTTGATAATTACCGGTATAAATTGTTGTACAAACCAGAAACCAAGATGAGCATTCAGCTTTAAATTGATCTCAAAAGTGATGTGTAAATGCTAGATGCGATAATTTTGTATACCTGTATAAATCTTTGTTCTGTGAAACGGTGGTGTCATCAAACATATCACTCATTAAAACAATAAAATAAACAATAATAATTGCTTACATGGCCATTAGTATTCTTGATAATACTAATTACATTTTAAACAAGCCAACAGGTATTGATGTAATGAAACTATACACCAAGTTATCGTGTCCCAAAGCATCAACCAATCAAATTGCTTATCTTTGCTTAACCGAAGCAGAAAATGCTCACCTTCGAACTCCATCAAGGCATCGACCCAATAAACAACTACACCAAGTTTGAACATTCTAGCTCAATTAGGAGAGTTATTGTGTCCCAAAAAATTGGACGGAGAGACAGACAGACAAACATGCAGACGTACAAACCCATTTTAATAGTCCCCTGCTTTCTTCGAAAGGCGGGGGACAATAATATGTTCTTTTACAAAGTTTATATCAAATACTTTAAATTATAATGTGATATTTTAGATTCCAAAGTACAATAAAAATACATGTATGTTAGTGATGTGAAAAATGGTATCAAGTGTTCATGAAAGAGTAAGCGTACCCTACCTGTCTACCTGTAGATGTAGTGACTACTTCTCTTCACAAGCTTATTAATTATTCAGTGTAATATAATAAGTTACTAAAGTTCAATGTTTAAGTTCAATGCTGTAAATTATCTTGGCTAGATGTATTATTATCTAACCAATTTGTACACGTGTAACATTTATAGAGGCTTACAGATTACAATACAAGGTAGTAATAACTCCTTAAGGCTACTATAGTCTAAAATACTATAAACATTTAGCCAATAGCAATACAGGATGTTTCTTTAGGTTTAGAAATAGATCTTTTTCTTTCATACTATACATCCATTTTGTGAATATAATTCACAGGCTCTTGAAAGAATTAAAATAAAACTTGACTATATACTACAGTAAAGTCAAGCAGTAGTAAGAAGTTTTATTTTAATCCTTTCAAGTGCCTGTGATATAATTATAGGTGGATTTAAACAGACTTTTTGTTGGAATAAATTTATATGTAAAATTTAATGGGTTACAGTTATTTCTCAAACTAGACATTCAAAGTGAAATGCTCAATTACTGGCATACCTTTAAAAAAAAAAAAAAAAAAAAAAAATCTGCACCTAAATTGAAAACTCTGTATTTGAGACAACAGACCATAGCAAGTAGTACACCATCCACATATGTAAAGCTATAATAATAAGTTAACATTGATTATTTATTTAGCTAAGAAGAAACCTATTCTTATTTGTCACAAAATATTTGATTGTATTGAGCTATTTAAGTAATAACAACTGTTTCCATTATAAATCAATATCTTTGAGAATTCACTTTAAATTACTGAATCTACATATGAGGTGTAATAAGTGTTTAAGTGTTAGGAGCAATATTGCCCATCCATGGGGTGCCAGTGGGTGGCTGGACAGAAAGAGAAACAGTTTCCCTTGCTAGATTGTATCCAGGACAAAAAGACAAGAGAATACCCTCACCAAATTGTACTGAAAAATGAAATGGGAAAACTAATTCCTTTACATAGCTTTCTAGACCCTGTCAGTAACCCAAGTAACCTGACAGACAAGTGATCTATCTCTTTAGTCTGATAGTCTGCAGTCTTTGCACTTAATGAATAGTCAGACAATAACGACATGATTCAGATTTGTTCAATTTCTTTATATATCTATCAACTGTATCAATTCAATATCTCATTTCATACCTACATTTGTACTGTTAACTGTCCATTTTTTAGTTCAGATCTATATTGACTTTGTGTATCTATATCCAGTTCGCTTCAGAACTCCCAACCAGTTTATGAGGATGAATGGGATATGATGGGCATTTTGTTGAAAAATCAACCCCAAAAGTTATAATTCTTTAAATATTATTTCTTTTAAATTTAACAGTCTTATTTATTAAAACCATTATGCCATTTAATACGGTAACTCTACTATCAAAAACATATTCTACTTTTTGATAAATACATTTTCAATAATCTAATGTTCACTGTATTCTGTTTACAAAAATAACAGAATTGTGTAGGCCCTACATCAATAAATACTGGTGTATCAAATTTTATTAACATAACTATTATTACATTATTTCAAGGATTATTTTATAGCTATGCATGTGTATGTAGTCATGTTTTATGAGTTTAAGTCTTATTGCGGGATTTAATAAAATTGCAATACTAATTTTTATTCATGTTTGAATGAACAATAATAATACTTATTTATGTTTATATTAAAATGTAAATAAATTCAATAACTTGACAGGTATATCACAGAATAGCAATACTAATTTTAATTTCATTTTCATTTTTCTGTTAAGAAAACATAATTTATTTCTTAACTCCATATCTTTCAATGTTCACAGAAACAGACAATATGACTGACATTGGGATTATCAAATTATCCATGTCTTGGTATTTTAAAATGTTTATGTTTTGATTTAAAGAAGCATTACATAAGTGCTAAATCTGTCTATTGAAGGTCTTTATTTTGAATTCAAATATTATATAAACTAATATTCAGAGAATTATTTGCATGACAATTCCTATAATAAACTCTCTTGACCATCAAATGGCTAAGATTTGAATGGATTCAAACATGGTCGTCACCATTTAATGATTCAATTTAAAAAGTATGTCACATATTTGATCTTTTGTAGGTAATAAGGGGAATTTACAAGACAATTTCATTCAGATCTGATTATAATTTGCATCCTTTGCTGCGGGTTCACAAGGTGCTACAAGCTGAAACAAGGGCCTTAACTCTGGAAGGAACATACAAAATTGTTGCAATTTGACATCCTTTTTTGTTTAAAGTAGCTAAGTCTCTAACTCAATATCATCCAAAATCTTCAACATTGAAAACACGATTTATTTGTCAAATTAAATCAACATTCATGTTGTGATCTTACCGGAAAAAGATGGGCTTTTGATATCCAATATTTAAGACAAAATAAACATTTTACCATTGGTACACGAATCGTGTACCATAATGCGCTTCAGCCCCAGTTGTATCAAGAGACTCGAGGGACGAGGCTAGACACATTGCACTAAATCAAATGGAGAAAGTAGACTGGAATAACCAGACGCTAGAAATTTGCACTTGCTTGAGGCTGCTGGCTTATTTCGCAGAACATAACTGATTTGAAATTGGAGTAAAAACGGAAACTATTGAATGTAAATCAGTTTATATACATTCATACTACAGTATTATATGCGTTGCGAACCATTTTTGTCAATTTCTAGGTCCCAAATGTTAGCGATTTAGCTCCTTTAAATAATGCATATAAATTCATACAGATCGAATGATGACTTTTGTTGTTCGAGCGTTCACAATGTTCAAGAAAGAAAAACAAGGGCCATAACTCCAGGAGAAATTACAGAAATTATTGAAATGAAATAGGCTTCTTCATCTTAGTAATGTAAACAACATATATCAATTTCAAAACAATCAGTTGTTAAATGTAGTCTGTAGAGTGTTCACAAATAAGTGTGGACGACGGTCCGATGCCGGCCGATGCAACGGCAATATACAACCAAATTTCTATGTGGGCGTATAAAAATGGTGAATCAATGGCTTAGTCTCAAATAACAAGTACCTTGGTTACGATAATATTAATAAACAATCGATGCCACATCTTGTCAAAACTTCAAACAGTGATAACTTCACTCAGAATAAAGTAATTTGAATGAAATTACAATATATTCATCTTTAGATTCATAGAATATAGAATAAATGGCTAGCTCTTTATCTAATGAAATGGGGTTTTTAAAACGTCCTACTGTTCTGCTCCTAATGGACTGATGAAGACGGACATACGCCATGCATGCAATGTGTTATGATGAGGGATCTTTTACATGCATGCCGTGTACACGCGTGATCTTGGTTTTTCATCCCATTCCACATGACTAGGCAGCTGTCTTTGTACGGCCCTCCGTACTGCACCACTGACAAGGGGAAACCACATCAGACCACAATCGTGACTGGCATTATTGAGCTACAACTATGGTACCCCTCTTATACTATGAGCTATAAGTTATAGCTTATACATGTGTATGAAATGTTACATGTGTATCCCCTGGGTCTCAGGCAATGATGAGATTTCAAAATTTTTCTTGTCGGACATTTTATCGAAAATAAAGGGGCATAACTCTTATTGTTATTTAAGCAGAAGAATTCATACCACAATTAAAAATCACATGCCGACAAAATATTCAAATCCTGTACGTAATAAAAATAGGTGAACCTTGCTATTTTTAATATTTAATTCCTGTACGGTATTCAATTCATACCACAATTAAAAATCACATGTCAACAAAATATTCAAATCCTGTACGTAATAAAAATTGGTGAACCTCGCTATTTTTCACATTCAATTCCTGTATGGCATTCAAATTTATGTCAGTAACTTTCCTACAAAATTAAGCATTTTCGTAATACATTAAATGAAAGCTTGTCAATCCTGCTTCTGCATCAAATTCACAACCGTAATATTCCTTTAAAATTACGTGTCTTCATTTATACGGCAGCAAATGAATGCAGAACTTCCAAAATAAGAATAGTTTGTGATGTCAGAACATCGTTTTTTCTTTATAAAATGTCAACAAAATATTAAAATCTGTGCGTAAAAGAAATAGGAACACCTCTCTATTTTTCATATTTAATTCCAGTATGGTTATGGTTTCAGGTGTTGCGCTGAATGAAACTAAATGGGTTCAGCAAAAGCATCCTACTTTTCTGCACAAAGGACTTTTTTGCACGGGTATACCAGTACCGGTAGGCATATACCATGAATGAAGTGTGCTACAATGACGGGAATTGAGCCTGGACAGCAGTGCTACGTACAGCATACTATTATTTTGAATTCCATCTGTCAACCTGTTCTGTTACAATGTACATGCAAGCCCAAGTGTAAGAGTCCAAGACCTCAGTTTTTCATCCCATCCAAATGACTAGCACCACTGACAAGAGCAAAACACACTGAAAAATCATGAGAAACTTTCTCAGACTAAACTGGAATCAAACCTGGGATCACCTGGTTCAATGAAGTCCTGGTCTAAAGTAGCTTACCTCTGCCTTATGAATGAAAGGCGAATCACTCTCCTAATTAACCAAATTTGTCCAAATGCCTCGCACCTTGGCCTTGAGTCTTGACATTGCAATTGAGAAGAGCTCTTTCCAGCTCTTTGGCAGCCAAATACAGAAAACAACGACTGGATTTTAACTCTCTTACAATTGCCATTATCGGTGGCTTAAAAATTTAAGGAGATATTATTGAAAATTGATATCCACACCCCCTTCCTCCAAACAAAGTCCATGTTGTCTTGCTGAATAAGGACTGGGTTATAGTTTTGTTGCCAAAATAAAAATCATTACTGACAGTAACAATATTATATTATATCCTTTCCTTCAATCAGATATATAGTCTTTAAAGCTATGCTAATACAATAATTGGTTACTTACGGTTTTTATTAACCAGCCCGGCAGACTTATAAATCTAATTGTTGTTATCGGAAGTTTGGGATTCATGCTTGCCTCGGACAACCAGTCTTATTCCGAATCATACATTATCATCAGCGGTAGATCTTTTTGAAATGTCAGAGACATTATAAATCTATTTTTATTACATTTCTAATACATTACAGTATACATCAATATATATGTCTACATAAAAGCTTACCCCAGGATTTAAAATGTTTTTATTGGCGGAGCTATTTTTAGAATAAAGACAAACGTCGATCTGCTTACAATACCAGAGAAGTTACCATTTTTATAAATTTTATTGTCATTTGACATTCGTGTGAGGGACTGGTGAACCATATCTCTTGTGTGATCCAAGGCCCAAAAGAGACTTTTTATAAAGGTAAAATGAAATATTATTAGAATATCTTGACAGACATGTTCCACCCATTCTAGCTATCTTGTTAATCAAAATAACAACAAGTCAAATTTACATGACACTCAGAGCTATATTTTAGTATTGTCCAGTTAATGTTACCAAGAAAGACGTAGATACTCTGGGCCTATATTTACTATTACCGGGTATTATTTAGTAAGTAGATTTTTAAAAAGGGATAATGCTATCTTGATTCAAACCAAATGGTTGACATTATCAAATACAACACCTTCTTCTAATTACCTGTGACCAAATTAAGTAATCAGTAGGTTGATCTAGAGCTGCTACATTTTAACTCGTATTAGGCCTACATTGTAATTCTACTAGTAGGAGACGTATTCCCAGTTGGATGGCCAAATGGTTAGCGTGTGCGCTGCATCAGTAAGGTCTGTCACTGAGTCAACTGGTGTGGTTTCGAGTGGACCTTAAACCTCATTTCTCTCTCTCACATTTTAACTCGATCACAAAAAATAGGAATATATGGCCGATTAACAATACAATTTGATCATTTCAATAACGAAGCGAGTAGGCTAGTGAGTATTACGACCTAGTCGGTGCAGAAAAGATGACGTTAACATTTCTTTTGGTAGAGAATTTTCATGTTACAAGTAGGCCTACACTGTGTACATGTATGTAGTGTTACACTCATTTTGAATCTGGATATCCAATCTACTATAGGCTACTTGTCTATATACTATGTCTGTTTGGACAACTGTTTACTAAATAATATCTATTTTTGACTGTCATTTCAGTGAAACCGATCTATCAAAAATGGCAGAACAGAATTCAGAGGAGGATACAATTGCAATTGATTCAATGATTGAAGAAGATTTACACCAGACATCTGAACAACCAAGTCTAAATCTTCTATCAGCCAGTATTAATACAACATCTAAAATGGTACATTCTCCAACCACTGACACGTTAGATTCAGTTATTCTAGAAAATACAGCTACAGATGGCATTGGTAAAAAAAGTTATGAATATATAATATACTGAAGAATGATCATTGTAAAAATAACCACAAAATTTCCCTCATGGCATGCTGCATGATGTGTGCCCATCTTCAATAGCCCGGGTGGAGCAGAAAAATAGGTCGCTAAACCCCATTTCATTTCACAAAACTTTCTACACACAACAACCTAATAGGACTGAAGTGGTGCCTTTTGCTATTGAATTATTTTTATACGCCCACATTTTCATGTGGACTTATTATGCCATTACCCCTGTCTATCCGTGTGTCCGTACATCCATGTGTTTATTCACATTTTGTTTGTAGACCATCTACAGGTGACAATTTTTGTACGAAACTTGAAACAAAGGTTTATATCCCCAAAGATCTGGGTTCCTTTTGAACATATCGGACCGTATCTCCCTGAATTATGGCCCGTGATTGTACAAAAAGTTACGTTTTAAAGTAGCTAAGTCTCTAACTCAATATCATCCAAAACCTCGACAATGAAAACACGAATAATTTGTCAGTTTTAATCAACATTGATGTTGTGATCTTACCGGGAAAAGATGGGCTTCTGATGTCCAATATTTAAGACAAAATAAACATTTTACGATTGGTACACGAATCGTGTACCATAATGCGTTTCAGCGCAATTTGTAACAAGCGACTCGGAAGAACGAGGTTAGATATATTGAACAAGTCATGTCAAACGGTGACCTCATATTCTTATCTGGAGAGCATGCGCAATAAATACTATCGGTGTAGACTGGAATAACCAGACGCTAGAGATTGCCATTCGATTGAGACTTCTGGCGTTTTTTCGCCGAACATAACTGCTTTAAAATTAGAGTAAAACGGAAATGATTGAATGTAAATCAGCTATATTCATATTACATTATCATATACGTTGCAACCCATTTGTGTCAATTTGTAGGTCCCAAATATTAGCGATTTAGCTCCTTTAAGCTTATGGAACCTCTAAGAGTTCAAAATTTGTATCCAATTTTCAAAATCATTATTATATGTCACCGTTACACCATAGTTATGGTTGAGTTTGATTTTTGTGAAATTGGACCGAAGATTCCTGTCAAAATGGCTGCATGTGTAAACCATGTAATACCAAGGATGTGGTCAGTTTGAACGGCACACTTTTCCATGATGACAAAAAAAACATGCTTTAGCTTCTTACACAATTTACATAACGCATATCATACACTGAGTCAGTAACATCAAGCACTATGGGTATGGGTTGTTGCTAGGTCAAGGTATTATTATTTATGTGCAGGGTTGTTACTGACCAAAAACACTGCAACCCTATGATTGGCTGGTATGGATTTCGCACGCCACAATACTAACTACAGAAACTATGTGCGCCTCAAGCCAGTCAGTTATTAGTGACAACAATTGAAACGAGAATATCTGACACGGACATCTAAGTCTGCTTTTGTTTTTGCTACACCCATCGTTATGACTACTAAGAAGAGAAAGGTTGAATGGGGAGAAAAGTACTTCTTTTTGGAAATAAACAACCAGAAAGTTAATTGCCTGATATGCAACAAGAGTGTTTTGCGGTCATGAAAGCGTACAATATTCGCCGTCATTACAAAACGAAACATCTCTCAACACATTCAGAATTTTCTGGAAACTTGCGGTTTGAGAAATTTAAGTCTATGAAAGAGAGAGAGAGAAATGGGGTTTAACGTCCACTCGACACAAAATAGGTCATTTCGGGACTAACATGGTTCAATTTTATTTCAATAATTCATTTGCACGTAGTGGTTTTTAGCAGTGGGAGGAAACCGGAGAAAACCCATGAGGTTGGACAGGCGACCCTATTCCTTGTCACGTACAACCGGGAATCGAAATCACACCAGTTGACTCAATGACAGACCTTATGATACAGCACGCATTCGGCCATCCGGCGCCCCAGAGTCTATGAAACGTACGAGAAAATTTGTTGAAAATGAATTTATCACTCATGCAAGTTGCAAAATAGTAAACATGTTGGCAAAGCGTGGAAAACCATTTACTGGCAGAAACTTCATAAAAGAGTGCATGATGGAAGCAGCAAATGACTTGTGTACTGAAAAAGCTAACTTGTTTGGAAGTATCAGTCTTTTAGCAAGTTCAGAAGAACTTGGAGAGAACATACAGCTGCAAATACATGAGAAAACAAAGGACTGTTTGTGGTACTCTCTTGCAATGGATGAGTCTACTGATCTCTCGAGTACATCTACGTCACAACTTCTTGTGTTCATTCGTAGTGTTAATTGCAAATTTCAAATTACAGAAGAATTGGCATCAGTTTGCAGCATGCATGGAACACCAACTGGGGAAGATATTTTCAAAACTTTGCAAAGCTATAACCTTCAGTGGAATTAATTTCGGTGTGTTACAGTTGACGTGGGGGGGGGGAGGGGAACACATGGCAGGAGTAAGGAAGGGTTTGGTAAGGCGAATCCAGACTAAGTTGGAGGATCTTTAACTCCCAGGAGCTCTATTTATACACTGCAATTCAGGGCTTCCCCTTCACAACAAGAGACATTCATTTATCGCAGTGTACACTATTTTTCTACTTTATTTACAATGTCACCCGTATGTACTGGTCGGAACTCTGATGGAACTCTTGTTGTATAACATCTTTAAAGTCGATCTTCGTGTTCAACTGATGTTTTATGGTCATTGTAGGCAGCGTGCTCTACAAGAGCTGACTTTCTAAAATTTTGGGAACCAGTCACAAAACTATTCTTGGTTTTATGTTTCTGACAAAACAATCTTTTAATTAACCAGTGCATACTGCGTACGTGACGAGTTAGACTGTTGACTATTTATCCATTCACAGGGAAAAAGTAGTTCCAAATGATTAACGCATTTAAATAATTCAAAGTCATAAAAATGTACAATAATTAACATTATACTTCTTAAACTTATCAATATATTTACTCCTATTGATATTTGGGGAGCTCAAACAATACTGTGCTAGTATTTCCACTCGATAACATGTAAAGATATTTGCACAGATTTCAAAATGGCAACGAGTGTAAAACTTCTTTGTGTTAAGCAAAGTAACATCTATCAATTGTCAAATAAATGAAAACGGGAATGTTTGTGACCATTTAGTGGAGATTTTACCACAGACTTTGTTTTTTAGAGCGGAACTGTCTTCCTCACGACACGCACAGAGTTTCATCATATCCGGGATTTCATACTTAAGCACAAAATATGCTATTTTTCTGGCATGCAAAAAGACCAATTGGTCTGATCCAGTTTCGGTCATTTTCCAAAGGTCTTGGAAATGAAAGCCGACATAAAATCCATGCACTGCATCATATATCAGCAAGCACAGTCACAAGTTACAACTGTGGTGAACTTTATTTGAAGTCATGCCTTACTACACACTGGTGAGATGGCTGAGTTGTGGCAAAATCCTGTTTTGTTTTTATAAGCTCATAAGAGAAATAGATCTTTTTATCACTGAAAAGAATAGAGCTAATCCACATCTGTCAGATCCTTCATGGCTATCAAAGTTGTCATTTTTAGTTGACATCAATTTTCACATGTTGTTAGTTAGTTGTATTTTACGTCTGCTTCCACCGAGGTGATATCGCAGACAAAATTCTCACATGAATGAATTGAACTTAAAACTACAAGCCGAGGAAAGGATAACCTTATCTGTGATCTCTACAGAATCACCGTTCGAAGCACAACTTGAAGGAGGATACTTCGTTCATTTTCAGTGTTTTCAAGAGTTTTGCACTGAGAATTTGTATCCGATTTTGATGAAACTTAAAATATTTTGCAAAACTTGATGCCCACTACAACTGTTTGTCAATCCATGTGACTTTATGCTCACTACAACCATTTGTCGATCCATGTGTCTAATCGTTAGTCAGTGTGTCAGTCTCCCTTTGTCTAAAATTGTTTACAGTGTAGAACTCCAAAACTGTTCTTTATTTTTTCAAAATACTTTATTGTGTAACTTGTTGCACATATGAAATGTAAAACAGGGTCCCTTGCTCAGAATGTGATTCCTGTGTGAATATAGAGAAAGTCAAGTTGTCTTGTAAGACTATGGATTAAGTATTAATCAATCAATATTTTATTTGTAGATTTAAAAGCAGAAGACAATAATGAAGAAGAAATTAAATTAGACATATCAGAAACTGAAGAATCACAGAAAACAGACAACACTGATTTAAGTAATTATTTTGGAGGAATGGATGTCAAAGATTCTGATTTTCCTGTAAGTGAACAGCAGATGCCAGATGCACAAGCAGATTGTAATCAGGAAAAGACAACTCAACCTAATGACCAAAATTCAACTAATATCAGTAGTTATTTTTCTTCAGATCAGTCATCTTTGTCTTCAGGGGCAGATTTTTTTGATACCATTCCAACAGAAACACAGCTGCCAATTAACAATGAGATAACATCGCCAGACATTGAGATTGGTATTATAAAAGAAAGAGATGAAATTCCCCAACAATCTTTAGTTACAGAAATATCATTCACAGAAGAGGGAGGTAAACTCATTAAGGATATCTTTCCAAGACAGTTGAGATCCTAATTAATTAATAATTATGTTTTGACTTTCTTAGAAAATATGCAATTCTTGCTTCAAAGAACATATAAAATGACCATATAAATTAAGTTGTGTGTACTCAACACCAGTGTTTATTACATACAATTTACACCAATTTAATTCAAATCCATTCATAATTTATTGAGACATCTTCCTTCAAAGTCTCAAATATAGAACTGCCATAAAAACAATTTTGTCAACTATCTAAACTAAAACCTAATTTCCCAAATCACCAGTGATTACATTCTAATTATACAAACTAGCCAGTAGGGATGATACTCATTCAAACACCTGAATGAATCTTTTTCGTTGGAACCAAATCTCTTGCATTTGTTTTCTTTACCATAGGTTGATGATAAAGGTGAGTCTGAAAATAGACCATATCAACATATAACAAAATGAGAATAACATATACTTATAGTAAATTTATTGACTGTACTCAATATTTTCGTTGTTATTTCTAGGTGAAACTGTTGAATTTGAAGGTGAATGTGGAAACCAGGGTGAAATTGAATTACCTGTTACTGAAATGGATGATGATGACAACTTTGAATCCTTTACTGCTGATCATGAAGGTAGAATGAATTTACCCTTATCTGATTTATTAGTTTGAAATACCATATCTATATTTTTTATTCTAAATAAATAGCAATATACATAATTTTTTAAAATGTCAATGGTATTGAATTCAGTTTGATATTAATATACAAACTTTCATTATTATTAATGACAGTGTATTTGATTTCATTGACATCTAAAATGTTTTAATTGATGGAAGTTATATTTTAAAACTATAGATTATTTGAACAATATCTTCAGTGCTGAGTATTGCAGCTGAAAATCGTATTGCAATATATTTTGCAATATATTTTTATTGTGGTATCCCACTATATGAAAACTTTTCAACATTTTGTATTTTATAAAAGGATTAGAAATAAACAAAAACGCATGTGAAGTAACAACTGGGCTTTATTTTATTTAATACTTCAAATAGAATTATTGGTGTCATTGTCCTAATAGGTCTATTTAGCCAACAGCAATCATCTCAATTTCTGCTTCTGATGTGACTTTCAGTACAAAAAGGAGGACAAAATTAAACAGATTTTGACAATTGAAAAACAAAGTATTTATAGTGCTATATTTAACCCATTTTTGTTATAAATTTGTTTTATTTTATATTTGACAACTCTAAATTATTTTAGTTGTTGGTAGTCCAAACATTACAACCAATATAGATATAAAACAACCAGAGATGCCAGCCCTACCTACACCTGCTGCACCTACACCTACGCAGTTATCACCCCTAACAACACCGGTACATCAGCCAATTGTTGATCCTATGTCGACATATAACCAGGGTTTACCGTTTGTTACTGAAAGACAGACGTCACAAACTTTACAACATCAAACATCAGGAGAACATTCCACTTCTGCTCCTACAAGTCCATTCCATCAGTTCCAGGTTGGTATTCCATGATTTTTGTTGATATTCCTTTTCAGACGCACCTCAATTTATATGATATTTGTGGTAGGTGTCATGGAATGGACAGAATATAATTTATCTTTCTAACTAAAACACCTGAAACTACTTTGCTATTAAGATTTTGATATATCCCCATCTAGAAAGTTACTATATATGGTCTTGATTTATCCATTTTGTTAATGGATTCATCCTTGTGATCTTTGGGTGGTTGGATGGCCGAATGGTTAGTGCATGTGCATTGTATCATAAGGTCTGTAATTGAGTCAACGGGCGTGGTTTCGATTCCCTGGTTGTACGTGACAAGGAGTATGGTTGCCTGTCCAACCTCGTACTCCGGTTTCCTCCCACTGCTAAAGACCCCTGCCTGCGCGCATGTGAATTATTGAAATAAAATTGACCCATTTGTTAGTCTAGAAATGACCTAGTTTGTGTCAAGTGGATGTTAAACTCTCTCTCTCCCTCTCTCCTGATCTTTTATTTGTACATACTTAAAATGGAACTTGGAAATGATATTATTTAATACTAATAGATTTAATCAAAGTAATGGAAATGTAATTAATTACATTTCAATAATCATGTAATTTCAATTACTTTTCAATTACATATTAATATTTCCAACTATGACTAGCCTCAAATTTTAGCACCAAAGAAGTCAATTAAGTATATCTTACACAAATCAAAAATATTGGAAAATCTATGATAGTGAGATTTCAAAGGTACTTTATGGCAGAAAAATAGGTTATTTTTATATGCCCACATTTTCATATGGACGCCTGTGTATTCGTTTACATTTTGTTTATCTGTTTATTTTTATCTGTTTTTAACGAAACTTGAAATATAGGTGTTTCTCCTAAAGATCTCAATTCCTGTCGAAATTGGTATGTATCGGACCGTAACTACATGAATTATGGCCTCTGATTGTACGAAAAATTACGTTTTTAGCTTGTGGACACCGTAGAGGTCACAATTTTTACCTGATTTTGATGAAACTTGATATGTATGTTCACACATATCGTACCGTATCTTCCTGGTTTGTGGCCCCCGATTGTACGAAAAATCACATTTTTAGCTTGTAATCCGTCTATAAGTTACAATTTTTATCCGATTTGAAAAAAGGTTTCAATATACCACCGTTACACCAAAATGAGGGTTGTGAAAATCGGACCAAAACTTCCAGACAAAATGGCTGCTCTTCGAACGCAAATAGTGTAAAGGTATGTTATATCAAGGTTGTGAACCCTCAAGAGATTTTGATGAAACTTTAAATATATGTTTATATCACAAAAATCGCGGTTACTTTCGATAATCCCGCATTTTGGAACGTAACTTCCTGGATTATGGCCCCTGATTGTTCGAAAAATCATGATTTTAGCTTGTTGGACCCTCTAGAAGTCACAATTTGGATTCAATTTTAAAAAACGTTGAAATATATCATCATTACACCTCAATGAAGGTTGATTTTGTATTTCATAAAAATTTAACTGAAACTTGTACGCAAATAGTGTAAAAGTATGTAATACCAAGGTTGTGGACCCTCTAGAAGTCACAATTTTTATTGGATTTGGATGAAACTTGAAATATATGTTTATATCATAAAAATCTTGGTTCCTTTCGATATTGATGCACATCGGGGCATAACTTGTTGGTATGTTTTTGTTAAGCTTGTTCTCTGTCCATATCTTGCAAAATTGTGGGCATATCTTGCCTGGTAACCGCTGGTTTTAACGTTTGTAAAAACGGTTTTTGTTTTGATAGTCATAGAGTAATGGGTAATGATAATTAATTACTTTCAATGTAATGGATAATGGTAATTAATTACATTTACATTGCTAAAAAATGAGGAAGTAATTGTAATGATTACATTTAAAAAGTGATAGTAATGTAATTAATTACATTGGAAATATAATCAGATATTGTTTAAACTAAACTTTAATTATTGGCAAATGACAAAATGAGGTTTTAAAATTGTATACATTACATTACAGAAAATAACCATTTTATTTTAGACCCCTCCTGTGCCATCTGTCTTTGATAACTTTGGTGATTCCAACCAAATCGAGGATCCATTTACTGCCAGTCTTTGTATGAGTGACAGTGATAGACGCCACGATGCTTGGATTCCTTCAGATGCAACACGTCACATTCTGATAACCATAGCAACCAGTATGCCAGGAAACTATACCCCAGCAGTAGAACACCTATGCTCACCAACAGTTCTTATAACAGAACCTCAAGTAGGTAAACTTTAATTTGAAATATGATACCAATATTGAATCATTTCCAGTAAGCAATTTGGAAATATTGAAGATCAAGAGTTTCTAAAGTGTAATTATTTCTTCTTAGACTTGCATCACAACATACAGTGAAGGCTCTGCCTTCATTCACAAAGATGCTTGTGGGTATATTTATTTTGCCTGGCAATGGTATGTTTGTTTCGTAATAGATTAATAATATAAGAATTAGATTTGTTTTGTTTTTTTAAGTGAAATTAAAAATATATATGTTGTATTAACAGGGAGATCCAGTAAGGGATTTAGTTTGTAGGTATATGGGAGAACAAGAAGCTGTAAAAAGACATGTATTAACTGCTGATTCTGTTAGTCGAGATGAAAAAGGACTGGCTACTCTAGTGGTATGTGATCTAAAAAATATTTTATACTATAAATACAAAGAGTTGACTCTGGAGGGCATACCATTTTTTAGTGTATATGCTGGAATTAATAAGTCGATTTTACTGTGAAATTCATGTTTGTATATGAGCAAGAAAATAAGTTAAACATCTCAGATAAGTGTTTTAATAAATTTATGCAATTCTGTAACATAACAAATAAAACACAGAGTTTTATCTGATCAATTCTTTTTTAAATGAAATATGAATATGACTGCTTTAATGCTATAGCTATACAATAATCAACATTTCAATATGCTTTTATGTCTCCTCTCCCAGTTCAGGTTCAATCAGAACTTTTTAAAATTAATTACAGGAAGCTGGTTGTTTGAGAGCAGCGGTAGATTTAACAGGTTATCTTCTAACTGATGCCGGGCAAGGTGTTAATGATACAGGCAAAATAATATGTCATTCACCTAAAACACTACAGGTAATATATCATTCTCTTAAAACACTTTAGGTATAATACATCCTTCTCCCAAACACAACAGTTGATATCATTCTCCTAAAAAACACCATGAGTAATATATACTATTCTCCTAAAACACTACAAGTGATATAATATATCATTCTCCTAAAACACCACAAGTCATATAATATTAAATATATCATCCTCCTAAAACACTTCGGCTATAACATATCTTTCTCCTAAAACACTATAGATTTAATATATCATTCTTCTAAAACACTACAGGTATAATTCTCCTGAAACATTTCATGTAAAATATATCATTCTCCTAAAGTGTGACTCATGTCATCCCTGCGACTTGGGTTAGATGCAATTGGGTGCATCTGAATGCAACCAGTTTTGAGCGAACTTTTGAGGCATTCGGTGTATTTCGACATAAATAGGGCTTAAAACAGTACAGGTGGTATAATACTTAATTCTCCAATATATTTCTTCTTGTACATATGTCTTTGTTTGTAGCTATGGTTTTGTCGTTTTGCTCTGTTGATGAGATTAAGACTGTATGAACCATTAGATTCTGAGATGAGAGCTTTTAACTCCATGGATTCTCCAGATTTATATTTTGAATTTTATCCACAAGTTTATCCTGGTAGAAGAGGTATGCATAGATCATATACATATTTGTTGAAAAATGTGTTAACAGACATATATAAATAGTTCTCAACAGAGAAAATACTTATGCTAAAAATTGAATAACTACGGCCTCGATGTTTAAACCTGTTAACTCATGAAAGCCGTGCTATAAATATAACTTATCAGATGCAATATGTATTTTATGGTATGTGATATCCTTAAGATATAAAATGTTAAATGGCCCCATTAAACTACATATTATATAATTTAATATAAACCATGTTCTGTGTAACTGTTGTCAGTAATGAAGGATGGAGGACCAGGCAAAGATAGCGCCTGTTCGTTTGAATGGGACAAAAATAGACGTCCTGTGTGCACATAAAGGAACCCTTGACAGTTTCCTCATAGCACACAGTATGGCAAATGCATCTTCATTAGCCCAGTAGGGGCAGAAAACTAACACGTTAAATCTCATTTCATTCATTCATTCTATTCTAACGGATTCCCATTTTAAAATTTACTTGAATGGTTGAAATTTTAGGATCAATGGTGTCATTTGGTTTAAGAATACTTCATGCAGAGTTACCACATTTTATGGGTCGACATCAGGAATCACTTGATAAATTATATTACATTTTAGCTGTTACGTCTAAGGTATGTCTCTTCACTTTTAACTGTATTTATGTGTGTAATTGTAAAATGTTAGTTTTTGGAAAACCTAAGATTTATTATCATCAAACTGAACTATTTAAATCACCCACTTCCTTACCAGCTCATAATTATTATTAAGTTATATTTATTTATTTATAGATTGTGAAGAATTTAGAAGCAGGTCTATCAGAAGATGGCGCTGGTATTGAATTAAAACCAGAAAGTCGAGCAGGTAATTACAAGAGTATGGTAAATGCTGATTTTGTATGAGGAAGAAGATCCTGTGGCTACACAAAAAAAACAATATTTATATCCCATCAGGGGAGGGGATTCTCTCCAAGAAATATTGGGCTGTGTGGAACATAAGAGTCAATTTGTTGCATAGTTGATCCACAGTATAAGTTTGACTCTGGTTGAGCAATATGATGATAAAGTATAATGAAGATCAGAATCTGTCAGTAGCATTGAAAATCACATTGAAACCATACAATATTTTTCATTTGAGTGTGGATGCAAAATCTCTAAACTCATGATGCAAAGCTAGTCATTAAGCCCCTGGGTAAATTTTGGAAACATGAGTTATTGAGTACATAAAGCAAAGTATAAAGCTGACACACTAACCAGAAGGTTCCAGGTTCGATCCTGGTGTTGGCAGATAATGTTTCTTGATATCTTTCAAATTTCCTTCAGTCCTTTGTATGGAACGAATAACCAAGGTCCCATGTACATGTTGGTGTAAGCATAAAAGAAACCTTGGCATTGCAATTCAACAAAGAGTAGGCGGAAATGCAGTTGTCCGGGAAAAATTTCCCGGATTGCACTCTGCAAGGCATATGCCGTCTTTCTTCACCCAGTTGATGCAGAAAAGTAGAACATTAAACCCCATTTATCTCATCTTGCAATCCAAAAGTGTGAATTGTATACAGCACTACTTTCCAGCCAATCTTTTTAACCATCCGAGTGTTTTATTTTCTCACTATGTCCCTTTATTTTCAGTTTCTCTAAAGTTATGGTCTAACCGTGAAACTCAAGTCCAATATAAAATAGCTTCAGTTTTACTCTCAATGAAGGTAATATATTCATTTTAATTTCAATACAGTATAGCACATAGAAACATGTAATCATTAATTATTAAGGTTGGGTTATGAAATTGTTTTTCAAGTTTGTATCAATTGACAATTTCTTTTTTGTGTTAGTTTCACAAAAGCCAAAATTTATTCTATCTATTGTCTTTATTGAATAAAAATAACTAACAAGTTAAATTAAAGCACAGACTTATTTTAGTATGTAGTTTTGCTTTATACATGTGTGACTATTTATAACACATCAAAAGTTGTTTTTAGATTTTATCTTATATTTATTGATTTATAGGAGAATACGTGATCATATGTTCACTATTTAAGTACTTTTGTCAATAAACAATATTGTTTAAATCTATTCAGTGTTTTTAAAGATACTTTCCCAGAAAAGTATTTTTAGGTTTTTTATATAGCCTTATATACCTACAGGATTATAAAGCCGCTATTAGTATATCTTTAAATAAATATTATATTTACAGGATTATGAAGCTGCTATTAGTATATTTGAAATGTTAGCAGAAAAAGAAACCGAGAACAAGATAAATCTGATGAGTGGAATTGGTAGAATATATTTACAGGTATAATTCAAATATAGATTATCTTTTATAATAGTTGGGATTTTTAAAAAAATTACGAAAATTGCAGAGATATACTAATCCTAAAGTCCAATGTTAAGCATGCATTATGCAAGAGCTAAATCTGCCTATTGCAGGTCTTTTTTTTAGGCCTGAATGTTATCTGAATTATTAATTAGATATTAATTAACTTATTTAGACCGTAATCAACTCTCGATGTCATCGATAGCCTGCGATATTTACTGAATTAGAATCCGATTTGCTGCTCAACTTTCATTCATGATTATATCCAAAAAATGGTTGATCAAGACTGTCTTTTATCATACTGACTTTCTTAATGATGATCGAGGCTAAGCTGAAAACTCAGTCACTAAATTCTCAATTCAGAGTGGATCAATTTGACTGAAATATTCAGCAAATTACCTTTATATTATCTAGTTTTTATCCATTATAGTGAGAACTGCCAGCTCTTTATCTGATCTCCCATAATGTATCTAAGTATTGACTGGCATGTACAAGTTAATGTTTAAAAAAAAAATATGTTTTTTTAATAAGTCAAGTATTGATTGGTTTACAGATGGGGAATATCAGTAAAGCAACAGATGCCTTTAAACAAGTAGAAAATGAAACAACAAAAGGAGGAAATGCTGCTATGAATTCAATAAATAAGTAGGTCATTTGAAAACATCAAGAATAATGAATTTTTAATTCCTTCAGATTCAATTAACTCTTTATTCTGGTCACAATTTTTATTTGATTTTAAAAACCGTTCAAGTATATCACTGTTACACCCTAATGATGGTCACAATTAATTTTTATTTGATTTTAAAAACTGTTCAAGTATATCACTGTTACACCCTAATGATGGTCACAATTTTCATTTGATTTCACAAAACTTTCATATATATCACTGTTACAACATTATAGTATATGTTGTGCATCATATATGGTGCCAATTTACACTTGTTGCATCACGCGCATGTGTAAAGATTGTCATTGGTTACACGTCTGCATTGAACATGCAGTTGGAATAAAGCCGCCATCATTAAAACACCATGTGCTTTTCTTAGTCTGTATTATGGGGTATTTCGGGTATTTACAAGTGATGTAATGCTATGCCAAGGTTGTTTTTATCCAGTTTTGATGAAACTGAAAACATATGTTTATCTCACAAAGATCTTGGTTCCTGTCGATATTCGTATGTATCGGACGGTAACATCTTGGGATTATGGTCCCTGAATTTGTGAAAAATCACGTTTTTAGCTTGTGGACACTCTAGAGGTCACAATTTTTATCCGATTTTGATGGACCTTAAAACATATGTTTAAATCTCACAAAGATCTCGGTCTCTTTCATTATTGACTCATGTCGAACAGTAACATCCTGAATTATGGCCCAAGATTGTATGCAAAAACACGTTTTTAGCTAGTTCTCTGTCCACCTCTTGCAAAATTTGGGCTTATCTTGTATAGCAACCGATTGTTTTTACAATTGTTCATTTTTGTAAGAATGACATGATAATTGTAACAATCGCTGATCACAAAGACTTAAGCAAGTGTATAACCATGGTTTTATTTACAAGAACATATCTGAGACTGCTCCTTTAAATTTAAATATATTTTTTTATTACAGGGGGTTTCTTGCAATGTGTGTAAATAATTTTTCTGATGCTTATGAACATTTTAAATCAGCTGTAAATTTAGAACCAAGTAATACTTGTGTAAGTTGTAAACTATATTCATTAATCCAGCCTTAACTTTTTATCATTTACACTGGTATTATATTTTTATCCAAAAGAAATTAATTAATATGGGCTCACCAGCTACAGCTATTAAAGATTTTAATAGGCCAATTGATAGAACAATTAACCCGTTGCTATGGTATGATAAATCAATCTAGTTTTGCCAAAGAATTCATTAATACTTGTTGATTAAGAAGTCAATCCACCGTCTAGTAATCCTTAACATACCTTTATAACACTAGGCCATGATCACATCCCAATTCAAGTGACTAGCACCATTACCATGAATATACAAACTTGCTGATTATTCATTACATGTATATTAACAAGTAGTCAATTGATCGCCAAAATCATTTTCCAAAGTTCAACATATTGAGATTTATGACTTAATAAAATGCAAACAAGTTATGGGTCTATCAGCCCAAATAACTTTATCCCAAATTCTGAGTTTACTGGATTGTGAGAATAAGATCCAATTATTATTTTATGATTTCAGGCTGTCAACAATATGGCTGTATGTTCTTTGTATATGTGTCGATTAAAAGATGCATTAAATACTCTAGAAGCTCTGGTACATAAAGATCCTGGTCATAATTTACATGAAGGTGTTTTATTTAATCTTTGTACTTTATATGAATTAGAATCATCCAGAGCTTTACATAAGAAACAAGCAGTATTAGATATGGTAAATAAACATAAAGGGGATGGCTTTCCTGTTGTATGTTTGAAGATGTCTTGATGTGAAAATATTGTTTGAACATTGATATGGCTAAAATTTATGATTCATCATACTGTAGGACTAATGTAATGGCAAAGTAAAATATAAGTTTATTGTGATATTTGAAATAGTTTGCTACTCCATAAAAACAATATACTGTACAGTAGAATCTGTATTCAGCAGCCACTCAAGTGAATTTCATGACTGACCTCTTAATGGGAGTGACCTCTTTTTATAAAATCTCAGTCTTTGTAAGTGCTGATATTAAGTACATTTTTACGCATTGATACATCCAAAGCAAACATCGATGCATGCATCGGTAAATCTGGATGTCCCCCGAAACTGGCTATTGGGATGAAAATTCTTCGACTCAAATCACCAATATCAATTCTATAAACATATCATTTTGTACCCACATTAATACTAGTGCCTATCTTTATTATGTATTCAATAATATTTATCCCTTTTGTGAAGAAAATTCATGAATGATTTTTTTATTATATCAAAATAGCACATGTCAAAAAAAACTATCACAGAATATTCCAAGTGATTTTCAGGGAATGTAGCTCTGTAGTATCATATATGGGGTACTACTTGTTTAAGCAACACGGCAGCAATAGTTACTAGATGATCGTAACAAAATTTAGCTTTGACACTACAACAGTGGAGTAGGAATGGCTGCTCGTACAAATTCTACTGTACCCACAATACAGTAATTATACATTAAATAAAGTGATAAAAACTATCAAGACTTGATTGCGGACCAGCCAAACCATTTTTCTTCAAACTTTCTCCCAGTTAATAACTCGGCCTTTAAAGAAAATACATAATATAATATATTTTAGAATCAATCATCTCATCAAGCAAACTGAATGTTTTATAATATGGTAAACAAATTAGTCTTGGTCCCTCCAGTTCCTATTTTCTCAGAGGAATGGAGTTTAGCATTCTACACAGAAGAATTTTGCATGGACAAATAAATCATAAAACATACAGAAATCTCCCTATCGCCTTTCACAATTAATTAACCTGTTTTTTTTCCAAGTCCAATATTCAATTTCACAAACCTGTTCACAATATAATTATCATTTCACTGTATACGGTACAAACATAAATTTGGTCTAATAAATTTAAATGGTGTCAAACTACCAAGAAGTTGTATTTAACTTTCCACTTTTTGTTATAGCATGCATATTATGTTATTGTGATTTACTGACTATGTTGTGCAATATTTTGTATATTTGAAGTACATGTATGTATAAAGTAAAATAAATATATAAACTTACACATGTTTGTGATGATGTATCATTGTCTTCTGAATCATCTTGTTTTATCTCAAACATCCACTATAGAAATGTAAATAAATCTCTCATAAACACTAGAATCAACTGGTATTAAAATGTTTGTTTAGTATAAGGGGGATGAATGACCGCCACCTGATTGAATTATTGCTAATTGTAAAAAATCTTTTTATGTTTACCAATCTGATAACATACTGAAATGGTTACATCTGTTCATTAAATAAATGATCCATATTAATTTTACGGTGTTGGGTGTTTTACATCCACTCCCACAGATGTGATATTAAGTATATGTATTACTAACTGCTTTTATAGTTGTTATAGTCTCTTCATTTACTCCTAGTTTATCTAAATCTACTTCTATCTGTAAAAGATTGGTAGTCATATGTTAATTATAGACAATGTAAAGGAGGTGACTGAATTTTGAAATTTATTTACAGGAACATTAATAACATACCTGATCTAATATTTTGGAATTTTTCTTTTTAACAATATCACATGACTGATTATGCAGTGCTCTTCTTAATAACCTATCAAAATAATAATCTAATAAATAAGGTACATCCTATAGACAGTGCTGCATCAACTGTCCAATACAATCACATAAAACAGATAATTCAAAATGTGAAAGTTATTGGCAGAGCTTGTTACAACAACCAGAATAATGTGAGTATCAAGGAATACAGAACTGTCAGATATGTAAACTCCCAGAGGTCATCTCTCTCACAGATTAACTTGAGTGATGCATGTTTTGGGAAGAGTAAGGATAATCTGCCCTGAGAACAATGCCTGTCATGAGTCGTGGTTGTAGTACTAGTGAAGACAGCTAAAGTTTTCTGGAGGCAACAATGCTCCATTAAAAGAAGATGCTTAAAATTTGATTAAATTTCTTTGTGAGTTAAACAGTATTGCAAACATAATGTTAATTTCAAGATTAATTATTGTGTATTGGCAAAAGAGACCTTATTCTGGGAAAAAAATAATGAATATCAGTATTCTATATAAAGTAGAAATATTATTTTTGGAGAAATAAAATGAAATGAAACGGGGTTTAACGTCATACTGTTCTGCTCCGAACTGGGCTAAGGAAGACCGGCATACGCCTTACAGTGTGCTATGAGGGAAATTTTGCCCAGACAGCGGCACTACGGCCTACTCTTTTACGTGCACACCAATGTGTACACAGGACCTCAGTTTTCCGTACTATCCGAACGACTAGACAGACTTTTGGAAAAAGCTTTGTGAAAGGATATGTGGTAATATATCCAGGATAGGTTCCTTTTATAAAATATGTGTTAGAGCAATAAAATGCAATAAATAATGATATATATTACCTAGTTCTTATTAAACAAGTAACCATCTTAGAATGCCAACTAAAACCACCATTTAACTCACATTCAACAGGAACAGATAACTCGCTTTGTTTTTTGTACAACAAAAATAATTTATACCAATGTGGAGCATAAGAAGCATCTAATCCAATTAATCTCTGTAATGTTTCAACCCGATCTGAAAAAGCCCCCAGAATTGGACAATCATCATTATTTATTTTTGTTTTGTCGAGGGAGGTTACACTGATAATTATGAAAGTACTAATTAAAAAACAAGCCAACAGCGAGGCTGATGTTACCCACCCCAGTCCCAAATTAAAACTTAGATGACACATATTATTTAATTGAACATTTATCTTTTTTGTAAAGAATCAAGCGTTCAAGACATTCACCTAATAAACACCTACACCAAGTTTGAACATTCTACCTCAATTAGAGTTATTGCGTCCCAAAAAGTGTGATTGACAGAGAGACAGACCAAGGAACCCAATTTAGTAGACCCTGGCTTTATTTGAAGGGTGGGGGACAATTACATCTATTGTATATTCAATAGATGGGTTTATTTAGGAGAGATCCAACTGGGTTGTTCCCGGCTCAGTAATATTTATCAATAACATGTGACCTAAATTAGATACTAGGTCAATTATGTAGCCTAGATCATCACAATATATAACTTATAGGAAAAGAGAGTTATCTCTCTTGTTCAGCCTAGTTGATAACCCAGGGGGCGGCATAGATCTTCCTCTTGAAACTCTTTATGGAAAGTAAAAGGTGGTTCAATTTTCCAAGTTAAAAAATTTAAATTTACAACAAAATTGTAATTCATCAAATCTAAGATTCTTCCAAAACCCTCCCAACCCAGCCCTCTTATTTTTCTTTACTCGTAATTAAACATTTTACTGCTGAGAATGTTTTTCTATATTTTCAGGCTACATATAGGCCTACTGCAAGTAGGCCTACTTGACAGGTTTCACTGTGACTAAATGGAAGTGGATACTAGAAAAGGGAATTAACTTGAGGGATTTGAACAAAATTGCTCAAGACGAGAACAAGTAGTGTCAGGTCACCCCGGTATGGCTGAAGTGAAGTGGTATGTAATGGCGTATAACAAGCAACACAATTAGAAAACTTTCCTGGCTTGATTCCCTGATTCTCAGGATCACGTCAAAGTGATTCCCTCTCACGCCTCAGGATCACTTAACTGTGTATATATGTTAATGTGTTCAAATTGGTAATTGTTGGTGTTTTAGTGTTTGGAATTTAAAATTTGGTATGCTATGAAGGCTTCAGCATTTATGGATGGACACATGGTTATGGACATGGGACACGCCAAACTAGTTTAACTGCTGTCAAACATAATAACAATTTAACTCGCTCAGCTGTGCCATATCATTGCCAATAAATTCAATTTTAATTCAAGTAATTGTTTGTTGATCTTTTCTTAAATTGTATAATAACCTGATATGTTATCTTCACCCGACATCTGTACATCTAATAATAAACTCAAACTTTGTCTCTTTAAAGACACATATTCACAACTCTCCAACTAAAAATACATAAATGGACCATTTATTAACTTTAGCAAATGACTACATGTTTATCTTAATATCTTTTTTTATATTTAAAGGCCCAACATGCCGGAATAAAGGTTAAAAACAGAATATAAGACCATATACAATTAACTGTACTTTCATTTAAATAAACAATTTGTTCAAATCATTCAATTCGAAGTTATTGGCAGTTAACATCGTTTTCTATACCACCATCTTTATCTCTAATTTAGAAGTAAAAATTGTGTCATCTATTTTCGTACAAGCCAGTCCACTATACATAATGGGCTTTTTATTCTCAGATGTGGAATAATTCATAATAACAATAATCTTCACATTAAAATACTGTTAGTGTAAAACATGGTCATAAAAAAAAGTAGGACAAATAATGTAGTGCAAAAATAAGAAAACTGAAACTTAATGTATACTATGAAATGATAAACTGTGCAACTTTGTGCATTACAATGTAGGCATATCAAAAATTACATCTTACTAGTTGCATAGCAATTTGTAGACCATCATGGTAACAGTTTAGTAGTATATAACATCTGGCCATAGACTCCATTATATCTCTCCAAACTGGTGTGTGATGATTAGGTAGATGATCTATATCAATGAGATCAACCAGGATTATTGTTTGCATGTCGATTAATTTTTAATTTGTCACGTACAAGCGGGGAATCGCACCACGCCACTTGACTCATGACAGACCGTCTGATCCAATGCACACGCGTTAACCATTCGACCACCCAACCTCCCATCCAAGTACAAATGTCACCATAAGTTTTGTGAATATAGCCCAGTTCATTCTGACATGTTTTAAAGTTTATGTGGAATCTAACACCCAAGTTTCAGTTTTATTATAGAGAAAGAGAAATAGGGTTTAACATTCACTCAACACAAACTAGGTCATTTCAGTACTAACATATGGGTCAATTTTATTTCAATAATTCGCTTGTGCGTAGCAGTCTTTAGCAGTGGGAGGACCCAGAATAAAAGCCACGAAGTTGGACAGGCAAACCTACTCCTTGTCACGTACAAGCAGGGAATTGAAACCACACCACTTGACTCAATGAGAGAACTTATGATGCAATTTGCATGCATTAACCATTCGGTCACCCCCCCCCCCCCTTCCCTATTTTTATTATAAGGAAAGATTTTCCATACCAAGACATATCTTGTATTTGTCAATTGCCTCTGGATAGTTTTTGTTATAAAATGAATTATCACCACCAAATTTATAAACTTCAGCTTTATCAGATGAGTTTTCTACTTCTTCACCATCATCAAACCACTATAATGGAGAAAACAAATTTGTAATAATTTTAGACAAAAACAATCCAAAAAACTTGCATATAGGCGTATGCAAGATTTTTGCAGGTATTCTGAATTTGTGTTTTGATATTATACATTGCTTGAAAGCTTAATACCATTCCAAAGAGATTCTTCTAAAGACTTGAATGCTGAAAGCTGTGTCCAAAACAACACCATCTATTAATATTGCAGGAGGCGAAAAGCTTAAAATTGACTATTGAGCTTAGCTTTAGATAGATAAGTAATAGAAAAGTCAGAAATACATTTTTTGAAATGTGAATGATTCGGCTTTCGAAAAATATAAAATATAATGCATGTCAAGGTTGAAAACTTGAAATCTGTGTAAAAAATCCTAGAAACCCCTTTGAAATATAGTTTGAAAACAAAAATTGGTTGAAAAAAATGACAAAAGACTGGGCCTTAACTTATTGCTGACTCTCCCGTGGACATCTACCATCATAATAGCCATTAGAAGCCTAGACACAAGTCAAACACTTCGGTCATACAAATTTATAGACAGTTGATGGAAATAATTACACGCATCCACACATGAATCGCATATTAGTATAAATCCACAAGAAGACCCATCAGTTTTGAGGAGCGAAAGATTTGTTGCATTTATAATTATTTCTTTTGCTTCTCCCCACAGTAGAGGTGTCCGTGTCATGATCAGTTTTAAAGTTAAAGAGATAAGATAATTAAGACAGTTTGGTGTACAGTTTGCGGTTTGAAGTTAGACCAATCAAATTAATTACCATACCTAATGAATGATTATCGGTATGTTTAATGTCCCCTGCCTTTCGAAGAAAGCAGGGGACTATTAAAATGGGTTCGTCCGTCTGTCTGTCTGTCCATCCTTCTGTCTGTCCGTCCGTCTGTCCGTCACACTTTTTGGGACACAATAACTCGCCTTCTAATTGACCTAGAATGTTCAAACTTGGTGTAGGTGTTTATTAGGTCAATGCCTTGATGGAGTGTGAAGATAAGCATTTTCTGCTTAGGGTAAGCAGAGATAAGCAATTTGATTGGTTGATGCTTTGGGACACGATAACTTTAGTTCCAATTAAATGAGAGTGATGAAACTTGGTGTACAGTTTCATTACATCAATATCTTGACTAAGTTCGATGATGAGCATTTTCTGCTCAGGGTAAGCAGAGCAATAAGCAATTTGATTGGCCGAGACTTTGGAACAAAATAACTCTCCTTCTAATTAAGCTTGGATGTTCAAACTTGGTGTAGGGGTTTATGAGGTCAGTGCCTTGATGGAGTGCGAAGATCAGCATTTTCTGCTTAGGGTAAGCAGAGATAAGCAATTTGATTGGTTGATGCTTTGGAACACGATAACTTTAGTTCTAATTAAGTGAGAGTGATGAAACTTGGTGTATAGTTTCATTACATCAATACCTTGACTAAGTTCGATGATGAGAATTTTCTGCTTAGGCTAACGAGCAATAAACATTTTGATTGGTCAAGACTTTGGAACATAACAACTCTTCTTCTAATTGAGGTAGAATGTTTAAACTTGATGTAGATGTTCGTCTTGACTGAGTTCAATGATTAACATATCGAGCTAAAGCTAAGCAGAGATAAGCAATTTCCTGCTTTGGGACAAGATAACTTTGATTCTATCTGATAGAGAGTGATGAAACTTAGTGTATAGTTGATAATCAGTTTGATTGCTTGATACTTTGGAAAGAAAATAGATGTGCGATTAATTAATATGTGTCATCTATTTATTTGGGGATTTCGGCGGGGGACATCAGCCTCACTGTTGGCTTGTTATTTTAGGAACATAACGCACATTTTGATTATGAAACCTTTAGTTCACTTATGCCATAGTACTTACCAATGGATAACAAAACTTTGCGTTATATGATGTTATTGATGTTTGAATTTTGTTGTTTTGCAGAAAATCTGCATCATCAAAATCTAGGCCTAATTCCATTTTCTTGGTTATGACATCTTCACCATAACCTATGATCATAGAAGAAGAAAATTAAATGATGTATGGACTGAAGTGATGGACCAAATTTAATGAGCAAAGGATGATTGATTAGTATTTCGTTACATATCAACAGACAATCCTGCCATTATCACTGTAAAGACGTGGAACTCAACTTGTCTGCAAGCCAGCACAGCATACTCCTTATCATATGTCAATTAATTCCTCATATTTAACATAATCAATATTCTTATTATAACTATTGAACATTGCGTTTCAGCAAATTGTCGAGGTACCAAACTGTATACTCCAGCTGTTTTTAGGTCAATCTATTTGATTCTTTATCGAGAGAGAGAGATGGGGTTTAGTCAACTCTAACACAAACTAGGGCATTTCGGGACGAACAGGGTTTGATTTTTTATTTCAATAATTCGATTTGTGCATCATAAGGGTCTTTAGCTGTGAGAGGACACAAGGTTGGACAGACGACCCTACTCCTTGTCACATACAAGCGGCGAATCAAAACCACGACACTTCTGATTCAATGACCCCCACCAATTCATTATTGACTTCAGAGAAATAGACTGATCACATTCACAGTATTAATCTAGTTAGTAGTTAGCTACAAATGTTGTACCGTTAAACTGTGTACAAATAGGTTCAAACACACAATTGTCAACACATATCATTACAGTTTGTACTTAAATAAGTAATTCTATCACAAATAGAGCAGACTAAACCACTAAAATAGTTATTGAACTGTGACATTTCTTTTAATGTAAGCCGCCATGACACCAGCCAGATGAAATCTCACCAAATTTCGGTTTCATCAAATCATTTAATTATGCGGTAAGACTTCACCTTTATTTCAATGGGAATTGGTTTATTATATCTTACTATGTGCAGTACAGTTTGGGGTCAGTTTATGTGTAAATTAAGGGGGCTATTGCCATTACTATTGGCTAGTAAACTTTTCGTAGTCATTTGACTAAAAAACTTGCGAAAAGGAACTCTGTAGGACGAGCCACTAAGTATGGCGAACATCAGGTAGTGGAACCATTTCTACTACTACTACTACTAGTAGTAGTTAGTAGTAGGTAACTGGACATTCATAAAAATAAAATAACTTCTTTTAGATATGTCATTCCCACAACTTTGCACATCACAATGATACAACATGGCGAGAAGCATCAAATTAACTTTTTAATATTTTTTGGGGCTAACTAGAGCTTGATTTTTAATTTCCAAAAATGTGGAACCTGCTTTTCTTTTTTCGTAAACAAAGGAAAGATAATTCTAAATACTTGGTGTAATTCCGGATTAACCAGTAGAACGTTCCTCTATGCTATTAATGTATGACGTACAAGACTATATCGTCTGCTTTTATAATGAGGTAACTCTGCATATTTCCTTTTCAGCAACGAAAACCGAAAAAGGTTTTGGCTGAGTTACTCAACTCGGGTTAATTTGATAATCTTTAAACTTGACCATGGACGACGAAGCTCCTGTTATTTATGGTTTGGAATTCCAGGTAACTATCGTCAAGACGTCGAATGCAGTTTGGAAAGTGAAAATTAGAAAGAAAACAGCTTTCTTTGACTTGACATGATAATATGTAACAGGCATTGCCTGAGTAGAGCGAAGCTGATTATGCACGCTACTGGATCTTGACCGATCTGGAGAATATCTGTCAGTGTTTATATCCACAATTCTAACCCTAACCCTTCAGAATAGTTTTAGCCACAATCCATCGTTGTTACAGCTTCAATTTGTACGTTTGACATGTAATTTATAAACCTAACCCTGGAGAAAGATATTCTCCAGATGACACAATGATCTAGTATTATGCGCTGCTGATTATTGTCAAATATGAAACCTTCATAATTAATTTTCTCAAGTGATACAAAAAATGTTAAATAATTTAGTTTTTCCAAATTGATTTTCATTTAGATCTAAATTGTATACATTAATTTTGTTTTTTAAAAAAGAACAAAAAAGTGCACAAGAATTATTTTCATTGACGTCAAAAATATGTGACGTCATTGATTAGACGCATCATAGAAATAGTTCTATGAGGCGCGTAATCTCGCTTGGGCGAGATTTGGTAAGTTGACATGCGCGTTGCCAGTTTTGCCCAGTGTATCCGGTCCCGGTCTGAATTTTTTTTAATCAACAGTCTGTGGGTGACAATTTCAGTTACGCTCCTGTGTTACCGGAAAAGAGCTTTGCTCAAGCACCGCGCTTCGCGCGATGCTGTAGAACTTCGCTCTATACTATGCCACTACGGGGAATATCCAATCCTCGTATTAAATTAATATGTAACAGGCATTGCCTGAGTAGAGCGAAGCTGATTATTGTCAAATATAAAACCTTCATAATTAATTTTCTCAAGTGATACAAAAAATGTTAAATAATTTTATTTTTCCAAATTGATTTTTATTTAAAGCTAAATTGTATACATTAATTTTGTTTTTAAAAAAAGAACAAAAAAGTGTGAGAATTATTTTCATTGACGTCAAAAATATGTGACGTCATTTGTTAGACGCGTCATAGAAATAGTTCTATGAGGCGCGTAATCTCGCTTGGGCGAGATTTGGTAAGTTGACATGCGCGTTGCCTGTTTTGCCCAGTGTATCCGGTTCCGGTCTGAATTTTTTTTTAATCACAGTCTGTGGGTGACAATTTCAGTTATGCTCCTGTGTTACCGGAAAAGAGCTTTGCTCAAGCACCGCGCTTCGCACGATGCTTTAGAGCTTCGCTCTATATTAATCATTATTTTTCATGTAGGATTGTAGGCCTATAAATTTATGAATGAAAATGGGGTTTAAGTTTTAACGTCCTTAAATTCTGCTCCACCAGCGATAATGAACACAGGCATATGTCTTGCAGTGTGCTACACAGGTGAAATTATTCTGTCCGGACAGCAATTCACCAATTGAAACCCAACTGCTTGTCAAGACAAACAGGCAAGGAGGGCTAGCTCTTTCACAGACCTCGTTTTTTTCTTCCCATGTGAACGACGATAGGCCCTATAGATGTTCTAATTTGTAATTTCTTTTTTATTTTCAAATTTTTTGATTTTCGTTTTCTCCTACCTATTTGATGTCATTAAAAATAATACCCTGTGATAGAGTCGGAATAATCCAGCCACTGATAGCTTCCATTCACTGATAGGTAACAGAGATGAATGAAGTCAGTAATGGCAGTTATATTATGTATCACGGTCGACCAATTTGGACCCACATGAAAAATAAATGCTTAGACCATAAAACATTTAGATATATTTTCCTTTAATACAGACTGCAGTGATTTAATTTTAACAGCTGATTAAAGCTATATAGTCATTTGTCTAAATTGACACCCTTCCATGTGCTGCATTTAGTTTTCTATAATTTCAGGCTAGATCTTTAGCAGCTCAAGTAGCAGAAACTGATCATATTAGATTTTTAGTTGGTACACAATCACTGCGGGCAGAAAATCAGGTATGATAAAAATTCTGTTACACCCATTACTATTAGTACCGGTAGTAAAAATAATACATTAACCAAATTCAACAATTTATGTTTTTGAAAATATGCCTAAAGAAAGATGATAATATTGCTACTTGAATAATATAGCAGTTCACCTCAATCTGATTTGAAATTGACACCAAATAATTTTGTACTGTTTGACAACAAATTCTGGGGTAGAGCTTCACTAACAGGCTGATTAATCTCTTGATAACCCATTTTAATTGAAGTTTACATACACATTTTTTTGTCAGGTTCACCACATAGATTTTGATGATGAGAATAATTTGATAAACAAAAACCTATATTTACATAGAGAAGGAGAAATATGGCACATGAGTGCTTCAACATTTGATAAATCTCTTGTAACTACATGTTATAACAAAAGTAAGTATACAAAACATTAGGCCCTACAGGTGACGATATCTTATGCTTATTGTAGTTTAAATATAAAATAAAGACCGGTGTAGGATAATGACAATCACAGTGTCATTTCATACGACAGTGTCTAATGTCCAAGATAGTGATTTTAAATCCCATCTTGTTCAATTAATACTCTCAAAAATAATTCTTCATTTGTTTTGACGTGACAAGGAGTAGGGTCGCCTGTCCAACCTCGTGGGTTTTCTCCAGGTCCTCCGGTTTCCTCCCACTGCTAAAGACTCCTACACGCAAGCGAATGATTAAAATAAAATTGAACCATGCGTTAGTCCCGAAATGACCTAGTTTGTGTTGAGTGGATGTTAAACCCCATTTCTCTCTCTCTCATTTGTTTTGCTTATTGGAGGGGGAGCGGACTTTAATATTCTAATATTTGTAAATCTCTTTTATAACCCATTTATTTTCTCAAAAATGAGGTATCTGTATTGTTTTTGTTAAATTAAAATCTTTAACTCTTTTAATTGGTTAACTTGATTCATGGATTTGTTTGTTTAATCTTTTATAGCAAGCGATTCCAAATCAGAAATCTGTGGAGCTGTATGGAAATTACCAGGTGATTTTGATGATGCAGTGCATGATGATCAAACTACATCACATCAACCACTTGAACTTGTTTGTCATTTAAATAAAGATGATTGTGGTGATTTAAAGAGGTAGGCCTACATAGTTATATTTCACATGAACTTGACAAAAAATTTAAAGCTATGTATATGTTGATTATTCATGGATGAATTCATTGAGGAGACACCTTCTAGCACATACCTTAAATTTCATAAAAAGGAATAATATATGTGCCACTTAAAATTTTATCAGTTCGTATTCACAGATACTGATAGGTTAAGACATAAGTGAGATAGTATTGATTGCATTAGAAACAAAGTATGTATTATGTGGGCGATGTGTTTGAAATGGTTAAGAAAATATGTATACTTCAAAAGTATATAAAATATTAACTTTGAACATGATGATTATCCTTTGTTTACTTTCAGTGTTTTGTGGCAGCCAACAGGTGAATCTCATAATCTGGTTGGCTTGACAGATAGTCACATATTACAGTGGAGTTTAGATACAGAATCATTATCAGCCAAAGTATTTATAATATTTACATCTTTATCTATAAGAAAACCAAATTGTGTACTCATTAAAAAAAAAAAAAGACAGCCGCTGTGTCAAGGGGGATAATTTGCTGTTTCACCAATTATCTCCCTTGACACAGCTATGGGGATACTTGACTGAATGTTCCGGAACTGAATTCTCTTAATTCCAAACATGGTGTTGATCAAGTGAAAAGGATGATTTGGGGATACAATACATGTGTCAACCACATAAGAAAATATCTAAACCATCCATGACTGCGGAATCATATTTGTTGTGTTTAAATATGTTTTGATTCTACTCACATCATCTGAGTTGTCGGGACAGGTAGAACTGTTACAGGACTGAATTCTGTGTCACTCGATTGTAATTCTGTCAGTTCAGAATGCCGGACTGACAATAGAGTATCCTCGATATGTTTAATGAGCTCAAGTCTTTGAAGGTCTTTTGATGGATTGAAGAATCCCTTGCAAACTACAATATTGAGAAAATTGAATCTTTTAAAGGACTGCCAATCCAAAAATGGTCCAATTCCAATCAATATTTACAAGGATATGATAAATTTGGCATCCTCTGCAGTCAATGCAAATGGGATATAGTCATAAGCCAAAAGAATCTATGCACACTACAAAATTGGAAAGTTGAAAATACTTTTGTTGTTACTCAATAAGTTTTTGCCTGTAGAATGTATTGACAGTGGCTTCAGGCTTTGCTAATTAACATTTCTTTATTTTAGACTATTAATACAACACCTATAGCAGGTAAAGCCCAACCGAAATTAACATGTGGTCGATGGAATCCTCATCATAATTGTGCTCAGATTGCTACAGCTAATGACACAACAATACGAGGCTGGGATCTTAGATCTATGGAGTAAGTAAAAGTCCAGTTTATAATTTTGTTATTTATTTATTTACCCGTTTCTTTCTTGAAGACCTGAATCCACTTTAATTAAAGAGAAATTAAATCAATATTGTTGAAGTAATATTGAAAATAAACTTAGTAGACTCACTTACATACCAAAGTTGCAAATATCCTGACATGTTTAGAGTAATGTACTTTGTGCAAGCATTCCTTGAAAACTATGAATTACACCACTTAATAAACCACAGCTGATAAATTGATAGTTAAAACAGCAATTGTTCCAAATTTTGCATACAATCTTATTTGAACACCCCTGATATAGTCAAATCACATCAAAACCAACATTGTTTTGGGGTTTTTTACCAATAGACCAAAACCTGCTATGTGCCTATGCCCACCTAGCATGCTTAACACATGTGCACTGTATCGTAAGGTCTGTCATTGAGTCAATTGGCGTGGTTTCGACTCCCCGGTTGTACGTGACAACCTCCCACTGCTAAAGACCCCTGTGCGCAAGCAAATTATTGAACTAAATTGAACCATGTGTTAGTCCCGAAATGACCTAGTTTGTTTCGAGTGGACGTTAAACCCCTTTTTCTCTCTCTCCACCTAGCTTACATTTTTTTTGTTTTTCTTGAACATTATATATTACTTCACGGGTTGTTATTCTTATTAGTTGTCCCCCGCCTTTCGAAGAAAGCAGGGGACTATTAAAATGGGTTCGTCCGTCTGTCTGTCTGTCCGTCACACTTTTTGGGACACAATAACTCTCTTCCTAATTGAGCTGGTGTATGTGTTTATTAGGTCAATGCCTTGATGGAGTTCGAAGATGAGCATTTTCCGCTTAGGGTAAGCAGAGATAAGCAATTTGATTGGTTGATGCTTTGGGACACGATAACTCTCTTCCTAATTGAGCTAGAATGTTCAAACTTGGTGTATGTGTTGATTAGGTCAATGCCTTGATGGAGTTCGAAGATGAGCATTTTCCGCTTAGGGTAAGCAGAGATAAGCAATTTGATTGGTTGATGCTTTGGGACACGATAACTTTTAATTGAGCTAGAATGTTCAAACTTGGTGTATGTGTTTATTAGGTCAATGCCTTGATGGAGTTCGAAGATGAGCATTTTCCGCTTAGGGTAAGCAGAGATAAGCAATTTGATTGGTTGATACTTTGGGGCACGATAACTCTCTTCCTAATTGAGCTAGAATGTTCAAACTTGGTGTATGTGTTGATTAGGTCAATGCCTTGATGGAGTTCGAAGATGAGCATTTTCCGCTTAGGGTAAGCAGAGATAAGCAATTTGATTGGTTGATGCTTTGGGACACGATAACTTTAGTTCTAATTAAGTGAGATTGATGAAACTTGGTGTATAGTTTCATTACAGTAATACCTTGACTAAGTTTGATAATTGAGCATTTTCTGCTCAGGGTAAGCAGAGCGATACGCAATTTGATTGGTCGAGACTTTGGAAAACAATAACTCTCCTACTTTGATTGTCCCCCGCCTTTCGAAGAAAGCAGGGAACTATTAAAATGGGTTCGTCCGTCTGTCTGTTTGTCTGTCTGTCCGTTCCGCTTATGGTAAGCAGAGATAAACAATTTGATTGGTTGATCTTCGAATTGAGTAAATGTTCATGCTTATTGTCCCCCGCCTTTCGAAGAAAGCAGGGAACTATTAAAATGGGTTCGTCCGTCTGTCTGTTTGTCTGTCCGTTCCGCTTAGGGTAAGCAGAGATAAACAATTTGATTGGTTGATGCTTTGGGACACTATAACTTTAGTTCTAATTAAGTAGATAAACAATTTGATTGGTTGATGCTTTGGGACACTATAACTTTAGTTCTAATTAAGTGAGAGTGATGAAACTTGGTGTATAGTTTCATTACAGTAATACCTTGACTAAGATCGATAATGAGCATTTTCTGCTCAGATTAAGCAGAGCGATAAGCAATTTGATTTGCTGAGACTTTGGAACACAATAACTCTCCTTCGAATTGAGTTAAAATGTTCAAAATTGGTGTGTATGCTTATTGTCCCCCGCCTTTCGAAGAAAGCAGGGGACTATTAAAATGGGTTCGTCCGTCGTCTGTTTGTCTGTCTGTCCGTCACACTCCTTCGAATTGAGTTAAAATGTTCAAAATTGGTGTGTATGCTTATTGTCCCCCGCCTTTCGAAGAAAGCAGGGGACTATTAAAATGGGTTCGTCCGTCTGTCTGTTTGTCTGTCTGTCCTTCACACTTTTTGGGACACAATAACTCTCCTCCCAATTGAGGTAGAAGGTTCAAACTTGGTGTAGGCCTTTATTAGGTCAATGCCTAGATGGAGTTCGAAGATGAACCTTTTCTGCGCAGGCTAAGCCGACATAAGTCATTTGATTGGTTGATGCTTTGGGACACGATAACTTTAGTTCTAATTAAGTGAGAGTGATCAAACTTGTTAGTTAGACATTAATTAACTTATCCAGACCATAATCAACTCTTTATGGCATCGGATTTCTCTGATATTAAATAGATTAGAACAGTTCAGCCATATTTTGATTTAAGCTAAAAATGAATGAACGAGACTTAGCTTCAAACAACCATTACGGTGGGTGAAATTATTGCACACGTCTTGTCAATCCTTCAAAGGCTAATATCTTCGCTCAAAATAATTTGAATGAAATTTTCGTATTATTCATTTTACATTATCTTTTATCGAACTATTATAGCAAGAATGGCTAGCTCTTTATCTAAATCTTACATAATGTATCTATAATAAAAAAAACTCCAATAGTACTCCCCTAAATTTCTTACTTTTACATAAATATCAGCATGTTGAACTATTATAAATCATTATTTTTGTCCCCCACCTTTCGAAGAAAGCAGGGGACTATTAAAATGGGTTCGTCCGTCTGTCTGTCCGTCACACTTTTTGGGACACAATAACTCTCCTTCTAATTGACCTAGAATGTTCAAACTTGGTGTAGGTGTTTAGTAGGTCAATGCCTTGATGGAATTCGAAGATGAGAATTTTCTGCTTAGGGTAAGCAGAGATAAGCAATTTGATTGGTTGATGCTTTTGGACACGATAACTTAAGTTCTAATTAAGTGAGAGTGATGAAACTTGGTGTATAGTTTCATTACATCAATACCTTGACTAAGTTCGATAATGAGCATTTTCTGCTTAATGCAAGCAGAGCGATAAGCAATTTGATTGGCTGAGACTTTGGAACACAATAACTCTCCTCCTAATTGAGCTAGAATGTTTAAACTTGGTGTAGGTGTTTTTTTGGTCAATGCCTTCATAGAGTGCAAAGATGAGCATTTTATGCATATGGTAAGTAGAGATAAGCAATTTGATTGGTTGATGCTTTGGGACACGATAACTTTAGTTCTAATTAAGTAAGAGTGATGAAACTTGGTGTATAGTTTCATTACATCAATACCTTGACTAAGTTCGATGATGAGAATTGTCTGCTTAGGCTAAGGAGCAATAAGCATTTTGATTGGTCAAGACTTTGGAACATAACAACTCTGCTTCGAATTGAGGTAGAATGTTTAAACTTGATGTAGATGTTCGTCTTGACTGAGTTCAATGATTAACATATTGAGCTAAAGCTAAACAGAGAAAAGCAATTTCCTTGGTCGATGCTTTGGGACAAGATAACTTTGATTCTATCTGATAGAGAGTGATGAAACTAAGTTGATAATCAGTTTGATTGCTCGATACTTTTGAAAAAATTAGATGTGCGATTAATTAATATGTGTCATCTATTTATTTGGGGATTTCGGCGGGGGACATCAGCCTCACTGTTGGCTTGTTTTTATTGTTTTGTGAATGCTCCTACTAGTTACAAAAGAAAAATATGCAACAACCTTTGCGGACTGCTAAGGTCCCATTTCATTGGTTGGCCACCTATATTTGTCAGATTTGCATCCAAATTTAGAGTTGCTCATCAATTTTTATACGCCCACATTTTCATGTGGACGCATTATGCCGTCGCCCCTGTCCGTCCGGACGTCCACAATTGTTTGTGGACTCTCTACAGGTCACAATTCTTATCCGATTTTGACGAAACTTGAAATATAGGTTTATCCCCAAAAGATCTCGGCTGCTTTCGATATTGGCATGTATCGGATCGAAACTTCATGGATTATGTCCCCTGATTGTACGAAAAATCACGTTTTTAGCTTGTGGACCCTATAGAGGTCACAATTTTTATCCGATTTATTTGAAACTTGAAATGTTTATAACCCAAAGATCTCGGTTCCTTTCGATATTCGCGCATATCGGACCGTAACTTCCTGAATTATGGCCCCTGATTGTACGAAAAATCGCGTTTTTAGCTTGTGGACCCTATAGAGGTCATAATTTTTATCCGATTTAAAAAAACGTATTAATATATAACCGTTACACCTTAAGGAAGGTTGAGTTCGAATTTCGTGAAAATCAGCCCAAAATTGACAGACAAAATGGCTGCCGTTCGTTCTCAAATAGCGTAAAAATATTGTATATCAAGGTTGTGGACCCTATAGAGGTCACAATTTTTATCCGATTTTGTTGAAAATTGACATGTAAGTTTATAACCCAAAGAACTTGGTTCCTTTCGATATTCGCGCATATCGGACTGTAACTTCCTGAATTATGGCCCCTGATTGTACGAAAAATCACGTTTTTAGCTTGTGGACCCTATAGAGGTCATAATTTTTATCCGATTTAAAAAAACGTATTATTATATCACTGTTACACCCTAAGGAAGGTTGAGTTCGAATTTCGTGAAAATCGGCCCAAAATTGACAGACAAAATGGACGCCGTTCGTTCTCAAATAGCGTAAAAATATGGTATATCAAGGTTGTGGACCCTATAGAGGTCACAATTTTTATCCGATTTTTTTGAAACTTGAAATGTAAGTTTATAACCCAAAGATCTTGGTTCCTTTCGATATTCGCGCATATTGAATTGTAATTTCCTGAATTATGGCCCTTGATAATCACTTTCTTGTTAGCTTGTTCTCTATCCATCTCTCGAAAATGTGGGCGTATCATGCCTGGCAGCCGCTGGTGTTATTTTCATGTAATCAAGTTTTCTATTTACAGGCAAGTGTATACAATAGAAAATGCACATGGACAGTTAGTAAGAGATATAGATTTTAATCCTAATAAACAATATTACCTGGTTAGTTGTGGTGATGATTGTCGAGTTCGTTTCTGGGATACAAGAAATGTCAGTGAGCCTTTAAAAGTTTTATCTGAACATTCTCATTGGTAAGAAATTTTAAATACATACCTTAGAGACATACATATGACAAAAACAAATATCTGTGTAAAACTTTGTACATATACTGAGATGCAATGGAAATACACCACTTTTATAAATTAATGATTGTAAATCTTATTTAATCTTGTAATTCTGAATGTAACAACATCAGATGATCACAGTAACATGTAAGAATGATCACGTCATCTCACAACAGATCATTTCTCTAAAAAGAAAGGGAATGTTAAACAAAGGATTTTATGGCGCAGACATGGGGTATAAAAAGTGGCTTTTATAAAGCCAGGTTCAGTACAACTGGTGTAATTGTGTGGAAGATGCAACAATGTGCCAAGTTTGACACCAGAACACGGAGTATGTGCCGTGTATGGCTGCTATAGGTGGACATATATTACTAATTTTTTTATTTTTTCCCCTTAAATCTTCATTTCTATCAAATGTAAATTAAAGTTGTTGTGACTTCTGGGCTGTTGTTAATTTTATTTTTTCTATAAATGTTCAGCCTACTATTATGTCAAAAGTTACATTTTAGCTGTATTATGTCTCATCAGTACTTCAAATCAAATCAGTGGTGCCTATTCATTTCATTGATTTACAATAATTTGTTTTATCTTTTTCTAATTTTGTCATCTATTATTTCAGGGTATGGGCAGTTCGCTATAATCATTTTCATGATCAATTAGTTCTAACATCTAGTAGTGATAGTCGAGTTATTCTCAATAATATTATCTCTCTTTCCTCGGAACCCTATGGGGACCTGGCAGAAAGAGATGATGAAAGTGATGATGATGATGACAGCTATACAGAAGGGTAAAATGTCCTTTTATTGCCAAGGCTCAAAATATTTTTTTTTCTAATTAAGAGAACTTGTATGCAGCTTTTATATTCAGTTATCAAGTCGGACAGTAATCCTTAATCTAGACTTTATTTTTGCTGCTTCCTTTTTGTTTCATATTTCCTGTCAATCTTTTAACTACAGTATGGTCTAACTAAATGCATTATAAATATTTAAAAATCCGTGCACAACAGCAGTACAAAAATAGACTTAGGTTGAAATGAGAGGTGGTTTATTCAACTTCATAACATTTCATCAGCTTAAAAGATCCTTTATCAAATGATAACCTGAAATGTTATGAAGATGAATAAAACCTAAGTCTGTTTTTGTACTGCTGATGGGTAGGGTTTTTAAATATCCAGTCCTTCACGTTCAAGGGGAGCGTTTGCTCCTGCTCCTCTCGATGCACGTCGGCTTTCCTTCGAAGTAGTCATTAAAGACTCCTGCAAATTAGCTAAATCGCACTCCTAAATATTGAGATTAATAAACTACTTTCAGTTTTTGTTTACTTTTAAACTGCATATATTCAAGGTATCAGGAGCTTTTTATGGCTCCCGCACAATTTTATAAACATGAAGGACTGAATATCTAGTAATGTCTACTCTCTCCACTGGCATCATCATTTGATCCAGCAGCTACACAGATCTACCAGCCTGTTTAGTCTCTGCTACTCTTTTAAGGGAGTGTTGTTGTGCCTTCTCTTGTTTCCTAAAGTCATTAGAAGTGACTCAACTAGATCATAATAAGATTTCTCATATACTCATCATGAACAAGTTTAAACTTATTTTAGGGCTCTTTATCACACAGTATTAAGACAGAGTTCTGTAGACTAGGATGTGATCAACAGGTGCGTTGTAGATAACATGAAAGGGAATAAGGATCTAAATTAAAGTAGATAACATGAAAGGGAATAAGGATCTAAATTAAAGTATCGTGAAATTATTCCTATTTACAAATTCTGAGCAAATACTTTCTGCATATCATTCTGATTTCATTTTTCATAAAAATTATATTCTTTCTTATAGACCAGTTGAAGCACCTACCGATGGAGTGATAGCCACATATGAGGAACATGAAGACAGTGTTTATGCAGTAGCCTGGTCAACAGCAGATCCGTGGGTGTTTGCTTCGTTAAGTTATGATGGACGTTTAGTAGTAAACCGAGTACCTAGAGCAGAAAAATATAAAATATTATTATGAAACAAATTTCATCATATCTTAATTTATTAGAAGAATGTGATATGGAAAGACTGATTATTTTAATTTAGTGATGGGGACAAAAGATATTTGCATTAAAATTATTACAAGTACTTTTAACTGACATTCCTTATACATCAGCTAGTTGTATTGTAGGATATAAAATTCTAAATCAGCAAGTTGTGCAATAAAATATAAATCTTAACTGAAATGTTGCATGTATATAAATTATATATATATATATTATGTATTTCACAAAAAGTAATAGAAATGGAGTTAATCATATGAGGACTGAATTAATGCAAATTAATGGCTGTGTTACCCAATAGTTTTCGGTACATCATTAACATGTTTTCTACTTTACCGATTTCTGTGATTGGTCTAAATTGCTTGACACATTCCATTCTTGGAGACCATTCGATATGTCCAGTCAACAAATATTCGTATTGGTCTTGTTTGCCTTAAATTTCAACAAAAAGCAAAACATTTTTGTATGGAAATCTAATCAGTATTTTGCTAACGGTCACTGGGTACAGAAATGGCTGCACTGTTGCACCCATATGGACTTTCGCCATTTTGTGACCACTTCATGTTTGGGTCAATCATGTGACATCAACGTCAGTCTCTTTTGAACAAATGTTGGTCATTTGCGTTGTCTGCGTTGGGTTTAAATGATCAGATCATGGGTTCATTATAGGAGTTTTTATTAGTCACATCTTGTTCTAGATTTTGTATGATTGATGACATATTAAATAAATGAAAATCCTGAATATAATTCAGTTTAATAAAATAATAATAATAACAAACCAACAGTGAGGCTGATGTCCTACGCCGAAATCCCAAAATGACACATATTAATTAATCGCACATTTATTTTTTTCAAAAGTAACAAGCAATCAAACTGATTATCAACTATACACTAGGTTTCATCACTCTCTATCAGACAGAATCAAAGTTATCTTGTCCCAAAGCATCGACCAATGAAATTGCTTAGCTCTAGCTTGAAATGTTAATCATTGACCTCAGTCAAGACATTCACCTAATGAACATCTACATCAAGTTTAAACATTCTACCTCAATTAAAAGCAGGGTTGTTAGGTTCCAAAGTCTTGAACATTCAAATTGCTTATCGCTCCTTAGCCTAAGCAGAAAATTCTTATCATCGAATTTCGTCACACCAAAGTTATCGTGCCCCAAAGCATCAACCAATCAGATTGCTTATCTCTACTTACCGTAAGCAGACAATTAGACCGGGAGCCCAGGGGGTCAACCTAGCTGAAAAGTGTACCAATTTTCTCCTATATGGTATCATTGTATGTATATCTGGTATCATCAGAATGTAAGTCTGCCGGGTTTCTGGTGGTGGGTGTGGTATTCCACACCCTAAATGCCTTGATCCCCAACTAGGCTAGATTAGCTCAAAAGTGTACCACACGAAAATCATACAGCAGTGTACCGTACATCTTCAGGTATTACAAAAACACTCTGACAGACATTTCTAGTGGTGGGGTACCCCTGACAGAGTTATGTAATTGCCAGACATTTGTAGTGGTGGAGTATCCCTGACAAGAGTTATCTAATATTTAGACCAAAGCTAGGCTAGATTAGCTGAAATCTGTACCACCTAAAACAGCTTTGGAGTTGTTCAGTACCACCCATAGGCGTACGGGGAAATTTTTGACTGGGGGGGGCGGTGGTGGTTGGTGCCCAAAAAATGTAGTTAGGTTCTTAGTATGTTACATAATAATAATAAATTCGCTGTTAAGCTGGACACATTCAAGAACACAATATTTTTTTTATACAACTTTTACAATTGTGTGCCCAAATTTTCCCAGCATTTGGTGCCCACCACAGGAGTCATGAATGACCACTGCCAGACTGTTTGTGTGGTGGGTTACCCCTAACAGACACGCCCCAAAATGCCAACTAGGCTAGCTTCGCAGACACTGTTCCCGTGTTCTAAAAAATTAGATTTTTAGCCAGGATGCGTAGGATACTAATACCTAGCACGTATGGAAGAGGCGATAAACTGCGATTGCAAGAAATTAATTTTTGGGCAAAAAACATTTTATGGGGCTAAAAATGCGTTTTTGAAAAATAAAATTGTTCCTACAACTGCAGTTTATCGCCTCTTCCATATGTGCTAGGTATTAGTATTCTACGCATCCTGGCACAATTTTTAATTTTTTGGACCACAGGAACAGTGCCGACTAATCTATCCTAGTTGGGGGTCGTGTTATTTTGTGCGTGTCTGTTAGGCACAACCCACCACACAAACTGTCTGGCAGTGGTCATTCATGATTCCTGTGGTGGTACTGAACAACTCCAAAGCTGTTTTAGGTGGTACAGATTTCAGCTAACCTATCCTAGCTTTGGTCTGGAAATTAGATAACTCTTTGTCAGGGATACTCCATCACTACAAATGTCTGGCAATTACATAGCTGTCAGGGGTACCCCACCACTAGAAATATCTGTCAGAGTGTTTTTGTAATACCTGAAGATGTACGGTACATTGCTGTGCGATTTTCATGTGGTACACTTTTGAGCTAATCTAGACTAGTTGGGGGGCATGGCATATTTTGGGCGTGGAATACCACACCCACCACCAGAAACCCGGCAGACTTACATTCTGATGATACCAGATATACATACATTGATACCATATAGGAGAAAATTGATACACTTTTCAGCTAGGTTAACCCCCTGGGCTCCTGCTCTAAATGTTTATCACCGAACTCCACCAAGGCATTCGCCTAATGAACGCCTACACCAAGTTCGAACATTCTACCTCAATTAGAAGGAGAGTTAGTGTGTTCCAAAGTCTCGACCAATCAAATTACTTAATGCTCTGCTTACCCTGAGCAGAAAATGCTCATTATCGAACTTAGCCAAGATATTGATGTGATAAAACTATGCACCAAGTTTCCTCACTCTCACTTAATTTGAACTAAAGTTATTGCGTCCCAAAGCATGAACCAATCAAATTGCTTATCTCTGCTTACCCTAAGCAAAAAGTTCTCATCTTCGAACTCCATCATGACATTTACCTAATAAACATGTACGCCAAGTGTGAAACATTCAAGCTAAATTAGAATGAGAGTTATTGTGTTCCAAAGTCTCGACCAATCAAATTGCTTATCGCTCTACTTACCCTGAGTAGAAAATACTCATTATCGATCTTAGTCAAGGTAGTGATGTAATGAAACTATACACCAAATTTCATCACTCTCACTTAATTAGAACTAAAGTTATCGTGTCCCAAAGCATCAACGAATCAAATTGCTTATCTCTGCTTACCCTAAGCAGATTTGATTTTCGCCACTGTTTTCCCCTTTCCTTTTCTTCTGTTTACATTTCTGAATTTCATCATTAAACCAATTTCTATTTGATCTGATAGTTATACTTTTAGTTTGAAACAGTACATGTTTATCTAATAATTTAATAAAAAATTTATTATATTGTTCAATCTTATGATGAATATTATCATGTTCTTTGATCTGTTCATAAAACTGCTCATAAGTTATGCCGGCTTTGAATTGCTCTACATCAGTGTTTCTAGATTTTCGGAAAGATATGGTGCGTTTTATTGGTCCAGGTTTATAAAGCGCCAGTTTAGCGAAAACACCGTAATGATCGGATATCAAGTCATTTTTAACATGAATGGAATTTAGTAAATTATTAATTCTCGTAATAATAATGTCTAGGATGTGGCCAGTGCGATGAGTAGGCTCATTTATATGCCGAGTAAGATTAAATGCGTTGATAAGTTCAATGAATTTCTTTGTATGTCTGTCAAGTGGGATATATCAAGGTGAACATTGAAATCCCCAAATATAACTAAACGCCCCGACGCGGAAGACAAAACAAGGAGTAGATCAGAAAATTCTTCGAAAAAGTTAGATATGTTATTATTTGATGTTGGCGGGCCAATAATCTACCACAAGATGGATAATTTCACCTTTGCACTGAAATCTCAGCTGCGGGATCTCGAAGCTGTTCTATTTGGATGAATTGAGTATAGATGATATCATAGACTTTCTGTGGACAACGGCGATACCACCCCCATTCATTCTCTGTTAGCAAGTGAAAAATCGTAATTTTCAGGGATGAGTTGGTTTATTGCAAAGTTATCTGTTGACTTTAACCACGTTTCAGTTAAAACAAAAATGTCAAGATCATTATCATATGTATTCTTGTAATCCACCAGTTTTGTCTTTGACAGATTGTGTATTAATTTAACACAAATTAAAAGAATCAGAGATTTGGGGTTTATATGGCAGTTCTTCAATATGTTTATTGGTTGGTATTTTGTAAAGTTTGGAAAAGTTTACTTCCATGTGTGCCTTGAATGATTTAGTTCTGTTAGTTGTAATCACTTTGATCTTTCTATCCCATTGCTTTCCTCGCCTGTCCAACCTCGTGGGTTTTCTCCGGGTCCTCCGGTTTCCTCCCACTGCTAAAGACCACTATTCGCAAGCGAATTATTGAAATAAAATTAAACCATAGGTTAGTCCCGAAATGACCTAGTTTGTGTCGAGTGGACGTTAAACCCCATTTCTCTCTCTCTCTCCATTGCTTTCCATCTCTGACCCCTCTACTTCGAACATAATGGGAACGATGATTACTGTTGATCAGTTGGGGAGGATTAATGGTTGTTAGGGAGTTCAATTGATAACTTGAGGTGATCATGCTAAAAATCACAATGACACAGCACAAGCAAAAGTAAAAAAGACTCAAATACACAGAGCACATAAAACACAGCTGCCTCTAAGGCATTTACAAGTAATTTTCAACTAGACTTTCAACGACCAATAAAGATTGAAATAATATTAGTTTCCCTACCTTTGATTTAAAATATGGGGAGTGTCGTCTGTTCTAAAACTATAAACACTGAGTTTAAAGATATAGTTCCTTAAATACATACCATCAATTAAAAAACATGTATGCTACCAGGAACAATATATTTGTATTGCTGAAAATATATCTTTTGAGATACTACAGAGGAAGCCCTTTTGTCAGTCTACAATATCTACATAAATTGAGAATTAAATCAGAGAAAATCGAATCGGTGGAGGAGATTAGAAATAAAATGAGATTGAACATGTACATTTTACGCGTCAAAGGCGTTCTAAAATCCAGAGGGAAAAACATTTAAAACTGAACACATACTATTCTGAAAGTAAACACATAGTGTTCTCATAGAAGAAAGACGCGCCAGAGTGTTCAAAAAGTGTTTCAAAATAGTGTTCTAAAATGGCGTATTTGGTATTCTAAAAGCGGACGCCGGGTTTACAGTGTATGCAGTGTGCTACTAGGGGAATTTTGAATTTCAACTGTCAGGGGTTCTTTTATGTGCAAACCACACTGTACACTCTACACAGGACCTCATTTTTCTGTCCCATTCAATGGACTATACACTGTTCCTTGCCCAGCTCTACGGACTGCACCACTGACAAGGGAACCATGATGCCCGAAATTCCCTGAGAACTTTCTCAGCCAACACCGCGACTGAACACTGGATCTCCTGTCCCGTTTAGTGAGTCTACTGTTGGCTACTGGAAGAGAATAACGGAGAATTTGTAATGTAATGCAATGCAGTTTATTTCAAAAGTATACAAGGCCATAAGACCCATTTTTACACTGCAAATTATTATAAAGCGTTTAAAATTGATCCCCAGATCAACCTATGAGTATTGTGCATTTTGATTATTAGATCAATATTTCACTTTCATTAGTCTGATTTCTACTATAATGTAATTTGGACTCTTCTGTGTATTAAAGCCATGGATTAAATGTGTAGTCACTGTTGGTGGACAGCACAGTAAACCAGAAACTCTAAACTAGAAATTACAATGGTTGTGTATTATAAAGCATGGATTATTTGTGTATTTACTGTGCATTATTAGGTAACTCACAGTAGAACTATTTTTTAGACACAAAAAGCAGGAAAATCCAAAATGTCCAAGTTAATGATAAAACCAATTACAACTACAAAATTAATCGGAATGTCAAGTTGAAAACTTGGTTATTTCAGCAAATACAAATTAAATATATTAGCAAACACAACTCAGATATATTTAAAATCAAAACCATCATGTATAAATAAAATATAATGTAAATTTCAAATGATCATAAGCACCATTGGTTAATTTGTATAATTTTGAGATTGATGCAGGGTGAGCATGGGGGTGGAGGGGGGGAGAGACTACTGGACCAAGCAACGGTAAATTGGGTGGCCAAACAAGAGTATAACATATTATTATTCCCGATTTTTTAATGGTACATAAATGGAAAAAAAAAAATTAAAATGAGCATGACATCTGCATAAAAACGAGGTTTGCCAATTGCATTGTGCTTCGCGACATGTTATTTTTCTTATACATTTAATTTTCAGTTTTTTTATAGATGACTAATTCAGTACAGAAATTCAACATAAAACCTGCACTCATTGAAACATAAATTTAAAAAGATGAGGAAAAAGCCGCTCAAAATGTTTCCATCCTCGATTCGCTCGACGTTTATTAACTACAATTAACTACATTTCAGGAAATGGGTCGATAAAATGTTAACAATGGCCTTCAAAGCAAGGTTGTATCAAAGGAAGAGTAGAGTCGGTTTATAAAAGTAAAATTCGTTAAAATCTAAAACGTCAAACTGCATTATGACAAGTCTGTGAAATTGATTGACTAATCATTAAATCAGGCTATGATAATATTTCATGACAAAAATTCACTTCCACCAAACTTTATGTAGACTTGTACATCCAGCCCTTAATACACTATCAAAACTAACGGTAAAGCGTCTGACCTAGTTTCTATGTCATGACAATCCTGACTAAGCTGAAGTGGAGTGAACAATATTATGGGATAGATAAGTTTTGCATGATGGCTTTGTTGAATTGAAACTTCAGAAATTTTCCTGGAAACCAAATTTGACGATAACGATGGTGGTGAGTAAATTCTGCAATGGTGAAGATACTAATAATAGACATGGGGTTCGGCATGTTTAGGCGACTGTTATCGATTGATTCGTCAATCACCGTGTGTAGTTGTACTGCTGCGATAACTGTCCTTTACCACAACAATAACAGTAGAAAACGTGGTATAAGTTTAATAAGCGGCGCTAGTCAACAGTTATATTGCTGACTGTTTAATACAAATTTGTAACATTGTTGCTTAGAACTATGCTGGTCTTCTATTTTTTTTATTTCACAGCATGATATTGCATTAGACATTAGCGATGTCCATCTTATACAGCTGAAATATACTGTACGAATATTACCTACTGGTCATTTGCACGCAGGAGGAAACGAAAAGTAATAAGAGGAAATAAGTAATATGAAAGATAATATTTCTTGGAGGACAGTATATCACCTATTAAACCCACTAAACTTGAACAGGCATTATATTATGCAAGAGCTAAATCTGCCTACTGCAGGACTTTCTTTAGGCCTGAAATGTTATATAAATTAATAATTCGACATTAATTAAATTAAACATACATTATCCAAGAGCTAAATCTGCCAACTGCAGGTCTTTCTTTAGGCCTGAAATGTTATCTAAATTATTAATTAGACATTAATTAATTTATCCAGACCATATATATAATCAACTCTCGATGGCATTGCTAGCCTGCGATATTTACTGGATTATGATCCCATTTGCTGTTCAAATCATGAAATGGATGATCAAGACTATGTTTTTTATCGTACAGATTTTAGCAATGATGATCGAGGCTACGCCGAAATTTCAATCACTTAATTCTCGGTTCATAGTGGATCAATTTGACTGAAATGTTCAGCATATTGCCTTTACATTATCTACTTTTTAACTATTATAGTAAGAACTGCCAGCTATTTATCTTATTTCACATAATGTATCTTTAACTTAACAAAACCATAATCAACTCTTGATGGCTGCAATATAAGTAGATTTAAATACGTTTTGTGGTCGATGCAGTTACTGTAAAAATGGATCATTGAAACTTTGTTTATTATGGTAACAAATGTAGTAATGACAATCAAGGCTAGGCTATAATTGTATCAGAGTGAAGTAATTTGACATAAATTTTCAGCATATTCTCTTTTCATTATCTACTTTTTAACTTTTATAGCGAGAACTGTCAGCTCTTTATCTAATCTTATCTAATGCCGCTTTAAGTTGGCTGAAAGTATATTTAAATTATAGAATTATTGAATTGCTAGCATCTAACATGTCGTTCATCGCTGGCTGAAAGTATATTTAAATTATAGAATTATTGAATTGCTAGCATCTAACATTATGTCGTTCATAGCTGCCTTAAAGATGCATTATATAAAATTTAGATAAAGAATATACAGTTCAAAAATAGATAATAAAAAATGAAATATATTGAACATTTCAGTCAAATTACTTTATTCTGAGCCAATTTATAAATGTTTAATGTTTTGACAAGAGTATTTTGCCGAAATAGTCCCAAATGTCAAGTACCATTATTATAGTTATAAACAGTGACCCGATTATCCATTTTAACTTTGAATTATTAAATGTCACAGATGTTCTAACCCATTAAATATCTCGGCCATCTGATGGTCTAGAGGGTTGATTATAGGCTTGTTATGTTAATATATATCTAGATAACAATTTTTATAACATTCAAGCTAAAATAGTCCTGCAATAGGCAGATTTAGCTGTTACATTGGGTATATTCATATTAATCAAAATACTGTTAGTGTGGAAGTTAATTAGCTATACACTATTATGAAGTATACACTAAAGAAAATTCTGAATTGTTTGCTTACAGATTTTGATATTTTCTTAAATGTAAAGAAATTGATAATTACTGTCAGAAATTTGAAATGAATATATAGTTAATAGTGTACCTTCTATATTATTAACATTTTTTTTATTGTGGATATATTTAATATTTTGTCAATAAGACAAAGTTTGCCCAATATTTTCGTTAAAAATCATCAATAATCTAATTACAAATGCTTACTAGTACACATTACTTGTACTTATTGTGTATCACAATATATATAAAAATAACATTTTACATACATGTATTGTATTATCACTTTATCCAGGATAAGTTTTTAATAATTGTTCAAAATATTAACAAAATATACCTATAAAATTGATCATTAGAAACTCTTGAAAATTGATTTTCAGTAGTTGACATGGTTTAGAGTAGATACCGTACATGTCAATTATAATCATTCAAAGGTGAGTGTAGTTTTGGTGTTAAAACCACCTGTTCACACAATAGTAGGAGAACACAGTGATAATATAGCTTTACAGTAGCCACGAGCCACTAACCAATCAAATTTCTTGTTGCCAACAAAGCCATATTCATAATGACTCTGTCGCGTGCCAGATGTACTAATCAATAACTAGGCAGATGTTTTCTTTATTTCATCCACCAAACTTTGACAATACCAGATACCCAATTTTGCCCCCAAAACTTTTCTAGGGATCTTTTCAAGAAAACCAGAACGTGGATTTACTCTAGTTTAAGGAAGTCATTGAATTCTGTAAGTAAACTGGCAATTTTTCACTGATTAAGAATAATTTATGAACTTGTTGCTAAAAAATCAATATTTTCCATTACCTTTCATTGGGCTGCTTAGACAAGGTTATTAGGAGACATCTTTGCACGGTTAGTTATTCTGTGACTTTTGACAAAGATCATTTTGGAGATTTGTTTTATTTATTGATTGATATTAATAGATATTTTAAAGATAGGCTTGGAGAAAAATGGTATCTTTTCTGGAATATTTATTCATGAAGGAGCATCTTCTTTGACAATTAAAGTTCCCATCGCAATTCAAAATGGCAGCCAAAAGTACTGTTATTGATTATTAGTTGAAATAAGTTTTTTTTTAGCTGTGTCCATTCATGTTACTTTATTATTGTTCATGAGAATCTTAAATAAAACTGAATATTTTGTTCAGTGACTCCATATATGATGAATTGGTGGATATAAATAAAAAGATTTGGTAGACAGTGTTAGTATTTACTATATGAAAGAATCTGTAGACAGTATTAAATTCTATACCCCATTATTGGTAGAACATTTATATTAAGCTCATCATGGAAAATATGTCTATAAATTTATTGAGATGGTGTTGTTGGAATCAGTTTAATAAAAAATAGTTCACTCTAAAATTATGTTGCTGTCAGTTTTATCTTTCTCAGCCAGTAGAACTCTTAATAATTGGTTTAATTAATATGATTATGTTATGCACATTATAAATTTTAGGTCATGTTTAGTACAATTAAATGTAAATAATGAACCCAATTTTTTGTTTATGCACATGATGTATTAACAAACCCAGTCTGTATAGATTTGTTTGGTGATCATTAGACCGAAACTAGACATTGTTCTCTTCATTCTTTTTTATACCCCCAAAATAATAACATTTTCACTTTATGTTATTTCAAGTACAATTGGATGTAAACCATGAGTCAGTTTTGTAGACACAATCAGCACAGCTTCTCAACAAAATACTTATATGTAACTAAAAGTAAATGAATACAGCACAGTGATAATTGAAACAGAAATATAAATGGATGTGCACACTTAAATCGAAAATGTTAAATTGAATTTTGCTACTGGATTCGACCTCCAGCAATGGCATGCAGAAGTGTTAGGATGCATGGGCCAACTCCTCTGAACAGGGGCGGATTGGGCCATGATCGCCCGAAGGGCCGGTCGGACAAAAAATGAAAAAAATAATTGTGTCCAATTGGTCTAAAAACCTTTTTCTGCTGAACATTATTTGGGGGGCGGGGGTATTGGACCGGCCATGGAGCGATAATGTTCATGTTGTATGTGGCCGGTGGCTTTAACGGGCCGCCACGCCATCACTGGAGTCTGGAATGGGCTGGTATAATAGACTTTCCGTGCTGGGTGTGGGCCGGAATTCGGAATCCTGCAATGGGGATTCTGAATTTCATCCGAAAATTTCATCGGATTCACCCGACACTGTCGCCCGCAAATTTACTAATTATTAAGTCACCTGCACCCTGTTTGTGGGGATACGCCAGAAACGTCTGCCAATGGTTCCCGGCCCCAATCCGCCCCTGCCTCTGAAGCATAGGGCCTAATACTAAGCTGACATGTTAAATATGTAAAAACAGATAAAACTAGAATTGCGATGCAGTAATGACAGGTTTCACTGGTGCCACTCTATCCTTGAACAGACGTCACTTCCCGTACCGCTAAACAGATTTCCACGTGAGCAGAATTAGCCAATAAATCCAGCAATGTCATGATGACATCACTTACGTTATCAACAAAATATTTAAATTGAATTACAGAAATAACCACTTCAATTGCCCTTTACATGACAGAAAAAATTGATTAAAATTTGAACAGAAATAACACTTTATAAAGCCTTATTAAAATGCAAAAAATCTTATAAAAGTGATACTGACACAATTAGTTATTTCTCGGCACGAAAGAACGTTAGAAACACTTTTGTGATATCTATATATATGATCGTATTGATTCATACTATTTGTCCCTTGAAATCAAATACCATACTTTATACGAGTAATGAATATCACTTACTTCAAACAAATATTTGTTTTGGAGAATAAATACACAGTTTTTGCCAAAAGACATTACTTCCGGTGGTAATGGAAATGTTAAATCAGTTTTAGGAAATCGTAAATGGCATTAGGCATCACGTTGTGAAAATTTTATGAAAATCGAAAAATAATTGACACTTTTATGGACCCAAAACCTTGAAAAGTTTTTGTCAAAATAAGGTCATTTCTGGTGCCAACAGAAAACTTTGTCGGTAATAAAAAAGTTGAGACTTTGCACCATTGAGCATATGAACTTTGTTTTATACAAATCGAGCAATAACTAATTAACCTAGAACCCATAAACTGAATAAGCCAATTATCAAGTCAAAAATTGTTCATATTTTTGCTCAAATCACATGACCCTTTAATTCTGGGTAAAACGCCATAAAAAAAATATTCATAAATAAAAAGTTTTTTGTCAAAATTAAAATTTCAAAATTTGGCGCCTAATATCTTCCAAGATTCGTCAAAAATCTAAAGAACCGTGGCTATTTGCTTTGTCTCAGGTTATGTCAAAATGTGTCAAGTGTTAAAATCCGATGATTATTGTTAAGATTTTTTATCTTGTTCTCTGTCCATCTCTTGCAAAATGAGGGCGTATCTTGCATGGCAACTGATTATTCTCCTTAAGAAAACAATACAGACTGAACCTGAATCTGCCCGATTGTTTTAGAAAGGCAACACAAATTCAAAACGAAAATGAACCTTCACAAGGTCTTTCAACAATTTTTTGTCATGCCAATGATTTTGCCAGCACTCACAAAGTTGCTGCCGGATCCTGAGAAACTTCAGAGATGATCATACAATGGCTTAAGATGCCCTCATGAATTGCCATCTCATTGAAAGAGATGTTTATTGAAATGAATTAAACTTTTACAGGTTTGTGGAATGAATTGAAATGAGGAATTAATACACAGATCTAAGAAACAGGAAACATGGCTGCTGTAAAAAGAAAAGGTAAGTTGATTCAGTTTATCTTCATGAATGTCTTGCCCCCACCGGCGCTTGCCATTAGAGAGAGAGAGAAATAAGGTAAAACAGACCTTTTGATCTAAAGTGCAGGAGTTAGACCAATTGGCTACCCAACCCCCATTTGTCATTACATGGTACATGTATGTCACATAGTGTAGACATGTTCTTAAGTTGTGACATACAAGATAGATAATATCTATGTTGAAATTAAACTTACTGACTTTAGAAACTTTGCTTATAGTTTAAGTTCAGATCAATAATTCACTATTATTTTATCTGTTATTTTTTAGCTCCTGATAATGGAGATGGTGGCAACAAGGTAAATGTCAAATTTATAAAAACTAACCATATTCATATAAATACCAATATGTTTCTTCATTTTGTTAATGTATGTTAATACATGTGTTTTGTAATATGAGTGCTTAAGTATGATATCATCTTTAATCCTCTTAAAATTACATTTTTCATCTCAAGATGTGAGAACACCCTGGTTCTGACAAGGTCAATAGTGACATAATAACTTCCATTTTTGTGGTCTTGTATAATACAAGACCACAAAAATGGTGTTCGGTGAGAGAGATGTTTATAGAAACTAAAATAGGGCAATATCTGGAACCTAAGCAAATAAAGAAAAAAAGTGAAAGTAAAAGTCAAATTATTAATTTAATTTACTCTTTATTTTTAGAGTGAACCAGAAAATAAAAAGGCAAAATTGAAATCTCCAGGTATGATTTAATTATTTGATTTGTGTTTAGTACAATTACTGTCCCGGTCACATGGATTACAAAATACAATTTTGGTCATGCTTTGAAAATAACAATTAGATAAGCATATTTATCAGATAATATTTATAGATATTAGCAAATTTGTGTGGATATTAGGATTCTTGTATTACTCTCCTAATCTAGCACCAAAATTTTATTTTTCAGAAGTACCGGAAGTTGCTTCTGGGTAAGTTTATTTAGATTTATGTAGGTTTATTACTTATGTAACATAGAGCTCCATTTTACAGCACAGAATTCAACATTTAATCAGCACAGCTTGGTCAATAATGGGCCAGTTTACGACATACATGTGTCTTCATTTCATCCTTTTGACATTTTTTGTAGCAATCTTCAGTAATAGCTGAAATCCCTACATTTGGCATTCATAATCGTTATCTTCACAGTAGTTACACCATGAAGATCTGCAACTTTAGAAACTTAATACAAATCTACCATCCACACATGTAACATTCGATAAAGAAGCATTTGGCTTTATCTTTAATTCAAAAACCCAAGAAAGTTACCTTTGAATTATATATATATATATATATATATATATATATATATATATATATATATATATATATATATATATATATATATATAAAATTAGTAATTTGAATTAGTTAGGTTTATTAATAAAGTATTTTGTGTATTAAATTTTAGATGTACATTTCCTGGATGTAAAGGTGAAGGTCACATTACTTCAAAGTATTCAAGACACAGAACGTAAGTATATACAAATATATGCAGATTCATCTGATGTGAAATGTAATAATAATGTGTGTAATTCAACAAAACAAACATCATACTGGTGATATCTTGTACAACGAAGTGGGTTTTTCCAGGTCCTTTGGATTTCACCCACTGCTAAAGACCCCTACAGGTATACATGTATGTGTACATACAAGCAATATATTAAAATAAAAATGTTTGTCCTGAATTTACTCAGTTTGAGTTGAGTGGGTGTTAAACCCCATTTCTCTCACTCTCTCTCTTGATTCTTTTATCACAAGGTTTCCCATTTGATCTTGAAGCCTGATGTCAGTCTGTGACATGTTATACCTTATGTACATGTATATGTTACTGGTTTGATATAGTTGTGATGTAATAGATTAACGTCATTTTCCTTCAATTCAGCTAACGGAAATGAAATGAAATGAAATGGGGTTTAACGTCCTATGCTTCTGCACCTAACCTGGGCTAATTGAAGATGGGCATACGCCATACAGTGTGCTATGAGGGAAATTTTGCCCGGGCAGCGGCGCTACTGCCTACTCTTATATCGAATTCCAACTGCCAAGGGATCTTTTACGTGCACACCAATGTGTACACGGGACCTCGGTTTTTCGTCCCATCCGAATGACTAGGCAGCTGTCCTTGTCAGGCCCTCCGTTCTGCATCACTGACAAGGGGAAACCACGCCGGAAAATCGAGATGAACTTTCTCGGCCAATGCAGGGATCGAACACCCGACCTCCAGGCTAGCGAGCCAGCGCCTTACCCACTTAGCCACGTGATCCCCTTTCAGCTAACGGTTCAAACCGAGATTGACTTTACTAAAACTAGAAATACTGATGAATTCTATAAAAAATTTTGTTATAAAGATTAATATTTATTACAGAGTGTCGACTTGTCCTCTAGCAGCCAAAAAACGTAAACAAGAAAAAGAAGAACCAGCGTCTACATCTCCACCCACAACATCGAAACGAAGCAAAAAAGGAAAATCAGAAGTGAAAGAAGAAAAAGACAATACTAAAGAAAATGTGAAAATAAAAACAGAAAAAAATTGCACAAGTGCTCAAACTAGTGATAAATCGGTTCCTTCAGTAGACATTAAAACTGAAAAAGATGTGAAAAAGGAAACAGAAGTTTCAGTAGACGAAGATAGTTTAGATGAAGAACAAAAGTATTTTCGTGATGCAGAGAGAGGTTTAAGGAGTTTATCAGGAGACTTTAGTTCTGAGTTGCCCACAGATAAAACAAAGACATCTCACAATGTAACTGAATCGGAAACCGAGGTGTTTGAAGTGAACTGTTCAGACGATGATGATGAATCTGAAAATGTGAACCACGAGGACATTAAAGAGGAAAATTTATTAACTGAATCTGAGGTGCAGACGGTCCGTGTAAGTAAAGCACCTAGTTCACAAAATGAGGACATTTTTCAAACAATCCAGGAAGAGTGTAGCAAAATACAGTCGCAGGATGAAAAAGAGAAACAAATAGAACCTGATTCGTTAAAAGCAAATGCAAGTCAAACAAACCAGTCCCAAGATCTGATAAACGAAATCATAAATTTTTCTGTCATGGATGCTTTAAAAAAGGAGCCTAAAGAGGAGAAAATAACAAAAGATGATATAAAAGAGGAGAAACTTAGTGATGGATCAGATGATGATGAGGATGATGATGATGAGGATGATGAGGATGTTGAAGAGATTGAGGAAGAGGATGAGGCCATTCCTGAAGGAACAAAAATAGAAGGATTAGATGCTGAATTTACTGTGGTAGCTGAATGGATGGGTGGTGTTGGAGCTAACAAAACTACAGACGGTGCTATCCGACCTCCATCAGCTCCACCTGGTACTGGTAGTAGTGAAAATAGTAATGATGGTTCCACAGACTCTCAGTCAAATCTCAATCCAGATTTTAGAAAAGGTTTGAAATAAATAATAATTTTTGTTCTGAAATATAAAGATTTAAAGGTTGTTGTTCATTAAGTGATCAACACCAGGAGGAAAATTGTTTTGTTAGTTTTTTCCTATAAATTGATTCAAAACAACATTATGATTTTCTCTTGCTCAGACAAAATAACCTTCTGAGTGGTTAATTATTTCAAGAATAAAATTTCACTGTTAAATTGTAGGATTGATTCTTACTCCCAAATCATTCATTCCTCGGTTACAGTTCTGATAAGATTGATGTTGCTAATTTATGTAAGGCTTGTGTAAGGCGCATAAGTAATAAGGTTTGGTTGGGGGCATACATACAGTGATGTACATGTATCTAAGATTTCTGATTGTGGGGGTGGATTAAAATACACTGTACTCCCCAAAACATTATTATTTTGTTATTTGGCATGTCGGTCTTGCCATTTTAGGAGATGGAAGGTGTCCAACCCCTGGATGTGATGGTTCAGGTCATTCTACAGGACTGTATTCTCATCATAGAAGGTAAATATCTCATAAATATACATTTATAACAGCCATTTCATATTGTTTAACAAAAAGTTTTGTGTGAGGGTACTATTGAATAATTATTTTGTAATTGCTATATGTCATTTTCAGTTTATCTGGTTGTCCCAATAGAGACAAAGCTCCTATTGACTGTAAGTTCTTTTTATTCTAACAGTATTTATTCAGTAGATATTAACATCGTATAAAGATACAATCTGGGATCAGAAAATAATCTGGAGTTTATATAAATAGAATTTCTATCAATGTAGACTTACCTAATTATGGAAGCCATAATTACATTAATATTTGACATCATGTACTAGATTAGTAAAAAAAGTTTTTCTCTCTATTACAGTAATTGTGGCATCGGAACAATTTGTCAGGTAAATAACTTTTTATGCTCTTTATCATTTATAAATGTAGTTATTGTCTGTAGAATTGTGCCTTGCTATAAGCTCACCTATTTTATGTTCAGGGAGAGTTATTATTTCTTTACAGATGCCCCACACCAGGATGTAATGGGCGTGGTCATATAAATAGTAATAGAACAACGCATAGAAGGTAGATATTACTTTTGTATAACAGTAAATGTATTTAAAAGAACATTTCCCGGTTTTTTTTTTAAGTGCCCCTGTCCGTCCGCGTGTCCATACGTCTGTGGGTCCATTCACAATTTGTTTGTGGACCTATACGGGTCACAATTTTTACCCGATTTTGATGAACTTTGTAATATAAGTTTATCTAAGAAAGATCTCGGTTCCTTTCGATAATTGAGTATATTAGACCGTTACTTCCTGGATTATGGCAAATAGTCTAGTCATCTCAAAATAATCAGCCATTTAGAATTTAACCTGAATTGCCCTTAATTGACTTATTGCTTTTTTGATGTCAGCCAGGTTTTAATATGTTCAATAATAAAAGTAGCAACATTTTCTGAATTATATTCTTATTTGACTTTGTACGGTATAGGTAATATAGGTAATATTATATATGTTTTGTTTTGTAGTGTATCAGGATGTCCAATTGCTGCTATGGGTAAATTTATCACCACACAGAACCAGAAAAAATCAGGTAGGTTGAATTACTACCTTTAGATTAATGAACAATAATAGTATATTTTCACTTTCAGAAATAATTCATACAGTTAAAGATATTGGACATACAAATTTACAAATCATAATCGAACAAAAATATTCTTCAATATTGAATGTCAATTTTTAATACTAATTTGATCATTTTAATGAAAGTGAAATAGAAAATGGTATCAAAATAAATTGTTCTATATTAAAAGTAAGATTTGTAAAATGTGACATATATAAAAGTACAGATAGTTAGAGGCAGTAATTTCTATATTTTTGGTTATTGCCTCCTTTACATATACTTGATGTAGATGGGGTATATATACATGTATTTATGTTTAATATTGGTTTTATGTCAAGCCTGCATCACTTTGAAATACCATTATTTCAACCAAGCTTTCATAACATTATAATTTCATTTTTGTGGGCCTCAATTTTGAATGTATGAATTAAATTTTGAATGTATGAATTATAAACTTCTGAATTTGTTCAGTTGGAAAGGTTAAAAGAAATGTATATGAGAATTTTTTGAATATTGGTATTTCTTGAAACTGTTGTCAACCATTACCATTTTTATACGCCCACATTTTCATGTGGACGTATATTGTCGTCGCCCCTGTCCGTCCGCCCGTCGTCCACAATTGTTTGTGAACAGTCTACAGGTCACAATTTTTATCCGATTTCAATGAAACTTGAAATATATGTTTATCACCCTAAGATCTTGGTTCCTTTCGATATTGGTATGTATTGGACTGTAACTTCATGGATTATGGCCCCTGATTGTATGAAAAATCACGTTTTTATCTTGTGAACACTGTAGAAGTCACAATTTTTATCCGAATTAGTTTAGACTTGAAATGTATGATTATAACCCAAAGATCGCGGTTCCTTTCGATATTTGCGCATATCAGAACGTAACTTCCTGAATTATGGCCCCAGATTGTACGAAAAATCGCGTTTTTAGCTTGTGGACCCTATAGAGGTAATAATTTTTATCCGATTTAAAAAAACTTATTATTATATCACCGTTAAACCCTAAGGACGACTGAGTTCGAATTTCGTGAAAATCAGCCCAAAACTGACAGACAAAATGGCCGCCGTTCGTTCTCAAATAGCGTAAAAATATGGTATATCAAGGTTGTGGACCCTATAGAGGTAACAATTTTTATCCGATTTTGTTGAAACTTGAAATGTAAGTTTATAACCCAAAGACCTCAGTTCCTTTCGATATTAGCGCATATCGGACCGTAACTTCCTGAATTGTGGCCCCTGATTGTACGAAAAATTGCGTTTTTAGCTTGTGGACCCTATAGAGGTCATAATTTTTATCTGATTTTAAAAAAACGTATTATTATATCACGTTACACCCTAAGGACGACTGAGTTCGAATTTCGTGAAAATCGGCCCAAAACTGACAGACAAAATGGCCACCCCTCGTTCTCAAATAGTGTAAAAATATGGTATATCAAGGTTGTGGACCCTATAGAGGTCACAATTTTTATCCAATTTTGTTGAAACTTGAAATGTAAGTTTATAACCCAAAGATCGTGGTTCCTTTCGATATTCGCGCATATCGGACTATAACTTCCTGAATTATGGCCCCTGATTGTACGAAAAATCGCGTTTTTAGCTTGTGGACCCTATAGAGGTCATAATTTTTATCCGATTTAAAAAAACGTATTATTATACCACCGTTACACCCTAAGGACGGCGGAGTTTGAATTTTGTGAAAATCGGCCCAAAACTGACAGACAAAATGGCCACCGTTCGTTCTCAAATAGCGTAAAAATATGGTATATCAAGTTTTGTTGAAACTTGAAATGTAAGTTTATAACCCAAAGATCTCGGTTCCTTTTGATATTCACGCATATCGGACCATAACTTCGTGAATTATGGCCCCTGATTGTACGAAAAATCACTTTCTTTTTAGCTTGTTCTCTATCCATCTCTCGAAAATGTGGGCATATCCTGCCTGGCAGCCGCTGGTTGTATTATATGATATATTGAATGTGATTTAAGGAAGATTGTTTCTTTGTATTTAGAATACAAAGCTTGGGAACAAACACGAAGCTATGTAGACATTTTAATTCCTAAAGTGTTGATTTTAGTCAAAAACACTAAGTATACTTCGAAAATTTTGAGAAGTATTCATTCTGCTTCTATTTAATCATGACTATTAGAAAAACATTTTTTCTCAAAATCAGACATAAAGATTTGATATTGATAGTTTAGTAATGTCATAGAAATCTGCCTTAGTTCACAAAAAATATAAAATTTGATGTTTTTATTATTTCTTCACCCCATCGTTTTGTGGCAGTGACTTTATTTGTGTTTTTTTGTTTTATTTTTTTCGGTGTTAGGCCTGCACCTAGTGGTCATTCCAAAGAGCGATAACCCGAAGTCGGCGGTGCTTGCCGCGTGTAATGAATCCCAGTTGATAAAGATAGCAGCCAAGGAATGTACCACTGGTGTGTATTTTATTTGCTGTCCTTATCTTTCTGTCATGTAAATTCTTTATTTTGACCATGTGCTTACCTTTGATTTTCTATGTTGACTTTTGAAATTGTAAGAAAAAAATAATTATAAAGAAACAATTTGAAACAACTGAATTTTATCCATTTCAAATGAATTTGATATTGTTTTGTAAAAGTCCAGTACTACTGATATTTTAAAGATGCTTAGTTGATATGGTTCTTTTTGGTATGAAATAAAAATGTTCTTGATTAATAGTTGCAATGCAAGCATTTAATATTTAGTTTTGAGCTATAGAACTTTTAATATCTTTTAATACAAAAATTGATAAGATACCTAAGGTCTTGCTGTCAAATCGCAAACAATTTTTAATCTGGATGTATGGTATAATGTAACTGACAAAATATTTTATATTTGTAATGCTATATTAAAAAGTTTAGTAGATATGTTAGTCCATACAATTAAATCAAAAGATATTTGACGTTTCATAAAAGTGCGTTTTGTGTTATTATATTTCAAAAGTCAACATGCCAAAATTATGGTGATATTTCTCTTCTATTATTTCTGCACATTTTTCTGTTGTGATTTCATTTAAACAGGTAAAACAGGTAAAATAATTACGATTAATGTAAAATTCCTAAAGTTGCATGATTTCTAACTTTCTTCATATCATATCTTTAAGACATGATGTTTATTTAAAAAAATTTAAAACAGAAAGTGAAAGTTAATATTTTTCTTGTCTATATGAATAATACATGCATATTATGTAATGTATTAAAGAAGCATTTATTGATTAAAAGAGAACATTCTATTGCAGGAACAGACAGAATATTAAGACCAATGATTCTAACCAAACAGTTGGAATTACAGAGTATTAACTCTCCTTCTGTCGTCTCTCAAACTACACCAAGAAATAACCTAGCCAAGGAACTAGAAAAATACAACAGACCAGCTGACACCACAGCTCCTGCACAGATACTTAAGCCCCCCAAACCAAAAGTCAGAGATATGTCCGGCCCGGATAGACCAAACATTCTGAGCAAACGACCTCATTTCCGACCCCAGAATCGACCAGCACCACCACCTCCAGTTGTTATCAGTGATTATCAACCAGCAGTTAGTCCTCAAAGAGTGGAAGCTCGACTTCAGCAACTGACCACAGCAGCGCCACTGGTCTCAATAGCACCACCGGTCTCAACAGCACCACAAGACGTTAAACCATTGACTGCTAGTGCTATTCTATCAAGTCGTGTAACACCCCTGAATATTCCTCAACCATTAACAAAAACTCAGATTGTCTCCAGTAAAGCGAACATTTTAAATGCAGTGAAACCGAAAGTTGAGCCACTCAACCTAAATGATAATGGGTAGGTGTGACATATAGTCCTTTTATTTACTTTTATCCAGTTAGGAAAATAAGACAAAGTTCTGTTAGGTACAAGTCAGTGTGAAAAGTGAGTGTGAGAATTCTCTAAAATAATGATTAATATTCCAACTGAGGCAGATGCAAGAGGTTCACCTCTTATTTTTCAAGGTGTTCCCACCCCTATTCATAATTCTAAAATCCATACTTGAATGTATCTCAAAATGTTTTTAGACATTTTTAATTTGATTGTATTTATTATTCATTAATACATATTGTATGTGATCAAAGTTGTCTTAATGTTTTCAAATTATGGTCATTTTGTATTGTGATTAGTCTTTAAGAAATGAAAATAGTGTAGAAATGTCAACTTGTAAGAATGTTCCATTTTAAGAATACAAATTACCGTTCTCAACTTTTCTTGGCTAGATTTATGTAATTCTATAAATTCATATTAAAAATATATGTAAATGTATATTTTAAATTGATAAGGTAGCCAATGATTGTAGATTTACATTACATTTCCCTCTCCTCCTTATTAATGAATTATTTTAGCAACAAAGATACTGTGCGTTATATTTCCTTTGTTATATATTTGTTACAGATTTTATCCTTTTATCTCTCTACAAATAATGTTTTATATTTTTAAAAGTGAAATTGTACATATACTGCCCTGATAATAAATGATTTACCATTGATATTATTTCTGATGTTGTTTTTTCTTGAGAATGTGAATTCTGCATGTATGAATGGTATGCATAGCATGTGAGACTGATTTTCTTAATTAATTTCGTTCTTTCATTAATTGTATTAAATTCATTATCTAGAAGATCATAATAACATCTATTAAATCATCATTAACTTTTCATTTCGTGAAAGCCTTATTTCAACCAATGGATCAACTTGATTAATTTGGCATGGCAACACAAAAAAAGAAATGAACTATTTTTGATATTGGTTGAATTAAGTTTTTTCATTTTAAAGAATGTGTTATTTTAACAACCACGACTTTCATCCCTTCAGCATTTCATCTCCCCTGCCTGCCTCACCCACACTTAAGACACCCCTAACCCCTTCTCGCCCAAAGGAGATCAGAGAACTAGTGCAATGTCCCACCATTGGCTGTGATGGATCTGGACATGTGACAGGAAATTACTCATCACACCGCAGCTTATCTGGTTGTCCATTGGCGGACAGAGCAATGGTACAAGCCAATCAGATAGAACAGAAGTAAGTCTTGGTATTGCCTGCTTTTGTTGTTGTACATCTGTGTAGAGGTTGATAGTAACCATTGCTGTAATTTGAACTACAAGAAATTAAATCTTTAACTAATGGAATGGTTACTGTCATACAAATTATCTCTGGTACGTTGCTTGCTGCTATGTTGTAAATATTTGTTTTCAGTTACTTTCAGTTTTCAGTTATTCCTTTATCTTTCATGTTTTCAGTGTTGTTACATTATGGTTTATTCTTTATTTTGTTTTAAATATTTTCAGTTTTGTTGCTTCATTTATTTTGTTTCTGTGGTTCAATTATTTCAGTTTTTGTTATTTTTCTGCTTTCTCAGTTTTGGGTTTTGTTTTTATAATACAGATGTTATAAAAAAATACTATATGTTTTTATTAAAGCTATAGATTAATGCAATGCATGTTGCAAATTTAAACTAATAAATAATAACTAACCTTCTTATGTTGGTATTGTATTGCATGATAGATATTGTAAACAAAAATAATTTTATTAATAAAAAATAGTTATGTCAAACTTATACATCTTGTGAGATTTTGATCACTTAAATTATTGACACATGTATTTTGATTTTAAATATTATCATCAGTGTTGCTATATTTTTGTAAACTTATCAAATAATTTTTCAATGTTTTTATTGTACTGTTATTGCCAATTTCACAAAAAGAGGAAATGAATAACTTTTGTATTGAGCCTACATGAAATATTTCCAAATACTTGTTTTCAAAAAATCGGTCAACAAAAAAATTTGCAAAATTTGATTAAAATTGTTCATGATACCATATGTAAGAGATATTTGAATTGCATATAAAATTAATATGATTTCTCAAAAGTATTTTTGCACTTTATAAAGAATAAGAAATATACATACATGTATATACTATAAGAATCGATATTCATGAAAATATAATAAAATCATTAGATGTCCAACTGTTGGCTGTGATGGAAGTGGACATATAACTGGAAATTATTCATCACATCGAAGTCTATCTGGTTGTCCGAGAGCGGCTAAAATGAAGAAACTGACTGGTAAAGAAGGTTGTGATAAGAAGGAAACAGAAGATTTTGGGTGAGTTTTTCTGTTATACATTATTCTTAGTAGCAATTTCATTTTCGTGACAGCAATTTTTTATTTTGGTGGCAAGATCACTTCAATTTGGCATTTATACACTTTGGTTATGGCATTTAGTTTTACATTAGAAAGATCTTGGAGATTTATTCTTTGTACAGTGAATGGTTTAAAAATACCCTGAAATCCCCCTGCCCTCCAGTCTTGATTATTCTAGCTCTAACCTTTACCTTCAAATTTCAACTGTGACTCGGGATAATTGAATTAGGACCGGTCAGAGTGAAGTAGACGTGTATTATACACTATCCCCATTGTTCGGTAACCATGGAAATTAGATGAAGCATATTTTAGATTAAATTATTAAAAAAAATCAGATGGTGATATATCCCTATCCTGCCACTATTTCTTTGATGAAAGTATTTTTTTGGCACTTTATTTTAGCTGTCCTGTACCTGGATGTGATGGGTCAGGTCATATCACAGGCAAATATTTATCTCATAGAAGGTATTGTTGTTTGTTGTTGTCATATCAATCACAATGTTGTCATGTCAATCACAGTATATTATTTAATATATTTATATATTGTGTTGAATATTGTTGTTTTATCACCTTCTGTATTTTAGATCACAATGGAAATTTATTTATTCTGGTACATGTACTATGTACAAATTAATCGTTGATGTTTTTCTGTTTATGTTAATGTTACACTTATTAACTATTTACTATGGCTGCGTGTAAATCATTTTTGAATTGTTATTTCGTGGATCAAACTTTGAATTGATATTTCGGGGATCAAATTATGCTGCAACATCTAGCAGTGCTAGATCGAGATCCTAGCGTTAAATGAGATTTAAAAGAAATGTTCACCCAAGCAGGTTATTTTACTTAATAATGATAAATATTCTATGAAAAAGACTTCTGTTTTGAAAAATTTAGAAATTATTAAAGTTTAATAAATGTAACTGCAATGGACGACACCATGTTCCTGGCCATCGATTATTCTCAACCAGTCAAAACTAAGATTAATAATTAATAAAATTATAAACTTCAAAGATCATCGGAAAGGCACAGAGAATTCTATGGTTGTGGAACATAGGTACCTGTCATAAAATCAAAAAATTTAAGTTCAGCGACAAGCTTGTATTTTCAGACTCATTTCGTTAATGTCAGTTCTGTGCGGGATTTGCGTGGTGAATTGTAGGGGCTACACTTATTTTTTTAAAAAAAAAACCCGTTTAAAACCAGATGCCATTCCAACCATGTTCAGCGTTATTGATGGCCAATTTGTATCTTGATATTAAATATATTAATATCATTTCTTCAGTGGACAAAAACATTTTAATTATCAGAATTATATACAATAATGTATTTTTTAGAGAATGTCTTGTTTACATGAACCTATCCTTTAAGAATCACAGTGATTGAGAGTGTAAACTATAAGATAGAAATACTACAGTATACTAGAAAGAGATTATGATACATCTATCTGCATATTGTAATTCATAATTCAGGGATGAGGGGTGTTTCTTGAGTTACTCAGTCCACAAGCCTAGAAAAATTCTATATCCTGAACTGAAATGCAAGCTTTATACTTTTCCCAATTCACCTTAATGTCAAGTTTTGTACTACGCAAGTCACCTTTATGTCAAGTTTTGTACCACCCAATTTACCTTAATGTCAAGTTTTGTACTTCCCAAGTCACCTTTATGTCAAGTTTTGTACTTCCCTAGTCACCTTTATGTTAAGTTTTGTAGGTCACCTTTATGTCAAGTTTTTTGTCTAGTTTTTTGTACACATTTATATTTTGTTAATCTATTCTTCCATTATGTGTATCCTTCCATTGTGTGCATCATTATCTTTCGCGAATGAATTATAAGGATGAATCCATTTATATTATTGATGAATTTGTGAGCTGATCTGCAAGTTTTCAGAAATAAATGTCTTTCATATAGGATTTAAAGAACATATTATTTTGATAATCGCTGAACTCTTGAAATGTAGCTTAAAATGTAAATAACTTGTAAATTTCTAAGAAATCTTAAATTTCATTATCTCTGTGATAGAATAGCAGATTTTGCAGTTATCAATCCAAATTATGGAAAATAGCCCTGAAACAAGTGCAGTGTTAAGCTAACAATACAATGTAGTATTATTAACCTTAATAGACACAAAGTAGACACATGGTTGAAAAAATATTCTTATGGTGATATTTTTGCCGATTAAGTAATGGATATTCCCAATGTTGTTATGAACTGCAATATTGTGTTAGTCTGTTGTTAGAAACAAATCTGAATCTTCTGTTTATTTTCTTCCTGGTCAGATTTGAAATTGAAACCCTGAAGCTGTGCCATACATGTATATTGTATATCCCTGAACTCCCAAGATGACAAATGCCAATATTCTCAGGTCCCTGTATGTGTGTTTACTAACACAAATATTTCTCAAAAGCGTAGTTGTAGCCGAATGTGGGGGACTGTGGGTATTGTTGTAGTTTTCCCAATTTTACTTTAAAAAATTGTTTTTAGCTACATAAATAGGCTAAGTGTCATTAAGTGCCTTTGAGGCAATCAAATTGCTTGGCAGGCCACTTAGTTATTGAATCACTTAGTTATTGAATTATTACTACAATGCACAGTAAGATGTTTAGAAGAGAACTCTATAAGATTGTAGATTATTGTTGCTTTGGAGCATCATCTATTGATCCATGAATTAAGAGTGTATGACTTCCGATTACCTAAAACTCTGTATTTTATATGGTGGTCAAAATTTCTCTTTACAGAAAATATAAAGCCTGTGGTTGATAATAATCTCAAAGAATTTGATTATTTTGAAAAAGAAAATAAATTGGATAACAAAATTAACATATATAGACTATATAAACTAGTAAATATTGGATGTTTAAAATGAATTATTATTTAAATATAATAACGGAGTACAATAATTTCTATTTACCAGTGCATCAGGTTGTCCGTTAGCCAGTCGACAAAGGTTACAAAGATACATCGGTAGTACAGGGATAGAAAATCAAGATCCAGCTCTAATCAAAGCTATGAAACTTGATGGATTTGCGTAAGTTATATTTAATTCATCTTGTTTAAATATAACCCTTTTATTGGAAAAGCAACATGCATGCTTTATGGGGGAAATGACAAATGTCATAGATAGCGTGTGAGCATCAAACACCAATATACAATGCTTATTACCTAAAATAAATTATTTGGCATGTAACATGATATGCTAAAGTAACTGAGATTCTGCTTTTGTTGTATGAAAAAATTTAATTCTCCTAAAACGGATGTAGTCCTTGCCCCAAACCTTTGCTTAAAAGAGTTAATTCGTATGTAATAACTATGTTAAGTGTTCGTCTTGATATTTAAGGTGATTGTTTATTAATGCTTTTATTTTATCCTCACAGTTGCCCAACACCAAATTGTGATGGCACAGGTCATTCAAATGGTAGTTTTCTAACACATCGAAGTTTATCGGGTTGTCCTAGAGCAACTTTTGCCATGAAGAAAGCCAAAATTACTCCTGCTGAACTTGCTACATTACAACTCAAAGTTCAAAATGGTGAAGGTATAAAACAAATTTCCTATGAAAAGGAAATGTCCTTATACTAACTTGTTATAATAAAGTAATTTAGGACAAAGTTATTAGAAGGAAACATTGTGGATTATAGTTTTTAGTAGCAATGCAAGTCAGCAAGTTTTAAGTTGTTTTCTTGATCATTACAACAACTGGCATGGTTTCGATCCCCTGTTTGTATGTGACAAGGAGTAGGGTCACCTAACCTACCTTGTGGGTTTTCTCTGGGTCCTCCGGTTTCCTTCCACTGCTAAACACACCTGCGTGCAAGCAAATTATTGAAATAAAATAGAACTATATGTTAGTTCCGAAATAACCTAGTTTCTGTTGAGTGGACGTTAATCCCCATTTCTCTCTCTTTCTCGATCATTACAAAACATGGAAACTAGTTCAGAATCCATAAAGTTTAAAGCTAAAACCAATTACCAACTCATAAAACTTTTCTGAAAATATATTTCTTGGAGATAAATGAAGTCAGCCATTGCAAATATCTCAAGAAAAATAAACTCTTAATAAATGTAGTGACGAGGGAGTCGCATCCAAGTAGCATTTACAAATTAAAAACTTGCAAGAAGAAATTTAGTCTCTGCTACATTCCTTAACTTCTAACCTGTTTTACTTAATTATAGATTTGGAGTCTGAAAAAGAGTTCATGCAACTGGAGAATGAGATACATGCTATGAGGAAATCCAACATGGTCACAGAGAGTGAGGTGATAAAACTAAGAACAGAAACAGCATGTTTAGAATCACGTCATCAAATAACAGAGAGAGAGCGCAAGTCTTTGTTGGAGCAGAAACAAGGACTGACTAATGATCTGAACTCACTCAAGTCGAAACTATTTTCCTGTTTACAAAAAGTAAATCTTCCTCAGCTAGATGTCCCTTTAGATGTAGATAATATTGAACTTTATATCTGTAGAATTCAAAATCTGTGTAATCGAAATGGAGAAGATAAAGCTCTCTTTAGTATGCTTAAACATGCTTTAGCAGAAATTGAAGTTTCTTAGATTAAACTGACATGCTATATAATCATTGAAGTCAATTTCACAAATCGCTATCTTAATTGCTTATATGTTTTAGCTGTTATAATCAAATTAATCCCAAGGTTAAATACAGAATATACATGGTTAAAATATATTTATGTCAATAAGAACAAAAAGACTGCTACGGTCTTATACTTAAATCAAAATTTCTCATTTATAAGTTTTCAAGTGTAATATTAGATAATCCTAAGTGTCACGGTCATAATTAATGCTTTTGCATTAATGGAATTGAATCACAATGTGATCCTATTAATTCAGATTAAAAATTGACGATAAATGGGGTGTTGGATTTCTCTCATTAAAAAGCTCAGTGTGTATGTATGCTTAGTAATTTGGAGAGGATGATGGCATCATGCATTGTGAACTGTCAACTTTCCTTAACAGGAACCTGGAAAACCCCCTCCTGCAAAAATTCCTAGATCCACCCCTGGTTCTCTACAGAGAATATAAACAGGCTATGGTTAAAACAAGTCGGCACAACCTATAATCTTCTTAAAAATCTTTTGATGGACCTCATTTTGAATGGATTGAACCCAAGTCGCAAGATTATCTACCATTGATATTTTGGTTTTGTTTTCATAATTAAATGTTAAATAAGCATGTTAAATTAAGCATGGAACTGTGAAAAGTTATTGTCTGAAAAACATACAAATGACAGGGGCTTTAATAAGTCAATAATTTTCAGTTGATCATAAATTGGATAATAAAATTTCAATTAAGTTGAGCATTTAGCCCTGATTTGAGTTTCTAATTACTAATTAGTCACAGTAAGTGTCTAAGGTTACGTATATGTCCTATTGTTTTTTTTGCTGTGCTTTCTTTTTATTGTTATTTATTCATACACTATATTCTGACAGTTTGTGAGCTCTCTATTTATCATAATTTAATTGTATATATATATGTATAATTATTGCATAATTAATTTATTTAATTTATTTTGTTGTGTTATATTTATAGAAAGGTTATTAACATGGTTAGCTTTACTTTTAGAACATATCATAAAAGAATTTTGTTATTGCAGAATTCCATATTTATATTTGTATTCCATTCCATGATCTATGTGGTACAAACTGAGCATCATTCCCCTCTACAATGTTTTAATAATTGTTTACAGGAGCTAAACCTCTTTGATTTAGTTCAAAATAAAGAATAAAATTGAGTTGATTTGGTGTGTTATTTGATTTCTGTTAGAACAAGCTCATTAAATAGAAATAAATTGTTTTCAAAGATTAAGCAGAAGTTGCTTTGTTTAGTAATTTTAGTTTTGTTTTTACCTTACAGTATACTGTAGGGACAAACAATGATATCTTAACATTGTCTTTATCTATGAAAGTAAAATTTTGAACGAAGACAGATTATCATCTGACAAAACAAAACAAATTAACACATGAAATCCATTAACTTATTTTGACCAGATCAGAGTGGTCCAGCAATATCAAATAATAAACAGTAATATTTTCTATAATATTAAAAGTGTTCATTGAATTATAACATTACTACATGTCGTAGTTTAATATTTTACATAATTTTCTTTCATGAATTATAATTTTGTATAATAGCAATATATTTTATATATTGTGTATTTATTTCAGTATTTGTTATCTAGTGTTTTTGTATCTATACATAATAGTGCATTTTTTAAATAATCTGGATGTTTTTTATCCAAATAGATGGGTTTTCTGGTCAGTACTTTATGTACATAATATTTATATAATAGCCATGTTTTGTAATGTTATTTATCTTTTGAGTGCTTGTTTAGTAAGTCTGTTAATTTTATTATTCTTATAAATAATAATTCAATTAGGATCAATCTGATTAAAATACAGATCCTGTTTCGTTTCGTTTTTTATAGTTCAAAATTTTGTTTTCCTTGTCTTTACTACACTAGTATTACTGGCATTTTGGTTGAAGTGAGGGATAAGGCAATGAAACAGTCTCTTGAAGCAACGACTTGGCGTGCCATGCTCGAAACTGTGGGTACACCACTAGAAACGTCAACACTGATTTATTAATCAGTGTCTGGGTAAAAAGCCGCTCGTACAACCCCTGACATGACCTTCCAGTACAACTTGTCAGATTTTCATGTAGTGTAGGCCATTGAAAGTATAAAAAAACGAAACAAAATATAGATCTGTATTTTAATCAGATTGAATTAGGATAGAATGAAAGCTAATTAGTTGTACATATTTTAATTTATTTTAAACTTCTCATATTAAAACACTTTTTGTAAACTATGTTTTTATTTATTTTATTCTTAATTTAATATAATTAATATGCATATTTATTTATCCCGCTTTTGTTTGCTGACATATATGTGCAATAATATACCATAATATGTGCCATTAATGAGGGATGATTTCCTTTCTAATCATTATTGAAATCAAATACAACTTTACATAAATGTAAGCCTAATAATTGTTGTTCTTTTAATACAGTAATAGAGATCCTTAATATGTTTTAAAGTGTACTTGCAGTGTAATTGACTTCATTAAAGTACGAGTCAAACCAAAGATCTACTTTTTCAATATTTCTTGTCAGTTTAAAATGTATTGCTATTGTTGATACTAGTTTATTGTTTGTATGTATTATATATAATGGCTACTACAATCTGTTTAAACTTCAATGAATAACCATGTTATTCCCAGCTTTATCTATGATCATTCCTATTTATACATTTGTTGAATTTGTAACCCTATGTAAGTAAATGAAGTACCAATACATGTTTTATAGCTTTATATCTGTTGTTATTTTTTATATGCAGAATTTGCGACTTGATCTGTAGTCACATATGCAAAAGTGACTCTATCGATGAAATCAGTCCTGTATGGGAACTGGATTTTATAGAAATTTCACCAGAGGTACCATAATATTATGTTACTGTTTCCTGGGTATTAACAATCTGATTAAAATACAGATCTATATTTCGTTTCGTTTTTTTATACTTTCGATCGCCTACACTATATGAAGATCTGACAAGTTGTTCTGGAAGGTCGTGTCAGGGGTCGTACGGGTGGCTTTTGACCCTATGACGTCAGACATTGATTAATCAATCAGCGTTGACGTTTCTAGTGGTTTACTCAAAGTCGCTGTAACAGACCGTTTCATTGGCTAATCCCTCACTTCAACCAAAACGGCGGTAATATAACAACTCTTCCAGATCCTAGTGTAGTAAAGACAAGTAAAACAAAATTTTGAACTATAAAAAATGAAACAAAATAGGATCTGTGTTTTAACTAGAAAACATCAACACATCTCCCCTGTATTGCTATCTTTACATTGGCTCCCAATTCAGCAAAGAATTAAGTTCAAGTTACTCCTCTTTGTCTTCAAAGCGCTAAACAGCCAAGCTCCATCTTATATAAAACGTCTTGTAGAACCCTATACTACCAGCAGAAATCTCCGTTCTCAGAAAAAACATCTTCTAAAATCTCCAGCCATTAACTTACAACTTGGAAAACGTGCCTTTTCTTATGCTGGTCCTTTTCTATGGAATAGACTACCACAATCAATAAAACAATCACCGTCTGTGGGCCATTTTAAATCTCAACTCAAAACATTCTTATTTCAAAACCTTGATCTGTAAATAATCAGTGAATATAAAAACCAACAGCGCCTTAGAAACTGTTTCCTTCAGTATTAACGCACTTTATAAATGACGATATTATTATTAATCAGATTGGGGGTATTAATAAAATGAAATAGGGGTTTAACAGGGTATTAATAAGGGGAGGAGGAGAAACTCTTTAGTAGCCTTGGAATGTCTTGTTATATCAATAAGGCATTTGCATCCTCGTTTTGGTGGTCTCTAAAACAGTGTATGTTTAAATCAAGATGATTGAATAGTAAATAATGTGATATCAGACCATATTCTACTTCCTCCATTCTCCCTGCCTAAGACTGGATAATGAAATGTTTCACTGTTAGTAGCCATTGCTAGACACAAGACATCAAAAAGAACATCTTCTCCAATCTGAGTTTCTGAACACCCAGGAATTTTACAATTGCAACCAATCTTTGTTTCCAAATTGCATCACAGGTCATAAATAGAAAGTATGATCATAATGCAGGGTGGTGGATAGGTTGCCTACATAGTTATTATTTTCTACATTCATATTAGTCAAGTAGAATAACTCTGGAACATTTGATTGTGCGTAATTCAATCTACAGAATCATATCAAATTTATAGAAACCCACCATTAATGCGCTGCTCAAGGTCAATGAAATAAACACACATCATTGTGATTTACATTGATGTTTATTATTGTACTTAATAAAACAAAAATCACAGAAGATTATTTATACATTTACAGAAATGTAAATAAATGTCTTCATCATTGTATGATCAAAATATACACATCAAATTATGGCACAAAATACTACTAATATATATATAGCACAATAAGTCAAAAAGTAAAGCTTTAAGTTCTATATACATTATTAATCTAGTTAAATATCTTTTGTAATAATACATGATAAATGCAACTTAGTTAGACATGCTTTAAATTTGTCATACTGGTTTTATAATAATTAACTAAAAGTCTTCAAAATAAATTTGAAATGGATATAATAAGGCTGTGAATAATCATATTCCTCTTACTTACAGTAGTTAAAATTTACACTACTCAATAACGGAAAAGAGAACAATCATTGATGTCATAAAAATTAAATCAAGTTCTTCTAAGATTAAATATAACTTAAAGATCAAACGCAATTCAAAAAGAAAAATATTACCTTCACCTAACAAGTATCTAAGAAAATGCCTGTATGAACAAAAGAAAAAAAAAATGCAATTATATCTGAGACAGAATGCTGAAAAAAGCCAATAATTTGTAAAATATTAAAGAACATAAGTTTAATACAGAAATTAAATAAAGATATAATTTATAACAAATTAAATATAGATAGATATACATTTGTAATTTACATAATCCAAAATATTATTTATACCTGTACATGTAAACGGTTCTGCCCCCAAAGTACGATTATATAAGAGGCAGTCTCAAATCTTTAAAGATGCATTATGTAAGATTTAGATAAAGAGCTGATCATTCTTGCTATAATAGTTAAAAAAATAGATAATGAAAATTTCAGTGGCAAGGATGTTATAGTGCATTAAATACCTAAGCCATCCAATAGCCTAGAGAGTTGATTTTAGACTTGTCATGTGAATAAATGTCTAAATATAAACAAGCCATCCGTGAGGCTGATGTCTTCCGCTGAAATCCCAAAATTTATCGCTTACAAAAGTATCAAGCAATCAAACTGATTATCTATACTTAGTCTAGCATAAACTGTTCACATCAAACTCAGTCAAGGTTTAGAAGTACCTGGTAGTGAAACTAACACTACGTTTCATCACTCTCCATCAGTTAGAATCTAAGTTATCTTGTCCCAAAGCATCAACCAATGAAATTGCTTAAAATTCTGCTTAGATTCAGCTAAAACATTTTAATCATTGAACTCAGTCAAGACATTTACATAATGAACATCTACATCAAGTTTAAACATTCTACCTCAATTAAAAGCAGAGTTGTTATGTTTCAAAGTCTTGACCAATTAAATTGCTTATCGCTACTTAGCCTAAGCAGAAAATTCTCATTATCGAACTTAGTCAAGGTATTGATATTATGAATCTATACTCAGAGTTTCATCGCACCCGATTAGAACCAAAGTTATCTTGTTCCAAAGTCTCAACCAATCAATTTGCTTATCTCTGCTTAGCTTAAAAGGAAAATGCACATGATCGAACTCTGTCCAGGCATTCACCTAATAGTCACCTACACGAAGTTTGAACATTCTGCCTCAATTAGAAGGAGAGTTATTGTGTTCTAAAGTCTTGACCAATCAGATGTTCAGCATCAAACTTTGTTAAGATAGTGGTGTAATGAAACTATACACGAAGTTTCACCACTATCACTCAAATAGAATCAAAGTTGTCTAGCTTATCGCTCAAGTTTGAACATTCTGCCTCAATTATAGGAGAGGTATTGTGTTCCAAAGTCTCAACCAATCAAATTGCTTATCGCTCTGCTTGCCCGTAGCAGAAAATGCTCATTATCGAACTTAGTCAAGGTACTGATGTAATGAAACTATCCACCTAGTTTTATCATTCTCACTTAATTAGAACTAAAGTCATCGTGTCCCAAAGCATCAACCAATCAAATTGCTATCTCTGCTTACCCTAAGCAGAAAATGCTCATCTTTGCAGTCCATCAAAGCATTGACCTAATAAACACCTACACCAAGTTTGAACATTCTACCTCAATTAGAAGGAGTGTTACTGTGTCCCAAAAAGTGTGACGGACAGGCAGACGGACGGAAAATTATGTAACATTTGAAGCTAGAAAAAAGTCCTGCAATAGGCAGATTTACCTCTTACATAATGCATCTTTAAACTTATATTCATTTATATGATATATATTATCTTTTATATTATATATATTATCTTTTATGGTATAATTTTTATGTACATGAACCTTCTTGCATCAAGGTAAGACTTTTCTTTCACTCCAGAAGAACACTACAAACATTGAAAGACATGGTCTGTTTATTTACAAAGTTTTCATTTTAAACTGCTAAATTTCAACTGAATACTTTTAAATTAATTAATGTATGATGAGATTGTTTCCAAAATGGGGCAAATTCACTTTAATGACAATAATTTTTTCTTCATATCAATTAAATTTTATGTGGAAGGTTTTATAAGTAATTACTAATTTGCAATTATCGAATCGTAAGCGACCTCCATCTTAAGTTTGATACTAAATTGGAAAATGTCTCCATCCTAACTAGTTTAGGCATTGTGGTAGTCATTAAAATAACTTTTACAATATAATACATACGCAACCTATTTTGTTTATTGTATAGTATTGCCGGGGTGTGGTTTCCTGTAAAAATCTGATAATTGATACTGTCACATTTGAGAAACAAACTCTTCATATGCTTACAATAAGATAGGAATTAATCAGTTGTCTGTTGATGACTGAACCATCCCTAATGCTGTAATAGTGTAAACAATACAAAGTAGTATGACTAGAACTATATATAGGCTATATATAAGGATTAAATAATGACATTATGTAATTGTTTTAGACTTATCAATAAACAATACATGAGAAATGATCAAACAAGATTTTGTGTTGCAATCTTATTGTGTGGGATCTGATAACCGACTAGAGAGAGAGAGAGAGAGAGAGATATGGGGTTTAACATCCACTTGACACAAACTAGGAATCAAAGCCATGCCATTTGACTCAATGACAGACCTTTTGATCTAACGCACATACAGTTAAACCATTAGGCCACCCAACCTCACGCTAACTGACAAAAAAATAAATAATTATTTTCTATTTTTTTTTTAAGTACATATACTTGAAATGTTTCAACTAAATGCAATGAATTTGTTTATCTTGGTTCAAATTTACATAGTTATTTGGTTCCCAGTTTTTATATGATACCTTTTCTTTATATCTCAGCTGAGAATTGATATATCATGTTTATGTTTTGTTTTGCTCTAGTTATTTATTTACATCATTTTATTTTTTTACTGATTATTAGTTTGAATACAGTATTGTTTATCATGTATGGCTACTGTTTTGTTTGCAAAAAAATCACAGTAAAAGATCCTTATATTGTTACTAAAAGAAGTAAGGTACTAAGCCAAACCATGACACGAGTAAATCGAAACAAAGCCAAAAACCATTAGACAGGACTAGCTACTGGTACCTATTAAATCCTTTGGTTGTTGTTTATTACAATTTTAACTTTTAATACAATATATCTGGATATTAAATTTGTAATAAACAACAACAAAAATTTTATTCCGTTTTGGATTTGCAGTAAACAGACAAGTGACCTAATATCCCTCCTAACAGCATTCTGGCTAGTCTGATCTTGACCCCAAACAGTATTTTATTATTATCTTTTTACGAAATCCTACAACAATCTGCATTGATTTAAAATCACAAGGCCTATTTACATGGTCTCAAGAAATTTTCTGTCAGATGAACTAAACATTTTAAAGCATGGCTCTCAAAACAAACTATAAATAGAAAAAAAGACACAAGCTGACTTTGGTCACATCAAAACATAATCACAAAAATCGAACAATTGGCCCATAACAGTATACGGATATCAACAAGTCAAATATATAGAACTTTATCATTCTTAACAAAACAAGTCTTTCTTATCAAAAAGGACCACACTGCAAATCACTGTTATTTACGGTCACTTATATTCCAAACCATCGGTTAATGGTAAATGTACATGAAACTATATGATCAGATGATCAGAAATGCAATAATATTTAGTCAGCCATTAATACACACACACCGGCTGCAGCTTAAAACTAAGTTATAATTTTGCAAACATTAAAAAAATTACAAGGCGTATACTGTTAATTTGCAAGTTATTGTCTGTAATAGACGAGATATGATTTGAGTGTAGCAGGAATGGGTAGTTCATTTATTCTTCCCTTCATATAGGTGCATATATTATCTTTAGGTGGTTGTGGTGGTGGTATTTCCTCTTCTGTACAATCCATCCCTTCATCCCCAACACTACTACTCGGTGATGGTTTGTCACTGCTGTGACAAGAATCAACTTCTGAAGGTTCGTCACCTAAAGATCCAAACCCTGAGGTTTCTGATGTGTCTGCACTTGTATTCGAGGAATATCTGATTTTTCGTGGAGGGCTTAAACTGCGCATGACAGATCTATTTCGATTCAACATTTCAAGTATGTCAAAGTCTATATTATCATCATCTGACTCATCAGTTGAAACAGACTTGACATTTTTGCATTTTGAATGTCCGTTTTCTGCAATCTTTCCATTGCTAGTAGATTGAGCACATTCACTGGACTGGTTGGCTGGAGAATGACAACAATGGTTATCATTAAATTTCTGTGCTTTTTCTCCGAATTCTGTTGAATCTGGTTCTGATCTGTCAATTCTAACCGATGGATACTGCCATTTGATATTTGATGAACTTTCTCCCATTTCATCAACATCTTTTACATTATCAATCGCATCTTCTTTGCTTTTGGATTCATTTTGATTTGCAATGTGAACTTCCTTGGAATTTTCTGATTTTGTCATTTCAAGATCTGAGATGTTATTGTCTATTTCATCAGCATGATCGGAATGCTCACCACTATCTTCTTCTACTACACGCGGATGTGATTGGCGCAAATTACGTAATTGACGACTAAATCCATCATCATCACTCTCCTCACTGTCATCATACTGACGTAAAATCATCATTCCCATATTCATAGGCACGATGTTGATCCTTCTTTTGCGGCTTGAACTTTTGATTTTCTTTTTCTTTTGTTTGTTTACTTTAGTCAATTCTGGATAATCAAGATGTATTTTAGTCCTGATCGTTCTTCTGATAGACAATCGGCATGCTGCTTTTAGTGGCAAGAACTGAGAACAGGCTGTGAAAAGTAAACAAATAAATAAATTTTAATGCAGTAAATCATACATAATAATGTAAACTGTGAAAAGTGCATGACAACTTACTATATACACAGCTTGCCAGACAATGAATCATACGTCCACCTGTAGATTATATTAGTAGTCTAAATTTTAAACATCTATAATTTTCTCAAGATTGTACTGCAATGCCAAAATCAATAAGAATGCTTCTTAAAGGGAAAGCTGATAGTACTCATAAGGCATTGATAGGATCCTAATTGTAATCTCTTTGTATCAAAGGGGAATAATTCTGGACATTATGGTTGAGAATCAAGTGCTTCCCTTCGATCGGATCTATAGACAATCAATAAAAATTCAGAAAGGTATAGATCATAATTGAATCCTTTAAGGAGCGAACAATGAATTCTTTGAAAATCTATAGAGATTTTCATTTCAATATCAATTGCAAAAAAGATATGTGAATTATTGTAGCCTGTATATGTGCTAACAAGACATATGAACCACATTAAAGATAGGTTGCCAGGCAACGATAAATACACCAACAGCCGCTATTTCATCAGGGCAGTCAACAAGTGTTGTCTCATATTTATTCTTTTGGAGACAATGAGAGCGTTCACAATATACTGGGGATCACGTGGCGAAGTGGGTAAGACGCTGGCTCACTAGCCTGGAGGTCGGGTGTTCGATCCCTGCATTGGCCGAGAAAGTTCATCCAGATTTTCCGGCGTGGTTTCCCCTTCTCAGTGATGCAGGACTGGGGGCCTGACAAGGACAGCTGTCTAGTCGTTCGGATGGGACGAAAAACCGAGGTCCCGCGTACATATTGGTGTGCACGTAAAAGATCCCTTAGCAGTTGGAATTTGACATAAGAGTAGGCCGTAGCGCCGGTGCCCGGGCAAAATTTCCCTCATAGCACCAGGGCTGCCGACAACCAGTATCGCAGCGCAATTTGCGATACATATTTTGTCCGTTGCTAATCAAAAATTAAAATCTAACGTTTTTGATTCGCAGTAACTGCGAATCATTAATATGCCTGTCATTTTGGATATTGACACAAAGATTTATCCACATTTATCAACACTTTCAACGTGTATAAAATATCAAATAAATTTTATAAACAAAGCGGAATTCTCCGTGTGACATTTTCTTCTCGAACTACCCAGATTCAATTCATTATGCTATATAATACAGGGACATAACTCTATGAATCGGGACGATTAAACCGGAAATAGGGAATCAAGTAGTACCACTCACGTTGCGAGACATGCCAATTTCGAGTAATTATATCAGTATTCAATTTGAAAAAAAATAAATTCAGTGTATCCCCCACGTATTGTAAATAAAATATAAAAAATAAATACGTGTAAACGTATTGTAAAATGAGAAATCAAAGTAATAACAAACGATAAAAAGCAGACGAAATTGTTTTTTAACGAAGAAATAAGAAGCCACTGCCAAGAATTTGCTTCAGACATAAGGCCTAACCAAAAGTCTACATTCATTCAGAAATGTTCACAGTAGAAATTCTAAAAAAATCTTAAGAATGAAATCTAATCATTTGTTATCAATTAAAATTAAAATAATCTTGTTATTTAGGTGTTTTATGTTGAAACTGAAAAACTGCTAATCAATTTTTAAATTTGCTAATCAAATTTGGCAAAATTGGACTTTTTGATTAGCAGTGTTATTTAGGTGTTTTATGTTGAAACTGAAAAACTGCTAATCAATTTTTAAATTTGCTAATCAAATTTGGCAAAATTGGACTTTTTGATTAGCAGTGCTGCTAATCATCTGTGAAAAATTACCGACAGCCCTGCATAGCACACTGTATCGCGTATGCCCATCTTCATTAGCCCAGTTTAGGAGCAGAACAGTAGGACGTTAAACCCCATTTCATTCACTCACAATATACTGATATCAATTTAATACAAATAAGATGATAACTCTTGTCATTCGAGCATTCACAAGGTTCTACAGAGTGAAACAAGTGTCATAACTCCAGAAGTTATTTTAAAGGAAATTGTTGAAATGCACATGAATTTCATACATGTCAAAGCCTTCTTCCTTACACAAAAATATTCTTTTCAATTACTTTCTTGATACATATAAACAAATGGAAGACACAGACTTGTGGCCTGGGGTCATAATCTCCTGCATGAATATCAAATTACATAAGCTGAGTACAGATTAAATATGTAATGCCAGCGCTTATCCAATCACGTCTTTCATATGTAATACATAAAGGGTGGCTAGAGTTAACATTAAAATATCTCGAAAGACATGGTTTTGTTTAAGTTTTTCCTGGCATTATGATCCTGATTTCCAGTTGATGACAGTTATGCATTTTGAATCAAACTTTTCAAGGAAATATATGTCATGTTTAATGTCATATTGATGGAGGTTCTATCACAGTGTTCTATCTCAACTTATAAATCAAAATCTGAACATCTACTTACGAAGTTCCACTGACGTCACAGCAGAATCTGTATTTGGAATTACCAATGAAGCAAATGAGACAGGAAGAACATTCTTGACTTCCCATGTAGTATCTCCTGTTCTGCGAATTTGCTGTAGCTATAGAAACATAAAATATAGATACCGATATTGATCTACAATCATAATCCATTGGGTAATTTGAAACAAAAAATGAGGAAGTCACTTTATTACATGTTTGTGAAATTAGGATGTAAATTGGACTATCAAATACCTCAAAATTAAAAGCGGTTTATTGAAGATTCAACAGGATAAAATTGTTCTTAATTAACTCCACTAGAGGTGCTATGGTTGAAAGTTTGCAATCCCATCATGATTCAGCAGACCGTCGATCAGTAAGAGACAATTTCCAAACTAAAGGCACAACAAGATAGACTGAGCACATATATTTTAAAGATAGGTTGCCAGGTAATGAAACATACACCCACAGCAGCTAAGTTGTCCAGGCAGGCAACAAAGGTTATCGCATATTTTTTTCTCTTCTCAGTAATGAAAACATTTACAACACACTAAAATCTGATTACGAGTAACAATCCATTCTAGTTCTGCCCTATACTAACGTTTAGTATACAAAACATTTAATATCAAGGGCCATAACTCTGGCAGTAATTATCGGAAATCGTTGGAAATAAATAGACTTCTTCGTCTCATGACCTTAAACACAGGGCATAAATTTACAGTCGATCGTATATTAACCTTATCCTCTAGAGCGTCCAAAAGATTTTTCAAAGTGATCAAGGGCCATAACTCTGGCAGTAATTATCAGAAATAGTTCAAAATCAATTGGATCAATGACCTTAAACACTGTGTAGAAATTTAAAGTCAATTGGATATTAACTTTTGCCTCTAGAATGATGGACGGCAGCGATGACGATATACAACCACATTTCAATGTGGGCATATAAAAATAAAAAAAACCCTGCTGTTACTATATAATTTAAGCACATCCGAGTATAAACAGGCTTTCATGAAGAATGGGTTAGCTTGTATTACTATTTTTGACTAAGAGAGATAAATCAATACAAACTAATGTAAACTTAGAATGAAAATAATAGCTCAAGTCAGAATTGATCGATCTGAATAATTGTTGGACAAAATGTCTTATAATAAAAGTATTTTTGACTGTATATTATCTTCAGCTCTGTATTCAACTTTTTTTCTGACATGCTGGGAATTTAAAGTAGCTAAGTCTCTAACTCAATATCATCCAAAATCTTCAACATTGAAAACACGATTTATTTGTCAAATTAAATCAACATTGATGTTGTGATCTTACCGGAATAAGATGGGCTTTTGATATCCAATATTAAAGACAAAATAAACATTTTACCATTGGTACACGAATCGTGTACCATAATGCGCTTCAGCCCCAGTTGTAAAAAGAGACTCGAGGGACGCGCTACAGCCCCAGTTGTAAAAAGAGACTCGAGGGACGAGGCTAGACACATTGCACCAAATCGAACGGCGTATGTAGACTGGAATAACCAGACGCTAGAAATTTGCACTCGATTGAGACTGCTGGCTTATTTCGCTGAACATAACTGATTTTTAATAAAAACGGAAACCATTGAATGTAAATCAGTTTATATACATTCATATTACAGTATTATATGCGTTGCGACCCACTTTTGTCAATTTCTAGGTCCCAAATGTTAGAGATTTAGCTCCTTTAAATGTGCTTATATAATTAGGGCAATATGGCTTCAGTTTTAAATAGAACAAGCCAACAGTGAGGCTGATGACCCCCGCCGACATAAATAGATGACACATATTAATCAATTGTACGTCTATCTTTTTAAAAAGTATTGAGCAATCAAACTGATTAACAACTATACACTAAGTTTCATCATTCTCTATCAGATAGAATCAAAGTCAAAGAAATTGCTTACCTGTCGAGACATTCACCTAATGAACATCAACATCAAGTTTAAACATCATTCTACCTCAATTAAAAGCAGAGTTGTCATGTTCCAAAGACTTGACCAATCAAATTGCTTATCACTCCTAGTCTAAGCAGCAAATTCTCATCAAACTTAGTCAAGGTAATGATATAATGAATCTATACTTGGAGTTTCATAGCTCTCACTTAATTATAACCGAAGTTATCTTGCCCAAAAGCATCAACCAATTAAATTACTTATCTTTTGCTTACAGTAAGCAGACAATGTTCACTATCGAACTCCATCAAGGCATTCACCTAATGAACTCCTACACCAAGTCTGACCATTCTACCTCAATTAGAAGGAGAGTTATTATGTTTCAAAGTCTTGACCAATAAAATTGCTTATTGCTCTGCTTACCCTTAGCAGAAAATGTTCATTATCGAACTTAGTCAAGGTACTGATGTCATGAAACTATACATCAAGTTTCATCACTTAATTAGAACTCAAGGTATCGCGTCCTAAAACATCAACAAATCAAATTGCTTATCTCGGCTTACCCTTAGCAGAAAATGCTCACAATCGAACTTAGTCAAGGTATTGATGTAATGAAACTATCCACCTAGTTTTATCACTCTCACTTAATTAGAACTTAAGTTATCGTGTCCCAAAGCATCAACCAATCAAATTGCTTATCTCTGCTTACTCTAAGCAGAAAATGCTCATCTTCGAACTCAATCAAGGCATTGACCTAATAAACAACTACACTAAGTTTGAACATTCTACCTTAATTAGAAGGAGAGTTTTTGTGTCCCAAAAAGTGTGACGGCCAGACGAAACCCATTTTAATAGACTAAATAATAATAATAATAATAATAGACTAAAATCAACCATAGCCCATAAAACATTGTTCTCTATGGTACTGACACAGTATTTACAACTACTGAACACAATTAAAGCAAGTTCTACAGGGGAAAAAAACTAGTTTAATTTCATTACCTGGTCATTCAAAGGCATGACAAGTATACCATTGATTGAAATCAGATTTTTCATGTAATTCTCATGTTCCTGAGGACAAGCAGCACCACAATACACCCTATCATACAGTTGGCCTGGTACCAATTGTAGACAATTGCCTGTTTCAAATTGTGGTTCACAGAGGTCAAAATCATCAAAACATGTACTAGTCTTTTTAAAATGTTCCAATCTTTCTCTAGCATATTGTACCACATCTTCATGTATCTCAATACCATGGTTTACACCATACGGACCTATATAATAACAATTGATAGAAAATAACAATTATAACAATTGATAAATAAATGATATTTCGTGAAAAACAAATTCTTTCAAGTACTCTTTCCCGAATCTCTAATAGGGATAAATTCACAGAGGAAAATACAAATGCATTACCATGACATGCAGAAGGATCAGCTATTATGCTTAAATAAGAGAGAGAGACAAGAAGATAGAGAGAGAAATTAACATCTACTTGACGCAAACTAGGTCATTTTGTGACTAACATATGGTTCAATATTATTTCAATAATTCGCTCGGCATAGGGATCTTTACCAGTAGGAGGAAACCGGAGGAACCAGAGAAAACCCACAAGGTTGGATAGGCAACCCTACTCCTTGTCAGGTACAACCGGGGAACTGAAACCATGCCATTTGACCTTATGATACCATGCGCACGCGCTAACCATTCAGTCATCCAACCCCCCATATGCCTGACAGACCACCAATTATGCTAAATTTGTACATTCAACCACAGCATGGGAGAATAAAAGCAGATCATGGCAAATGTGATGTCCTAAATTTTGAACATTAAATTCCATGTATATATTCCCCTGTTGTATCATGGCAGAATCGTTTATAACTCCAAATGCTAATTAGTTTTCTGCCGGTCTCTTTCTATTTAACAGATTTTTTCATATGACAAATACTTACCCAATATAAGACCAATCATGGTGCTAAGGTAACCAGTGCCACTTCCAAGGTTTAAGAATGACAATCCTGGTTGTAGTAGAAGGGATTCTAGAACCTCAGAATATATACATGGTGCCGACATGTGAATATGTCCATGTTTCCATGCAAGATCTTTATATGCACCTTCTCTATGTTCTTCTAGGTAGTAATCAGCTCTGTCTACGGCTCTAAAAACACGTTCTACATCAGGACTTTTTATATAATTTGCCTCCACCAAATTATCAACAAGATCATTATTATCGGAGCCTGAACTCACAGCTCCTCCCATTATTGTTGTGGTTCAATTGAGATCTGAAAAAATAATTCCAGTTTTCATTGAGCTAAACCTGTCTATTCAGGTAAATAAAGTATTGAAATAGCGTAATCTATATGGGACAAGCTAAGTATGATTTTATTTTGTTTTAAATGATTAAACTGAATCCAGTTTGTATACTAATTTTCTCTCAACTTTTGACTTTGGCTTACTGTGTTGAAACTTGAATACACTTGAATAAACTTGAATATGCATTGGCTGTATGTATGGACGTTAACTTTTGTACAGGTTGTCATTTCCACCATAGAACATATCAAATGAAGATTTAAATTTTGAACCCCCAATTAAAGAGGTCTGGCTATCTTAATTGAGCAAACAATGAAAATATTAAATGGTATAAATGTTACTTTTGTGGGCTAGAAGAAATGGGTAATATAGTGGGTGATGGCAATAACAGCCATTTGAATTTCAATTTTTGGGGACTATGGGACTATTGTTGGATGTGCTAATTACTTTGATTATGAAATGAACTACAATGAATGATTTTACTTTCACCACAAAGGTATAAATAATAGATTATGGAATGCTTTAATATGCTTCATAATAAACAAGTAATAATTGATTCTTTGTAAAAGAGCCAAAATTTGGTTGATTTATGATAGTGATACCCATAGTGGCTGGTTCATTGTTTTATCAACCTAGTTTTTTCAAACAAAAATGGCTGCAGCTAGCTCTGATCAGCTGACTAACAGCCCTAGATGATATCATTTATTGTTCTGAGTCAGTTTAGACATGCATGTACATGTAACAGAAAATATATAAAAAAAACACTGTTTTGAAATGAGTTCAATCGTCAGCCTGTCACAACAACAAATATACACCAATATTATGTTTCTGATATAGCGACTCATGAAAAGGTAGGTCACTACTGTCTGTTACAGCTGACTCGAAAATGGCTTACCATTTCTTCAAATTTTAATTAAAATGGCTAAATGACATACCTGGAATTACCATCCTTTTGATTTCTACTGCGTGGGAACTAATTTCAGATCAAGCTGTATAACACTTCACCTTTGAAAATCGTGGTTTGTTTACATCAACCTAGTTACCTATCTGGAACAGCCCAAGAGGACCAGGGGTATATTTTGTCGTTTCTGCTTACTTGCATGTTTAGATATTTGTTTTGGCCCAGTAGAAACATTGTATAACTTGTTTTGGCTCAGTAGAATATAACATTTTCTAAAGTGGTAATTTGCGAGAAAGAAAGCAAATGGATGGTAATTCCAGGTACATGCACGTCACTAAGTTTTAGCTCAGTTTAATTGAAAATTGTGGAAATGACAAGCAATTTTATTAAGACAGTGTGACCTGGAACTGACAATGGGCAATGAAACATATATGCCCACGGCAGCTAAGTCGTCTGAGCAGTCAACAAGAGTTGTTGCATATTTTTTCTATTGTCGGTAATGAAACATTTAGAACACTAAAATCTGATTAAGAGTAACAACTCAATAAGTAATAAGCAGAAAATCATTAGAATTTGTTTAGCTTTTAGTTCTGACCTATGCTAATGTTTAGTATACAAAACATTTAATATCCTGGATTTAGCTGTTCAAGTTATCAAAATTCATTGAAAATCAATAGGCTTCTTCGTCTCATGACCTTAAACACTGTGTATAAATTTAAAGTCCATCGGATATTAACTTCAGCCTCTAGAGCGTCCACAAAATTTTTAGAAGTGATCGGAAATCGCTGAAAATCAATACTAAAAGGATTCTTAGTTTCATGACCTTAAAGACTGTGTGTAAAGTCAATCGGATATTAACTTTAGCCTCTAAAGCATCCACAAGCAATATACGACTACATTTCAATGTGGTCATATAAAAAGTGTGACCTCTAGAGGGACCACAAGCTAAAATCGTGATTTTTCGTATAATCGAGGAAGTTATGGTCCGATATGTGCAAATATCGAAAGGAACCAAGATCTTTGGGATGTAAACATACATTTCAAGTTTCATCAAAATCGTATAAAAATAATGTGACCTCTAGAATGTCCACAAGCTAAAAATGCAATTTTTCGTGCAATCAGGGGCCATAATCCATCAAGTTAGGGTCTGATACTTGCCAATTTCGACAGAAACACCGATCTTTTGGAGATAAACCTATATTTTAAGGTTCGTCATAATTGGATAAAAATTGTGACCTGTAGAGTGTCCACAAACAAATTGTGGATGGACAGGGGCGACAATATACTTCCAAATGAAATTTTGGGTGTTTAAAAATTGTGACCTCTAAAGGGCCCACAACCTTGGTATTACATACTTTTAACACTATTTGCGAACAGGGAGCAGCCATTTTGTCCTGCAGTTTCAGTCTAATTTTCAAGAAAATTGAATTCAACCATTATTATGGTGTAATGGTGATATATTTAAACGCTTTTTTACATCGGATAAAAATTGTTACCTCTAGAGGCACCACAAGCTAAAAACGTGATTTTTCGTACAATCAGGGGTCATAATCCAGGAAGTTACAATCCGATGTGAGCGAATATTCAAAGGAACCGAGATCTTTTGGACATAAACATACATTTTAAGTTTCATCAAAATCAGATAAAAATTGTGATCTCTAGAGGGTTCACAACCTTGGTATTACATACAGTTTATGACCGCTAGAGGGACCAAAAGCTAAAGCATGATTTTTTGTTCAATCAGGGGCAATAATCCAGGAAGTTACGGTCCGATATGATGGAATATCAATAGGATCCGATAAACCTATATTTCAAGTTTCAGCAAATTCGGATTAAAATGTCACTTGTAGAGTGTCCACAAACAAATGTGAACGGATGCATGCACATACACACACTCGGGGGCGAAGATAATATACGTTCACATGAAAATGTGGACTTATAAAAATAATTCTTATACTTATACCGTAATAAATATCATTGGTGCCTAGATACATTGACATGATTCTACTATATAATCAAGGGCAATAACTCCAATTTTATAGTAGATCAGATGTTGACTTTTGCAAAGTGTGTGCAAGTGAGCAAGGGCTATAACTCTAGCAGTACATGTATTCATTGAAAATCATTCAATTTCGACACGATTCTTCATTTCACTTGTGGGTGGGGGGTGGATGGCCCAATGGTTAGTGCGTGCGCATTGTATCATAAGGTCTGTCATTGAGTCAACTGGCCTGGTTTCGATTCCCCGGTTGTATGTGACAAAGAGAACGGTCACCTGTCGAACCTCGTGGGTTTTCTCCAGGTCCTCCAGTTTCCTCCCACTGCTAAAGATCCCTATGCACAAGGGAATATTATTGAAATAAAATTGAACCATATGTTCGTCCTGAAATGACCTAGTTTGTGTCAAGTGGACTTTAAACCCCATTTATCTCTCTCATTTCACTTGTTGTGACAAGGCATAAAATTTCAACCAAACTGGATGACAATTTTTGTCGTTAAGAGTGTTCCCAAGCATCTACAAAGAGATCAAGAGCAATAACTCTGAAAGTTATTATAAGAAATTTCTGAAATTCAATACAATTCTTTGCGTTACTAATTTAAACAATAACATTTGTTTGTCAAGCCTCATCTTCATAATCTGTAATTTCAAAGCCCAAAGAGTTGTCGCATATTTAATCGTCCGAGAGGTCAAGAATGTTTGTCGCATATTTTTTTCTTTTGTCGGTAATAAAAAGATTTACAAACACAAAAATCTGACTAAGAGCAACAACCTATTAAGTAATTATCAAAAATCATTAGAATTTGTTTGCCTTCTAGTTTTGCACAGTATACTTGAAGTTATTGGAAATTGTTGAAAATCAATAGGCTTCGGCATCTCATGACCTTTAAACACTGAATAAATTTAAAGTCAATCAGAGCATTCAAAAGATGTTTCAAAGAGGTCAAGGGTGATAACTCTGGAACTAATTATAGGAAATTGTTGAAAATCAACAGTCCTCTTCATCTCATGGCCCTCACCACTGTACTGTATACATTTAAACTCAATCGAATATGAACTTCAACAGTCCACAAACAATTGTAGATGACGGAGGGATAGACAGGGTTGACAGCAATATACAACTACATTTGGGCATATAAAAAACATTTACCTAACAAGTATCCCCAGGGGGGTTGGGATGGCCTAGTGGTCTAGAGTGTCACGCTTCGACCTCTAGCTGGCCGGTCACCTCTGGCTTGCAGTTGTGGTTTCGATCCCTGGTGTGAGCGTATGTGGCTTGGAGATAGGGGCGCCTTCTCAACCTCGTGGGTTTACTCCGGGTACTCCGGTTTCCTCCCACAGGAAAGACCCCTGCGCGTGCGCTAAGATAATGAAAATAAAAAAAAAGACAACTTGTCTGCGATATCACCTTCAGTGGAAGCGGACGTTAAACACTAACAACAACAACAACAAGTATCCCCACTAAGTCTGAACATTCTACCTCAACATAGTGGTTGTGTTTTATATGGTGTGATGGATGGACAGGCAGACGGATAGCTGATTAGCCCAAGCAGAAAATGTTCATCATCAATTTTCCCTCAATTAGATGCAGAGTTATTGTGTTCGAAAAGGTTGGATAGGCAGACAGACTGCTGCTTATACAGTCTACATCCTTGGTTAAAATTATTAGGCTCCCATTTTAAATAACTAGCGCCAACTTTTCAAAAATTTGTCACATGCAGAGATTGTCCTTGTACAAATGCATTATTTCCGAGAAATTTCATTTGTACTATGGAACTGCAAGTATGATTTCATCACATCCCTATGGATTTATGACATGATATCAAAAATTGAAGCATGTCAGTCGATGCACAATTGTCTACGGAACATACATGCTAAGATTCATGTCCATCATACATGAATTGGCGGAGTCTTAGGCTTTTTCAAAGAGTGTCATATGTACCCAAAAACAAAAACAACAAGAACAAGATGAGTATATTGAGGACCATGCTGGTGCATATATAACATACCTATTATTTTGAAGATATTGATTTTATAATATGGAAGTATAATACAGCTCTGAGCAATATCAAAAAAAATAGTCATTAATTTAGTAGCAGATTGTTTTTAACTTTTACAGAAATGGGCATTTGAACCAGCGCAAAATAACAATGACATAAATTTGACATTGTGATGTAACTACGTCCCATGATGTGCAGGTAAAGGCTAACATGTAATACAAGAAAATGGCTGCATGAAATTTGTGGGTGAAGAAGCTTGCCAAGTTTTGTCTTTTTACGCTGTCCATTTAATAGACATATAAACACATAACTTTATAGATGTCTCGTGTGTTTGATTCGCACGAATGTTACCTACATCAAATCTGCACAGCTAAATAGTAAATATTCCGCTGAATGCAGGCTAACTGTTTTTTTCTTCTGTCACTGTCAGACGTATTTTCATCAGTCTGGCTCAGCTGTACATCAAAACAACAACAAACCCTGGATGACGTCACATATAGACGTTTAATTTTATTTCTTGATTTATAACAAAAAGATGATATATTCTTCAATATTTTAATGCTTTTTGCGACTTTTAATAGTAGATTATTATTTATTTGATTGCTTTTGTTTTCTACGTGCTATAATTCAGGGGATGAACTTTGACCCATGTGGTAAGTCAACCGTGTAACAGCAGGCCTCTTTCATTGGCTGTTGAAATAGCCACCCCCTGAAACGTGATCCTGTTAAATGGCGTTCATGAGTTGGTGATTCCATTTGGTAAGAAATTAAGTTTTTCGCATTGTTAAAATGAATGCCACAATTATGATATATTTCAATCGATTCGTTATAATAAGTTCTACACTTTTGTATGGTTTTAAAGTGCTGAATTAATTTTCTTGCTAACAAAATTTGATAATAAATTCACATAAGCGGGAAGTTTTGTTGCATGGTTGCGCATATTTCATTTTCGACCTTCCTGATATGAATTAAATTTTTATTATTAAAACAATGAAAACTCAAAATTATTCACAACTTTTACACCACTTTAATAAATTTTTTCTCGTTTCAACTGTATAACTATATTGCATATTTTATTTTTCAGTATCTTTTCATCAATATTTCGTTACAAATTGTTTCTTTTTGACGAATAAATTCGTTTTCAGAACGAGGCTGGGTCCGTACGCAACCTTGATAACATTTTAGACATTGAGTTTAATTATATTCAAATTGGATGGTGGTTTATCATTTATTTTTGTTTATTTTAAAGGAACAACAAAGATTTGTTTAATCAGTGCGCTATTGTTTAGTTTTTGTTGTTTGATGTTGTTTTGTGATACTTTCGTCTCTAAAGAAATTTTACATGGACATCCGCCATTTGTCGGCTGCTGTGTCACATGCGCACTGTGAACAACGCGCTTTCACTTAATACAGCCTAAAAAAAAATACCCGTTAAAAGAAAAAAGCAAAAACAATTTATAACTCATGTTTTAAGCTATGAATTTTGCAGAAGTAGTGTACCGATTGGTTAATGAAGTAAAACTGTGATGTTATTTATGAATTTTAGTTATAGGGGAACCTTAATATTTGACTACAAATCTAAAATTTGACCTGTATATTTCGCAAAATAAATCACCAAATGAGACAAATTTATCTTTTATTTATCTTTTATTTATCATGTAGGTAGGCCTTATTTAATAGAGATTCAGTGATCCATGATAATGACACGTATTCGATAACAAGTTGTGTTTAAACTCATTGTACATTCCTGTCCATTAATAATGTAGCAAATATTTTTTATTTCTTTTATACAGCAACTCAAATATTCATAAAATTATTGAAAGTAAAGAAATATAAAACCAAAACCTCTAGAAAGTACTAGTAGCCTAAGTAGGCCTCTGAATTGCAAGTTTAGATAGAATAAGAGAAACTGATTAGTTAATGACATTAAATATTCTGAAGAATAAATGTTTGTTTTATGTAGACCGGTATCACTGGTAGGCCTACTGGGTAATATTTCTGATCCAGCCTAATGCTACACAAAACAATAAATGTAAGCTATGTAAATAATATATCAAACGCTCTGGGAAAATCTCCACAAAAACCTTATTCCGTCTGATGACTAATTATTGGGTTATTGTTAATTAGTCTACAGTCAAGCTAATGATAATAATAATAAGGAAGAAAACTTTTAATTAAGAGTGAATTTGAAACTGTAGGCCTACTTCTAACTCTAAAAATACTAGTAGACAATGTATAGGTTCAAGTCCTTATGTTAAACACTGGGACAAAGAAAATAATAATAATATTTAAGTTAGGGATTTGATAGTATGCTTAGATAATGTTTATACATATATATATATTTAAAAGAACAATGTGTCTCTTTGTACATAAATTTACACCAGTTAACCCAAGTTCTCCAATCATTCAACATTGTTTTAATACACCTTTTAATACACCTTTCAAAAATAGTATTTGCTTTTGAATTATAAAAACAAGATATATATTAAAGTAAGATTTATTTGATGTTCATTTTATGTTTTCTATTTAAAAGAATAATTTTCAGTAAGTCATTTGACACACAGTCATACCATTCATTTATTTCATATTTTTACAGCTTATAGTAATTTCTATTATTACTTGAATAAAGCTTTACTTCAGTTTGCATATAAATGTTACATTGTAGGCTACATGTACATCTAATTAATAATAGTAAAAAAAAAAAAAAAAAAATAGTGAAAGCAAGAGTGGCCATTCCTGAAAATATGATTTTGTGTTTTCATAATAATGGACAATAAGGAAATTTTACAAAGAAATTTTATCAATTTCTATTATCCTTAAGAGGAATGATAAACTTCCTTTTATTAAGGGGAGATAACCTATTCCAAAGCTCCTTTCATTTATGATTTTAATACACGCATCTGTGATTATGGATTAAGGGGGAAAATTGAAATGATATGGGGTTGAATGTCCACATTGGAAAATACAGAAACTTTCTCGACCAACACTGGGATCGAACCCCAAATCTTCAGAATAGTTACTGAGGGATTCACTCACTGAGCCACAACAGCCCCAAAGAGGGGGGAAATTGTAATTTTAATCACTTTGATTACTTTTTATATGCCCACATTGAAATGTGGTCGTATATTGTCATCACCTTGGTCCGTCCGTCTGGAAGGCGATCCGCCATCCACAATTACTTGTGGATACTCTAGAGCCTAAAATTAATATCCGATTGACTTTAAATTTATATACAGTGCTTAAGGCCATGAGACGAAGAAGCCTATTAATTTTCAGCAATTTCTGATGATTAGGCCTACTGCCAGAGTTATGGCCTTTGATCACTTTGAAAAATCTTGTGGACGCTCTAGAGGCTAAAGTTAATATCTCATTGACTTGAAATTTATACACAGTGTTTAAGGACACGTGACGAAGAAGCCTATTGATTTTCAACGATTTCCGATAATTACTGCCAGAGTTATGGCCCTTAATCACTTTGAAATATCTTGTGGATGCTCTAGAAGCTCAAGTTAATAGCTGATTGACTTTAAATTTATACACAGTGTTTAAGGAAATGAGACGAAGAATCCTATTCATTTTGACTTTAAATTTATGCACAGTGTTTTAGGTCATAAGATGAAAAAGCCTATTGATTTTCAATGATTTCCGATAATTACTACCAGAGTTATGGCCCTTAGATATCAAGAACACTTTGAAAATTCTTGTGGACGCTCTAGAGGCTACAGTTAACATCAGATTGACTTTAAATTTATACACAGTGTTTAAGGTCATGAGACGAAGAAGCGTATTGATTTTTAGCGATTTCCGATAATTACTGCAGGAGTTATGGCCCTTGATTACTTTGAAAAATCTTGTGGACGCTCTGGAGGGAAAAGTTAATATCCGATTGATTTTAAATTTATACTCAGTGTTTAAGGTCATGAGCGAAGAATCCTATTGATTTCCTGATAATTACTTAATGAGTTGTTACTCGTAATCAGATTTGAGTGTATTGTGAATGTTTCATAACCAACAAAAGTAAAAAATGCGACAACTCATTGACTGCCTGGACGATTTAGCTGCTGTGGGTGTATGTTTCGTTGCTTGACAACCTATCTTTTAACTTTCTATTGTGGTGGAGAAAAAAGGCTTATGTTATAACCATTTGCCTTTTGTTGAATACTACATGTATCTCCATGTATTAAAACACTGCCTTTGGTTTGATTTTAATCACTGCAGCATTCAATTTATGTGTACTTTTTCAGATCGGAAATGAATACCCCTCCGCTTTCAGGGCTTGTTGATGAAAGTCAACCCCCAATAAAGAAACCCAAAATGGATGGTACCGGGGATACCAATCAAGTTGTTATAGCATCACCAGTTGTAACTACAATGTCTAACATTGTATCATTATCGAATCCAACTTTCCAATCAGGAAAATCAATTAGTTTGACTATTACTAATGGTAAGATTTTTGAAAAATTCAAATAATTATACTTTTGTCATGAATTGTGCCCATTTATCCACATGGTAGATTTATTGGAGGTGGGAAGATTTTTGCTTTATCAAAATTGATATTGGAATGAAAAGCTCTTTGGTTTTAAAACAAATGTTTAGTTTCAATAACATATTGCAGAATAGCTATACCCTTATGTATTGGAAGCACATTGTTTTTATGCACCCACATGGAAATGCGGTTGTATATTTATCATCTGAAAGTTTTGAAATTGATCAATCTGATTAAACCAAATTGATCACAGATCCTGTTTCGTTTCTTTTTTATAGTCCAGAATTTCGTTTTATTTGTCTGTACTACACTAGGACCTGGAAGAGTTGTTATATAACAGGCGTTCGGAATGGCCTGAGGGATTAGCCAATGAAATCATCTGTTATGGCGACTTCTTAGCGTGCCATGCACGGAACTGTGGGTAAAAAAACCACTGGAAACGTCAACACTGATTGATTGATCAATGTCTGATGTCATAGGGTCAAAAGCTGCTCATACAACCCCTGACGCCATCTTCCAGTACAGCTAGTCAGATCTTCATGTAATGTAGGCCATCGAATGTATAAAAAAACAAAACGAAATATAGATCTGTATTTTAATCAGATTGGAAATTGATATATGTTGTTTACATTAGTGAGATGAAGAAGCCTGTTTAATTTCAAAAATGTTTGTAGTTATAGCCCTTGTTTCACTTTGTTACTCCTTGTGAACCCTCTAACGACAAAAGTTATCATCCAATCTCTATGAAATTTATATGCATCATTCGAAATGAAGAAGGCTATTGAATTTCATCTGATCTGTTGAACGTTGTGAAGGTTCGAATGACAAAAGTTATCATCTGATCTGTATGAAATTTATATGCATTGTTTAGATTAGTAAAATAAAGAAGCTTATTGAATTTCAGCAATTTCCATTAATTACGTCTTTAGTTATGGCCCTTGTTTTACTTTGTTGAATCCGTCTTCATTAGCCCAGTCGAAGCAGAACAGTAGGACATTAAAACCCCATTTCATTTCATTTCATTTACTTTGTTGAACCTTATGAACATTCAAATGACAAAAGTTATCATCCGATCTGTATGAAATTTTAGATTAGTAAAACGAAAAGTCTGTCAAATTTCAACAATTTTTGTAAATTACTTCTAGAACTAAGGCCCTAGTTTCAGTTTGTAAAACCTTGTGAACCCTTAAGTGGCAATATGATAATCTGTTTTGTATAAAATTGTCTTGTAAATGTCCCCAATTACCTACATGTACAAAAGAATAAATATGCAACAAACCTTGTCGACCGCTCAGACTATTTAGCTGCTGTGGGCGTACGTACTTGCCTGGCAACCTTTCTTTTCCCAAGTCTTTGTAACATTATAATAGTTAGGTTCAAAAGGAAAGTATATCATCTTGGCCTTTGCCTCATCCTGCCATAGTTAGTTACCCTGAGTTCTGGTAATAACTATTATTATTTTACTGTATGATCAGTACTAAACACCATGACAACAACTTTATAACAATCTCTTATAGTACACCAAGTCTGAAACCAATCAAAAGTCGAGTTTAGGCACGATTCCAATATAACTATTACCAAGGCTGGCTGATGGTATTGTGACAAGGAAAGTTGCAAATATATTATCACTTTGTAAAAATAGAGAAAAACATTTCACTTTTTATACGCCCACATTGAAATGTGGTTGTATATTGTCATCGCCCATCTGTCATAACTGCCAGAGTTATGGCCCTTGAACACTTTGAAATATCGTGTGGATGCTCTAGAGGCTAAAGTTATCATCCGATTGATTTTAAATTTATACTTTTTGTTTACGGTCATGAGCTGAAGACACCTATATATATTCAAGGATTTCTGATAATTACTGCCAGAGTTATGGTTCATGATTACTTCAAAAAATCTTGCAGATGCTCTATAGGCCAATATGATTATTTGATTGACTTGATTAGATTGATACACTTGAGTTAAAGATCTTGAGACGATGAAGTATATTTGGATTTTGAATGATTTTTGATAAATTGAACAGTTAAATCCATGATATTAAATGTTTTGTATACTAAACGTTAGCATGGGGCAGGACTAGAAACCAAACAAATTCGAATGAGTTTCTGATAATTACTGAGTTCTTACTCAGATTTTAGTGTATAAATGTTCTCATTACCCGACGGCTTAGCTGCTGTGGGGGTATGTTATCGTTGACTTTTTTTTTTGGTTGGGATGAAATTGACAATTGTGTTGTATGGAATCAAGGTTTTGCTGGAGATATTTTATTACACTGCTTCTTGCAGTTGGCTTATAAAATGAATGTTCCAAATAGTAGATATATGTTTATATCTAGATAGAACATTTTATATTTGTAGGTGTTATCAATAGAATTAATACGACAGATCAAAAGATATCGCCACCTGTCAAGAACGTCGCTCCTTTAGCTTACATTAAAGGTATAAATCCACCTAGACGTAGTGCATGCCATGGACAATCTTAGAGATATTCAAAAAACAAATTGTGGAATTTATCTAGCTGTGTATGTAGTTAGTTTTAGTTCAATATTAATAATTTGTATCTTTTCTTATTGTGTGAAATTAATGAAAATGTGGATGATTGTTTTTGTTATGTCTAAAAAATATTCTTATATTACAATTTTAGGTGGCATGGGAAATGCATCACTGCGAATGGTAACAACATCTCAAGCTTCATCTGTTCAACAAGCTCAGCTAAAAATACCTAATGCACCGATAAAACTTCAAGGAGCCACAACTACCAGTAACCCAATCAGAGCAAGTAATATTATGACATTGCCAGGTCATCAAATACCTATTCAAGCTTTTGCTAACTCTCAACTTGTAACACTCCCATTGTCTGCGACTATGCAAATACCAAATGCAGGGAAGCACAATTTAGCATCACAGAGTAAATATATTGTGCGAGGTAAAAATCCTGTGGGAACCACCAATGTTTCTGGTGCAACTAGCATGATGGTACCACTACATCAACCAATTTATGCTCCCCGTCAACCAGCCATGTTAGTCCAAAATAAACAACAAGGTATATTGATGCAGCCAGCTCATACTCTCCATGTTCTTTCACCTGCTTCGCTAACTCAAAACATGGTAGGTACCCTTCAGAGACCTCAAGTACAGTTAGTTACCTCTCAAGGTCATGTTCGACCTACTGCATTCCAGACCACAGCTCCCATACTTCCTAATCATAAATCACCAGCACCCAATCAATTACAGCAGATCATCCCAGTTAATAAAAATCTATCACAATCTGCATCCCTCACTATGACAACTGTCAGTCTTACGTCTGCCAACCAGACTGCAGCCACACAGGTTTTTGTAACAGCAATTCCACAGACTACATTAACCACCCAGTCCATGATGCATCAAGTCAAACCAGTGGACAATGAAGTTCCTGTAACGGAACAAATTTCGTCATCCAATGGTCAGCCAGACGATACAAATCTAGTTGAAGATATCATGGCAGATGTAACTACAACCAAGGTAGATATTTTAGCAGATGCACCAGCCGATCCACTTCCAATCGACATACCTACATGTGCAGTAGACACAGTTCCAGTATCAACAGTTGATCTTAAATGTGAAGAGACAGAATTAACAGCTGATACTTTAACAGATACACTTATGCCAGATCTGGACCAGAATTCTAACCAAGGTGGTGGTGATTTTGATCCAGCTACAGCAATGAATTGGGAAAATGGTATTGGAACATTACCAGGAAGTGACTTCAAGGTGAGATTTGTGAAAATGGTTTTAATGAATAGTTTTAAATAATATGTTGGAACTTAAAGAGCTGCTGTTTGCTTAAATGGTTTTGTTAATTCCGTCTTTATTAACCCAGGCAGAGCAGAACAGTAGGACGTTAAACCCCATTTCGTTTCATTTCATTTGGGTTTTGTTAATTACAAAACTTGTTAGCTAAATCTCATGTTTGCCAAGTAAATTCCTTCAGGATGTGTAAGCATCTGCCTTGTGCATTTCAGTACACCTGTCATTAACTAATTGAAGTGCACACTCCAAGCTACTTGGCAGAAGTTGTTTGAATGTCATTCTGATTGAAAACAAAGTACATGTAATGGATATATTAATTATGTTTTACAGTTTCGATTGAATGAATTTGGATGCATGGAGATGATAACGGATGACCTACAAATTTCAGAGGAAACCAAAATGGATGAGAATGACAGTGAAATGCTTAGCCCAACAGTATCAAGTTTTATGGAGAATGTAGAAGAAAATAAACCTGTAATCTCTCCAGGTATGTACCGGTATTTAAAAACGGACCTGATCATACTTGCATGTAAGGGCTTAAGATATGTAGTTTCTATTGATATATATTAATATGTATAGTTATGCTAACCTTTCACAAAATATTGCAAAGAAAAATTATTAGATAACAATGAGTGCAAATTTAACCATTTTTGCATTTAATTGAATGTTTTTAAATTGCTGAGAATCCATTAGGAGACAAGGTTTGTCTTTAAGACTAAAAGACAGTCTAAATCACTTGCAGTTAGCATTGTTCAGCAATATCTGAAGGTTGCAATTATGCAGAGATCATTCAGTGCAGTAATTTGGTTAATGGATAATTCACATGCAACATTTCACACTGTCAAGGTTCGTCGATTTTGATTTTCCAGACTGAATGAAAAAGGTGTAATAATGTTGAAAATTTTATTACAGTTGACAAAGGTTTAAATTCTGGAGATAATATAGATGGAGATACTGTATGTCAGTGTGAGAATTGTGGTACCCGTGGAATAGCCAGTGACTTCTGTAAATCAGGAAGATTTTGTTCATTGACGTGTGTGGGTGCCTTCGCTGGAAAGTGAGTATGTTTGGATCATAATAGTCCTGGAATTTACAATATTCTCTAACTATAAAACAGTCAACGAAGAAGTAATTTGGCTATCTAATCCAGATGACAATTACTCTTTTATTCTGTCCTCTAATTCCTAACTATGGTAAGCCATTATAACTAAATACTTATTTAATGGTGTGTTTATTACTGCTCAAGTGTGATTTAAAAATTTGTCTCTGTAGTCCGACTGTCTGGTTCAGTAAAATTATTGAGTTCACTCTTTGAATGTTATTTACAATTAAGTCATCCAGTACAAGATACATGTATATGTACTCAGTCACAACCACTAAAAATAAAAATGTACATGTAGCATAAGCCACAGTAGTTTGTATTAAGAGATTCAAATTTTCGTCATACTGTCTGTAGAAACATAATAACCTACTGTAAATACTGGTAGATGTTTACATATTCAAATGTTGTTTTTATTCAGAAAAAATAATACCCACAGATTAAAACCTACTTCTAGAGTACTATTGGATATTAAAGCTAAGAAAAAGAGAAAGAAGTTACTAGATGACATGTCTGTTAATTCTTCACCAGAAACACCAACAGAAGAAGACATTAAACCTAAATTACCTATAATTGAACCAGTGAAAGGTAATTTCTAATAAATCTTGTAGCCCCTTGTGTCCTTTCGGTAGTGCAGGTTAGAGGCACTGATGTAAAACAGTGTTTAGTCATTCAGATGAGAAGAAAAATCTAGGTCCTGTGTATATGGAAAATTAACCCTTATAGTTAGAATTCGTCATCAATTTCTACTGGGCAAAATTTCCCTCATTGCACACTGCAGGGAGTATGCTGGTCTTCCATTAGCCCAGTTGGTACATAAAAGTAAGATGTTAAAGTCCATTTATTTTCTCTTTAAGACCATATTAATTTTTCAGCAACACCAGTTAAAATATTGCTTTCTGTTTCTTGGGGAAAACAAATTAAAAATCAAAAATACTTGGCAACTATCTAAGTCATGAAATTTTTGGAAAAATTCATCACTCAGTTGAGTCTATTGGTTTTTCCATACATTGGCATTTGTGAAAACGACTACATGTATTCCCCTTTAACTGATATAGATCTGTTTGTAGAACAGTAACACCTGAAAGAGTAGCATACAAAATTGTTCATTCCAATTTACTTGTTATATCTAATGTTCAATGTATAAAACTTTTTCCTCATTTTTTTGGTAACAAAGAAATTTTTCCTTGTAGTTTAAATATGTTTTCTAATTGATGATTATGTATTCAGGATTATAACAGTTGAGGAAATATATCTGTTAAAGACATGGCATCAAATTTATTTGCATGTGGATGGAAAATCAAGTGTTTTTTGTCAATCAATTTATACCTCAAATCAAGTCATCTCAACTTAGTACCCATAAACAAGTGATGCCCCCAAAAATTGAAGTGTTATAATCACTTACTGTTCTTATTGTTGCAGCTAAGAAATCCAAGGGATTTAATTGGGCTGACTATTTCGCAACAAACAAGTGTTTTCCTGCTCTACAAAAAATATTTAAAGAGGTTTGTTGGATTTCTTTGGAAATTAGGTTAATCACAAAATATTTCTGTTCCTGCCATATGTGTCTAGATAATTTTGTAAATGTAATGTATTTTCAAAATGATCTTACATTAAAAGATAAATCACGTTAACAATTTTATAAATGAATTAATTTGTTTGTTTCAGCCATTTCCTCAAATATTAAAAAATGGTTTTAAAGTTGGTATGAAGCTAGAAGGTATAGATCCGAAGCACATGTGCATGTATTGTGTTTTAACTGTAGCAGAAGTTCAAGGCTTCAGAGTTCGACTCCATTTTGATGGTTATTCTGAATGTTATGATTTTTGGACAAATGCTGATTCTCCATTTCTATTTCCCATTGGCTGGTGTGAAAAGAATGGCAAGACATTGCAACCTCCTAAAGGTAATTTTCTCAGTGATAGCGAGTAATTTCTGAATTATATTGTTTATAAATATTATTTCAATGTTAAAAAATGCAGCAAAAAAGTTTAAAAGTTTTCAGATTTGTAAGCTATTAATTATGTTGTTGACAATTTAATTTTCAGCCTGACCCTGTTTATTATTTAAGATTTTGTAATGAAGTATGATGTGATGTAACAGTCGAGTTATAGAGTCTTATCATTCATTTATGGTTTTAATATATGTCTGCCTTCAACCTCTGTTTCTAGGTTATCCTCCTACAGAATCCTTCAACTGGCCAAATTATTTACGTATGACAAAAAGTACAGCTGCACCAAAAGGTTTATTTGTTAGTCAACCTGCTACGGTATGTTTTGTTTAGATTCAATATATTTATAAAGTGAAAGTAAGCAGGGGACTATTACAGTGAGTGTCCGTCAAACCTAATGAAACACTTTGCTTTCAATTGAGGTACAATGTTCAGACTTGGTATTGATGTTCACTAGACGATTGTCTTGATTTAGCTCCATGATGAGCATTTTCTGCTTAAGCCAAGCAGACTCTGCATAGATACTGTAAACAAGTTTATTCCTTTATTAGGACACTCAGGTTCTAATTGAGTTAAACTATTCAAACTTGGGGGAGAAGCTCATTAGATGAATATCTTGACTTAGTTGTGGAAACTTAGTATATAGTTTCATGCAAAAAGAAAAAAAGTTTATTAGGATACCCAGGTTCCAGCTGAGTTATTGAGTTAAAATATTCAAACTTGGTGGAGATGCTCATTAGATGAATGTCTTAACTTAGTTGTCGAAACTTAGTGTATAGTTTCATACATCGGTAACTTGACTAAGATCGATGATGAACAATTTTCTGCTCAGGTAAAATAGGATGATGAAAAGTTTGATTGCTTGATGTTTTATAAAGAAATAAATGTGCAACTAATTTATGAGAGTAATCTATTTAAAGTGTGGAAGGAACTAGAAACAGAAAACAACATAAATAGCAACCACCATCATTTTTATATTAATTATGTTATATTTTCAGTCTGTGACACCCACTGCATTTCGTGTTGGTATGAAACTGGAAGCAGTTGACAAGAGGAATATATCATTGATTTGTGTAGCCACTGTTGCAGATACTTTAGGAGATAAAGTCCTTATTCATTTTGATGGTTGGGAAGATAACTATGACTATTGGTGCGATATAGTCTCTCCTTATATACATCCTGTAGGATGGTGCGAGGAAAATGGACGCATTCTTTCTCCTCCTTTTGGTAGGTTAATCCTAAATCTTTTAGTCATAAAATGCAAGGTACATGTAACCGCTGTACAAAACTAGGATAGAACAACGGTTACCATCATACATCACACCCAGTACAATTAGAGTTTAGATACACTCCTAGAGAACATTGAGATGAAAAGAATATCTAACTAGACTTTTAGTTTTGACTTAAATATAAATTTCCTCAGAAATTGCGATTCTAAACAACCAAGTTGCTAAAAAAGACATATCTTACAGTCAAGCATATTTTGAATAATGCAGACTATAACGCAGTTGCCATTATAAATGACTCATCACTCTAATAGTAAGAAGATAAGTGGCTGGACCTTTTAGCATTATTATGTATTGTGTGGCAATAGTACATGCTGATACACAAACCAACGAAGAATGCTTTACAGGGTGAAATGATTAACTAATTATGCCCAATAGAACATTTTGAATAATTATTTTAAGAGATTTAATTTGAGGGCTAATATTAGGGGTGGTTTCACTTGTGCAATCCATTTAAAAAGAAAAGATACGTATCTATGACAATTAGAAGTCGAGGGTCTTTGATGAAACCATACTTAGTTAGAAACTTATTTTATAGATTGGAAAGATGTAGAGAACTTTACGTGGGATAAATATCTAGCCCATACAAAGTCTTCAGCTGTACCAGCTAGAGCATTTAAACCTGTAAGTATTAACTTAGCTGTGTTTTACAACTTGAAGTCAAAGAAGGGGTGTGGACATGAGAAAAAAATTCAGTTTGAAATTGTTGGTTTTCAGACAGTGAATCTCCATAGTTAATTTCAGATTTACATTAATAGGAATAGTGATCATCTGATTATGTGTTGATGCCCATATTAAGGTGGATCCATGATGTGAAAAGTCCAAATGCTCTTAGTATGGAGAAGAGGGTAAATGCAGATGTGAGGGGGTACTCAAGAGATTTATGAAATATCCAAATGTGTCTGTGAGTGGAAAAAGATTTGGAACGACTGTTCTAGTGAACCCTTATTTAAATTGCACATTAGCTAGAAGCATATGATACATGTAACATGATTGGTTTGAATAGCACAATATATAGGCTACTTAAACATTTGTATGCAAAATAAAACATTTAGAAATATCAATGTTAAATCTTGTATGTCCACAATGAAAAAATTGTGGTATATTGTCATTGGTCTATTCCTGTCATCAACAATTTTTTGTGAACACTCTGCAATTAACATATGATATTATGATATTTTTATGTGAATTAGCCTGTTGATTTTCAACAATTTCTGATAGTAACCCCTAGAGTTATAATCCTTCATTAGTTTGTAGCCTATTATGTACAGTCTAGCACAAAAATTATCATGCAACCTGCTTTAAATACATTATTGTTGTGATTTCTGTTTATTACTACTAAAATTATTGTCCTTGATTATAGCTCTCACTATTTCTGTGATGTTTATCAGTATATAGTCTTGCTTCATAACATCCTTCACTGACTGATCAGAGGACTTTGCAAATGTTCGTCTACATTTTGTTGCCTGGCATACTGTCTTATCCTACACACTGGTTTATTCTTTCAGCGACTTCCATATGCATTTGAACCTGATATGATGATAGAAGCTGTTGATATCAGAAATCCTATTTTAATCAGAGTTGCTAGGATTGTGGCTGTAGAAGCAAATCAGATCAAAATCCATTTTGAAGGCTGGTCAGATGAATATGATTTCTGGGAAGATGATGATAGCATGGACATTCATCCCCCTGGTTGGTGTACTAGAACGTCGCACTGGCTACAACCTCCATTAAGTGAGTGAAAAATAAATTGTTCATTACGTTAACTTGCTTCTATTTAAAGGTGAGGTGTCTAAAAATCTTTGTTTCAAGGTTGAAGGTAGCATAATCAAAATGATGTTGAAAATGGATTATCTTATATTGAATTTGTATACTCCTACTTTTTCATGTGGACGTATATTGTTGTTGCCCCTGTCCACCCATCCACAATTAGTTTGTGGACAGTCTACAGGTCACAATTTTTAACCGATTTTGACAAAACTTGAAATATAGGTTTAGCTCCAAAAGATCTTGGTTCCTTTTGATATGGGCATGTATTGGATCAAAACTTCATGGATTATGTTTCTTTTGCCAACGGCACAGCTTTGAACATGTGAAAAAATAGAGGCACAAGTGGCTATAAATATATGTGGATATTTGAATTTTGCAAAATAAAAACTTGGTAAGTCGAATGGAATACAACCGTAGGCAGAGACTGGCCATAGACACATAGAATGACTCAAACTAAATAAAGAAAAACACAGCTATGAACTTATCAGCAGACACCAGTGAATACTGAATTGGGATCACATGATTTTTATACGGCCACATTAAAATGTGGTCATATTGTTGTCACCTCCGTCCATCCGTCCATCCGGCATCCACAATTGCTTGTGGACGCTCTAAAGGCTAAAGTTAATATCCGATTGACTTTAATTTTATACACAGTGTTTAAGGTCAAGAGACAAAGAAGCCTATTGATTTTCAGCGATTTCGAATAATTACTGCCAGAGTTATGGCCCTTGATCACTTTGTAAAATCTTGTAACGCTCTAGAGACTAAAGTTATCATCCGATTGACTTCAGATTGATACAGAGTTTAAGGTCTTGAGACGAACAAGTATATTGATTTTCAATGAATTTTGATAACTTGAACAGCTAAATCCATGCTATAAAATGTTTCGTATATTAAACGTTAGCATGGGGCAGAACTTTATAAAAACCAAACAAATTCTAATGATTTTCTGATGATTACTTAATGAGTTGTTACTCTTAATCAGATTTTAGTGGATTGTAAATGTTTCATTACCAAATATGCGACAACCCTTGTTGACTTCCTGGACAACTTTGCTGCTATGGATGGAATTTTTTGTTGCCTGGCAACTTATGTTTTTTTTTAGCTTGTTCTCTATCCATCTCTTGCAAAATGTGATCATATCTTGCATGGCAACCACCTGTTATAAGTTAAAGTGCGGTCACAAATGGTGGTCATTGGTGTATCAACCACAATGATTTTAGGATTCTCTAGTGGCTACAGCTAACATCCTATCAACTTGTAATTCATACACCGTTTGTTTGCTCATACGCCAACTAATTTCCAGAAAATTCCAGTAATTAGTTTTGGAGTTATATTCTTGGAAAGTTTGGTGAAGACCTTGGAGAATATGGTTATTATCGGATTGATCTAAAATTTATACACTGTTTCTGTAAATGAGATGAAAAAGCCTTTGATTTTCACTCAAGGAATAAAGAATAAAAATGCAACAATCTTTGTCAACTGCTCAGACATATTGGCTGCTTTGTGCATTTGTTTCCTTGCCTGGCAACCTATCTTTTGTTATTGTAGATCCAGTTGATTTAGTAGAAGCATCACCAAATCAGTCAGGGTGTCCTACACCAGGATGTAAAGGTATTGGTCATATCAAGGGAGCTAAATATACAGGTCATCATAGGTAAATTTATTCACTGTAATTCATATACCGTAACTTGACGAATCATTGTTCTCTCTCCAGTCCATCCTAATTCGTAACAGTTGTTTGCTTTAGTGTAGTTTCTATAAACAATAATACTTCAGCCATAACAACATACCGTGAAGTTGGTAATATGTGTGTCCCATTGATGCTATTTCGCCTGTATATTCTGGACATGTCCTGCGCTTTTTTCCAAGCATCCGACTAGGAATATGCCCAATCAAGAATATGGTGAATGATATTCAAAATTCCAAAATTAATTGACCACTGATTTTATAACTGCTATTCTTCCCAATTATCATTTATAATGGGCTCATTTGATTAGGTAATTAAGTGATCAAAGTATTTATCATGTTATACCGTCTATACACCTACCTTGATCAACTACTTAATCGGCCTTGATTGATTGACTTAACCCCACGTCGGTCAATTCCTCAATCCAATCCTGAACAGAAGTCGTTGCTTCAACTTTGTCAGACTATTTATCAATCTAATAAGAATGATTATTAACTTAATCTACCTAATTACCTTGTGGTTTCTCCATAGTCAGACATTTTAATCAACTTGATGTCAGCTGACAGCATGTAGAAACTAGTCATAGATGTCTCATATCATAATAGTATATTACACCCCAAATCAATGGACAGTCATAACTTTCAAAATGCTTTGATTCTTATCTACTGCCTTGTCGTCTACCAAGAAAATGTGAAGAGGCTGTAACCATTTTCCTTCGTAAGAATTTCTACGTGGTCCCACCTGGCAACACATTTCCCATTACACAATTCACCAAAAACAAAATATTTCATACATATACGCAAAATGTATTCATACGACTCCATATAGAAATCCCCATCTACAGTGGCACGTTCCCACGATGTTGCACGGAAATCATCGCTTACCATATAAGGCAGTGCTTACCAAGAAACTATTAATAGAAGTGATTTACGTGTAACCCGTCACGTAGGTCAATAACAGATATGATAAAACACGGAAGTTGGCTATGCCTTTTTATGAGTGATTAAACTACCAATGCAATTTTAAAATAACATTTTATAAAGAAGAAAACGATGTTACGACATAACAAATTATTCTTATTTCGGACGTTGGCTTTCATTTGCTGCTGTATAAAGGTAGACACATTATTTTTGAGGAATATTACTGGCGTGAATTTGAAACGGGTACGGGTGAACATGCTCTCTTTCTGTCGTATTATGAAAAAACGTAATTTTGTTGGAATATTACTGACATAAATTTGAATATCGCACTGGAATTAAATGTGAAAAATAACGAGGTGCACCTATTTTTATTATCTTGTTGACACATGATTTTTATATGCCCACATTGAAATGTGGTCGTATATTGTCGTTGCTCCTGTCCATCGACCCGGCATCCACATTTGCTTGTGGACGTTCTAGAGGCTAAAGTTAATATACACAGTGTTTAAGGCCATGAGATGAAGAAGCCTCTTGATTTTCAGCGATTTCCGATAATTATCCGATTGACTTTAAATTTATACACAGTGTGGCGTGAATTGGTCCACAACATACTGTTAAGTATGAGTGCATGTACGCATCGGATTGTGTATTAAACGCTAACAAAAACATAATTCCACATTTATAATATCCAAATAAACAGTCCCTTTGGTCGGATTCTCATCCAAACGATGACACATGAACAAAATACAGCAGCAAACTTATGCCAATTCTGTATGCTTACTATAGAGACCAGTGAACGTGTTGAACCAACTACATCACTTTCGGTTTTAATAATAATTAATTTCTTGCTTACAAAAACTTTTTTACTTGAGTTACAGAGGGGATTATATATCAATATATATTTAAGATTAATGGAAACCTTGTTGGTCCATATCTTACAGCCTTCTACACTTTCATTTGCAATGGTGCTTTCATTCACACTGAGACTTTGTGGTTGGGGCCCTCCCGCGAGGGATATGTCCATTATTTTTCAACAGATGTTCAGTTGGTGAGAGATCCAGAAAAAGGTCTGGCCATTTAAGCACTGCTAAGTGGTTTTGATTCCTAAAGTCTTGAGCATTATCATGCAGTAACATGTGCACATCTTGAAAGACATTGAGTCAGAGTTGTATGGCAGTCTTGTATGCATTGTCAGCACTAGTAAATCCATCTAGATCCATCACAGTATCCACAATACAGGAAGTGACAGTTTGCGATTCTACAGATCTTGTCTGATAATGTGCCAGTCTTGTCATGGTGTTATCATGTTTTGCCATCCAGGCTGTGGCCGATTTCTATTGGACCCTCTCTCGGGATGGTAGCATGATGTTAACCAAACCTTCAGGTGATGGATCTGGTACTCATGCCCTATAGAAGTAACACAATTCCACGTTCTCTGTTTCAAACTTGGCACATTGTTATGTGTTCTACAGACGTTTAGGAGGTGTACTGACCCTAGCTTTTTAAAATCCACATTTTATACCCAATGTCTGCACCTTAAAATCATGATTTTCGACAGTTTTCTGTGTTTGGGAGAACTGATCTATTTTGCGTTTACGCAATTCTGAAAACATCATTTTGCCGTGTTAAGGAAAGTATTTCAAGATTATATTGTATATGTCTTAAATGAGATTTAGACTTATCTATTACAAAAGTGCTGGGTTACATTGCATCTCAGTATATATGTGAAAATGTTATATTTCAGTTTGTTTGGTTGCCCTTATTCATCAATGAATTTAAATAAAGACACACCATTATTAGATCGTCTAGGATCAACCCGATCAGAAGAAGGTTCTCTTACACCCTCAGTAAATAGAAACAAATTTGACTTGGGCTCCAACTCACCAGAAGGGTAAGTACAAGGTTTGAGGATGTGATGTTTGTCATAAGCCATTTAACCACATGATCCTTTGACAAAATTACAGCACGAAATTAAAAATGAAATATTGTCTTCTATGAGATTGGCCTTACTGTAAAATCAAGTAATTGTGCAAATTAGAATTCTTGTTATTTGAGTCACTTCTTACAATTTTAACAACTGTATGTTTTGTTCTAGTAAATGCCCAACACCAGATTGTGATGGCACTGGTCATGTCACAGGAAAATTTACATCTCACCACCGTCTGTCTGGTTGTCCTTTCAGTGATAAAAATTTGGAAAAAATTAGCCAAGAGAAAAAGCCATACACTGGTGCTAAAAGAGGACGAAAAAGGTAAGCATATTTATTACTAATGTGATCTTTGATTTGAAAAGGGCTATTAACACGGGAGACCAGTAACATGTACTATAAATTTTAAAGAAAGCATTTGGTTTCTCAACTATCAATCAATGTTGATACTTAGGAAGTTGTAAAAATTCATTAGAATATTGTTAACCATTGTTCAATTTGAGTAGCCTACATTGTTTTGAAATTAAGGTGTATCACAGAAATACATGTTACCTGCCTGTTAAGACATGCCTGTCTTCATTAGCCTGGTTAGTGATGGAAAGTTTTTATACGCCCACATTTTCATGTGGACATATATTGTCTTCGCCCCTGTCCGTCCGTCTGTCCACAATTGTTTGTGAACAGTCTACAGGTCACAATTTTTATCCGATTTCAATGAAACTTGAAATATAGGTTTATCACCCTCAGATCTCGGTTCCTTTCGATATTGGCATGTATCGGACTGTAACTTCATGGATTATGGCCCCTGATTGTACGAAAAATCACGTTTTTAGCTTGTGAACACTGTAGAGGCCACAATTTTTATCCGATTTGGTTCAAACTTGAAATGTAAGCTTATAACCCAAAGATCTCGGTTTCTTTCGATATTCGCGCATATCATAACGTAACTTCCTGAATTATGGCCCCTGATTGTACGAAAAAGTCGCGTTTTTAGCTTGTGGACCCTATAGAGGTCATAATTTTTATCCGTTTTAAAAAACCGAATTATTATATCACCGTTACACGCTAAGGACGACTGAGTTCGAATTTCGTGACAATCGGCCCAAAACTGACAGACAAAATGGCCGCCCTTAGTTCTCAAGTAGCGTAAAAATATGGTATATCAAGGTTGTGGACCCTATAGAGGTCACAATTTTTATCCGATTTTGTTGAAACATGAAATGTAAGTTTATAACCCAAAGATCTTGGTTCCTTTCGATATTCGCGGATATCGGACCGTAACTTCCTGAATTATGGCCCCTGATTGTACGAAAAATGTCATTTTTAGCTTGTGGACCCTATAGAGGTCATAATTTTTATCCGATTTAAAAAATCGTATTATTATATCACCGTTACACCTTAAGGACGGCTGAGTTCGACTTTCGTGAAAATCGGCCAAAACTGACAGACAAAATGGCCGCCCTTCGTTCTCAAATAGCGTAAAAATATGGTATATCAAGGTTGTGGACACTATAGAGGTCATAATTTTTATCCGATTTTGTTGAAACTTGAAATGTAAGTTTATAACCAAAAGATCTCGGTTCCTTTCGATATTCGCACATATCGGACCGTAACTTCCTGAATTATGGCCCCTGATTGTACGAAAAATCAAGTTTTCAGCTTGTGGACCCTATATAGGTCATAATTTTTATCCGATTTAAAAAAATGTTTTATTATATCACCGTTACACCTTAAGGACAGCTGAGTTCGAATTTCGTGAAAATCGGCCCAAAACTGACAGACAAAATGGCCGCGCCTCATTCTCAAATAGCGTAAAAATATGGTATATCAAGGTTGTGGACCCTATTAGAGGTCACAACTTTTATCCGATTTTGTTGAACCAAAGATCTCGGTTCCTTTCGATATTTGCGCATATCGAATTGTAATTTTCTGAATTATGGCCCTTGATGTAGGAAAAATCACTTCTTTTTTAGCTTGTTCTCTATCCATCTCTCGAAAATGTGGGTGTATCCTGCCTGGCAGCCGCTGGTTAAAACATTATTATTGTGAAAGGTATAAAACATCCCAGAAACATAATTTAAATAAATTACTTCAAAGGTTCTTCTTGTGGTGTTATAAAAGAGCTGACTAACATTCCTACCTTAAATTATTATTTCAATACTCCCAGCTTTTATTATTGTCGTCACCCCTGTCCATCTGGACATCCACAATTAGTTTGTGGACACTCTACAGGTCACAATTTTTATCCGATTTTGACAAAACTTGCAAAATAGGTTTGTCTCCCACAGATCTGGGTTCCTTTCGATATTGGCATGTATTGCATCGTAACTTCATGGATTATGGCCCCTGATTATACAAAGAATCACATTTTTAGCTCGGGACACTATAGGTCACAATTTTTATCTGATTTTGATGAAACTCGAAATATATGTTTATAACCCAACAATCTTGATTCCTTTCAATATTCTCACATTTCATACCATATCTTTTTGGATTATGGCCCCTGATTGTATGAAAAATCATGTTTTTTCTTGACTTGTTCTCTATCCATCTCTTGCAAAATGTGGGCGTATCTTGCCTGAAAACCGCTGGTTTTAATATGACCTTAATTCAGGTTTTCGTATTATTTTGATTTGTATTCGTTTACCTTTCAGATTAAAGCCATTGAATATTGATGAGAGAAGATTTAAACCCCGATTTAAGGAAGAAAAATGTAAGTACACCTTATATTTATATTGAAACTTACTAGAACTTACAATCTGTATCTGTTCCCAGTTTGAAGTAATGGATTTGGAACAAGATCTAAATCATTCCTTATGATTACTCCTGAAATATATTATTCCTAAGTTAATGTTTGGACCAGGAACGGGGCACCAGGCTCTATTTATGATGTTTGTGGGGCCATTGTTCTTTGAAAAAAGCCCAAGGCTCAACCAATTCAAGTATGAATGACATGAAACTAACATATTTGCTGCTTGGACAATTGCACATCGATTGACAGACTTCGATTTGATTGACAAACTTTGGTACTGTATTTGATATAACATCACAATTCCAACATAGCTTAGATAACGTCACGTTCGATCCCTTGTCCTAGTACTCTTGTACTTTGTTTTTATACGTCAACCTTTTCATGTGGATGTATTATAGTCGTCGCACCAGTCCATCCGTCCACAATTTGTTTGTGGACAACTCTACAAGTCACAATTCTTATCCTATTTTGACGAAACTTGAAATATAGGTTTATCTCCAAAAGATCTCGGTTCCTTTTGATTATAGCATGTATTGGATCAAACTTAATGGATTACGTTTTTAGCTAGTGGACACTCTAGAGGTCACAATTTTTATCTGATTTAGATGAAACTTGAAATGTTTGTTTATAACCCAAAGATAAAGATTCCTTTAGATATTCGCCCTTATCGGTCCGCAACTTCCTGGATTATAGCCCCTGATTGTACGAAAAATCACGTTTTTAGCTTGTGGTCCCTCTAGAGGTCATAATTTTTATTTGATTTACAAATGATTCAAATATATTAACATTCCACAATAATGGTGATTGAAGATGTCCCTGTACCCTGTAGATGTTCCAATCGCTTTTCTGTCCATCTCTTACAAAATGTGGGTTATTCTTCCATGGCAACCACAGGTCTTAATATCACCTTAAATTAAGATTTTAATATTGTTAAAAATCAAATTACATTGAACAGGGTTATTAAAAAGAGTAAAAATATTTTATTGTTCAAATTTTGTGCAAATTATTAAGTACTAGTTATCAAGAAATAATTAAATTACAAGATCCAAATGACAGCTGTTCGGCTTGAATAAAGAAGTTCAAGAGCCTCTGTTAAAGAAAATGTTGTGGCATATCCATTCCTATTACATGTATCTATCATTTGAAATCAGAAAAAAACGTGTTGAAAGTTTTAGTGTTGAAATCATCTTGACCATTTTCTTTAGCTAAAGGTAGCTGATGTCCAAGAGAGTTTTACATTTTCTTCAACATTTTAGCTGTTTCAAGTGGTTTCATCATTGTTTAGTGTTAATATATACTCTTCAAAAAAAGTAGGGGATATTGAAATGCAAATACCTATGCAGGTTGTGATACGATGAATAGTCATGGACACTTGACATGCTTTGAGAGTATGTTCACAGATGAAGAACTTATCGCCCCAACAGAAACACTGAACTGCACATGTTACACGTAATAGCGCCATACACGTGGGAGGGGTTCAATGTCAAATTTGACACTTCATTCAAGGAAGGGTTGATGAAAACTGCCGCGTGCTGGTTTATCTATCCATGTTTGCTTTCCTATCGGTTCTTGCATAAGATTTACTGTTTAGCTTATCTTTGCTTTAGTGTGTTACGTTTAATTTGACCGGCAGACGTGTTCATCGACGTCAACCGACAACACTGCAAGAATTGGCCGTGGCACTTCAAGAGGAGTGGGTCAGATTGCCCCAAATCGTGATTGGAGGGTTGATTAGGAGCATGCCACGACGAATTGCTGAATGTCTGAGGATTGGTGGATCAATTACTCATTATTAAGACAAAAATCAAAAACGTCCATTTTCACTTTTGACAGTGTATCTCTTTGCGAGTGAAATGCGGCCATCAGATAAGCCGCCCATATGAACTGTGAAACACTGAGCTGCACATGTTACACGTAATAGCGCCATACACGTGGGAGGGGTTCAATGTTAAATTTGACACTTCATTCAAGGAAGAGTTGATGAAAACTGCCGCGTGCTGGTTTATCTATCCATGTTTGCTTTCCTATCGGTTCTTGCATAAGATTTACTGTTTAGCTTATCTTTGCTTTAGTGTGTTACGTTTAATTTGACCGGCAGACGTGTTCATCGACGTCAACTGACAACACTGCAAGAATTGGCCGTGGCACTGCAAGAGGAGTGGGTCAGATTGCCCCAAATCGTGATTGGAGGGTTGATTAGGAGCATGCCACGACGAATTGCTGAATGTCTGAGGATTGGTGGATCAATAACTCATTATTAAGACAAAAATCAAAAACGTCCATTTTCACTTTTGACAGTGTATCTCTTTGTGAGTGAAATGCGGCCATCAGATAAGCCGCCCATATGAACTGTTTATATTCATGTGTAGGCAATTGGCCTGTTATTAACATACACTGGTTACCTCTAATAAAAACATACATTCTGAATATCCCCTACTAATTTTGAAGAGTATATATAGAAACTAATGGATTTCCTATATTAAATATCAATTTCTCTACAATATCCTGAATACAATTGTTCTGTATTAATCTTTCAGCTCCTGATGGTAATGCATCACTATATAATGGTATTCATCAATCTGTGTTTCAAACATGTAATATGCCAAATCCGTCTAGAGATTTACCATTATGTTGGGAACAACACTCAAAACTATTACCCGGTGTAGATCAGCTACAGAGTAATGACATATCAAAATGGACACTGACAGATGTGGCTAATTTTATACAAACATTACCCGGCTGTGAAAATCATGGTTCAAAATTTGTTGAAGAGGTAATTACTTAGTATTGATGATTTCTCTGTAAAGTTCCATGAGCTCCCCTCTAATATAATTTAACAGAGATATATCTGAATTACTAATAGTCATACTCTGCCTTCATAATCAAAGTGGATATTATAACATAGAAAATTATTGACACACTGCATAATGCAGGTTATGATCGAGATTCAGTAAGTATGAACTATGAACCAAGACATTGAATTCTTGTATTAATTTCAATATCACATTGTGAATTATGCCCTAGAAATTAAAAGCTATAATTTCAAGAAGTATTAGAATGACAGTGTAACATTGACAGTTCTTCACTTTACCATATGAATTGATGTGATGGATTCCACCAATCTCGAACCCAGAGATAAAGTTATCTCTGGGATCGAGATTGGGATTCCACAATATTATTTATTTAGTGCTTTAATAATAACAAAGAATGTTGTTTTCCTTTTATTTTAGCAAATAGATGGCGAAGCTTTCCTATTGTTAAACCAGACAGATATTGTCAAAATACTTAATATTAAATTAGGACCAGCACTGAAGATATTCAACAGTATTCTTATGTTTAAAAACATTGAAACCTGAATGAGACTAGTGGTTATTTACCCTGGCACTAGAATAAAACCATACTTAGTGCAGTTTGCTTCTTGACATAATGCTACTTGTCTTACCTAAAATGTGTGGCTTGATATTTTATAATATAAGTAAAACACTGCCTCATTGTTAGGTTATCATTGACTTTGATTGATGATTTTATTTTGAGGGATGTTATGTTTAACAGTGGTAAAGCAAAATTAGGGAAAAGTTGTGTGGGTAACTGTGGTGTTTATTTTTTTATGACACACATTTACATCATGCAGCATGCATTGTGATTGCACTTGTCAGCAGATTATGCCAGATATATATATATCCTGTTTCACTAGGAATTGTTTTATTCTAGCACCAGGTTTTTTTTATCTATTGTACATAATACTATTTCTACAGGAATACAACTGCACTGCTTTATCTGTGATATCAGAGCAATCATCAGGTTATTTTGTATGGACCAACCACAAAATATGGTTGCTAATTAATAGAGTACCTTGTATAACCATATTTGTTTTTTGGAGAGTCTCTTTGTAAATGGTCTCTTGTTACAGGATTAACCTGTATTAAGTAATATATTTGTAGTGGGGTGGGAGAATGTGATATAGTTTATTTGCATGCATGCAGTTAAGCTTTAGATGTGAATTATTGTGGCTCAAGTTAATCTATGAAATGACTTTTTATGCTTGAACAGTAATTGTTTTGTGAATGGCTAATGAAGATTTTATGTCCTTTATAAATCAGCATGAATTTGATTCAAATTGTCCTTGTTATTGTCAAAATGTTATAGTGTGTTACTGTTGAGCTTGGTGAAAACTGAAAACTATTGTTAAACTTTTTGTATTGTGTATATAAGTAATTTACATTAACATATAATATATTTGTTATGACTTCAAAGAAGTTATTTTATGCAAACGATTTTGTTACATCTAATTCTAAATGAAAGATGGTTGTTAGAATTGTAAAAATTGTATTGTTTTAGTATGTGTACACTGTACATTATTTTTACATTAAGCATGTATAAAAATGAAAATCTTAATGTGGTATGGAAGGTATGGCTTGTTGTAGATGAAGTTTTACAAGGTACCATTCATTTATCATCTACAAGGTAACATTATTTCAGCTAAGGTCATAATTTATTGAAATACTAAAAATCCAATGTGATTTAAAAACATGGTCCAGGAACCAAGCATGATGTCATTGCCGCCATCTTGGAATTGTGATGTCATATCAAAAATGTAATTGATGTGCAATTGTATATAGTCTCGATCATTCAGACAAATATTATTCTGGATGGGTTGTCAATATTTGAGAAACTCTAGGTCATTGACTAGATTATCTGGTCTTTTATGTTATGTACAAAACTACTTTTTTTTAGCCCAAGATGGTAATAAGGGAGGTAAATAGCCCTAAAACAAGATGTTGATTTCCATGAAATTAATCTATTTGTTTTGCCTGTGAACATCCAATTCTCCTAAGTATTTTATAGGCCCACATGGAAATGTGGTCGTATATTGCCATGGCCCCTGTCCGTCCGTACATAAGTTCGTCCGTCGTCCACAATTTCTTGTGAACACTCTACTGACTACATTTATCATGTGATTATTTTGAAATTGATATGTTTACATTAGTGAGATGGAGAAACCTATTTAATTTCAATAATTTCCATTAATTTCTTCAGGAGTTATGGGCCTTGTTTCACTTTGTTGCACCTTGCGAACACTTTAACGACAAAAGTTTTCATCTGATCTGTATGAAATTTATATGCATCATGTAAATTAGTGAAACGAAGAACCCTATTGAATTTCTAATAATTACTTCTCAAGTTATGGGCCTTGTTTACTTTGTTGAACAGAGTGAATGATTGAAGGACATGTCATCATCTGATCTGTATGAAATTTATATGCATTATTTAAATGCCCGTCATAACCTACAAAGTTTAAATATATGACAACCCTTGTTATCTGCACGGACGATTTAGCTGCTGTGGGTACACGTTTCGTTGCCTGGCAACCTATCTTTTATTCTTAAATTTATCTCTTAAAGGATCATATCTATGCTATTGATATTCTCTATTTGTCGTCAGGATTCACGATTGTTTATAGTAATGCATGAATTATGGGATTATTTTGGGAAGGTGTGCAGCTTTCTTGACTTTAGCTAAAATGTTCCAGCGCCCATGCATAACTAAGAGTTTGTTTTTTTATTGGTTGATCATCCAGTAAAATTTTGTCAAATGTGGACAACTGCCCCATGTTGACAAATAGCAGGTTCTGCGTGTCCAAAACTAAATTGTGCATGGAACAAGAAGAAGAATAAAAACAAGGTGATTAACGCTTGGGGCCCAGTTCCTGGTCCAATAAATGAAAAATACATACATAGGAGCTTGTCAAGAGTTCAAGATTTTCTTGGCGATGTTGAACACGTTTGAAATATGCTTCAAGTTACCACTGCTTTATTCAAATAACTTATCAAATAATTAGTTATTCTTTGCAGTCTCACATTTTACAGATTATATTTATCTATAATAACAGCCAAAACTCGTGGAACTTAAATGTAATATTGGTTTAGGAATATTCATAATATGTGTAAATAAAGATCTCATTTTATAGGCCTACAGATTGCATTTGATGAACTATTTGTTCAGTGGGGTTATTTCTAACATTGTTGATAATGTCATTTGTATTTGAATCAAAAATATTTCATCTTGATCATGTAAATGTAATTTATTTGATTCCTTTTCAATTTGTTTTACTACCGGTACCTTTGTTGTTGGTTATAATTACTTCCCAAGAAATACAGGAAGTGAACTTTGGTGCCATATTTAATTTATATAAGAGAGAATGTTAAGATGTCCTATGGTATTGGTTTTATTTCTTTACTGTTTATTTGAACATTGTTTCATTCAAATTAGTACTGTATAACTATTAATGGAATCTATACCAACCTGCAAAACCTGGTAATTCTAAGATTCCAAATGTATACTGCATAAATGTTTTAATGTTCTATTAAGAATGAATGTTCTTTGTAATGAAGAATTAACTTCTGTTCGATAATAAAAGCATTTATACATACACAAATTTCTTTTTATTTTTTTGTAATAAGCTTTATATTTTCTAATTAAAATTATAACATTACATTCCATTTTTCTACAATAATTGGTCGTCAATGATTGGCATTTTGACAGATTCTTTTCAAATATGGTGTGAAAGAGAGAGAGAGAGAAATGGGGTTTAACGTCCACTCGACACAAACTAGGTCATTTTGGGACTAACATGGTTTAATTTTATTTCAATAATTCGCTTGCGTGTAGGGGTCTTTAGCAGTGGGAGGAAACCAGAGGACCCAGAGAAAACCCACGAGGTTGGACAGGTGACCCTACTCCTTGTCACGTACAACCGGGGAGTTAAAACCATGCCAGTCGACTCAATGACAGACTTTATGATACAGCGCGCGCACGCTAACCATTCAGCCATCCAACCCCCCCAAATATGGTGTGAAGCATCGTGGTCATGGGAGGGCGATAACCCTAAGCCCCTTGTGAATGCGATTGTCTATAGTTTTCAACGGATTCTTTTCAAATTCTGTAACTTTCCACTCGAGAGTTAGTCCACCTTTGCTGAAAACCTTGTGAACACAATATAGGCTACATTTTCTAATTTGGTACTGGGCATTGGTTTCGTAAGAGGATGAAACCCATTTGACTTTCAGCTTTCAATTATTGCCCTTGTTGAATCTTTTGAATGCTTTCACGACAAAAGTTATTATAAATTGATCTGTAAGAAATTGATATCAGTGTCTTTTAAATGCTCCCATTACTTGTAGGCGTATGTTTCGTTGCTTGGCAACCTATCTTTAACACATTGTTTTCAAACTTCGTGGGAAGCATTGAGGTCATGAGAATGCTTTCTGCATCTTTTCATTCCGGATATTAATACCAACTATGTTCTAAACATACAATTCTATATTCCCTCAAAGTTTTTTTTAAAATATTGCCTATACGTTGGTTTTTATACGCCCACATTTTCAAATAGACATATTATGCCGTCGCCCCTGTCCGTCTGTCCACACTTTGTTTGTGGACACTCAACAGGTTACAAAGATCTCCTTTCCTTTCGATTTTGTCACGTATCGGACCATAACTTCATGGATTATGGTCCCTGATTGTACGAAAATTCACGTTTTTAGCTTGTGGACAACTACTCATGTTCACTGTTCTTTCAACTCAAGTTGATAATGCCTGTGCCCATCGCGCTCGTGTCATAAATGACTACCTACAGCGTTACCATGTCCATATGACTTTGCCAGCCATGAGTCCTGACCTTTCCCCTATAGAGCATGTCAGGAGACGTGTTCGTCGACGTCAACGGACAACACTGAAGAATTTGGCCGTGGAACTGGCAGAGTAGAGGAGTGGGTCAGATTGCCTCACATCGTGATTGGACGGTTGATTAGGAGCATGCCACGACGAATTGCTGAATGTCTGAAGATTGGTGGAGCAATTACTCATAGATAAAAATCAAAAACGTCCATTTTCACTTTTGACAGTTTATCTCTTTGTGAGTGATAAGCCGCCCTTCAAGTGCCTGTGATTCATACATAACAAAAGACATGCATCGTTTAGGTACACAGCTGGATATAACAGGAGGGTACAAGAATTTTGAAAAGTGGGGTGCGAGTTAAAACAATTTTGGGCGTTTTTCTGACCACTTTTCATAGAATAAACCCAGAGAAATTGAACTAAACAGTGCAATTTGTTACATTTAAACAGTTTGTAATGGTCTTTTTCCGACATTCCTAAAAAGGGATATATGAAAAGAAAGCCGAACTTTCCCAGCCAAATAAATACATTTCTTGCTCTGTGAAGCTTGATATACACAAATATACCTTTTACGTTTATATGTTGATTGTGCCTTTTCAGATTTTACTACATTTTATATAATATAATGACAAATCAGTAGTAATTTTATTGACAAAATCTTTGGCAAAATGGTCTAAAAAAGTGCCATATGATGCATTTTACATATAAACAGTTTGGGACATTTTAATTTTTATTGGAAATGTGGAAATACCTATCATTCCCTGCAAAGAGAGAGAGAAATGGGGTTAAACATCCACTCGACACAAACTAGGTCATTTCGGGACTAACACATTGTTTAATTTTATTTCAATAATTCGCTTGCGCGTAGGGGTCTTTAGTGGGAGGAAACCGGAGGACCCGGAGAAAACCCACGAGGTTGGACAGGCGACCCTACTCCTTGCCACGTACAACTGAGGATTCGAAACCACGCCAGTTGACTCAATGACAGACTCTATGGTACAGCGCGCACGTGCTAACCATTCAGCCACCCAACCCCCTTCCCTGCAAATAGATATAAGAAAAGAAAGAACTCAAGCAGACCCAGCCAAATAAATTTTTCTAGCTCTAAGAATATTGATATATACACATTTCCTTCTATGATTTTATACACCCACATTGAGCATATAAAGTCATGCGACGAAGAAATGAAATGAAATGAAATGGAGTTTAACGTCCTACTGTTCTGCTCCTAACCTGGGCTAATGAAGACGGGCATACGCCATACAGTGTGCTATGAGGGAAATTTTGCCTGGACAGCGGCACTACGGCCTACTCTTATATCGAATTCCAACTGCCAAGGGATCTTTTACGTGCACGCCAATGTGTACACGGAACCTCGGTTTTTCGTCCCATACGAACGACTAGACAGCTTTCCTTGTCAGCCCCTCCGTCCTGCATCACTGACAAGGGAGAACCACGCCGGAAAATCTGGATGAACTTTCTCGGCCAATGCAGGGATCGAACACCCGACCTCCAGGCTAGCGAGCTAGCGTCTTACCCACTTAGCCACGTGATCCCCATGCGACGAAGAAACCTATAATTATAGTTATGACCCAATATCATTTTGAAAAATATTATGGACGCTCTTGAGGCTAAAGTTGATATTCTATTGACTTTAAATTTATACACAGTGTTTAAGCTCATGAGACGAAGAAGCCTGTTGATTTTCAACGATTTCTGATATTTACTGTCAGAGTTATGGCCCTTGATCACTCAGTCAAGGTTTTGAAGTACCTTGTAGTGAAACTATACACTAAGTTTCATATCATTGAACTCTGTCAAGACATTCACCTAATGAACATCTACATCGAGTTTAAACATTCTACCTCAATTAAAAGCAGAGTTGTTATGTTCCAAAGTCTTGACCAATCAAACTGCTTATCGCTAATTAGCCTAAGCAGGAAATTCTTATCATCTAACTTAGTCAAGGTATTGATATAATGAATCTATACTCTCATGAGTTTCATCGCTCTCATCCATGTTCCATGATCTCAACCAATCAAATTGCTTAGCTCTGCTTATAGCCTAAGTGGAAAATGCACATGATCAAACTCTGTCAAGGCATTCTGCTAACAGACACCTAGACTAGATAACCTGCTCTAAATGACATCAGAATTGTTCCTACGACACTGCGCTATTCTGACTTCAATCTACAAGTCAGAAAAGGAATGAGTTGGACTAGGAGCGAGCCTGTCATATTAGAGCAGGTTATCCAGTCTAATAGACACCTACACCAATTCTGAACATTCTACCTCAATTAGAAGGAGAGTTATTGTGTTTCAAAGTCTCGACCAATCAGATTGAAGTCTCTACTTTGCCCAAGCAGAAAATGCTCAGCATTTTGTTAAGTAAGGTATTGATGTAATGAAACTATAAAAGTACATGAAGTTTCACCACTATCACTCAGTTAGAAATGAAATGAAATGGGGTTTAACGTCCTATACTGTTCTGCTCCGAATTGGGCTAATGAAGACGGGCATACGCCATACAATGTGCTACGAGGGACATTTTGCCCTGACAGCGGCACTACAGCCTACTCTTATATCGAATTCCAACTGTCATTAAGGGATCTTTTACGTGCACACCAATGTGTACACAGGACCTCGGTTTTTTGTCCCATCCGAACAACTAGACAGCTGTCCTTGTCAGGCCCCCTGTCCAGCATCACTGACAAGGGGGAACCATGCCAGAAAATCTGGATGAACTTTCTCGGCCAATGCAGGGGTTGAACCAATCTGATTAAAATACAGATCTATATTTCGTTTCATTTTTTTTTATACTTTTGATGGCCTACACTACATGAAGATCTGACAAGTTGTACTCAAAGGTTGTGTCAGGGGTCGTACGAGTGGCTTTTGACCCTATGACGTCAGACATGGATTAATCAATCAGTGTTTGCGTTTCTAGTGGTTTACTCACAATTCTGTGCATGGCATGCCAAGAAGTAGCCGTAACAGACCGTTTCATTGGCTGATCCCTCACTTTAACCAAAACGCCGGTAATATATCAACTTTTCCAGATCCTGATGTAGTAAAATCAAGTAAAACGAAATTTTGAACTATAAAAAAACGAAACCAAATAGGATCTGTGTTTTAATCAGATTGGGATCAAACATGTGACCTCCAGGCTAGCGAGCCTGCAGCGTCATGCATACCTACGACTTATAAACACCATGACACCCTCACTCAATTAGAGTCAAAGATGTCGAGCTCTAAAGTCTCGACCAATCAAATTGCTTATCGCTCTGCTTACCCTGAGCCAAATATCCTCATTATCAAACTTAGTCAAGGTATTGATGTGATGGAGGTCACAAACTATACACTAAGTTTCATCACTCTCACTTAATTAGAAGAACCAAAGTTATTCTGTCCCAAATGCTCGAGATCAACTTCAGACTCCATGAACAATGCATTCACCTAATGAACACCTACACCAAGTTTGAACATTCTACCACAATTAGAACTAAAGTTATCGTGTCCTAAAGCTTCAACCAATCAAATTGCTTATCTCTGCTTACCCTAAATGGCCTTTAAAATGCTCATCTTTGAACTCCATATCAGACATGTTTACCTAACATTCACCAACCAACTGGACAAGTTTGAACATTCTCTACTAGCTCAATTAGAAAGAGAGTAATTGTGTCCTAAAAAGTGTGACAGACAAACAGACAGACCGACAAACTCATTTTTCGAAAGGCGGGGAACAATAAATTCAGTACAGACTAAAAAAAAAATTGCTCATATTCAATCTGATATTAATTATTGCTCCACTATTTGGGACTTTTGTTCAATTACATCTATATCTAAACTTAATTTACAATAGACCTATCTCTGATATCATTCCTTCTCATCTAATTATCAATTTTTATCTTCATCCTTAAATCTTCAAACTATTTATCAAAGACTTTTAATTAACAAATATATTTTTGTTTATAAAATTATCCATAAACTTTGTCCATCATATTTATATAATATTTTTCATTATAACACACTCCATATTCATCTCTCAATAATAGACTTTCTATCTGTAGACCTAATAATGAAATATTTAGGGGAGAGCGGGGCACAGTAAGCCATGGGGCACAGTAAGCCAGGCTTTGTAATTTTTAACTGTTTTGGGAAAATTCAATTTGTGACATCACTGGGGAATTCCCCTATACAGCCCCCATTTGTCCTCCTAAATTCAATAAATTCACGTAATATTAACTGTTTTTCTGACGCAAAAGTGAATTTTTGGTGGACTGGTTAAACTACTTGGCTACTCCAGTTTTGTAAGAGTCCACATACTTGAAATCCCAGGTGAAGGAGATAGTATTTGATTCTCATTAGAAATATTTTGTTTCATAATACTATCACATGTCTTCCTGCCATTTTCGATTTTCTGACATGGTTGATGACGGGGCACAGTGGGGCACATTTCAGAGGGGCACACTGAGCATAAGCATTTCGAGTTTAGCTAAATCTCATCTGTCCATTTTAGACAGAATCTGGATATTTGAGCTGTTTTTAAGGAAATATTGGTCCTAGGTTAGGAATCCTTACTGACTTAAACATGTCATAGGAGTTTTTCACATAAAAGATCTTTTTTCTCCAGTTAAAGAATTTTTTTATTCAATGTTAAGCTGGTTTTTTTAATTTTTAGCAGCATATCTGTGTTCAAGTCTTAAAACAAATTCATATTTTGAACTAAAAGTTTACTTTTTACAGTTCTTATGAGTTTCGGTGTGTTTACTATACATTTTTTTAAAAGAAACATACTTGATGGCCAACTGTACAGTGTGACCCAGTGTACCCCACATACGGGGCACATTGGGTCAAAAAAAATTTTGGTTTTACAAAGATCTACACAAAAATGGTTTCAATTTATTAACTTCTTAACAGCACTGTTAAATCGAACATATGACTGGCTTCAACTGAGTACATAGTTTGATTCTCTGTAGGATTTCACTTCTGGTCAATTCACTAAAAAAAAAAATCATGCCCAGGCACTGTGCCCCCCTCTCCCCTAAATGTAGTCTACAATATAGAGGCACAGTGCTTTGGAATTCTCTCCCATATTCACTTAAAAATAAAAAAAATCTTCATTTATTTAAGAAAAATATCACTAGACATGTTATTTCCTCTTGTCTTAAGCTGGTGTGTGTGAGTATTTGTTAAGTGTCTTGTTCTGTTACTGTCTTTTTCATTTCTTTGTTATAAAGGGCAAAATTGTAAACAGGCTTTAAGCCTAATTTTTCACCTTTGAAAATAAAGATATTATTATTTATTATTATTATAGATCACTGGCCCTACTCCGCTGAGGATTTCAAGGGATCTATAAAGTGACGTCACATGCTTTGGTCACATGATCAACAAATAGCAACAGAAAACATGGCGGATACATAGTCACATAGTGCAAACTTTTACACCATGATCTAAAAACATGTAAATATTCAGGTATGTATTATAAATGTGTGAAATTGCATCTATTTTTCAAACATTTTAGTCTAATTTACAAAAGAGGGTAGAAAATTAGACCTTTTTCTGTAGTATACAACATGTAAACAATAGAAAATATCGGCTGTCAATCGAAATACTCACACTGACACTTTCGTTGTCACCAGTTAAACCACTACCAGTCTACACGACTCTCGACATTTCGATCTGGATAGGCTAGTGAAGTGACAGACAGTCAGTCATGTTAAAATTTACAGAAGGTACTACACGACTGAGCCTTTATAATCAAACATTATAGAAATGTGATGGTGACATCATTATACTATCGTTTATTTGAAAAAGTGAAATGTTTTTGGTTTTTTTAAACAATAGATAGGGGCCAAGGCCTAGTATTATTCATAGAAACTGGATTGGAGAACAGGCAGAAGCCTATAGATCCCCTCTAATTCATGATTTTCCATAAAATTCGAAATTAAAAATACAAGTAAAATTCAATATTGTTGGTCCATTTTAATCAATAATACTAATAGGGGCCTACTATAGCCCTAAGCGGCTAAGCTGTTATTTTGCAGTGAAAATATGGGATCCTAATAATATCCAGTATTTTTTAGACATAATGAACATTTTAAAATCAGTACGGTAACAAGTCGTGTATTCTTCTATGGTTTCCATTACCATATGTAATGAACAAAGAAAACATATTTTACAAGACAATGCAGAAGTAATTAGTAATGGCTGATTCACAAACGACAAAATAATGAAATATGGTCCCCTGTCTGAAAGGCTTAGACTACGAAGAACGTTTGCACAAACTGAACTTGCCCAGTATGAAATATAGTCATATGCGCTCTGACATGATCGAGTGTTGGAAGTTTCTAAATGGAAAATACAACGTCAACAGACCACACTTACAGCTACAAAGTGAAGTCTCAGCCCCATCCGTTATACCAGTCACACGCGGGAACTCACTAAAACTTGTAAAAAAGGAAGTGCGGAAGGTGTCAAGAGCGAACTTTTTCAGCAAGAGAGTGATCAATGACTGGTCATCCCTATCGGACAGTACAGTCACCGCACCCACCATCAACACATTCAAAAACAGACTCGACAAAGAATGGAAAGACCACACATGTCGCACGCCTTACGGTGCATTCGCAAACTACAATATAGATGATCATTAAAACTAGAAGCATTACAAAAACAGAACTTCATTATGTACGCTGTGTTTAAATCAAATTATGAATCAGGACACTAATTTGAAACTTGTGATTGGAACTCTCGTTTTTGTGCCTGACACTCGGTATACAAATTGACATGCCACAATGACCCAAAGGGGAACATTAACAATAACAAACTTAGCCAAACATTTACTACGACAGTGATCAGTGTTTTAATTGACTTACGATCAGCAAAAGGCTTTTATGGCCTATATACGCTGTAATGATAAGGATAAGGATAGGATGGGTAAATCGGCATGTGATGAGGCCCACTCTAGGGTTACTATGGAGCACAAAAAGAGACCAACAAAAACATGGTCTTTCTAGCATATTAAATGTGAGAGATAAGGAGAGAAATGGGGTTTAACATCCACTTGAGGACTAACATACTGTTCAATTTCATTTCAATAATTCTCTTGCACATTAGGGGTCTTTAGCAGTGGGAGGGAACCAGAGGACCCAGAGAAAATCCACGAGGTTGGTCAGATGAACCTACTCCTTGTCATGTACAAACGGGGCGTAGAAACCATGCGACTTGACTCAGTGACAGATCTTGTGGTTAAATGTGCATGCTTTAAACTGTCCGCCACCCCCCCCCCCCCAACCTCCCTCCAATGTTTAATGTATGGATGAGAATCTTTAGAAAATTAAGATTAAGATTTGTTGTCTCATGCATGTGGTTAGTGCAAGCTTCGTATTGTTGTTTTTGGTTCAATTATTGAAATGATGTTTCTTTTACAGATGAAAGTTACAAAGATGTTTAAATCAGGTGGATAAATGAGAAAAAAAAACCCTCTTGATACAGAACGTCACACTGAAAACCCTCACACCATTTTCTAAAAATGAATCGATATATCGTTTCAAAACAACTGGGAGATGGGACCTATGGTTCTGTATTACTGGGCAATGTCAAGGACACCGGTGAAAAGGTTGCTATAAAAAAGTGAGTATCGTTAATGCAATTACGCAGAAAGCAAGTATTAAACTCAATATTATATCCAATTATTTGTCAAATAAATTATTTTCTCTGAAAAGATCACTTTGCTTTGATGTTAATATTAAAACAAACTACATGTATAATAATGATAAATAAGGTAGTTTGGCAATGATTACATTAATTAAATGTCTTGATCCGTCAAATAGTTGAATTAATTAGTTTGGATGTCTGGATTTTAGAGGAAATAAAATTTGTAGTCAAAATTGGGTGTATTCGAAATGGAATGTAGTTCAAAATGAAGGTAAACCACATTAAGTATTACATTCAACACTAGGTTGGGTGGCCGAATGGTTAACATGTGTATGTTTGATCATAAGGTCTGTCATTGAGTCAAGTGGTGTGGTTCGATTCCCTGCTTGTACTTGATGTGACAAGGAGTAGAGTCACCTGTGCAACCTCGTGAGTTTTCTCTGGGTCCTCCGGTTTCCTCCCTAAGACCCTATGCACTAGTGAATTATTGAAATAAAATTGACCCATAGTTAGTCTCGAAATGACCTAGTTTGTGTTGAGTGGATGTTAAACCCCATTTCTCTCTCATTCAACACTACTGGTACTTACTTCACGAATTAACTGCTTAGAGAAATAATTTTACTGAAAGTTCAAGGAAAGCAAATAATAAATGTATCATTGGATCTTTTAGTGACAAAAGTAAACGAAACACTGTTTCATTTTGTTTCAATTTTATCTTTTGTTTTGATTGTTGTGATTATCAAGCCTAGAAATAAGTCACCTGTCACAGCCATTGTCAGGCACAAATTTATTCGGGCTTTGTCAGGCACAACCCCTCTGGTGCCTTTCATTTTGTTTGGCTCAGATTTGTCTTTATTTTTCTTTACTGATATTATTAATACATATTCAACAGAAAATTCTAAATATTAGGTACTAGTTCATTACTGTCTGACATTTTGTCAATTACAATTAAATTTTAAAATCATTATTTCAAAACCTGCTTATTTACCTCTTTAAATTGTCAGATATCATATTACTATTATTACCATTAATATCATTGTGTGGGGATTTGTAGGCTAGTCTTCATTGTTGGATTATTGGATACCGGACTATATAATTAACATATTGTTGGAATCATAGACTAAGATTCACTAAGAAGATTATAAAAAAATAAATGGTGGTACTGTGTACTATGTGTTTAATGACAGATGATCCCTTCATGAAAGGAAAGATGGATAAATGTCTGCATTATAAAATTATAATTCACATAAATTATTGGTGGATTTTCCATTTGTACAATGTACCTGGAGACAGGAAATAAAATAAACTGTGTGAAAGATGGGTTCCCAGAAAAGTATTTATCGGGTGGTTATTTCCAATAAAAGTATGGCAATTTTGGTATATATGGAAAGTAGAGATATCCAATCTTACTAGAAAAATACTGGATTCCCCGAAAAACACTCCTGGAGCGGATACGAGACAAAAATGTAAGGGTTCCCCTAATCGACAGCCCGACGATTAGGAATTTCTGCATGCGTGATGTCAAAGGTCGCACGCGAACATTGAGCGCTTGATGTACAAGTTGATAAACTTTATGAAGACGTATAACACTTTCTGAGATAAAAATGACGGAAAAAGACGCGGGTAGTGGATAATCCGAGAATTTAATTAGGATTCGATATTTGTTATAAATAGTAAGCGATTAAAGACAACATCGTCTTAATGTATGCAATGAATTCTCCTCTGACTTCCAAGAGAGGTAAGTCACGTGACGTAAACATGACCTGGTTTGATCTAATTTTTATAGCAGGGCTTTCTTTCGCAATTACAATGTTTGAGAAGGATTTGAAGCAAAATTATGACAAATTAATTAGTTTGAATATGTTTTGAGTCCATATATACCATTAAATCACCCAGTTTGTACACGGGAATGTATCTTTAAAGTGACAGTATAATTTATAAAATGTGGTTTAAAGGCCAAGAGCAAGACACTGACTGATTCTGGACGAATATGTCAGTCCCCAGTGTTTTATCAGTATATTTGCAATATATATTGCTATATGTATAGAGCTTTAATCGATACCCTGTCATACAGGGATTTCTATGAAAACAGTGCATAAGTCAAATCTTGTATAAATAATATTCAATTGGAACACCAACATCAAAGTATAATTTCACGGATTCACTGTAATCAGGGAGTCTATATTAAGATAAACAGCTATATCTAGTTTATTTTCTAACTAGTTCATCATTTTGTATATTGATCAACATTTGTACAGCAACAGTTAGTGTTGAAGGTTTGAACTAATTTAGGTGTTCGGCTATCAGAGTCAAATTCGTATATGTATGAATAGGATACATGTATAGGTGAATAAAATCTTATTATTTTTAAAATGACATTGAATCTTAGGCAATGCTAAAATATTTTTGATATATTGTCATTGTTACAAATGAGCTTGCTGCAATGTGTATCAAGTGATCATGCCATCGTCTTGAAAAAAAATATGGCAGTACACAAACAGGGAGAGGGCAATTTAACTTTCTTAATTCTTACTTACACTGAACAAATTGCTGAAATTGTTATTTAAATTACAAAACAATCAGTTCAAAAGCTTTCTTAAACCTTATTTATGCAAACCAACTGATTTTAAAAGATCTATCCTTTTATTTCTTTATTTCAATAAAAACAAACTATCCGATCTCAAAGATTCAAACTATCGAGTGGCACCACAACATAGTTGATGCTTTCAGCTGGCCCCTGGATCTGATATATAGGTTTGTTGTTTGTTTCTTGGAGTGTCTGTGGATATTGTCCACGGTTTTGTCTTGTGTGTTCTGTGTAGCGAAGTCCACCTGCACTTACTATTAAAGTAGGCGAAGATCCATTAGATTGTAACCGTAAACCGGTTAGCAACAATAAAAGAGTTTTAGAAAATTCATAATTAATTTTGTGACACCCATTGGTGGCTATTGACAGATTTGTTGTGAACTTAATAAAAGCATCTAACTAATTAAAGGAGTACAATCTTTTTCTTAGAGTGGATGCTGGAGTAGACGTTTTCAGGTCATAAGTTCTAGTACTATAGTTTTTGTCAAACTTTGATTAAATTACACCCTGTTCATCAAATTAATTATCGTAGTAGATAAATATACATTGTGGGTTGTACTTGTAGACGATAAAGATAATCAAATTAAGATTGAAATGGTTGTTTATTGTTTTCAACAAAATAACACATTGTCTGTTCTTTGTCTTTGTTCCTGTTGATTAACCTTAATCCATTACTCAGGTTTGATTTGAATTGATTGAGTTTTTCTGAGTTTATTGGATTAAGGAAAGTGAAATTGATTAAATTAAACATTTCTTTGAATAAATCAAACTCTCTTTCATTTTACTCTCTGGCAATTTATTCAGATAAAGTTAGTGAGTTCATAAAGATAAATCCTTTGATTAAATTAAAAATTGTGCTACATGAAAAACTTATTATTGATCGTCTTCCTTTTCAGTCTTTTGTAATAAATTATTGACATTCATGAACAATAATCAGTGACTACATATTTCTTCTATATCAACATTACATGATAGTATTGATAGAAATCGATAGTTAGTTACATGTATGAACATGTGCCTTTACGTAAATGTAGAATCAATAATAAAGATGAGTAATTATGCATCACTGATCAGTATATGGTCAGTATACAGATTGTAAGGTGTGGTTTGTTTGCTGGGTGGGAATAGGTGTTCCCTACATGTATTTTAAAGGGGTTGATCCTCTTGATGTGCATGTAGATCAAAATAAAGCATTTAAGTTTATCTGATATCTTATTTCAATTAGTGATGTAAATAAAATCTATACATGCAATTAATGTTTTGATATATGAAAATTAGTTTGTTTACTAATTTCAGTTTTGTTTTTGGTTTAATGAATCAATAAGTCTACACAAGATGGGACATTTTTTGTCATCAATGATTAACATTTACCATACATCTTTAACTGTCATGTTGTTTACTAGAATTCTTTTAGATATTAAAACTTTCAGATTCAAATTTGGTACACTGCTACATGTATGTATTGATTGAATTATGGCCCTTTGTTAACTTAAAATCAATGAAAATTCTGTTTTCTGGAATTATTTTAGATTAAATTTTGAGCTATTTGGTTGAATTTTGGTACACTTCTCAGTATGCAAAGACTGGCTATGGTTTGTTTTCTATCAATTAAAACAAAATCATTTTTTCTCTCAATATTGTCTCCATCTTCCAACCTAAAACATAAAATGTTGACGGGTGACCACTCCACTAAGCAAATCAACACCTTTCCAAATCTATGAGGATTAGCCATTTTAACCTATTTTCTCTCATAATGTCACATTTTCTCCACATTAAAGGGACAATAACACTCTTGCTGGCTTGAAAGCGCCAGAAAATAAATAATATCTCTATCTAAGTACTAGATGTTTAAGTGTCCTACCTGTTGTGTAAATTATCCATTACATCCTATTTTACTTGTCCAGAGGGTTCGAAAATATTTTTAAATCGAAGTTTCATTTGAAAAGGTTTACGTTAGACGTTTCAAACCATTATGTTGAATTTTTCAAAATTTTTAAATAAGGTGTGTTAAGATGAAATTTGTATCATCAATTAATTGAAATATTCTAAAATAGTACAATTTGTTGACCAGAATAAAGATTGGGACATATTATTCAGTTACAAAAAGAGTGGTATTGAGCCTTTAATGATAGTTGACATAACAACACGAAATATTGATTTTGTATTCCCTTAATGATGTCCCATTAGTTATCCTTTCCTGTATAATTTACTCAGGTGAATAGTTTCCTGAAAATGTTTTAAAACAAATGAAAGTATACAGTACTCAAAACTGTCAGCTATGTTTTATTAACAGCTCAAATAATTAAGAAGTGTTAAGGTATTCTGAAAAAAGTAAACATATTGTCCCCCGCCTTTCGAAGAAAGCAGGGGACTATTAAAATGGGTTCGTCCGTCTGTCTGTCTGTCTGTCCGTCTGTCCGTCCGTCTGTCTGTCCGTCTGTCCGTCCGTCTGTCTGTCCGTCACACTTTTTGGGACACAATAACTCTCTTCCTAATTGAGCTAGAATGTTCAAACTTGGTGTATGTGTTTATTAGGTCAATGCCTTGATGGAGTTCGAAGATGAGCATTTTCCGCTTAGGGTAAGCAGAGATAAGCAATTTGATTGGTTGATGCTTTGGGACACGATAACTCTCTTCCTAATTGGGCTAGAATGTTCAAACTTGGTGTATGTGTTGATTAGGTCAATGCCTTGATGGAGTTCGAAGATGAGCATTTTCCGCTTAGGGTAAGCAGAGATAAGCAATTTGATTGGTTGATGCTTTGGGACACGATAACTTTTAATTGAGCTAGAATGTTCAAACTTGGTGTATGTGTTTATTAGGTCAATGCCTTGATGGAGTTCGAAGATGAGCATTTTCCGCTTAGGGTAAGCAGAGATAAGCAATTTGATTGGTTGATACTTTGGGGCACGATAACTCTCTTCCTAATTGAGCTAGAATGTTCAAACTTGGTGTATGTGTTGATTAGGTCAATGCCTTGATGGAGTTCGAAGATGAGCATTTTCCGCTTAGGGTAAGCAGAGATAAGCAATTTGATTGGTTGATGCTTTGGGACACGATAACTTTAGTTCTAATTAAGTGAGATTGATGAAACTTGGTGTATAGATTTATTATATGAATACCTTAACTAAGTTCGATAATGAACATTTTTTGCTGAGGGTAAGCAGAGTGATAAGCAATTTGATTGGTAGAAACTTTGGAACACAATAACTCTCCTTCTAATTGAGGTAGAATGTTCAAACTTGGCATAGGTGTCTATTAGGTGAATGTTTAAACTTGATGTATATGTAGATGTTCATTAGGTGAATGTCTTGACTGAGTTCAATAATTAACATTTCGAGCTGAAGCTAAGCAGAGCTAATCGATTTCATTTGTCGATGGTTTGGGACAAGATAATCTTGATTCTATCTGATAGAGAGTGATGAAACTTAGTGAAAAAAATAAATGTGCGATTAATTAATATGTGTCATCTATTTATTTTGCAATTTCGGCGGGGGACATCAGCCTCACTGTTGGCTTGTTTACCTTGTCTTTTGCACTACTACTACTAATTGAATTGATGATATTCTGAATTCTTTTTGTCAATATAATTATACACATGTTTTAATTACTTAGAGTTAGACTTAAAAACTTAGCAATGCATAAAAAAGTATCATTAACTGGAATGGATTAGAAATAAAAATACATTAACCTCATTTCATTCATAAAAACTGAATGTGAATGTGAAACTGGTTATGTCATAGTTGAACATGTATTTTATAATATTAATAATCTTTGCTTTCCGTTTTTTACAAGAATGAAGAAGAAATACTATTCGTGGGAAGAATGTCTGGAACTTAGAGAAGTGAAGGTAAACTATATTATAAAATCAATATTAAAATTGTACATGTTAATGAGGAGTGTAAGGCCTATCTAATTTGCAAAGAAGTTTTTGGGGTATTAATTTCCATAGATCTTGATAAGTAATGGTGAAGTGATATTAAAATCTTAAATGGACATTAAAGATACATTATGGGAGATTAGATAAAGAGCTGGCAGTTCTCACTATAATAGTTAAATTAAAAACTAGATAATGTAAAGGCAATTTTCTAAAAATTTCAGTCAAATTGATTCACTATGAACCGAGAATTAAGCAATTGAAATTTCATGCCTACCCTCGATCATCATTACTAAAGTCTGTACAATAAAAAACATAGTCTCAATCATCCATTTCATGATTAAATTATTATTGGAAGTCGAGCAGCAAATGGGATCATAATCCAGTAAATATCATCAAGGGTTGATTATGGTCTGGATAAGTTAATTAATGTCAAATTAATAATTTAGACAACATTTCAGGCCTAGAGAAAGACCTGCAATTGGCAGATTTAGCTCTGGCATAATGTATGTTTAAATCCTTCCTTTTGTTTTTTAGTCTTTAAGGAAATTAAATCATCCAAATATCATCAAATTGAAAGAAGTTGTAAGAGAAAATGATTTGCTATATTTTGTTTTTGAATTTATGAAAGAAAATCTTTACCAAATGATGAAGGAACGGTATGTATTTGTTTTGGTGATCATTATGCTATGTAATATCAGTCACTGTAGAAACCATCTAAATATTTTACTATTGTTTTTGTCTTTATATCTCCAATCTGTTTGTGTTGACTTAGACTAGAGTTATAATTCTGTTATAAATTTGTATGGTTAACTAATGAAAAGATTTCGCTTTTGAGAAGAAAAAAATCCATGTGTCTAGACAATAGTTTCATTTGTTTTATTTTCTTATTTTAGAAGTAAGTTATTACCAGAATCTAATGTAAGAAATATTACATACCAGGTGTTACAAGGATTGGCTTTTATGCATAAACACGGTAAGATTTTACTCTTTAATTGTATACGAAAATTAAACTATTTTGCACTTGTAATTGTAATAGTAGTACGGTAATTGTTTTACATGTATGTTTTGAATAATTCTTTATTCTCTTCGGTCAGCAGTACATTGCAAAAGGGGAGGTAAAAGCCTTATTGCTTGGTTTGCACAATATATTAATGTGAAGTTTTATTTTCTTACAGGATTCTTTCATCGTGATTTGAAACCTGAAAATTTATTGTGTTCTGGTCCTGATTTTGTTAAAATAGCTGATTTTGGTTTGGCAAGAGAAACAAGATCAAGACCGCCATATACAGACTATGTTTCGACAAGATGGTTAGTTTTTAAAAGTTTATGTGGAGTGTAATGTCATTAGCTCTGTCCAACTGTGGAACTGTCGACAAATCTTATTGAATTTATATGAGTTGTTTAATAAGCTCATTATTGTTTGGTCAACTTATCTGTTGGGGGTATGTTTTGTTGAATGATGTATGAATTTTGCATGCTTAGTCCTTTCATAATTTATTTCATATTTTTAGTTCTTCATTACGTGATGATTTCCATTTACAGGTATAGGGCTCCAGAAGTGCTGTTACGTTCAACTAACTATAATTCACCAATAGATATTTGGGCTGTTGGTACAATAGTGGCAGAACTTTATACGCTAAGACCTCTCTTTCCTGGTAGTTCAGAAATAGATCAGATATTTAAAACTTGTGCAGTGCTTGGAACACCAAGACAGGTTGGTAACAGTTTCATTAATTCTATAGCCACTCATTATTCATGATAAGACTGGAAGCTAAACATTATGTTAGTTAATTGTTGACTTGTATGGAATTAATACATGTCAGCCTACACCGGCCACCATTATAATCCAATATGTAAATGCACTGTGAAATTAATGAGATTAGTATTCAGCTGAAATTTTGTCACATTGATTCTACTTATAATAATTTCATTTTGATACTTTTTGAAATATTCTGTTTATCATTATCATTGATGTAAGTTTTCACCAATAAGAAAAGAAGTTCTAGTTTCTTACAACTTCCATTTAATGATATATTTTATAAATGTAATGTGAATTTTTCCATTACAGGAAGAGTGGAAGGAGGGTTATCAGTTAGCGGCAGCCATGAATTTTCGATGGCCTCAATGTGTTACAACTCATTTAAAGACTTTAATCCCAAATGCCAGCAATGAAGGATTACAATTAATAAAAGATATGATAATGTGGAATCCAAGTAAACGACCTTCTTCAGCACAGGTAAGATGAAATGTAATTATTTCATAGAATACTCCTAGCTACACCTACGAAGAGGATATACCAGGTTTCACTGGTGCCCTTTAATCTTTAAACAATGTAACTTCCTGTACAAATAAAACTTGTCAACACAAAAATCCAGAGATATCAGTTACACTTATTCCTAATTATCAACAGTTCAATACCTGGCCTACATAGAACTCTTTGAAAACCACTTTAGACTCTAATGCATACAACACGAAAGCAATCTTAAACATCCTTTTCTCAGTGATTGATAGTTCAATCTAATGATCACACTTTCCACCTAATCTGATTTGTGTATTTTTTTATTTTGTATTTTATTACAGTGTCTACGGTATCAATATTTCCAAGTAGGACAGAATCTGGGTATGCAACAACAACAAAGACCACCAATGTCTAGTGGAAATGTTAATACGTATACACCTAGTTCACCTATTGTATCACCTCCACGTACAATACCTGATAATAAACCATCATCAGATAATATATCATCTATGTTACCTACCATAGGTAATTCAAAAAAAGAAGAAAGTGTAAGTTATTTAATTGTACCCAAATGATAATATAATTTAAATATAATTTTGGGTACATATGTAAGGTATCGTATTTTACAGGGTTTTAGTCAATACTTTTTTCAGCAGAAGTCGAACCTTCGTCTTATACTCCAGATCAGCTTGTATAATAATAATAAGAAAAAAAATTACATCCCGAAAAAAATAATTCTCACTTCCCAATTGTCTAGTGACATCGTCTGCTAAATAATACTTAATAGCATTCGAACAGTCAAGTCAAACTATTGCTATCGTTTAAAACTACTTACGGTATTCCAATACAAATACCTGTCGACATTTCTAAATATATATAGTTTGAATATAACTAACTAGAAATATTAAGTTACCATATTACAATTTTCATGAAAGACCTAAATCAGTGTACAATGTTAATGTCAATAAACTGCTTCACAATGTTATTTTGCATTTCAATTTAAACAGAAGCTATTCGAAAATATCTTTCTATTAGAAATGTATACAGTAATTAGATTAGTTTTATGCTTATAGTTTTATTCTGCTATAAATGTTTTTGTTTGTATCATTGTAGAGTTCTTTTGCTGTAACAGTTTCAAAGAAACCCAGTGGGCGTAAAAGATGGGGTGCTGGTAATGCAGGACTATCTGAGACGTGGGATGACTGGGATGATCTCGACTTTACAATTCCGTCCAAACAGAAAGCATCCAATAAAATTGTACCTCCTATTCATAATAATAAAACCAAAGACAAGGAAAACTTAGATGATGATGATGAATTTTTTTCGTACGTTTTGTTGGTATTTATATGCAAAAAATGGTTTCTTTTTTAACAGTTCAACTGTAGAGTTAGTAACTGCTTTATCTTTGACAAATATTCCTCACTGCATAAGGAATACTTTTATACAGTTATCAGTGGATTAGTAATTATCTGTATAACTTATAAGAGATGAAAAACTTCTGATAAGGGCATTTATATTACTTAGTTGATATTAATATTGAGGAAGTATAATATTTATTCGGCAATCTATTGTAAACCAACTTGTTTGTTGTTTGAGGAAATTTCATTAATAGATCAATTTTGTTATAGGGCCTTGTTACACAGACGGCAATCTAAACCAAATAATAGACAAAACACAGGTAACTCTGGTAGAAATTCAGCCAAACAACATTATGTCAGTAAAGCGAGATATTTACCAGGTAGGAGGTTAAATGTTCTTGATGTATAAATCTGAATTAGTAACCAATACTGTTAAACAGGAAATTAATGCAAGCAAGCATGTGCCTGTAATGTGGAAAATATTTAAAAAATAACATCAAACTATGACTAAGTATATGTCTAAAGTCGGTTACGTCCATGTTTGTAAGCGAGGTTATCAATTTCTAACTCGGGAGCAAATAACTCATCTGAAACCGATTTTCTTCAGTAGATATAATAATACCAAGGTGAGAAACGGGTTGGAATTAAATAATTGGGATCAAAGTTCACTACTGTAAATTCTGCCAACTAGTTGCAATACTCACTATTTTTTGCTAGGTAGACAATCAATCTACGATGACGTTTAAAAATCTCGCTTAGTAACATGGACGTAACAGACTTTAGACATATACTTAGTCATAGCTTAAACATACATTATGCAAGAGCTAAATCTGTCTATTGCAGGTCTTTCTTTAGGCCTGAAATGTTATCTAAATTATTAATTAGACATTAATTAACCTATCCAGACCATAATCAACTCTAGATGGCATCGCTAGCCTCTGATCTTTAGTGGATTGTGAGCCGATTTACTGCATAACTTTCCTTCACGATTTAACGATTAAAGGGATAATCAAGACTATGCTGTTTATCATACTGACTTTAGTAATGATGATCAAGGCTAGCTGTAAATTTTAACCGCTTAGTTCTCGGTTCATATCATAGCGGGAGGTTGGATGGCTGAATGGTTAGCACATGCGCACTGTATCATAAAGTCTGTCATTGAGTTAACTGGCGTGGTTTCGATTCCCCGGTTGTACATGACAAGGAGTAGGGTCACCTGCCCAACCTCAGGGGTTTTCTCTGGGTCCTCCGGTTTCCTCCCACTGCTAAAGACCCCTACGCGCAAGCAAATTATGGAAATAAAATTAAACCATATGTTAGTCCTGAAATGACCTAGTTTGTGTCAAGTGGACGTTACACCCCATTTCTCTCTATCACGGTTCATAGTGGATGAATTTGAATGTAATTTTCAGCAAATTGCCTTTACATTATCTAGTTTTTAACTATTATAGTGAGAACTGCCAACTTGTTATCGAATCTTCTATAATGTATCTTTAATGTTATTTTTGAAATATTTTCCATGTTGCAGACACCTGTGATCTTAATGTCTGTGATGGTGTCTCTTTTTGCTGAATTTTTACTGTTTTTTGCTCATTTTCCTGTGGGATAATTTTTACTATAGTTGCTCTATTTCAACAAACTTTTATTATGTTGGATGGGTAGTAAATGAAAATTTGATTTAATTGTACTCTGTAATTCATATTGAAATTTACTGTGTGGTGAATAATACTTTTTTGTATTATAGGTATAAATCCTAGAAATAGTGCCACTCGTAGAGACAGTGATGCCAGTAACTGGGGAACAAGTTTTAATAAAAACACTGGAATAACGGGCTTTGGAATCTCACGCACAAATAATTTTAATCAAGGTAACTACACTTTTACACTTATTTATAAAATTGGAGACTTCATTGTGTATATGAAACACAATATAAAGAAAACTATATCCAGCTTATAATTATTAATCTTAATCATTTGTTTTTATTTCAGGGGGTAATACCAAAACAAATAGTCCAGGTGGAGCATATGTACCGTCATTTGGTTCTAGTTCAAAACCCAGTAAGTATGAATAATATATAGATTTATTTTAATTTGTTATGACCTGGTTATTACATATCTAACATTTTTGATGCCTTGCTTTACTCCTCATGCTACAGGAATCAAGAAATCAAATTATTATCACAGAATCAAAGTTGTTTTTTGTGCCAATTGTACCTGTGTCATGAATACATTTGATGAAAGAGTTAAACTAAAACTAAAACTGTTACAAATAGGATATAAATTCATTTGTTTGTTTCAGCTTTTCCATCTAATAATTTAGCATGGAAGAGAGCCCAGCCTTCACCAATGTCCCTTAAACAAAACAAAACATCATCATATCGTACGCCAGTAGCACAGCCAGGTAGAACAGATTGGGCAGCAAAGTAAGTGATGTTACATTTTTTTCTGATTTTTGAAAAAGACTGTTTGTTTCACTTATTTCGTCACATCTGATCAAATATCCCGTTTCGTGGTCTAAGGGGAGATAATATGCAGTTCAGGTTGTAACAAGCACAGTTACCTCCCTTTATACCATGTATTCCTTGAATTTTTGTGTGTTTGAATTCTTTCTGTACAGAATGAATTTCTGACATAAATATGTACTGGATTAATTTTTGTAGACAATATTATTGTTCCCCCCCCCCCCCTTCAAAGAATCAGGGGACTATTAAAATGGGTCTGTCTGTCCGTGACATTTTTTGTCCCAAAATAACTCTCCTTCTAATTGAGGTAGAATGTTCAAACTTGGTGTAGGCATTCACCTAATGGAGTTCGAAGATAAGCAATCTGATTGGTTGATGCTTAGGAACACGATAGCTTTGGTTCTAATTAAGTGAGAGTGATGACATTTGGTGTATAGTTTCATTACATCAGTACCTTTTCTGCTTAGGGTAAGTAGCAATAAGCAGTTTGATTGGGCAAGACTTTGGAATGGAGCATAACAACTTTGCTTTTAATTGCGGTAGAATGTTTAAACTTGGTGCAGATGTTCATTAGATGAATGTCTTGACTGATTTCAATGATTAACATTAAAGGATGCTTTGGGACAAGATAACTTGATTCTAACTGATGGAAAGTGATGAAACTTAGTGTAGAATTTCACTACAAGGCACTTCAAAACTTTGCTGGAGTTCGATCCTGAATATTTTCTGCCTTGACTAAGTATAGATAATCAGTTTGAAGGCTTGATACTTTTCAAAAAGATACATGTGTAATTAATGAATATATATCATCTATTTATTTTGGGATTGTGACGGGGGACATAAGCCTCACTGTTGACTTGTTTAATATGAGTATATTTGTAGGGAAGTGAATACATGTCTTCTACTAGATGTGTTAATAATCTATTCAGGCCCAAATTCAATTTCATACAAATACATTATCTATTTTGTTAATTAATGTAATGAAATAATTTTCTCTTTTCAGATATTTAAAATATTAAAGTCAAAAACAAAATTAAATTAGTAAATTATACTATATTAAAGTTAGTATATAAATTGTACATATTTTATGTTAATACTTAGCCTTACTTCATATGTAATATTTAAGGGTCAAGTGTATATCAATATCATTGTATAATATAATCATTTCATGCCAAAATCCTTATAAAGGTGTAACTATTCGATTCTAAAGGATTCAATAACAAGCTTTATGACAATTCTGATGACAATTCAACATAAATTGTGATAAAAGACACACATTATACGGTTATGGATTACTTGTTTATTAGACAGAAAAAGGTACTGTTGAACACATCTATATTTAAAATCATGATTTTTTAAACAAAGTAATTATTTATGAATCTGAATATTAATCATGAATATCAATTTGCTAATGTATTGTTGCATCTTCTACTTTTCATTATCATAATAATATTAATGTGATAAGATATTATGTTCATTATTTAGATGTATCTGGCTGAATTATTTTTATTTGTTAGAAAAATGCAGATTTTTCTGATTGCATATCGATTTGACATATAATTTAAATTAAAAAAATATAACCATTGTTTTTATATACACTTTACAAATGTGTAAAAAATTTCTTTAAAATTATTCAATGGCAAAAATATTTCCAGGAACCTGGAAGTTTTTGTAAATATATTCCATATAGTTGAAGACCAAAATTAAAATCTCAGACTGTAGAATTAGATGGTTTATCTCATAAATACACAGGTACATCTATTTTAACATAATGGAAAACTGTGGCTCAGTTTCCAAATTTTAAGGGGAGATTTCATTATTGCCACTATTTTGAATCGCTAACATTTATTCATTAACATGGCATTTGGTGACCAAGTGGTGTAAAGCATTGTTTGGTTGATGGAAAAAGACATCTATGTATTTGTGAGTTGTATCATTGTATGTGACAACGAGTACGGTATGGTTGCCTGTCAACATCATAGGATTTCTAAAAACTACTGGGTGCAAATGCATTAATGAAATGAAGATTAGCTACATGCTAATGAAATAGTATCCCTGTGCTAGTCGCAAAATCACATGGTTTTGTTGAGTGGACATTAAACCTCATTTCTCTCATTCTCTTTAATCAAAAATGGAATACATATAAATCGACTAAAAGGTGGGTATTAACTATTTATAGGAAAGCTTTCACCTTTTAGCAAATATATGTCTTTTATTTTTCATGTTATTGTTAATAAAAGTTATGAATATATTATTATTATTATTATTATTATTATGTATGTTAGATACTAATTGTAATGTAAATGTGGCCTTCTATTGAAATCCCTTGTGATATAAATTATTCGTTTAGTTTCAGAACACTATTCTTTTTTTTTATTTCATCTTGTAAAAGGTTATGATAATAATTTCTGCCAGTATTACTATTTTATAAAGGTATATTATCTACCATAGTTTTATCTTGTTTAATGTCTAGAAAGAAGAAATCATATCATACATGAATCAGAAAATAAGAGACTAAACTAATCCATAATCAGATTCAAATATCCAGTATGTAATATGAAAAGTTGTAAATATATTTTGCTCTAAGCATCACCTAATAGAATAAAATACAGGTAACATGTATGACAAAATCTACTACATACTCAAAACATAACCATCTGTGAGTCCATACATACACCCGATAACAAAAATTTACATATGTTCTGTCATTTTCACATAGTTAAAAATCTAAAAAGAATCAGACAAGGTTTATTCAAACTTGACATCATTTTTTAGTTTTTGTGGGTTAGGATATTATGACACACAGAATTCATAAATGAATTAAAATATTTTATTTCTTTACCAAGGATGGATTTACATAATAAAAAATGTAATTTATTGGTCATGTGTATAATAAATGGATCTGATGCCCTTTGTGCCAATTTCAATATTTCATGACATGTAAAGTAGGGTATAATATTTATGATGTGATTTCAGCAGGGATACTGTTTTTTATTTGTAGAAAGGTTATAAAGTATGATAATCAAAATGTTGATAATAATGTACATATTTATAGATATAGATAGATCTATTTGTAGTTAGCACCTATTGAATATGTACACCATACTATTAGACTTTATTGCTCTATTTGAATGTATATTAATATCTGTGATATTGTATTGTGTATGATTTGTAAGGCATTTTCTCATGTAGAAGTGCTATTTTAGCACATGTTCATTAAAGTTAACTACTTTCTTTCAGTCAACCTTATAAAATTTCATGTATTTATTCCTAATGCCTAAGAAATGATACACTCCCTTTAAAATTTATCTTCTTAATAAATGCAAATTAAGCACAAATGTGAAGGTCAGTATTTACTATCAGGGAGACTTTGTATTACTTTAAAGATGCATTATTAGAACTTAAGGTAACTATGCGTGTCTTTCAACTTTCAGAAAATATCAAAATTCTCCTGGCTTAATCCACGCTAATGTGTACTATGATGATTATTTAACATTTAATTAAAGATACATTCCCGGGTACAAACTGGGTGATTTGATGATATATTTGGACTAAAAACATATTCAAACTAATTAATTAATCATAATTTTGCTTCAATTCCTTCTCAAAACATTGTACTTGCCAGGGAATACCCGGGCTATAAAAAAATCGATCAAAAGAGGTCATGTTTGTGTCACGTGACATACCTCTCTCTCGGAGGAGAATTCATTGCATACACAAGACGATGTTGTCTTTAATCCCGGACTATTTATTACAAATATCGAAGCCTAATTTAATTCTCGGATTATCCACTGCCCGCGTCTTTTTTCGTGATTTTTATCACAGAAAGTGTTGTACATCTAACTCTTCATTAAGTTTATCAACATGTACATCAAGCTCTCAGTCCAGTAGTTTTCTAGTAAGATTGGATATTTCTACTTTTCGTATATACCAAAATTTCCATACTTTTATTGGAAATAACCACCCGATAAATACTTTTCTAGGAACGTACCTTTAAGAAAACAAAATCATAATAACATTAGATAATCTCAGATTCAGTCGGATTTAAAACGGGCCCATCAAATGGGTTCACAGCAAATAAAGGACATGTTACACAGGGAGCAGTATAGATCGATGGATTTTTTAATGGTCATATCTTTGTAAATACTGAACGAAATTGAACCATTTTTGGACTGACATTCTTGTTATTCTACTGTCACAATATTGTAGCTTGCACGAGATTTTATAACAATAAAATCATGCTCAGAATCCTTAGTTATTTATAATTTCTTCTAGTTATGGTTTCAGTTCTAGATCCCTAAAGCAGATAAGCAATATTATGCCACTGATATTGAGCACACCATACGATGTTCAAGGACATTCAAGGGCTATCATTTGATGTTATAAAACACAACCTGCAACAATCTTTTATCTCCACGAAACTTATCTTTTGTTCAACTGAATTATTCAATTATAATTATATAATCTGCAAATATGTATGTACTGAACAAACTCTCTCTAAAAAGCACCCTTTTAATTGCCATCTAATTTTATACCTTGTAATTCCAAACAATAAATTCAAGAAAATGTCCGTTTGTAGGATGAGCCTACAGTAAGCTCCAAACCATTGATTTTATGAATTTATAACAACATAATAAAATAATAATAACATAATTTATATTAAAATACAACCCCATCAAACCAATACTTGCATTCACGATTAAAAATATATAATTATACCATAGATAATAATAATAACATGAATTATGCCACCCCTTCACACCAGTTCTTCCATTCTTGATTAGAAATAAATAATAATGCAACTCCCCCACTTTATTTTCCATTCACGATTGAAAATAATTAACGTCTGGAAAATGAGGTTATATTAAAAATTAAAATTCTTTTTAAATAGGGCAATTTTCTCAAAAAACAAGAAAGCTATCGATTATCTACGTTTTACATGTAACCGGCCGTACTAAGAAAATTGAAAATACAAAAGGTAAGGTGTGTCAACTCCCTAAACATGAAGTGGTATCAGGTGTTCTAGAAATAGTATACTGCCCTTACAGCTGACTGCACCAATGCTTTAAACCCGAATTTCAGAAATTGAAACTATCATGTAGGAGATAAACTCGTGGTCAAAAATCACCGAGAAAAATCACTGACTTAATAAATGATCTGTAACAAGCATAAGGATGGAAAGTATTGAAGACCATACACATCGTGTGCTTCTATTTTGACATTGACAACTCGCAACAACAGTTTCTCTCTGTGGCAAATTATACTAAACACCCCCCCCCCCCCTCAAAAAAAAAAACGCCAGTAGGATTTCAAAATCAGAGAGGTCCTTTAATCAAATCATCCTAGAAAAAGACTTACTAATTGAAGAGCCCCGGGGAAGAACGATCTAAGTCACTTTTTTCTCTTAATGGCGCCATCTGGTAGCAAATTGTATAAGCTTTCTGTGGAACAATCAATTTCAGGTAAGAACGATCTGAGTCACATCGAACCATGGCCCTCCCGGACACATTCGTCCATCGTACCCTTTCGAAGAAAGCAGTGGCTATTAAAATGGGTTCGTCCGACTGTCTGTCCGTCACACTGTTTGGGACACGATAACTCTCCTTTTAATTGAGCTAGAATTTTTCAATCTTGGTGTGGGTGTTTATTAGGTCAATGCCTTGATTGAGTTCGAAGATGAGCATTTTCTGCTCAGGGTAAGCAAAAGATAAGCAATTTGATTTGTTGATGCTTTGGGACACGATAAATTTAGTTTTAATTAAGTGAGAGTGATGAAACTTGGTGTGTCGCTAGTTCTGGTGTTGTGCAAACTGTAGAGGTTCTGGTGTTAGGCAAACTGTAGACGTTCACGTCGATGGCGAGGGGTGAGGATCGGTCCACGGTAAGGTCTACGGCAATGGATGTTCTCTCTGGTGAGACGTCGTCGCACTGTATTGGTACTGATGGGTCTTCCGTGTGTTCCCACTGTTTGACGTGCTATCTCAGATGCCTGTGTGAAGGGATTCTGCACGTGCTGTCACACAACATGGCGGTCTTGTCGCCTTGTGGTAACCCTTGGTCTACCAGTTCGGAGGCGATCATTCGTGATTTTGGTGACCCGAAAGCGTTGCTGAAGCATGTGGATGGTCCGAACCATGGAGGGGTATATATTGATATACCTCTATGGTCTTAACATAGAACTGGAAGTGATTGGCAACGGCTTCGGCAGTGTGGCCAGTGTTGAGTCTTCCAAGCGCCTGGTTCCTCTGAGCTGTCGTGATTCGTGGCATGCTGCTGACGTTGTGTGAATGTTTAAACCAGGTATGGCGGGGTGCATTTTATAGGGCTTTTTGCCGGTGAACAGCACGTGCTGCATGAGTTACATCAAAATCATGGAGAACACATTACTATCTCAGAAGTCAGGTTGCCAGGTTGCGTTTTCAAGAACATTTCCTTGGTTCAATTCTGTGTTTGGGAAGGAGCCTTGTTGCTCAGGTAAAGTTGGGGACGTGGTCACAAATATATACTGAGCGCCATGGAAAACGCATCACTTAGTTTTTCGTATAACAAAATGATCCTGTAAACATATCTTATTTATTTTGCTTCTTATTGTGAACAATATTCAAATGGGAACCCATCAATAACAACACATTTGTACACTTATGGATGTTTAATCTGTAATCAACGGTACAAAGTCAGAGGGGTCAAAACCAAAAGTACGACACACATGTCAGTAGCGCGTGTGTCCTCCACGGGCTCTTACGCACGCTGTGCAGCGACGTCGCATGGAATTAACCAATGTTTGAAAGAATGCCTGGGGCAAATTGTTCCATTCTTGGACAAGGGCAGCTTCTAAAGCAGCAATGGTGTGCATCTGTGGTCTCCGATACAGACGGCGTCCAATCTCATCCCAGACATGTTCTATCGGTGCCATGTCCCGATAAAGATGAAAGCGACTCTCATCACCGAAGAGCACACTTTGCCAGTCTACTCTTCTCCATGTCTGGTGTCCTTGAGCCCATATCAAACGCCGCTGACGGTGATGATCCATGAGGATAGCTCCAACATAAGGTCGTCGTGCACGGAGTCCTACTTCTCTTATACGACGTCTTACGGTGTTAGCACTTACTGGTCCTTGTCTTCCGACCACTGCTGCACCTGTTCGAGTCGCTGGGCGGAATTTGTCACGCAGATGAGTGACCCGGATGTAGCGGTCTTGAGACAGATTGACGTTTTACAGTTCATGTACTGCACATTAAGTTGAAAACATGCTTTTAAAGGGCTCACACACAATGCTGCACGAGAATTTTGGGTTTTTCATGTGCATCTCGTGCAATTTTTTTTTTTGCACACGCGCCGATATGTTTTGCGTTTGGGAGCATTGTGTGAAACAATAGTTCATAGTATTGCATAATATTATACATACAAAACCACCTAGGAATAAATATTTGGGAAAAAAAAGTGATGCGTTTTCCATGGCGCTCAGTATACAATAAAAACATTTGGCAAGTTTTATGCAATGCGTCTATTAAGAGTAACACACCAACCTGACGTTTCTTTTGCTGCTTAGTATACATGCATTAAATACAACTGTAATATTTGGCAATACCCCTTTATATAGGTTACATCGGTTAATGACCTGATAACCCACTAAATAAAAACATGATCTGTGCAACAGTTTTTTATGCATACACCGCCATCTTGAAGTTATAAACAGTATTGTTTGGCTGATGCAGAAAAGTAAGTCCTTATACTTGATTTCATTGGATATGAATTTAACATGCTAATGCATTTTGTGTATATTTTAAATATAGGCTATTACAATTAGACTTTTCGCGTGGACGAGTAAAGTATTGATTTTAAATATTCAATTTTCATCTGAGTGGGAAAAAGTTAACCTTAGCGAAAGTGAAAGTGTTTGCTATAAATGTTAGGCCTACTTGTCCCCCGCCTTTATAAGAAAGCAGGGGACTATTAAAATGGGTTCGTCCGTCTATCTGTCTGTCCGTCACACTTTTTGGGACACAATAACTCTCTTTCTAATTGAGCTAGAATGTTCAAACTTGGTGTAGGTGTTTATTAGGTCAATGCCTTTATGGAGTTCGAAGATGAGTATTTTCTGCTTAGGGTAAGCAGAGATAAGCAATTTGATTGGTTGATGTTTTTGGACACGATAACTTTAGTTCTAATTAAATGAGAGTTAGAAGATGAGAATTTTCTGCTTAGGGTAAGCAGAGATAATCAATTTGATTGGTTGATGCTTTAGGTGAATGCCTTGATGGAGTTAGATATGATAAACATTGTCTGCTTACGGTAAGCAGAGATAAGCAATCTGATTGGTTGATGCTTTAGGGCCAATAACTTTGGTTTTAATTAAGTGAGAGTGATGAAACTCCGAGTATAGATTCATTATATCATTACCTTGACTAAGTTTGATGATGAGAATTTGAGAATTTTCTCTTAGGTTAAGGATCGATAAGCAATTTGATTGGTCAAGACTTTGGAACATAACAACTCGGCTTTTAATTGAGGTAGAATGTTTAAACTTGATGTTCATTAGGTGAATGTCTTGACTGAGTTCAATGATTAACATTTCGAGCTAAAGCTATACAGAGCTAAGCAATTTAATTTGTCGACGCTTTGGGACCAGATAACTTTGATTCTATCTGATAGAGAGTGATGAAACTGTGTGTATAGTTGATAATCGGTTTGATTGCTTGATACTTTTGAAAAAAATAAATGTACAACTAATTAATATGTGTCATCTATTTATTTTGGGATTTCGGTGGGGGACATCAGCCTCACTGTTAGCTTGTTTTTTTTTTACTTTTCTGCCGGTTCATAACCCAAATACAAATTTTATTATTCCGCTACAATTTAATGGGCCGAATCTTTACAAGGGAATAATTTACTTCTAAGTTAGTACTTATAGCAAGAGTGTCTATTCTAACATTGATACCATCAAAACACAACACAACGTAAAAAAACCTTCTTAATAAATTCAAAAATCAATGTCATCTTCGCGTATTTAATTAACATACTATGACATATTGAAACACTACAACTATGCATCTCCTGGGCAGATATCAACCAAAAAAATGTTCGAAAATTTAAAGTTAACTTAAATATATTTCAGAATCAATGATCTATCTATAAAAATGAGTTTACTATTGATATCATCTGTGGTTTTAGTGGTGACTTACCTCATCATAAAATGGTTTAAAGATCAACATAAAACACCTCTACCCCCAGGTCCAGGATTATTTGAATGTTTAAAAATTACATGGAGAATGATGCGAAAAAATGATACCCATTTGATCGGTGAGGATCTTAGAAAACGATACGGAGAGATATTCAACATCCGGGTGTTTTCACAAAATCTGGTTTTCATGAATAGTAGTCGCTTAATGCGTAAACTGCTCTCTTCTGGTCAATATCGTGACGTTACAAATGATTGACCATGGACATTTTACAGAAAACATATCAGCTATGATGGTCGAGACATTGCCCTGCGTGATCACGACGAACTGCTTGTAAAGTTGCGAAGAATGGTCCATGGAACTATCAAATTATATGGAGACGGTATTAAGGTTTTCGAGGATATGATAAATGGAGAAATAAAGATTTTACAAAAGGAGCTTGAAAAATCCACACAGGAAGCATCATTCAACATGGACAAAGCTTTAAAAGTTTCACTTATTAGAATTATCCATATATTTGTGAGTAAACTTTTCTTTAATACCAATAAGTTCAAAGGGGATCACGTGGCTAAGTCAGTAAGACGCTGGCTCGCTAGCCTGGAGGTCGGGTGTTCGATCCCTGCATTGGCCGAGAAATTTATCCCGATTTTCCGGCGTGGTTTCCCCTTGTCAGTGATGCAGGACGAAAAACCGAGGTCCCGTGTACAAATTGGCGTGCACGTAAAAGATCCCTTGGCAGTTGGAATTCGATATATGAGTAGGCCGTAGCGCCGCTGCCCGGGCAAAATTTCCATCATAGCACACTGTATGGCGTATGCCCGTCTTCATTAGCCCAGTTTAGGAGCAAAACAGTAGGACCAATAAATTCCCCTATTTTTAGTCTCCCCCCCCCCCTCCTTACTCCGTCGTCCCTTTCACATGTTTTGGTGAATATTCATGATTTTGAGACTTAAGAGGCTGGTCATATTGAAATGTAGGATAGTTGCATGTTTCTCCATCCGTGGTAGAAAGCGCTATTGTCTTGTAAATGCCCCCATTATACCCGCAAAAGAATGAATATGCGATAACATTATAGAATTACTTATAGTTGCCGTGGGTGTATGATTCGTTGCTCCGCAACTTATCTGTACTTATCATAATACGCCCATTTGTTTATAACACATTTACGTATATTATTTTAGTCGCCCCTGCTCTGGTATTTGAGATTTTTAAATATTCAAACTTGCTGGGATACTTTGACCATGCCTAAGGAGGAAAGCTAAATTTTGTATTTGCTGTGCGCAGGTTTTGACTTTTGTCCCTTGCACCACATAGCATTAGTTTACTCGTGTATTCATCACAATGTATTTTCTTTCTTTCTTCAAGTTAACCAACGAAAAGCCTGCAGATAACGAAGAATCTCAAGATATTTGTGAGACCATTGAAAACTTTGATTATTTTAACAATTTAATGTTCAACAGTGCGCTGCTCAATGCATGTACCTGGGTTCGTTTTATACCGGGACCAGTGCGTCAACTATGCCAAGATAGTTTGAAAGCAAGAGACAGGTTGAACAATTTATACCTGAATCCTAGTATTACAGAAGTAAGAATCTCTGTTATAGAACCTGCTCTTATATTAAAGCAGCAAACTAATATACAGAATAGTCTCCACCCCCACTTAAGAGCACTTGATTTAAGCACCGACTATATAGTGAAGCACCCTTAAACCGAGAGGGTGTTGGATGGCCGACTGGAAACGAATTATGTGTATCAGTACCCGCCTCGAAATTGTCCACACTGTCTTGGTCAGGGAAGATGCCATTCAGGACTTCGCCGAGATTGCATCGTCTGCATTGTCACTATGCACTCCGCCATTTTACGGTTTGCCGCTTTGAAACACGTGGAAATATGTTCTAGTGCATAGAAAATACAATAGATGGCACTTGCAGCTACGGTGCTAATTTTAGCGAGGGTCATACTGAGTACCCGGTTATACCGGGTACGCGCATTTTAACGACATTTTATTTATTAGCTTGTGAACACTCGAGAGGTCACAATTTTTATCCGATTTGGATGAAACTTGAAATGTATATTTATGACTCAAAGATCTTGATTCCTTTCGATAATCGCGAATATCGGACCGTCATTTCCTGGATTATGGCCCCTGATTGTACAAAATAAATCGCGTCTCTTAGCTTGTGGACTCAATATTTAGCCCGTGGTCCTTCTATCGGACTGTAACTTCCTAAATTATGGCCCCTGCTTGTACGAATAATCGCCTTTTAGCTTGTTCTCTGCAAAATATGTTCGTATCTTGCATGAAAACCGCTTGTTTAAATTACTGTTTTAGAGAATGAAATCTCATGGTAAAGGTTTACTTGGTAGTATTTTAAGTCAAGCAGAAGACGATGTCGAGATTGACGAGGAATGTATTAAAGGAGTCCTTGGCAACATGGTAGCAGCTGGGTATTTAACAACTAAGGGAGCTTTAAGTGGATTTTTTCTGTTGATGCTTTACTATCCAGAGGTACAACGCCGCATTCAAGAAGAAATTGATGAATATATTGGCAAGGATAGAGATCCTAACCTAGATGACCGATCAGTAATGAACTATACAAACGCCGCCATTTTGGAATGTTTGAGATTTATTAGCCACGTCCCGATAGGAATACCGCATATGACTAGAGAAGATATAGAAATAGAAGGAATGCGGATTCCAGCAAAGACGACAGTACGTAATTTACATGCCCTTGTCATAACTTGGTAGTTTATTTTTCTAATGCACACATTAATTTTGTATACGCCCATATTTGAGCGTGGTGCGTATTATGTCGTCACCATGTCCGCCAATCGCTGACTTGATAGAAGATGCAGTTTTTAACTTTATTTTAAAGCTTGGTGTGAAGAATTAGGGTCATGTGAGGACGAACCCTATCAATATCCTTCGTTGCATGACCTTCCGTTGCCATAAAGCTTGTGAACACGATAGAGGCTACAGCATTAAATAGTTTTTTTTATTCAAATTCGTGAACACGATAGAGATCAGATCGCTTGAAGGCATAACGTATCAAATTTGGTCACCATGCTCTCGAGCTGCTACTGTTCGTATTCCAAAGTTACGCTTTGTATGATTATCTTTTATTATTATAAATTACAGTTGCTTACCAATTTTTGGTCGACGAATCGTTGTGAGAAGTATTGGAATGAACCTAATGTTTTCTTGCCTGAAAGGTTTTTAGATGAATATGGCAAACTTCTTCCAACTGAACACATTTTAAGATTACAGTAGGTCGTTGATTTCTTCTAATTACAATTTATTCTTGACACAACAAAACATTTATTATCTTACAGTTTTATTTGAACAGAGGAAAAACATTTTCTCTAAACATATATTAATTCAACACCACCATTTACATGCTCAGAAATTCAAAATAAAAAAAACATTGGATGAAAACTAAAACATACATTAAACTGCGGCTGTGTTTTAAAATAAATTATCTTGAACACTGAACACTGACTATTTAAATAAATGAGACAATTCGTTGGCAGCAACTGTTTATGACTTTGACTGGATTGTTTTACTTTATATAACATGAGGAAATATGGTGAAATACAGACCACTTTCAGATCAATAAGTACCTACCCACATTGATTAGTGTAGAAGCAATTTTGGAAATGAAACTGTAACGTCTTCTGTTATTAAACACTGACTTAAATTGGTTGTCTTGAACAAACCCTAGAATAGACTTTTCATTTTTACTTCAAAATGTTCGTCATTGTGTTGTGATAAACCATGCCGTTCCCCGGTTCAATTTTAATTTTAAATCATAATACATAAGTATTAAAAGATTGAAAAAATTTCAGAAAGTTTACAGTTCACCTTTGGTTATCATGTTTTTATACGCCCTGTCCGTCCACAATTGTTTGTGAACATTCTACAGGTCACAATTTTTATCCAATTTCAATGAAACTTGAAATGTAGGTTTATCACCCTAAGATCTCGGTTCCTTTCGATATTGACGTGTATCGGACTGTAACTTCATGGATTATGGCCCCTTATTGTACGAAAAATCACGTTTTTAGCCTGTGAACACTGTAGATGTCACATTTTTTTTCGATTTGGTTTAAACTTGAAATGTATGGTTATAACCCACAGATCTCGGATCCTTTCGGTATTCGCGCATATGGGACCATAACTTCCTGAATTATTGCCCTTGATTGTACGAAAAATCGCGTTTTTAGCTTGTGGACCCCATAGAGGTCACAATTTTATCCGATTTACAAAACCGTTTGAATATATCACCGTTACACCCTATATTTAGCTCGAATTTCGTAAAACTCGGACCGAAACTGATGGACAAAATGGCCGCCCCTCGTTCGCAAATAGTGTCAAAATATTGTGTATCAGGGTTGTGGACCCTCCGGAGGTCACAATGTTCATCTGATTTTGATGAAAATTGAAATGCATGTTTATAACCCACAGATCTCGATTCCTGATTCCTTTCGATATTCGCACATATCGGACCATAACTTCCTGAATTATGGCCCCTGCTTGTACGAAAAATCGCGTTTTTAGCCTGTGGACCCCATAGAGGTCACAATTTTTATCCGATTTACAAAACCGTTTGAATATATCACCGTTACACCCTACTGTATATTTAGCTCGAATTTCGTAAAACTCGGACCGAAACTGATGGACAAAATGGCCGCCCCTCGTTGTTCGCAAATAGTGTCAAAATATTGTGTATCAGGGTTGTGGACCCTCTGGAGGTCACAATGTTCATCTGATTTTGATGCAAATTGAAATGCATGTTTATAACCCACAGATCTCGATTTCTTTCGATATTCGAACATACCGGACCATAACTTCCTGAATTATGGCCCCTGATTGTACGAAAAAACGCGTTTTTAGCTTGTTGACCCCGTACAGGTCACAATTTTTATCCGATTTAAACAAACGTTTGAATATATCACTGTTACACCCTAAAGATGGTTGAGTTCGAATTTCGTAAAAATCGGACCGAGACTGGCGGACAAAATTGCCGCCCCTCGTTCGCATATAGTGTCAAAATATTGTGTATCAGGGTTCTGGACCCTCTGGAGGTCACAATTTTCATCTAAATTTTGATGAAACTTTATAACCCAAAGATCTTGGTTCCTTTCGATATTCGCACATATCGGACCATAACTTCCTGAATTATGGCCCCTGATGGTACGAAAAGTCGCGTTTTACCTTGTGGTCCCATTAGAGGTCACAATTATTATCCGATTTAAAACAAACGTTCGAAAATATCACCGTTACACCCAAAACTGCCGGACAAAATGGCCGCCCATCGTACACAAATAGTGTAAACATCTGGTATATCAAAGTGCCACAATTTTGATCTGATTTTGGTGAAACTTGAAATGCAAGTTTATGACTCAAAGGTCTCGGTTCCTTTCAATATTCGCGCATATCGGATCGTAACTTCCTGAATTATGGCCCTTGATTGAACAAAAAATCACGTTTTTAGCTTGTGGTCCCTGTAGAGGTCCCAATTTTTAACCGATTTTAAAAAAAACCGGCTGAATATATCACCATTACAATCTAAATTCTTGGTTCCTTTTGATAATCGCGGATACCCGAACTTAACTTCCTCGATTATGGCACCTGATTGTTCGAAAAATCGCATTTTTAGCTTGCGGATTCTCTAGAGGTCACAATTTTTATACGCCCACATTTTCATGTGGACGTATATTGTCGTCGCCCCTGTCCGACCGTCCGTCCGTCCACAATTGTTTGTGAACAGTCTACAGGTCACAATTTTTATCCGATTTCAACGAAACTTGAAATATAGGTTTATCACCCTAAGATCTCGGTTCCTTTCGATATTACCATCTATCGGACCGTAACTTCGTCGATTATGGCCCCTGATTGTACGAAAAATCACGTTTTTGGCTTGTGAACACTGTAGAGGTCACAATTTTTATCCGATTTTGATGAAACTTGAAATGTAAGTTTATAACTCAAAGATCTTGGTTCCTTTCGATATATACGCATATCGAATTGTAATTTCCTGAATTATGGCCCTTGATTGTAGGAAAAATCACTTTCGTTTTAGCTTGTTTTCTATCCATCTCTTGCAAAATGTGGGCAGCCGCTGGTTTTTTGTTTTGTTTTGTTTTTCAGGTTGATACCATTTGGAGTTGGAAGAAGAAACTGTGTCGGGGAATCGTTCGCCAAGTCTCGCATATTCCTGTATGTGACGTCACTACTACAGAAGTTCAATTTTTCACGTGGAGAAAATGTGTTGGCATCTCAGGATTCGGCAACATGGAAACCTACAATTTCTATGCACCCGGACTTTCTTAATTGTACCGTGCGTACGAGATAAACTAGTTTTATTTAATGGGATGGTACCTAACATGTAATGAACTAATTCGAGCATTATTCAACTTCTGAGATTTTCGTGGAATTTGTTTGTCAGCGAAACGAAGAACATTAGTAACGGGCTCTTGCCCTGGAGATCTGACCAAGGGCGTGTCCGTTTATTATCAGAATCGGAGTTGATTTATTTACATTCAAAAATTTTAGCTTTAGATTTCTTGTATTTTTCTTTATATTATTATGAAGAGTCAGGAACCGATTTCAAATTTGTATTGAAATAATATTTACAAAAACTTGTTTTAGTTTGTTGAGTTGACTTCTTTCATTCGAGTTTTAAATTCACGACAGATTCAAACTTTCGCAAAATTGCCTTTGTCTCAACTTTCTTTCAACAAAATTTTTACCGAATCAATAACTGGCAAAATCATTTTTAAAGAAAAATGGGGCCTAAACATTTGTCCGGTTCTGGGCAGCGATACGGGTTCCAACCTCTGGAGGGAAATTACGTGTGCGTGCTCGGATCGCGATTACGGGGGCGTGGTCACCAACAAAAAATATATAAAATCAACGTAGTCTAACCGTTGTACCACTTTCATAGAACAAATGAAACGTGATCACTCCCGTCTTTACTATGGCAAACAACGCCCACACAAGTGTGTGTGTGTGAGGGGGGGGGGGAGCTTAGAGCTACCTAGTTCAACTAAGAGCTACTTATGTCACTATAACAGCTCTTCCAGTTTGCTATTTAGAGAAAGAGAAAAATTGAGTTTAACGTCCCCTCGACACAAACTAGGTTATTTCAGGACAAACATATGGTTCAATTTTATTTCAAAAATTCGCTTGCGCGTAGGGGTCTTTAGCTGTGGGAGGAAACCGAAAGACCAGGAGAAAACCCACGAGGTTGGATAAACGACCCCACTTCTTGTCACGTACAACCGGGGAATCGAAATCACGCCTGCAGTTTTCTCAATGACAGACCTTATGATACAACGCGATCGTGCTAACCATTCGACCATCCAGTCCGCCCCACTAGTTTGCTATTTAAGGAGAGAGAGAGAGGCAGAGAGAGAGAGAGAGATTAACGCCCACTATTAAACTATCCTTAAACTACCCGACTGAGATGACTAAATTTTGGCGTTATTTCATCAATGATTAAGTACAAGTTCGCGTTCCAGAATATCACATTTTATGGCATTCTCGAACAATGATTTACTCACTGATTAGGCTAATCAACGTTTATAAATGTAATCCGCTTTTCAGAACATCACATTTTATGGCATTCTCGAACAATGATTTACTCACTGATTAGGCTAATCAAAGTTTATAAATGTAATCCGCTTTTCAGAACATGACTGTGCAGAAAATCGGAGATTAAATTCCTCATTAGGACTAATCCACTTTCGAAAAGATGGGCTTAAGTGTCAAAATCAGAACTGTTTTCATTACAATTAAAACCTAGGACTCGATAATACCAGCAAAATGAAACATTCTTTCGGGCTATTAAAAATAATCTGCTTCTTAGATATTGTGTACGTTTACTAGAGTGATAACTTAACTGTGAATTAATGCTTGTAATAATAACAAACTATTTAACATTAATATAATATTACTCTTTATAGCAGTCTTTAAAGATGGGTTCCCAGAAAAATATTTATTGGGTGGTTATTTCCAATAAAAGTATGGCAATTTTGGTATATATGGAAAGTAGAGATATCCAATCTTACTAGAAAAATACTGGATTCGCCGAAAAACATTCATGGAGCGTATACAGGACCAAAATGTAAGGGTTCCCCTAATCAACAGCCCGACGATTAGGAACTTCTGCACGCGTGATGTCAAAGGTCACAAGCGAACATTGAGCGCTTGATGTACAAGTTGATAAACTTTATGTAGAGTTAGACGTACAATACTTTCTGAGATAAAAATGACAGAAAAAGACGCGGGTTGTGGATAATCCGAGAATTTAATTAGGATTCGATATTTGTAATAAATAGTAAGCGATTAAAGACAACATCGTCTTATATATGCAATGAATTCTCCTCTTGACTCCCAACCCAAGACGTGTGTCGTAAACATGACCTGGTTTGATCGAATTTTAATAGCAGGGCATTCGCAATAACAATGTTTGAGAAGGATTTGAAGCATAATTATGACAAATTAATTAGTTTGAATATGTCTTTGGTCCATATATACCATTAAATCACCCAGTTTGTACGCGGGACCGTCCATAAATTCAAATAGTGAATCATACCATTACCACATAACCCTTCACAATCCCTATAAACAAGGCCACAACTATTTATATACCTTATAGCTGAACAACATATTGAAGATCAATGATATTCGCTTGAGCTAACCAGGATACTAATCATATTTAAGTACTATTCGTGTTTAATAGTTTATTCATTACTTTGTGCACTAGATCTTATCATTCAACTATTTTAACACATTTCTTTATGCCCAACTTAAATGTCTAAATGTGGAAACATTCACGGAAACTCTAAAGAATGAAAACACTTGTATAATGACGTGTCATTATGTTAAAAATAACACATGTTTCGCAATATCCTTTAGATTAGAGAAAGATACCAATTAAAACTTTTAGTCTAATACTAAGAGACAGATTTCTTTATTTCCACAGTTTGTTGTGCTTGTGTGTGGTGTTTCTTGCCACTAGACACGTAATATTCTTAGATTTCCATAACCGAGAGTGGCGTGGATTTTAATTTGTATATTTTATCTTCATTTAGTGATGTTATCTACCACTGGAGAGATTATAAGAATTATTTAAGCAAAAGAGGAGTAACCACTTTATGGAACGGTAGTGAGGTAACTAGTCAGTTAGTAGTAGTAAGGATATGATAACTTCGTGTAAACGATAAAGATTACATTATAAACTTTATCCAAACCTGTAAATAATAATGTAAAATACGTACATAACAACCAGTTTATAACATGGATCAGAGAGTTGAGAACAGTGAAAGTTTGTGATTCTCTAATGTTTATTGTCAACTGATTCCAACTATGCCCGTCTTCATTAGCCCAGGTTAGGAGCAGAACAGTAGGACGTTAAACCCCATTTCATTTCGTTTCATTTCATTTTCCAACTATGCGCAGCGAACTCTTAATCACTTTTGTTTTAGTACGGAAGCTAAATAGGGCCATGTTTTTATTATGGGATCTTAGTGTACTTTTGGGTTTATTATTAGTCAAACATTCAGCGAAATATAATGGAGCGAGATTATTTGGACAGAATTTGATACCGAATCCGAGGGTTTGACAAACAGTCGGCGAACATATTTTAACACCGGCGATTTGGATGAATATTTTGATGTTTCCGTGCCAATTGTAAATTGTCAGTTAGTGTTTTGTGAGTAGAAAAGCAAACTATTTCCACAACCATTCCCGGTTGGTGCAGAAAAGTAGGACGCTAAACCCCATTATTCTATAATCAATTCGAGATATTAGTGACAGGATTGATTGATACAGCACTAGCCCCCCCCCCCCATGTCAGCATAAAATCCACTTATCATTCTGTATTTTTTTTATACATCGTGTTCATTAAATTGAGCTTTTTTGTTGGTTGGGGAGATGTAGCTGATTAGATTAAATTGAATGTTATATTCGGGTTCAAATGTGTACCACAAATCACAGTTGACAAGTTTTTATAGTGTCGTCAATAGCATGTAAATAAGGTCGTTTTTTTTTACAAACTTCTTGTTCGAAGTTAAACTCTGCGCTACCAAATACAGACGACTTTACTCGACATAGCGCGGCAACGGCCAGAAGGGACTCTGGTCATCATGATTCTAAATAGTAAGGGAGCTAGGTTCAGGTTGTTTCGAAAATCACGTACAAAATTTCTACTATGCTAGATGAGTGGACATCGGTGCCCAATACTCTGAACCTTGATTCTTAAGTTGTGGGTCCCCTTCCCATGGGGGTGGGGGGTCCGACAAATTGTCAAAATTTCGAGTTTAATTCGACTTTCGCGTACAACAATGAACTTTCGCATATGTCGACCAACTTCAGATGTCATCAAAACACTACCTAAGAAGACCCCAGACCCTTCCTTCCTCCCTTAAGAACACCCCCTTTACCCCATTGAGAGATAGATTACTTCGACTTCCGCGTACAACATTAATTTTTTCGTTAAACGTTTCACTATTGGTTCACTAGACCATAACACTAACTTAAGAACGCGAAATCCCCTTCTTTCTCAGATAAGAACAACAGAACGGGGAGGCGCATGAGTGAAATGACCAAAAATGACTATTTAATTCGCCTTTTGAGTATAACGATCAACTTTCGTGCATATATCGACCAACCTCAGATGTCATCAAAAACACTGCTTAAGAAGACCCCCAACCTTCCTTCCTCCCTAAAGAACACCCTCTTTACCCCCATGAGAGATAGGTTAATCCGACTTCCGCGTACAACATTAATTTTTTCGATAAACGTTACGCTATTGGTCCACTAGAACATAACACTAACTTAAGAACGCGAAACCTCCTCTATTCCAGATAAGAACGGCAAAACTGGGGCCCATAGTTGAAATGACCAATAATGACGGTCGAGCATGCATCGACCAACCTCAGATGTCATCAAAAACACTGCTTAAGTAGACTCCCACCCCATAAGCGATGTATTAATTTGTATTCCGAGTGCAACATTAATTTTTTCGTTAAAAGTTTCACTATTGGTTTATATTATTCTTTCTATATATATACTCTTCAGAAAAAAAGAAGTAGGGGATATTGAAATGCAAATACCTAAGCAGGTTGTGATATGATAAATAGTCATGGATACTTGACATGAATTGAGAGTATGTTCACAGATGAAGAACTTATCGCCACAACAGAACCACTGAGCTGCACGTGTGACACGCAATAGCGCCATACACGTGGGAGGGGTTCATTTTCAAATTTGACACTTTAAGGAAGGGCTGATGAAAACTGCCGCGTGCTGGTTTATCCTATCCATGTTTGCTTTCCTATCGGTTCTCGCATAAGATTTACTGTTTAGCGTATCTTTGCTTTAGTGTGTTACGTTTAATTTGCAATGAGACGTCTTCAGCATGATGAACGTCTACGTGCTATTGGCATGCTTCAAATGGGTTCTACACAGCGAGCAGTAGCCAACATGCTTAATGTGTCACAGCCTGTGATCAGCAGACTGTGGAACCTGTACAAACAAACACACAATGCTGATGATAGACCTCGTTCAGGTCGTCCTAGAGCCACTACAAAAGCCCAGGATCGATACATTCGTACGCAGGTCCTGCGAAATCGAGGACAAACGGCCAATCAGCTTTCTGTAAACTTGTACCAAGTTACAGGAATTCGAGTTACACCCCAAACGATTAGAAATCGGCTACATGCAGCCCATTTGCGTGCACAACGACCGCGTGTTGTGCCTCCATTAAATCGCCAGTACATGGCAAACATGCGTCAATGGTGTAGGCAGCGTAGAATTTGGGGTAATCGTCGATGGGCGCGTGTAATGTTCTCAGATGAGTCCAGATTTACTCTGGATTTCACCGATAGGCATGCTCGCGTTTGGAGGCGTGTAAATGAACGTCATGCTAACGTTAACGTCAGACAGCATGTCAGATTCGGGCGTGGGTCTGTTATGGTGTGGGGAGGAATCACCATGACTGGCAGAACGGACTTGCATATTGTTCAAGGAAGGGTCACTGGTGTGTACTACCGTGACCACATCCTGGCACCGATAGTTTTGCCCTTTGCTCAACGTGCAGGTCGACGTTTCATCTTTAAAAATGATAATGCCCGAGCCCACCGCGCTCGTGTCGTGAATGACTACCTCCAGCGTCACCATTTATGCCTTGGCCAGCCATGAGTCCTGAACTTTCTCCTATAGAGCATGTCTGGGACATGATCGAGAGACGTGTTCGTCAACGTCAACCAACAACACTGCAAGAATTGGCCGTGACACTGCAAGAGGAGTAGGTCAGATTGCCCCAAATCGTAATTGGACGGTTGATTAGGAGCATGCCACGACGAATTGCTGAATGTCTGAGGATTGGTAGAGCAATTACTCATTATTAAGACAAAAATCAAAAACGTCCATTTTCACTTAGGCAATTGGCCTCTTATTAAAAACAGCAGTGCATTTCCGCAGTTTTGCATTGTTTCTGAATATCCCAAACTTTTAATTCAGAGGTCTAGGGTCGTTTGAATTCATCAATGTCATATTCTCCACAACTACAGTTAATTTGGTAGACACAGCCTTTCGGGAAGGTAGGCTTTGCTGGGGTTGACTTTCCATTAGCATTTACTAACTCCTTAGTTATTGCGCCTTTGAGGAATGTGGTTTCTGTATCTGCTTCTGTTTTAAATTACCTTCCAATTTGGTGGGAGATGTTGCCGCGGATTGGTATTAAGACTCGTATTGGCGGTGTATCATTTTTCTGGTTTATCAAGTTTTGTAAGGTTGGATAATGTGGCGTTGATGAACTTTTAGGTGTTTTCTTCTCATGGCACATTAGTGAGTAGATCGACAACGCCATACAAGAACAATTCATTGGAGTCCTTAATAAAAATATCAATCCGTCTGGAAGATCGTGGATTATGACGAATCTTACAGATTATATTTTGGGGAAACAGAATTGATGTCAGGAGTTTTTAGGGTCATCAACTAAATCAGCTCCCTTCTCCGAGAGCCGCTTTTTAAAACACGTACTAGCCCGTGGACTAATAGTGAAACGTTTAACGAAATAATTAATGTTGTACGCGGAAGTTGAATTAGCTCATCTCTGATGGGGTAAAGGTGGCGTTCTTCAGGGATGAAGGATGGGCCGGGGTTCTACTTAAGCAGAGTTTTTGATGTCATCTGACGTAAGTTTACAGAAATGAAATGAAATGAAATGGAGTTTAACGTCCTACTGTTCTGCTCCTAACCTGGGCTAATGAAGACGGGCATACGCCATACAGTGTGCTATGAGGGAAATTTTGCCCGGACAGCGGCACTACGGCCTACTCTTATATCGAATTCCAACTGTCAAGGGATCTTTTACGTGCACGCCAATGTGTACACGGAACCTCGGTTTTTCGTCCCATCCGAACGACTAGACAGCTTTCCTTGTCAGCCCCTCCGTCCTGCATCACTGACAAGGGAGAACCACGCCGGAAAATCTGGATGAACTTTCTCGGCCAATGCAGGGATCGAACACCCGACCTCCAGGCTAGCGAGCTAGCGTCGTACCCACTTAGCCACGTGATCCCCCGTAAGTTTACATAGACAGGAAGGATGATATTTGTAGGCTGAAGTTGACTAAAAGAGTCAGTTTTGGGCATTACACACTTGACCCCCTCCCTCGCGTTCTTAAGTTAGTGTTATGTTCTAGTGAACCAATAGTGAAACTTTTAACGAAAAATTTAATGTTGTACTCGGAATTCAAATAAATTTCCTCTTTAATGGGGGGTGGGGGTCTTCTTAGTTTTTGATGAGATCTGAGGTTGGTCGACGTATGCACGAAAGCTGTCCTCTGTACGCGGAATTAAACCGTCATTTTGGGTCATTTCACCCATCTGGGATAGAGGGGGTTTGGCGTTCTTAAGTTAGTGTTATGTTCTAGTGGACCAATAGTGAAACCTTAATCGAAAATGTTGTACGCGGAAGCCGAACAACTCATCTCTCAGGAGGGTAAAGGGGGTGTTCGACGTATGCACGAAAGTTGATCGTTGTACTCAAAAGGCGAATTAAATAGTCATTTTTGGTCATTTCACTCATGGACCTCCCCGTTTTGTCGTTCTTATCTGAGATAGAAGGGCATTTAGCGTTCTTAAGTTAGTGTTATGTTCTAGTGAACCAATAGTGGAACTTTTAACAAAAGTACTCGGAAATCGAATTAACCTCTCAGGGAGTAAAGGGGGTGTTGTTAAGGGAGGGAGGAAGGGTCCCGGGTCTTTTTAAGCAGTGTTTTTGAAGACATCTGAAGTTCGTCGACTTAGGCACGAAAGTTGATTGTTGTATGCAAAAAACGTCGAATTAAACTTGAAATGTCGACGTTTTGTCGGACGGCCCTTCCCCCATGGGAAGGAGACCCACAACTTAAGAATCAAGGTTCAGAGTATCGGGCACCGCTGTCCACTCATCTAGCATAGTAGAAATTTTGTCGGACGCCCCCGCCCCCATGAGAAGGGGACCCACAACTAAAGAATCAAGGTTCAGAGTATCGGGCACCGCTGTCCACTCATCTAGCATAGTAGAAATTTTGTTCGCGATTTTCGAAACAACCCGAACCTAGCTCGTTTAAAAAACGACAGGACTCTAAACGGGACTTGGCGACTTCGTAACGCTGTTTGTCGCTGAAAGAGTTAACAGAACAAATTGAAGTATCGCGCGTTTGTTATTGGTACAAAACCCGACACTACCACGTTTCTTTCTGGTCTTAACTGTATTTTATAAATTGTTCGCATCTAATGTAGTACGAGAAGCTTGTATTAAACTATCATGATTTATGCTATGGAAGTTTTTTGGGGAAATCTATAACCAAAAGAAAGGCTATTATTATATTTTGTTTTGAAAGCCCGAAGCAGTCGGAAATACAGGGGCGGATCCAGAGGGGGCGTTTCGGGGGGGGGGGGGTCGACCCCCACCCCCCCTACTCAGCTACATAATTTTTTTGGTAAATCAACACTTTTTATGAGAAAAGTTTCTCGGCCGTGTGCTTTATCCTTTATCGTGAGATGTGAGTTAGGATGGGCACTCAAACCACGAAATAATGATATCACAATTAATGCTTTGCATCCATGAAATTGAATCACAATGTCATTGTATTAATTCATTATAATAAAAATTTACGTCAAACGAGGTGTTGAATTTATCCGTTTAAAAAGCTCAATGTGTGTGTATATACGCCAAAATGACGATAGAGACCATGCGGGAGGGGTGTGTGTGTGAGATACATTGTCTCAGGAACCTGGCAAACCCCCTCCTGCAAAAATTCCTGGATCCGCCCCTGAAATAATACGAGTATTTTCATGAAGGCGATTTGATCAGAGTGTATTAATTGGTTCATTGGTTCAAAAAAGGGTTTTTATATGTTAGAAAAAACTTTGCTTATGAACTTAACATCGACATTAACAAGGCTGATGGGTCTCCAATTAGTTAAACCTGTTTATCTTTATCACCTTTAGGGATGAGTTTGTGTTACGGATAAAGATTCATTTTTTTTCAGCTAATTTGTGATACCATCATAAAGAAACCTATCAAAAGCCAGACTTATAAATTTATTTCACGCATAGTTAATACACCTGACAACTTGAAAACACCCTCCACCCTTTCTTGAAAAGGCTTATATTCGTTAACGGGCAATACTACGTTTCATTTAAGATATAATACAGGTATTTATCTTTAACAATTTGTTTTTCAGATAACATTTTCACAAGGAACTAGAGAAAATATATCAATGAACTCAAGAATGACTTTCTTGCTAAATCCTATACTTTGTTTGGTATCACTGACTGCTATAAATGCCTACAGTTCAGGAGCAGGTCCTGGAGCTTGTTTAGAACTGAAGCCTGCTCATGATAATTTGGATACACAGACATCTACTTCACCATTTGCTGTAATACCATCTAAAACAAACTACACAGCATCAGATAAAATAACAGGTAAATTATTGAATAGCTCTAACTTTATTACCATCCAAAACAACCTACGTACAATCAGATACACAGGTAAATTATTGAATAGCTCTAACTTTAAAACCATCTAAGACAACCTACGTACACTCAGGAAAAATAACAGGCCAATTATTGAATATACAATCTCCATCAGGAAAAATAATAGTTAAATTAGTATATAGCTCGAAATGTATATTATTGAATAGCTCTAAGTGTAAAACCATCTAAAACAACCTACACACCATCAGATAAAATAACAGGTAAATTATTAAATAGCTCTAACTGTAAAACCATCTAAAACAACCTACACACCAACAGATAAAATAACCGGTAAATTATTGAATAGCTCTAACTGTAAAACCATCTAAAACAACCCCACCATCAGAAAAAATAATAGGTAAATTATTGTATAGCTCTCAATGTAAATTATTGAACAGCTCTAACTGTAATAAAATCTAAGACAACCTACACAACCTCAGATAAAATAACAGGCAAATTATTGAATAGTTTTAACTGTATTACTATATCTGAGACAACCATCAGATAAAATAGAAGGTTAATTATTAAATAGCCCTAACTGTAATAACATCAAAGACAGCCTACACGCAGATAAAATAACAACTAAATTATTGTATAGCTCTAAATGTAAATTTTTGAATAAAGGTCCTAAGCATTGAAACGATTATGGTAGTCCCATGTTATTCAAAACAAAAATGGTCGTGAACTATGAATTATTATTTTTATTAACGTTAATGTCTGTGAACGCCATTTGAGGGATCGAGAAATCTCTTGCAAGACAATATCAATCCAAAAATTCGTCAACCTTTGGCATCTTCTGTAGGCGATATTAAGCCAGCGCCACCTGTAATCTTTATAAAGATAACTGATGGGCCTCTTATTAATCGGATTAAATCCAAACTGGGAGATTATATGTATCTACTGTTGATATTTTGATTTCGTTTTGTTAATTAAATGTTTAAAAATTAATTTAATTACGTTTAAAAATAATCTGTTTCATTACCTTTTAGCAAGGATTAACTTTTCAAAATATACAAATGATGTATAGAGACCTTAAGATTCATGTTGTTTATTGATTTGAGTGTGGGGTACTTTTTTGTAAGCCCTGGTTCAGGTGCACCATTTGCATTATGGTAAATCCTTAGCTGGAAAATACTCTGTTTGCTGACTTAATCTTTTGAAGAAAAAAAATCAGTAATAATAAAAGACCTTGGGCCATCACATCAGCTCATACCAAATGCTTCATTTTAATTTTGAACAAATTCAAAAGCGTTTTATATCCTTTAAGCTTCATTTACGTTAACTGGAATTGTTCTTATTTTCAGTTACTCTTGAAGCAAGATGTGGTTATAAATTTATAGGATTTTTAATACAAGCCAGACGAGCAGATAATTCGGCTGATAGAACTGAAGTCTTAGGAACATTTGATATTGCAACTAATACTAAACAACTATGTACTAATGCCGCAGTAAGTATACCTTATATTCCAGAAGCACAAGGCTTGGGGTTGCGCGCGAAACAAAATATAGTCATTTTTGATTTATTCTCCAATATTGGTGCCAGTCATTATCACATATGGGATAGAGGTGGTTAAACACATTCCAAATATAATTTTAACACAGAGATCATTGCTACGATAGCTGAGTAATACAGTTTTCCTGAATCGGAATTATTAGTGAGCAGAAATTCGCCCGTATATCCGTTATCACTCGTCACATCAGTCAGTTATATAGAGAGATGACTCGTGTTTTCCTTTAGCGTTCGTCACTTCCGATTCAGGAAACATGTATTACTCAGCAATCGTAGCAATGATCTCTGTGTTAAAATTATATTTGGAATGTGTTTAACTAGCTCTATCACATATGTGATAATGACTGGCACCAATATTGTCCTTTAACCAAATTTGGTATATGTATGTTGCTTTGGTGGTCAGCAGGGGAATGGTTGAGTGAACTTCCACTATAACTTGTTAGATCTACATGTAGTGTAGGCCATCAAAGTATAAAAAACGAAACGAAATATAGATCTATATTTAATTAGATTGTTTGCAGACCTGCTGCATGATTCTTTTAGGCCCTAAATCATTAATTAAGATATTTTGCAGTTAACCCACGCCAATGCTGCATATAAAACTACATTAGATGTAACATGGAATGCACCTTCTACATCTGGAACTGGACATATTGTTTTTAAGTGAGTCATATCTTAATTTAAGGGTACTTAATGACTGCAGGGACAATTTAGCTCCTGTGGATATATGTCTCATTGCCTGGCAGCCCATCTTTGCTTACCAAAGGCGTTTATTAAGGCAAATTATATCCAAAATATGAAGGTTACGTTGATATGAAAAACTTCTTGTGACAGTCAACATTTTGCAGAAGCAGACGCACAGTAACTAAATTAAAAATTATCATCATTCATTTCTCTTGTTACAAAACTTGATTAACTTAGAGTTGCAAAACCTGGTTCACTTGAAATTCGTATGTAAAGCCTTTTTATTTTACGTCCACATTTCAGTGTGGCCATATTATGTCGTCGCCCTTGTCCGTCCGCAGGTCCATTCGAATGCGATAGAGTCTACTTTTTTAATGGGTCATATAAGCCATCCAATTCTTGATGATGTGTTTTCTACAGTCGGATGAGCTGCAATAATGACATAATAACAACTGTATAGTATATATTTTAACTTTCGAGATATATATGAACGATCTGGCATGTTACACTTTTAACTGTATTGTGTGGTTTCTTTGAGACATTATTCAATTTATTTTTTTAGGGTCACCTTTGTAGAAGTTAAATCTAAATTCTGGCAAGCAGTAACATCTAAAGTTGTTGAGGAAACTGGCCAGCCGGCATTGGATTTAGCCACTGATTCTACTGAGAGTCCCGTCCTAGACAATAGTAACTGTCCAATTGTACCAACAGTATGTATCTTTTCCTTAATGTTTACCATTGAATTATACCTTCTACAAATACATTACCAATATCTATTAGATAATAAATAAATAAATAATATCTATTAAGTACATAAATATATATAATAATATATGATAAATACACAAATAATATAATAGTAAATACATCAATCATTTTTATTAATTAAAGATACATTATGGGAGATAATATAAAGAGATGGCAGTTCTCGCTATAATACTTAAAAACTAGATAGTGTAAAGGTAATTTGCTGAAAATTACAGTCAAATTGATCCACTATGAGCCGAGAAAGAAGCGGGTGAAATTTTTGCATAGTCTCGGTCATCATTACTAAAATCATTATTATAAACAGCATAGTCTCGATTATCCACTTTTTTAAAATTTAATTATCAATGACCGTTAGCGGCATATAGGAATCTAATCCAGCCAACATCGATGGCTAGCCTTGACATCGAGAGTTTATTATGGTGTAGATAAGTTAATTAATGTCTAATTGATAATTTAGATAACATTTCAGGCCTAAAGAAAGACTTGTAATAAGCAGATTTTGCTCTTGCATAATGCATGTTTAATAAGTATTTCTGTACAAGGCAGCTTTTCTTTCTGGTAATTATTTTGAGACTAGAGAATAATAAATTATATTTCTATTGTTATGTGTAAAAAATGGATTCTGCCTGAATGACGAGGCAACACCAGATTTTAAAAAAAAATTCTGATATTCTTGCATGGCCGAATTCCTCTATATTTGGATCAGGGACATTCTAATAGAGAGATCTGTGTCTACAACTCTTACTTGTATAAAATCAGTTGTCCAGCCATACTTACCAAATTTAAGGTATAGAATATCAAATATATAATATTTTCTTTTTATCATTTTTACGATATCTATATATGTTATTAAAGGGTACTATTTTTTTTTTATCGTTTTTACCATATCTATATTATTTTAAAGGGTATTAAATTTGCTCAAAACTCGGAATGTGGAGTTACACGAGGATGTTATTCAGACTGCGGTGCTGATGGCTGTTCTTTTGAAGTATCCTGGAATTTTAATGGAAATAATCCTAATGCTGATTTCACATTGAAATTGAAGGCTTCAACAACTGAAACATTTTCACAGTATATTGCTATTGGATTCTCTGCTGATAACAAAATGGTAAGGCGGGGAGATTGTATACTGAGATCAATAGAATTCAGAAGAATTTCACATAATTGTCTTTCCCAAATCGTACATCCTTCGACTGTTTTTAATTCAATCTGAGCACAAACCCAAAATTCTGGGTTGTGGGGGGAGGGGATATTTTGATCACAAATTCCGGAATTACTTTTCCCTCTACTTTTTGACTTCCAGAAAGTTAAATCTGAATTAGATTTTTAAACGCCAATAGGTTAATGTTGTCGTATACTATCATTATCCCAGCCTGTGTGACCTTCCTTCTTTCCACATTTACTTTTACTTTCCAGAGTTAAGTTGGTAAGTGTTTTTTATACACCCATTGTCCTCATCGATCCAATCACCAGTTCATCGGTCTGTGGATGTCGTAGGTTTAGTTACCTAGCGACCTATCGGTATCAGGTTTTCAGCTATAGCTAGTATTGAAGAATAGGGACTCCCTATTGATATTGTGTGTTGTCCCAAAATTAGTTCAATAGTTTTGACCACTGACGTATATGATTGAGATTACTCATTCTACAGAGTTCAACTCTTTACAAATTTTCATCAAATTTTCAGCCAATGTCGAGTTAGGGACCTGACTTATATAATTGCTGATGAAAGAACATACTAAATGATTGATGTCCAATACCATACTATTTGTCCTCATTTCACAGAGTTCAATTCTTCACAAATTGTCATCACATTTTGATCGTTTTCGTAGAAGAATTACAGAGTTATGGGTCTGAAATGTTGATAGATTTATATTAACATCCTTGTATTTACTCGCAATTCTTTACAGATTTTCACAAAATTTAAGGTGTAGCTTATTTTTTCAAGCAATATGATCTCTATCAATTTGAACATTTTCAAAGGGTAGTTCTAGAGTTAAAGCCCCTGACATACAATTTGGATTGTGATCATTATTCACAGTATGGCGCCCACTTATCCCCAAATCGCTAAATTAATAACATGGAATAATCAGTCCCGGGACTTCACAGCACAGTGGACTCTTATGGCACCCTGATCCTTTCACTTGATTTGATGTCTAAGTAGTTTGTCTTGTCCACAGGTTTGTCTTGTCGGTTTTGTTTTGCGAATAGTGCGGTCCTCCTGCACTTACTATGGGATGAAGTACGTGCGGTGACGCTGCAGTTGGATATATGTTACCTTTCCTGGCAAGCTATATTTTTTTAAAATATGCTTAATTAGTACAAATGAATGTGGTGCTGATGTGTGGTGAGATCTAATACTGTATATTTCAGGGTACTGACAGTGTTACTGAGTGTGTTTATGCTGCTGCTGACAGTTCTGTTGATGTATTTAACTCGTTTAACACAGGAAGATCCAATACCAGGAACAGCCACGTATGTGTTTGATGAATGGTTTTCAGCCCCATCGATTATCCGTCAGTTCCTTGCAAAATATGGGCGTGTCTTACATGACAACCTTAGTATTTTATACCGGCAATCATAACTTTCAGTAGAAATATTTATTTTTACATCATTTGGGGTGGCACTACGAAAATCTTTAGCTAGCCTTTGTTGTTGCTATTTTTAGAGTGCCGACTGTCACTTTTATGCGCCTGCATATTTCAATTTTAGATTTATACACACTGTTTATACAAATGTATGGGAGCCTATAACTACCATTCATAATTTTTACTTTTCGCCTCTTGACAACGCGAAAGTCGAAAAGTAAAAGTAGAAGTTACGACAATATGTGAGGCGACAACACGCTATACAAGCCAAAATCAACTCGAAAATAGGAAATAAAGAAATAACACACAGCGATAATAGCGCCCCTCTTTTTTTCCTAATTTCTTATTTTCTACTTGCATTTTGGCTTGTATACCGTCTTGTCGACTTTCGACTTAGTCATATTTTTGTATTTATTGATGTCAGTAAGAAGGCGCCAACATTTTGTCGTAACATCTACTTTTCGTCTTTTCGACTTTCGTGTTTTGAAGAGGCGAAAAGTAGAAATTATGAATGGTTGTTATAGGCTTCGATACATATGAGACGAAGGAGCGCCACTGGCCTTGATCAGATCGTGTGGCTAATACAGTTGGCTTGTACATTTTCATGCAATTTAATATTTCGAGCGAAACTAAAAATCTTCTATTTAATTTCTATTTGTACATTTTATCATACAGCCAAAAGCAGCAATAACCTCTTTAAGTGGTAAATTGGAAAATAACGTTTTGGAATGTAGTTTTACAAGACAAAAAGATGGTGCAAATGATGTTAATGTTTTTGCTTTGTCAACACCCTATTATATGTTTTTTGCTTCTGGTGAGGCAACTGCTGCTAAAGGTTAGGATGTTTGTTCTGAAGAATTTTTTGATATCCTTATCAAAGTAATTATTTCAAGGTCCTTTAAATCTAGACATAATTATCTAAGTTCCAGATTTATTGTCCATATGAAAGTTGATAATGTATATTGCTGTACTCATAATCGCAATACAGTAGTAAAAGTAGTGCCATTGATTGCTGTACTTACACCATAGAGTACTTTTACCAATAGATTTTCTCAGAAGTTACAGCAATTGTTAATAAAGATCTTCCTCATTGATGTTAAGTATTTTCGCGATAGTTATCGTTCCTGACATTCTTGTAAGTTTTATCCTTCAAATTTCTTGTGAACTTGCTGAGCTTATACAACATCTCATAGACGTGAATCTTAATGAAACGCAGAATGAATCCAGCATCAGTTACTTTCATAAGTATTGCCTCCTATCATTTCTCCTGCCATTGACCTTGCTTCCTTGTTGCCTTTGTCATCAAAACCCTGTAATCTTCCAACGGCTCAAAGATTTTTTTGTTAAACTTCCTGGGATTGTTTGACAAGTCAAAAAGATAACTCTATAGAAGTTCGAGTAATGCATCAATTATATGCCAAATTTTTATTGATTGTATGGTTCGACTGGCCATTAAAACAACAACCCCGAAATTGTTTACGCTAACTTATAGAGCACATAAAATCACCATATAAAATTGGTGTTTACTTAAGTACACTTATTATATACACTTTACACAAACATCTATACTCAAAGTCGGTCAGAGCTTTTGAATTATTTTGTGGTGAATGTTTAGAGATTGTTTTGTTATCTATAGGATGAATCATATTGGAATTCAGATTCACCTATTAATTATCAGTTTTCAGTTACGCTCTTGTTATTAAAACTTTATTTTCTAACATGCTGGAATTATAGGAAAAATTAAACATTAAAATGGGAACATCTTTTAAGAATAGCTTAGACGACTGAGTGTTGGGTGTATATTTCATTGCCTGACAAGCTGTGTTTGATTATTAGATATTTTTTGATATTATATAAAGTCAATTACAATCATATAATGTCTCTTTATGCACAATAATCTCTTGATCCTGACATCTGTGAATCCCAACATAAGAATCTTTCATTTCCAACTATATTGGAATAACAATGCATTATTTTCTTTTTTAAAGCTATCGCCCAACATACGTCTATACCATTAGTGTCTTCTGCAGTTATTGATATGTCTAAAATCGAGATACATTCTTTAGCACAAACTGGTGGTAAGTTTAATATAAAAGTTTACCTATATTTTGAAAAATTCAAAGTTGACACTGAAGCTGGTGTTGGTTGCTTATTTCGTTGTCTGGCACCCTATGTTTGATTATGAGATATTATATAAAATCTATTACAAATATTTCCATATGGATTGTATTATGGTAATGTCTCTTAAACATGCATAATATTTTTTTGATTCTGACTCCTAAGGATCCAAACATAATTATCTTTCGTTTCCAAGTATATTGGAATAAGAATTATTATTTTCTTTATTAAAGCTATCACCCAACATACGACTACAACAGTAGAATCTTACCAACATACGACTACAACAGTAGAATCTTCTGTTGTTACTGATTTGTATAACACCGAGAAACATTCAGCATCCCCCACAACCCGATCTTTAGTACAAGCTCATGGTAAGAAAGTTCTTAAATTTAGTTCTGGGTTATATTCAAGGAACTTTTGAAGTTGTTGGTAACAAGCATCCACCCCTACCCCTCATCATATTATTCCCAATAAAATGAAGATCACCTACTGTTTTTATATTCCAAGTAATACAATCATTTATAGACATACAGAGAATTCAAAGTTTCATTTTCTATACATTATTTTATACAGATTATCATCATTTTTATTTTCAAGGTTCCTTGATGACAATTGCATGGGTAATGGCAGCAAGTATTGGACTGATCATAGCTCGTTATTTCAAACAAGTTTGGCCTAATTCATCATTCCTTGGACAAAATATTTGGTTTCAGGTAACTCTTTTAACTTTGGCGTACAGAGAGCTCAGTTGATGGGTTTCTTCTCTAACTTCTCTACCTGAATTCATTGACTGAAAGGGGATTGGAGCAGATGGAGGTGGGGGGGGGGTCGACTCACTTTATTCTAGATTGGCTACGCTGAATATTTTTATTTATTACCAGGAAATGAAATACCATATTGACTAAATATATTGTTGGCAGTTAAATGCCTGTGTGCCTGTAATTGATCAAACCTGGGTTCCTTTGCATTTTTATACGCCCACATTTTCATGTGGACGCATTATGCCGTCCGTTCTCATTTGTTTGTGGACCCTCTACATGTCATAGCTTGTGGAAGCTCTACACGCTATAGCTTGCGGACCCTCTACAAGTAACAGTTTTAATCATTGTTACACCAATCACGGGTGAGTTCGATTTTGGTGGAAACAGGACCCTAACTTTCGTTAACATTACCCCTACTCATTACGCAGATAGTGGTAAAGCTTGTCATACATATGTTGTTGACCCATTTAAAGGCTACATTGTAGATGAAACTTAATATTTATGTTAACGATCGAAAGATTATGGAGTTTGTGGACTCTCCTCCAGAGGATCCAATTTTTGTTCCAATTCAGATGAAACTGAATAAGTTAAGGATCAAAAGATCTCGGATTAGTTTGATTATGGTGCAACTTCTTGGGTTATCGCCCATGCCTTTTACTCAAAATGTGTTTGTGGACCCTCTATGATGAAGTGGGGGTATTTGCGTATGAAACCATTATTCTCTGCTAGTCCGCCAATCGATAGAGGCTATAGCATTTAACATTTTTTTTTTCAAATTTGACATGAAGCATTCTGGTTATGAGAGATCGAACCCTTTCGATAATCTGCTTTCCGAGACCCTTTGTTCTAGAGTTATGCTCCCCAGCCGTTAACCTGGTGGGTATAGTTTTCAACAGATATATTCAAATTTCGTGTGAAGCACTGAGTTGATTGGAGGAAAAACGCTATCAATATTTAGCGTTCCGCAACCTCCCGTTCCAGAATACACCCCCCTACCCCCCCCCCCTACCCCCCCCCCCCCCCCCAGCTCTCACCCTCTTTGCCGAAAACGCTATCGATATTCAGTGTTCCGCAACCTTCCGTCCCAGCGTACACCCCACCACCGCTCTCACACTCTTTGCCAAATACCTTTAATTGCGATGCGATAGAGGCTAGATATTTTAATGTGATGTGAAGCATTTGGGGTCATGGGAGGATATTCAGCGTTCCGTGACTTTCCGCTCCATAGTTACCTACCTTTTCCCAAAACCAAATCTTGTGAACACGATAGAGGCTACATTTTTTTTTTAGCCGAATTTGTTTTTCATATTCGATGTGACGCATTGTCACGAAAAAAATGATCCCTATCGATTTTTTGTTTCCCGCCCAATGGCGCCAATCTCTGTCAAAATTATGGATTTCAATTAAATTTGGTAGTATGTTGATTAGGTGATCCTTGTCAAGATTAGTAGACAGTTGCCTCGTTGGTGATTATTCAGATTTAAAATACTTTTAAGTATTTTAAACACAATGTACATATTTTATTTCTTTTATTTGAATTTTATTTTAATGTACCTCCTAGAATTTTAGCCTATTTTTTTAAGTTTATGAGTTTTTATGAAAAATATTTTCCAGATTCATCGTACCTGTATGATCGTAGCTCTTGTCGCAACATGTATAGCTTTTATTATTATATTTGCCGATGTCCAGGATTGGACTGAAGTAAGTCATTGTTAATATTTACTTCTTGTCAAGTCCAGTTATTTTCTACATGCGTTTATTGCATGTGAATTTTTCCAATTTTTTAAATTAGGTGTGTTAGGATGAAATTTGTATCATCAATTAATTGGAATATTGTAAAATAAAGAATAAATATTGGGACATATTATTCAGTTACAACAAGAGTGGTATTGAGCCTTAAAGCTCCCGTGTGCATGGTGGACCTATGTTACGCTAGGGTGGAGGTCATAAATTTACCCAACCGTAAAAACGGGTTTCCCGTTTACCTCCTTACAGACCGATTTATTTCGTTATTATTACCCCCCACACACACACACACACGCACCCCCACACACACGCACACACCCACACACCTTCCAGGCGGTAATAATATTGGAATGGGTGACTTTATGCATAATACTTAACTCCGACTTAATGTTATTTATGAAAGAGATTTTCAGTCTTGCATGGGTCTGTTTTGCTTTGTGACAGTAGACAGCAACTGTAAAATTATTCACTGTTAATCTCTCTCTCTCGTAGTAATAACAGATTCTATTTAAAGGGTCATTATATAAGATTAGATAAAGAGCTGACAGTTCTCGCTATATAGTTGAAAAATAGATAAAGAAAGGGGAATATGTTGAAAATTTCAGTCAAATTACTTCACTCTGTGCTGAGTTATCGTCGTTAGAAGAACATTGTAGCCTTGATTGTCATTGCTACCGTTTCTAAGATAATAAACAAAGTCTCGATTATCCATTTTTAAATTAATCATTAAATGGCCGAAACTTTCTAATCTACTTATATCGGAGCTACCCGATGGCATCGAGAGTTGATTATGCTCTTGGTAAGTCAATTAATGTCTAATTAATAATTTATATAACATTTAAGGCCTAAAGAAAGACCTGCCATAGGCATATTCAGCTCTTGCATAATGTCTGTTTAAATAAGTGATCTGTATTTATGAAAGCGACTATATATTTTTTATTTTTTTAAATTTCAGTCCCCAGTTAGAATTGAAAATGCACATCCTTACATAGGCGTACTTGTTACATTTCTATGTATTGTTAACGTAAGTTGAATTTTTATATGCACATGTTCTAATGGTATTTCATATTTCTATGTGTATCAGATGCTAATTGTGTTTCATATTTCAATATGTATTAGTCCATATTTTAATGGTGTTTCATATTTTTATGTGTATCAGTCCATATTCTAAACGCCCCTACGCGCAAGCGAATTATTGAATTAAAATTAAACCATATGTTAGTCCCGAAATGACCTAGTTTGTGTCGAGTGGACGTTAAACCATCTCTCTCTCTCTCTCTCTCTCTCTCTCTCTCTCTCTCTCTCATATTCTAAACGGAATCTCATATTGCTGTCATTTATGTTTATCAGTCCATATTCTAATGAAATCTGATATTTCTGTCATCTATGTCTGTTAGTCCATCTACAGTTTCTTGTGAATACACCTAAATAATTATTATATTTCCTTTATTTTGTTAAAGCTCTACGTTGCTGAGATAAATGGGGTATAAAAGCCATTACTGTATAACAATTTAAAAAGATTTCCAGTTATTTTTGCATTCAATGGCTCCCTTCAGCGACATTGCACTTTTAAAACATATTAGATGTAAAGCGGTCATCAAGTTTTACACAGACAGGAATAGTCAAATCACTGTATCCGAGCGTTTATCCAAATTTGTTCAAAGAGACAAAATGGCCTACTCATTGAACAGCATGCTCTATTATCACACTGGTCTTTATGCTTTGGAGATGTATTGATAACTTTATGCTTTGGAGTTGTATTAATAACTTTGAAGTAGATATCAGTGAATAATTATGCATGAAATATCCATATCCATCATATATATTTATTAATACTATTATGTATTTTATGTATTTTCAGCCAATAATGGCCATATTCCGTCCTCACCCAGGAAGTGACAACCGTGTATATTTCAACTGGGCTCATTGGGCTGTTGGAACTTCTGCATATGTTCTTGGATGTAAGTATACCTATAACTGATTTACAATTTGAAAGAACCAATTAATTCAGCTTTCTACCTTAAAACAGAGAACATCTGTAAAATTGTGTTAGAATGACCAAACTTACATATGCTGTTAGCTACTAGACAATTCACGAGGTAGTTTGTTGGTTGTAATGGTGGTATTTTTAGGTTTTAAATATAATAGGATTCGATGAATATGTGTTATTTTTGACAATAATTGTAGATTCCTCTTTAGTTTTGATAAAGTCTCCAGTAGATAGTTATATTAGTATCTTTAAACACGTGGCTGTATTTATACTCTTCAAAAAAAGTAGGGGATATTCAGAAACAATACAAAACTGCGGAAATGCACTGCTGTTTTTTTAGAGGTAAACAGTGTATGTTATAACAGGCCAATTGCCTACACATGAACATAAACAGTTCATATGGGCGGCTTATCTGATGGCCTCATTTTACTCGCAAAGAGATACACTGTCAAAAGTGAAAATGGACGTTTTTGATTTTTGTCTTAATAATGAGTAATTGCTCCACCAATCCTCAGACGTTCAGCAATTCGTCGTGGCATGCTCCTAATCAACCCTCCAATCACGATTTGGGGCAATCTGACCCACTCCTCATGCAGTGCCACGGCCAATTCTTGTAGTGTTATCAGTTGACGTTGACGTCGATGAACACGTCTCCCGGTCAAATTAAACGGAACACACTAAAGCAAAGATAGGCTAAACAGTAAATCTTATGCAAGAACCGATAGGAATGCAAACATGGAAAGGATAAAATAGCAAGCGGCAGTTTTCATCAACCCTTCCTTGAAGTGTCAATTTTGACAATGAACCCCTCCCACGTTTATGGCGCTATTGCGTGTCGCATGTGCAGCTCAGGGCTTCTGTTGGGGCGATAAGTTCTTCAACTGTGAACGTGAACATACTCTCATCAAAGCATGTCAAGTGTCCATGACTATTTATCATATCACAACCTGCATATGTATTTGCATTTTAATATCCCCTACTTTTTTTGAAGAGTATATAACAGTATCTCGTTATAGAAATCGTGAACGTTTTATAAAAAAACCCATATATTTCTTTTACAGTAATTACAGTGACAATAGGAACGAGAATGTCCAGAGCACAAATAGCAGACAGTGCTGTATGGGTTATGGTTGGATTTATTGTCTGGCAAATGTTGGTGATTCTTTGTTTTGAATTGATTCAACTATTAGCAAGCAAAAAAAGTATGTTTAACCCTTTATCTGTATTAAATAAAAAAACCCAAACTCCCCTTTTTGTATAGTGGCATTTATTGGTTGACCTGATAGTATAATTGTCTTTAGTTAATAGTGTTCACAATATTGTCATTATATTCAATATCTCCTACCTTCCATTCATCTGGATGGGTTGGGGGGCGTGTAAAGCAGTGCTGGAATTACCTTGGCAGACTGAAGTCTAGGATCTCAAGATAGCTTATCAAAATAATCTCAAAAGTTCTTTGGAAGACAATTTTAATCAGAGCTATTTTTCTACAATGATTCTCTGGTTGTATACTATTGATAATATGTTAGAAAGAAGAATATTTGAAACCACTTAAATAAATTTATAAATACCACCTAAACAATACATTCTATAGCATATTGGCAATGTACATATTGCAGGAGCCGTCCCAGGTATAATTTAGTGAATGAAACTCCTTAATTCTGCATTGAAAACTCATAGAAACCCTTTCCTAGTTCAGTGCCTGTGCTACTGTTTGAACTTATGTAGTCCTTGTCGCAGAAATACAAACTTTCAGTTCCAAATAATTTTGGTGATAAATCCTGAAATTTGGTAATATTGTTAACTGCCTGGATAGACATATCCAGGGCTCACACTGGCTTTCAATTTTTTCTGCCAAAATGGATGCGAATTTTTATAACATCACTTTTAGAATCCTTTAAATATCATCTTTTCTTCTCTGAAGACAGTTTCTTCCTTTTTAGAATCCTTAAATGTCATTCATTCTTCTTTGAAGAGTCTCTTTATATTTTATATCTAAACCACTTCAAGAAAATGCTTATCGTCATAGAGTGACATATTTGATTGCGATAGGAAATCATTTGGTCATCTCAATTCGTCAATTCCTTCAGTTAGCAAGCCTTATAGAGTCCAATTACTTCCAAATTCTGTGTTTTTGCTTAAAAAAAAAGAATAAAGAAAATTAATAATATTCATCTTTCACATTCAGTGTTCTTTCTAGGAATGCCAATGATGTCATTTTATGATGAGAAACATTTTCGTGAATTGTTTAAACGAGGCAAGTCTTCAAGTCAATAGCATCCAGTCTTCAACATTGCAAACACGACTTATTGGTCAATTTAAATCAACATTGATGTTGATATGTTATCTATTCACATAATTCACTAAATATTCACTGTGTTTCTCTTTTTGTATGAAAATAATAATCGCCATATTCGTCATTGATTTTTGTCCCCCGCCTTTCGAAGAAAGCAGATGACTATTTAAATGGGTTCGTCTGCCTGTCCGCCCGTCCGTCTGTCTGTCCGTCACACTTTCTGCTTAGGGTAAGCAGAGATAAGCAATTTGATTGCTTGACTGGTTGGTGCTTTGGGACATGATAACTTTAGTTCTAATTAAGTGAGAGTGGTGAAATTTGGTGTATAGTTTTATTACATCAATACATTGACTAAGTTCGATAATGAACATTTTCTGCTCAGGATAAGCAGAGCGATAAGCAAATTGATTGGTCGAGACTTTGGAACACAATAACTCTCATTCAAATTGAGCTAGAATGTTCACACTTGGCGTAGTTGTTTATTAGGTCAATGCCTTGATGGAGTTCGAAGATAAGAATTTTCTGCTTAGTGTAAGCAGAGATAAGCAATTTGATTGGTTGGTGTTTTGGGACACGATAACTTTAGTTCTAGTTAAGTGAGAGTGAGGACACTTGGTGTATAGTTTTATCACATCAATACCTTGACTAATTTCGGTATGAGCATTTTCTGTTCAGAGTAAGCATAGCGATAATCAATTTGATTGGTCGAGACTTGGGAACACAATAACTCTCTTTCTAATTGAGTTAGAATATTGGTGTAGGCGTTCATTAAGTGAATGCCTTGATGGAGTTCAATGATAATCATTGTCTGCTTACTGTAAGCAGAGCTATGCAATCTGATTGGTTGATGCTTTGGGGCACAATAACTTTGGTTATAATTAAGTGAGAATGATGAAACTCCGAGTATAGATGCATTATTACCTTGACTAAGTTCGATGATGAGAATTTTCTGCTTAGGCTAAGGAACGATAAGCAATTTGATTGGTCAAGGCTTTGAAACATAACTCCGCTTTTAATTGAGGTAGAATGTTTAAACTTGATTTAGATGTTCATTAGGTGAATGTCTTGACTGGGTTCAATGATTAGCATTTCGAGCTAAAGCTAAGCAGAGATAAGCAATTTCATTGGTCGATGCTTCGAGACAAGATAACTTTGATTATATGTCATAGAGAATGAGGAAACTTAGTGTATAGTTAATAATCAGTTAGATTGCTTGATACTTTTGAAAAAAATAAATGTGCGATTAATTAATATGTGTCATCTATTTATTTTGGGATTTCGGCGAGGGACATCAGCCTCACTGTTGGCTTGTTTTATCTCTTGTTTTGTTTAATTCAGACATATTCTACTATAAAGTATTCATTGGTTTCTAGTTTGTATTTATGTTTCTTCAATTATCCAATTTCTTTACTACTGTTTCTTACAATTTAACCCCAATTTTCAACTTTGCCAGATCATTAAGTCGCATTATCTCTATTCTGTTGTGTTGTCAGTTCGCACTTTCTGGTGAATCAAAGACATCGTATAATTTGTTTAATTCAGACATATTCTACTATAAAGTATTCATTGGTTTCTAGTTTGTATTTATGTTTCTTCAATTATCCAATTTCTTTACTACTGTTTCTTACAATTTAACCCCAATTTTCAACTTTGCCAGATCATTAAGTCGCATTATCTCTATTCTGTTGTGTTGTCAGTTCGCACTTTCTGGTGAATCAAAGACATCGTATAACCACCGTCCGTCGACATTTCGTACTAAAGTTATGCCCCATTAGCCAGTGTGGAGCATATTGCTTCATGAGATAAGGAAATCTATCGATATTCAGCATCACACAGTCTTCTGTTCCGCAGTTCTTCTCTTTTGCCGAAAACCTTGTAAGTCCAATGTGAAGCATTGGAACAATTAGAGGATGAACCTTATCCATTTTCCCAGTTCTCTGTCTATCTCTTGCAAAATCAGACCGTATCTTGCATGCCAACCACTTGTTAATTTGATTTATTTAACATTTAATTAAGAAAACAAAATCAAAATACCAACGCTAGATAATCTCCACACTCGGGCTAAATCAGATTTTGGTTCATGACAATTAAAGAGTGGCTGTTTTGTTACAGCATTGGTCGACGGAATTTTCAATTCTCCATATCGGTGTAAATACTAAACGGAATTGAACCATTCTTGTACTGGCATTCCTATTATTTTGGAAGGAATTCTATAGCACTAAATTGATCACGCATAAAATCTTTAAGACACATTAATCAAGATTTGGGCAATGATAAACAAAATCAGGTTGTGTTTATGTAGTATGGTTTTTCTAAGTTTTATCAGACATAATATTATTTCAGGATATGTTACAAGTTATGAATTACAAACGAAAGGAGCTCCACAGCAAGCACCTCAAGAACAACCTAAAGCTGAGGTAAGTGTTCCTTACAATTGTTGATTAAAAAGATAGAAATTGGATTGAATGTATCGTACTTACGAGGGTTTAGTTTTTTGTGAACCCCGTATAATTCTATTTTCCACCATTACATGTGCAATTACAGTGACGTGTTGCTTAAGTTATGAATTGCTGCTCTTGATAAGTTTTTAGTGTTTTGTAAATGTTCAAGTAACCGATGTAAGAACCACAAGGCGACAACTTTTATTATTTCCTGTTGTGGGCGTATATTTAGTTTATATTTTAGTTTGTACAATATAATAAGAGTTTGTAAAATATTTATTCTTATAACTAAATTATACCCCAGTTGTTTAAATTCTGCTGCTGCCATAAAAAAAAATTCTCATTTGTTTAATTTATATATATTTTTTTTCAGTCTGGTACTTTGAAGATTGGTTTGTTTTTACTACATGTTGTTGTGGTTGTTGCCTTTACTATTGCTGTTATAGTTTTCATTGCTATGTAACTTACTGGATCTCAACAAAATTGTGCACAAACACTATTATTAGCAAAACTCACAAATCTTAAATAAATAACGGATTTTTCCACTACTATTAAACGCTTTCCAAAATAATAGCACAAATGAGTATGTTTAATACTGATAATATATTTTTTTTTAACCATTTTTAGTTACAAATATTTTTCATTTATCTCTTTGTGATTAGCAATTTGATCATAACTTGATCTTATTTCTACTTTTATAAAAAATCTCAGTTTATTTTATTTATATATTTTCTTATTGTCTTATTATTATAATTAAATACATTCCTACTTCACTCAGAGTGGGTAATATTACTATTTATTTTTATTTTTATTTCTTGTTATAAACAAAAAACCAGTCATTTGTACATGTACATTGTATTTTTTGTTTTATGGAATAGTTTGCATGTAAATAAAACTAGCCCTAGTCAGCATAAGAAATGTGTAATATTTTTGGCTTTGATTTTTTTTGATTCCCGAAATTCCAGCCCAAAAGACTAGTGATAATCTGGGAATGTGGCTCCTCATTATATGAGAAATTCGTGATTGGGTAGTATTCCATATGATGACACGGGGTTCATTCTATCCTCGTCATATCACACTGTATTACATTTTTCTGAAAGCACAACCCTTTCGCGAATGCAAAAAATTAAGCTAATTTATCAAAATTATCTTGAAATGGAGATAGGGGCTCCCTGCTTTTTTTTAGATAGTTCCAAATGAAGTTAAAATATCAAATTATACTGACAGGGCAGTGTAAGGCATTAATGGGATATACTCTAAATCATTTACCTCTATGCGCCTAAATGAGTAAAAATATTGTCTCAGATCTTCTGATTTTATAAAATTCTCTTTTAATCACCCAAACCTAACGCCAAACGTGACCCTCCCCTGCCCAAACTCCTGAACACGCGATGGTGAAAATCATTTGGGTCACATTCTCTGGATTCCTATGCTTCCTGTCAATACCGAACTTCCCTGCATGCAAGGGAAATATTGAAATCGAAACATACTCGCGTAGTCCCAAAAAGACCTAGTTTGTGAGGAGTAAAGGTTACCTTCTAAAACAAGCTTTAGGAATCATCATGTTTCCTTTTTACCATTTACAGTTGAAAGAAGAAATTGGTTCGGAGAATCATTCGCTAAGTCTCGCATATTCCTGTGTGATGTCATTACTACAGACGTTTAATTTTTCGTCAGGGGAAAATGAATTGGCATCTTTTGATTCTTCGACTTGAAAACCTAACGTTGTCATGTATATAGACTTTCTTAATCGTATCGTGCGTATGAGATGAACTCTCTTAAACATGAAGGATATGACCCTTCTCACATGTATAGACGATGACGACGCCTACTCAGACAAAATCTTAACCTAATTTAAACTCTACAATCCCTTTGTAAGTCAGAATAGTTTATCGCCAGTGATCAGCTTTTAATCATGCTATTTGTGAATTGGTGAAAACATAACGGCTTGTTGATACATTCATGGGTTTTACAACCCGTATATCTTCCTTAATTTCGTTCAATTGAACTAAAAAAAATTATATTAGATATCCATCTATCTATCACACATTTATTCTTATCTGGAGACTTTGTAAATAGTCTATCCAAACTTTAATTCTTCCCTGCCGGCCAGTGTAAACTACAGTTCCTCCTGTCGGCATTACGTTGCTTAGTCAAAATTTTAATAATCCATCATTTTGTCAATTTATTATATGAAATTATTTCAATTTTGGATATGATCTGTAGAATATGAATCTATAGTTCGTGTCGGTAATTAGTAGGACCCTCGAACGGCTTTTTAAATCGGATAAAAATTGTGACCTCTAGCGGGACCACAAGCTAAAAACGTGATTTTTCGTACAGGGGCCATTATACAGTACGTTACAGTCCGATGTGCGCCAATATCGAAATGAACTAAGATCGCTGGGTTATAAACATACATGTTTCAAGTTTCATCAAAATCGGATAAAAATTGTGAACTCTAGAAAAAACGTAATTTTGTTCGTACATTCAAGGGCCATAATCTATGGAGTTACGGTCCGATACATGGCAATATCGACAGGAATCGAGATCGGTGGTTTATAAAAATATATTTCAAGTTTCTTCAAAGTCGGATAAAAATTGTAACCTGTAGATTGTCCACAAGCTAAAAACGTGATTTTTCATACAATCAGGGGCCATAATCCACGAACTTACGGTCCGATACATGCCAATATCGAAAGGAACCGAGATTGTTTGGAGATAACCATATATTTCAAGTGCCGTCAAACAAATTGTGGACGGACGGACAGGGGCGACGACAATATACGTTCACATGAAATGTGGGCTTATAAAAATATATGTAATACCAAGGTGTAAATATGATGAATTAAGCTGATTTCATGTTTGAAGTGCTGATCATTAAAAATCCTAAATTCGATAGTTGTTTTGTTAGGCCGGGTGGCGATGGGGTGGCTAAGCCCCCCCCCCACCAAAAAAAAAATCGAATTAGCCCCCCACCCCATATTTCGCTGACATTAATGATTTTTTAGGAGTGTTCAAATTGGTAGGCGACCCGTAGGCTCATAGCATGGTCCACCGAGGCCTGTCTGTCATCATCACCTCCTGATTCTCTTGTCTGGATACCATTCGTGCGTTGTACCAATCTGTTTCCCAGAGAATTACGAGTCTCGTATAATATCTCTGTCATAGATGACTGCCTTAACACGTGCTGTCACAGCACGCGGTGTGAATCATTGGCTGAATGGTGCGTGCATTGTTTACATAAGACATAACTGCTTCGGAGAGAAAGCTGTATTTTAGTCATTTTAATACCCATTTACACTAAATCGGAAATAATTTTTAACTACAAACACGTCAAACGCCTTTATTTATTTTTCCAATATATACAAAAAATGTTTTAGAATTTAATTTGTCGCAGGAAAAAAGTTAATATTTCTAGCTCATTAAGCCGCATCAATGTCATCCTTATCAGTGATTGTCGCGGCCAAGCAAATATTCACTGCGGATCAGTGTGGCGTTGTACATAACTACTGTCAATCTGTTTCACAGAGATTTTTTAATATCTGTTGTTACAGATGACTGTTTCGACACGTGACGTCACATCACGCGGCATCCATCATTGGCTCAATAGCGCGTGCATTGTTTTGATAAGACGTCACGGATTCGGGCTAAATGGTGAATTTTACTTATTATAATACCCATTTACACTAAATAGGAAATGATTTTTACCTACAAACAATTCAAACGACTTTATTTATTTTTCTAATAAATGAAAAAAATGTTTCAGAATTTAATTTGTCGAAAGAAAAAAGTTAATATTTTGTTGTAGTCATTAAGTCGCATCGATGTCATCCTTATCAGTGATTGTAGCGGCCAAGCGAATATTCACTGCGGATCATTGTAGCGGCCAAGCGAATATTCACTGCGGATCAGTGTGAACTACTGTGAGGCGTGTTGGTCTACTGTCACTGAACACGTGTGCTCGCTCATCACACTCACGTACTCGCGGCTCCTCTCGTCTCGCGTAGTCCTACCGGCCTAGCATCCGATTCGTGTCCAGTGCTGCCATTTGCACTGGCAGAACATTTTTGAACGTTTTGAGATTGAGAATTCGATAGCGACGAAGACAAGACGATGGATGCATTTGTGATTAGAAAGAGACCATCGTCTTCTGATGACGTGACTACATCGTCTACCACACCGGCACCAGGATCAGCACTAAGAAAGGGGTTGTCCACCTCATTACGCTATAGGAAGAAGAACTAGTTCAAAATTAGCTCGAGCTTTTGATGGTACCAGAGGCTGCATAATTTATCGCCATTTTCCCGGGACCTGCCCTTTTATACCCTGGTTTATTTGTTCGCCTACAAGGCGTCGGTTCAAATGTTTGCATTTGCCTACACCCGATGTAGGGTGCCTACAGGCGCCTTAAATGTAGGTGCCTATTGTGTCTAACATAAGGTGCCTATTGTGCAGCCTATACTGTAATTCTATGAATAGAATAATAGAATACCTACAGTTCACTTGAAATTTGATACTACTGCTGTATTGCCCGGCCTAGAGTTCTCCGCGTAAATCAAAAGACACTCTCTACTACCCTCAAGATATCGGCGGGAGGAGTCGAAGAAGAAAAACCTGAAGCACTTCAATTTAAGGCCCAGGAATGCACTCAAATGCGAGGAGAGAGCACCAAATTTTCAAAATTCGGTCCTTCGGCCACATCCTCAGCCCCCCCCCACCCAGAAAATTCCATAGCCCCACCAAATTTTACGAGCTGGCTACGGGCCCGGTACACGGGACCTCGGTTTTCCGTTCCATCAGAACGACTAGACGTCGTCCTTCGGCCCTTCGTCCTGTATCACTGACAAGGGGGAAACCATGCCGGAAAGTCCCAGAGAATATTCTTGGCCAACACCGTAATGGACCCTCGTAGATGATTAAGACCACAGTGCGTGTAAGAAAGACTTACGATAGTGTCAAAAATATCATACACCTTCACTGGCTTTGCTTTTGGCTGATATTTCGATTCTTGTGATTTTGAGCACGGATGTACAGTTAGTAGTAGTAATAAATATGTTAACCAGGTGTCTTTAAAGTATTTATATAAAGTACATGATAAAATATAAATGATATGATTTATGTACATTATGTATTAGAATTATTAACAAGAAACTGTGTATAATGAAAAAAATATGTACAAACACCAGATTAAGATAAATACATGTCATTTTAAATCAATTAAATTCCATTAGGGTACGAAACGTCTATACTTATAATCCTGCTGTGGTCTCAACAATCTGATTGAAATTAGATCTGACGTTTTCGATTCCTTTTTCGATAATATATCGTATAATTTTCTAACCTACTTAGAAGATAAACACTTCCTGTTTCGCATTTAGAGGGGTGTTATTGTACAATAGACATGTCCGAAGATCATTAGGACCCAAGCCGCATTAGCAAATACAAAAGCTACACAGTCAAGATTTATTGGTTGCTATAGTAGCAGTATGAGTATAGACAAAATAACTATAATTCTCACTTTAATTTTTTGAAAGTATTTTTTAAAATAAAATTTATGTTTTTTCTAATAGATTATTGTATATTTTGTTGTTTGTAGCTGTTACCTGACAAGGGGGTTGGCGTTTCCAGTTCATCTCCGGGCATAATATGTGCAAAAATTTCATCAAATCTACCGAGATCAAAATAGATCGTCTCCATTGTGGTTATCTTCATTAAAGTAGTACCATAATATTAATACGCAGTGATTTTTCTAATTTAGAGGTGGGCTATTGTCCAATCGACCAACTAAAACGCAAGATCCACCCTTAAGCATGTTACAATATACAATTGAAATGAAATAAAACAAAATAGGATATTATTTTTTAGATAAATATAAGTTAGAAATGCTATATTATAATATATATTTTAAACATTGTATATTTAAATAATGTATATTTTAAATAATGTATATTTTAAATAATGCATATTTTAAATAAATAAATTACAACAAACATACAAACATTTCATCACAGATATTATATAGGTAGCCAGGGTATGTACAAGGGGATTGTATGTGACCTATTTTATTATAAGGTTGTAGTTAACATTTTCTAAAACTTCAAAATAACACATTTGATGGTATTTTCATATAATTAACATTTGCAAGATTTTTTATTAATTAGTTAGTTATATCAACACATGTATACAAAAATGTTTGAAACAGTAATAAAGAAAGATTAATATCAAGTTTTTAGTTAACCATTAAATAAATAATTTTTATAATTATGCAAGATTTTTTATTGGCTATATCAATATATTTATATACAAACGATATAAAACATTTTTCCGTATTATTAAGGAAACGAATCAGATATTGACTACTTTGACAACGAAAACAATTCTAAGAGCACTGAAATTACAAAAAAGTATAATAGTCAAATCACAAATTCAGATAATAGGAGTATAATAAAATATATTATTCTACCGATATCGAACGTAAAACAAAAATCCGTACTGTTTTGTTTGTAAGGTTTTAACTGAGAGCAATAATGGCAACTACTGCAGCTGTCATAGCGGTAATTACTAATATGTGTAACTTTAGTACAACTTTTCTGAAGAAACTCCCCTGAAAGTAAAATAGAATATTTAATTATGGAATCGATTATCTTGATTTAAATTATATTTTTAATCAATATATTTTTCTTTCTCAAATTTCATGGTCAGGCCTAAATTTCATAGAATATCTCTTACTAAAAGTGAAACAAAACTGCAAGAAGAAATAACTGAACTCTCCTGTCTGAAAACTCCAGTTCGAAATTCTGAGTCAGTCATTTCTTTTTCCGATTTCCTTAAAGGGACTATCCCGATTTCAACAGAGTCTCAAAAATAAAAGTCGGAGTCCGTATGAAATTTAAGTGCCAAAATATAGAGGAATGGTGTATTTACCGTCTCTCAAAATTCCAGCTCAAAATATTGAATCGTTTGGACGTGAACGTCAAAACTGCTTATCCGGACACGTAACCCTTTTAAGATTTCGGGTCAGTTTTTTCGTTGGGTGACCTGATAATCGATTCCCGTTCCTCGAGAGGTCTATATAGTGAATGACCCATGTGCTCTACTTGATAACGAAAGGTAAATTTCACCTACACATTATTTTTATAAAATAAAAATCTGGTTTTATCAAGACACCACATAATACAACTTGGGACACCGGTCTCCATTTCCAGATGAAGACTGACGGGTTTAAGTTGTTTGAAAACTTATCACAAATATTGAGATAGTTGCTCGGCCCTTAGCTAGAGGATTTTAGCACAAAATTAAGCAGTTTTATTCTCCAACAAATATTGGGATTAGCCCTTTAAGTCATTTACGAAATTCGACTGTACAACTGGACAGTATCTCAGAGGCGATGATTGCGCTTTTAACCAAGAAAATGGTGGCGATAAAAACTTTTCTAACATTCTTCTTTTTCCACCCTATCCTTTTAAAAAAGGAATTCACCTGACTTCAGATTGCATATAACTACCATTAACGTTTCTAAGAGACTTTTACATATAATTACATATAATATAATACAAACAATACCGGTGGTTCTGTTTCATCTTCTGCCGATTCCCTGGAACTAGAATTAAATGTACTTCTTCTCTCGTATATCATGTATGTTTGTTGTTTTCTCTCTGAAATAGTTTTATATACAATATTATGAAAATAACGTTGCCTGCAGCCAACGAAATACTAGCAGTTCTGTGAAGGAAGAGAACAGAAATGACGTAATAAGGCGCTACTTATGTCTATGTCCCACCGGGCATTTTTTGCCTCGGGGATGTACCACGGATGGAAATTGATGAGCCTCGTGAGGCGTCGGGAAGAGGCTCGCCGGTGTCACGGGGAAGCTTCGGGAGCGTCGCGAACCATGTTGAACATTCGGGAGGCCTCAGGAGAAAATTTGTTTATTTTCACATCGTCAAAGGAAAAACTTCATCTCACAATTCCTGAAATTTGGAATGCCAACAAATGAGAAATAATTCCAGTTAAAATTGATGTACGGTGGTGAATTTTGATATGGATTAATCAAACCCCTAAAACCTCTGACCTGTAGGGTGTTTTCAAGGTTTTGGTGACAGGCACAATAACTCCACGTTAAATAGATAGAGATTCAAAATTGTGATAGTATTAGCTCTGATGAATGGTCAAACAGTCTCAGAAAAGATACAAAAAATAACCCCGAAAAACATGTGGAGTGTTTGCACGAAATGTGGTATAAAGATAAGGATGACAAGGAAGTGAATGCCTTGAATTAGTATTAGTAATCCGGAAGAAACTAGAACTTTTTGTTATTTCCAACCATGAACGCTAGAATTTTTCTTTTCAACCAACCTTTAACACGGGAGTTACATTGTGCTATTTCTAGTATAATGACAATCAAGACTTGATAAATCGCGTAACAATAGATTATATACGTGATGTAGTCATGTATACCAGCCTTCTTTAATCTCACTCCTAATACAATATTCACCACTGAAAAAAGAAAAGAAAATACAAATATGAATCAACATGTTAATATCACCACTATTTAAAGAGGGCCGTTTCATTCCGGTGATATATTTTCAAACCAAATCGCAATTGTTAAAGGTGTTGTGGAAAAAAATCAAAATATTTTCGTCTAAAAAAAATAATTAACGTATAGTCCCGAATTTGTTGATTGTGGAGTGATGTATATTGTATATTTATGCGAATGTTTCATAATCTCGAAATTGGAGATTTATTCTTTATTCTAATTAATGGTAGAACTTGCATAGGACTTTTAGTTTTTATATAATTACCTGCTATCATATGATCTAATATTCCAACACACCAATGAGCCCAGTTAAATATAGGTCTGTGTTTAGAATCGTATCCTGGTCGACAGGTTCCCATACAGATCTACAAAAATAACGATGCTAAGTCATTCCAACAATGTAGCTATATATTAATTGAAATCAAATCAGGACTAATGTCACTGAATCTAATTATTCGTTCTTTACCCCATTTTCGTATTGGTGAACCATGTTTTAGTCCCGAAATGACCTAGTTTGTGTCGGTTGGACGTTAAGTCCCAATTCTCTCCCCCCACCCTTATTCAATGTGCCCAGCATGCAAATATTTAAATAACTAATGTGTAGATGTTACCTTGTTATTCTTTCAAAACACGTACAGGTAACCTGATAATGATAGACCGTTGGCTACATAAAGTAAGATAAAACGTTGGGCAAGGGGAATTCTCAATATTTGAAACTATGCATATACTTAACGGTCCTTTAGGTAGGAATCACCCACTTTCCATTTTTTAACATTCATGTTGCTGTTTAATAAGTAGTTTGTTAATAAATATATAAATCCAAATCTGTCGTGTTGAACAAAATAACATTCCCTGGCTCAACTACGATTAATATACAGAATATAATACTTACATTGACAATAGTTAAAAAGGTGACAATAATACCAAGAACTGGATGGAGTTTATCTATATTTAACACACTTATCTGAAAATAAAAATTTACACCTAAATTAATATAAAAAAACTTTGATGATAGCTATGTAGTGGCCATTTATCTAGCTTCGCCACAAATGGTTTTTAAAAACCAAATCTGACACGTGGACATTACATTTTTCGTGTATGAAGTTCCAATTTGCAGAACTTTATCATCAGATCATAAGGAAGAACAAATCGTATCGAAATCCAGAAATTTTATTAAAACGTGGACCATATTCGTAACCATTATTAAAATGTCTCTTGAATCTAGAAATATGAAGCTAGAGATTTATATAGAAGTTATTTCTACTTACCTCACTCAGACCCTGTACTTCTACAAATATTATAACAAAGGCTGCTATTACTAATACTCCCAATAATCCTAACAGGAATCGATGAACCTGATATTGAAAAGTACACGTTGCAAAGTAATATTTAACTTTATTAATGTACATCATTGGAGGTGGGGTGGGGAGCTGGTGGTTGTGGCACTTTGATATTGAAAGGGGAAATTGACCCAGGGAGCTTAAAAATTACCAGCTTCGAATGAAAAATACACGTTGCAAAGTAATATTTAACTTGATTAAAATCCATTGAATGCGGCACTTTGGAATTGAAGGTTTTTATTTCTTAGAAAATGTACCCCAGGACATCAGATAGTTGTGCAGGACTAGAATAAAGTTTTTCAAGAGTCTTTAACCCCAAATTAATCAGTTTAACTCACTAAACTATATCTGGAATTTAACCATTTGTGAATTTAGCCAAGATCATTTTCGTTAAAAGAGTAAGAGTTTGAATATAGAATCTTACCGTATACCAAACCTTTCTTCCACAAATCATTGCTGACGGCCATATTGGTTTATAAAACCTAGATATTACTATACCAATACTAGCACAAAACATCCAAGCAAATGTCATAAAACATCCTGAAATCAAAACTTTACATGTTTAATTTTGATACGAACCATGTTTAAAACAAAGAAGATCATGCATTGAATTATAAATAGGCAAAATATCGCAAGTGTCTACGTTGAGTTTTAAACCGAACACGCACTTCTCTGTGTTATCCGGTTGTTACTGATGCTTTTGTATGACTTCTGATGCTTATGTTTGTACTATTGTCCAGTTTTATTTTTTTTTACGGTTAATTACTCCACATTATCTTAGTCTAAATACATGTCTTTGTTGGGCACGTTTAGTAAGATACAGATTGGTTGACTCCAGATCAACCTTCATATCATCTGTCATACAGAAAATCCCGCCAAATCTTCAGAAACGTTTTGATCATCGATATATTGTATTGGTTGTCTAACCAACCTCAATGCTACAATTATGTTGTCGTTACAGACCGTGTACACGCTTTTCTTAAACATGCCGATGTGAACAGAGTGACCATCAGAATAAACAGATTGAGAACATCTGGCCCTGAGTTCACAAAGCATTCAAAGACTTAAGTTAAGAATTTATAAAACTTTTGTTGTTTTAATGTATCAAACACATCAATAAGAAACTTTTCTGGATCAAAGATATTTTTCATAAACAGTGATTGAAAGTTGAGTAAAAAATTAGCTTAAGTCTGAGAATGCTTTGTGAACTCCTGGCCTGATCTTAATTATGCTGGACACTGTGAATAGCGATCTTTCTAGTGATCATTACTGATGAGGATGCAACGGTTTATATTTCATGTCATGATGGAAAACATTATAAATAAATATCTTATTTCATAATATACCTGTACATATATACGTACCATGTATTTTAATAAAAAGTTGATCTGTATCATATGGTTCAATTATTTCATGTTTCTGTAGATCTACCACATGTGCTGAAGACACAGGAAACGCATCATGTTTAGCTAGAGAACCTGAAAACCCCCCAGAAAAATCCAATCAATTAGTATTCATATTGTTATCCGTATTCATTAAATGTTTTGGTATCTAGATGGCAGTCCATGGCCCCTTAAATATATAATCCTATAGAATTGTTTCAGTTAAACTTGACAGTTGTCAAAAGTTCCTATGGATATTACTTGTGCAATACTGCGGAGAAGAATTTTGTCTGAACACCGACGTTATTTTACGTGTTGATCTGAGTATCTGGTCTTCGTGGCGATGGGACGACTAGACATGCGTTCCGTGTAATACACACAGGTGCCACACTGACAAGAACCAGTTTTAAAAATACCAAAAGTTTTGTACGGCCCAGATCGGGTTTAAAATCCGGGACATACAAATAAAGAGTCTATAGTGCTCTGGCCGCTTGACAACCGTACCTCTCATGACAAAGCTCAGACTTTGATTTTGAAATATGACAAAGAAATAACACATAAGGTTCCTTTTGAATTTTAGTAAGCTTACCTGTTGCTACGTCAGCAACTAAACCTTGCGCAAATAACATGAACCAGTCTTTCTCTAGGTGAAATATTCTATGAACATCTGATGTCTTCTTCATCCGAGTAAATTCACATTTAAAAAATCCATTTGAAAGAGAACCGGATTTAAACTCTAAATAATCTGCAGTCTGTAACTAATAGATTATAAAACTTTGAAATCAAAGGTTGTGTATTTCATTTTTAGCTTACTTATCACTTTCAGTTTTATAAGAAATATAACATTTTAAATTTTAGGTAAGTTTTGCTATTGTAGACGTAATTTTAAAGTTACAATTTCATATTTTTAGGTTATATTTTTAAAATGTATTAAAATAAAGCCCTAAAATAGATGGTATCTATAAACAATCCTACCTTGTTAAAGAATAATCTTATTAATCCTATAATTCACTATTGCCAGTTGAGAAATTGGCAAAAATATCATTTTTAACTTCAAATTCAAACGTTTGAAGATAACTATACCATGGTGGGGAATAGGAAAACAAGGGAGGTAATTGTGTTATTATTTCCGATGTGAAGATTTTTAAGTGTGAGAAAGATAACCCATGATCGTATAATAGTGAGTTGACAACCTATTGAGCAAAAGACATAGAAATAATTATGTATTGACTTTCTTAGAAAATATGAAATTGTAACTTTAATAATTAAAATTATTAAACATCCAATTCCTGCATAGTGAGATTATTTAGATTCTGTAAAAATTAGCGTGTGTTATTTTATAAAATTTAACCAGAATGTCCACCAGACTAGAATACGTAAAGTAGGCAACATCGATTGCGAAGAAAGAATTTACAAAGCTGTTGTTTTCTGTTGTACTTACACTTTCTATTCTTGTATTACGATGTCGATTATTGTACGAAAGATAAGTTGAAAATATTCCATTATTGTGAACACATTCTATGACACTATCATGACCCTGAAAATTAAAATATCACAATTTCTAAACGAAATGAAATGAAATGCTGTTTAACGTCCTACTGCTCTGTCGCGTGTGGGCTAATGAAAACGGACATACGCCATACAGTGTGCTATGATGGAAATTTTGCTCGTACAGCGGTACTACGGCCTACTCTTATTTCGAATTCTAACAGTCAATGTGTACACGGGACTTCGGCTTTTCGTTCCACCCAAACGACTATGCATCGTCTCTTGCAAGGCCCTCCATCCTGCAACACTGACGAGTGGGAACTGCACCGGAAATTCCTGTTCTCGGCCAACACCAGGATCGAACACGAGATCTACGGGTTAGCGAGCCAACGTCTTACTCACTGAGTCACTGCGGCTTCCCAATTTAAATACATTAAACCACTTCGGGACTAATATATGGTTTAATTTTATTTCAATAATTCGTTTGCGTGTAGGGATCTTTAGGACCGGAGAAAACCCACGAGGTTAGACAGGCGACCCAACTCCTAGTCGCGTACAACAGGGGAATCGAAACCACGCCAGTTGACCCAATGACAGACCTTATGATGCAACGCGCACGCGCTATTCATTCGGCCATCAAATCTCCTTGTTAATCAAGCGGAGGTTCTGAGAATGGGCAGGATGGAGTACACGGAGAGAAAACTCACCAGATTAGGCAGGTGAAATTACTAGTTGTGTAGGGTCGAATTCGTGGGTCTTGCAACAGGCGTTACAACTCCCGATGCCCACCATCACTGCTCATTTGAACTAACTCGATATGTGCAATATAAATTAAACGGAAATTAATATTACGTTTACTGGAAAAGACACACACATTCTCTTACCATTTTAGTATCCCTAGAAAAGGCTAATGCCATCCATTGATTTGGTGTTCCTTCTATAGCTTCAGATCTAATATCAAACCACATTCTATCACCCAGATCCCTCCACGATACATGAAAATCACAACCTTTACTTGAACATCTACTAAAACATCCGCGATTGGCACCACAACCAGTATCTAAAATCAGGCGATGTATCTGAAATAGTTATAACACATATTGTTTTCGTGATATCGCATGCATTGCAAACCTGAATTTACATTGTATTCTCCAAGACTAAGTGACTTAGTATCTAAGATCATGGGATTTATCTGAAATATTTATAATACATTCCGTTTTAATATTTTCGTGATATCGCATGGATTGCAAAATTGAATTTGCATTATGTTCTCCAAGACTAAGCGACTGAAAGTTTATTATAAATTTTGAAGTGAAGCTATTAGATAGGGATGTTTTGTGTTTAGATTAAAAATCGTTTCGCAACCAGAGCAGACCTATTTTTCTTAAGTTAACTTCATGTTCGATGCATGCACATATTTTCTAAAATTGACAATATATGGACGTGACAGGTACGAATATATCGATTTCATATCATTTGATGTGCAATTATTTCTTTTTGAAGTAGTTATATTATTAATACATGCACTCTTTAGGACCAAACTAGTCTAATACTATGGAGGGTTATTTTAGTTATAAGAAAGGTGTTCTGTTTAGTATAGAAATTCTTTACCTACATGATGTGTGACGAAAACTAGGGTAATAAAGTAGCTTGCAATATTCTACTACTTTCTTAGACTAACTTACCGACAGTTATGTCAGTATCCATTGCTGGAAGTAGGGTACTATAGTCCAGTTATCTCCTGCACAGATTAGTACAATTAACTAGAATAGTGTTGACGTAAAATGGTGCCTATACGAAACATTTACCCAAAAATGGTAATTGTCCCGCCCTAATAGATGACGCATTATATTTTCTATATAGGAGAGAGCTGGTTTGATTTACCCTCAGACATCATTCGGAGCTCAGGGGAACATCATACCCATAGCCTCTTCGGCTTAGAGGCTAGGGTGAACACATCATCCTAGCGCGAACATTATGTAGAACTATCAAGAAGTATGTGGCTCTTCCCACGTTTAAGCCGTTAGGTCTGAGTTAGAAAGGATATTAAATTCAGACCGTGGATATTTTAATAACTCCTAAAATACTATCATAGATATTGTAGTTTCCTGTATTTAACCTTTGTAGTTTGCTGTATTCGATATATAAACATAGTAGCAACATAAATAGTGTTTTAGATTTAATTGATCATTGGAAATATGTAGTTATCACAACGTGAAGTCAAAGAAAGTCCTAGAAGAAAGTGTCACCTCTATAGTATCACAGCCTATCTCTTATTTGGAGTTCGTGACCAAGATAGTCACATCTACACCGTAGTGTCACACTAGGAGTTTAACCTGCTATGTTATGACCATCTATAAGCTTACGGAATCCAACAAACTCAGATATTACTCAAATACACCCTTTAAAACAACAATAATTCTCAAATCCGGCGGCAATCTAATAACGAACGTTTGTCTCCTGTAACCGACGTTATCTAGAAATATACAATTACGGTAACATTATTCGAGAATATAAGAGTTTAAACGATTGGGTTGTCTGAGTAATATCCATATTCAAAATATCTATTATAAAAAGGCTAATTAGTGATTACATCCAATACTTCTTTAAATGAAGCATTTGGGCATCAGTAACAGGTTGTGACTTACTTCCTCAGTAGTTGTAAGTACTGATCGAACTGTAGCGATATTGACGGGTACGTGTATATTTCTACTACCATGATCAGGATGTTCAATTCTACCAAGATCCGGGTCGTCGAAGGGAACAAATGGTGTAGTGGTCCATATTGTAGGTGGCGCCACCGGTGGACGCCATTGTGTAGTTGTTGGAGGTTGTTTTGTTGTTGAGGTTTCGGTTGTGGTTGTCTGTGATGTTGTCACTGTTGTGGTTTTAGTGGTAGTTGTAGGTGGTGCAGTCGTAGTTGTGGTGGCTGTGGTAGGTCCCGAAGTCGTTGTTGTTTTAGGGCGATCTTCCTCACATGGTTCTATGTAAGGCGTTAATAAACTGGAGGCTGATACAGATAGTGGTATGGAACGGGGGTCATATATTATAGCAGAATTAATATTCATCCAATACGTAGTAAAATTTTCTACAAAAGATCCCCTGTAAATGAAATAAATATATAAATATTTAAATCAAAATTATCCGTCATTGTATTTATAATAGCTTAAAAATGTTCTTGGATTTTAGATGAACGAGTGTGTCTACATTTACATTTTTTTACGGGGTGTAAGGGGGGGGGGCGAATGGTTAACGCGTGCGCGTTGCATCATAAGGTCTGTCATTGAGACAAGTGGTACGGTTTCGATTCCCCGCTTGTACGTGATAAGGACTCGGGTCGTGTGTTTTCTGCGGGTACTCCGGTTTCCTCCCACTGCTAAAGACCCCTACGCGCAAGCGAATTATTGAAATAAATTTGTGTCGAGTGGACGTTGAAACCCATTTCTCTCTTTCTGTTATTTTTTTTTTATGAGGACAGTCATAGGGTCTCTTTAGATCAAAACTATATCCAAAACTATACTAACAATATTTCAAGGATATCATCACTTAAAGATCGGCTATTGGTCAATCACCAAGTTAAGACTAACACTGTATATCTACGCCGAGAGATTACCTGACCTAGATTTTTATTTTTATCACTAGCCTTTAAATCTGTATAATTAGGGTAGTATTTTTAATTATCATTCGGGGGGTTGGATGGCTGAATGGTTAGCGTGCGCGCGCTTTATCATAAAGTCTGTCATTGAGTCGGCCGGCGTGGTTTCGAATCCCCGGTTGTACGTGGCAAGGAGTAGGGTCGCCTGTCCAACCTCGTGGGTTTTCTCCGGGTCCTCCGGTTTCTTCCCACTGCTAAAGGCCCCTGCGCGCAAGCGAATTATGTAAATAAAATTAAACCATATGTTAGTCCCGAAATGACCTAGTTTGTGTCGAGTGGACGTTAAACCCCATTTCTCTCTCTCTCTCTTAATTATCATTCTGTAATACGTGCCTGTTGATTCTTATATTATATTGTTAAGATTTATATCTTACTTGATTAGAATATGGCCAGTTGACTGACTTGGTGCCGTCCATGTTAACATCACAGCACTAACCGCTTCCTTGGTGGTATGAGTTAGTCCGTGCTGAAATTTAACAATATAATAAGTATATAACGTTGTATTAGAATTATGTGAAAGATTCAACGGAATAATAACTTGCGGCATAGCCATTGGTGGTGTAAAATCACAAATTCAATACCCAAACACAAACTAAGGGTCTATCATTTTGTCCCAAAATAAAAGTAGGTATTTGCGGTGATTTACGAAAGGAACAACATACATTTTTATTAAACTTCACATCGTTTTACATTTAGTTGCATGGATTGTCATAATATTACTATTTATAGGTAAAAATGCAAAACCACACTCACCAAACCACATTCATATCTGGTACCAGCAACTGGCTCAAAAGTACCAATAAGCTGTGTTGTATTAAATCTTGGATCTGCTCTTCTTGCTTCTATTAAAAAACCTTTAAACTTCCTTCCACATAATCCTCGTATCATCACTTCAAATTTAAATACAAAGGATTAATTCAACTAAGTTAGAAATTGTGTTTTCGTGTGCCATTATAGCCGGTTTAACTCGCATTTCTAATGCGTGCGCGTTTCCAATCTAATCAAAAGTAGGTGTTAAATTTGTTCAGTTTATTCCGTTGGTCAAACCATTAAAGATATGCTTGACATAAACGTGTTCTGGGCTGTACTGGCGGAATAATAGTTCCGATCAGATAGCTCATCAATATTTCGCGGAATTTTCTTTCACGGGTTTTGATTGCAAGATTGAAGCTGGGTCAACCAATCACAACCTGTGCTTTACCGAACGTACCTTATAAAGAACTGGTTTAGACTCAAATAAATAAACAACCCTAAAAATAAAAATGGAGAGGTGCGTTGATTTAATTTGAATTAGATTGGTTGGTTTAAAGTGTCATTATTTGAATCACTAGAATTCGTTGTCCATTCAAAATAAATTATTCTGTTCCAAAACAAATTCTGTGGAACATCTATTACATTTGGGTTTAATAAAGTTTGTTTTATAACAAATAGTCCATATCTTTTTATATATATATAAAATATAATACCTCGTATAGTTTCTCCTGAAATATATTGTGTCTTAGCAACCAGGATAACAAATGGTGATCTCGTATGTTGTGCTGGAAAACCATGGCCAGGTGTCAGGTCAGTACATGCGCTGTAAGGAGCTCCACCACTGTACGTACTGGCTGTTGGAAGCAATGTTGCAATGGCCGACAAGAACAATGTCTCAAATTTCATTTTGAATTCTGAAATTTAATCACAATAATGAATGGAAATGAAACATCCATTTATATTATGGTACTACAGCTAAAATACATTATGGGTTTACCATGCAACTTTTGAAATTTTCCCAAGCTTTCAACAGCTATGACATGCGTGTTTTCATAGCTAAGCTTCAATATCAGTACAACATTAGGCTCTTTCCACATCTGAAATATCAGTGGGCTATTTCCATAGCTGCTACGAAAGCACGCAGTTTTAATTACATGAGAGACGTTTATGTGGAAAACAGTTACACAGTACTATTAAAATAGCTAATGCAGCCATTTGTTCACTCTGTACATCTTTAATGAACTATAGTGTCGGATGGCCGAATGGTTAGCACGTGTGCGCTGTATCATAAGGTCTGTCATTGAGTCAACCGGCGTGGTTTCGATTTCCCGGGTGTATGTGACAAGGAGCAGGGTCGCCTGTCCAACCTCGTGGGTTTTCTCCGGGTCCCCCGGTTTACTCCCACTGCTAAAAATCCATACGCGCAAGCGAATTATTGAAATAAAATTGAACCATATGTTAGGCCAGAAATGACCTAGTTTGTGTCGAGTGGACGTTAAACCCCATTTTTATCTATCTATTGCGATATCTGAAATATACAATATAATCGCCCAGGATTTGTGGTGGATTACTGGAATTCTGTTTATAAAACAAGCACAGAAAACGGGCAACAATAACAAAAATTGGATGATAAATAACGAAATTAAAATAATCAAATAGATTTTTTTGATGGAGTTTTATTTATATAGTGATTAATTATTAAATCTATAAGATTGATGTAACTAATAAATACAGTGACGGTCATGAACTATAAATATAACATGCCTAGTACCAGAGATCATCCAGTGATACTTTTAAAATAAATTATGATGAATCATGATATCAGTTTATTGGCGGTCAATATTTGCTTTTTTAATTCGTTTTTTTTTCAATTGGAGATTAAGTGGAGGAGGATAGTTTGGCTATAACCCAACAGTTAATGTACCGCAGACCAAAAATCGAATATTAAATATTATACAAAATATATCATGTCTTTCAAAATTAAACAATACACCACAACCATGGGAATTTAATTAGTAGGGGTTTAAAATTTTATAACGGGAATAGAACATCGTCTTGGTAATAAATAAGAAGAAGTGTATGACACAAATCGATTTATAATGTTATAGCCGACAACTGAAATTAAAAAAATTCAGTGGTCGAAAGCCATACATAACATCGAAGTTAAAAAAAGATCAGAGTTTTGGAAGTCATGACATCGAAAACTGTTAGAACAGAAATACTTTGTAACTTATTCAGAAGAAATTAAATTTGAAAAAGAAAGGCACATAATATTAAAAATAAATAAATAAATAATCAGATTCGACCTTTGTCCATTTTCATAACGCAATAAAGAAATCATTCTTTTATGATTTAAACAATATTTTAGTCAATAAATTAACAGATTATATATAATAAATTTACAGATTATATATAATAAATTTACAGATTATATATAATAAATTTACATAATATATATAATAAATTTAGGATATCAGCTTATATACAACCGCTTGCGTAGAATGAATATTCAACAGATTTGTAACTAGCAATCAGAATATGATTCAAAAGATATGCAACTGGCAATCAAAATATAAACACGTAAATTTAAATATATATCATACGTACAATATTTAGATGATAATTTAGGATTTCTTAAATTCCTTTATTCATTTCTGCAATGATGTATATGCGGGCTTCCCGAGCGGAATTATTTTATTGATTAATTCCGTTATTGGTCATTTCGGGACAAACAGTTGGTACAATTGTATTTCAATAACTCGCTTGTGCGTAGGAGTCTTGAGCAGTTGAAGGAATCCGAAGGATCAGGATAAAATCCACAAGGTTAGACAGGTGACAGGACGTGTTTGAAAATCTGATAATTGATAGTCAACAAACAATATATTGATATAAGAATCTATCCACCGATTAAATCTTTTATTCCTATATTTACTACACGTCTTATGAAGAAAGGTTAGAGGTCATGTATCACCTTAGAAAAAATTGGTATGCATATTCCGAAATAGGTCAATAATTATTGTTAAGGAGAAAAATAATGTCGGTTTTTATCAAATACATGTACACTAAAAATATTTAAAACTTACCTTATAATTTAACAACTGTTTAGTCAAGTATAGTTCCACTTATTTCTTAAAAATGATAGTGTTTGATGTTCATAACCATCCCCTTTCTTCCTCGACAAATATCTTTGGTGATTAACGAAAACTAAGTGATTAACATCTACTGATGTAAGTCATAAAAGATTGATTTCTTCCTGGTCATTTACGATTATCGCGCCTTTTTTCCTAATGAATGTCACACTGTAATAAGCCTATCAATCTGGACTACCATAGTTGAAATTAATTAGGTGGCGTCATTAAATTAGTTCGCGATCACCTTGAAGCCTTCCACTAGGCTATCTGTTTACACTAAGGTTTATATAATTTAATATGGGGTAATATAGATAAAAACTATTTTATTATGTCTGCCGCTTCATAATGACCACTTCCTAATTAATCTTATTATGGCGATTTATACCTGTTATTTATTCTAATATAATTACATGTTTTCGCATCAAGAGATATTGATGCTCTGTTCATTTTTAACTTGATTGTTGATTAATATGTCAAAGACAGGTGAAGAATTGGTTTAATCTGCTAAACACCAACACAGTTCCTACTATCAATATCGACCATTCCATGTACAAAAATCCAGCCCAAAACTTATACTTTGATTACTTATCGAACCAGTAATCATGATCACTCCAGTATACAGAATATAATTCTATTGAAGGATATAACAAAATATAAACATCGTGGACGTTTAATAGACCTAATATTAATCAACGGGAATCTCTAAATACTAATCAATTTCTGAAACCAAATTCTTCTTTATTAAATCTGTTACTAGAAACGTTAGGTCAAATTCAGTTTTGCAAATAAAATATGATGTCATTTTGAAAAGCAATATTACCTTGGCATGGAAGAAGAACTCGTAAAATCTAGAAATACCAGAGTTTGATGACTTTTTTTGTCTTTTCTTGAACGTGGTATCTATACGAAATAAATATATTTTAAATGTCCATTGCCATCTCGTTATTAAACGAACATGGTAAAATCAAATCAAAATAAAAAGCATTTGCATGTATCTAAATTTATTTATATATAAATAATAAAAATAGAATGACATTAATTTGATGAATGATTAACGCCAGCATGCCAATTAACAGAAAATTAATACCGAAAGTCGAACAACCGTGTTCGAAACCCGGCCTAACGATGTTTTAGGCCAGGCAAGGAAAGTATAACTATAGACATCGTCGTGTGGATGAAATAAAAAGCAAATGTTCATCAATGTACAAATTAGTGTGCACGTCATTTGGAGATTGAGGAATAGCAGGTAGAAACGTTAAAACTCTCTTATTATATCGTAATGGAAATGAAATGAAATGAAATGTAGTTTTATGGCACGTCAGCTCCAACCGGGCTATATTGCGCCAAACATATGGTGAATATTACGAGACGGGCTAATTATATCACAGAAAAACATTATATGCATAAATAAAAACAATATCACAGTTAGTAATATCGCAATGGACACGTAACCATTGAAATAGTGGTTTACCTCAAAGTGACCGAAGTATGTAACGAGCATTAAATAGTTCCATTCCTAACAAAAGAAACAAACATCCACAGTTATTGTATAATTTAAAATATTTGCAGACATTGTAAATCATTTTCAATCATTCTAAAATTAAATTATTCTATTCTTTCAGTTGTTTTAAATTATTGAATAAGTCTACATTATTTTAATATATCACTTACTATTTTCGCAATTATGATTAGGATATAGTGTGTGACGTATTTCAAAGCACCTGTTATTGGGTAAGGTTTAATAGACATTAAAGTATTGTATGAGAGCCCGGGGTGTGTGATTACGTACTTTGGCGATTGATGAAACTTACATCGTTTTTAAACTTATTCACATTAACACAAGCCTGAAGGGTGAATATATTACATGAACAGTTTATAAACGGTAGGTATTTATAAACAAATACTGATATCATCTATACCCGAGGATGATTCTACTCCCCAGGCTTGTTCTGGGTCGGATGGTTTACGTTCTTTAAACGCTCACAGTAAGAAACTGAAATTTAACGGGTTGATCATATTCCTGAAGCTGTGGTTGCGAACATCATCAGCTAAGTAAAGAACCAACAAACCATGCAGATCGTTCACTCATTTTCCAAATGTCCAAACTGTATACCTTTAAATATGAAAACTGTTGTTATTATGTAAAAAATGACTTTTTAAAGACTTTCATGAAGAGTGGAATGGCCAGTACGAAAAGACATACACTCAACGAGATAGGGATGGTGGTGTGTATATCAATAGAATCCAGTGAAATTTACCAGAACTTAAAGTTAGAATAATTGTTGATTTGAATAATATGTGGACTTAACAAGCTGCTTTTGAAACAAAACTACTATTGTGTATGGTTATATACTCTATATTTAACTGTTATTCTGGCATGTTGGTGCTTTAATTATTGTTATTATACTTACACCACGTTCACTGTAAGGTTGGGCGGATCTAGATGTAAAATGTGTTACATGTTTGAAGGACAATATTGGTGCCAGTCATTATCACATACGTGATAGAACTGGTTAAACACGTTCCAAATATAATTTTAACACAGAGCTCATTGCTACGATAGATGAGTAATCAATGTTTCAACAATAGGAAGTGACGAACGCAAAAGGAAAACACGAGTCATCCCTTTATATAACTAAATGAAGTGACGGGTGATAACAGATAAATGGTCGAATTTCTGCTCACTAATAATTCCTTCGAAGACCAAAAGTTGTTGTATTATTGAAATAAAATTGAACCATGTTAGTCCCAAACTGACCTAGTTCGTGTCAGGTGGCCGTTAAACACCATTCCTTTCGCTCTCTCGTTTTTGATCAAAACTGCAGTTGGCCTTAATTGTAGCGTCGAGTGGTCTGGAATCAAACATGCGTAAGTGACCACCAAGACAACTGCGCCTAATATCGCCATAGTGGATTAAGATGATAACTTCTGTACAACGATATAATGTAATATATGTAATTATGTAATATATGCCAATTGATATTCCTGATGCGAGTTCGTCATAATAAGTTTTTATGTTTTATTTATAACGCTGTCTATATTTTTGTCTTTTTGATATGCCAGACCCGGTTTGGTGGACTAGTGTAATTTTGGGTACCTGTTGAATTTACCTTTCGTAGTCAAACAGTAATGCATTATAAACTGCTCTCTTTAAAGTAAATCAGTGGTGAAAAATGTTCCAACTCGTTAATTTAACCCCTGAATGGTTGATAAATATAACTTGTGATAAAGTCACACACCATTAGACCGTACAGAATTAGTACACAGAACATCGTGATGACTCGTCGACAATCATGTTGCCCCACCCCTTATTTACGGAGATTATTCAACAAACTTTTCCTAACCATATCCTAAAATGGTACGTCTGCATAATTCAGAGATTACTATATAAAATTATGTAAATCATCGCTTGTTTTGATAATGCCCCGTCCCATTGTAGATGGACCAAAACATGACTCAATTTCTGGGACACAGAAATTCTCTATGCTAAGATAATGCGTTGATGGTCATTGCTCTGGCAACACATATATCCATTTATTTGTTTCAAATATTGCTGAAAATTATGTGACTAACAAAAAGTTAAGAACTAAGTTATTTATTCCAATCAATATAATAACATGTAGTATACATATAGTAAAAATAGTCATTGTGTAATAAAATATAATAATAATATAAACATACAATTCTGTTCTCGGTAAATAATAAACCTGATAACTCTCAGTTGATTGTACAATGAGGCAGCCATTAGCCTGTTCTATCATATATAAATTATTCATACATTTTCATAGTTTCATCATGGACCTTATATTATGTATTATAAGGTCCATAGTTTCATGTTCACATAATATGGACTCTCAACACCAAGTACAGATACACAATTACTGAGTTTATAGACTCACAGTTTCTAGTTTTTGTGGGTTATCAGGTTTAGGTAGGATGATCACAGAATCAAAAAATCTTCATATATTTGTTCCAGGTACTTGTCAGTATTATCAAGATGTTTTTGATGGACAAATCTAAAGAAGTCATATTGTGCTCTAAGATTATGTAAGAATATTTCACAGAGAAATGAAATGGAGTTTCGTGGTGAATCAGCTCCAACGGCGATATGTGTAGGTTGATTACCGTCAAAACATTTGTAGTTATTAAAAGGGCTACTCATTATACCCCCCTTTAAGCTTTTATACAGTATTTTTCATGTGCACCAATTGCACCATAATCACATTAGTTAAAGGACAATATTGGTGCCAGTCATTATCACATATGTGATAGAGCTGGTTAAACACATTCCAAATATAATTTTATCTCAGAGATCATTGCTACGATAGCTGAGTAATACAGTTTTTCTGAATCGGAAGTGACGAACGCCAAAGGAAAACACGAGTCGCCTCTCTATATAACTGACTGATGTGACGAATGATAACGGATATACGGGCGAATTTCTGCTCACTAATAATTCCTTTGAACACCAAAAGTTGTTGTGTGAGACTGTGAGAGGATATCTGACAATTCATAAAAAGAATTGACTGTCACTAGATAAGTGAACACGAAAGAAAAACAGAAAAAGTCCGTGCATTACCATGTTTTTATAAGGTATAGAATGAATATAAACAAGGGAATGTACGGACTATTTCTATTTTTCTCGTGTTCTCTTATCTAATGACATTCGCCCGTATATCCGTTATCATTCGTCACATCATTCAGTTATATAGAGAGGCGACTCGTGTTTTCCTTTGGCATTCGTCACTTCCGATTCAGAAAAACTGTATTACTCACCTATCGTAGCAATGATCTCTGAGATAAAATTATATTTGGAATGTGTTTAACAACATTTATAAAAAAGTTCATATTTACAAAATAGTTCACATTTACATCAATAAAATATAGAATTAATCTCCAATGGTTCACATAACTATATAATATTTCCCAAGCAAGACCATTTAGTAAAAAAAAAAAAAGCTTTATTTGTAATTTGAGAACCAACTTTCGACAGCAGCAGCACTTTTTTATCAGCATATAATTAGAGGATTACTAATACTACAAAGGGATTTCTTTCTTTATCATGGTAGGTGGGTGGGGGTCGCTAAAGCTGCAAAAAGCGCATGTAAATTTATTGGGGCAGTGGTGTATCACAAAGGTGTCAGTGCCTCATACCCAATTCAGATATATAGTCAATAAAAAATATTGTTCATGAAAAACAAAATGTGCATGTATACCAAGCATGTTTAAATGGAGCTGGATTTGAGGTACCATATCAAATCATAAATCAGCAAAAGAGAATTAAAAATATACACAAAAATCTTAGATTCTAAGATATTCTTTATAAATTATACAGAAAATGTGATAAAGATTAAATAAAGATTCTTCTCCTTTTACCACAAGTTGTCATTACATTATGATCTGTGATATTAAAATTATATAATTCCACAAAGATTAGACCTAGTCAACTTAATGATTATTATTTCTTACTTATAAATGAAAGTATAAATAAAATCAAGTTATTGTATTGAAAAATTGACAATCCCTTCATTATCAGCCCATGCATTTTTAATGGGGGCCAAAGGAAATAGCCCTATTGAGTGACATATGACAGGGATGGTTGGTGTCATCTGCCATCATATTGTCATCCAGTCACTAATTTCTCACACCTACATTCATGCTTTCTTAGGAATTAGGCTGACTGAAAGTTTGGAACATAAAAAGCAAAACATTATTTATGCTGAAGAGGGCTGCTAGTCTAATTTGCAAGCGAATTATTCTAGACGAATTAATGTAAAAATTTGTGGAAATATTTTTACTGGTTTTATTTGTTTATAACAAGAAATTAACTAAATAAATATAAATATAACCATTCTGAGTGAGTAGGGTACAGTAATTACAATGTATTTGATACATCATACTCATCCTTATATATATTTAATTATCTGATATAAATAATAAGACAGTAAGCAAATTTACAAATAAAACAAGCCAACAGTGAGGCTGATGTCCTCCGCCGAAATCCCAAAATAAATAGATGACACATATTAATTAATCGCACATTTATTTTTTTCAAAAGTATAGAGCAATCAAACTATACACTAAGTTTCATCACTCTCTATCAGATAGAATCAAGATTATCTTGTCCCAAAGCATCGACCAATGAAATTGATTAGCTCGGCTTAGCTTCAGCTCGAAATGTTAATCACTGAACTCAGTCAAGACATTCACATAATGAACATCTACATCAAGTTTAAACATTCTACCTGAATTAAAAGCAGAGTTGTTATGTTCCAAAGTCTTGACCAATCAAATTGCTTATCACTCCTTAGCCTAAGCAGAAAATTCTCACCATCGAACTTAGTCATGGTAATGATATAATGAATCTATATTCAGAGTTTCATTGCTCTCACTTCATTATAACCAAAGTTATCGTGCCCCAAAGCATCAACCAATCGGATTGCTTATCTCTGCTTAACCTATTCAGACAACGTTCATCATCGAACTCCATCAAGGCATTCACCTAATGAACGCCTACACCAAGTTTGAACATTCTACCTCAATTAGAAGGAGAGTTATTATGTTCCAAAGTCTTGACCAATCAAATTGCTTATCGTTCTGCTTACCCTCAGCAGAAAATGTTCATTATCGAACTTAGTCAAGGTATTGATGTAATAAAGCTATACACCAAGTGTTCTCACTCTTACTTAATCAGAACTAAAGTTATCGTGTCCCAAAGCTTCAACCAATCAAATTGCTTATCTCTATTTACCCTAAGCAGAAAATTCTCATCTTCGAACTCCATCAAGGCATTGACCTATTAGACACCTACGCCAAGTGTGAACATTCTAACTCAATTAGAAGGAGAGTTATTATGTTCCAAAGTCTTGACCAATCAAATTGCTTATCGTTCTGCTTACCCTCAGCAGAAAATGTTCATTATCGAACTTAGTCAAGGTATTGATGTAATAAAGCTATACACCAAGTGTTCTCACTCTTACTTAATCAGAACTAAAGTTATCGTGTCCCAAAGCTTCAACCAATCAAATTGCTTATCTCTCTGCTTACTCTGAGCAGAAAATGCTCATTATCGAACTTAGTCAAGGTACTGATGTAATGAAACTATACACCAAGTGTCCTCACTCTCACTTAATTAGAACTAAAGTTATTGTGTCCCAAAGCATCAACCAATCAAATTGCTTATCTCTGCTTAACCTAAGCAGAAACAAATGCTCATATCACGGAATTGACCTAATAAACACCTACACCAAGTTTGAACATTCTAGCTCAATTAGACAGAGAGTTATTGTGTCCCAAAAAGTGTGACGGCCAGACGGAAAGACAGACAGACAGACAGACAGATGAACCCATTTTAATAGTCCCCTGCTTTCTTCGATTTTTATAAAAGTAGAAATAAGATCAAATCATAATCAAATCACTAAGAGATAAATGAATATATATTTGTAAATAAAAATGATATTCTAATAAATTTTGATATTCTAATAAACTGTATACATATATATATGAGTTATTACGTCAGGTGTTTTCTCTAATATACATGTAATATGTTAAAACTGATATCTCTTGAATGAACTCAAATTATTTTATACATGAAAGTTTGTCAAAATAATTTATTCTAAGAAATGAATAAGAACATTTAAAACCATTTTAATATTTTCATAATGGCTGAATGATGAAAATTCACTCTTGTACTATTAATTATAATCTTTCAAATGATAATTGTAAGATTGCGTTGTTTGAAATCTTAAATAAATAAAGATGTGTAATAATAGTGTTTGTGCACAATTTTGTTAAAGGCCCCTTCTTTCTTGTGAGATCCAGTAAGTTACATAGCAATGAAAACTATTACAGCAATAGTAAAGGCAACAACCACAACAACATGTAGTAAAAACAAAGCAATCTTCAAAGTACCAGACTGAAAAAAAAATTTATATAAATTAAACAAATGAGAATTTAAACAAATGAGGGACATTTAAATGTTGTTGTCTTGTGGTTCTTTTATTGCTTACTTGAACATATTTACTAACACAGAAAAGTTATCAAGAAGTAATTTGATGAGCTTCATCATAGTGTTCCTAGGCAACATTTCACTGAACTTGTACATGTAAAGGTGGAAAATTGCCTCAAAATAAGTGAATGGTTAAACCTAATTCCTTTCATTTTAATCAAAGACTTCTTTATATGGGGAACACTTACCTCAGCTTTAGGTTGTTCTTGAGGTGCTTGCTGTGGGGCTCCTTTCTGTTGTAATTCATAACTTGTAACATTTCCTGAAATAATATTATAATTTTACTTGAAATAAATAGGAATTTCAACAATATTAAACAAAAGACATACGTATAAAAGTGTTTGATAAAAATTAGAATAGACTTATCACACAGTACTGACAGTAGATCTGTATAAACCATGTTCGTTGGAATTATGGGAGACATCATCTATTGGGCAGTAGCAAACAAAATAATAGGAGTTAGTGTCATTCACTGACAGTTCACCTGATGTGACCTCTCTCCAGTCAGATCTATATAAAGTTTCAGTTTAAAAATAAAACGAAATGAAATTTTGACTAGTACGTAAATCAGATTGTAGAAATGATGTATAATGCAGTGAAAGTGGTTTGTTCTATTCTCCAGAGATTGTTGTTTTATCTTTACAGTCAGTAAATGAAATTGAGTAATTGTCGGTTTTGTCATTGTGCTATGATATCTCTCAGCTTCTATTATTTCCAAATTGTTTTCGTCAGATATCTGTTTTACCAGGTGTGAAATATAAGTAAACACCATACTGATTTAATTACCAACAGACATTAATAAAATACACTGATATTTTAAGCCCAAATTAAAATCTATCTGTCTACAAAAATATAAAAAAATGACAGGGCATTCAGGGCATTTAGAACTTTTTCGTATTATTATTATTATTATTATTATTAAAGATGCATTATGTAAGATAAAGAGCAGACAGTTCTCAATATAATAGTTTAAAAATTGATAATGGAAAAAGAATAAATTGAAAATTTCAGTCAAATTACTTCATTGTGATGAAGTTGTAAATGCTTGAAGAATAGTCTAGTCTTGATTCTCATTCCAACAAATATCATTGTTACGATAATAAACAAAGTCTCTATTATACATTTTTAAATTAAATTATTAAATAGTGAACGTGCTTCAATCTGTTCAAAATCACAACCATATGACGACCTAGAGAGTTGATTATGTGAATAAATGTCTAATTAATAATTTATATAACATTTGCGGCCAATAGGAAGATCTGCAATTGGCAGATTTAGCTCTTACATAATGCATCTTTAAGTTTAAAATCTATAAAGCAGAATATATAAATCTATATGGTGATAATTTGATGAAATGCTATATATTAGATAGTAGAAATGACTCTGAAGTAAATAATATGTCTAGTGTTTTTCAGAATTTACACCTCTCTGTTATACCTTCCATCATACACTGTTCAAAAACTGAACTCCCGATTTCTCTGCTAGTCTTTAATTATAGGCCTATAATGCTAGGTGTTTCAGATTGAAATTTGTGTGAAAACTTAAAACTGTCCCAAAGTTTAATATAACTTTAGGTGGTTTGGCCACAAGCCCTCAAAATAGCTATCAAAAAATGTATAATTAATAATTTACCGCTATATAACATTTAAGGCCTAAAAAAAGACCTGCAATAGGCAGATTTAGCTCTTGCATAATGCCTGTTTCAGTGATTGCAACATTGAACAACATGATGAAAATCAGATCAGAACAAATCGAACAATAAACAAATACAATCTAAACAATATGAACAACAGTTTCAAATCTGTTAAAGATCCATTCTAAGGAAGCGGTTATATAAAAGCTGATAATGCTTGTTATCGTATCCTATATTCATTATTTAAATTCTGTAAATTTCAGGAATAAAATATTGTTTCAATCAACATCAGAACTACTAAATTAAAATCTAAACAATATGACAATCTGAACTAAATAAATAGTAAGGCATTAAAATCTAAACAATATGAAAATCAGAAGAAAAGAGAACAGTTTACAATTAAAATTTGGATAAATGGTCTTTATAAGTTTTTATTAAACAGGTTTATAGAATAGAACTTATAAATGAATTATGTGTAAACTATTTTTGGAACTTCTATTTTTGGGGTTAAGAGATTTTTCTAATGAAAGGATTTAAATGTCTCGTTCTTTTCAGATTATCATCATAAAATGACATCATTGTAAGAACATTGAATGATGTGATATCATTCCATACCACCTTAGTCTGAATTTTATTGCTGTTCTACCAAATATATCATTCTATGATGATAATTATTTTTTTTTGAAGTGGTTTAAATATCAATCTGATTAAAACACAGATCCTATTTCGTTTCGTTTTTTATAGTTCAAAATTTCGTTTCACTTGTCTTCACAACACTAGGATCTGGAAGAGTTGTAATATAACAGGCATTCTATTTGATATGAGGAATTAGCAAATGAAATGGCCTTTACGGTGAGTTCTTGGTATTCTCCGCCTGGAACTGTGGGTAAACCCCTAGAAATGTCAACGCTGATTGATTAATCAATATCTGACACCATAGGGTCAAAAGCCGCTTGTTTGACTCCTGACGCGACATCCCAGTACAACTGGTCGGATGTTCATGTAGTGTAGGCTATCGAAAGTATATAAAAAAAAACAAAACGAAAAATAGATCTGTATTTTAATCCGATTGTTTAAACATATACCATATAAAGACCACAAAAAACAAGATGAAACAGTCTTCAAAGGAGAATTAGATAAATTAAAAAATTCTAAAGAAGATTCTACTCTCATGCATAAATCTATAGTTATCTTTGCAACAATAATAAACACCTATTTTCTTACCATGCAAAAACACTTTAGAACCATCTGTTGTTAAGTAATTAAAATAAAACATGCAATTAATAAATAAATAAATAATGGTTACAATTATAACTGGTGCTATTTGGAACTTAAAGTTTGTATTTCTGCGATAAAAAGACTATATACAGCTTCAGATAGTTGCACAGGCAACTCAGAAGAATGTTTCTATTAGTTTTCCATGCAGAATTAATGAGTTTTGTTCACTAAAATATGTCTTCAAGGGCTGTGTCCTTTAAAGTTACAATTTCATATTTTTAAGTTATATTTTTAAAATGTATTAAAATAAAGCCTTAAAATAGATGGTATCTATAAACAGTCCTACCTTGTTAAAGAATAATCCTATTAATCCTATAATTCACTATTGCCAGTTGAGAAATTGGCAAAAATATCATTTCAACTTCAAGTTCAAACATTTGAAGATAGCTATTCCATGGTGGGGAATAGGAAAACAAGGGAGGTAATTGTGTTATTATTTCAAGTGTGAAGATTTTTAAGTGTGAGAAAGATAACCTATGATCGTATAATAGTGAGTTGACAACCTATTGAGCAAAAGACATAGAAATAATTATGTTTTGACTTCCTTAGAAAATATGAAATTGTAACTTCAACATGCACATTGTCAATAAGCTATAAGGTACTGTTATTTTAGTAATTGAATGCATTAAAATAATCACAACAGTTCTATATTCTGTATATCTATATATATTGGTTTCAAAAATTCTGATTATTTTAGTGATTTCAATACTGTTATAAAGGTACATATTTCTTCTTTCTAACATATCAATATTATACAACCAGAGAATCATTGTAGATATGTGGCTCTGATTCAAATTATCTTCCAAAGAACTTTTGAGATTATTTGATGAGCAATCATTTCAAGCCATGCAACATGCTATCATGCAACTTAGTTTTTTTCTATATCATGCAAATTCAATACAATGGACAAGAGGTGCCAAGGCCTTAAATCTCTCATTGAGTATCTATGTTAAGAATATATATGCATGTCAATAAATGTAAAATAACTGGTCAATAATTTACAAAATATATATTTGTGTATTGATTATTGATACCCATACTTAAACTTAATGCAGAAACCAAATGATGGAAGGCCAGGGGTGTACTTATGGATGTGTGACCACAAAATCCCCAGGATTGACAAATTCTCAACAACTCATTTTTTTCTCCCTAACAAATCTCTAACTCACTTTGCCTTACACCTTTTTAACTCTGGATTTTATATAAATATCAACATTTAGAGATTAACAAATTGATATAGCTATTGAAGCATAACCGATGTCAATAATCAATTCTTATACATCAGAATCAGTTATGTACAGAATGTACAACATGATAAATAAAGAACTGAGCAATAATAAGCTTCTTCAAACCAGATGATAAAGAAGAGGCCAAAATTAAGGACATCTTTATTTTTATCTTCAATGCCGTTCAAGGGTTATACTTACTTTCTTTGCTTGCTAATAGTTGAATCAATTCAAAACAAAGAATCACCAACATTTGCCAGACAATAAATCCAACCATAACCCATACAGCACTGTCTGCTATTTGTGCTCTGGACATTCTCGTTCCTATTGTCACTGTAATTACTGTAACAAAAAAAAAATCCATGTTTTATATAAAAAAGAAACTGTTATAGATACAGCCGTGTTTTAAGATTTTTTTCTTTATAGTTTGATGTTCTACTTACATAACTATTAATTGGAGACTTTATAAAAATTAAAATGAATTCTATAATTGTTGCCCAAAACAATATATTATTATATTCATTAAATCTTGTTATATTTCAAATCTAAAAATACCACCATTACAACTAATATACCTAAGGCGAATAGTCTAGTAGTCAATACTTCTGATTGGGCCTGAACTTCTGCTAATTTACATCCCAACACTAGACCATAAGTCGGCCTTATAACCCACAGCATAGGATGCCTTTGTTATATTATTTATTATAAACTTATTAATCATTTTCAGTCTATAATTTGAATAAAAGTTAAGGTAGTGAGCTATACATGTCACAATAACCAAAAATTATTGTGTTTATGTTTTTCTGTCAAAGTTCATTCTCACAACAGTGTAAGCTGATACCGTTGACTAATGAAGCAAGGCCTTTTGTAATGACAATTTTTGTCATTAAATCATATGAGTGGTCAGTATTCTAAACTAATGTGTAGTATGTATAGAAAGTGGTTAGATATTAAAAATTGTCATTAATTAGCAAGTGTGTAACTAGCTGTAAAAAATGTGACTATTTATAACACCCATCACTATTGAATACACAAACCTAACCAATAGTGGTGTATATCATTCAATAGCCACAGTTTTAACACCTTACTAACAAAACACCTACTTACTGACTACTGCCTGATTACTAACACTTTTAACTAACTAATACACATTATGTATATAAACTGATGACTTTGATCTATTAGTGTGGTATATTTTCATTTATAACAGTTATTTGTTGCTTAGTCAACGATATCAATGTTACAGTGCAATTAACAGTAAATAGTGATAATGCATTATAGAGTTATTTTTCAATATCATCATTACCTTAATTAGCATCTAAATAATCATGGTAACTAATACATTATTTTATATGGTAAGTTTGGTCTTTCTACCCAATTTTATTCCAAGTTATATATAACTGCTTTTATTGAGATAAATGGTAATCGTATATCCTCTGTCTTTCAAACTGTAAATCAGTTATAGGTATACTTACATCCAAGAACATATGCTGATGTTCCAACAGCCCAATGAGCCCAGTTGAAATATACACGGTTGTCAGTTCCCGGGTGAGGACGGAATATGGCCATTATTGGCTGAAAATACATAAAATACATAATAATATTAATAAATATATAGTATAGATATGAATATTTCATGCATAATTACTCACTGATATCTACTTCTAAGTTATTAATACAACTCTAAATCATAAAGATCAGTATGATTTTTCGAGATAAGACCATTTCAGCTTTTTATTTCTAATTATATAATTAATCATCAAACAAATTTGGATAAGAGCTCTGATACTGTTAATTAAGTACACCGTAAGATCAGACATGTTCATTTCTGTCTGTGCAAAATTTGATGATCCTTTACTATCTATGTAGAACATTTGCAACTAAAAGACAGTAGTATCTTTTGTAGTAATAAATTCAACAATGTACATCAATTTCAATACCAGTAATCTGATCAATAAGACATAGATGACAGCAATATGAGATTTCATTAGAATATGGGTATAACAAAAATCAACTTACGTTCACAATACATAGAAATGTAACAATTACACCCAGATAAGGATGTGCATTTTGAACAGTAACTGGGGACTGAAATAAAACAAGTATAAAATGAGTATTCGCTTTCATATATGCAGATCACTTACGGCTCAGCGAGGAAGATGCTGGCTCGCTAGTCTGGAGGTCTCGGGTTCACGCCCGGTGTTGGCCGAGAAAGTTCCTCTGGATTTAATTGTAACCAATACCCCCTCCCCTGCCCTTTACAAATTAACTGTAATTGCAATCATTACCGTTACAAATTAACTGTAATTGCAATCATTACCCTTACAAATTAAATGTAATTGGAATCATTATCCTTACAAACTAGCTGTAATTGTAATCATTAACACCCCCATCTGCATCCCGACTCGTACACAATAATACACCATAAACACATGTAGAAAATAGAGGGGTTGGGATGGCCTAGGGGCGCCTTCTCAACCTCGTGGGTTTACTCCGGGTACTCCAGTTCCCTCCCACAGAAAAGACCCCTGTGCGTGCGCTACGATAATGAAAAAAAAAAAAAAAGTCAACTTGTCTGCGATATCATCTTCGGTGGAAGCGGACATTAAACACTAAGAACACCAACAACATATAGAAAATAACTGGACTTTATAATAAATAAATATTAACAACGACTTACAGTGGTCCAATCCTGGACATCGGCAAATATAATAATAAAAGCTATACATGTTGCGACAAGAGCTACGATCATACAGGTACGATGAATCTGGAAAATATTTTTCATAATAACCCATAAACTTCAATAAATAGGCTAAAATTCTAGGCGGTACATTAAATAAAATTCAAACAAAAGAAATAAAATATGTACATTGTGTTTAAGTATTTTAAATCTGAATAAGCACTATCAAAACAACTGTCTACCAATTTTGGTTGTACTCATTTGAGTGGGTTAGGAAAATAATGTAATTTGATTTAATTAACCAAATGATGACATGCATTAGGGAATCAAAATACTACCAATTTGGATTGAAATCCTAAGAGTTTAGAAGGGGAAGATGAATTATATGAAAGGAGCCCAGGTTTGATCCATTACTGACAGGCAGGTAAATTACTACCAATCGTATATTTAGGCAATAGGGTATTTCTTTGAAATGGCAATATATCATAGCTGACACTGTAAAATACATGTCCTGTTAATAAATAAAAATAATCACAGTAGCCAATCTAGTTGAACCCTCCACTCCCACCTGTTCCAATCCCCTTTCACTCAGTGAATTCACATCAATGTCTGTACATCAAAGTTAAAAGAGTTACCTGAAACCAAATCTTTTGTCCAAGGAATGAGGAATTAGGCCAAACTTGTTTGAAATAACGAGCTATGATGAGTCCAATACTTGCTGCCGCTACCCATGCAATTGTCATCAAGGAACCTTGAAAATAAAAATCAAGGCTTAAGTGATTCAGATGTTCGACGTCATAACATTTATAACCTTGTCATGATGGTCAAATATACATATCTTAAAGTTGTCTCATTAAAAAAAAACAACTGTAGATAAACCATTCATTCAAATGGAACATGATATGATTTTGATTTAATGCCATTTTCATAAATATAAATATTACACCTCAAATTACTATAGCAAATACTTTAATTTAGATACTCAAGGAACTTCAAAAGTTCATTGAACCATACATGGAACTAAAGTTACAGAAGTTTGTTTGTGATGAATATAATAGGTAAACTTTTAGATAAACTTACCATGAGCTTGTAGTAATGATCGGGTTGTGGGCGTTGCTGAATGTATCTCGTTTTTAGACAGATCAATAACTGCAGAAGACACTAATGGTGTAGTCGTATGTTGGGCGATAGCTTTAAAGAAGAACATACATTCTTAGTCCAGTCTACTTGGAAATGAAAGATGGGATCCTTAGATGTCAGAATCAAGAGAGTATTATACATATTAAAGAGACATTATCACAATCCAAATGAAATTTATTTTAATTGATTTCATATAATATCACATACAAAATAACCTAAGAATTATCTAATAATCAAACATAGGGCGCCAGACAATGAAATGACAGAATGTCAGAATAATAACTATAGCAAAAACATTAATAATCAATTGGGGAACATCTTTACTAGCTATCTCTAATCTTATATTAAGAGTATTGTTTCAGACCTTACAAAAAATTATCAATGTCTACTTCTGATAATTTAATTATTGAATCCAAAAATTGTATTAACATTCGCTAGTCATACAACTGCAATGATCCCTCCAATGCCATGTTTTAGATAAAGTTAGTTAATGTCAAGGTCACTCGAGATCCAAGTGTCTGTTTTAAGCCATATTTATAATTGCATTGTGGGAAATATATCAATAAATACTAAAATGTATATATTTTGTATTTGTCTTTATAGATCCTGAAGGGTTGGATGGCTGAATGGTTAACATGTGTTGTTACGTTTGGCTATATTGAACTTATAGTGATCTGTCAATTGTTAAGTGCTATTAGTCGTATTGTGAGACTTCCCCTAGTTAGTTATTTATTGTCTTATGAGATTTCCCCCTTTACTTTATCATGTGAGTTATCTCCTCTTAGAAAATGAAGTCAGCGTATGACGAATATATGATGTTTGCAACAATTCGGTAATTATAACTGCAAACCTGCCCCAATAACTTTTTGAACAATAATTTAGCATGTGTCATTTGTATACATTATCAGAAATCGTATTTTAATTAGGCACCGCATGGTTTGTAAATTGGACTCGGACCATAGATTGTTGTCATTTACAGCACGTGCAGATTTAAATAGAAAGTAGACTTTTCAAGCAGGAATCTGAATATTTAATGAAGCGACTATGAACGTTTTGAAGAATAGAAAGACTTCTTTTGTCAGTTTAGAACTCAATTACTGAATATTCTTTTATTTTCTTATATTTTTCAGTTAATCGTAAGCGTAAGCACAAGTGTAATTGTAATCGTTATCATCATCATTGAAATTAAACAGATTATACTTGAAGAAACTAGTTTTTTGATGATTTGAAATAACTGAGAATTTATGTTTACGCATTGTCGAATATTGACCTTGAAGGCTTGAGCCCGGAAACCACATTTCATTAACGAATTGACGAACTTAAGATGGAAGGTGAAGGCAACGTCGCCGCTGGCTTGGATGATCATTCTGAAGAACTGAAAAGAACTAGGAAGATGACAGAAAAAGCTAGATTGCAGAAGATAGAACAACTGGCCTTAAAAAGAGATGTGTCATTTACCCGAGTTAGGGCCAAGATGAAATCTATTAGAAGCCGCATGAACGAATACACGTATGAACAAATGGTTGCAGAACACCGTGAGTGGCTCTACCATGTAGAAGATTTTCTAGCAGCCCACGATGACTACAGCAAAGTGTTAACTGACCCTGAGCGCGAAGAATATTTAAAAGATTGGTACATTGTTAGAGATGATGATATCAAAGACTTCAAAAATCGAATTGAAGCCTGGTTTAAGGAACACAAGAAAGAAGATGAAAATATTCAACCTACCGATAGTATTTCACAGAAAGGCTCCAAGAAATCTCAACATGGTTCACGAAGTTCAAGCTCGAATTCATCTCTATCATCGGCCAAAGCGAAACACGAATCAGAGAAAGCTGCATTATTAGAACGGCAGAAACGATTGAAGAAGGCTCAAGCTTTAGAAATGGAAAAGATAAACCTTAAACACAAAGAGGAACAATTGAAAATAGAGACAGAAATAGCAGTCGCCCAAGCAAAATCGAAAGTAGTCCTTGCTATTATCGAACAACACTCTGATTTGAAACAACAGCAGGGACAACCCACAATTTCGCAGCCCCATTTTGAATCAACCACTCCACCTAACCAAGATATGATCAGTCAACCTGCTATTGAACAAGAAATGGAGCATATCAACAATATAAATGTATCAACTTTGAATAATGTCCCTACACAGGCTGAACCATTGACTTCTACAGTAATTAAGAAATTGCAAAGGCCTGTGATAGAAATAAAGAAATTCAGTGGTGATCCTATAGAATTTAAGAAATTCCTTCGGCAATTTGAAACGAAAATAGTAGCCTACACCACTACAGATGATGAAAGAATGGGATATTTGAAGCAGTATACCACAGGTCAACCTAATAGAATAGTGTCAGGATTCAGCTACCTTGATGCTTGTGTAGGATATTCTGCTGCAATGAAGGCTCTTCGTGAAAGATATGGACATCCAGACATTATGTCAAGTGCCTTTTTGAAGAAAGCCTTAGGCTGGCCACCAATGAAGAATGATGACCCCACATCTTTAGATGAGTATGGTATCTTTCTAGCAGAGTGTGAAAATGCCATTTCAACCATTGAGACTCTGAAATCATTAGAACACCCAGACACCATGAAACGCATGGTACAAAAATTGCCATATGGCTTACACGACAAATGGAGAAATATATACTATAACACTGTTCAGAAAGAAGAAACTGTAAAATTTAGTTTATTGGTGGACTTTGTCAAGAAAGAAGCCAGAAAGATAGTTGATCCAACATATGGAAAATTAGCGATGATGGAATTAGCTAAGAAACCACAGTTAAACAATTTGAAATTGAGCAGTCGTCCTAAAGGCAATTTTGTGAGTAATTTGAAGGATAATGGTCAACGATATAGTAGTCAAGAGAAGAACGATTCCGAGAAATCTAAATTCTGCTATTATTGTAAGGAGGCACACACTACATTGCTGAGTGTACTAAACTGAGTCAGCTAAAATATGAAGACAAGATAGGATATTTAAAATCTAAAGGAATCTGCTATAGTTGCCTAGAAAAAGGTCATATGAAAATTCGCTGTGGTAAAAGACTGACTTGTTCTACATGTGGTGGTATACATCCTACAGTTTTACATGATGAAAATAGAAGAAAGGAAAAAAGAAGTATAGAGAAAAAGGAAGAATGCACAATGACTGAACAAACCATACCTCTGAAGGCGAATGCTAACACGCTGGTAAAATCCCCCAGGGGAGCCGGTGATTATCAATATGATCATTGTACCATAGCAATAACTGCAGTGAGAGTGAAACGTAGAAACAGTTTTCACTCTATCACTACATACGCATTCTTTGACCCTGGCAGCAACGTTTGTTTTATCAGTACAAGCTTGATGCAACAAATTGGAATTCAAGGGAGACAAATCAAAATTAAATTAGAAACCATGGGAGAAAGTGTATGTTTGGACTCAGCTATTGTGAAGCATTTGGAAATTTTCAATTATGATTTATCTGATGGTATTATTGTTCCAGTTTGCTATGCCAAAGAAACAATGCCTGTAGATTCAAGGGATATTCCAAGAGCTAAAGATATAAAACAATGGTGTCATTTGAATAGTTTACCAATTCCTGATCCAGACAGTTCCATCGGTCTTATAATAGGAAACAACATGCCTGAAGCATACACACCCCTTGAAACAGTTACTGGTCCGCGAGGTAGTCCTTACGCATCAAAAACAGCACTTGGTTGGATACTATGGAATGTAATTAGAACAAATCCTGAACCATCTTTAGAATTCAAAGTTAATCATGCTGAAGTTGTAACAGAACATGAACTCTTGAATGAACTTGACAGAATGGTAAGACAATCGACATCCTTTGACTTCCCCGAGAAGACCATAGATGACAAGGATGAACATTCTGTGATGGACAAATTATTCTTTGAGAAGGTAGATAATTCTGCAAAAATGGTAAATGGTAGATATGAAATTGGTTTACCATTCAAGAATGACAAAATAGTACTCCCAAACAACAGGAAACAGATATTAGATATACATGTACTGAGAAGTTTGAAGTCAAGATTAATCAGAAATGATGAACTTTATCAAGACTACAATGAATTTATGAAGAATTTGATTTCTAAGAGGTACGCTGAAGAAATTCCCAGTAACGAACAAGAAGTTGAAAATAGTGGCCAGACATGGTATCTTGCCCATCATGGAACCTACCATAAACAGAAGCATAAATTACGAGTAGTATTTAACTGCTCTCTGAAGTTTAATGGTATATCACTGAACGACACTCTACTCTCAGGTCCTGACCTCGCCAACAATTTAATTGGTTTTTTGATAATATTTAGACTTGGAAAGGTTGCAATAATGAGTGATATTGAAGCTATGTATCATCAAGTTAAGGTTCCCAGTAAAGACAGAAATAGCTTACGGTTCTTCTGGTGGAAAGATGGACAACTTGACACAGAACCAACTGAATACAGAATGACGTCACATCTATTTGGTGCTGTATCATCACCCAGCATAGCAAACTTTGCCTTAAAGCGAACTGCTTCAGATTTCAAAGATTTCTTCGAAGAAGGAGTAAGAGAAACTATATTATTCAACTTTTATGTAGATGATTGTCTTCGATCCCTTGACGATAAAGAAGCAGCAAAAGAAATGATCCAGAAATTGACTGAGATTTGTGCCTTGGCTGGATTTAGACTACACAAATGGATCTCCAATGACACAGAAGTTTTGAATACAGTACCAGAATCGAGCAGAGCTATCTGTAAACAACCATCATTAGGAGAAGATAATTCAATTGTCGAACGAGCTTTAGGTGTTAACTGGGACGTAACGTCAGATTGCTTGACATTTAAGATTAACATTAGGGATCAGCCGACAACCAGAAGAGGATTGCTCTCTATCATTGCATCAGTTTATGATCCTCTTGGACTTATTGCACCTGCTATGTTGCCACCTAAACTCCTCCTTCAAGATCTCTGTCAAAAAGGTTTATCTTGGGATGAGAACATAAATGAAGAGCAGAATAGATTATGGACAAAATGGCTGAACGAATTACCAACTTTAGAAACTGTGCAACTACCTAGATGTTTGAAAACGCGAGATTTTGGAAAACAAGTATCGGTACAACTGCATAATTTTTCTGACGCAAGTCAACGCGGATATGGTAGTGCTAGTTATTTACGACTAGAAGATGATCTAGGACACATAGTCTGTACACTGGTACTCGGAAAATCACGAGTGAGTCCATCGAAAAAAGTCACAATACCCAGATTAGAGCTGACTGCGGCAACTACGTCTGTGAAGCTTAGCAAGAAGATTTCAGATGAATTAAGAATCAACATTGATAAGATATTCTTCTGGACAGACAGCACAGCTGTACTGAGCTACATAGCAAACGAAGCCAGCAGGTACCAGACTTTCGTGGCTAACCGAGTCTCATTTATCAGAGAATCAACAGAACTTGATCAATGGAGATATGTCAACACACAGCAAAACCCAGCAGATGACGCCTCTAGAGGACTCACTGTGGCAAATTTAGTTAAACGAAATCGTTGGTTTTATGGACCAGAATACTTATATAAACCAGAATCAGAATGGCCAAAAAATGAAGCTAATATGGAAATTTCAGAATCAGATGTCGAATTGAAGAAGATTAAAGTATCTTGTGCTGCTGTAATGGAATTTGAAGATCCAATCGAGAAACTTCTGAATTATTATTCTACATTTAACCGTCTGAAGAAAGCTGTGGCTTATCTACTATGGATCAAACGAGAACTTAGAAAAGGGATCAAATGTAGAAAATCGAATGCAAAACAATCAATAAAAACTCATTGTATATTGACAGCAAATGATTACATTGAAGCTGAAGAATGCTTAATTAAACATGAACAACAGAAATACCTAGGCGATTTATCATCAAAGAAAATGAAAGAGAAATCCATTCGGAAATTAGATCCTTATGAATTGGATGGAATTACAAGAGTAGGGGACGTTTGGAGAGATCAGCTCTAAGTCTAGATTCCAAACATCAAATCATCTTGCCTAAACAATCCAGATTATCTGAACTTTTAGTAGTCCACACACATAACTTAGTTGGGCACTTAGGAAAGAATTGCATCCTGTCTGAGTTACGAAGGAGATGCTGGATCATTGGAGCCTCTGCAATAATTAAAAGAATCGTGTCAAAGAGCGTGATATGCAGAAAATATTCTGTACGTACCAATGAACAAAAGATGGCGAACCTACCTGCAACAAGAATAACTCCTGGAGGATTACCCTTTGAATATACTGGAATGGACTTTTTCGGCCCCTTCGAAGTGAAACAACGTCGAAGTCAAGTTAAAAGATATGGAGTTATATTCACCTGTTTTAACAGCCGGGCAGTTCACCTAGAAATCGCCCATACAATGGACACAGATTCATGCATTAATGCTATCCGACGTTTCATATTTAGACGAGGAAGCCCCAAAATCATCAGATCAGACAATGGAACTAACCTAGTAGGAGCGGAGCGGGAGCTCAGAGAGGCCATTGAAAACTGGAATCATCAACAGATTAATGACGAGCTTTGTCAACAGCATATTAAATGGGAATTTAACACCCCTGCTTCATCCCATCATGGAGGAGTTTGGGAGAGGATCATTAGGACTGTCAGGAAAGTTCTTTACTCGTTTCAAAAGGTTCAAATGGTTAGATTGGATGATGAATCATTAAATACACTTATGTGTGAAGTAGAATCAGTAATCAATAGAAGACCCATCACTAAGTTATCAGATTTGCCAGATGACGTAGATACTTTAACACCTAATCATTTACTTTTAGGAGGAGCACAGAATGAATTTATTCCTGTCAAAACTGAACCCAATAGTCTTTATGTACGACACCGCTGGAAACAAATACAGTACTTAACAGATTTATTCTGGAAGAGATGGACAGCCGAGTATCTTCCAGTATTACAAGAGCGGAAAAAATGGTTACAGCCCAAAAGGAATGTTGCTATTGGAGATATTGTAATGGTCTACGACAATAATTTAAGAAACTCCTGGACTTTAGCTCGAGTGATTGATGTCAAACAAGATAAAACTGGATTAGTGAGAACAGTTACAGTTAAAACCAAAACCAGCACTCTAGATCGTCCAGTTACTAAATTATGTACATTATTGGAATGTGATTCTTAAAATTTTGGAACACTTAGAATGTGATATATTATAGGAGGGACTTTAGATCAGGGATACCCATTGATTTATATGTCATATATTGTATTATCGAATAGGAAATTCGAGAAGAAAATTGTTAAGTTTAGTGTAATTGCATTCAAACATGTGCTGCAATTAGGGAGCCGGAATGTTACGTTTGGCTATATTGAACTTATAGTTATCTGTCAATTGTTAAGTGCTATTAGTCGTATTGTGAGACTTCCCCTAGTTAGTTATTTATTGTCTTATGAGATTTCCCCCTTTACTTTATCATGTGAGTTATCTCCTCTTAGAAAATGAAGTCAGCGTATGACGAATATATGATGTTTGCAACTTTTCAAGATTAATTCGAGAAAATAGGACGTGGTCGTCAACAATTCGGTAATTATAACTGCAAACCTGCCCCAATAACTTTTTGAACAATAATTTAGCATGTGTCATTTGTATACATTATCAGAAATCGTATTTTAATTAGGCACCGCATGGTTTGTAAATTGGACTCGGACCATAGATTGTTGTCATTTACAGCACGTGCAGATTTAAATAGAAAGTAGACTTTTCAAACAGGAATCTGAATATTTAATGAAGCGACTATGAACGTTTTGAAGAATAGAAAGACTTCTTTTGTCAGTTTAGAACTCAATTACTGAATATTCTTTTATTTTCTTATATTTTTCAGTTAATCGTAAGCGTAAGCACACGTGTAATTGTAATCGTTATCATCATCATTGAAATTAAACAGATTATACTTGAAGAAACTAGTTTTTTGATGATTTGAAATAACTGAGAATTTATGTTTACGCATTGTCAAATATTGACCTTGAAGGCTTGAGCCCGGAAACCACATGTGTGCTGTATCATAAAGCCTGTCATTGAGTCAACTGGCATGGTTTCGATTCCCCGGTTGTACGTGACGAAGAGTAGGGTCGCCTGTCCAACCTCATGGGTATTCTCCGGGTCCTCCAGTTTCCTCCCACTACTGAAGACCCCTACGCGCAAGTGAATTATTGAAATAAAATTGAACCCTATGTTATTCCCAAAATGACCTGGTTTGTGTCGAGTGGACGTTAAATCCTATTTCTCTGGCTCTCTCTACCATTAAAGTCATCTAATTGTAATCGTAAATTAATGTGCAAATAGAAATCTTAAAAATCTTTAACCGTCTATTGTTCAGAACTTGTAGCAATAAGCCAATGGTAATTTGAGGGAAGAGTTAAATAATAATTTCTGAAAATTCTGTGAAAATTTAAGGGGAACAGTACGAATTCTGGGTGAGTACAACGTTATCAATGAGAATATATCAGGGGTAATAAATCTAACAATATTTTTACTGTTGCAGTGCGAGTATGAGTTCGGAAATGTACATTATCAACTATAATATTATGTTAGGGGCAATAACTCTGGAATTAAGATAATTATTATTGGATCTAAAAGATCTGAAAAAAAGTGCCTAGGTAAGGATATCAAGAAAATCTCTAAAAAAAATTGAGAGTCATATATCCTTTTGTATTAAATTCAATTACATGTTTTAAAGAAGCTCAACCAATAATGATATGTTGCTATCTTACAGTGAAAATATAGGATAGCAGTACTAATATTTAAGAAAATCAGAACACAACATCATGTACTCTATGGTTTCGAGTGCTATTTGTAATGAACAAAGAAAAACATATCCAACATTACATTGCAGAAAGGAGAATTGACAAAGCAGGTGGAAACTCCTTCCATTCAATTTGAACTGTTCACATGTTTCACCCAACATAATTGATTAGAAATTAAAATAAAATTCAATGTAAATCACTTCATATATATTCATATTAGATTAATATGTGCTTTTAGACCCATTTTAAAGTTCCAAAGACCAGAGTTATACACCCTTTAAGGAGAAAACTAACCTTTAGCAGGAGTTGCCACACCAGAAGCAAAAAACATATAATAGGGTGTTGACAAAGCAAAAACATTAGCATCATTTTCACCATCTTTTTGTCTTGTAAAACTGCATTCCAAAACGTTATTTTCCAATTTACCACTTATAGAGGTAATTGCTGCTTTTGGCTGTATGATAAATGTACAAATAGAAATTAAATTGAAAAGATTTCTAGTTTTCTATAGAAATAATAAATTGTACGAAAACAAAGTCGGTTAAATTATAAACCTCAGAAACCCTTATTGGGCCCGTTTTTCCAAAGATGCCTACATTGACCAACTGAAGGATGCAAGGCAAGTATTTCCAGTCTTAAAATGTGGTGCTTAGTTATCGAGAGCAATAACTTTGCAAGTAATTATAGGAAATCATTGAAAATCAATAGGCCTATAAACACTGTGCATAAATTTTACGCCACTTTTTTATATCTTTAACTGGTGGAGCATCCATGTGATATTTTGAAGTGATCAAGGGCCGTAACTCTAAAAGTAATTATTGTCATTGTCTACGCTAGGTAAGCCGTGTGTATAAATTTAAAGTCAATAAGATGATAAGTTTAGCCTCAAGATAATCCACAAGGGATAACCAACATATAATCACATTTAGATGTAGGTCCGTAAAAGTGACAGAGTCAGCCATAAAAAAGGCCAGGAATATAAAGTCAGACTTTCGTTGTATCACCCCAAATTTTTGTAACAATGAAATAATTCTACTAAAATTTATGACTATCGATATTAAATATGATATCCACATCCCCTATAAATAAAACCTGCAGATGATATAGGCCCACTTTCCTAAGTTACAACTACCGGGTATAAAAAATAACTTACATTGGTGTTCCTTGAATTAGATCTTCCTATATTAAACGAGTTAAATACATCAACAGAACTGTCAGCAGCAGCATAAACACACTCAGTAACACTGTCAGTACCCTGAAATATACAGTATTAGATATCTAAAATACCAGCAACAAATTCATATGCAGTAAGTATATTTAAGAAACATAGCTTGCCAAACAATGAAACATATGCCCAACTGCAGTCTCCTCTTACCATACACACTACATTTCATGATTTTTTCCAATTTTAAAAATCTAACCCAGTTTTAAATTTCTGAAAGTCAAAAAGGAAAGGTTAACTACAGAATTTCTAATCAAAGTATTTGACACTCATCCCCAACCATTCTCTCCACCCAGAATTTCTGTTTTGCTCTCACATTGAATTATAAATGGTTGAAGAATGTAAAGTTTGGGGAAGGGGGAAAGGGGGAGGGGGAGTCAATACTATGAAATTCTTCTTACCATTTTGCTATCAGCAGAGAATCCAATAGCAATATACTGTGATGTTGTTGCAGTTGTTAAAGCCTTCAATGTGAAATTAGCATTAGGATTGTTTCCATTAAAATTCCAGGATACTTCAAAAGAACAGCCATCAGCACCGCAGTCTGAATAACATCCTCGTGTAATTCCACATTCCGAGTTTTGAACAAATTTATTACCCTTTAAAATATATAGATATGGTAAAAATGATAAATATATATATCTGATATTCAATACCTGGGGCCTGTTTCACAAAATTTTAACTAAGATAAAATCCAAATTTTAGTAATTTGATTGGATAATATTAGGTTGATTTTAGTGCTTAGCCAATCAAAATTGAAGAATCTACTAAAATTTGGATTTTATCTTTAGTTAAGATTTCGAGAAACAGTGCCCTGGTTTTATACAACAAGTAGAAGTTGGGAGTACAGCTCTCTCTATTAGAATGTCCCAGGTTCAAATATAAAGGAAGTACCTGAGAAGTGCTTTTTACTATCCTCAAAGTTTTGGGGTATAGGTTCAACAAGGCAAGAATATTCATTCAATTTGAATAGTACAATAGTACAATGGTTGACAATCGTCTCGGCAACTTGGCTGTAATAAGTTTCCACAGCGAGCGGGCAATGAAGTTCAAACAGGACAATGTAGTCGATCGCTCCGCTAAAATAAATTTAACAATTGTCTTTGTTTGAGTTCGAGGATGATTTGATGATAAGATATGTTGTTGGATATCAATCTTTACTCATAATAATACAATAGTTTTGCATCAAAATCATTATTCCTAGGTGTTCTGATAGCAGCCTGCACTTTCTTACTGCACTATTATAGTTAACTGTATATGTTACAAGTCCCTGTAGGTTACAAGTCCCTTCGTTCAATATCAGTTCTCGTGATACGAGACATCCAGGTTATGTGTATTGTAATGATGGTATGTCAATTAAAGTTATCAACAGTTGTCACTGTCTGTGTTTGTTCCTGTTCCCTACTAAACTGTCGCTGAATTATTGCATTTTTGCCCACTATGGTTTCAATGTTTTTGTGTAAAAAAATAGCTCTATTTATCTTAACGATCAGTTCATTTTTCAAAATTTTCTTGGGGAGGCCTTGTCAAGGGGGAACTTTATTATTGAATTATTACATTTCTGTTCACAGTGTTTTTTTAAAATTTCAGTCGGGACTCCTGCATTCGGCACTTGCGAGGGAGCACCTTTTTATTGAATTGTTGCAATTCTGCCCTACAAAAGTTTTTAAAGTTCTCAGTGTTTTGCAAAGCAAAAGAAAAAAACTGCTTAATTTTTGAAGATTAGTGCCTGAAAAACTGCCAGACTGCGGTCTATTTTTAAAAATTTTCGTGGGGCTTCGATTATTGATAGGGAGCTTCGTGCCAGCTTTGCCCTTCTATCTACCGTCAGCTAACGCGGCCACTGTTTATACTATACACATAACCTACGAAATATAATTATTATAGATTAGTCTCAAATACAGAAATAAAAGATGCATTATGTAAGATTTAGATAAAGAGCTGGATGTTCTTGTTATCATACCCTGAGTAAAGTTATGATTGCTTGAAGTTATAGCATAGATCATTTATTATCGTAGTTTGGTTGTCAATTCTATAGCTAAATTCTTAAATTTCGCAGATTTTTAAATCCATTTAAATCTCAGCCATCCAATAGTCTATAGAGTTGATTATAGGCATGTCATGTTAATAAATGTCTACTAAATAATAATTCATATAATATTTGAAGCCAAAATGAAGACCTGCAATAGGCAGATTTAGCTCTTACATAAAGCATTCTTAAGCCTCGTTTAACAAAATTTATTAATAAATAGATATTATTTATTTATTTATTATCTAATAGATATTAGTAATGTATTTATAGAAGTTATAATTCAATGGTAAACATTAAGTAAAAGATACATACTGTTGGTACAACTGGACAGTTACTATTGTCTAGGACGGGACTCTCAGTAGAATCAGTGGCTAAATCCAATGCCGGCTGGCCAGTTTCCTCAACAACTTTAGATGTTACTGCTTGCCAGAATTTAGATTTAACTTCTACAAAGGTGACCCTAAAAAATAAGTTGAATAATGTCTCAAAGAAACTTCATTCACAATACTCAATTTTGGCAGCAATTTATCAATTATCAAACTAAATCTTTTAGTGGAAAGCAAACCCTTGAGGGATGTTTTACAGGACATTTACTTAGTTTAAGACATAAAAGTTTCTATTGTGTCATTATTTAAGTTCATCTGAGTATAGAAAAAACAATATAAAGAATAAGCTGACTTGCAGGATTTTGACCAAATTGGATAAGGATCCTTTAAGTGTTCAAGAAATCTGGTCTCTATTGTACATTGACTACATTCTCTGGCTGAAAAACAAAAGGGTTCATCCTCTCACAGTCCTACTGCTTCACTCCACATTTGAAAACAAAACAATTAAGAACTGTAGCCTCAATTGCTTTCACAAGGTTTCAGAACAGGGAGCATAATTCCAGAAAGAAGAGAAATGGTCAGATCCATTAAAAACAATAGCCTCTCTTGCATTCACAAGTCAATTGTTGACAGATGGACTGACAGACAGCCACGACTGGCCAGACTGGTGGGTGTTTTATAACAAGTATATTTCCTTTGACCGTAAAAAGATGATAAATGTACATGACACAGACCAACCTAGGTGGCAGTAATGTACGACCACATTTCAGTGTGGACATACAACAAGCGGTTGCCGATCAAGATACACACACAGATTTGCAAGAGATGGACAGAGAACGAGCTAAAAAAAATGTGATTTTTTTGTACAATCAAGGGCCAATATTCATGGAAGTTATGGTCTGATATCCACAAATATTGAAAGATCTTTTGAAAACAAACAATTTTTTCAATTTCATCAAAACCGGATAGAAATTGGTAATTCATACTTGTACAAGGAGCAGTCACTTTGTCAGGCAGTTTCAATCCGATTTTCACCAAAATCCAGCTCAACCATCGTTAGGGTATAACGGTAAACAGTGATATATTTAAACGTTTTTTTTAAATCGGATAAAAATTGTAACCAAAATCTAGCTCAACCATCATTAGGGTGTAACAGTGATATATTTAAACATCAGATAAAAATTGTGACCTCTCGAGGGACCACAAGCTAAAAATGTGATTTTTCATACAATTAGGGGCCATAATCCAGGAAGTTATGGTCCCATATGCGTGATTATCGACAAGAACCAAGATCTTTGTGATATAAACATAAATTTAAAGTTTCATCAAAATTAGATCAAAATAGTGACCTCTAGAGGGTCCACACCCTTGATATATCATATGCCATTTTGTCGGGCAGTTTCAGTCAGATTTTCATGAACGTCGAAATCAACTATCATTAGGGTGTAACTGTGATATATTTAAACGGTTTTAAAAATTGAATACAAATTGTGACTTCTAGAGGATCCACAAGCTAAAAATGCAATTTTTTGTACAATCAGGGGCCTTAATCCCGGAAGTTACGTTCTAAAATGCATGACTGTTGAAAGGAACCGAGATTTAGAGAGTCAACAACCTTGATATACCATACTTTAACACTATTTGTGTACGAGGTGCGGCCATTTTGTCTGTCAGTTTCGGTCCGAACTCAACCATCATCATGTAACTGTGATATATTTGAAAGTTTTTTTTAAATTGGATAAAAATTGTGACATCTAGAGGGTTTATTAGATCAAAATGTGATTCTGCGTACAATCAGGGGCCATAATCCAGGAAGTTACGGCCCGATATGCGCAAATATCGAACGGACCTGTGATTTTGGGTTATAAACATACATTTCAAGTTTCATCAAAATCAGATAAAAATTGTGACCTCTAGAGTTTCCACAAGCAAAAAACGTGACTTTTTGTACAACCAGGCGCCATAATCCATGAATTTACGGTCTGATACATGCCAATTTCAAAAGGAACTGAGATCTTTGGGAGATAAACCTATATGTCAAGTTTCATCAAAATTGGATAAAAATTGTGACCTGTAGAGTGTCCACATGAAAATGTGGGTATATAAATAGAATATATTCACCAATGCGGTTATTGCATTAAATACCAGTATGTTAAAAAATACCCTTAATATGTGAGATATGACTTACTTGAAAACAATATGTCCAGTTCCAGGTGTAGAAGGTGCATTCCATGTTAAATCTAATGAAGTTTTTTCTGCAGCATTGGCGTGGGTTAACTATAAAATATTATCATTAAATAAACTTCTACTTAAAACTCATGGTTGCATCATATTTGAATTGTTTGTTTGTTTGTGATTTCTGCATATTATGTCTTGTCCATATATTTTTTTTTGTGCAAATATGTGTGGTGCAGTCCCCCTGCACTTACTAAAAAGGTCTGTCATTGAGTCAACTGGCGTGGTTTCGATTCCCCGGTTGTATGTGACAAGGAGTAGGGTCACCTGTCCAACCTCGTGGGTTTTCTCCTGGTCCTCCAGTTTCCTCCCACTGCTACAGACCCCTACGGGTAAGTGAATTATTGACATGAAATTTAACTAAATGTGAGTCTCGAAACCCCATTTCTCCTGCTCTCTTTATCTGTTGGAATAACTCTGACAGGGTATAAGGAATAGAGTATATCAAGTTCAAAAATAATCCATTCAGAATTGTAGCCTTCAGGTGCTAAACACAAAATTTAGGCGTGGCTCTGCCCCTGTTAGTTGGGACATGCTCCAAAATCAATACTTGCCACCCTTAAGCTATAAAGAATACATATGATAAGTTCCAAGCTGATCTATTCAGAATTGCAGCCTGTATACAATAGACACAAAAATTGTTGCCATCCTTAAGCTATAAGGAATACATCTGCCAAGTTCCAAGACGCTCCATTAAGAATTATGGCCTGTGGGCAACACACAGACACACAAAGAAAAATAGGAGTGGCTCTGCCCCTGTGGGACGGGCATTCACCATTCACAATAGGAATCATCCTTAGGGTAGAAGGAATAAGTATGTAAAGTTTCAAGACGATTAGTTAAAGGGACTTTCCCTTATTTGAACAGAGTCTCAAAAATAAAAGTCTGAGTATGTATGAAATTTAAGCGCCAAAATATAGAGGAATGGTGTATTGACCTTATCTCAAAATTTCAGCTCAAAATTTTGAGTCGTTTGGACATGACCGTCAAGAATGCTTATCCGGACACACGTAACCCTTTTAAGATTTCGGGTAAATTCTTTCGTTGGGAGACCTGATAATCGATTCTGTTCATTGAGAGGTCTATACAGTGAATGACCCAAATAGTGTGCTTGATAACGAAAGGTAAATTTCACTTTCACATTATTTGTATACAAAAAATGTCTGGTTTTATCTTGACACCGCATAATTTAGCTTGGGACACGGGTCTCCATTTCCAGATGAAGACTGACGGGTTTCAGTTATTTGAAAACTTATCACAAATATTGAGTTAGTTGCTCGGCCCTTAGGTAGAGGATTTTAAGGGATTTTAAAACAAAATTAAACAGTTTTATTCTCCAAAAAATTATCGGGATTAGCCCTTTAAGAATTGCTGCCTGTAGGTGATACACAGACACACACACACAAAGAATAATTGCAGTTATTTTTTAATTTTATGCCTAATGCCTATAAAGAGGTGGTAGAATAGGAGTGACTGGTCGAAAACTTGGATCTGTTGCCAAGACACGCAAGGTTTTTTCTAACAATCTCATTTAAGAATTGGCTGAGCAAGACAAGACGTTAGCAGTTATGAAGTCTGTACGCCAACGTCACCAGCTAATTTCAATAAGATGTTAGCTATGGTCAGCAGATCGATAACGATAAAATTATAAGATTTGATTCTTTCTCAGAATTCCACGTTTCCATGACAGTCGCCATTTGGTCTTCAAAAAATCATGCGACTTTATCAATATCAGCGATTGGCTAATGATTTCTGCAATCGAGCGATGTCTTTGGCGAACCGGAGAGACTAGGCTAACATAAACGTAGTGAATGAAAATTCGACTGAATATATCAAACACGTTCATACAGGCAAATGCAAATTCAACATCGCAACCCTTGACACACTGGGCAAAATTTGGGGCCGACTGTTTCAGCCAATGAATTTGTGTGTCTCCCGCTTTAGGTTATCAAATACTTCTTTGATAGGCATTTATAATTAGTAATTTAACATATTAATACAAGGTACAATTTAATCAATACACCATTGCTGGATTTATAAATATGCAACATTTCAAAAAGGATACTCTTTTCTTGTTCTGCTCCGACTATTATATCAAATTCCAACTGCCAAGGGATATTTTACATCCAAATGACTAGACAGCTGTCCTTGTCAGGCCCTCCGTCCTTCACCACGGACAAGGGGAAACCACGTCGGAAAATCCTGATGAACTTACTTGGCCAATGCAGGGATCGAACACCCGACCTCCAGGCTAGCGAGCCAGCATATTACCCACTCAGCCACGGTGGCTCCCTTCCTGATATAGATGAGAGTATCTTTGTTGAAATGTTTCTTAGTAATAAATATAGTAATTGTGTGTCCATAAATTTGTACCTTAGGTTATCAATATATAAATAATTTCTCTATTAGAGAATGTCTTTAATTTCCTCTTTAAAGCGCTCCATGCTTGCTGATAAACTTAATCTGATCAAATCTAAATTATATGCATCAACAAAGCAATACCTACGAAATTTGGTTGAAATTCATCAATCTTTATTTTAAAATGTCTAGAATTTCCCCTCTCAGACTTTGCTGCGCTAATCCCCTATGACGCTGAAAAGATTTATTTGAACAAATCTGAATAATCACCACCCAAGCAACATACATGTATGTACCATATTTGGTTGAAATCCTTTATGTCAATAATATGTGATAATGTTTAAATTTTGTCCTTTAAGGTGCCCATTATGCTTCTTGAATATAAGGTATACTTACTGCGTCACTATTAGTACCGGTACAGAGTTGTTTGGTATTAGTTTGAGTATCAAATGTTCCTACGACTTCAGTTCTAACAGTCGAATTATCTGCTCGTCTGGCTTGTATTAAAAATCCCTTAAATTTATAACCACATCTTGCTTGAAGAGTAACTGAAAATAAGAACAAATATTCGATAGACCTATATTTCAATCAGATAAAAATTGTGACCTGTAGGGTGTTCACAAACAAATTGTGGACGGACGGACAGGGGCGACAGCATAATACGTCCACATGAAAATGTGGGCGCATAAAAATGCTATTTTCTTACAATCAGGGGCCATAATCCAGGAAGTTACAGTCTGACCTGCGCGATTCTAGAAAGGAATTGATATCTGTGGGATATAAACATTTATTTTAAGTTTCATCAAAAGCAGATGAAAATTGTGACCTCTAGAGGGCACTCCACCTTGGCATTAAAGCTCAACCATCATTATGGTGTAACGGTGAGATGTTTAGACATTTTTTTTAATTAGATAAAAATTGTGACCTCTAGAGAGGCCAAAATCCATATAGTTATGGTCAGCTATGCGTGAATATCGACAGGAACAAAGATCTTTGAAATATAAACATATATTTTAACTTTCATCAAAATCTGAAAGAAATTGTGACCTCTAGCTAAAAACGGGGCCATAATCCATGAAGTTATGGTTCGATACATTCCAATATCGAAAGGAGCGAAGTCTTTGGGAAATAAACCTAAATCTCAAGATTCGTTAAAATCGGATACAAATTGTGACCTGTAGACTGTCCACTTACAAATTCTTGTTTATACCAGTAATCTAGTAAACATTTCGAATAGTGGATGCTAGAACACCTAGAAATGAAATGAAATGGGGTTTGTGGTTTAATGTCCTACTGTCCTGCTCCGAACTGGGCTAAAACACATAGAAGTAGCTACATGTACTTGTACATGTATATTCTTGTCTGAATATTGCATAAAGTGCACTTCACCTGTTATTTTACCTGATGGTGTGTAGGCTGTCTTAGTCAATAATCTACATATAGGGCTATTCAATAATTTACATTTAAAGCCAAGCAATAATTTACTTGTTTTTTTTTTCTGATGGTGCGTTGGCTGTCTTAGATGGTTTTACAGTTAAAGCTATACAATAATTTGCCTGTTAATTTTCCTGACTGTACATGTATGTAGGTTGTTTTAGATGGTTTTACAGTTAGAGCTATTCAATAATTTACCTGTGTATCTGATTGTGCTAAGGTTGTTTTGGATGGTAATAAAGTTAGAGCTATTCAATAATTTACCTGTTATTTTATCTGATGCTGTGTAGTTTGTTTTAGATGGTATTACAGCAAATGGTGAAATAGATGTCTGTGTATCCAAATTATCATGAGCAGGCTTCAGTTCTGAACAAGCTCCAGGACCTGCTCCTGAACTGTAGGCATTTATAGCAGGAAGTGATACCAAACAAAGTATAAGATTTAGCAAGCGATTCATTCTTGAGTTCATTGATATATTTTCTCTAGTTCCTTGTAAAAATGTTATCTGAAAAACAAATTGTTAAAGATAGATATTGTTTTGACAATATGAACTACATGTATGTTACTGTTGAATAATCTGCATGTACTATGAACAGCACGGCATATACATATATCTATCATTGAGAAAATCAGTTTCATTGTCATTAATTCAAAAGCTAATAAATATAGGTGATTTAATGATTCAATAAAATATATGAAACATAATGTTGTCAGGCAATGAATATAAAAATGTACACCCGGCAGCAGCACTTTGAAGTTTTCAGGGGTAATAACTGTGTGTAAAATTGATTTGAGTTATCGACTGGGTTCCTCTTTATAATTAGAGAAACAATCCCAGTAAGTTTAAACATTATTAATTTTTTTTTTTTTAAATTACCGGTTAAGTGTTTACAACGTTTTGGTCAGACAGGGGCAGTAACTCTGTAACAATAGTTGCGTGACAAAATTTTGATAGTGTTGCTTTCTAAGGACAAGCCCTGTCTTCATTAGCCCAGTCAGAGCATAACAGTAGGACGTTAAACCCCATTTCTAAGGACAAGCCAAAAAATCCCAGTAAGTTCCCAAAGAAATCTCAAAAACTGTCTTTACAATGTTTATTATTATTATGATACAGAGACCAATAGAGAGGAGTTAAGAGAAAATGTGGGCATATAAAAACTGAAATCCCTGGAATTTTCCCCACTTTTCCTCCACACAAGGCAGCTAGCACATACTATATTTGATGCAAATTGCTTGTTTTGAATTGACACATTAGAAAAGAATTGGGACACATGTAGCTTTCTTGTATTGACTAGGATCACTATCAGGGCCGCAATAACCTTGTGGGGCCTGAGATAAGTCAATGGGGGAGGGGTGCTTAATTAAGAAAAAATATTAGCATAGAGTCCAGACAACTTTGAAAAATAGATCTGGTGCATTCTCAGGTATATTAAGTTAAATAAAACATAAATAGTGAACATTATTTTGTATTAGAACAAGAGTTTTAAACTTCAATCAAGGTACGAATCCAAACCAATCCTTTCTAAAGACAGACAGTCACTAATAAAAGGCTATATGAGAAACCTTTAGTCAAAACTCAATCAAGTTACCAACCCCAGTCATTCGTATCTATTCAGAAACTTTCATTTGTCGCGATTTAAGGATGACTCACATTTTCAATCTAAATTAGAATCTCTCGGTCATTCAATCCAACTTTTGGTCTTGTTCTAAACCCAAAATGTGGGTGTTGGCGAGGGGGGGGGGCCTAAAATGTGGGGGTTTCGGCACTCCCAGGACATTTGTCAATTTTGCCCTTCCTAGATCTGGTATTGATCACTACGATGACCCGGAATATAGTTATGTCTTCTGTGAATCAGATTTTGTTTTTGGGCTCCCCTGATATATATTTGCCTTTGGAGTTAATGTGTCAATCACAAGGGAAAATATTGCATCCTTATCTGGAAAGTAAAATGAATTGCGCTTTTCCTTCAAATCTGTTGGTTTGTTTTTTTGTGGTAAATGATAGAGGCACGACAATAGTATAAAACATAATTTGTTTATTAAAGTTATAACAAAACATTATCATTGGCAGTGGATCACATTTCCAACAGATTCATTTTAAAAATAATAAATAAATAATCAATAAAACAAAAAACATATACATGTACATAGATCTATCTTCACATTACACAAACATTAACCATATACAATTTCCTCAATCCGACCATGCTTTAATCATTGTTTCAGACATTTTTTAAATTTGGGAAAATAATTATAAGTAATAACTTCACTTGGTAGACTGTGAGCTGTGTTGGTTCAAAGATCAACCATTGGGTATATATATTGGAGCAGCCGGACATGCTGCTACCGAATACTGAGAAAAAATGTTATCAAAATTTTTGAATACCACCACTGTTTAACATCCCAACCTACCCACCTTTCCACCACTTAAAATTTGAAGATAATATCAATATATGACATGTCAGATGAGCTAGATGAATAAATATCATAAATACCATCACTGGTTAACACCCCAACCTACCCACCTTCCTGCCACTTAAAATTTGAAGATAATATCAATATATGACATGTCAGAAGAGCTAGATGAATAAATATCATACATACCAATAAACAGGTTTATTACTTTGGCCGACACAGATTTATAATAAGTTGTAAAAGTTTGACCAGTCAAGCAATAAAAGTATTCAAATTTAGGAAAAGGTCAAGCATTGTACATCCTAGTCAGTTAACAAATACCATCAACAACATGGTTGGTTTATCAACTAAAATGGCTTATTGCCTTATATTGCCCATCTACCTTTTTCCAGGTCATTATTAAGAATAGATAACTGAATCCCTCAATAACCAACTGCCCCTTTTTAATCAACAGGTTTTTAAATAAAACCCCGAAATTATGCAATACATGTATTTACTGAAAACAATCCATTAAACTTGCAAATGGTCTTATTCTGGTGAACTATGGGGGAGGTAAAAATCTTAAATATTCTTAGACTTTTTCATCCATGGAAATTAGCAATGGAGGAAAAGGGAAATGTAGGCTATACATGTACACCATCCATCCCCATTGAGGTCTACCTATTTACAACTTAAAAAGTCAACCACGAACTTTGATATTTCCGTAAACATGTAAAATATGTGGCTAACGTACACTAAACAGAATGAACATGTAAAAGTACATATAAGTAAGAAATATTTCAATAACAAAGCCAGTTAATATTAAAGATCTATTGATAACGTAAACAGAATACGATAAAAAACATAATTTTTGGATTTAATCATCATTGAGTGTTGAGCAGCAGATCGGATTCAAATCCAGTGAAAATCTGACACATAAGATGGATTGAGAGTTGATTATGGTTTGGATAAGTTAATTAATGTCTAATTAATACATGTAGTTTATATAGGCAGAATTAGCTTTTGCATAATGTATGTTTAAACAAACCTGTAATGAAATAAAATTGAACAATGTGTTAGTCCTGAAATGACCTAGTTTGTGTGAGTGGCCGTTAATGTCTCTCTCTCTCTCTCTCTCTCTCTCTCTCTCTCTCTCTCTCTCTCTCATGGCTAACCAAGATATATTAGATGATGTTGTATTGAATCAGTTCTAAGTGTATGGGGGGTCACGGTGGCTAAGTGGGTCGGGTGTTCGACCCCTGCATTGGTCGAGAAAGTTCATCCAGATTTTCAGGCGTGGTTCCCCCTTGTCAGTGATGCAGGACGGAGGGCCTGACAAGGACAGCTGTCTAGTCATTCGGATGAGACGAAAAACCGAGGTCCCGTGTACAGATTGGCGTGCATGTAAAAGTTTCCTTGACAGTTGGAATTCGATATAAGAGTAGGCCGTAGTGCCGCTGTCTGGGCAAAATTTCCCTCATAGCACACTGTATGGTGTATGTCCGTCTTCATTCGCCCAGTTTGGAGCAAAACAGTGGTGTTTTGTTTGATTAGACCTAATCCCACTAGAGAGAGATTTCTCGGGCCACTGCTTCAGGAATATGGGGATATATCTGTAAACAATTTTAACAGTCAAACAGGTTTAGAAGACAGTGCCCCCACTAGGGCACCTGTAAGATTAAAACTGTTGCTTTTTTGCTGTGGCCGTCCCACCACACCACTGCATGTACATACATGTATAATGTAATTAATAGTTTCCAATCGTATACATGTACATGTACGGTAATCAATAGTCTTCAATATTCATGCCAATTAATGATCTCCAATTATTAGATATAAAGATATGTACATATATATTTCTTGTCAAATGCATTATATACATTCTTGTCATGCATATTAACACGATGCATTATATACAGTATCATATATCACAAAATCATGCTACTCATTAAAGGGACAATAACACTCTTGCTGGCTTGACAGCTCCAGAAAATAAAAAATAGCTTTATTCTAAGTACCAGATGTGTTAGTGTCCTACCTGTTGTGTAAATTATCCATTAAATCCTATTTTACTTGTCCAGAGGGTTCAAAAATATTTTTAAATCCAAGTCTCATTTGAAAAGCTTTACATCAGGCTTTTCAAATCATTTAGTTGAATTTTTCTAATTTTTAAATTAGGTGTATTAAGATCAAATTTGTATCATCAATTAATTGGAATATTGTAAAATAGTACAATTTGTTGACCAGAATAAAGATTAGGACATATTATTCAGTTACAACAAGAGTGGTATTGAGCCTTTAAAGATGGTAAACCTCTAGTGTATTATTTCTAGCAATGATGGGACATGCTCTATATACATACAGTTACATTTTGCTTTACAAACTTGTGTAACTCTTTGATTTGGAGAAGGGAAGGGGAAAGCAGGCTATATCAGATCGATGCTAAAATGAAATTATTTCTGTTGACTGTTTTCAGGAAATAATCCAAATCAAGTATTGCAATCAGAATTTTGAAAAATCCTGGCATCACCACAGATATAATTGGAATGAAACAGGCACTATTTCAATACTTAGTTTTTTAATGGTTAGCCTGGGTTGGATGGCCAAATGGTTAGCACGCGTGCACTGTATCATATGGTCTGTCATTGAGTCAACTGGCAGGGTTTCGATTCCCCGGTTGTACATGTATGTGACAAGGAGTAGGGTCGCCTGTCCATCCTCCTGGGTTTTCTCTGGATCCTCCGGTTTCCTCCCACTGCTAAAGACCCCTATGCACAAGCGAATCATTGAAATAAAATTGAACCATGTGTTAGTCCCAAAATGACCTAGTTTGTGTCGAGTGGACGTTAAACCCCATTTCTCTTTCTCTCTTGAAAAGTAAAGCCCTGTTTGACCTCAACACAAATAATGAAAGTTTGTTAACTCTAAGTATTACACTAGCGTTTCAATAGTCAGTCATGTTTAAAAATCTATTCATGATTAATTAAACATACATTATGCAAGATTTAAATCTGATTATTGCAAGTCTTTATTTAGGCTTCAGATGTCATAGAAATTATAAATTAGATCTTTATTTACACAACAAGCACAAAATCAACTCTGTAGACCCACGGATGGCTTGGATTCGGCTTGGATTTAAACAGGATTTCGTTGATTGATTAAATTTTTAAATGGCGTCGTAAGCGGAGATTAACCGTTACGTTGACGTCATACTCCCGGAAATAATTTTAGATCGAGGCTAAATGATAGATTGTACGAAGCGAGGCCTCTGTTGAGCGAGGCCACATGTCAGTCAATTTGATTGAAAGTTTGATATATACGGCCTTGATATTATGTTTAGTTGTGGTTAAAATGAGAGTTTGGATGTCGGTATTTTACGCTCTTTTGTCACTTGCGTTTACAGAAAAAATATAGAAATTTATAAACATCGCATCCATTGGATCACTGTTTGGGAGTTACGTAGGCCTACCAGTTACAGTACAAGAGTACACGCAGGCTAACAAGAAGTCGGCTATAATTATGCCTCATTGATTTGGTCCATTCCATTCAAACTTTCGCTTCTTATCTATATATTAAAAGTCTTCTTTTTAATTTGTAGTAAAAATAAATGTGATACGAATTGAATTGCAACCCCGTCTCAAACCACAGCCATTGAAAATGTTACTTGATAATCGAGATTATGTAGGTGGAGTTAACGCCTGTCAATCAAACGATCGTCTATTCTCGGAGACGGTGAAGAGAGAGTTGACTCCTATTTCTAGTCAAAAATTACAATAGTGATAACTTTGTTCAGAATAAAGTAATTTGAATGAAATTTTCAATATATTCTTCATTCATCATATATTTTTGATCTGTTATAGCAAGAATAGCCAACTCTCTATTAAAATCTCCCATAATGTATTTTTAAAGCAACTAAAATTAACATAAACCATATTATGCTCTTCTCTTGGTAAGGTGTCAAATATGTTGTCATTTATATTGAATGACCTAAAGCCCTTTCGTTCAATTAACACATCATGTTTCAGATATTTTACACAGAGATAGGTAAGTTTGCTGAAAGCAGATACATTATTTAAGATTTAGATAAATAACACTGTTCGACTCTCAGGAAATGTAGCTTGTCGAGGTGTGTTCTCTAAGTATCAGAAATGAATAGAGATTCTTGGAATGGATCTTCAACAATTTATTTCAGGAGCAAATAATTAACAGCAACAATTTAATAACTTATAATTTCCTATGTATCAGACTTCCAACTAGTATATAGGTTCCCTAAGCTGGTCTCTCCAACTAATGAATCATCTTACATACATTTGTCTATTTATACAAATAGTTACTTAATAAGTGTTGACATAAACATATAATTATTGAAGGATTAAGACTTGAGGCATTTAAAACAATAGTTAGAAGAAACTTAAACATACATTATGCAAGAGGTAAATCTGTCTATTGCAGGTCTTTCTTTAGGCCTGAAATGTTATCTAAATTATTAATAAGACATTAATTAACCTATTCAGGACATAATCAACTCTAGATGGCTGCGCTAGCCTGCGATCTTTAGTGGATTGTGAGCCTATTTACTGCATAACTTTCCTTCTCGATTTAACGATTAAATGGATAATCGAGACTATGCTGTTTATTGTACAGACTTTAGTAATGATGACCGAGGCTAAGGGGAAATTTCAGTCGCTTAGTTCTCGATTCATAGTGGATCAATTTGAATGAAATTTTCAGCAAATTGCCTTTACATTATCTAGTTTTTAACTATTATAGTGAAAACTGCCAACTCGTTACCGAATCTCCCATAAGGTATCTTTAACAGATCAACCACTTTAGTTGCCAGCCTGTCATAATATGACTGACAGCTGTCTGCCTATAATGACTAACCAAGCATTAATGAATATTAAAATATATATTTGAAATTTAAAACAGAATTAATAAATAATAAAATAACATATGACCTAGATATTGGTCATATAAATGAACACAAATATAATGGAGTTTAACATCCTACTGTTCTACTCTGACTGGGCTAATGAAGAGAAATTTAGTTGCCAGCCTGTCATAATTTGACTGACAGCTGTCTGCTTCTAATGACTAATCAAGCATTAATGAATATCAAAATATAGATTTGAAATTTAAAACAGAATTAAAAAATAATAAAATAACATATGACCTAGATATTGGTCATATAAATGAACACAAATAAAATGGAGTTTAACATCCTACTGTTCTGCTCTGACTGGGCTAATGAAGAGAAATTTTGCTCGGACACCAACGCTATGTTCTACTTTTATATCGAATGCCACAGGGTCTTTTACGTGCATGCCAATGTGCACACAGGACCTTGTTTTTTGTCCCATCCAAATGACTATACAATGTCCCTTACCAAACCCTCTGAAAAATCTGTTATCTACATCGTGTATAACAGGGACCTCTAGGTTAGCGAGCCAACATCTTACTTACTGAGCCACCTTGGCTCCCAGGATTTAGATAAAGAGCTGGCTCTTGTTACTATACCATGTCAAAAAATAAGTAATGAAAAATGAATATTGAAAATTTCAACCAAATTACTTTAATCTGTTTGAAGTTATGAGTGGTTTGAAAAAATGTAGTGTAGATTTTTTTTATTAACCTTGATAATTTTCGATATCTATTTAATTGTTAAACTTCACATATTACATGCATCTTTAACTTATCAAAAACATAAAGATAGACTATTGACCTTTAAAGGACTTTACATAAAACCAAACATCATAATTTTATGACTATTTCATTTTTGCTTTATTTGTTTAAAATAATAGCCCAATACAAAAATAGAAGGCCCTATCCCACCCCCGTCCCCAACAAAAATATAAATTTTTATGCATTGAGCCCCATAAATGTTCAATATTGCTCTGTTTACTCTTAGTCTTATCACTTTTTCTGACCTGTTCACTCTTCTTTGAGAATGATATTGCAAAAAAATAGTCAATAATGATTCATGGTTAAATCTATCATTGTAGTCTGTGTCCACTGACAACAATAACAAAGATATTCTAAACAATGTAAATTTACATGTTTGTAGATCAGACACAACCTGAGTTCTCAATAAATATACAGATAATCAATAAACTAGCTAAGCATACGATTTAACCGATTTTTATAACAGCTACCAGTAATGCGCATTACAATAACTAGCTAACCCGAACTCACAACAACAACAATTTTTATAACAGCTACATGTACATGTATAAGCTAACCTGAACTTATAAGACAACTTAAAACTGCTAGCTACATGTACATGTATAAGCTAACCCGAACTCACAACGACAACTTCTCATGAGTCAAGGCAATTCAGTCCTGTATTTCACCATACTAAACTTACACTGTCTGTCTACAATTAGTTCCGCTTGAGAACAGACACTAAGCTATTTGACCAACATTTTTAGTTCTAAATCAACGATTATAGTCGAAAACACGAAGTATATTTCGAGAATTTTGAGAAGTTCATCTGTACATTACATGTAGATCTGCTTTCATTTATTAAAATTGAAAAGGTTTAATTAGACTTTTTTGTGTATAACAGATGTGAACCGAGAAAGTATACTAATTGTTGGATATGGCGGCAATTTGGGGCAGAGATCTATTCTTGAAATAGAGTATAAGACAGTTCTGTGAGCAAGACATGCCCCTATGATGTCATCTATGATTTAACTATCTATTTAAAGATATGATCTATAACCTTTGACATTACGATTTAATATCGGTCCATTTCAATCAATATTGATGTTGTTATCTTACCATGAAAAAAATGCTCCAATGAAAATTTTTAAATCAGTGTGTGACGTTTTCTATGGTCTCGAGTAGCATTAGTAATGACGCAACTTGAAGAACAAGGCAAAATGTCTGAGCGAAAGTGAAATGTTAAACGATGTAGACTGGATTAACCAGATGCAAACAACTTCTATTCAATTTGGACTGCTCAGGTATTTCGCCAAACATAACTGATTAGAAAGTACAATCTTGAAAATTATATACCGTACATTATGTAGCAGGATCGATGGACAACGGACTATCCACTTTCCAGGTCGCGGGTTGAACGAAAAGAGACAAAGACAGGAACACAGCTATACAGTTTATTTACAATACACAGGAACAAAACAGCCAATTATTTACAGAAAGAAGAACAAGTAGAAGACAAGAGCACCTGTTAAAGGTGCTCTTAAGAAATGAAGAATTATAGAGCTAATGTATGATGAAAAACCATATATACATGTACAAAAGAGCGAAACACTGAGTTAGTGAATTCAGAAAATGATGCATCCAAGATGGAGATGTGAGAAAAAGTGACTAAAGGTGAAACAGGATGTTAGGATAGTATCTAAATTACCGAATACTACTCACCATGTTAAAATAACATGTTTAAACTATAAACTAAACTAATTATACCAACTGGAAAAACAAAACTTACTGGATATACAGGACAATAGAACTGGATAAAATACTTAAAGAGAACATCACACCAAATACTTAAAGAGAATATACCACCCTACTACAATTACATGAAAAGGGCGTTATGCAAGAGCTAAATCTGCCTATTGCAGGTCTTTCTTAAGCTATGAAATGTTTTATAAACTATTAATTAGACATTTATTAAAGATACATTATGTAAGATTTAAATAAAGAGCTGACCATTCTTGCTATAATAGCTCAAAAATAGATCATGTAAAATGCTTTCGCATTTTAAATTAAATTTTTAAATGGCAAACCATTCTAATCTACTTAAAATCTTGAGTATCCCATGCCATTGAGAGTTGATTATGGCCTTGTTTTGTTAATAAATGTCTACTTAATAGTTTATACAGTATAACATTTCAGGCCTAAAGAAATACCTGCAATATGTATGTTTAACATGACAAGATCATAATCAACTCCTGATGCCATAAGATTGGTTTGATTTTAAGCCGATAAGAAAGGTTCAGTCATTTAATGATTTACCATAAAAATGGTGAAGCGAGGCTTATACGCATGTACGGTGGTTACAATCTGCACACATCTTGACAAACCTTCAAATATCTTCGCTCAGAATAACTTAATTTGAATGAACTTTTCAATATATTCATTTTGCATTATCTATTTTGGATCTATTATAGCAAGAATGGCAAGCTCCTTATCTAAATCTTACATAAGGTATCTTAAATATGTGCTTTGGTGATATATAGCATGATTGTATCCTACATGTATGTGTTTTTTGGTCTGTTGTAGCTAACACTGTCTATGTTTTGTCTTGTCTATCTGGTTGTCCTGTGGCTGTGAGCTTATATACTCTTCAAAAAAAGTAGGGGATATTGAAATGCAAATACCTATGCAGGTTGTGATATGATAAATAGTTATAGACACTTGACATGCTTTGAGAGTATGTTCACAGATAAAGAACTTATCGCCTCAACAGAACCACTGAGCTGCACATGCGACACGCAGTAGCGCAATACACGTGGCTACATGCAGCCCATTTGCATGCGCGACGATTGCATATTGTGCCTCCATTAACTCGCCAGCACACTTGGCAAATAGGCGTCAATGGTGTAGGCAGCATAGAAATTGGGGTAATCATCGATGGGCATGTGTATTTTTCTCAGATGAGTCCAGATTTACTCTGGATTTCACTGACAGGCGAGCTCGCATTTGGAGGCGGGTAAATGAGCGTTATGCTGACGTTAACGTCAGACAGCATGACAGATTCGGGCGTGGGTCTGTTATGGTGTGGGGAGGAATCTCCATGACTGGCAGCATGGACTTGCATATTGTTCAAGGAATTTTCAATGGTGTTTACTACCGTGACCACATCCTGGCACCGATAGTTCTGCCCTTCGCTCAAAGTGCAAGTCGACGTTTCATCTTTCAAGATGATAATGCCCGTCCCCACCGCGCTCGTGTCATGAATGCCTACCTCCAGCGTCACCATATTGTCCCGACCTTTCCCCCATAGAGCATGTCTGGGACATGATCGGGAGACGTGTTCGTCGACGTTAACGTCAACCGACAACACTGCAAGAATTGGCCGTGGCACTGCAAGAGGAGTGGGTCAGATTGCCCCAAATCGTGATTAGACGGTTGATTAGGAGCATGCCACAACAAATTGCTGAATGTCTGGGGATTGGTGGAGCAATTACTCATTATTAAGACAAAAATCAAACACGTCCATTTTCACTTTTGACAGTGTAGGCTATCTCTTTGCGAGTGAAATGGGGCCGTCAGATAAGCCGCCAATATGAACTGTTTATGTTCATGTGTAGGCAATTGGTCTGTTATTAACATATACACTGGTTACCTCTAATAAAAACAGCAGTGCATTTCCGCAGTTTTGTATTGTTTCTGACTATTCCCTCCCTACTATTTTTGAAGACTATAGTTAATTGTTACATGTACACGCTCATCAGAACTGTGGTCATTCCCAAAGACAATTCTAAGTTGCTGAACACATATTGACAGCCTGTGTTATGCGACCTGTCCCCGCCCCCCCCCCCCTAAATTCACGCCCATGGTGTTATGTGTGGGTCAAAGTGTACCCATCATAGCAAATGTTAAGGACTATCGAAGTTTCAGTATCTTTTTGAGTTGTAGACTGACGTCTCTGGCATGTCCATTATAATCCGCTTTGGATTGGTGGTAATAATACCGTTTATCATGTGCTCAATCAAAGAGTTATCATATTGTTGAGTTATAGAATAAATAAATAGCACATCACCAACACTTTTTTTACTTGCCACTTAATGTGGTAAAATAAAGTTTAACAAAATAAAATAATTATCCGGCAATGACAAAATTATAAATAAGTTGATAATTATTCTAATCTATGACCTGCACATACAGTTCTAATTCGTAAATTTGTAGGTTTAATTGCTATTTAATGACGGTTTATGCCCTGTGGCACCATTGATAATTACACACAAACTTTGCTTAAGATTAAACTTTTGTTTGCCGGTCCATAATATATAAATGGTTTTCCAGAAAGCAGAGCGTTTTTTCCAAATTAATTCTTATGTTTACAACTAGTAATTCAAGTAATTTTTTTTTTATCGACATTCCAATGTTACTAACTTGACGTTTACAAATGTACTATAGCCTATTATAATGATGAGTAAATAAATACGGTAATCGCTGTTCCTTCCAAATAGTGTTAGATATCTTCTTTTGTTATCTGTTTATTCATATGTCCAGAATATCTATTAATTAATCATTGCATGATATGCGAATGTATAATACGTACCTTATTCTACTAATCTCATTGCATGTTATCCAAATGAACCAAACCCAATTTTATGGCAAATACATAACGGTTCACCAACAACCACACAAGTCACGTGGTTTCAATAACTCCCGGTTATTTTTAGAATAAACACGTCAACGCATCCAGACGTAGGTTCTGTTACTGTGTACCACTATGTAAAGAGTCGTGATAATCAGGCAATGACACTAAAGAAAAAAGAAAACAATTCTGCAGAGTCATGTACACGTATGTATATCAACACCATTGGTCGCGTTATATGAGTAATAAAGTAAATTATTTTTTAGTTAATAAGTAACTAGTCAAGGTAAGAAATTGGTATTAACAGTACTCAATAACGTCCCCCTCCCCCACGCGGCCACGCCCCGTTTGGCGCCCAACTTTATGGTACTGTTGTTTATGTATCCAAGTGTTGTAGTACCAATCATGACTCAGACCTTTTAGGACATTCAAATTGAACCTGCAGAACGACTACGTAGAAATAATATTGTATAATTTTACATGTATAACCAGTAACAAACAAAGAAAAATTGATTATTTGAACAATCTTAATATGCGTGTTTTTTTGGTTTTTTTTGGGGGGGGGAGGGGTTTATATAGATCACAGCTAGGTGATCTAACAATAAAGTTCAGGGCCCGTGAGGGGGGGGGGAGCAGCTGGGAACTTGTCCAGGGGCCTAGAGGGGCCAGGAGGTATGCCGAGTAATGTTTACAAACAGTTTTGGTATAAATTAATAAGAAATGCAATGTTACTTAATCGTAAAGTAGAGGAAAACTGGTGACTTTTTTGAATGTGGGTACCTAATGGCGTTGGTAGTATTCATTGGGATTTTCCGACGTGGTTTCTTCTTGTCAGTGGTGCAGGACGGAGGACCTGATAAGGACAGCTGTCTAGTCGTTCGGATGGGACGAAAAACCGAAGACCCGTGTATACATTGGCGGGCGCGTAAAAAATCCCTTGGCAGATGGAATTCGATATGAGAGTAGGTCATAGTGCCGCTGTCTGGGCAAATTGTATGGCGTATATTTCCGTCTTCATTAGCCCAGTCGGACGTTAAAACCCATTTCATTTCGTTGGTAGGATTACGATTGGATTCTGTCAGTCCACTTTTTTGGGAAAAATTAGTGAATTAAAAAATATGGACCATGTTCCCAGGCCTTCGCGCAATAGGGCCACTTCCCGTCCTCGTTCCGTTTGAGGCCCTCGTCATTGTCAGTATAACCGGGCCCCAGCAGGTAAATATTGCCATTTCATTATGAAATATTTTGCTGTGTTCCATGAGGCGTAAACGGCGGGGAGGGGGGGCTTTATATTTATAATTGAGTCATAAGGTTCCGTTCGAAACAGAACATTTACTGCACAAACCTTGCTAATCATTAATCGAAATAACAAATTAAATCAGTCCAAATACTTTATTTTGACTTAAATCAAAGAGGGAAAGGTCCTATCTGATAAGTACACGGATTTGGCCTATAGTTGTCTTACGACGATATGGGTGTTTCGTGACAAACCATATCTGCCTCATTGCTACGCATAGCACACCTAAGGATGAATTTGAGAAGACAAAAAATAACCCCAAAACAAAAAAAACGGATCCTATTCTTTGTTATATTATAAGTTGTATGTAGGTATAAAAAGATTTTGGTCTAAAAGAAAGAATGAATTGCATAAAAATACATAAGCTACTACATCCTGGTTATATATTTTTCTCAATGAATAAACTAGTATTAAATTACCAAGCCTTTAACAATACATGTAGTTTGATATAAATTGTCATTTTTAAAATCAAAATGTCCGTCCCAGGCCCTTTAAAAAAAACAAAAAAAACAAACGAACCAAAAAACAACAAAATTATTAGACGTGGGATAACTGCACAGATTGAAGTATTAACAAAAATATGTAGTTCGATGGAATGAGAGATGGGGTTGAGTGGCTTATCTAAACTGGTTGCGATTTTCCACAGCAGAAGAGAGAGAGAGAGAGAGAGAGAAATGGGGTTAACGTCCACTCGACACAAATTAGGTCATTTCGGGACTAACATAATATGGTTTTAATTTTATTAGAATAATTCGCTTGCGCGTAGAGGTCTTTAGCAGTGGGAGGAAACTGGAGGACCCGGAGAAAACCCACGAGGTTGGACAGTGCCTCATAGCACACTGTATGGCGTATGCCCGTCTTCATTAGGCCAGTGCAGAGCAGAAAAGTAAGACGTTAAACCCCATTTCATTTCATTTCATTTCATTTCATTTAATTTCCTTTGTTTAGCGCGTATAACACGTTTGGCAATGCGTGTTTGAGGTAGGATGGCACTTTTCTTTTTAAAAAAGCGGAATTTTCTGCTAGGACAGTAAAAGAATAAAAGACGAATGACACGATGACAAAATGGTATTATTTTTGCCACATGTTGGCATTTGCGCATCTTTATTTGTCCGGTTGGTACAGAAAAGTATAGGTACGTTAAAGCCCATTTTATTTTATTTCACTCCATATGCATGGAACTCACGTTAAAGAACATCAGCTTAATATCCATTTGGTTCACTGTTTTCATAAGTAACCCGTTATTCATCACCACCGAGAACTGATTTGTAGATTTCATCGTCCTTATTATGCTCCCTCTAAATATCAACGTGCATGACAAAACTCTTTATAACAACATAAAGAAAAATTACAAAATAGCTGTAAAAAGGTTTAATTAGCCCTCACCTCAGCGAAATGTATTGAGTTTAAATGGGGTGCATAATGAATAATACTCAAATAACTTGAGTGATAATATTGTACATTGATAGGTGTCTGTATAATAAACATATACGGGTCAGGTGTTGTCATTGTTACGGAAACATCCATTATACTTAATGTTCTCACATATCTAAATACTGTGACAATATAGGCGAATCGTGCTAATTCATCTATTGTAAATTGGTAGTTAAAATTAACAACCGGTATGATACCATAACGGATAATTTTATCGTATTTTAGATGTAATTATATACCGTTATAATGAATTATCCATTTTACGTATTATTTTTGTCAATAAAAAAGCATACAAAAGCTTATAGAAAGTAATAATCTGCACATGACGTCAAATTGCCATTTTAAAAATATGATTATACATATAAAATGTGGTCTGAGATTATGACACATAGCTTAAATATAATAGGTCAAGTACTTGTATTATCTTCATAAGTGAATAAGTTCGTGTTAGTAAGTCTACTACAATTTATTTCTTTCAACGTACGTGATTTTGATGACTAACTGGTTAAAATCTTAAGCGAAATATACAAGCGTAAATAATAGCTAAGAAAAACTTCACTTTGGTGGTAATGAGTGTGGTCAGCAAGCGCGGCTCCGTAAATCTTTGGATCGATATATAGGAGAAGGAGGGGGTGTCGATTAAACGAAGAAAGGGCATCAGAAACTCACCGGAATAGGTAGACCCCCGGAAACTGATCGGAAAGTGGGCATTAATTGCCCTTCTTACTACAGAAATTTTAGTAAATGTAAACGTGTTATACATTATACACATTATATTTTGTGGGGGCGTATGCTAAACGTTCGTCGTCAATCGGAAGTGCTTGTGAAACGGCATCTTTTATTAAATCGGGGGATGGCGCGGGGGGGGGGGGGTACCCGAATGGTTAGCACGTGCGCACTGTATCATAAGGTATGCCATTATGATACAGTTTTCTCCCGGTCCTCCGGTTTCCCGCCACTGCTAAAGACCCCTACGCGCAAGCGAATTATTGGAATAAAAATTGAACCATGTTATTCCCGAATTGACCTAGTTTGTGTCGTGTGGACGTTAAATCCCATTTCTCTCTCTTTATTAAATCGACCCTGCCTATGCACTGCACTGTAAATCCAACAGAAGCCAGACGTGTCTGAATGTGTTCTTACTAAAACATTTTACGTTGAAATATGAACATCAAAATGAAATGGGCTTTATAACGTCGTACTTTGTTGCACCAGCCGCGCTTATGGAGACGGATGGGGAAGGGAAGGTAGAACAGACGCACTCGGTTGTAACAAAATATGATAAAAAAAATAAATTGACGCATGCGGCCGAATGAGTTTCCCAGTGTAGGTAAATTGATTTCCTATGATGTTTACATATTTATTCGTATTTTGCTGTGGAAGTCATATGACTTTGATATGCTACATGTAGGTCTGTGGCACGATGACACGAAAGGATTGCAGCACCATAAACCGTTTCCCTTAGCCAGATTTACAATGGTGTAACTGAATCGAGGTTCCCACAATAAATAATCAAAATAATATATTTATATGCATGTATGTATCTTCTTTTGAAATGCATATATAATTATACGAGCCATCTTAATATGGTGCATTTTAAATTCGGGGAATATCGTCTGCCAGGCAAAAAGGTGATGATTATAACATCCATTGAGGACGACGGTCGTTTCAACTGTCACTGCATTGACATACTCCTCGCAGTGTTTCGTTTGATTAGAGCTAATCCCACATAACACTGTTGTAATAGAAGTCAATTTCTGTTCCAAATTATGATTGGTCAATAGTCCGATTAACAACCAATATCATTACGCTTTAAACAGAGCTCCAAATTGGACCAAATAATATGTTTACATAACGTTACGTCATGACTCAGGATTTTATTATGCCCAATTAACCAGTGCATAGCAGAATATTGCAGAAAAACTAATTGCGTGACAAACGAGGCTATCTAAACGGATACAATGTAAACAATGCTGTTTGGAAGCGAACAATACTTTCACAGTTTTTAATACCTTAAATCACTGTCCAATGTTTTAGGGAAGACCCCAGATTAAACGAAGGGCTGTCATGTTGCTGTACTTTGGATAGATTTGATTGAACGGGAAGAATAGACACACTCCCTCAAAAGCTCAAGTATCAGAAGCCAATCCAGCAATGGCCAGAAAGCGATTTCCCGGGCCATTGCTTCAAGAATATGCTGCATTGAGGACGACGTCACTGTACGACGTTTTATCCGTCACTGCACGGTATTTTGAAATGCCAGTTGTCAGTCATCCTCAGATTGTTCAAATCAGTAAGCTTCTTAAGGAATCTTTCCTTTCACAATTTTTGTATTCTTTTGTTTACGAAACCTCAACACAGGAGTCAGATAAATCCAGGTCCGGATTAACCCACCCCACCCCTTCTAGCACCTAGATCCGGTAGACTATTGGACAATATCAATCGAAACAGTGCGATGAATTTGACATTCAAACGTTTCATATTTCCAAATCAGCAGAACGATCTGAAATTGAAAAATAGTATTTGCGGATTTTCAATCTAATTAAAATCATGCATCTTTATTTCGTTTTGTTTAGATATACACTTGAGAGGCTTAAAACCAAGATTGTTTACTATAATAGGGGCGGATCCAGAGGAGGGGGGACCCCAACCTGCTCAGCTACATAAACACAAATTGTAAAACAACACTTTATGAGAAAAGTGTAACAGTCGTGTGCTTTATCCTTTATCATCAGATGGTGGGATGGGATTGGCATTCAAGGCGCGAAATAATGATGTGGTATCACAATTAATGCTTTGCATCAATGATATTGAATCACAATTTTATCCTATTAATTCATTATAAAAATTGACATCAAACGGGGTGTTAGATTTCTCTCTTTAAAAAGCCCAATGTGTATGTATGCCTACGTAATTTAGAGACGATGATGGCATCGTGCATTGCCAACTGTCAAATTTCCTGAACAAGAGCCTGGCCAACCCCCTCCTGCAATAATTCCTTGATCCGCCCCTGATAATACTAAATTATTAAAAACATAATGGCTTAAAATATATGGGTGTCAATTTTGCCTAGCGTCCTTTCGTTCAGATTTTTTAAGTACATGTAGTTACAATTGAAACCGGAAAAATTAAATAAAAATAAGAAATATTAAACGAAAAACATCTGATCTTAATATAGTATTGGAAGTTTTTATTACGAATATTGTTTTTTTCTGAAATAATGATTGCCTATAGAATATAAAGGATACTTTTACCATTCAACACTCAAGTGTCATTAATATTTATTTAAAGTCTTAACGCCGTAGCTCGTCGACCATGTTCTCTAAGTATCGGAAATGAATACAGAGCAACAACTATATAATTTCCTATAAATCAGACCTCCAACTAGTATATGCGTTCCCTAAGCCGGTGTATTTACAACTGGTGATACGTTAATAAACCCCTACTACTACATTTGTCTTTTTATATAAATTACTTACTTTAAAAGGTTTGACATAAACATATAATTATTGAAGGATTAAGTCTTAAAGCAATTAAAGCAATGTTTAAAAGAAATTTAACAGATCTACCACTTTAGTTGCCAGCCTGTCATATATTAAATTGACTGACAGATTAATTGCTGTCTGCCTCTAATGACTAAAGCAAGCATTAATGAATATTATAATATAGATTTGAAATTAAAACAGAATTAAAAAATAATAAAATAACATTTGACCTAGACATTGGTCAGTCTAACCATTTATAGTTGATCATATACCAAAATATAAATGAGTATAGACAAGCCCATTGGTATAGTACACCCAATGTCAACTGCCGGGTGTTCGATATAACTCTTGATATATTAATTCATGAAAATCAATTTTGGGTTAATAATATCGGGTGTATATTACATATATTTTTTGAGGTGAGATAGGGAATATGATACAGAATAATTCAAGGTCAAAATCTTCAGAAAGATAACAAAACCATTTTTTTTTTGCTACCGTATTTAAGTCAAGTCATGGTGATACTTCATGATGTAATCTAATCTGAATGTATGACAACCAATTTTTGTTATTCATTCGCCCAGGACAGTTATTATCTTTACAGCTGCAAAAAAAATAACAGGGGGAAAGGATAACGCTATTTTATCATCTACAACTATATTTCTAATTTTAGAAGTGACAAAATCAGTTTTCTATTCTTTTCTAACCAGTTTTGGTTTTAATTTTTTGACCAGGAAATGGTCCCCAACCACTACTCATCTTGTTGTTGAGGTAAGGTCTAAAAGTGAAGGCCCATTGCAGATTTGGTCATATGTCTTGAGATTTAAACAGGGCTAGCGCTAACCCTAAAACTTAAGCCTAACCCTGAACCTAAATAGCGTCAACAATCACGTGTCTTAATCCTAATTACATCTCGCGACCTATGACAAAATCTGCAGTGGGCCTTAACTTTAAGACTTTTTTTCATGATTAGCGCACGCGCAGGGGTCTTTCCTGTGGAGGGAAACCGGAGCACCCGGAGTAAACCCAAGAGGTTGAGAAGGCGAGCCCCTATCTCAAAGCCACAGTTGGAAGACCAGAAGCAATTTGCCAAGGTGAGCAGTTAGTTGAAAAATAATGTTTAGAAAGTTTGTTAATAACTAAATCTACATTTGTTCATTATTATTGTCTTTTGATAAATGAGTTCCTGTGTGCAAACTCATAGTGCACGTACGATATTTCGAGTGAGTTAGATATCTATAAGAGGAAGCGGATTAACAGCTTGACGGGCAAAGTGCTCACATTGCACAGCTAACCATAGAATGTAAATAAACTTGTGTTTTTCCTGATATAACCCACCTAGACCTTGATTATGGACAATAAATTCCATTTCTTTATTCATTAATACATCCACCTTCATTTATTTCAGTACTGACACAATTACAGACCATCCAGTCATTTCATTCACCATTAATTTAATTTAAAAGTGAACGATTATAAATATTTCACCAGCAAAAAATATGATGGATAAATTACCAACCTCATCTACTGATACAAACAATACTGACACATCACATCACCTTTTTTTGGAGGAACTGAATCTAACAAGAACTTTGTATTCTACTTTAGACTGTGATATTACAGTGACAGTGGTGATATTTTGTTATAAACATTCCTCATTTTTGTATTATATGTTTTTAATTTGTGATTTTATGTTCACATTTTTGTGTGCACTAAATGTTTGCCTGTATAAATACTGTCTATTTTTTTCTAAAAAAACTTTTATGTTGTTAATAACCACCCTCTCTTCAGCAATGTGTAAAAAATAGATTGGACTATTGAAGAGAAATGAACTGAGCTTAACACTCTAGTCCATCATAGACCTTTGTGGGTTAGTCCCCCAACTGCCAAATAAGCAGTCCCCCGACCTATGCGCCTGACCACATCTAGAGTACATTTAGACCTTTTCTTTCTGGGCGTTGGTGGCTGAATGGTTTAACATGTGCGCGTTCCATTGAGTCAATTGGTGTGGTTTTGATTCCAAGCTTGTACGTGACAAGGAGTCCAACCTTCTGTATATTACTTCGGGTCCTCAGGTTTCCTCCCACAGCTATATGTTGACCATTGCCAGGCCCTCTGTCCTACACCTTATGTATTTTACTTCGGGTCCTCGGGTTTCCTCCCACAGCTATATGTTGACCATTGCCAGACCCTCTGTCCTACAGCACTGACAAGGCGGGGAACCATGTCGGATGAACTTTTTCGACCAAAACCGGGATCGAACAAGGGATCTCAAGGTTTGTGAGCCACCATGGCCCCCAGTTGTGGGGGTTTAACGTCCTACGTACTTTTCTGCACCATCAACGTGAAGGCAACTGGGGGTTTAACATCCTACTTTTCTGCACCATCAACGTGAAGGCAAAGAGCGAAGGGATACTTATCCATATATACGCTGTGTAATGTGCTATGAGGAAACAATAATTTGTGAATTTTATACTGTTATTGGTGAGGGGATGGGGCAGGGGACACCACTGGTCACAAGTAGAAATAACATGTAGGCTTCCGACACATCTCACGAGTTTACAAAATTGGGTCACAATTTGTATCAGCCAAACCACCAGCATACATATTTTATCATAGTTCTATACATTTATAAGAGATAAATTGTGACTAGTGTAGTAAATAATAAAGCACGTGTTATCGTTTGTTTACATGTCAAAGATTGGCTAATTAAAGACACGTGACCAGTTGCTATGTCCAAATATGGTTCGAAGAGTAAGCTTCCGCAGTAAAATAATCCGCCAACTGTGAGCGCTAAATAAAAATACTGCGGGGTTAGAACCTCAGAACTATCTCTATTAGTTAAAGCAAAGATCTTTTACATTTCCTGATCCTGGAGCAAAATGTGTGTTTTATCACTCCACTGGGGTTCTTTGACATTTAGTATAGGCTATTTCGGATTTCCAAAAAGAATGATGTTAAATTTTATCACTTATTAGCCGCCATGAAAGGAACATAGAAATACTCACCTTACTTGACTATAGGTTTAATTCTTCCATTTTATACCTACACTCGCTTCATGAATCGTCTTTACAAATAATGTTTCTTTTGATTGGTGGTCGTTAAACCACATTTCTTTTCATTCCCATTAAAGAATATAGTCAAACGTATTATAGCTGTGTCAGAATGACTGGCGTTTTTTGTATTTTTATGTCAATGGGAACTTACACAGCCTAATTCCCGACAACAATAGTATTTTTACGGCATATATAATAAAATCGATCCAATTATTACCGCGCTAACGATTTTTGTCCTTATTGTCAATTGTTTTTCGGGGGGTGGGGTGGGGGGTCTGAACATACTTGCCCTCCCCCCATTTTTTTTTTATATAGTAGGCCCTAACTCCTATTTATTTACAACAATTATCAGGATTAGTTGCGGTTCTATCTGTATAAAACAATGTACAAATTAAACACAAACACTTATGTTTACTTTTTGAAATCCATTTATAATACACAAAATACTTTAAATATCTATACAACTTTCTTGTAAATGTCAATGTGTATATGTATATAGTATTGTAGTTAACAAGGTGATTGTCAAATATGCTTTTACAGCACCCCTGAGAACACTTCCCGCCTCCCTCGTTGCTCTGAGCTAGTTACGGCCCTGGCTCGAACAGCAATATATTATTTTACATCGTTGTCTATATTTCTTAGACAAATATAGTGGAGGTACTTTACGTGTAAAAACGTTAAATAATTAAACTCACGTTTGTGTCCAAAGTAAATCTATGATATATTCCTGGTGGTAGGTCAATCAAGTCACCACGAGTCATGTGAATACGTATCCATTTTTCTTCTGTGTCACAGATTTCAAAATTAGACGTTCTATAAATCCGTCTGTAAATTCAATCCAAATGACGTAAATATGTTATATTTATACATCATCCTAACTGGCATATCCTACACTTCTCAAAACGTAAGATACTTTAATCAGAAATACAGAAGCAATGGAAAAATAAAGGAAGAAAAAATTAAATATATTCAATAAATGTACTACAAAAATGTTATAAAAAACATCATTTTAATATTATCACTTATATTTGAGCAGAAATCCAAATTTAAGAAAAGGGGAGGACATAGGTATAATCAACTTCTATCATTAGGCCTGAGCCCAGAGGAAAATTTACACTCCTACGTACGTCTGAGGGTAACTGCCCTTCACCTTACTCCAATCCTGGTAAGACACAGATTTCATAACTGTTCTGTCTCACTAAACCGATACGGCCAGGCCCGGCGGAGTGGGGGGGGGGGGCTTTAGCCTCCCCAATAATTTGGCCGCAAGTACTCTTTTCTCCAGGATATTGCGGCCCCGGGAACCACGCCTATAAGGACCTAGGATGGAAGCCCCCCCAATCAAGAATTGCTTCCGCCGGCCCTGACGATTATGTAAAAGATTATATATTCTTGAAAAGGAAGTTAACATGAAAGATCTGCAATATTAAAAGCGTGGGTGTGTTTGAGATATCAAATTACATCTGATTGGTTTACTGGCTTTTCAGAATATCTAATTACTGTATGTTTTAATAAATAATGCAGACTATGAAGCATTTATTACATTGGGTATAATGTCAGTGAGTCACGCATAAGATAATCAATTATCACAATGACATGACACTTTCAATTTGTTTCGAATGGTGTTTTTTATTTTTATTTTAGGTTATTTTAAATGATTTTGACCTGCTGTAAAAGCTGCCAATTAATAAGGAAATGGTAAAATGGGTTAACAAACAATTTGGAGGACAATGACCACTGTACACAATTATTTACCCATAACTTTCTTAGTGACAGTGCACGATCACTAGCATACAAGTATATATGGTTTACCACCACTAGACCATCCTGTTCTATTACAAAATGGTACACCACCACTAGCCTACCAGTTTAAATGGTACTCCACCACTAGCCTACCAGTTTAAATGGGACATACCATCACTATATCGTTAGATTAAATTGTATACCACAACTAACTCATCAGTTTAAATGGTATGCCAACACTAGCTCATCAGTTTAAATATAATATGACAACTAGCTCATCAGTTTAAGTTCTAGACAACAATTAACTCATCAGTTTAAATCCTATACACGACTAGCTCATCAGTTTAAATGCTTGTTAGTGTAAACGGTATGCCGTCACTAAGCTCATGAGTTTAAATGGTATACCACCACTAGCTCATGAGTTTAAATGGTATGCCGTCACTAGCTCATCAGTTTAAATGGTATACCACGACTAGCCCATCAGCTTAAACGTTATGCTGTCACTAGTTGATCAGTTTAAATCCTATACGACCAATAGCCCATCAGTTTAAGTGGTAGACCACCACTATCTCATCATCTGTTTAAATCCTGTATGACCAATAGCTCATCAGTTTAAATCCTATACCACCAGTAGCTCATCTGGTTAATGGCATACCACCATTAGCACATCAGTTCAAATCCTATATACCCACTAGCTCACCGGTTTAAATGACGTTCCACCACTAGCTCATCAGTTTAAATGCTAGACCACCACAAACTCATCAATTTAAAACCTATACGGCAACTAGTTCATCAGTTTTTAAATGGTATACCACCACTAGCTCATCAGTTGAAATGGTATACCATCAGTGACTCATCAGTTTAAATGGTATATCACCACTAGCTCATCAGATTAAATGGTATACCACCACTAGCTCATCAGCTTAAATGGTATACCACCACTAGCCCACTAGGTTAAATGGTATTCCATCACTAGCTCATCGGTTAACAATTTATATGGATCACCATCATTTGGACAACAGATTAACCATACACAACATCACTAGCTCACCATTTACATGGTTCACAATAATCACATATCACTTTCAAATATAGATGGAGGGGTACAAAAATTAGCCCTAATTATGGTGTCTAAAGTTTTATTAAGGTTTGGTAAAACCAATATGACTTTTACTCATATATAGGTGGAGAGAGAGTGAGAAAGAAATGGGGTTTAATGTCCACTCGACACAAACTAAGTCATTTCGGGATTAACACATGGATCAATTATATTTTCAATAATTCACTTACATGTAGGGGACTTTAGCAGTGAGAGGGAACCGGAGGGAATCGAAACCACACCAGTTGACTCAGTGACAGACCTTATGATACAGCGCACACACGCTAACCATACGACCATTCCCCCCCACCTTCATATACACAACCTTAACAAATACCAGAATGATAATTGTAGCTTCCAGAGTTTTATCAAGGTTATGTTATAAAAAGACAACACCTGACATAATAAATAAGGTAGCATGCAGGTGTGGGGTGACATTAAAACATGGGCATATTAAAATTCATCATTGGAAATCGTATGTTGCTTCAAGGTATGCTACACCATAATCAAATATCAATGAGTGCAGAAAATACTGGCCTTATTTCTTTCATTCTCAATTAACCCTGTTCTAGTTATCAACAAATGTAAGTAAATAAAAAAAATCTGAATTACAAATCATATTTTCACATGTACCTAATATAATGTTAATTAATAAGGTCAAGTACTGTAATATAAATTAGGAAAAAAAAACCCAACTGCAAGGAAATTTGTTAAATAGACTTTGATAATGGGATTATATAAAGCTTAACCAAATCAAGCACTCCTTCACAGGTACAGACAAAAAATAGCAAAAAAAAACCCCAATAAAAACAGGAAATTTTTTGAAACAAAAAAAAAACAAACTGTAAACTATTTTTTAAAGATTTATTTATTTCAAAAGAATATACATGTATATTAATATCACAGTTTTATATCATAAAGGGATTTATAGTTTTATTAATAAATTACTAGTAACATATATAACAGAACTACATGTACATGGTGTCATGTAAAATAATCATATCTATTCTATATATCTGTACATCAACAAAAGAAAAACATAATAAAAACAAAATTATGAAAAAAGGTAACAAATGGATTGTAATAAATAACTTAACTAACCGGAACATTAATATGCAATTACAATAGGTACAGGATGCAAAGTGCTATAATTTGAATCTATAAACATTATTATTCATTGTTTTAGCAAGGACAAAACCAGTTTGTTTGTAAACACAATGTGCATATATATGTAAGATATAAGTTAATATACCCCCCAAAAAAATTATTATAAAATTTACATGTAATCTAGGTGCATTTTTTTTCAAAACTTATCGCATTTAAATATAAATTAATGTACCCCAAATTTTAACATTTACCAAACAAAATGATCAGCTAAATAAAAATGAAAATAAAATGTCTAAAATGATTATAGCATTTTATCCAATGATTATACTTGCAGATAATCATTTTGTTTAAATAATATTTTTAACAAAATCAAGCAATTTGATTTATTATCTTCTAAAAACTATGCAATATTATAATTATGTCATGGAGATTTGTCATGGACAGGGGCTAATCAGGATATACAGTAAATTCACCCACGCTGGCTATAAAACTGTATAAGACAAGCTTGGTTACATATAATAGTGAAAGTTGATGATTTACTGAAGCTGACAAGTATCACAAAGTCTAATTACTTTAATACATCATATCATCTAGCAGATCCATATGGTATCCCCATTGTGATAATGCCCTATCGGTATAGGAGCAAACAAAGTTTTTTGAAGTTTAATATAGTATAATATACACTTATGTCAAGGTAAATTACTCTAGTCTATTACTAGATGTCACTCTAAATTTCATTAATCTAGCAAACAATATGATTGTATATTGATATCAAAACAAACAAGTGAATTAACCTGACTGTGTACTTACACACACTTCAGATTAATCGACTATGTTTACCAAAAACAGGAGAAATATACTGATTTATTCTATCAGGTTGTTCATGTTGACACACAAATATTTACAAACAATAAAATATTTTCACAAGTCAAAAAGAAAATAGATTTAGAAAGAATATGACTTGAAAAATTGAAATTATAAAAACTTTGGTAATATGCAATTTAGCATAGATTTTCCATTAGTATTAATCAATGTTTGGTGACACTTGATGACATATATGTATATGGAAGTGGTGTTTGAAAGAATCCCAATCTTGCCAATGAAGGGATGCTTTTTCTTTGGCACTAATGTATTTAACCAATAATAAGATCTCAAATAAAACTTCAAAGAGAGCAGCTAACTTATCAAGAAGAAGTTATATCTTTACGTAGTGAAGACCAATAATAACAGCTAACTCGAGAAGAAGTTAGATCTTTATGTTGTGTAGAGTCTGTAGATCATCAATACTATTTATATCCGAACAAAATAAACATCTAATTTTAATTAGTTTGTGAAAAAAAAATTAAATGAGATATTTAGGTATAGTGTTACCTATCAAAATAAAAATTAACATTGCATGAATAAATTGGAGCTTTAAACGCAAGAATAACCAAATTTGAGAGATATTTTAACCAATGAAACTGGTTAATTCTCAGTGTAAATTTCAACCCTCAGACTATCTAAAGCTCTGTGATTATTTTTGGAAGGAATACAAACTTCCAGTTTACTTACAATTGGGGTTTGGTTGCAAGTCCTTAAATTCTACACTCATTCAAATGAACAATGAAATTTCTTTATGAGTTACCGTACATAAGTTTTGAGTTGAAACTTTTAGACCATAATGAAATGTCACTGCCAGACTCACATAGACAGATAAAAAACATGGTCTAAAAATGTTGGCCTCTCACATTATTACCAGTTTTAATGCAACTTATAAATGGATCAGATTTTAATTATGGTGTCTAGACTTTTGTAACGGTTCAGTTAAAAGGGGTATAACGATTTTTATTCTTATACAGGTAGATAAAATGACAATCGTCACAAATACCAATATCATATATAGGCTATTATGTCACATGTTTGATTTGCATTACTTACACCCACTAAAAACAGTGTACATGTGAAAACTGCTCCTGTAAGGTGAGCTTAAGTATCTGTGACAGTTTTATTAAGTTAAAATATTTTGCTTAGATTTACATGACAGTTTAAGCTATAAAGTCAAATGCTAATTTTAACTTTATTATCAAATATAAGTTTAAAGATACATTATGGGAGATATGATAACGAGTTGGCAGTTCTCACTGTAATAGTTAAAAACTAGATAATGTAAAGGCAATTTGCAGGAAATTCATTCCAATTGATCCACTCTGAACCGAGAACTAAGTGGTTGAAATTTCCGGCTAGCCTTGATCATCATTACTAAAGTCAGTAGGATAAACAGCATAGTCTCGATTATCCATTTAATCGTTAAATCGTGAAGGAAAGTTATGCAGTAAATCGACTCATAATCCACTAAAGATCACAAGCTAGTGATGCCATCTAGAGTTGATTATGGTCTGGATAGGTTAATTAATGTCTAATTAATAATTTAGATAACATTTCAGGCCTAAGAAAAGGCCTGCAATAGACAGATTTAGCTCTTGCATAATATATGTTTAAAGTAAAGGTTACCAGAAAGCTTCAAATTTTTTTTTAAAATAATGCAAGTAATTATGTCAACATATCCTTTCCATAAGTATAATCCTACATTCTCCGTGAGTAGTCGTAACTTTCGGTCAAAAAACAATCTGAGATCATTTTAGTCCTTCTGCTCATATGTTGACATAATTACTTGCATTATTTAAAAAATTTATAAAGCTTTACTGGTGACCTTTAAATCTTAATTTTAGATTTACCACTTAAGTGATAGTTTAAGTACTGTAAACTTTAACATTTGTAATAGCAGCGGTGTATCTAGTGAATGCAGATCATTAATAATTTATTATTCAAGTCTAAAAGTTAAGTTTAGCTTTATTATCTGTAAGAGTTTTTGTAAGTTTAAGTTCAGTTTCAATCTTTCTGTCATCCTTATCTTCATCTAACCACCTAAAAAAAGGAAATCAAACAATTAGTCTCATGAACACTGCCTATCATAAATTTTGTTCTTGAAAAAGAGCTAATAGTTGAAAAATAAAACTTATCAGAAATATCATTTATTTGGAAGTAGGTCCAGTAGAAATTTATTTCACCCACTCAATTAAGGTGATAAAACCTTCAGTGTTATGGACCGCGTTTGAGGAATAACTTATCATTTGAGATACAGAGTTCGCAAATTAGCTGTGTTCAAATCCAAACTCAAAACTCATTTGTTTGTGACTTATTATCAGGATTAACTATGATAATCAATGTGCTTAGGTATGCAATATGAATGGGGTAAGCACAATTATAAATGTACATTATCATTATTATAATCCACCAAATTCTGTTCATGTGACTTATCGATCAAGTAGGCTATAAATTAATAAGAATAACTAATAACAGTTATTGTAAAATATGAATTATGATCATATCAGACATTCAATATAGAATGTATGATAGCACTCCAAAAGTTCAAAAATAACAATGAGCTCACTTGTTATACTGGAAAACAAAGACTTCACTGGATGTTCTTGATTGTCTAACATTTACTTTATCCAATTTCCAACCAGCTCCTGCTCCAAATCCATCATGGCCTATAATGATCTTCTGGATCTTCCCAATGTCAACAGCTTCTATCTCAAAACTATCAGTCTAAAATATGAAAAAGTGGAATATAACTTTAAAATCACATTGTAATTTAAAGATGCATTATGTAAGAACTAAATCTGCCTATTGCAGGTCTTTTGTCCGGCTTCAAATTATTATTTAGACATTTATTAACATGACAAACTCATAATCAACTTTCTATACAACCGGAGGGTTTGGATATTAGTTGGATTAGACCATCTGTGCCATTAAATCGGTTAACGTTAGAATGGAAAATCAATCCCAGAAATGACAATCAAGATTATGCTATTCTTGTCAAAACTTAAACATTCATAACTTTGCTCAAAATAAAGTAATTTGACTTGAAATTTTCAATATATTCATTTTTCATTACCTAATTTTAAACTTTTTTTAATTAACGTTAGAATGGAAAATCAATCCCAGAAATGACAATCAAGATTATGCTATTCTTGTCAAAACTTAAACATTCATAACTTTGCTCAAAATAAAGTAATTTGACTTGAAATTTTCAATATATTCATTTTTCATTACCTAATTTTAAACTTTTTTTATTCATAATGCATCTTTAATATGATTTTATGTACCAATAATATTTAGTACCTACCGATCCCGATTCAAACTTGTTCTTGTCTTCCAAGCTATTTTTTAGAAATCGTATACCAGTATCGCCCAGACTACCGATGATATTTATATAGACATTGGAATCAGTACCAGAACCCCAATCATTACTTGTGATAGTTTCAACATAATATCTGTACACTGAAACAAATTCCTTAAAACATATAAAATATGCCAGTCTTTGCTAATATGATCCACCAAGACTTGTATTATAAACATATCGTCGCCATGTCAAAAGGGTGTCTCTAAGAATTTCTAAAGAATAAAGAAATAAAACCTTTTGCATTTCAAAATTTCCACAAATCAAGATACAACATTTGGACACATGATACCCAGAACAGTTCTAATTGGCGTAGAGATACATGGCTTAGAAAGAAATGTGCATATTGGGAAATTTTAAAATTGCAAAAAAGTGTATTTGACTAATTTCCCGAGATACACCCTTTTGACACTTCACCGATGATATGTGTGATGTACAGGCAAAATGGCATATATCCATTTTCATTATAGCCCCCAGTCAGTGCAGAAAAGTAGGAATTTAAATCACATTTTATATGATTTTAAAAATATCATTTAATTATGACTTGAAGAGCACTTACATGGTTTTGGTGACAGGGGCAATAACTCCATATAAAATCAATGCATGAATTCGTATTTATTTTATGTATAGCTGAACAATCCCATAATATTTGAAAAAATCTCCAAAACTGTGATCTACAAGAATTACCGATGGACAGAGAGATGGGTGTCAACAGTATACTACAACATATGTAGATGTATAAATATAGGTGTTAAGACTACTGTTGCCAAGACACCTGCCACTGTATTACACATACATTAGGATTCTGCTAAGGCACAGTTTGCTATATTTCAGGTGGGTTTTGGCCTACAGATATAAGGTCATACAAAAAAACAAAAACAATTCTGGCACTACATTTATCTCATTATGTTGTTTATAGGAATGTATGATTATCCAGTATCATTTATGATTGCCAATAACATTTTAACAGGGTTGCACACTTGATAACTGATGCAATTCTGGTTATAACTAGAAATATTTTATAGAGTTACTTCCCATTATCGGAAATTAAACAGGGACATTAAAGTTTAATACCTTCTGGTACTTTAGAATTTGGTATATCTGCTGGAACTTCTACAACAATATCACCATACTTATCATCATATGATAACCATCTATTGATAGGAAATATAATCTCTTCTTTACTACCCAAGTTCGACATAATAACCTGTATACACAGACAACATCATTCAATATAATACATGCACATTTTCTAAGACAATCATATTACCAGACACAATTCTAAGATAGCATGATGATTCTATTGTCTTTATTCAAGCAAACAATTGCAGAGGTGTGCAGGTCTGATGAATGTTAGGGGGGGCAGACCTGAATGCCCGAAAAATATAGCCTAACTTAGGTGGCAGACCTGAATTCCAAACAAGCAATCAATCGATGAGGCCACTGAGCCGCGGGGTAAGGGGGCCTTGCCCTCCCCGAGAAAATTTATAAAATTTAACTTCTGGAAATGTGTTTTTCTGCTATTCTAGCCCATAAGGTTAATTTAAGCAACTTCAAAGTTGTCCAGTGGTTTTGCCACCGAAATACCATTTTATGCCAACCTGAATACTGATCATCCAATCAGACCAATGCAGCTGCATTCACAAAGTAGAGTGGTTCCAGACAAAATGTTTTAATCAATAGTCAATTCAGTACAAATTTGTGATATTAGATTTCGGGCACTTTATTTGGCCAACTGGATGAAATACTAAGTTTTCTTCACTTTACCCGTCTGCCCGAACAGTCAGATTGCCTGACACTTATGGGAGCAGCTGATGACAATGAATCCATGGAATGTAAAAGTATTTCCTTTAGTCAATTCATTAGTTGTGATCCATAGAACTGTGTTTTATAAGAAGTCACGGTGGCTCAGCGAGTAAGGCACAGGCTAACTAACACGGAGGTCCTGGGTCTCGATCCTGGTGTTGGTTCGTGTTTGAATTTGCAATAAGAGTAAGCCATAGCGCTGCCATCTAGGGAAAATTACCCTCATAGCACACTGCATCCACATGGGGTATGCCCTTCTACACCTATCATGAATTTGAATTAAACAACTTATCCACAATCCATTATTGCGTGTTTTGATTTAATTTACAGTTTGATAACCTTCTATATGTTATGTCCATGCTCAGTACAGCTTCAGCACATGAGAATGGGTCAAGACATTAGTGAGACCTTTTTACTACAATAAAATTTACCTTGTCCACATGCCAGCCAGGTCCATGACCAGAATTATCATGTTCTAATCGAATCTTCCTGATTTTACCAATATCAGATGGCTCTAACCAGATCTGTACAAAAATACAAACAATATCTCAAACATATTTTAATCCCATCAAATTTTGAATGTTTAAAACCTCTTTGATTTGGGTTAAAATTAAAATGGCTATTGGATTTGAAAATTTTACATCTATAGATAAAGCCAATGTTGAGATTTTGTGATCCAGAATCAAAACAGTAAACCAAAAATAATAAACAACCAACTTCCATCTAATAGGATAGAGCATGTCTATCACTAATAGAAATAACACACAGAACAACTTAATTAAATACTTGATTTTGACATAAATCAAAAAGGTTTTGCACTCGTAAGTTCTCAATGTCGAACGGTAACAATTTATTTTTATTTTACCCCATTTAACTATATGCAGTTGTATCTCAGCATTTTCTTATTGAATGTGGTTTCAAATCTGAGATCCACTGATCCATGCAGTACTAAGGCAGTTTTCAGTTAAATGATACAAATTGATGAAATGTACAAATTAGATTTAATTACCCAGAAAATCTTACCTCAAATTCATCAGATTGTCCAAATTCAAAGAAGCCAATTCCTTTTTCGCCAAGCGGTAATGGACCAGAGTTACCATCGTTACCAAATACAGTTAACATAACATTAGAATCTGTACCTGCATCATCTACTTCTGATGTTTGTATTTCTATTTTCCAATCACCATTTGGTGCTGGAATTACAATTTAAAATGATACAAATTAAAGGATATGTACCTTTTTTTAAAAAAAAAAAAATTGATTGATTCACCAGAAATATTTGATGAAAATGCCTAATATAATTGATACATGGTAGTAGATGAAATGGAAAACTTTCCAACATTATTTAAGAATGGTAGACTACACTAGTACTGCTCACTCCATATAAAGAAATAAGACCATAAAGTCGATATTGATACATTTTTCATAAATGAAATAAAATGAAATGGGTTTTAACGTCCTACTGTTCTGCTCCTAAACTGGGCTAATGAAGACGGGCATACGCCATACAGTGTGCTATGAGGGAAATTTTGCCCAGGCAGCGGCACTACGGCCTACTCTTATATCGAATTCCAACTGCCAAGGGATTACCAGAACTGTGACAAGATTTTTTTCTGTCCATGTGGAACAATCTGTACTAAAAATCAAGCAACCCTATCATTATGTTTCTACTAGAGATACAAGAGTTACTAACTTTGCTTCTTTTCTGGTGATTTAGGTGCTGGGGTAGGTTTAGGAGTTGGTGCTGGTGCAGTTTTAACAGGTGATGCTACTGGAGCTGGTCTACCTTGTGCTGTAGATAATATTCTCTCTATCATTTGATCACCTTCTCCGACATCAAACCATCTAATAATAACAAATATTAACCAATTATAATAATACTAACAAATAATAACATGTTATTATAACATAAATATTATGATAATAACATTATCTCAAACATATTTTTTCAAATTCAAAAGACATAATGTTACAGCCCATGACATGAAATGAAAAATGATTACTTCCTCCACCCCCGCAGAAATTCGATATATTACCATATACCATATGTATTTTGAGGCCTGATATTCTCTTATTACTGTAACAGCCAAAATTTAATCAGTCCAAAACTATGCTCTCCCTTGCCAACTCAAAAACTGATCATGTTGATATTTAAGTCACCTCGGTCACAGTTAAAGTCAAAAAACAAAATATACATACTGGTTACATTCAAATATAAATTCTCTTCCACCTCTTTGTGGTTCTTTAACCAGTAATTTCTGTAAGTGGAAACCTCCACCTAAAAATATCAAAAAATTATTATGTCAAACATTTTAAAATCTACCATAAAAGTCTATTAACTGCATTATATACTATTCTGTGACAGGACATAAGACACGATTAATACAGGTGGGTTTGTGGATGGACAATCATGGATTAAGCTCCCTTGGCAATCAAATCCCCAATACTGAAATATTTCAAATTCCCTTAGTGTTTTTGTCTTTCATCATTCGAGTGCACAATACACCAAAAAAAATATCCATATAGAGTGAGGGTCTATCCACCCTGCCCGCCTCTCCCCTCCATAACTCCTGCAGGTGACTTCTTTTCAGCCCCCATCTTGCAACACTCAACAACAGACTTGATAGCCGACCACCTACATCCACCCATGTTACGAACTCTATAAAACATACCTTTCTTTTTGTTTTTATGTCCTAACTTGACTTGATAGATGTTCAACAAGCTGACTGCTTCAAGTTGATATAAAAATACCTACAAATATAAGAAAATCAGGAATTAAAGGTTTACTATAAGCTTATTTAAATGAAGATGGACAGCAAACGATTTGTGGTTAAGATAAACAAGGATATTAGCCAGAACTGTGTGTGAAGACCGGATTATTCCTTTATATATTCTAATTTATAAGCTTTGGTAAAAAACTGAAAATGTAAGACAATAGATCAAATGCTGAAAAAGGTAGAAGAATACTGAAAAATGTAGAAGAATGCACTAAGTTCAGAGTAGGACTATTCTAATTCAACTCAGGGAAAAACAATGGTTCACAAAGTTAAGATGTTGCTTTACCTGTTTTTGTTGAGAAACAACTTTTTTCAGAATTCTCTCCCCTGTTGAACCTTTCTCTCCAAATAATTGACACATCAACTGGTTTTTATTTGGTGGCTTTTTAGTATCACCATGTAGTTCAATTTGGTAATTTATGACTGAAATGTGACAACAAAAAATGATAAATAACTTTTTATCTAAGTTTCAACTAAAGTCTCAACCAATTAATCAAGTTTGAACATTCTATCTCAATTATATTAGAAGCAGAGTTATAGTGTCTCAAAAATTGTGACAGATAGACAAACAGACGGGTACAATTAGTAGTAGCTGGTTGTTTATCATCTCCTTCCACAGCAGTAATATCTCAGATTAGAATGACAGACGAACCCATATCAATAGTCCCCTCTTTTCATCGAAAGGTGTGGGACAATAAATGTCTAAAATGAAAATTTTTCAATATCATTACTGTTATAACTTTACCTGGAAGAGGGGCTATTGCTGGCCATTCTACAGGAAATTCTTTCCAGCCATCTAGCTTATCATCAACATCAATACCATCATTAAATATGTGATAGAATCTATCTTTACTATCAACATCTTGTACTATCATCTATAACAAAATACAGCAGATAGAATATTAACTTCATAAAGAGAATATCATTAATAAAATTAACTGGTGTATGAATTCATTCTAAAATATATTCACCCACAATACAGTTAATGGCTGATAAATTTGGGGTTTTTTCATTAAAAATGTTTGGCTGAGTAAAATGTGTGCAAGAATATTTAAATATCCAACATAATTCAATTAAACATACATTATGTAAGAATTAGATAAAGAACTGTCGGTTTTGCTATAATAGCTCAAAAATAGATAATGTAAAATGAAAATATTGATAATTTCATTCAAATTACTTCATTCTGAGCCTAGTTATCACTGGTATATTCAAGACTTAGCCTCGCTTTCCCATTTTTAAATTAAATTTTTAAATGGCGAACCATTCTAAACTAGTTAAAATCTCGAGTATTGGATGACATCGCGAGTTGATTAAGGTCTTGTTTCGTTAATAAATGTCTTATTAATAGTTTATATAACATTTCAGGCCTAAAGAAAGACCTGCAATAGGCAGATTTAGCTCTTGCATATTGTATGTTTAAATTATACAAACTAATTTTGAATGTTTTACTATAAACACAGGTTTTATTTATTTAAAAAGCAAGAAATCAATAAAGGAATTTTGAAAGTAAATTTATAAATATAAATATTATAGCTTTAAGAATTCGTGCCAATATAATTTGTTGGTAAGTGGTTTCCTACTACAGCCATGTGAGGTTTAATATCAACTTCATCACAAACATGACACTTTCCAAACATAAAGTTACCTTTTCTAAATTCCAGGTTTTTGGCTGGCTGTTGTCAAAATAACCAACTCTCATTTTATATAATTCTCCAACATCATCTTTAACATGTACCTGGAATAAAATGTAATAATTTTATATGTTTCAATTGCAAATGTAATGTCAAATTTATGCTCATTTGCTTTATTCAATTATTTATTAAATTTCAATAATCAACAATTTTGGAAAATGTTTATATATAATAAAATATTGTAGTTACCTGAAAACGTTTTGTTTGATTTGGCTCGAAATTGGCTGTAGATTGTGGATCTAACTGCAATGGTGAACTTTCACTTTTGTCACCACAGAAGACAACAACTATATCAGATATCTTAGTATATGATTGTCCACCTGCTGTTATGGTTTGTATCTCGTATCGACCACCTAGAAAATAAAAAATACTTTTATTCTTTTATATTTTATCTCAATAAATATCTCAAATTAGGTGATATAAATTAAGATAATCAATTCAGTTTTTCTTGCACATCAGCATATTTAATTTCAAAGCAAACATATGACATTACCTCCTGTCATGACTAGAGTAAATAAGACTATTTATAATAATCTTACGTGAAGTTTGTTGTTTAGTAGATTTATCTAATGGTGCTACTATATTACTAGGCTGTAATCTGGTTAGAGTTTGAGTATCTTCTTCTTCCCGAGTTCTACTATCTTTACTTAACCATCTAGAAAATTTACAAGACAAAACATAGAAAATATAAAGTAAAATTGCCAGTATTTTTTAAGTCAGGTGAGTACGGCACCTCACACAGACTATAAGTCAAGCCAGCTTACTATTCTGATAGTGTTAGTTAAGTAATGCTCGACTCCCAGAGACGTGTGAGATGAAATGTACACACTAGAGTATAATTAAATGAACCCCAGACAGTTGGAATTCACTGAAGAGAACACTAAAATGCTGACCCTGGAGCACAGAAAAAAATATTAGTCATACAATAACCGAAGTAATGTGTTGATAATTGTTGAGATGAAAAATTTAAGAACAAATAATTTAATCATGTAAAATAAAAATTATATAAAAATATACCTGTTAAATTCGAAGACATATTCTTCTGATGAGTATTGTTGTTTTTTAACAATAATTCTCTCTAGTAACCATGGTTCTCCTGGTCCTTTCCAAACTACAACTTTCTCAAGGTCACCAAGGTCAACACATTCAATCTGAAGTTTGTCAACCTAAGAACAAAAATTTTATTATTATTATTATTAAGATTTGTTTTTCATTATTATTTGATGGCCATTTTAAACATTCATCTTTTCTTATATACAATTTCTCTTTGTTTTCCAATATTTTGATTATTATATGAATGTTGTTTATTGATCATAATTTTACACTTTTAATTTTAATAAATGGCCTGTTTTAATTCATATATCAAGTGTTTGTCTATCATTAAGGCAAAATGAGCCCTTATAGCAAAAGTATATTTAATTACAGAGGATTTCAAATCATATTTACCTGTCCAGGTTTAATAAAAACTGGCTGTGATTTTTCATTCAACAATTTATGTCTTCCGCTGTTAGAGTTTTTACCATACAGTGTTACACAGATATGTGAATTTGTACCAGCCCCTTTCTTTTCAGACGTATGAACAGTAACTTGATATGGTAGAACTAAAAATAAATGCAATTCAAAATCAATCACCTTCAAAAGCAGCTTAATTTAAACAGTATTATTATTATATAATTGAAGAGTCTTTTTTTACAAAGTGATAAATGTCCTATGAACCTATCTTCAAATCTACTTTTTTTTAAGATTATGAATCTGAATAGGATGTTTTTTTCCAGCAAATAGTTGATGTGTCAAGGGAGATAACTTGGGGTTATGGAATCAGACTAGTAATCCCCTCTATTCGCTTTAAATATTAAAATAGAATGATTTATTCCTCCAATTAATATAATTTTAACAAAATGAACATCTTTTTACCTTTGTTAAAATTATCAACTGACTTAATGACAGGCATTTCTTTTTTCAAATCAGCACCGATCTCCCCAACCCAACGACTAAAGTCAAATCGTAGAACTTCTCCTGTTTCTTCATCTCTAAGTAAAACCTTAAAACATAAAATTGGTAGCTTTGTGAACTGTGAACTTTTTGAAAGTATTTCTGCCCTAATTTGTTTTATATTAATTAACCAGTACTATTAATCTTATTAGTTAATCTTCTATCAAAATAAGCCTGTCTATATAAGTGGAAATAATGTATATTGTATTACAAACCAATATAATTTTCTTAGGAGAAGGGTTAATCCCATTCATTTATGAATAAAATATTGTTTATATAAACAAAAATCTTTAAAATTCCTCAAACACAGACATCCCCCTTCCATAATTCTATATTTACTATACTGAGACACAATGAAAATTCACCACAGATTTGACTGGAATAGTGCAAGACATAATGTAAATGAAATCTGATTTTTAGCATGATTGTAGGATGGACATTTACTGACAAAATAAATTTCACAACAGCCCACAGAGGACATGACAGCTTTACAGTAAAACGTAGGCACAAGGGGTAAAAATAAAAAGTCAGTAAATTGTGTACATCTCTAGCAGCCACATATGCCATGGATTGTTGTCGCATGGAGGAGAATGGCGGCTTATGGGTTCCTTTCTACAGATTTTCATTGCATCTCAGTATTATATATATATATATATACCTCTTGAATGAACCATTCAGAAGGAGAATCATTGTCTCCCAGACTGACTTGTATTTTCTGTACTTCACCAACAGAATCAAGTTTTAAACCCTGAAATATTGAAACATGTGTAACAATTATTATAACCCATATTTTTTTTTCCATTTTACTTGTATAAGATAAATTTTACTAACATTTATTTCTGTATAGAAAATGCTATTTTTCAGTATAAATTTTCAGCTGCATGTACTTACATGGAATATATCCTTTTGTCCAGGTTGAAACAAATCTCGATTTTTATCACTAAGTTCCTTGGGTCCAAATACATTCTTATTACCATGTATAAGAATGGAGACTTGTTTATTTTTATTTGATGAAGTAACAGATAAGGATCTTTTATCTTCATCAGCCGTTATAACTGTACACATCCATATACCCTCTGTTGATAATAATAAAACATATCATACCAAAACCAATCAAGCGTGCAATGGGACCATAGTAAAAAAAAAAAAAAAAATTCACATAAATATTTAAAGAACTAGTAAGTGCACAGGACACAGAAAAATGCAGGGTAATTAAATATAAACTTTAATATCTTCTCAATAAAATTTGAATACTGCAGTGGAAATTTTGTGAAGTTTTAATGAAATTTTATTGAAGTCTTGATGAAATTTTAATAATATCTCTATAAAATATCTCTGAAATCTCAAAATAAAATTCCAATGAACTATGAACTATTTAAATTTTATGAAATCTCTTATGTGTGAAATCCCTTTGAAAATCTATATGAAATTTCAATGCACTCTCAATGAGATTCTAATGAAATCTCAAGACAGAATTCCAATGAAATTAGAATGAAATTTGAATCATTTCTGTCAGTGACATATTATTTAAATGTCATTATACTTTAATTAAATTTTAATGAAATATGACCTATTGGTAAATGCATTATTTATGTTCTTTTGCAACTTACTTGATTTAGTTTTTACAGGTTGGGGTATGGTGTCTTGAGGAAGAAGACTAGCAAGGGGAGAGAATTCTTTCATTAGGTTACGATCATCACAACCAGAATCAAACCATCTATAAAAAACATGTAAAATATAAAGCTCACACAATGGAAATCAAAATAATGTAAATTCTTTCTTTTGATAAACATACAATGCAAATATTGATAAGCAACTACATACCTATCACAAATGAAAATTGTCTCTGCAGCTCCTTTGGTTTTGGGAGAAACAATCACCTTTTCACAATACCATCCACAGCCACGCCCTATTTCTTTATGACCAATTATCATCCTTTTAACATTACCAATATCTAATGTACTGACTTCAAAAATATTAAGCTGTAACAGAATACAGATACATTGTAATCAACCTCTAATCTCAATCTTGGTCCTATATATAATCAGCAAGATACAGTCTTCAGATCACTTAAATGATATTGTTTTTCTTGTCAAAGTTTATGGAATCCAACCAAACCAGCAGAATGAAGCAACAGTTTTGTATTATTAAAACCTACCTGTCCTCTCTCGAATAGTTCTGCTTTTCCATTGGTGGCTTTGGTTAAGGGCATCTCTCCTGATTCTCCTAGATGACCAATGAGATTACAGAATATTCGAGCATCTGTTTCTGCCAGTGAAATATTTCCTGTTGTTACTTTGACTAGATAAGTGGTTTCTAAATAAGAAAAAAGAATATTCACTTGAAATCTAAATCCACATTATAGTATAACATGAATTTATTACCAATGGGTTCGGCTGAACAACTTATATACCAAACCAAAATTTCACACTAATTTGGGCCTAAAATCTTTTTTGACATTGCGTTCCATGGCATGTCAAGGGTAAGAGAATAACAACTCTATATGCAAGTATTTAAAATACTAATGAGAAATCTTACCTGGATATGGTGGAATGTCAGGTCGTATAGCTGGTAGATAAACTGTTCCTTCTGGACTTTCATCACTGGTCTTAATCCAATCATTATATTCAAAATTAAATTCTTCTTGGCTATCATCATCTTTCAATTTTAACTGAGAAAAAAAATATTGTCTCTTATCAACATTATTACAGTCACTAATATCTCAATTAACATTTATTAAAATAAAAATATATCATATTAGAGGCCTTATTCAAGAATGGAGCCTTTGCATCAACCAAGACCTAAATTTTGCACTATGATTTTAGAGCTTATCCAATGAAACATCTGATTTCATAAATTATTTTAGTTTAAATTTTCATGAATAAGACTTCAGGCTAGTGATGGGTGAACACTAACATTAATACACCTGATTGTCTCAACTAACATTTAATCTAGCTGAATGTCTCACCCACAGGAGTGCATCCAAAAGTTTCATCGAACATCAATGCATCCAGCTGTCTCACCCAACACCTATGCACTGAAATGTCTCATCCAATTCTGCCTAAATGAGAAATTTATTGTCCATGTCAAACCAAAAAATATATAGATAACTTACTCTGTTAAGAAAGAGGGCAGATCTCTTTGATGATGGATGTAGGGATACAGCAATCTTATATATACTTCCAATGTCTTTTAAAGTCATCTGCAAAAGTGTATTCGTATTTGAAAAATTCATTATTTAAAGTGCATTACACAGCTAATAAATGTATCCCAAGTTGTATGGTAGTTGTATCTATTAGTAAGTGCAGGAGGACTACACCACACAATTATACAAGATAAACCTGCAGAAACGACAGACAATATACACATACATTTCAAACAACAAACATATCTATCAAATCAAGTGAATGGACTACCTGACTGCATTAAAATCAGATTATTTAGCTCACTCTTTGGTACAGATATTTCTTAAATATTCACATTTCAAAAGTCCAAAAACAATTATTTACAGTATTTGTATTGCTTGCTGTACCTCATCAATTTACATAAATTATGGAAACATCCAAAACATTTCTCCTCACCTGTGTTTTAACAACTGAATTAGGCTTGAAGGCCCCAGACTTATTAATTTGTATTGGGCTGCTGTGGCTTGAAGATCCAAACACAGTTAGATAGACAGGATCATTTGTTCCAGCATCAGTCTGTGAACCAATGTAACTGGTAATAGACCAATTTCCTTTTGACGCTTTAAATTTCTTACAAGGTAAGGTATTTGTTAAATTATTAGGCAAGGCACTAGCAATTTTGATTTCTGGAAAACACAATAGGAAAAATATACATTAAAAATGTATAAATATACCAGAAAAGTAAGTCAAGGGCCTTTCTATGATACACACCGATATTGGGATAACTAGTAAGCACTCAAAGTTAGTTTCCCTATACCTAATAGTTTTACCCCAAAGTTGGGTCCCTAAAATATATCTAAAGTTATGTACTCTATAGCATCCAATGACTATAGAAGCATTGCCAGTTAATATTTTTTTTTTCTCAGTTGATAATCGAGTCAATAAGAGTCAATTTATCTACAAAACTTAACAAGCTCCACTCACAGTTAAATTAAATATCCTTATTTAAGCTCTGCTCAATCCTACTATATAGCTGTTGTTACATTTTACTTTGCTGCCAATACCAAAACTGACTGAGAGCAAGCTTAAAACATAGAAAACACAGTTCAAAACAGAAAAAATAATTCTTGCAACATTACTTTATGGAGAATATTAAAGTAAAAAAATCAATTTTACCTTTTGGGTAGAATTCTATTGCTACATCATCAGATTTATTCTTTACTTCAAACCACTGTTGACATTGAAACATAGATTCCAATATAGATGATGGTCCTTCTCGTATACAAACACTTTCTAGATACCAGTTGTTCTCTGAAACATAAAAAATTACCATCACCATGTACAGTATAATGTATATTAATGCAAATTAAAGGTCACCGGAAAAGCTTCATAAATTCTTTAAATAATGCAGGGAATTATGTCAACATATCTTTTCAATAAGTATAACACGATCTCGAATGTCAATGTTACTTGCCACAGGCAAATTTCAACAGGTAGATTTCCACCGTTCTCCGTGAGTAGTTGTAACTTTCCACCAATAAACAAGCTGTGACGTAGTTGTAACTTTCCACCAATAAACAAGCTGTGACGTAGTCGTAACTTTCCAACAATAAACAAGCTGTGACGTAATTTTAGTTAATTCTAATTGGGGGGTTGGATGGCTGAATGGTTAGCATGTGCGCGCTGTATTATAAGGTCTGTCATTGAGTCAACTGGCATGGTTTTGATTCCCTGGTTGTACATGACAAGGAGTAGGGTCGCCTGTCCAACCTTGTGGGTTTTCTCTGGGTCCTCCGGTTTCCTTCCACTGCTAAAGACCCCTACGCGCAAGCGAATTATTGTAATAAAATTGAACCACATGTTAGTCCCGAAATGACCTAATTTGTGTCGAGTGGAGTTAAACTCTATATTTCTATGGGCAGATGGACTAAAATATAAATGAGGGAAATTAAATTATGGATTTAATGGAAAACAAAATTGCAAACTCAGCATTGTAATTCCAAAATTCTACTTCATTAAACATACCTTTGTCATCTCCATCAAATACAACTCTTATTTTGTTAATTTTGCCCACATCTGCTGCCTCTATCATAAAATAATCAACATCTCCAGATTTCCATAAAATATTGTTTCCACTAATAGAATTAACCAATGGCCGAATACCAGTTTCACCCTTCTGACCAATAATATTGATGGATACAATAGAATCTGTAGCTTCTGCTTCTCTGTCTTTACCTGTCTGCATACAAACTATGTACTGCAAGACTACAATAAAACAAAATACCATGTGTAAGTACTGCACAGTGCATGTTCCTGAAGCAACGACTGCAAGTTTTACAAGATCTAGCCCTAGATTAGTCTGAAATTCCCAAACTTTTAGGTATGTTATCTCTGTCTACCACAGACACGCGATACAAACAAATGAAGGAATAGATTCGTTTACAGCCATTGAAAGCTTTTTTTTAATTGATAAACTCACGGAAAACCAAAGAAAAGCAGTCTTACATGTACTAGCATAATGGAAGAACAGAAAAGTAAATTAAAAAGGTTTGGACTAAGAAGTGAAGTAGGTCATAGCATGATCATAGCGGAAAAGCTGAAGGTTGACTGGAAAAGTTCCAGCAACATTGACGTTGAACGAACCTTATCGATTATATCAGCTGGACATTTCAGTTGGAAAGTGCGAGACTTGGTATTCGCGATGATAATTTCTATCAAGGAATCTGAGAGGTCAGGAACTGGGTCAATGACCAATCAGAATTAGTGACAAAAAAGGCAGAGTATTACGTGAAGGCATTGATAAATTAAAGCTAGATCAAGCCTTCTATTGAAGATGTGTACAATATTAATGATAAATTTTCGAAACATTACTTTGATAATCCTCATATAGACAGATCACTGCAAAAATATATCAGAAAATTATATCACTAAAATATGAAGGCGGAGTGGATTTGAAAGATCGATTCCAAACAAATTAAGAACCTAAGGTAATTCTAAATTACAAAAATGCTGCATGAAAAGATACCTGCTAATGGTGTCTGCCCAAATTTAACAAACGGTAGTTCTCTACAAATCTGTTTATCTCCTTGATCTTCAGCCAACCAACAGTCACCATAGAAAACTAATTCTTCTCCTGTATCTTCCCTGGTCAATTTTAGCTATAAATTAAGCATTATTTCTTATTTACAGAACAATCATTTCCTCATTATTCATTTTTGATCAAGATTTTAAGAGCTAATGACAAACTTAAATGTCCAGGATTGTATGTTGGCCAAGAACAATCGTACATATGTTTTTGCCAATGTTGAAGCATCTACCATACATATAACAAACCAGATATCGAACCATAGGAAATAAAAATCACCAGAAGTCAATCTCAAATTGAGCTAAGTAACATCATTTATATATTTTGTTTCTGATAGTGTTTAAGAATTAAATGTCAAACTTACCCAATCTAAATGCCAGGATGGTTCTGGACCTTCATTATTATGTTCTAATCTTATTTTTATTACATCTCCTATATCACCAACTGATATCTATAAATACAAGTTTAATCTCTTAACAGGGCAATTATTTAACATCTTAAAAAATATTATATTATGGAGAGCACTTTTCCAAAATGTGGTACACTACAGGCTCTAAAAGTGGACATACCAGAAACTACACCAAAAGGGTCAAAAGGATATACAAATAGTTTAGTTTATTCCAGACATAGGTACATGTATTTTTAATTTCTTGATGAAAGAAGCACAGTCTATAGTTCTGTACTTTTCCACATTGCCCACGCTAGATAAAATCTTGATGATTTTCAATTAAATGATATGTGCTAACCATAAAATCTGTTTCGTTTCCTCGATCAAAATCTGTTGAATGAACTCCACCATCACCTAGTGGTATAGTATCTGTATTATCTTTACTACCAAATACCGTCAAATAGACTCTAGCTTTAGTTCCAGCATCTTCTATATCACTGGTTTTAACAAGTACTTTCCATTTACCTTCTATAAATAAACATTGAGAACATTGTTATTGAGGCACAGATGGACGGAGCCGGGATAGAGAGAGGGGTACAACTGCCCTTTCTAATTTGGGCAATACTAGAATAGGAAATTAATTTGGGAAATGCTAGAATAGAAAATAAAATGAGAGAAAGCAAAAAGATTAACAAATTAACAATGATGACAAATTAATAGTCAACCAATGTTCTTGATAATCAATCTTTATAACCTTGTTTCAATTAATTATAGTTAACCCAATGCCTTTATTTCTCTGAGTTAACTGTCAATTGATATTTTTGCTGCTAAGAAAGGCAGAAGATAATATTTCTTTTCAGTTGCATGCAGTGGTTTTTATCCGTGTAAAACTTTGAGCACATGAACCTCTCTGCCATCATTAACCAAACAGGCCACAGATCATAATAATTGATCTAATAATGTAGATGTTCTTTAAGTGAGAGAGAGAGAGAGAAATGGGGTTTAACGTCCACTCGACACAAACTAGGTCATTTCGGGACTAACATATGGTTTAATTTTATTTCAATAATTCGCTTGTGCATAGGGGTCTTTAGCAGTGGGAGGAAACCGGAGGACCCGGAGAAAACCCACGAGGTTGGACAAGTGACCCTACTCTTGTCACGTACAACCGAGGATTCGAAACCACGCCAGTCGACTCAATGACAGACTTTACGATACAGCGCGCGCACGCTAAACATTCAGCAATCCAACCCCCTGTTCTTTAAACATGCATTATGCAAGAGCAAAATCTGCTTATTACAAGTCTTTCTTTAGGCCTAAAATGTTATCTAAATTATCATTTAGACATTAATTAACTTATCCAGACCATAATAAACTCTCGATGTCAAGGCTAGCCTTCGATGTTGGCTGGATTAGATTCCTATATGCCACTAACGGCTATTGATAATTAAATCAATAAAAGTGGATAATCAAGACTATGCTGTTTATATTAATGATTTTAGTAATCATGACCGAGACTATGCAAAAATTTCACCCGCTTCTTTCTCGGCTCATAGTGGATCAATTTGACTGAAATTTTCAGCAAATTACCTTTACACTATCTAGTTTTTAACTATTATAGCGAGAACTGCCATCTCTTTATCTTATCTCCCATAATGTATCTTTAAGTAAACTTACGTGATTGTGATTTGCTACGAGTAGAAGCTCTTTCTTTTGAATTATTCTGATCTGAAAATGAAACATATTCAAAAATTGAAAATATATATTAAAAGCTATTCAGTTTTTTTTTATTTTTGCATACTTATTTTGAAATTGATTGGCTGTGAAATTTACATCATAAATACCATAAAATTTGTTGTTTTTCTAAGCAAATTTAATTGTATATAATTTACAAAGTAAAAAACCCTCAAATTTATATAAAAAATATGAATAATCGCCTTCTGAATATAAAACTATGTCAATGTAGCCAATACAATTCATAGGGTAGAGTGTCTCATCATATTACAAAGTTAAAATGAACCTGAGGCATGTCAATCTTAATGATACTGATTTTCTACACTGCAACTTATTGAGACCGACTGGTGTTTGTACGGCACTATGTACTTGACTTTATAATAACTTATACATAGATCAGTGGACAATATCTTGATGACATTCAAACAGGACACATTCATAAAACTTGTCAGATGTGAAGTAAAGGGAATCATAGAACATAAAATGAATGAAAATGAAACATGAATAGAAAAGCATCAGATTTGAATCAGATTGGAGGCATGTAGAATGTATTTGATCAACTGACAACTCATCAATTTCTTACCTAGTAGTCTAAGTTCTCTCTCTGTTAATCCATCACCTTCACCTTCATCTAACCATTTACCACAAGGAAATATATACTGCATGTGTGATTTATCACCAGTTGTTTCTGTTACAGTTATCTTGTCTAAATACCAGCCTGCTCCATGACCTTTACCATCATGGCCGACCACAATCTTTTCTAAATCATCTAAATCTACAGCTTGTACGTCAAATGTTTCAATCTATATCACAAAAAATTTGCAACTAAACAGATTGGGACCAGAAAACAATTCTTGATAAATTGTATAATTTCAAATAAATGCCCTGTTATCAGTCTTTTTACTTTTTTTTAAAAAATAAATCCACTTTAAAATGTGTATACAATTTTACTGACTATTCTAATATAATGTAATTTTACCTGTCCTTTGCGGAATTTTAATGGTTTCTTTATTGGTTGGTAAAAGCCACGTTTTCCAGTATCTCCATGACGACCAAATATAGTGATAAAAACATTAGAATCAGTTTCACCAGCCCAATGATCTCCAGTATATAATGATAATCTATAGGTATGCACTGAAAATATGGTCACAAAAATACATTATCACAAGTTCTCAAGCTTTTTGTGAATATGGACTAGTCCAGAATTCCGGTTTGGATAATAGTGAAAAGCAATAGCATGAGGTGTCTGTGTACATTGTGTCCTGTCTGTAGGTATATCTTGTGTAATTGTTTATAATGTGGTGCATTGGTCACCCTGCAGTTACTAATAGTTATCTATTTATAGATAATTTGATAGACTGCATGTAATTATTTAAAATATCTCAATGTAAATTGTGCATTATGTCCAGCTTCGGTACATGTTTTAAGCCTAAAGCAAAGAATGAGTTTTGGATCTATTTCTCTGTCTGTGATCTGTTTCTCTGTCTGTGATCTGACAACAGTTGACAAAAGATCGACCACCCATGCACAGAAGATGTGCATGTTAAATGTGAGCATTGCCCTTGATCTATTGTTTTATGCACAGGATCAAAATCTTACAAAGAAGGTCATGCTAAAAAAAAGTTTGCACTCAAAAACAAAAGTTCCCTTTCTGTTTACTTACGTGGGTGAAGTGGTTTATTCTTTTTGTTTATGTGGTTGAAGAGTTTTATTCTGTTTATTTACCTGGGTGAAGAGGTTTATTGAGTATATTTACCTGGGTGAAGTGGCTTAATCTCAATATTTAATTGGGTGAAGTGATTTATTCTGTTTATTTACCTGGGGGTAGTGGTTTATTCTGTATATATATACCTGGGTGAAGTGGTTTATTCTGAATATTTACCTGGGTGAAGTGGTTTATTCTGTTTATATACAGGAAGTTCTTGTACCAGACTATTACCATCATCATTTCTTAACAACCAACAATTATATTCAAACACAGCTTCCTCTTTACTTGTTTTATCTAATAAACGGATCTGTAGAAAATATAGATACAACTAGGCTAAATAACAAAAAACAGTTGAACTAGAAATTTAGTGGTATACTGTAAAACAAGAAATTAGTTTGTTAGTTAAGGCAAGGATATATCACAGTGTCAGATTTAAAATGGGTAAGAATATTACAACCTGACAACAGTGGTTGTAGATTTAAAATGAAAATGTTTGTTACCTCCTCTAAATGCCAGCCCTCCCATGTTAATGTATCATCTCTTGTAACTTGTAGTTTATATATCTCACCAATATCACCCACATTTACCTACAACAACAATAAAACACATCTATATACAACAACAATAAAACCAGGGCTAGAAATTTATCATATCTTGCCAGAATCTAAGAGGATTCTCATATATGGAATCTGCGCGAATCCTCCGAATCTTAATTAATAATGTCTAAAAAACAAAATTGTGTTTATTGTGTTAATCTAAAACACCAAAATACAAGAACAATGATAATAATACAACAATGTCAATGTCCCAAAAATTCAATTGATAACTGCACAAACTATTGTAATAAAGGATATAGTTTATGTATATGTATGCACAAATGAAAGTGAAAAAAAACCCAAGTGGCCAACCTTGACAGAGACAGAATAGAAGTGGAATAACCCAGTTTAACCCCATTATATTGATGTAGAACTAGCAGAATCAAATCACTCGAAAGAATAAAATGGAACCCAAAATTATTTCTTTTCATGGTTGGCCTGCTAAAGCAGTTTCTTTTAAATATTATTTAAGAGGGATTAAAATAAATAATAAGGAAACAAATAAATTTTTATCGTAACTGAAATTCAATGCATAAATACAAATGTAAATGGAGTTGCACCGTTATAATACAATTGGTTTTGGTGCTCTACTTTTACAAGACGCTGTGTCGTGATTGGGGAATTTTCCACACAATTCATTACAAAAGCAAAAGACAATGGCCAGCCAGAAACTCATCACTATTATAAGTTAGAAATTAACAGTAAAACAAAAACACAACAAATATTTTATTTTTCATGTAGTATTCTATAAAATAAGTCAAACAAATTTGATTCAAAACACCCTGACTGACATTCAATAGTCGGACTCGACAATTCTCAGAGATTTTTTTTTTTTTAACAAACATTTTACGCAAATCCTTGTAGATTTGCAATGTCAGCTCTCGAAACAATCCTTGAGCAAATTACATGTTTTATCTTTTGCCTTTAATATGTGGAAAGACTCTTTTAACTCTGATAATCTGCTGATAATCCACCAATGACAGGAAAATGATCTGCCAATTATTCACAGATCACTGGGAATTTAGAATCTGTGTTTACTATTAGAGTCTTAATCTCTTTATCTGATATTCTTAACCTATTTTGTTCTTCCAATGGCTTTGATAATAGGGAAATAATTATAGCTTACCTCAAATTCATCGACATTTCCTGGTTCAAATAATTTCTCCTTTGATCCCGGTTCTGGTAATAATTCTATCATATGACTTTTACCTTCACTACCATAAGCCGTTATACTCACAGATCCTCCATTAGCCGGTTTAGAATCTTTCAATGTTTTTACCCATAGTTGGTAAATACGATCTGAAAAATTAAAGAAATATATATCTACCATTACAGGTTTATCACTACAAGTTAAGCATTTTAATACCAATTAGTGGGTGCTTTCATTACACATTATGTCTCACCATTCATTTTAAGGCCAGTCTCACCATGAATCAGGGTGATCATACCATAACAATACCTGTCTCACCATGAATCAGGGTGATCATACCATAACAATACTTGTCTCACCATGAATCAGGGTGATCATATCATGAACAACAACTGTCTCACCATGAATCAGGCTGATCATACCATGAACAAAACCTGTCTCACCATGAATCAGGCTGATCATACCGTGAACAACAACTGTCTCACCATGAATCAGGCTGATCATACCATGAACAAAACCTGTCTCACCATGAATCAGGCTGATCATACCGTGAACAACAACTGTCTCACCAGGAATCAGGCTGATCATACCATGAACAAAACCTGTCTCACCATGAATCAAGCTGATCGTACCGTGAACAACAACTGTCTCACCATGAATCAGGCTGATCATACCATGAACAAAACCTGTCTCACCATGAAACAGACTGTTCATACTATGCATAAAACCTGAATCACCATGAATCAGACTGTTCATATCACGAAATGGATTATTCATACCATGAATAAAACCTGACCTATCATGACACAGACTGTTCATACAATAAATCAGATCTGTTCATACAATAAATTAGACTTTTTGTACAGATGTTAATCATACCTGATGTAGATACTGGTTTGGGAGATGTTTTAACTGCTTTTTTAGCAGCTGGTTGAACTGGTGTTGATTTAACTTGTACTGGTTTATCTTTCTTTATTTTACTAGTTGCTGGAACTGGGGTTTTAGTCTTTAATGAATCAGGGTAGATAACTCTTTCTATTTTCTTGTCACCCTTTCCACTATCTAACCATCTGTAAAAAGTAGGAATCATACAAGATAAAAATTATGACCTCTATAGGGTCCACAAGCTAAAAACGCGATTTTTCGTACAATCAGGGGCCATAATTCAGGAAGTTACTTTCCGATATGCGCGAATATTGAAAGGAACCGAAATCTTTGGGTTATAAGCATACATTTCAAGTTTAAACCAAATCGGATAAAAATTGTGACCTCTACATTGTTCACAAGCTAAAAACGTGATTTTTCGTACAATCAGGGGCCATAATCCATGAAGTTACAGTTTGATACATGCCAATATCGACAGGAACCCAGATCTTAGGGTGATAAACCTATATTTAAAGTTTCGTTGAAATCGGATAAAAATTGTGACCTGTAGACTGTTCACAAACAATTGTGGACGGAGAGACCAATGGATAGTGGCGACGACAATATACGTCCACATGAAAATGTGGGCGTATAAAATTAAATGAAATGGCTGTTATCTGCATTGACAGGTAATTTACATTCTAAATACTTACTTATTACATATGAAATGAGATTCTTCACCATTAATATCAGTGATTATAATTTTCTCTAGAAACCATCCAGCACCTATAGCTTTACCAGTATGGCCAACAATAATTTTATCAAATTCACCCAATGGTACAGCTTCTATCTCAAATATATTTGTCTAGAAAAATAATATCTTAAATTCAATATTATATTTATCAGTGCCAAAAATGATCACATGAATTTCAAAAACTTGAAGAGTGTCTAAAGTTATAACTTCATACTTCTAAGACATCCCACAGGGTAGACATGTTTTGGGCAGGGTCATACAAATCACAGAGAGAGAGAGAGAAATGTCCACTCGACACAACTAGGTCTTTTCAGGACTAACATATGGTTTAATTTTATTTCAATAATTCGCTTGCGCATAGGGGTCTTTAGCAGTGGGAGGAAACCGGAGGACCCGGAGAAAACCCACGAGTTTGGACAGGCGACCCTACTCCTTGTCACGTCCAACCAGGGATTCGAAACCACGCCAGTTGACTCAATGACAGACATTATGATACAGTGCACATACAAATCAAGGACATGTGTCTAGTGGAAATTGAAAGGACAATTCTTACCATTGTAGTTTATCTTTTTTTTAAAACAATGAAATAATTGAGTACTGGAATTATATACCTTGCCTATCTGGAATGGTTTATCTTTATAATTTGGTGCATGTAAATATCTTTTACCACAGTCCGCTTTTTTACCATATATATTGATATAAACATCAGCTGATGTATCAGCTTTAGGTAGATTACCAGTTGTTACTTCTACAGTATAAATAGCATCTACAAAATGAAATATATTTATCAATTTTTGTCTTATTATTTTGTTATGAAATTTCACAAATAATTATCTATTTCATCTTAAGATAAGAGAAAAATATTTAAGAATAAAACAAGGGCATAATGTGTTTTTAATGAATTAAAGTAGCATATTCCCTCTATTCATGCTTGATATGGTTTTGTGATATGATTATATTCTGTTCCACTTTTCTATAATAGTAATTAATGTCGCTTTTAAGCAATTCCACTTACTAATGGGAGTAGCTTCCCCTTTCTTAACTACAGCTGCCTCACGCCATGTATCTCCATCATCATGGGATTTTGAAAGCCAACGTTTTATTTTAAACTGATATTCTTCCTTATTTGACAGATTTTCGAGCTTGACCTGAAAAAGTATATATGTAGTGAAAACACACTTTTGAGATTGTTTAGAGATTCAAATTTAACATAATTTGAATTAAATTGTATTTACCAACAGTTCAGCGATTCACTTTAGTATCTCAAATCCTGACAATATCTCTATTTCACATAAAATAAAACAATAATGTAAATATACCTCTTCCAAAAACCAGTCCCCATGTGTTCTTCCATCAAAACCAATTCTTATTTTCTGTAATTCTTTTAGTTTAGTACCTAAATTTACCTGAAATATTCCATTATAAACATTGAAGTTTAAAGTATTAAAAGTATTAGTATCAATTTTCAATCGTTGAACCGAGTTAGAATCTACAAGTTTTGTTAAAATATCCTTTAATATACTACTGATATTGAACAACTTCCTCCATAAATTGGATAATAATATATGCTTAATTCAGATATGTAATTAATCAAACAGGTTATATTAGTTTGTAACTAATATTAGGAAATAATATTTACTGAAAAGACCTATAGAAAAGTTCTAACAAAGTAAGAATTACCTTGATTTCATCTGTTTGTCCAGATTGGAATGGTCCACCTTTTTTACCAACACCTAATGGTATAGGACCTCTAACCTCACCACTACCATATACATATAGTTCTATCTTGTTATCTGTACCCATATCTTGTTGATTACCAGTAGTAACATAAACCTTCCAATCGCCATCTTAAATAATTAAAACAGCTTGTTTTATGTATCATTTAGCTTTTGCAATAGTAGCAGGCAAAATTATTTTGGCGTCAATTATTTCTCCAGACATTGGATTGGAATCATGTTTAATGTATTATTATAACATTTTACTAGGCCATGATTATGACGTGAGAAATGTAGGGTAAAATAATTAGCCTGGACAGAGGCATTTTTGTTCAGTATTCTTTGAATTGTAAAAGGATTTTCCTATGCGCACTTTCATTAGCAAAATATAACATAATCGCTTAGGCTAATGAGAACACCCTAAAAGTGGGTTTATATCTAAGATATTATTGGTTTCTAACCTTTTGGTTTTTCTTGTAATGGTTCCTTTGCAACAGTTCTTTCTGAAAAAAAATAGAAATATAGAAGACAGTTGATCGATAAAATAAGTTGAATCTATGATCTAATCAAGAATATTATTTTTGCTGTATTGAAAATAATTATAATATGTGATTATATAGGCCAACATTGTATTTAATAGAAAAGAAACAGAAAATTGAATCAAAGTGTGCCATATTGCCATTAAGTAGCAGTAAATATGAGAGATAATAAAGAGATGTAGAACATTGGTGATTGCATTACTACAAATACTTGTACAATGTACATATATAGCAGGATAAAAATTCACATAAATTTTTTTAAATGGTATATACACACATAATTCACAGCACACAACACACTATAGTATCTGTTATATACTATTATGTAGGTTATCTTGAAAATAATAACATAACATGAGGTATTATTAAATCACATAGGTTTATTGCAAACCAAAGTCCAGCAAAAAGACACACTTTGTGCTAGAATTTCAAAATTTCAACACTAATTTTAAAATCTTCATGTAAAACCAAGCTGATTTTAAACTGCTGTCTTTAATATTTTTGCATACTTCTCACAGAAGCATGGATGCAGAAATGTTTTGAGACTATCAAGATCCCTCATTGGTTATTGGTTATCAGATTTTGGTTATATTTTTGTATTTTTAACAGTTGTAGATAATAAAGGACACTTGGTATTTTAAAAAATTTTGAATAATACCTCACACAAAAATTATCGTCAGGAAAAGGCAAATACCGTCAAAGTCATTTTGAAGAAATTCTATGAAAGATACCAAGCATTGCCTACAGAAATTTAGATTAATTGAACAAATTACGATTTCCTTGTTATGTTTTTCAGCAGACAGTCAGTGGTGATTACCATATAACCAATTCATATCTGTTTTTCAAAATGACTTGGACAATTTTTGCTTAAGCTTGATGATGTATAAAGCACATCTACCAATAATAATTAAATCTTTGTTAGTAGTAAAACAAAATATACATATGCAACGTATTAATAAAGCTATTATTATCAACATCAGTTATGCAATTAGTAATCAACTTCTACATGTTATGCACTTAGCATTCACACCAAATTATTTGACTCTAAGTCTACAAACACACAAACATACCACTAGGCTAACTTCTACAGGAAACTCTTCATAGAGAATGTTCACATTGTGAATTGTTGTCTTGTTCAAATGTGAAGGAAATGGGGGTGGGTATGCATTAAGTCAGAAAGTTCTTTAATATTGAAAAAATGCAGTCAGTTTAATACCTTTAATATTGATATCTACTGACATTGGTTATAATTTAAAAATTACAATGCAAATCACACAAATCTAATGAAGTTATGATTTATATATAAAATGTAGTGTTATAGATATGTAATGGAATACACTTATGAAACCCACTGCATGATTTATGAACAATAAGACAAAATAAATTAAAAATATAGGGAAAGAGAAGGGATGGGGATAATATATAATGCTTTCCATGAAGTTTGATCATAATAATTATCGTTCATCTTTGGCTGACAAAGAGGTTTTGGAGTCTTAATCTATTGTAGGTGATGTCCCCTCGGCCTTTTCATCTCCCACATTTGTTTCTTTAGGTGTAGCAATTTCTTCTGAGTCATTAGCCTTTTCTATAGAATTTTCATTTTCAATTTGCTGTTGTAAATCTTTTGAGTCAGCTAATGGTATTTTAGAATCCAAAGATTCTTCTATGACAGGCGATGTATCTTGTGTACTTTGTTCTGTTTCTTCAGTTTGGTTGAAATCTGATTCAGCTGTATTGTTTGATATTGCTTGATCATTATCCTCAATTTCTGTCACTGGTTGCACATATTCATCATCATTATCCTCATTTTCTGTCACTGGTTGCACATATTCATCATCATTATCCGTATTTCTATCACTGTCAATCTTTTCTACCTGAGGAACTACCTCTGATGCATCTTCGGGTTCAGTTCTTTCTGTGACCTCATCTTGTTCTACTTCACCGTAATGATCTGATTTAACAGATTTTGAATCCTCAATTCGATCTTTTTCGTGATCAGGTTGATCAGGAACTGTGTCTGTTCGATCATCACTTACTTTACCCACATCTGATTTTTCTGGGTGTGTTGATTCTTCAGGATCCTCATTTATTGTAACTTCTTGAGATTCTCTTCCCTTAGTTTGAAAATCTTTGTTGGTGTCATTATTTTCTGTCAGCTCCTCTGGACTAGATTCTTCAACTAAATCTGGACTTTGTCCTAGTGGTGGCAATCTATCTTCTGATGATGTTCCTTCAGGTTTTTCTGAAACACTTGGATTGTTTTCTGAATCTGGTGCCTGCTCATCCTGCTGTTCTGATACTGAGTGAGTTTCATCATCTGCTGTTGATGTCTTATTATTTTCTTTTACAGCGTCTGAAGGTTTTGGTGTCTTATTATTTTCTTCCATAGCATCTAAAGGTTTTGGTGTCTTATTAGTTTCTTCTATAGGTTTTGGTGAATCAATGCTACCCTCCTTTTCAGGAATTTCTGTGTGAACTTCTTCCGTTTCATCATTTCCTTCTACTTCAGGTCCTGACGAATTGATGGAAGCTTCTTTATCTAGAATTTCGGTTTTCTCTTTGTTGGGAGAATCTTTATCTTCTGATCCCAGATTGTCTTGCAGCTGTGAAACCTGTGTATGGATCGTTTCTGATTTTTCTGGCACGGGTAGAACAATTTCTTCCTCCTCTTCCTCCTCTATGGAGTCTAATTCCTGGGATTCAAAGATACTGTCACTTTTTGATAGTGAGTTAGCACCATTTTCCGTTTCATCTTTAGCTTGAGAGACTTCCTCCTCTTTGCTACCACTGATAGGAGGTAACACAGCATACTTGGAGGGTATATCAGTGGGACTAGATGGACTTAATGAAATGGTTCTCTGAAAATCAGTTCCATTTCCATTATTACTATTTCTCCTTCTATTCATACTATTTTTGGAATTAACCTTAGTTGAAGTTGGTCTTGGACTTCTAGAACTTTCTGACTTATTAGGATTAGAAGGGGGTTGTGAAGGAACGCTTAGATTTGATTTTGTTTGGGATTTGTGAACAGACTCATCAGAGGTGGTGTTTACAGCAGTATCTACAAAAAGAGAAAAACGTCTAGAATTTGAGGTAAAAAGCAAAGAAATAAGTGCATCACAAAGAAAAAGCTATACTATATATTAACATATTTACATGCATAAAGAAATTAAAGTATATATTTTGAATAAAATCTACAACTACAAAGCGAGATTAACTTTAATTCTTTTTTAAAGAAAATATCATTTTAAAAATAGCACACAAACAATAAAGTAATATCAAATGCACTAATAAGAAACAGAATTAAATAAACTGAAAATTCTTTGGGGGATGACCACATTCTTAACATCCCACATCTTCTTCAGATTATCGACCCATGACCTATGATCTGAAGATGATCAGTCGTTGTATTGCCAAACATGCTCTTCATTTACGAAAGGTAATTATATGTAACATCATGATACCAATTCTAAATAACGAAAAGATGTCCGATCCTCTGGAGGCACCAAATTCAGAAAAATATACATGTAATCATAGCCTAATTTTAAAAAAAAACAGCAACAGGCAAAACCAATATGTGTTTCAATGTTTTCATTTATAGCCCTGGAAGTATGAATAAAACACTTCCTTGATTTGATCCATTGCAGAACAAGGGTTTAAGACTAGAGAATAGATGTACTGTAACAGAAGTATTTAGACCCTTCATAATCTTCATATTTGTATAATTGTGTGTACAAATTAGACAAAAAGATTACAACCAAAGCTTCCACTCTCTGTATTTTTGTCTTAAACTAATATATCACTACTGAAGATGCTTAATCATACTTTAAATTATGGCAATTGAAATGGCTTCTAGCTAAGAGACATAACTAGTTTTATGTTTTATCATATGAGTGTTATCAGAGAATATATTTAGTTTATTAGTTTCTTCAGATATTCTATAAAAAATTTACAATGCTTTAATTATTTGATTGATCTGAAGCCTATGTACTGAATATTAGAGGGCAATTATAAATATTTGAACAACCTAATATCTACCCATAAATATGAAATAAAGCTGTCTACTAAAATGTTAATGTTTACTAAAAATATTTTATTTCTAACATCCTGATCTTACCTCTTACTTTAATTTCAGAAGGTGGAACAGGAATTACCGCATCTAAAAATCATTTTTCAAAATTTGTCTGGTTATTGATCAAGAACAAAAGGCTAGGTATTATATTTTATTGTCGCAGATCAAAAAGTCATTATAGACACCCTTGCCTTATATTGTCATTTAAACCAAGATGGTCATGGTCACCGAGTCTGGAAATTGCAATTGGTATTTATTGTGAGATACATGATTACATCTGAGAAATTAACATCTTTGACATAGTCGGAGCTTCAAAGTCCAATTTAATTTTGTTTTCATTATTTCAATATGGAGTATATAAATGAAATGATGTATTTATGTGTAGGTAAAATGATTCTGTCAATTTTGGATTAGGCTACTGTTTCCTTTTATTTTAATAATATGGCTCTATCTGCTTTTGCAACTAAACATTCTGTCTACATTTCATACATAAAATGAAATATTTATTGTTACCATCTATATTTATATATTTGTGACTATCGTTGGTCTGTTTTAGGTGGATGGCTACACTAAGGCTGCCCCATGGCTGAAATTTGGGGTACATGGGCAGTTCAAGTCGGAAAATGACATAGTCCGGGGGGGGGGGGGGGGGCCTCATTGCACTATCTCTTTCAGTTTCGTAGTTATACTACTTCCGATTCTGGGCTCTACCTGTAAACTGCGTAAACAGCTAGTATTGACATAAACAAGGGCATGTATCAATTCAGGGCAAAGGTATGTTTCTAAGGGGAAGGTAAGAGTTGGGGTTTGCAATCATTTTTGATTTTGATTTCAAACAGTCAATTTATTCAGAAAGATTGGTACACCTATGGTCTTGGTAAAATACACATGGGTCTGCTTCAGATTCCACACCATGAATTGAAAATTCTAACCGCAAAGCCACTCCTTTTCCTAGTCGAAGATTTTAGTTCTGTACATGTCTTCATTATAGTACTTTGCTACAACTTTGCAAGAATTCAAGATCAGATATTTAAAGGGTATAAATCTGTTCTCTTATTTTTAAGATCTATAAGACCAATATCAACTATTGAAGTACACATCTTTGAACAGTTATTTTAAATTATGATGTCTGCATTTAATTCTTCCTATGTAGTTTTCCATGGCAATGATTGAAACTCAGAAATTGTCTTACATCAATTTTTCTTAAAATAATAATTTAAAATTCATAATTGAAAATACATTTTCTAAAAACAAAAATGAATAAATAAATCATGTAGTATTATATTAGATACATGGAAAACCACAGCAAACATGCACACATGTGTAAGTATAAAATGCAGGACCACTCTAATTTAAAATAGTGCTGATTAACAAACAAACAAACAAACACAAACCAATTGCTTTTTTTCCTAGATTTATTGTAAATAAAGTTTGTTTTATAAAAAAAGATAACAGAATAAAATAACTAACAACTACTAACTACTTGTATTTGTGTAGTACGAACAACAAGTTTATAACTAAAAAAAGTTCTTTAAAATTGGTCATAAAAAGTAACCACAGGTAGAAAATTATCACAGAAAAATTGCCACATACATGTATATATTTAATATCCATTTTCACAGAAGTTTAATCTACCTGTCATGTGATTCTAGCAAAAAATATAATATTATTATGTCTTATCTATAAAAGTATAAGATATGCCATGTCATGAAAGTCTTATTTATGAAAGACATCATAATATTTTCATGGACATTTATTTTGAACAATATAAAATATGTCATGGATATCTAATTCTATATAGAAAATATGGTTTTTTTTATCTAAAAATATATATTATGCACAATTTTACCTAGAAAAATATATAAAGGTTTATGTAGGGGAATTGAAGTGTAATCTATTGTAAAGGAATTGTATTTCTTTAGCTTTACATAAGTTTATATATCTTAAAATTATTATCCATTCTTGATATTGTCAGTGGAATGTAAATATATATTTTTATCATTAGTGAATAAATTATGCTGGAAGACATTAGTTTGTATTTGGCCTGTAAGGGACAATGTTCATTAATCTGTTCTTGGCAGTGAATATTAAACATTAAAAGTTTATCGATGTAAATGAATAATTGTTTTACAAGAACATACAGATATTACAAACGCATACAAAATTACAAAGAGCACTTACAGTTGAATGTGGTCCTACATTTTAAAAGCTTACACATGTATACATATACACCCCTCTAGAGGGCAAACATTTTTTTGTTAAACACATGCAAAGAAATAAAAGTAATTGCGTAATTTTTTAATATATCCCAAACTGTGCAGTAAAAACAATGTGCTTTTCTATTGTAGATATTAAACCTATCAACTTGAATTATAATTCAATAGCATTTATAAAGAAGAAAATTTATTTATCGCTCCAATTTAAAAAAAACAACCCTTATCAATACTTCCATGTGTGGAGCACTTTAAGGATAATGAAAACTGTTATTAGCATGAAGATCTATACTTGAGCAATAAATTTGTATAAATACTGAAAACATATAAATTACCCTAATCTACGTTGTCTAATATATATACTGGTGCATATAAATATATATTCATATACACTTTAACATAAGTAATTAAATAAAGAGACTTTAAGTAGCAATATAACATATTTGATAAAAGGGGATATATAATAACCAGGGAAAATACAGTATAATTAGCACTGGGGTATAAGCGTGCAGAGAATATTGTAGCAGTGAGGTCACACATTCACACATATATCTTCACCTACCGCTAACTGGTAACATTCTCTCTATTATTCTATCATCTTTACCCGAATCTAGCCATCTGCAAAATTAAATCACAATTTGTTTATAAATTAAAGATGCCTTGCCATATACAAACAGTTTGATTTGATGATATATTTAGACCAAACCCATATTTAAACTAATATATCTATCAAATCTCTCTTATAACATTTTTATAGCAAGGAAAAACTCCAAACCTTAAAAGCCTATTTTAAGCATCTTTGTTTGTCGGGAAATCCAGTCAATCTGAGGGACATTTCATTTTCAGTTTGTACTTGTCTATAATCTCTATCCATTTAGCATAAATATCAAAGTAAATTCTGTGATTATCCTCTGCCTACTTCTTTTTCTGCCTTTTAATCGCAGTCTGTTGTACGGTTAAGTCTCTCACTGTTGTCGCAATTGCTAGCGTTAAGTCAATTGAGTAGACAACAAGCGGACAAACTGGCAGTTTTTAACACCCTTACATTTTTGTCCTGCACACGCCCTGTGTGTGTTTTTCAGGGAATCAAGTATTTTTCCAGCAAGATTTGGGTTTCTACTTTCTATATAACAAAATTGCCATTCTACCCTGAAATAACTACCCTATAATAGCTTTCGTTGGAGGAATGTATCTTTAATAAATGCATATATACCAGAATTTACCAGTTTATTTCAACGACAATCAGGAACAAGGCAAATCTATATCTGTTTTAATCCACTAAAAGGCTGATTCTTTAAAATATTTTAGTTTAAGTTTTCACGAATAAGGCTCCTGTATACTTACTTATTACAGGGGAAGACATATTCAACTTTAGATGTTGAACTTTCTCTAACAACAATTTTATCTAAGAACCAGCCATCTCCAGCTCCTGTACCATCATGTCCGACCAGACATTTGGACAGACGTCCTAGATAAACACCTTCAACTTCAAACACGTCAACCTTGAAACACAAATAAATCATTATGAAACAAAAATTCTTTGAAAATTCAATGTATTATTTACAATTTTTACAATTAAATACCTAAATTATAGTATGTACAAAAAAAAGCTTATAAATAACGATTCCATACATTTCTTTGGATGCCTGACATGTTGCACATTCACTGAACAACACAGATATGTCATTTCGCATGTGATCGTATGAGTTTAAAGCCTAACAAAATGTGTCTTTATGTCTTATTTCCAAATATCAAAATTCTACTATGGTTGGTATTTTGTACTGTTTTTAAAATTTGATGTGCGACAAATGAAGACAGGCTGTGTCTTTAAGTCACTGAGCTAGAGAATTTTTCAAATTAACTTACTTGACCAGCTTGGAACTTTTTGCTATTTTTTGTCTGATGTAATAATCTTCTACCACAGTCACCATTTTCACCAAATAGATTTACATAGACATTAGCAGCTGTAGCAGCACCCTTTTCTTTACCAGTATATACCATAACACTATATGTTAATACTAGAAAAACATAAACATTATGTTAAAATTCAATACATAGTCATTTGGAGACTAACCTACTATTTTTTCCATGAGTTACATGTACAATAATAGAGAGTAGAATTTTGCCCAGACAGTGGTGTTTTGACCTTCTCTTCATTAATGACTACTTTCAAGGGTATATGGGCTGACCTCATTTTTTTGTCCAACCTAACAACTAGACACTCTTTCCTTGTCATTCCTGCAGGCATGACCCTGACAAGTGGGAACCCGGATTGAAAAATCCTAAGGTTCTTCTTCGCCCATGTCAGGATTGGCCATGGCTACTTGACTACCATAGCCCCTATAAGCCTTTTACTTTTTATCTAAAATGGTTGTAAAATTTATTACCCCAAAGTTCCCTTCAAAAAGGTTAAAATCACCACAAATGTTTCCACATAAATATCATGTCCTCAAAGCAAATAGAGTCTTGATAAGCTAGTCAAACAATAATCTGGGCAATCAAGACTCAGCAAATAGTAATAACAAAAGAATAAATGGGGACCAAGATAAAAGTCGGGGCAGACTGTTTACACTTACAGTTTAAAAGCTAGCTTGGAATACAAATCATTCAGCAATCTTGTAATGGGGAAAATATCCTGATTTTGTTTTCTGTACTTACCAGGTAATTTGTCATCCTCATCTTCAGCAACAGGAAGTTCTCGTACTATAGACCCATCATCATGTATAGGAGACAACCATCGATTGAAAGTTAATTTTATAATTTCTTTAGATTTTAAGTCCTCCATCTTGACTTCTCGTACTTTCCACAAGGCATCATTGTTTTTATTTTTGGGTTCGACTTCCAAACGAACTTTGAAAAGTTTGCCAGCTTTTGACAAGTTAGCCTAGGATTAACAAAACAATAAATCATAAAAAACTAAATCTGAATATAACATAGATCCTATTGAGTTTTCTTTTTATAGTTCAAATTTTGTTTTATTAGGATCAGGAAGAATCTTTAAATCAATTGTGTTCTCTTGTATCTAACTATGAAATGGTCTGTTTAGTCAAGCTTTAGGCGAGAGGTGCACTGAATTCTGAGAGACATGTACAGAGCAACAGAGGACAAAATAAAACAAAAGATAAATAAAAATAGTTTAGGTCATTGAGTCAAAGTTCACTTTTGTACTTACAGTAAATTCATCAACACTCCCACTTTGGAATATGGGACCATTCTTTGCTGGTGCTGCTAGGGTTATTGGTCCTGTATTACCCTTATCACCATAGGCAACCAGACTAACATCACCATTTTTTAAAGTTTCAGCTGAAGATACTGTAATCTTCCACATACCATCTGAATTAACAATAAAAGTATTTTAAATGTTGTAATTTTCCATTAATTACTTCTTTTGTTACTTCATTTTCTTGTGCAACAAAGCACAGTTATAATGCCATTACTGTGTGGTGACCTCTAAATCAAACACTATAAGGGGAGCCACGGTGGCTAGGTGGTTAAGACGTTGGCTCGCTAGCCTGGAGGTCGGGTGTTCGATCCCTGCATTGGCCGAGAAAGTTCATCTGGATTTTTAGACGTGGTTTCCCCTTGTCAGTGGTGCAGAACGAAGGGCCTGACAAGGACAGCTGTCTAGTCCTTCAGATGAGACGAAAAACTGAGGTCCCATGTATACATTGGAATGCACGTAAAAGATCCCTTGGCAGTTGGAATTCGATATAAGAGTAGGCGATAGTGCGGCTGCCCGGGCAAAATTTCCCTCATAGCACACTGTATGGCGTATGCCTGTCTTCATTAGCCCAGTTTAGGAGTAGGACGTTAGACCCCATTTCATTTCATTTCTTTTCAAACACTATAAAAATCATGCTGCAAAATATCCACAGGTCATGTTTGACTTTCATATGACAAGATTATCAGATTTTTGATATGAACTTTGCAAATATATTTGCCAATGTAAATAAATCCTTTTAGATTAGCATAAAAATATATCTACCAATTTTCTGGTACTACAGCAACACATTTCTGGCAATAATCAATAATGGAAACACTTGGGTTCAGACAATTCTCACAGATAGCTTTCAGGAAATCATAAGTGCTTTCTTGTGAAAACTTGTGAAATTTTAGGCTAGATAATTTTGCAGTATTTCTAAATTACAGGACATTTTAATATTGAGCCCTAGTGTAGCTAGAACTGAGATTATTAGTAGCAACTCACCCTCTAATCTCGAAGATCTGGGTGTTTTGGGTGTTCTGGGTGATCTGTGAGTTTGAGCTTGGCTATGATCGTCATAATTATCATAGTCATAATCCAGATTTCTTCTCTTGGGTATTCCAACTGAAATAAAGAATAATATAAATATTAACATGTTTTGTTTAGGTAATATATGACCTTAACTACAGTGTATCTACATAGAGGTTTTTGTATGCACAATTTAATATACGATTAAACTAGAACTTATAAGGTATTTTTGAAATCACTATCAAAATCTGCAAATTACTTTTGTCATTTCCATGTATAATAGCTTTTGTTTACAGGTCTAGCATACTACAATGATCAAAACAATATCATCAGAGCTTGGACTGACAGAACAATTTAATCAAGTGTTTGAAGGAGAGGGGTGGTGGCATGATCACCCCTTGTTTCCGATAATGTAATAATTTTAGTGTTTTGTCAAACGGTGAATGTTTCCACTGCCTGACTTCTGTTCTAATTGTAGTATTATACTCAAAGTTAAGTAGCTGACAATGTATAAAATTCTAGCCAAAATACAATTCAGACAAAGAATACATTTATAACTCACATTCTATAACTTCTGGATATAAGCAGACATTCTTTCCTCCAGTATCAACTGTTGGTTTTAATTCTCCATCTGGTGTTAATCCTATAAATAATCCACGTTGTGTGGCTGATTCTAACGTAATATAACCTTTATCTGGATATTTTGCAACAATAAAATGTGAGTCTTCATCTTTCCCTCCCTAAAAAAAATTAATAGAATATAATAACTAATGAATAACAGACAAAATGAAAGAGAGAGAAGCAGGGTTTCATGTCCACTCAACAATAAAAAAAATCATTTCAAGACTTAACTCTAAGCAGATCATCTCCGGACAAATTAATCACGACAGAGATGGAAATAGGATTTCATGGCCACTCAACACTAACCAGGTCAGTGCTCACTCTGGATTTCATTTTTTTTCCGCCAATTTTCCATTTAATTTATCAACCATATATTTTTTCCGAAAATTATCGCAACGGTTAAAAGAGAATTGCCATACAGAAAAAAGCTATCACCCAAAATTTTGCCAGATTGGATATCTTATCGCCAAAATTATATTTTTATCGCAATTGGTGGAAATGAGTGTTGAACCAGGTCCCTGAAAGACATGACACTAATCTTAACATCAGAAATATATTCTTAAAGGTATTTGTAGAAAAATTAAAAGTTCTGCTTGTTAACCAAAATAGATGATAGTGGCAATAAAGCATTCTATTACAAGTAGTCTTCACTTACAAAATACTGTTAAAATAAATTTTTGAACTTACTTGACAGTCAATTCTTTTATCTTGCATGCGAATAAATCGACCAGGATTGATTAAACTTTCAAACATTCTAACACCATTTTCAGCTACTTTATGAACTTTAAAATGAGCGGTACGATTGATCTTTCCTGTACCATACATTCCTTCTTCTGAATCTTGAGCCAGTGTCTGTGTTTTAGACGTACGTAACATGATGACGCCTCTATTACGGAACATTCCCTGAAAACAAATTACAAGTCATGAGAAATTTGGGATCTTAACATAGATTAATATGACTATTGATGGCAATTAATTGCCCTCCCGATTAACTTCAGAATTCAAATTGTGGCTCTATATGGCTAGTGATGTGCATCATGCATGAGGAAGGGTCTAATGCATCTAGAATATCCGATACCACTTCACATGTGTTTTAGAAGTATCTAAATTCATAATGGTGAGTAATCTACAATATATTGTAAAAGTAATTCTTTAATACGACTAAGCAGTTTGGAAGGCAAGGGAGTAGCCCTTCACCCTATTGTATTTAAACAAAATTAAATTTATATCCATACCAAAAAAATTATTTTCTTGGGAATATTTGAGGAGTTTTACCCAGATTTCTTACCTTACAATAAACATAAAAGATCCTCGAACTGTCGGTATCTACACCACCTCTAGGGTCAGCTGGTCGGCCATTATCTAGTAACGTTAGAAATTGTAGAGGATATTTGACAGATTCTAATAAGACTGTTAAATCATGTTGTACATGAATACGGAAATCACAGTAGGCTCCCCCTTTACCCTAAAAATATACAAATATAAAACAATTAATAAGTTTCTTGTAAATGGTGATAAAAACAAACTTCTAAAGAAGAACTTGAATACATTTACTACCATAAGCAATAACATGTAGTATTCCAGGAGTTTGGATACAGCAGTTAATATTCCCCACCATGTTTACAAACCATACTTATAACTTCAAGTTTACAACTGAAAACATTTAATGCACAAATGCTACTTCACCCCATTGAGCCACCTTATAAATGTACTACTTACATGGCCAACAGTTCTACCATTATCAATAGCTAGATGATAATTTTTATTCAACAAACTACCAAAAGATCTGACCATACTCTTCTTAGCAGTAACATTAAATACAACTAAAATAAAATATATAATATCAGTTATTAAGCTGTACATGAAATATCTAACTTTGGAGTGATGTGAAAAGTGAAAAGTAACTGAAAACAAGTGAACTCATGTAATTACATTTCAGATGTCCCATGCTAAAAACTAGTTAAGTCCTAATTTGCCAGTTGTAGATATCATTTCTGTTACAAATCATATATAATTTACTATGTGAATAATTGATATAAATATCATCTTTTCTGTCTCAAAATTTTGAAATTAAATTTTCTTGGAAAAGGTCATGGAATTTAAGATGAGTTAGAAATGAAACTATTTCAAGGCCTTTAATAGATTAACTGGTTATCTTGAATTAAATTCAATAAATTAAACATAAAACAGCAAATTGTGGGGGGTTTTTTGAAGAAGAAGAGGATTAAAATAGATAATTACCCCATTCTTCTTTTAGGTCACCCATAGCATCCACACTACCATCTCCTTTAATACGTAAAGCTTTACCAGTTAATTCTGATATCAGCTTGATCTGATTCTTTGAGTCAAATTTCCATTTTTCACTTTCCCACTAAAATAGATAAATAACTGCAGTAAAATACCATTCACAATAATCCAATGATCAAATATTTACAATAATACATACAATAGGTATGCTAACTTCTGATGTCTGACCTGCAGACTTGGGTAATGATATGAATATCATCAAGCTAATTTGAAATTACATTTTTCTATAATTTCAGGACATGCAATCATCTCTCTATGTGACCAAGATGTGAACTGTTTTAAACTGTAAAATTTGTATATTTAGCATATTAGAAGTTATGACACCTACATTTCGTTTCTCTAAAATATCTCCCATGTATTCTTCTTGAGCCTGAATTTCACGAACAATTTTACCATCATCCTCTCCTTCATCTAACCATCTGTTATTAAGAAAATTAAGTTTAATCCTTTTGTAATATGAAATAAACTAGAAATTCATGTGTTTCTATACATTCATGTAATTTTTTGTTTCGAAAAATTAGTTGTAGTTGAAAACCATTGGGTTAAATTTTTGTAAAAATTTTCTTTGAAGATATTTTCTAACACTTACTTTCCACAGTAAAAATTGAAATATTCATTTTTAATGGGATCTTTAACGACAATTCTCTCTAAGTTCCAACCATTACCTGGCAAATAAAAATAAAGATGTATCTACAGTAACATTCTATTTAAAGAGGAATGAATTAGCAGGGGACATTAAAACTTTGGAAGATGTATACAGGTTTGTAAAAATAGGCATGACTTCACAATACAATTACATTGGTGGTGTTCTAATTAGATTGCAAGCAAAATTTGGAACAGGCATGCAGAGTCAAAGCCCAGATCTACATGTTTTTCAGATTTCTCAAAAGTTTGACAGTTGCTCAGATGCAAGACTTTGCTTTAAGTTGGCTCATTATGCACAGTCAAATAATAGTAAAAAAATATATCTATATAATTTACAAAAAACAACCCACATTAATTAAATTTTGTACATTAAAGTTACCCAAAATATACTCTTTCATTTGAGTGAAATAACTGAAATTATGGATGTTTTTTCTACTATTTTATTGGCATCAGAAATTAAAAAGTAACTGTTTTTTATATTGGCATAAAAGATTACCTTGTCCAGTTCCATCATGGCCTACTATAATTCTCTTCAATCTACCCAGTGATACTGCCTCTATTTGAAAAACATCACTCTGTAAAAATTAAGATTTCTATTTAAAATACATCACTCTGTAAAATTCAGGATTTCTATATGAAATCCTCACTTTGTAAAAACCAAGATTTGTAAAAATCAAAATTTCAATATGAAATATATCACTCAAGATTTTAAACTAGCTTGATATTAAAATGTTCTTAGATGGAAAAGATCTAATCTTAATTTCATCTTCATTATTGGGCACACAAATCTAAAATGACGCAATTTTTAGAAAAAATATCATCAATATTACCTGTCCTTGTTGAAAACTATTTGCCTTAGCAGGTTTTAACTGACGCACACCTGTGTCTCCTCGATCACCATATATAGTCAGATAGACATTGGCATGGGTACCAGAATTCCACAAATCTCCAGTAGTTACTGTAGCTTCGTAAGTCACAACTGAAAACACAATAATATAGGTAATAATTTAATACAAGCAATGCGTATACACATTTTCTTTTTAAAATTTTCAAATACTGCTGGTACACTGATAATCTGTAAGTATAAAACATTTAATTTTGTAACTCTGAAGCCTTATTGATGAAAAATAGTAAAACTAGCGTGTTACAAAAGTCAGATGCAATTCTAAAGATAGTGATTTTAAAGCTTAATTAAAGCTTTAGAGATCTTCACCATTTGTTAAAATGGAAATTTTTTGATTCACCATGAGATACATATACAGTAAAATCAATTAGATTATAAGAAATTTTGGGGAAATATAAAGTTGTTGATTTGACAATATTTGATGCATTAATTGGTTTGGTAGATTAAGCCAACATTTAGCTTTACAGTCGAAAATGGAACCAAATTTACTAGACAAAGAAATTCTGCTCAATCTGCTGAAATGGATCCTAATTGAATAGAAACATTTCCACAATTACTAGCAACTAAAGTCAGATATAAGATTAAACTAATTTCAAACTTTGATTTGATCAGAGTCTAGGAGATTTAACTCCTTTAACATTTTATGTTCGATTCATTTTGTAATTATGGCCACCTTTAATAGTGTAACCATTGTTACAAGGCTAAATTCGGGAATCTTTGAAAAATGAACCAGCAAAGATGACATTAATTACCTGGTAATGTTGGTTCACCCTTGCGTTTAACAGGTATTTCTCTACATGTCTCCTGATCACCACGTTCACTATCCATCCATTCTTGACAAACAAATACCAACTCTTCTCCTGTATCAACATCTGATAGTCGGACCTAGAAATATATTTATTTTGCTATTATCGATTTCAATAACATACAATCTATCAAAGGATTTAATATAATTCATCTAATTAAAATATCATGATGGGCTGAATGTCTTCTTACAATTTAATTACAGAGATACATAGGGCCTCATTTTTTCACCAGGATCAAATACAGGACCTTTGGGTTAGTTAGTCAGCGCCTTACTCAATGGGCCACCATGGTTCCCCGGTCTCTGAATGGAAGGTTAAGAACATCACTGCATGTTCTGCGTCCTAATACAAAGGAAATGTAATGATAGATGATGGATGTGAATTACATCATTGTACAAGAATGTTCAAGGATTCTGATGACTCAGACTTCCGAGATCTGTTAAAAACCTTCTTAAAATCTGCCTGTCGTCTTCATTCGTTCAGTTTATGTCATATTTCATTTCTTTTCTTAAAATCGGTTTGGCCTAAAGTATACATCAGGTGCAGTATACATCTGTCAGGTTATTTGTTCAAAAACAGTCAACAAGTTTTCTTATAGATCAAAACTATATAAATATGTGAAAAATGAAATGAAATGAAATGGGGTTTAAGGTCCTACTGTTCTGCTCCTAACCTGGGCTAATGAAGACGGGCATACGCCATACAGTGTGCTATGAGGGAAATTTTGCCCGGGCAGCAGCCTACTCTTATATCAAATTCCAACTGCCAAGGGATCTTTTATGTGCACGCCAATGTGTACACGGGACCTCAGTTTTTTGTATAAATATATGAGTATACTAATGAACACTTACCTCCTCACAATACCATGCTGGATGACTTCCTGTTTCATCATGTCCAATACGAATCTTATAGATCTCACCAATACCAGGAGCAAATATCTAAAAACAGACAATACAAGATAGAAAAAATCTCCAAATAACTAATGAATACATTTCTCTACTTCATTATTATGTTGGCTGGTAAGCAGTGTAATTTTTATTTTGTGAGCATTCACTCATCCTTTGTGATACCTGCAGGCAGTCTGGGCTGTCATTTCTGATATATTGTCAGTCAAGCAATTTCTTTTTTATATTTTGTGCTTTACATTTTACAGCTGGAGTTGTTTCAATGGCATTAAATGATAATCCAAGTAGGAATCAGATTTTTAAAAATATAGCCTGTTTACAAGGTTTAATTGACAGAGTCAATAATTATGCTTAATATGAATTCCAGTAGGGTTTCTCCTTGCGGGTAATGTAAAGCCAGCAAGTTTGGAAAAAATCTAAAATACTTTGTAAAGTATTTACAAATTTTATGAATGAACATATAAAAGAATCAGATTATTACAGAAAAGGGTTATTAATTATACTGCATATAAAGGGGCGACGACAATATACTTCCATATGAAAATGTGGGCGTATAAAAATGTGAGCCTTTAAATTAAGTTCTCTGATAAGTTATCAACCGATGGGATTCCACCAGGATTACTAGTCCCACTCTCATTGATTCTATAGATTGACAACCATGTTAACACATGCTATACAGTATTTAAGTTACTCCTTCGTGTAAACCTTTAATAAAACCTGTACTAACGATCTCTCATTTAACGTTGCTATCATTTTCTTACTATACTATATTTATTGATTTGACAATATATGTATATGTTTGATAAAGAAATATTTTTCCCCTAAATGTCAATGAAGGCTTTCTTTGTCAAATAATATCAGTTCTTTCTAAAGATTGAAGTAATCCACAATCTATTGTATCGTTCGTAGACCTTTATCTGTAACCAAGTAAACATACAATACAATACTGTACTATACATAACAACATGGTCTGTGCACTATTTTTTGTTGTTGTTGAAATTTAAAGTGGAAGTCTCATTTTTTACAGGGATTCAAAATAAAAGTTCTTTTAATTATGAAATAGACTAATTAACATATCTGGAAGTCACAAATATTGAGCCGTTTGGAAACGATGGCAATAACAGTTTAACTCTTGCAGAGGATTGGCTTTTGTTTTTCCATTAAGTGCTCTAATTAACGTGAATATTTCATATCTTCGTAATTGCTCAATGATAATTAAAGCACAGTGATAACATGTCAAATTCTATTATTTGCCAGAAAATGACATAACAGCATGGGAAGATGTCACTATACACATGTTTGAGTCAAGACAAGTTGTTCCCGTCACAGAAGTGACTGTTAGTCAGCAAGCATGTCTCTAACTCCACCTGCATTTTGTTTTTCTGAAAACATTTTACAGAATTTTGGGTAGTTGCTTGAGACTAGAATAAATGTTCTAAGGGTCTTGTATTGCCTGGATATTTTAATTAAAGCGGCCTCAAATTACTTCACTCTGAGCCTAGATATCGGCTATACAATTATAGCCTAGCCTTGTTTGTCATTACTACCGTTGTTACGATAATAAACAAAGTCTCGATTATCCTATTTAATGGCAACCACATTGACCACAAAACACGTCTAAATCTACTTATATTGCAGCCATCTGATAGCATTGAGAGTTAATTATGGTCTTGTAAGTTAATTATATAACAATTTATATAACATTTCAGGCCTAAAGAAATACCGGCAATAGGCAGGTTTAGCTCTTGCATACTGCCTGATTAATGTTAATTTTCACTTTCACTAATCGGCCTACTCTTTCTGGAACATCTAATTCCACTTCGTATACCTAACAACTTCTGTTGTTACAATGTTATCCCTACTCCCAAATTTCCAACATATTTTGGTTGGTGAATATCAGAGAAGTGTGCTGCCTTGTAGTGGGCTCTAATTTAGCCCGGCATGATTAATGGATAGAGGGGTATTTATTTTAATTGGGGGGTTGGATGGCTGAATGGTTAGCGTGTGCACGCTGTATCATAAAGTCTGTGATTGAGTCAACTGGCATGGTTTCGAATCCCCAGTTGTACGTGACAAGGAGTAGGGTCGCCTGTCCAACCTCGTGGGTTTTCTCCAGGTCCTCCGGTTTCCTCCTACTGCTAAAGACCCCTATGCGCAAGCGAATTATTGAAATAAAATTAAACCATATGTTAGTCCCAAAATGACCTAGATTGTGTCGAGTGGACGTTAAACTCCATTTCTCCCTCTCTCTTTATTTTAATTATTGCTGATTTATAATGCTAATTTTGATTAATGTTTTTATTCCAATTTTTGTATCAGTAATTTATTCATTAATAAATGACAATTTACACCATATCAAGATATTTAAGCTGATTATTGGATTGAAGCACATAAATTTTATTTCTGCATTAAACTACCCTTAAGAATTCAACAAGAACTTTGCACCTGTTATAAAGTTGAAGTTGGTGAGGCAGAAAACTTTCCTACAGATAATCAATAACATAATGCATTCTTTTAATGCTGAATTTGTTGTCTTAATAACATGATAATAACTCTTCTATGTTATGAGTAAAATCAATGGAAGTACTCATCTTGTGCATCTGTTTTATATATGATGAAAAAAATATTTATAGTATATTATTAGTTTATATCAATAAAGGTCCACCGAAGCGCCATGAACGGCTCATAAGTTTGGGTTAATAATAATAATAATAAATGTCCAACTTCACAAAAACATGTGCTCATAGATATCTACAAAAATATAGTCTTTAGTTCTCAGTTATAATTTGTTTGAAGTAAATGATTTTCTAAGTTTCTTGAATGTTGTTAAGTAATAGCCGCATTGACTTTAGTTAACAGACAGCGATTTACATCTTCTAGAAAGGCTACTCCAAACAAACTGTCCATTTATATATAGCATATATATATGGCAAAGTTTTATTCAACAATAGGCTTGTGCACAGGTCTTTAGCAGTGGTAGGAACCCAAAGAAAAATCCACGAGGTGAGGCAGCAACCTTTCTCCTTTTTTACAAGAATGGGATCAAAACTACCATACAATTCTTGGACACCCAATCCCCCACTAATTGCAAGCAAAAGAAATATAGGTACTAAAAGTTTACTTCAGAAATTATTCAAAGGGTCTATAATAATCTTCAAGTAAAATATGAATATATTGAAAAAAGTTCTTTTATTATTTGTTGGATTTCTGCAGATCTATAAATGAATTTTTCGCACAGACCGCAGGACTATCATTGATTGAAAGATTCTGTGATCCTCGTTCTATCCTGCAGTTGATGCTTTAATCAGTGATGAGAAGATGGACCAATTGGATTTGAAAGAATAGCTCTGTTGTGGACTTTTAATATCACCTGACAAAATGATATAAGAAAACTAAACTACACTTTTGTCCTAAATAATCAATGAGTTTGTTACTATATTCTAAATAGATACCATCTTTAGAACAAATAAAATATAAAAAAAAACATGAAATAGCTCTTCCTAATCAATACGTTTATAAAACAATGTCACCTCATCACCATAAATATTTTGAACGTTTCCAGGCAATTTGGAATGGAAGTGCAAATAAGTCTTTTATTTTTATTGTACACATGCGATGCTGTCATTAATAGAAAAAAAGCCCCCCAGACGGAAACCAAATATTAATGATAATATAACTCTTAGAAAAATGTCATTCTAATCTGTTTAGAATAAAACTGAACATAACATGTTATCAATGTGGAATAAATTATCATCTTAATCAAACTAGCACTTATCAACTTATAATAAGGGTTAAATTGGGTGTTGACTTGATCATGATTTAAAATATACAAATGACGTTATAAAGATATTGAACCAAAAAGTTAGCAAGATAATTAAAGTTGCATTATGTAAGTGCTATATCTGCCTATTACAGAGCATTTTTTTTCTGCTTTCAAATGTTATATAAATTATGATTTAGACATTTAGTCACAGGACAAGCCCATAATCAACTTATTATTCCATAGGATGGCTTGAAATTGAGTGCATTCTAAATTTTTCTCAAATACATGTTATCAGTCACAGAGATTTTCGATAATAAAGGCCCGACAACAAGGTTATACACAGCTTTATATTCTTATATATTAAAAGTCTTATTGGGATTAAAAGTAATATAAATTTAAAACAAATTTAAATGCATCCACTGTCTAAAATCCGATAAAAGTAGCCATTCATAACTTTCCTCAGATTATACTAATTTTACAGAAATTTCATTTTTCATTATCTATTTTTCTAACTTTTACAGCAAGAACGACCACATAATCCCTCTTTAATATTGCAATTTATATACTAGATTTTGGTTCAGTATGAAAAAAATCCATATAACTTCTACTGCCTAGCCTATAGGTAACATCATACAAATACCATACACTATTTAAAATCATATCAATTATTTTGTTCCAATAATTCACACTGACAAAAACAACATTATCAAACCAAATACAATGCTAAAGACCAATTTTGACATTAACCAGATTATTTCAGGACTAACATAGGGTATATTTTTATTTTACTATTTACTAATTAACCTGCAGGCAGGGGTGTTTTAGAGGTGAGAGGAAACAGGAGCACCCAGAGAAAACCCATGAGATTAGGCAGTCAACCCAACTTCTGATCACATACAAGACTGGGATCAATCTCATCAATTACACAGATAACACTAACAACAGGCTGTTTGATCTATTGATCTACCACACACCTGCTAGACCACTCGGCCAACCCACAGAAACCAATTAAGAGAGAGAGAGAGAAATGGGGTTTAACGTCTACTCGACACAAACTAGGTCATTTCGCGACTAACATATGGTTTAATTTTATTTCAATAATTCGCTTGCATGTAGGGGTCTTTAGCAGTGGGAGGAAACCGGGGGACCCGGAGAAAACCCACGAGGTTGGACAGGCGACCCTACTCCTTGTCACGTACAACCGGCCTCAATGACGACAGGCTTTATGATACAGCGTGCACATGCTAACCATTCGGCCATCCAACCCCCCAAACCAATTAAGAGAATGGCTCAATCCAGTGCATTTTACCACAGAAGGCCAACATGTATACATATTAGGACATGCATTAACGTAGAAGGTTCATCTAATTCTATTTTGTTTTGATATTGTATAAACATAGCTAAATATAAGACAGAAATAGCAGAATATTTTCCTTTATACATGTATATGAAATAACACGAAGAGAAGTAAAATGATGAATTTAATTTCAGTATCATCTCCCTTTAAATATCCATTAAATTTATATTCATATTAAATTCAAAATATTAAATAAGAGTTAATTAGTCCTAATGTTTAACCCAACAAGAAGTAAAAGGGAGAATTTAATTTTGATATTCTAGCTCCCTTTAAATTTATATCCATTAAATCATTGAAATTTTATTCATAATGCATAGAAAATATTAAATAAGAGTTAATTAGTCCTATGACTGTATATAAAGAATGATTTCAATTGGAGATATAAATACACCTGGTAGTTAGGTAATTGTCTGTAAGATGATTTATATAAAAGCTAATATAACAGTATATATATCTCATTATGTCACACATGCATATTGCTGTGTGTACCTAGTTACACCTAACAACATGACAACATTTTTCACAAATTCTATTGATGTAGCTCTTAAGAAAATAATTTCACAACCAAACTCTTAATTATAAATACAACCTGTAAAAGGTCTAATTTATATGTACATGTTTTTCATTTTATCATGCACACCACACCCTATTCATTAAATAAACAAGCGGTTGCCATGCAAGATAGGTCTACATTTTGCAAAGAGATGGACAAAAAACAAGCTAAAAAAAAGTGATTTTTCGTACAATCAGGGACGATAATTCAGGAAGCTATGATCCGATATCCACAAATATTGACAGAAACCAAGATCTTTGGGTTCTAAACATGCGTTTTAAGTTTCATCAAAATAGGATGAAAATTGTGACCTCTTCGGTGGCCACAAGTTAAAAAAGTGATTTTTCGTACAATCAAGGGCCATAATCCATAAAGTTACAGTCCGATACATGCCAATATCGAAAGGAACCTAGATCTTTGGAATATTACCTATGTTTCAAGGTTCATCAAAATCGGATGTAGAGTGTCCAGAAACAAATTGTGGATGGACGGACAGGGGAACGACAATATACGTCTCCATGAAAATGTAGGTGTATGAAAATGAATGTAATTCCATTCAGATGTATTTGCAGTGTAGTCCTTTATATAAAACCAATTAGGTTTTATGTAAAAGTGTAGTAGGCTATAACAGAATGAATGAATGATACATGTTTTAACATGCTACTATTCTGCTCCAACAGCAGTACCAGGTTTAGATGAAGAGAGGCCCAAGGCTATTCAACTTATGAATTCTACATCAGCACCCTCACGACTAGGCTGATGTCAGATGTTTATGACTACAGTGTGTGTAGTACCCGTTGCTACATGTAGGTACTGCGTCAGCCAAGTCACGTGACACAAACGAAATGAAATGAAATGAAATGGGGTTTAACGTCCTACTGTTCTGCTCCTAACCTGGGCTAATGAAGACGGGCATACGCAATACAGTGTGCTATGAGGGAAATTTTGCCAGGGCAGCGGCACTAAGGCCTACCCTTATATCGAATTCTAACTGCCAAGGGATCTTTTACGTGCACGCCAATGTGTACACGGGACCTCGGTTTTCCGTCCCATCCGAACGACTAGACAGCTTTCCTTGTCAGCCCCTCCGTCCTGCATCACTGACAAGGGAGAACCACGCCGGAAAATCTGGATGAACTTTCTCGGCCAATGCAGGGATCGAACACCCGACCTCCAGGCTAGCGAGCTAGCGTCTTACCCACTTAGCCACGTGATCCCCACGTGACACAAACATGAACTCTTTTAATATATATATTTTTATAGCAGGGGTACTCCCTTACAAATACATTGTTTTGAGAAGGATTTGAAGCAAAATTTTGATAGATTAATTAGTTTGAATATGTTTTTAGTCCAAATATATCATCAAATAACCCAGTTTGTACGTGGGAATGTATCTTTAACCCTTGAGAGTAAAACTAAAACACAGACATGGCCTCGTCACACCCTTAATATACCTATCAGCAGCAAATGACTGTAAAAAAATTTTACTAAGAAGTCTATTCCAAGCTTTAACAATCAAAACGTGAATGAAAAAACGGTCTATCAATAGCTCTTTCTTCTCAGATTTCTTAAATTTGGACATGAACAAGAGGATATCTCTGAGATATGCGAAATTTTCAATGGGGGGTCTTCCTCGTGAATTTGAAAGAAATTCATAAACAAAATTTGATGAGAACATACATCAACATTAAATGTAGGCATTTTTTTACATCCTGGATTCTTGATATAGAAATGAGAAATAAAATTAGCCTAATGATTTCCATAAATGTGAGACTTTATGACTTACCTCAAAATCATTGGAGTTACCACTTTCAAAGTAATTGCCATCAGGATCTCCAAGATTGAGTGGACCAGAATTGCCTTTTTGACCATATATTGTAAGAATGACTTGAGCCGAGGTACCGGCTGATGGTTCATCTCCTGTAACAACACTAACTCTCCATTTTCCTCCTGAAATAAAACATGTTTTCAATTAAACTTTACATCAATACAAAATACACATTTTGGAAAATACTTTGAAAAATATCTGTAACTGAAGAAGTCAAATCACTGCCACAAAAAGTATTTATAAATTGTGTGGTGAAAATTTTCATAACTTGATACAATTCTGAATATAATTTGAACAAAAACAAGGATAGAGGAAACTGTATTTCTAAATAAGCATGGTAAGATATGTAAAGATGTTCTGTGTGCATTTAGTGCAGGGCTCCTAATTAACAGAATAAATAACGGTCAATTTACACACAATAAAATTAGGAATTTCAACGACTTTGATTAAAATAAGTTTAATTTGTCTACCAACATTTAAAAACTAATTTATAAATATGCTAAAAATTGCCATCTGAGATAAATAAACTATGCAAAAACATGGCCAACTGGCACAATTTTTAAGTCAGTCTTAATTTAGAGGGTTTGTGTGGGTTTTATCGCCAATAGGTTCTATTACCGAGCATGTAAGAAATAATTTTAGTTTCAAGGATGGATGCATACTCTTTGCAGTGTTTTGTTTGATTATATCTAATACCACTTAACACTGCTGTAAAGGAAGCAAATTTCTGTTCCAAATTATGACTGGTCAATAGTCCGATTAACAACCAATAGCTAACTGTGTAGTGCATAACAATATCATTACTCTTTAAACAGAGCTCCAAATTGACTCACGATTTTATTATGCTCAATTAACCAGTGCATAGCAGAATATTGCAGAAAAACTAATTGTGTGACAAACAAGCCTATCAAAACGGATACAATGTAAACAATACTGTTTGGAGACGAACAATACTTTCACCATTTTTAATACCGTAAATCATTGTCCAAAGTATTAGGGAAGACCCCAGATTAAACGAAGGGCTGTCATGTTGCTGTACTTCGGATAGATTTGAATGAACGGGAAGAATAGACACACTCCCTCAAAAGCTCAAGTATCAGAAGCCAATCCAGCAATAGTCAGAGAGGGATTTCTCAGGCCATTGCGTCAGGTATATGGGATGGATGTGGCACATCCGAATTCTCTTTTTAGAGAATTAGTATTTAATTAGTATTTTAATCACTTCTAATTCCACTCACTTGATTTTATCAATCTGTCTCTTCTGGTGCGACGTTTATTACTGGTATTTATATCTCGTGCACTACGTAAAGAACCTCCACGTGTTGATGGTGGCATGGGTGTATACATAAAACCAACCATAGCTTTAAACTGTTCATGACCAGCAACTACCAGAACATCAGGACCATTAAAAAGTTGAGCTAAACTTGTAATCTGAAAAAAGAGAGACAAGTTTGAAAATGTTTCCTGGTTTATTTCTCATGATGAAGTACTGACTTGTTCGATGTAAATTAATGCTTTTGGTTGGCCATTCCTAAAATGTACATGTCCAGCAGGACTCTAATTTCAGCCGTAAATGTACTTTCTTATCCCCCCCCCCAAAAAAAACTGTCAATAAAATTGACTGACTTATAGAAATTATAACAGTTAGTATCTTAACACCTATTTGTCAAAACAATTAAATTTGTAATATTTACTGTCCAAACTACTCCAAACAGTACCAAACATTTAAAATTTTGTTTCCTGAAATTCACCTACTAACGTCTGAGGTGAGAGCTCTGATGTACACTAAAGCAGAATAAAATCATTCCTACTTACCCGTCTGCCATCAATCGTGTAAAGTTTCCTGACGGCAAATTTAAACATATCACTCATATCTTCCATAACTTGATCAAATGTTTGGGCTGTTTTACGATTCAATAGCATTAAATGTCTGAAAGAAGGGTCTCCATTACGCATCACAGTAATTTTCTTTGGTCTTTTCCCACTGTAAATAATTCCACCACTTCGCGCCAAACGTCTCCTTTTAGCCCTTGAGAATTCATCATATTCATGTTCTTGTAGTAGCACATTTAATTGCCGCTGTCCACTAGCAGGCTTCGCTAAGTGCCACGTATCTGGAGGACAAACTCTGGCTACATCTACTCCACGGGCAAAATGACCATGTGTGGAACAAATATAACGGCCTTCATGCATAAGACTGTCTGTGTTGTAAATATGAGATCGACCTCGAGGGGTATAAACACTACGTACACCAAACGGTAAAGATGGTATCAAACGTGTAAGTTCAGACAGTAAATTATCAAACTTTCTGTATCTTTTAGGATGAATCGCAACCTTGGCAGCAGCTTGTTTATAATCATTATCTTTGTAAAAGTAGCAAGTTTTGGCTTGAATGGGATCATGTAATGTTTTACGATAGTTAAAGTAATAGCCATCTCCACTTGATCCAGGGTTATATTCGTCAGCCATTTTGATTTCCTTTACTTAAATCTGGTTTTCTTATTCTATCCAACACCCTGTGAGCACATTCTGGAAAGATTCAAAGAAAATACTAATTTACCGGGACTAGGCTGACTTTCAGAGTCAACAAATAAAGCTTATCACATAATAATAATAATCACCGTTTTTTTTTCTTTTTTTCTAGATTTAGTCCATTACTTAATCAAATCCACAAAATGACATGAGTGGAATTGTCCATATATAATGAAGGCGGATCACATGACCTGATCAGGATGACCAAGTTGAGAAGCAGACAGTATAAAGTTTGAGACTAGGTCTACAGTTTATGTTAGCAACCAAGTGCAATTAGCAACCCTACAAAATCAACCAATGGGAAAATATCCCCAAACATTTGATGGCTCGAACATATGACAAAATGAAGTACTAATAACAGAAGTCAGACTGTAGATACTCAACACTGGTACCAAAATTATTTGATGTCTTTTTTGAAAATTATTCTAAACCTATTATCCCTGGTTAAAGTTAATTGGTAATAAATTATTCATGAGAGTTATACTTGCACGGAAATTGATTCTTTTTAAATGGTCGACTGTATGATAAAGATAGCTCAATATTGTAGCTTATTTAATATAAACAAGATCATTCAATTCAATCATTTTAACACAAACCGTTTTCAATATATTGACTTTGAGTGAGTGTATTATCCAATTCAATTTATAATTCATATTATTATACCTTTGGGGATTATTCTAGACACAAGTATGTACTTTTACATACACATTAACTTTCATTCATCTACCCATGGACCCTTTGTCTCAAATTTTACAAAGAAAATTTTAATGAAAATTTTAAGAGATCTTTTCTATATTTTGGGTGAGAATAGACTGTTTTTTTTATATATTTATTTCTAACACTACCACACATCAGTTTAAGCCCATGACTTAATGACATGTATGGTTCATGTGCAGACCGTGTAAAGATTATTATATTTGTTGTCATAGAGACAATTTATATACATTCCCCATCCTATTCTCTATTTTCATGCCTTCCAGGGATTGCAGTGATAAGAGTGAGATCCGCTGCAGACAAGATTGATAATAAATACCAATAAAAGACAAACGATTAGTCAAATGTTTATGTCAATGATTTTTTTTTTTTACAAATAAATCTTATTGAACTACTTCGGTATCTTAATTATTCAAAAGTTTTGGGAAAAAACAGTAATAAATAAATTGACTTTTACTATAAATATTTCTTGAAATATCATCACCAAAGATTTTTATCAACAATAAATGCCTTTTAAGTTTTATTAACAACCACACATTTATAAATTCGATTTTTGTCTTACAGAAAAATATATTCTTATACTATTATAATTTACATAAATATCAGAGTTGTCACTTAAGGCTAGCACTCCAATCATTGGTGATACTTTAACCTTTTTGTCAGGTAAGAGATAAATTAAAAAAAACACTTAATAGATCAATAAATGGTTTCAGAAACTAATGTTGATGATAATAATAAAGTAGTAACTATGTACCTTTAAAACAAAAATCACAATCCCACCCTTATATACAACTAACTCACACACATCAATACGATACATATATATTGGTATACCTGATCAATCAAATCACTTCACTTTGATCTAATGAATGGTACATTTGTTAGTTTATTAGTTCTACTCCTTTCTGTAGCATGTAGCACTGGTTATTCATACAAATTATTAGGTATTATATAGTAGATAATTGAATATAACACTGAGTTTTATTATAACAAATACTTTTTACAAAATATCTGGTTAATAATATACAAATGTACATCTACTCTAATATATTTTCAAATTAATTGAAACCAACCAACCATATGATTAGACAGGGTGGGGAAGTCTTTGCACAGTATCCTTGTTTTATTGTTCCTTTTTAAAATTAAATTTCTGGAATATCATGCTATAGATTTTGTCCTTATCAAGAATGACAATAACGCTCGAAATGCGATGAAAACTGGAAAGGATCAGAATCGTTATATTTTACTAATATGTATGGCTTTAATCAGATTGACCACACATGCTTCAAAGTACCTAAATATAACACTTTTTGACTAAAATCATATTGAGTACACAATTAACAATTTTTGGAACTTTATGTTAAGACTTAGACATAAAACAAGATATAATTGCCATCCGATATTAGTAAGGTTTAGTACACATTAACAATTATTGGAACTTAGTTTAGACATCTTCCTGTAAGGAAACAATCAGTATGGTAGAACACTAGTTTAACATTTTGATATGAGAAAATTCTTCGGCTATTATAAAATCTGATTTAAAAAATAAAATAAAAATTGTGAAAACTTGATTATGAACTGATAGGTAAAAGAGTAACAATAGACGCCATCAACAAATGTCACAAATAATGCTTCTTTATTTAATAAATTTGATTGCATAGACTTATAAAACACCCTCTTTTAGGGCAGTACATAAATACAGTTTAGTGTATAAAAATAAAAAAAACTTCAGAAAAAATAGAAGAGTTTCGGTTAGAGCAAGGATATATATATATATATATATATATATGTGAAACTAGTCAAATAAAAAAAGACAAAACGAAGATTGAAATTTAAACCCTTCTGGAACTCCCACCCATTCAAAAGGTTTCAATCCAGGAATGATAGGTTAATGATTTAATCAATGAGAAGATGATTAACTAAATCTGACCAAACAAAGGAAGCAAACAATTACGCCGAGAAGATAGTGTGAAAAGACTCAGCTTTTAATTCCCATAGCAATCAGTCAATTATTACTGTTAGTGTTAACCGATAGAATCGCTAATCAATTTCTTCACGCACCTGTGAACTTCATTCAAATGTCTTGACGACACTTATTTCATACCCAAAAATATAGTTAAAAACATAAATATATACTGTACTTACATAAATTCATATCTGATAGTCAAAATCCATTATTTTTTCAGAAGTTGCATGATATTTTTACGTCAAGTTGGTGAAAACGCAAATTCGTGATAAAATTGGGCCGTTTCTAATCACGTGATATCAACTAACACTAAAGACAGGTAGTCGATGCGCATGATCAATACAGGTTAACAGTTAGAGATATTTACTAGGTAGTTACTAACCGAACACCTTTCATACCTTTAGTGGTAATTGATCTCCAGATAAAACACGAGTTAACTCCCTTAAACTGAAAATGCATAAACTCGGATTTTCTTCACGACACCGTGTTTTAAACCAACCTTTTGATATGCATGAATTTTTTATTAGGTTTTTAATCATTATTTTTATTACTGCTTTATATGTAAATAACCTAATTAAAATACTCAGTACTTAAACTCCGGTTACGGACTTTCCCCCCCTTTACTACGTGCTTGCTCCATCACTATTTGCCTCGACCCTCCCCTAATCCCCGAAAAACGCCAACCATGGAGGAGGCATACCCATGAAATTATGCTTGCCCATTCAATGTGTCACTGCCCTACCAAATGGATCCCATATTTTTCTTTAAAACAAGTCTTAAGATGACTCTCAGGCGCTGATCCAAGAGGGGGATAGGGCTGGGATGAATTAGGAGCTAGGGCCCCCACCCACCCTCCCCGCTCAGGCTCAATAATTTTAATCTATGGGGTCCAGCTCCCGAAAGTGTCGGAAATGACATTTACAACGTTCCATTTTCCAAATTTATTAGGGTTGGCCACCCAGAACTCCCGCCGTGTGTTTTTTGTGTTTCGGTGTTCGCTATATATTGTCACTAGAACACTCCAATTTATTGTTCTGCCCCGACTGGGCTAATGAAGACAGACATCCGCCATACAGTGTGAAATGAGAGAAATTTTGCCCGGACAGTGGCGCTACGGCCTACTCTTGTATCGAATTCCAACTGCCAAGGGATCTTTTCACGTGCACACCAATGTGTACGCGGGACCTCGGTTTTTCGTCCCATACGAACTACTAGACAGCTGTCCTTGTCAGGGCCTCCGTCCTACACCACCGACAAGGCGAAACCAAACCGGAAAGTTTCTCGGCCCATCACCGGGATCGAACCCGCGACCTACAGGCTAGCGCGCCAGCGTCTTACTCACTTAGCCACTGTGGCTCCTTGAATTTCGAATAACTTTGTCATGTATGAATTGGATGTGCCGTGTTCTGCTCACGCCTATATTACACTGACCGGGAAACCCACAAATAAAAAATAAAATAAAATTTGACGCTCTACTACCGCATTTCCCATTCATTGCACGCCAATTTGTACACGGGACCTCGGTTTTTCGTCCAATCCGAACGACTAGACAGCTGTCCTTGTCAGACCCTCCTTCCAATGCAGGGATCGAACACCCGACCTCCAGGCTAGCGAGCCAGCGTCTTACCCACTTAGCCACGTGACCCCCCCCCCCCCATATATGAAACAAACCACTTTATTTCACACGACTAAATGAGGAGACATTACCTTATTTGGTCTACCAACCATAGGTCGATTAACAGCCAGAATTTGGTGGATATCTTGACAATGATTATGATTTAACCAAAATATCACTGGGTTTTTTTTTTATGTATAACTATAAATTCATGTTCATTAAGTACGTGTGATTTGACTCTATAGACAGAGTGAAGCAACAATTTTCCAAAGAACCCAAATTGTCTCAAGGATCAAAGTATTACACTTAAGCGTTTAGGAGCCGCGGTGCCTCAGTGGGTAAGGCGCTGGCTAACTAACCAGGCGGTCTGGAGTTCGATCACGGTGTGGGGGTCGAGAAAATTCCAGCTTGGTTTCTCCTTGTCAGTGATGCAGGAGTGTTTCGTTTTTCGGGTGGGACGAAAAACCGAAGTCTGGTGTAGGCCTACATGTTGGCGTGCACGTCAAGAGCCTTTGAGAGTTGAAGTTAGAAATATGAGTAGGCCATAGCGCCGTTGTCCGGACAAAATTTCCCTCCCAGTACTTTACATGGCGTATGGCCGTTTTCGCTAGCCCGATTGGTGCAGCAAAGTAGGACGTTAAACCTTATTTCATTTCATTTCGGGTTTAACGTGACGTACATATAGTGGTTTCAACAGAACAGAACTTTAGACCCCTTATTCCAACAGTTTAATAAAAATAAAATATCTAAAATGTTACCAAAAACCAGCCTTACAAAACAAAACATTTATAGACACACCATACTCATAATAGGAAAGCGTACATACTTCATTCATTTATCCTCAGATAACACAACTCTACCAAGACATTTTTTTAAATACATTTTATTCGTTCTTGTTATAAGCTGAATATTAAATATTCCTGCCTTCATTACCCCGGTTGGTACAGAAATCTAGGACGTTAAACCCCATTTCCGTGTTGTATAGTGGTTTTTTTTTTTTACCCAATTGTAATAACTATAATTAAAGAGGTAACACGTCAGAATAAAAGTTCAATATAAAGTTCTAGACTCTACGCCATAAAGAATATTCTTATTAAATAACATATTGATCCAAAAATTATTCAACCCAATCAATAATGACTGACGATAAGGCCATTATTTGAAGTTTATTAAATAGTTTTTGTTGATTCCAAGCCGCCATTGTTATGAGTTTGCTGAAAAGAAAGTTTTTAACAATTCTGGTATCTTTAACTGCACGCAAGCCTATCTATTACTGTTACAATTTTTTTTAGGTAATAAGCTTAAAGATAGATTATGGGAGATTAGATAAAGGGCTGGCATTTCTCACTATAATATTTAAAAACCAGATAACTTAAAGGGTATTTGCTGAAAATTTCAGTCAAATTGATATACACTGAACCGAGAATTTAGCGATTGAAATTTCGGCCTAGCCTCGATCATCATAACTAAAGTAGGTACGATAAAAACAGTCTCGATTATCCATTTCATGATTTAATCGGATCCTAATCCAGTAAATATCGCAGGCTAATGTCTAATTAATAATTTAGATAACATTTCAGGCCTAAAGAAAGACCTGCAATAGGCAGATTTAGCTCTTGCATAATGTATGTTTAATAAGTATAGTATAAACAGTTTTTACAGTAAAAATAAACCCAACATGTTGTGCAATAGTTTTAAAATTAAAATAAAATAATGGACATGACCAAGATTGTGACAACGTTTAAACTGTGACAGCTTCTTTCATAAACTGTTCATATCTGGTACGAGCAGGATGAGCGTCATTTTCACATCTGTTTACAGCAGACCATTTAGGAATCTCAGAAAATAGTCTCAGCATTTTGATATATCCCTGCAATAAAAGTAAAACTGGAATTAAATTTACCTTTAATAATTAAATTTAATAATCAAATCTTAAAGTTCTCCAAAGCATAAGAGTTTGGCATTTTATCGCTGGGGTTTCTTCGTAGATAGGATCTGATCATAACATCTCTTTCCCACGTACATACCAGCAAACCCTACCCTTTATTTGACCATAAAATACCATTAGACGCCGCGACACACGTGACACACTGACAATGTTTTATCATATTCCTGAAGCAATGGCACTAATTAAACGAAACACTGCGAGGAGTATGTGTTAAAATACGTATTGTTTGAAAGAATTAATGTCCAAATGCATGTTGTAGCCGCATGGCTTTCTTAATTACGGTAAAAAAAAAAGAACAGGCGGCAACCGCCAACAGAATAATTTGTATCTGCTGGTTCACTACTTAAACATGCATTATGCAAGAGCAAAATCTGCTTATTACAAGTCTTTCTTTAGGCCTGAAATGTTATCTAAATTATCAATTAGACATTAATTAACTTATCAAGACCATAATAAACGCTCGATGTCAAGGCTAGCCTTCGATGTTGGCTGGATTAGATTCCTATATGCCGCTAACGGCCGTTGATAATTAAATCAAAAACAGTGGATAATCGAGACTATGCTGTTTATATTAATGATTTTAGTAATGATGACCGAGACTATGCAAAAATTTCAACCGCTTCGTTCTCGGCTCATAGTGGATCAATTTGACTGAAATTTTCAGCAAATTACCTTTACACTATCTAGTTTTTAACTATTATAGCGAGAACTGCCATCTCTTTATCTTATCTCCCATAATGTATCTTTAAGTGAATCAGAGCCCCGTTGAACGACGCACAAGTAAATGTACACACAGAGAATGCCCAATAAATAAGCACACAAAGCCTTTGAAAACTATGTCGAGAAAACCCTGTCTTGTATTGCGTAGTATAGATTTGAACGTAAACGCAAGGATAGTTCTTCGATCAAAAAATTCTCAATCTCGACAGGGTTCCTCCATATAGGTCCCATTAAACAGCCTCACAAAGCTTTTTTTTTTTTTTTTTTTCCTCAAAAAAACCGTTTATTTAGAACTTAGCCCTGTATCGCTTCTATATCGTATGGGGCGCCGTTTGTAAAATAATTATTTAATTTTTTATATAGCAAAAAACATAAGATTTAACTCCGAATATATATATTTAGATAAATATTAGAACACAAATGGCATATATGTAAATATCAAAAAATATTGTAGCTAAAAGTCGAGTTTTTGGTCTATGAAAAACTTTAAATGTTATATCTTGATTTCACATCGCTTAGTTAAATATATAGCTAAATGTGCTGTTTTTCGTAGGTATAAATGCTAAATACTAAATCACTGAAAAATCTAAAGTTAAATATTTAGCTAAATATATAAACATTTAGCTAAATTCTAAATATATAAACATTTAGCTAAATTCTAAATATATAAACATTTAGCTAAATATATAAACATTTAGCTAAATATATAAACATTTAGCTAAATATATAAACATTTAGCTAAATATATATATTTAGTTAAATATATAAACATTTAACTAAATATATAAACGTTTAACTAAATATATATATATTTAGTTAAATATATAAACAGTTAACAGTTTATGTTTAGCTAAATGTATAAATATTTAACTAAATATATATTTGTGGTCCCGCCAATATTTCTATTATCGTAAGCGACACAAAAAACTGCGCATAAAATGATGACGTGTACCCGACACGTGAGCCTTGGCACAATAGGCCTACTAGCAATTAGAAATGGAAGCTGACCACGAACTTGTAACCCGAATCACGGCCGCGGTACTCCGTGCCGTTCGCACAGATCAAGGCAAGGTGCAGTCAATGGAAAGTTGTACACTACGTCATCGTTTAGTGTGAAGTCGCTTACAACAATAATTATTTTACAAACGGCGTGGTACGGTTGCGCTTTGTAAATTTAACTATATGTTTAGCTAAATATATAATTATTTAGCTAAATATATAATTATTTAGCTAAATATATATTATTTAGCTAAATATATATTATTTAGCTAAATATATATTATTTAGCTAAATATATATTATTTAGCTAAATATATATTATTTAGCTAAATATATAAATGTTTAACTAAATATATAAATGTTTAACTAAATATTTTAACATTTAACTAAATATATATTTAGCTAAATGTTTAAACATTTAACTAAATATTTAGCTAAATATTTATATATCATCAAATCTCTTGTTTTGGTCTTAATATTCAATGCTAAATGTTAAATATGAAAATAGAGACAAATCAAGAAATATTTATATATATTATGTTAAATATTGAGTTTTTGTTGTATTTTTAGTTTAAATATTAAAAGTGAAAAATTTGCACAAAAGTCGAAATTTAACTATATATATAAATTTAAATTAAATCTAGTGTTTTTTGCTATATAAAAAGCTAAATAATTAATTTACAAACGGCGCCCCATAATATCGAGGTTCACAAGATTTTTAATGGGTGAAATTAGTCAGAAATTTGCGATCAATAAATTGATCAATGTTACAATCCACCCAAAACAAAAACTACAAGAATTGTAGCTCAAAACAACAACAGACTATGTAATGACGGGTTATGTAAGGACAGGTATGGTGGCCCATGGTCGCAATAGCGTTTTTGGGGTTATTTTTTGTATTTCATTTAAAATCATAAAAAATAAAAGTAAAAAAAAAGAAAAAATCTTTTTAAAATTTAAGAAAAAAAAAATCTTTTTAAATTAAAAAGAAAAAAAAATCTTTTTAAATTAAAAAGAAAAAAGAATCTTTTTAAATTAAAAAGAAAAAAAAATCTTTTTAAAATTTAAGAAAAAAAAAAATCTTTTTAAAATAAAAAAAAATCTATATAAAAAAAATTAATAAAATATTTAAGATTAAAAAAATTTATAAAAAAAAATAACATTTTAATTAAAAAAAAAAAATAAGTGAAATAGAAAAAATCAAAAAAAGAATTCTGCACGTGGCCCATCGTCGTAATAGTGTCTTGATTATCCAGACTCAGTATAAAATCAGCCTACGACAGCTATCATTCGACTCGAGTGACCAGAAATACCTCGTGGCCCATTGTTGCTATAGTATCTCGATTATCCTATGTAGCATAACTCGAGCGACAAGAAACGAGTTTGTAGTTATCTCCCCTTCCGAAAGGAAAAAGGTTAACAGACATCAACACGTGAAACACAATTTTTCCACCCATGACGTCTATGGACTTGGATATATGTATTTATACATATGCAAGTCAATAGAAATGTATAATTAATAGACTATAGAAGTCTAGCGTCATTTAGACTAGTTTATCCAGTCTAACTAGAACTAGGCCTACATACATAATGACGTTTGAAGTCATTGACTTTAATGACACCATTCGGCCTACTAGTGCGCAAGGCCTATTCTCCCCTCAAAAGGCTTATGTAATGTTTTTAAAACACTTGGTCTCCCTGAGGTCGAATTTCAAAAGTAGTTAACAACTTTGAAACTAATCCTCGAAGTATAGGCCTACTACTACTAAGTAGCCGGGGGGGGGGGGCGAATGGTTAGCACGTGCGCGCTGTATCATAAAGCCTGTCATATCATAAAGCCCGTCATTGAGTCAACTGGCGTGATTTCGAATCGTTCAGATTATCCTGTGTGGGATCTATGAAGAACGTATGGTATAGACTCGAGCGACAAGAAACCAGTCTATAGTTACCTCACATCAAGGCACAAGTAATTTTAACTAAAATCTATTAAAATTAAATTTTAAGTTACAATCGATCTTCGTGAAACGCATAAATTTAAAATTTCACTTTGATTTTAAAATCTATGTTAGTGATTTTAGCTTCAGTTTTTGTGAAACCCCTGCTCTCCCTGAGGTCATCGCTAGTCCCCCGCTACGACCACAGGAACGGGTAAGAGGTGCGAAAGTGCGATGGCGGACAACATCAATTTCAAAGACAAAATAGAGCATGATAGCCTACGTGGACTTCGTCTGGGGCCTGTTTTACTAAGATAAAATTCAGATTTTAGTATTTGATTGGATAATAGATAATATTAGATTTATTTTAGTGCTTAGCTAATCAAAATTGAAGTATCTACAATTATGTTGACGTGAGATAACTACAGACTCGTTTCTTGTCGTTCGAGTTTATACGTTCTTCATAGATCCCACACATAATAATCGAGATACTACTGCAACAATGGGCCACAAAATGTTTCTGGTCGCTCTAGTCTAATGATAGCTATATACTGGGTCTGGATACTCAAGACACTATTGCGACGATGGGCCACGTCGGGAATTATTTTTTATCTTTTCTTTTTCAATTTTTTTTTTTTCATTTAATTTTTTTTTTAATATTATTTATTTTTTATTTTTTTTAAAATATATTTTATTATTTTTTATATATATATATATATATAGATTTTTTTTTTTTCATTTTAAAAAGTTTTTTTTTTTTTTAAATTTTAAAAAGATTTTTTTTTTTTTAAATTTTTAAAAAGATTTTTTTTTTTAAATTTTAAAAGATTTTTTTTTTTTATTTTGTAAAAAAAAAAATGTTTCTTTTTTTTTTTTGTACTTTTATTTTTTATTATTTTAAATGCAATACCAAAAATAACCCAAAAAACGCTATTGCGACCATGGGCCACCATAGACAGGCGAAGGTGACGACAATATGTCATATTATGTGGGCGTGTAAAAACGTTAAATAATTAAACTCACGTTTGTGTCCAAAGTAAATCTATGATATATTCCTGGTGGTAGGTCAATCAAGTCACCACGAGTCATGTGAATACGTATCCATTTTTCTTCTGTGTCACGGATTTCAAAATAACCGTTCCCTGATGTTATTAGACGTATTTCAGGATCCTCATGTAGATGTTCCTCATAAAATCTGGCCATCTTAAAAAAAACAACAAAACCCCCAACAAACTATCAATATCTTGCATAAATTATATAATTTATTATGTGTTTCCGGTGCATTCTTTTCAACAATTTGACGTTTAACAAATTTGTATCCCCCAACGAAACTATCATGGAAAAAATAAATACCTGCACAGGAATATAATATATCCCTATTGGTTGCGCGACTCTGTGTTCAGAATGCAAATCTTAGTCAAACGTTGACAATAGTAAAAGGCTTTCATCACTGGCCTCTTTTGTGGCAAGTGTGCTAAGGGTTCCTCGTGAGAACAAGTGATAACTAAAGTAACCTCACCCGGACCGCGGGGATGGTGGCTGGCAGTTGGGGCATTCGCAATGGTCGTCAAGAATTGGTTGTAGATTATGTGTGTCGGGACGAAATCCATACGAAGAGTTGGAAAGGGGGGCATAAACAAGGCCTAATCGTTCTAGCTCTTTACCGCACAAGTTATAAAAAAACACCATCTAGACTGAGATTGAAATTGTGACAATTAGTGGTTAGTAGCTGGGTCGACGAACTATTGACGACCGTATGTTTCTAAATTATTCTCACAGACCTGCATGATCTACAGTCTGAAACAAACATTTATTAAAAGAACACAAATAAACTTACTCTTTTTGCATGCTCTTCTGTGGTGTCGGGAATAATCTCCAACCAATCATAGTGTTCATATCCATGTTTTATTCTTAGTTCTTTTAGCTGATTTTCATCATCACAAGCATCGTCCGATACCTATATAAAAGTAATACGAGCTCTTCGGTTAAAAAGATTGATGGAATGCAATGGGGTTTAACGTTCTACTTTTCTGCACCGACACTAATGAAGACTGGTATACGCTATACAATGTGTTACGAGAGAAATTTTGCCCCAACAGTTGCGCTAGGGCCTACTCTTATTTCGAGTTACAATCGTCAAGGGTTCTTGTCATTCTGAACATCTGAGACACGCTACCTGCGGAGAAGTATCTCAGACACAGTCAGTAGCCATGATATCCATATCACGTGATCGACACATCACAGGTCATGACATTGGCCATCCCAAACTTAGGCTGCCTATCTACAGCTAGCTCCGGCTGAGAATACATTCTGGGAAACGTATGACGTAGATGGGTCGCTGCGTGCAGTATGGACATTGGCGTCAATGGGTCATGAGGTCAACATTGTGAACAATAGGTTTATCTTCAGCATTGTGTCCGTTGCACCCATAAAGACTAAATAATTCGTACAGTCCCAACATGTTCTCTCTTCTTCCAATGATTTTTTCACAAAAATAACATCTACAACTCATAGAATTGACGTTGTCTTCAATGACAGCGTCTGCGAGGGTTGTTCATAGAGGCCGCCATATTGCACTATTTTGTGCGTCGGTCGGGTCTATTTCAGATAATACACAATCAATTCTGTTGATGTTTTTAGCGTTGGGATTGACTAATAGTTAATGTGTTTCAGTTCTAAAACAAATATTTTAAACTTTAACGCAAATTTAGAAAATAGCCAAATTTTAGCTGGGATTACTGAGCAAAATGGCCATTCACTGTATACGTGCGAAAAAAAAGCTAGCCACCAATTAATTTTCGTACGTTAGTTACGTACGGGGTTCTTGTGTACACGGGACCCCGTTTTCTCGACCCACCCAACGACAAGACACTGTCCTTGCCAGGTCCTCCACCCTGCACTACTGACATGTGTGTGTGTGTGTTGGGGGGGGGGGGGGTCTGGGCGGATCTTATAATTGACACGAGAGAATGCTTCGATAAGCTAAAAGAGGTAATGTATTTTCTAACAACTGTTGAAACATCAAGCTAGAAGGAGGAATGCTGGTAAAGGTTTTGGGATTTAATCTAAAATCAAAGACTTGAGAACTTTGTGTAGAGGTTCCAACGGTTCTCTATAACAAAGCAAGTGACATTGCAGCATTGGCACACAAGCCCACGGAACGCCTTAAACAACTTTGAATATAGTATAAGGATACTGCTAGACAAAGGCTATATCCGCTAATAGGCATTACAAAATAATGCTTACCTGGATATATTTGACACCAGTTCGTTGAAATAATTCATCAGTACTTAGGAATATCGGTGGAGATGTTTGGTGAGGAAGAGATGGATTCGATTCATCAGAATCTCGAAGCCAGATCTTCACCATGACTGTATTCAGTGTTGATACAGGTATATAAAATAATGTTTATATTGGAGTAGGACTGGAAAAATAATATTTAAATAAAAAACGACTTAAATATGTACGACAAAATGATAAGCTATTACGTTTGACTCAGCACGTTTACACACTAGTCATTATGACCTTTTAAATGAAAACATACGGAGGTCAATCAATGATTAAGGTCACAATATTTTCAGGTCCGATTTCATGTATAATAATCGGAGATTAAAAGTTAAAAATAAGCTTAACGGCGGTTATAAACTTCATTTATAGAACATATTATCAAACAACATTAGCCTATAATATATATTATATATTGGCCAAATCTAAATATATATGAAATTTGAATTACATAATACGTGATATAGTTTTCAAAAGTTTGTAACAGGAAGTTTGTGGTTCAAGATTTTTAAAATCTAGGTTTCAGAAACTGATGATTTTCCCCAAGTATGTAATATCTTTGTATCGGGATTGCTGTCCAAATGACTCGACAATATTAACTTAACCCATCTTCCCCAAGTCCTGTTCAACTAGCACAATACTATCCTGGTTTCCCATAGTTTAACATTTATTATAGTATTTGATTGTCGACAATACAATGACAACAACATCCTGGTACACAATTGCAATGCAGTTTTATGGTGTAAAATACTTCGATATTTTTTAAATAAAATCTTCCCATACAAAAACATACATGCATCAAACGCCAAGAACTCGCGGTAACAGACCGTTTCATTGGCTAATTCCTCATTTCAACCAGAACGCCGGTAATATAACAACTCATCCATATCCTAGTGTAGTGAAGACAAGTAAAACGAAATTTTGAACTATAAAAAAAGAAACGAAATAGGATCTGTGTTTTAATCAGATTGTCCAATGTGACAACTATATACAAAATGGCAGGCAACAGCACCCACCGCTCCAAAATAAAAGTGTAGCTGTACTATTATATTGGATGTAAGCACTAGTTAAAGATACATTATGGAAAATTTAATAAAGAGTTGGCAGTTTTCACTATAATAGTTAAAAAAAAAATAGATGATGTAAAGGGAATATGCTAAAAATTTCAATCAAATTGCTTCACCCTAAGCCGAGAAAACCTTATTTTAAAATCTTTGTAGCCTCGATTTTCTTTGTTAGCACTGTCACGATAATTAACAACGTCTCGGTTATCTATTTTTGCGTTTAATCATCAACGGACGTTGAACAGCAGATCGGATTCAAATCTATTGAAAGACATGCAATAGGCAGGTTTAGCTCTTGCATAGTGTTTAACTTTTAGAAACATTTGCTTTCAACGGCTATGTTTGCCCCCCCCCCCCCCATTAATCTGGTCTGCCCTCTGTCCCCCCCCCCCCAATAATTTTAGAAAATAAAAAAAGTATTTGTGATACGTTTCGGTGATCAATACCTTCTACGGTGAATAAATCCCACATCCCCACTCAGTCATAAACTTGCATGTTGTAGAGCATTTCCGACAATCTATTTTTCAAAATTTTCTTGGCGAGGTCCCCAATGGACTCGCTACTTTGGCGCTCACAAGGGGAATTCGTTGAGGTTCGCAAGTCCATTCGTTTGACATTTTGTTCTCTAGTCAGATAAACTAGTGATCAGGCGACGGACGGTATCTGGTCAGATCTATTTATCTCGACGATCGGTGCCTGGGAATACTGTAAGACAGCATTTCCGGCAGTCTATTTTTCAAAATTATCTGGGGGAGGACTCCCTACTTTGACGCTCGTGAGTGGGCTTCGTCGTGATTCGCAAGTCCGTTCGTTTGACACTTTACCTCATCGATCAGTGCCTGAAATACTGCCAGGCTGCATTTCCGGCAACCTGTTTTTCAAAATTTTCTGGGGGAGGCCCCCTACCCCTAGTTGAAGCTCGTATCTTTGCCCCCTTAACCTTGGACTTTGCCCCCAGATTTGCCCCTCCAATCACCGACGGCTGGCGCCGCCACTGCCGTTGGGGCGTTTTCGAGATATTCGGGGTCAAAAGTCAAATGGGTTCATTTGCACTGATAGTGAATGCGCAGTCATTCTTGTATCATGAAAATAAGCTGAAAATGATCGAAAATAATTACACTTTCAATAAAAATGTAAACTTAATAAATTCACCTTTGTTCTTTGTGACCCCAGATTGGCCCAGATGTCAAAAGGTCAAATTTTCCGTTTTAGCACTAGGAAGATTTAAAGTAATAAATGTCAGCGTAAAATATAAAAAAAAACTAAAGCGAAACCTGTTCTAATTAATAATAGAAACATTTAAAATTTATCTTTAGGTGGTCTTAGCACCGAACTTTTACTTTGGAACGTCAAAAATGATCTTGCATAACAGAACCAAAACGCTTCGGAACCTGTTTCAAAAATACGTAAAAACTGTTAAATCAAAATCTCTCCGAATTAGTTTTACAACGAATGCTATACATAATGATACTAGTTGTCTGAAAAAAACAGTTGAATAGTTTCATGGCTGGACTCCAGCCTGCAGGCCGCGTCACAAAGCCTGCCAAAATTTTCCCCGCTAACATTCACCAATACGACATACATATCCTGTGAACTACTACGTACAATGCATTCGTCGGTTTTATCTGCATCCATGTCCCGGCGAAATTCATAAAAACTCATAAAAAATTTGCAAACTTTTAATCTCGTCGTCAGATACGTGTTTTCCCGTCACAGAATAACGTCGGTTTTCCTAGACTAGGATTCTCGGAAATCCATGCGGCCTGGAGTCCAACACTGAAACTATTAAATTGTTTTTCAGATAACTAGTACCATTATGTATATACAATCGTTGTGAAAATAAATCGGAGAGATTTCGATTTGACAGTTTTTACGTATTTTTTAAACAGGTTTCAAAGTGTGTTGGTTCTGATCATTTTCGACATGCTAAGACCCCCTAAAATAAGTATTGTACGTCTAACTCTTCATAAAGTTTATCAACATGTACACCAAGCGCTCAATCTTCGCGTGCAACCTGGACATCACGCGTGCAGGTGTTCCTAATCGTCGGGCTGTCGATTAGGGGAACCCTTACTTTTTTGTCCTGTATACGCTCCATGAGTGTTTTTCGGGGAATCCAGTATTTTTCTAGTAAGATTGGATATCTCTACTTTCCATATATACCAAAATTGCCATACTTTTATTGGAAATAACCACCCGATAAATACTTTTCTTGGAACCTATACAAAATAAACATTGTACCATTGTTACAGTGCACGAATCGTGTATCATAATGCGTTTCAGTGCCATTTGTAACAAGGGACTCGAAGAACGAGGCTAGACATATTCCACAAGTCATGTCAAACGGTGACGCCATATTCTTATCTGGAGAGCATGTGCAATAAATACTACCCGTGTAGACTGGAATAACCAGACACTAGAGATTGCCATTTGATTGAGACTTAACTGGCGTATTTCGCCGAACATAACTGATTTGAAATTACAATAAAAACGGATTCGATTGAATGTAGATCAATTTATATACATTCATATTACATTATTATTATATGCGTTGCGACCCAATTGTGTCAATTTCTAGGTCCCAAATATTAGCGATTTTGCTCCTTTAAGAGTCAAAAATTCAAAGTGTCAATATCATAATCCAATAGATCTATAAGAAGTAATGAGAACCTACCGTAGTCTGCAGATGGAGTGCGTGAAATAGATGATATCGCAGACAACCTGTAATAGTTGAAGTGACCTTCTTTATATATGCGATATCATGTATACTAAGACAACGTATATGTTTACATGGAAAACGAACCCGGATGCACCGATTTATATTCACGTGGTACGTACATTAGCTGGCATATTTTGAACGGTATACCGAAAAATAAATCAAATACATAACAAGGGCAAAAGGGCATTTATATACTTTGGCGAATAGAGATACATATATAAAATTAAGTTAAATATACATCCGTTCAGGCGAAAGTGTTTAATTTGATAGCGACATAGCGGACGTAAAATACAACTAACTAACAACAACAGGGTTCAATGAAAATTCTATCCAAACCATTCATAAAATTATTAAAATTCTTTTGGGTAATATTATACAACGCGCTTACAAACTTTTGAAATCGGACTAAAGCAATGCATTTTATTTCTTTACTATAGTAATTTGCATTTAGGTATGACATTTCGTATAATAACAAATTCGACCCCGTCTAGAACAACGCCTTATGTCCAATGAGTTCACCGAGTTCCGGTAAATAAACCGCCCGCGTACTGGCGCGTTTTCTCGGTTCAGGGTCGAAATCAAAATTCTGCCCTATTTATTGGGGATTCATTGCTTAGATGGTCAAAGAGCGACCAAATTTTCGTTGGGTTAAACGCTTTCTACCACAGATGGAGCAACATGTGTGACAACCTCTTGCTTAAAAGCAGGTATGAGTTTCACCACGGGAATCTTGAGATAGACAAAGAAACTGGAATTAGCATAATAAAGTAAACATGTAAATGTCCGGCATACATTTCAACGTAAGCAATAATATATCCATTCCACTCAAAATCATCAATATTAACGCAAACCTGACAGAAAATGTATATTCAAACCCTTTCCTTCGATTCTATATAAAAAAGTCAACATACATCGCCATGCAAAAGGAGAGAAAGAGGGAGGACTATAACTTTTGCACTATATCGTAGTAATTAATGGTGTCCTGTGTAAAAGGTAAAACTTGTTTAATTGGATATTTCTATATCGAGCAATTCCATTTGTTAACAGTTGTTCTTCTTCCCTTATTCATCAACAATCAATCTAAGAACTCGTCTTTGTTTTTATTCTCTGTGAATACTCGCTAACTTATTCAATTACAGTCACCTGTTTACAGCGAACGGTTACTATACTACCGTACATGCATGTTTATAAACAGTGACTGACACGTGCTCTTATAACGTCACAGTTGGCGTCTCAATTTGTTAATATTAAGGTAAAATAATTTGTACTTGGGGTTCTGCATTGTGTTAACAATTTTAATATTGGATAATGTATGAAATATAACAAATTTACAATTGCTGAGTAGGTGGCCCACTCCTTTAAGGCTTCTATTCTTCACATGCTTGCGCATAAATGATTTTAGTCCAATTCATGTTACACCATATAATGCTGAAGGAAGGTGGTTGAGTCAGTTAAACTTTACGACATTACCTTCTATAAACAAGCCAACAGTGAAGCTGATGTCCCCCACCGAAATTCCGAAATAATAGATGACACATACTAATTAATTGCACGTTTATCTTTTTCAAAAGTATCCAGCAATCAAATTGATTATCAACTATACACTAAGTTTCGTCACTCTCTATCAGATATAATCAAAGTCAAAGATAGCTTATCTCTGCTTACCGTAAGCAGAAAATGTTCATCACCGAACTCCATCAAGGCATTCACCTAATGTTTGAAAATTCTACCTCAATTAGAAGGAGACTTATTGCGTTTCAAAGTCTTGACCAGTCAAATTGCTTATCAAACTGCTTACCCCACATTTCATCACTCTCACTTAATTAAAACTAAAGTATTGACGTGATGAAACTATACACCAAGTTTCATCACTCTCACTTAATATAAACTAAAGTTATGGTGTCCCAAAGCATCAATCAATCAAATTGCTTATCTCTGCTTACCCTCAGCAGAAGATTCTGATCTTCGAACTCCATCAAGGCATTCACCTAATAAACGCCTACACCAATTTTGAACATTCTAGCACAGGCACTTGAAGGGATTAAAATAAAACTTCTTACTACTGCTTGACTATATATTATACTATAATATATAGTCAAGCAGTAGTAAGAAGTAGTAAGAAGTTTTATTTTAATCCCTTCAAGTGCCTGTGCATTCTAGCTCAATTAGAAGGAGAGTTATTGTGTTCCAAAGTCTTGACCAATCAAATTGCTTATTGCTTAATCAGAACTAAAGTTATTCTGTCCCAAAGCATCAACCAATCAAATTGCTTATCTCTGCTTACCCTAAGCAGAATATGCTCATCTTCGAACTCCAACAAGGCATTGACCTAATTAACACCTACACCAAGTTTGAATATTCTAGCTCAATTAGAAGAAGAGTTATTGTGTCCCAAAAAGTGTGACGGACAGACGGTCGGATGGACAGCCAGACGGACCCATTTTAAAAGTCCCCTGCTTTCTTCGAAAGGCGGGGCCGGGGGGCAATTACAAAATAATCAGGAATGACATGCCTGTCTTTAACTTCTATATCAATAAAAGATATATTCTTTCCAGGACAACTGCGACATCTGTTTAAAACTTCCAATTTTATTTGTATCTGAAATATAGCTTGCCCGAAGAACGGGAAAACTAAAATTACAAGACTAGTGTGCTTTTTTTCAATTTTGGGATACTGGGTTTAATGGATTGCAAAATAATTAAAGTTCTGACTGTCATAAGAACATATCTTTAATTTTAACAAATCATTTTAAATTCGCATTCAAAATTGATTTATATTTCATTGATACTAATTCCCATGCATAAACATGCTTTATAAAACAAACAGACATTAAATTAAACATTTGATATAGAGACATTTGAAATAAAAATTAAAGTGGCCTTATTAGGTTGGAGATAAAAAAAAATATTTTTAATTTGAAGTGACTTGGCTATACAGTAAGTATACCCAAATTAGATTGTATTCAATATTTAAGACAAATCTGCCAAGTTTAACATTCAATATACCAGTTGTAAATGGTTTTAGTCTTTAAATCTTCACACTGTATACTATAATAATTCTACATGTGACAATAATATAGATAAGTATATAGATATTAACTGTTGCTTGAAATAACATGACTCTACAAAATAAGTGATAACATGAATCATGTTTTCATAATACAAAGACAGCTCACATCTGTTTGTCTTTGTTATGTTTAAATACATAAATACAGCAAAAATCATTAGCTATTGTGACAAAGTACTCCATAACTTTCATCAAATTGAACGATCATTTAGGTGCATAGAACTTATTGACCTCCAGCTGGGTTTTGATAATATATATGATATTGAGTTTTTCAACTCTGTATATACTTCTGTTAGTCACATTCTAATTAAACATGTAATTAATCCCATATTTACAAGCTACATGTACATATGACCTGTGTACAAGCTCCGCATGACTTCAAAGGAAATACGCATCTGGTCAGTTAATCATACCATGACCTGATAAATAGACAATTCCATATATGATCATGCATGACTCTTATCCACTTGCCCTATTGTCGGAGGCTATACAACCAGGAGTTTGCTGACAGACAGATGAGCGGGGAGGAGAAGAGAAGAGTAGAGACGGAGAAGAGAGGCTTGGACAAGTGCATTGACTCACCCAAGTTCAGCCGCTGTCTTGGCAGAGGGGCAGAATGGTGGATTTACTATAGTTAATGTACCATCCTGATGTGTTCCTGTATAGTTTAAGTTCCTATATTGTTGATGTTCTGGTTGTATTTATGTATCTGTTTCATATTCTGTTCCCATTGTAAATAAATGCTATATTTACTAAACTGATCTATTGTTAGCACTAAGATTGTGCTACACTATGACAGTAATGTGAAATGCTCAAATAAATATAATGAAGAGTAAAGTAAGCAATTATTCTGCAGTGTTTTGAATGAGGTGGATGACAGCTTACATTGCCACTCATAATCATGAAAAATTACTGGACTCCCTGGATATGCTTTTGAGTACATGGTACACACTGCATCAAGTTACTATGTCCTTTTATACAAGCCATAAACTAAGTCAGAAAATTTGGCACATTTTGATCTACAGGGGTTAAAGGTCGTATCTTATAAGCAGCTGATTGCTGTGTGTCTCTTTGTAAAGGATGTGCCAATAACTGAGCCATATAAACATATAATTTTGTTGGGTTTTTAGAAACTTCAAATATGTAGGAGAATCCTCGATGGTCCAGCTTACATAATCTGTTGAATATTTCCTGAAATATAGTGATACAAAAAAAAAACCCTTGTGAAGAATTGATATTGGGGAAAAGTTTTATGGACATTTTAGTCATAAGTCTAATATCTGCACGCTTAAAATCAATGAACGTGTGTCACAGGAACAAACTTGTATATGATCATACAAAAATTTAGGATATGTTTTATAAATTTAAATCAACTTCTCTAAATTCATCATTAGGCTATTTTTTTTAAATAGTCAAGTGAACAGATTACTAAATTTTGTTAAAGTCGCTGATCATCATTGGAATTTAAATCCCTTGCAAACTATAATTATGAATATTAACTATAAGTCCAAAAATATTTAAATTCCATTCAGTATTTCATGGGAATCCTATTAAATGTTGGGTAAAATCTTTTGAAAGGTATCTTTTTAATCTAATTAAAGATACATCATGTAAGATTTTGATAAAGAGCTGTCTGTTCTTGCTATAATATTTCAAAAATAGATAATGCAAAATGAATATATTGAAAATTTCATTCAAATTATTTTATCCTGAGCTATGTTATCACTGTTTATAGTTTTGATAAGATGATGTGTGCATTGATTGTTTATTATCGTAACCACGGTACTGGTACATTTGAGACTTAGGCTCGCGCCTCCATTTTTAAATTAAATCATTAAATGGACAAAACTGTTCTAATATAGTTAAAATCTCGAGCATCTGATGGCATCAAGAGTTGATTATGGAGGGAGGGAAATTAGGTTTAACATCCACTCAACATTAATTAGGTCATTTCGGGACTTACATAGGGTTCAATTTTATTTCAATAATTCGCTTGCGCGTAGGGGTCTTTAACAGTGGGAGGAAACTGGAAGTTGATAATGGTCTTGTCATTTTAATAAATGTCTAATTGATAATTTATATAACATGTAGGGCCTAAAGAAAGACCTGCAATAGGCAAATTTAGCTCTTGAATAATGCACCTTTAAATACCGTTGATTGATATTTTGGTTTGTTTTCTCAAAGTGACCATTCGTAATTTACATTTTTTAGGAAACTATCAAATTTCTTGCGGTTTAATCCACCCCATCACTTAGATTGATTATTTAACGTTTAATTAAAAAAACAAAATCAAAAGTAGAATATCACCCCGCTTGGATTCAATCAGATTTAAAACAGGTCCATCAATTTGGTTCATGGCAAATAAAGATGGCAGCTGTCACGTTACATGGGGAGCAGCATAGATGAATGGAATTTTCAATTTGACATATCTTTGTAAATACTGAATGTAAGGCTACACAAAATAAATGTCTTGTTTTTCGGGCAACTGACAGCTGAAACTATAAGGGGGAGGGCGGGTTATTTTTTTTTTTACCTCATTTCTGGCTAGAGGATGGTGCAAAATAAAATTTGGCTATTGTTGAAAATTGTTGGGGCGGGAGGGCGGCCTTGTATTTTTATTTTTTTTTAATGAGAAAGTCATTACTCGTCTACGGTTTTGCTTTCAGTTATATATTATACATACTTAGAACATAAACCCAAAAATCAAGTCTACTCAAACACTGAACACTGACTGAAGGGAAAGTAATTTTCCATATTTAATTCACGTAATGTAGCTTACTAATGGTAATGGTGACAACCATAATTAAAATTGGTTTAAAATAAAATTCCGTACGACTATTAATAGACGTCCATAATAACGACAATATTTTAAAGAGTAAGCCTCTGTCAGCATGTGTATCAAAAATAATCATCACGGTAAACGACACTTAGATCTAAATCTAGTATCGCTGGTTTATAATGATTGACCTAATTCCAACCAATGCATGTCACGTGTCATCGGGATTCGGGAAATGACTGTTTCTCGGGATATTCGGTGTGTTTCTCAGGATATTCAGTGTTCTATCTGGGGTTTATATCGAATGACTATTTAAATTCAACTAACAACTGGTCAGTAAAACCATCAAATGTGTAATCCAATTATTATTTTCCGGATTATCAAAACTACTGTTAAATGTGCTAATGACCCAGATTCTGACTAAGGTATGGTGACTATCATCGTATCGTATTCGTAGCCACAAGTTATAATAATTAACCTGTTCTACGATTCATTGTTTTATAAGTAGGATTTTTTCAAACATGGACCGACTGAAGCCGGCAATAATGAGCCGATTAAGATCGAATGATTGAAATACATTGCATTGTTGTCAATCACTTTCGGTGTTTAACACGAATCAAATTCTAGTTCACAAGGGGAGGTAATTAAAATCACGTGATACAAAAATGGAGGTTCTTTCGATATCAATGAAAAAGACCCGTAAATGAGCGTTTGCATCTAAATCAGTTTAATACGTTTGAATGGATATTCACGTATGGGGCATGTAGATACATGCGGCATATTCTTTTTATGACTTGCTTATCGATGTTCGGGCGGGCGTTACATATTTTTTATTTTTCATCAAGACTAATAAATAGGCCGCACGCGCAACCAATTTTGCGTGCGGGCGGTGCCCGAGAAACAACTTATTTTATTTGTGTTGCCTAATTGAACCATTTTTAAAAGGAATTCTATAGCGTTAAAATCATGCCTGTAGAGTCTTTAATTAAATGCTAAATAAACAATCTGAGTACATTTTAGTCTAGATTAAGCTGGGCAATTGAAATATTGTCCAAAAATGCAACTGATGATCAACAGTTTAAGTTTATATACTAAATAGACAAAAGCTTACTTCACATTTATTTTCTTCTGATAATGGTTCATGTATGTACAGGGAATCAAAAAAAACATATGGTGATGATTCTAATGTTTTCTGTGACTGAAAATAAAATAAATTGGCATGTGAATTACAATTCTAAAATATATAACAGTAAAATCAGATATTTTCAATTCGCTTTTTGTTTAATATTCCATATTTTATATTTTACCTGGCCCCAAGTCAGAACCAAATTAATTGTCGCTTTGATGCATATACTGACCAAAAATCTCGAATCCAGGTTCCATATAATAGACAGGGGAGTTGGATGGATGAATGATTAACGTGTGCGGCTGTACCATAAGGTCTGTCATTGAGTCAACTGGCGTGGTTTTGATTCCCCGATTGTACGTGACAAGGAGTAGGGTAGGGCCACCTGTCCAATAAAATTGAACCATATGTTAGTCCCAAAATGACCTAGTTTGTGTCTAGTGGACGTTAAACCCCATTTCTCTCTCTCGATCGATATAAAAGACCGACCCTTTGAACCATCTAAGCTGTAAAGGCTTGTAAAGATATATTGCTGAAATAAATTTTAAAAAAACAGCCGGCAAAAATGTACTCAAGTGTCATTTAGCTGTCAGGGGACCAAAGATACTGCATAAAGTAGTAAACATCCCTGGATCACCCTATCTTCGGTTAGGATTTAGATATTGACCAAGTAGATACCTGACAAATTTCAAAGTAGAAATGTTTCTGTAAGGAAGATATTACCTCATAGTTTGTTGATTCTATAAGACAATTAGATCTACCATAAAGAAAGAGTATTCTAACTATATAAGGTGGAGGTAATATGGGATCTTCTACTGTTGGTATAGTTACCTTCTCATCACTATATAACAAAAAAATATAGTACATAATGAAGAAGGAAGAAAGAATGGAGAAAAGCTTAGTACATAATGAAGAAGGAAGAAAGAATGGAGAAAAGCTTAACATCCACTCAGAACTAACATAATAATTTTTTATTTCAATAATATGCTTGTAATATGTGGAACTTTTGCAAAGAAGCAAATCCGGTTTCACCTCCATTCAAAAACATGTTGTTTGTTCTTCTAAATCTTCAAAAGTGATTGTCTAATTAAAGAAGTAACTACTAAATATAACATTGCTATCATCTGAAAATTCTTATTATGTTGTCAATGGTTTTATGACTGATTCATTTATCAGTCAAGACCAGTTGCAGTGGTTGAAGAGGTGTGATTTTCTGGTCTTACAACTATGATATCCATATGTAAAGAGATGAAGTGATATGGGGTTTAACGTCATACCAGGCTTATTAAGATGTGCACATGCCATGCAGTGTACTATAGGATATGAGGGACATTTTTTCCCTGGCAGTGGAGTTCCTGCCTACTCTTCATTGAATTTCAACTGTCCAGGGTTCTTTGAAGTACAAACTGTTGTGTACTTGGGACCGCAAGTTTGTGTCTATGCCTGGGTATGACAATGGTCCTGATACAAGAGTGAGTACTTACATGGCATCAAATAACAAAGACATATCAAATGTTTCTGTTTCTCTAGTAGCAGAACATCTCAAATCCTCTAATAAAGCTATTATCTCCCTTGGATTGTTTGTGAAATCACTCACCTATCATGAAAAAGAAAGAAGTTCTAATACATAATTTATTGGGTCAGTTGTTCTTAGTTACAGTAATAAAGTTTATTAAAAAAAAATATGAATACAAGCCAACGATGATGCTGTTGTCCTCTGCCAAATTGAAAAAGTAATTAGATGACACACATTTTTTTCATTGCATATTTATATTTTTAGAAAGCATCAATCATTTTGCTTATCAGTGCGTAATGTGAGCAGAAAATGCTCATTATTGACTCAATTAGAATCAAAGTTATCGACCTCCAAAGTCTCAACCAATCAAATTGCTTATCACTCTGTTTAACCGGAGCCGAAAATGCTCATTATCAAACTTAGTCAAGGTACTGATATTATGAAACTACATCACTTAACTAGAAGAAAAGTTATCGTTTCCCAAAGCATCGACTAATCAAATTGCGTATCTCTGCTTAGCTTAAGCAGAAAATGCTGATCACCGACCTCCGTCAAGGCATTCTCCTAATGAACACCTACACCAAGTTTGAAAATTCTAGCTCAATTAGAAGCAGAGTTAATGTGTCCCAAAAAGTGTGACAGGCAGACAGACGGATGGAAACCATTTTAATAGTCCCTTGCTTTCTTCAAAAGGTGGGGAAAAATATTATTAGTTATTTAAAATTCCTACATAAAATGAGAAATGGTATTAGGTAAGCATACTTTGCCTTAAAAAATTGTGTTGGACCCATTATCTATACATTGTACTTCAAATAGAATATTTAAGATATATTAAGGTCGGGAAACGGTATATAATAAAATTGGTTATCTTTAATGGGTAATCTAAGACTCCAGACATAAATTGGTTTTTGGATGCATAATTTTATTCAAATACGATCAAACAACAGCTTCATGTAAAGACTGGATAATAGTCAATCAGAGTAAAAAAAATATTTGGGGTATCAACAGTGACGATATGAATTATAAGGTATTTTTGAAACCATACAAATCTACAAATAACTTAATTGTCATTTCCATGTAGAATCTCCTTTTGATGCGGTTGGTAGAGTACCTGGATTTGCTTTCAGATCTAGATTACAGAATGACCAACACAATATCATCAATAAGAAAGATTCCAAATACAAAGCAAGCACAGATTACACACTTGTAACCAGCAAAATGTTTACAGGATAATGTAATACTCGTAATTTCTTATCAAATGATGAATTTTGCCACCGCTTCACTTCCGTTCTATTTGCAGCATTATACTCGACATTTAGTACATGTAGATGACAATGTATAAAATTCTCGCTAGACAATTATGAACCAGTTCCTCACAAACGTTAAGGATATTGTCTTGGGGTCTGGAAATACCCCTTGTAGATGAAAACTTACCCATTCAGCTGTACTATCCAATACTACTAAGGCAAACTCATGTTCACAATTGATCTTTGATTTACTATTAATATATAGTCTCAAGGCTTTCTGAACAACTTGAAGCTGTGTAAATTTATCACTGAAAAAACAAGTAAATTAACTTTCAGAATTAGAAATCAACAAAAAAACGTGCAATAGATTAAAAAAATAAAATCGGGGGAAAAAGTCTTACCCAGCTCTACTTCTAAAAGTATCTTTTTCCATTTCAAAATTCAAGTCTAAACAAATAATCTGAAATGGACAACCAAAAACATGCCTTAAAAATATGAAAGTACAAAATCAATAATATAGTTTAGCCTGCATCCTTGCTTTAAAAAGTTTTCCATGTGTCTCACAGTCTTGGATTTGGTACATATAATATACCTGTGTAAACCAATGGCATTCATAGATACATCACGTATGTCAAGCAGTGATGGGATTTCAAAATTTTTCTTGTCGGACATTTTTACCAAAAATAAAGGGGCATAACTCTTATCGTTAATTAAGCAGGCGGATTCAGACCACAATTAAAAATCATGTATCAACAAAATATTCGAATTCATATGTAATAAAAAAAAATAGGTGAGCCTCACTGTCAAGGCTGTTTAAATCAATATTAAATTGTAGGCTACTTCAGGCCTGCTTTATAGGTCCATGAATAGGTCAATTTCTTTTATCAAACTCCTAAATCAAATTATCAAATTAGTACTTATTCTGGGAGTTCAATTAGAAAATAAAGCAAACCTAATTATTTTTGTCAGGAAATAAAATCATTGGTTTTAATATGCATTCTTATCATTGATTGTTGTCATTTTCCTTTAAAACTGATACTAGTAACAAACTTCTAACTACATGTATTCACCATGGTGATGTTTTACTGGGATTTTAATTATGTCACATGTCAACACACTAGCTGTTTTTGCTGCATTTTCTAGAATGCAGAAAACAGTTATTAAAGCAAGATATTTTATCTGATGGTTAAAAACATGCTAGTAAAACATTCAGAAACACATCAATTTTGACCAACAAACTTCTGCCCCCAAAAATCTAAGGTATGCTAGTCTGAGTCAGAATGGGGAAAGTATGTTGAAAATTGCATTACTCATTGATTGATCTCAAGTTCAGGTCCATATAGCAACGATATAATTTAATTGCAAGCCATCTTGATGGTAATGAAAATGTCAGTGATACACATGTATGTGACGTCACTTTTTTGTGAATTCAATTAGCGTAATTACTTGAGTAATTACAACAAAAGAAGAGGTAGAATATAGCAGTGCACCAATCTTTATCATTGGCCAATTTTAATGCATATTATTCATACCATTTTACTGAAGGCCATAACAGTGAAAGCAGGCAAAGTGCATCAAATTTTTTTATGTTGTCTATTAATTAAGATGCCAAGAGCTGATCTATTGTTTCCTTTTGTTATAACACTACATGTTTGTCTAGAAAACTTACTATCTTTTCAACACAATTAACTTTAGGTAAACCTAAACCAACTTGTTTTTCATCTTCTTCATTCAATTCAGCAGGCATATAAGAAGAATCTGTAGATATTTTAACTGATTCCACATCATTGATTGTATTAACACTTGAGACTCTTTCATCTTCAATCGATTGAGGAATTACATCTACTGTGTCATCACTGCCATCCTCAGTTTGTTGACAATCATCAGGTTCAGGAGTTTGTTCAATATGATCTGAAGATTGTTCTAATTCCTCCATTATTTCGATGCTCAGTTAGAAAATAAATGGAATGGGGTTCACATCCTACTTTTCTTCACCAACTGAATTAAACAGAAAATAGTATAAAACAATTTTCTTTTAAGAGGTAATTCCCCCAAAAAACTCAATCTATCTTTGCTATTTGTAACTAATTATGTAACCTAATAATACTAAAGAGATAAAACCTATATTCATTTTGGGGATTTACTTTAGAAGTCAAGCGGTCGGTCAAACAAAATCAGCCAACAGAATAACTATGCTTCAATCTTCACCATATTATCCACCTCTGCAGAATACTACCTGATGTTAGTGTGGTTGGAGTGAAATATCTAACTGAAACAAAGTTTAATGCAGACAGTGTACAGTCTATCATCTTTTTGCTTTTATGTTATGACACTCATACTCTAAAAATTATTGATTTAAATGTGTGGTCAGTGACTCTGAGCATAGTCAATTGAATATGTGGTAGTGTGTATTATTGTATGAATATCATTTGAAATAAATGTATTTATTTAGTGTATATTTGGTATTCGGTGAATTGAATTCTCTCAATCACAAAAATAGTGACAATCAATGGCTGCAGGCGGTTTAATACCTAGTTCATTCATACCACAAATTATCGTCAATAATCCCAACTCACTCATCAATTATCGTCAATAATCCAAAACTCACACATTAGAATGGGTTCAATAATCAACATCAGATTAAATATGAGCAAAAGGCAAGTAGCAGTATTTGGTTTTTTTCAAAGATCAAATATCATCAATAATCCCAACTTACTCATCAGTTGCAATAGTAGCCGCGTCATGTCTTATCAATATCACTCAGTTGCAAAAGTAATCTAGGTGACGTGAAATCCTGTGCATGTTCTAATTCTAATTTAAATCAATCAATTATTTCAAAAACATATATTTCTAGGAAGAGTATGAATCAGTTTGAGGTACGAATGAACTAGGTATGAAACAGCCAGGTTACGAAACAGCTCGCATTCAAATTTCAACTGACTGAATATGAAATTATCTCTACCAAAATTATCACAATTCTACTAGTTTACTACCCCAGTCACTGGGAATGACAGAATTCTGTGTCACTTGAATGCAATAAGTACAGAATCTAGGCTGACAATCGATCACCCCTTCTAGCACATACAATGAGTATGAGTTACGAGTACAGGTGCTTACTAGAGAAGGCCTCCTGCTAACTCAGCTGAGTCAGTCAGTCTCACAGTGACAAAAAAGAGTATTTATTATAATTTTATTAGAGTGAAATGGATATTGCCATTGGATATTATTTTTATCTTATATTTATTATATTAGTACTGTAATTATCCTATGTTTTAGAAATTAATCAGCTCCATGAACTGCAGATTATCGACATATCATTTAAATACAAAGATTAAATTAATAAATGATTCAACAAATATAATTTTAAAAAAGAGAAGTTTAGTTTGTGTTACCTTAATTTTTGTTTACAAATTCCCCCTTCCTTTCAGAGTTATCTGCCCTTATCCGGAATAAAATATCTAGTAAACCAAAATGTTTCGTTGTTTGTCTCTATTTTATTGACTACTGAAATTATAATGTATAATATTTTATCCTCACAGTTATTAGTAATATAATATAGATATTCCTTACATACATACGCTTATATTCTAATGCAGATTTATGATTTGCGACGAATTTCAATTTGGAGTCGAGATATTGCTGTAATGGCGAAGTAGAAGGAGGTCGATGAAAAAAACAGATTTATGATGTATTCTATCTTATTTCATGTGAACTAAGCTTCTAAATGTACATTGTTTTGTTTAGTTGATAAGCATATTATAATTATTTTCATTTAACCAAATAGGGAACTTACAGTTTAGATAGTCTGGACTCTTTTGGTGGCTCAACAAGATTGTCAGAAGATAAAATAAATAAAATGTCAATGATTAGCCAGATTGATGCTCGAAACTAGGGCCTAAATTAAGACAGTGACTTTGTGATGACATTCATTTATTTACAATCAGATAATATACATCATATCGAACGCATTTTTGTGTGACACTCAATATTCATTATTATGCATTATATACTATAGTCCTCATCTTGTTCTTGATGATGTATTATTTCTCAGTGTGCAACTACATGTAGGCTACATGTTAGGTGAGCAGTCAGACCCGGAGTCAGCTACAAGCATACATGTAGATCTGCGGATTATAGTATAGATCAGTCAAAAATGAATTTAGCAAATAGATCTATTGATGTATTCTATTTATCGTAATACAAGGCAAACAACATTTCTGTTACACACCAGTTCACCCTTGGTTGTTTATCCTGCTTTTATTTAACAATACCGGTACATGTACTACCACCATCGAATACTTAACACTTATTAAGTTATTAAAATATTATTTATCGTAATACAAGGCAAACTATTCCTTTTACAAACCAGTTCATCCTTGGTTGTTTAACCGGCAATTATTTAACAATACATGTACCATCGGAATCAAAATGTCATAAGGATATAGGAATCATAACTGGCTTGTTATCTTTGAACATTTTCTAACACTGCCAGAGAAATTTGCCATTAAATTTTATCATTAATAATACTATAGTATAGACAAATTTGTCTAAATATGAGTCATGATTTTTAGAGTTACATTCAGAGCAGGAAGAAAATTGTGATTTGTAATCCATGGTGTGCAGACTACATGTACAGTAGGCCTAATCCTAAAGTAGAAATGTTCAAGAAAATTAGAAGGCAAGAGATTGATAAATTTCACCTACGAACGAATCTACACCATCTTAACATAGATGTAACTTACATGTATACGCACCAGTATTTGTATTGGCTCGATTTTAATCCCTACTCTAAAACTCGTAAGCTATGTCATCAAGAAGATATGGGTCTTACATACATGTTGGTCGTTGAATGGAAATGAGTTGTAGATGTGATTGTTTATGTCTTGTACCTGTATTGAAGTACGCTTGCTGATTTCGTGGTTGAGCTTTTTGATAAGCATTATTCTTTAATATATTTTCAGATTTCCTTGTAACTAGAGTGGACACAGTACAAATAAAACATATTTCTACATAGTTTCGCTATGAACAACATCAATGATAGTGATCTTGAAAATAACAATACCTCTACCATAAATAACAATGAAAATAATAACAATAATCCTGCTAGTGTGAATAACAATGTTGTCGGAGCTGGAGCTGGAGCTGTTCCTGTTGACCCGAACACTGGTGGGTCACCAGTAGATCAACCCCAAAATGGAGCTACTAGTCAAGCGAGTGGAGGAGCTGGCAATGTCAGTAATCCTTCAGAAGAAGTTGAGGATGCCAACATCTCTCTCAGAACTGCAAATAATACTGTGCTTTCAAATGATTCTCCAAGCTCCTCTGGCATTGATGCCAGTAATAATTCAGAAAGTACTAACCCAGGAACAAGTGTTGATTCAGTAAATTCTGGTACAGGTAATGGGAGTCAGACAACTTCTAGTAGTACTCATGCTGCCACCAATCAAACTACAACTAGTGGTGATAATACAAGTACCAGTGCCGCTGGCAGTACTGGAGACAGTATTTCTAGTGGTGTAAGTAATACAGGGAATAATTCTTCAAGGAGTGGAAATGACACTGGAAATAATGACAACGAAGCAAGAAATGGTAGTTCATCTGAGAATAATGCTAGTAATGATACCAGTACACCTGGTGGTACTAATCCTGGGAATGATACTTCTACTGGTGGTAATAATAATAATACTGGAAATAACACTACTACTGGTGGTACTAATACTAGAAATAATAATACAGGTGGTCCTAATACTGGAAATAATGCCACCGGTGGTAATACTAATACTGCTGGAAATAATGGACCTGCAGGTGGGACTAACAGAACCAGGAACCGTAACCAAAATAATCCCATATTACATGTTAGAGACAGACTGTTTCATGCATTATTCTACAGAATTGCTATTACTTATGCACGAGCATTCCCTAAACCTTTAAGAAGATTTTTAGAATTTGCAATACTTGTCAAGGTAAGTTTTGTTTCTGGTACCGTAACACTATTTTGTTTATGTCTACATTTTGAAAAAAGTTTTCGGGGCAACCCTATCCATTAATTTAGAATAGACTTTGTAATTTTCTTCCCAATTGTCCAAACTACACCTCAAGATATAGGAAAATACTCTGATGCAACAGTTAGTTGAATTATCAGTTTGTAAAAAAGGAATCACTTTATCAAGTCTGCAGTCTTAAGACAACAGAAGTAAAATTTAATTTCTCTGTGAAAACATCTTGGAAAAAAAGTACTATTAATCCTTACTGAATGAGTACTCCAAAGTGTGAACAAAACCTCTAGATGCTTCAAGCCCACTTTACTTGAAGCAGGTTCCATTTGAATTGTTGGCGCATCAAATACTCACAAGCTGAAAGGCATCAGTCGGCAAATTCCAAATGCATGTCCTACCTTATTGTGTGAGCCATCATTGAACAACAATAACACTGACAAGCAATGACTGTCCAGTAAAACATGTATATCCAATGTTACATTCACCGAGACATAATAGATGATAATTCTACAACCATGTTAGCAGTAACTACATTTGTAGTTATCAACTTTTGCGTCAAGCTTTTGAGTGTTAGGATGTTAGATGTTGCGTCGCCAGAATACACGTATCAAAGAGTAACATCAAACTTGTTGGATTACTGAATGAGTAGCTGAGCTTTAGGTTATAGAAATTCCTATGCATCTTGAAATTTCGGTTTCTTTGTGATCCAGTTCCTAAGACACAACATATGTATTTTGCATACATATGATTTGTTTTGGAGAAAATAGTCAATACAATTGCAAGCCTTTTTAATAAGGCACCAGTGAAAGACAATGTTAGGTACAAATTCAGGCTTTGTAAGACACAACTATCCCTGGTGTCTATTATTATGTTTGGAACAATTGTGACTTTCTTCAACTTTTTATAGGTATTTTTAAAACCTATGTGGCACATAGTTCAAAATGCTGGATACTTGTTAAATAATGCCTGTCCTTCTGAGAAGTCCAGACATGCAATTGTCAGTTTGACCAAGGGTGTGACACTTGTGACAGCCAAGAATTCCATAATTTTGTGTACCGGTAGCTATTGTTACATGTATCTATTACTTTTTGTTTTTCAGGCTTTAGTTGTACTTGGTATACTAGTCTATATTCACATTGTTTTTGCAAGAACACCAATAAACTGTTTACAGCATGTTCAGAAGAGTTGGCCTCGACATGGAATTTTACGGGTGGAGATTGTGAAGAATGCATCTGATAATTATAGTATTATTAACTCGTATGAAAAAGAATACTCTGATTATCAGTTGTTTATTGATGGAGACCTAGCTCATGATTTGGTTGGTGAACACGATGAACCGTGGAATGATACAGAGCTTTTAAATAGTGATAATAGTACTAATAGAACTATTATTAAAGTTGAAGATATTATAGGGGTAGAGGTGGCAGGAGAACAAAGTCCAGAAAAAGAGGATGCTGATTATGGTAATATGACGACAGAAGATCTTATAGAAGAAAAAACAATCTATGAAGAAGTACCTGAAACTCTCAAAGACACGATTACAGAGTTAGAGATGTTAGCTAAAGCAGGTAGAAGTACATTCCACTAACAATTAAACATGTTTACACTGGCGTGATGAATTGATTTCAGTGTGTGCTAATACATGAAAAATATACTGAGACATTACTTATGTAGGGGGGTTGGGTGGTCCAATGGTAGAACTGTGCACTTGGAAGGGGCATTATGGGAGATTAGATAAAGAGCCTATGGTTCTCGCTATAATAGTTAAAAAACAGATAATGAAAAGACAAAATTCAAATGCAATAAATATCGCAGACTAGCGATGGCATTGAGAGTTGATTATGCTCTGGATAATTTAATTAATGTCTAATTAATAATATAGATATTATTTCAGGCCTAAAGAAACACCTGCAATAGACAGATTTAGCTCTTGCATAATGTATGTTTAGTTTAAATCATGATATGTGTCATTGAATCAAATGGCACTGTTTGGATCCCAAGCTAGTACTTTTGACTTCTTTTGGTTCACCAAGCAAAGTTATTGTCTCAGAAAAATACATGTACACCAAATGACATTTAAAAAATAGTGTTGATAGCATGATCAATTGATTTCATTTATTTCAGTATGGCCAGAAGAAAAATATATTGTAGAATATGCCTTAGAATATGGTTTTCTTCGCCTGTCTCCGAAGACCAGACAGCGTTTAAATATAACTGTAATGTTAGTAACACTAGGTATGTTCTACTTTTATGAAGATGACGTATGTGTAATACAGGCCTGGTGATTTTCCTAGAAAATACTTGAAAATTCTGGAATTGGCCTCTAGAAGCTGAAAATTTACATTTTGAAACAGAATTTCACAGAAAAATATTATATTTTGCTCATTTTTTCTCCAAAGATTATAGAATTTGTTATGGACTGGTCTAAAATTACGCTACAGATTATAAATCTGATTGGTCCAACAATTGTACTAAGTTAAACGTTCCAGAATTGAATTCTCTCATCATTAGTCTTAATTCCTCAGAAGATGTCAGTTGAGTAAAATGAGAATTTTGGGCCACAAGACATGTGCTGACTGGATATATTATCTCAAACTCATCACGATAGCTGAAACGTTTGATTACGTCATGATTGTGCTCACATCACATCTGTTTTCTGGCTTGCCAGAACTGTGTCATTGGATTGCAAAGCAATATATTGAAACAAAGATTTACCAATAGTTAGTCCAGATATAACTTCGTTAGATGTACATGTAACAAAACATATCCCATTTAACAGCCATTGTTGAATGATACCATCTTGTTGTACCTCGTAGCACTTCCGGTAATCACATGATTAATAGTTAATTATCTGGGCCTCCACCGATCACGTAAAAGGAACTGTGAAAATAACAATAAACCTGGGTTTATCTGTTAATTAATCTTTTGTTTTATTAAATGACAAACCCTGATCATTTTTTTCACACGTAACGAGAAACATTATTTGATACTGATTGAATAAACTATAAGTACTGACAAAGCTGAGTTTTGTCATGATCATCTAGTATCTATTGTCCATGTCACTTTGTTGCTAAACAGAAGTTTTAGCGCCTCCTATATTACATACAGAGTTACACCCCCTGAAAATCGGTGACAAATTTAGCAATGTTTTTTGCAAAAATAGATAAATATTATCGAATACATCACGATGGTAGACAGTAGTATCAATGTCTACTATAGGTACAAAATGATATGTTTACATCAGAGATTTGAGTCAAAGGATTTTCGTTCAAAGCAAGTTTCAGCGACGGCCAAATTTACCGATGCAAGTATTGATGTTTGCTCAAAATGCATCCAAGCGTAAAATTTACTTGACTCAGCACTAATAAACACTGAGATTTTATTAAGAGGTCACTCCCATTAAGCGGTCAGTCATGAGTGGCTGCTTGATACAGTTTCTACTGTATTTACACAATTAAAATATGTTTCAGACCCTTCAAAAGATGAGTGTTTTGGTGATGGGTTTAGTAGGTTTCTGTTAGAAGAGTTTCTAGGTTATGATGATATACTCATGTCAAGTATAAAGCAACTAGCTGAACAAGAAGAAAATAAAGGTAAAATCGTTTTCTGTTGGTTGTGTTTGGGAATGTGAATAGAATGTCCCAGGTTAAACTCCCAGTGTTGGTTGGTTAGGAAATGGTGGCAAGTTGTTAGATGTAAAGTCTGTGTACTGAAAAGATAATATTTCCTAGTGTTTTAGATGGGGTGGAAAACTATGGTCGACATAGGCTGCAACTTCAATTAATCCCTTACAGTTTGAACTAGAAGGCTATACGTGGAAAACACTGCTGACCAGGCTAGATTCTCCTTATCTCACATTTTACCATAGTAAAAAAAACATAAAAATAAGTTAAGTCACAACATAATTAGGTAAACAGTATTTTAATCTGTTTTTATTGCTTACTCAATAACAGGGAGATTTGATTTGGGTTCTTCACTTAATTTAGGAATAATGTTTAATATTTTTTATTCATTTTAGGTTTTTTGAGGAATGTAGTTACAGGGGAACATTATAGATTTGTTAGTATGTGGATGGCAAGAAGTTCTTACGTTGCTGCAGCTTTCATTATGTTAGTCTTTGTAAGTATATGTCATATTTTGGACTTTTTATTTTATACTGGGGAGCAAATCCCTAGCCATTGCAATGAAAAGTAGAAAAGTAGTTTTGGCTAAAATAAAAAAGAGGTAATGGACCTCACTTTGAGACAATTCAAAATGGAGGAAACGGGAAAAAACAGATCTAACACAGTAAGAAAGTTCTTGCAAATTATGCAATAGTTCAAACTCCTACATTCGCAGTGGGAGGGGGGGGGGCATCACATGGGCACAAAACCAGGCCCAACTTTTCTACATCATTTTTTTGCTTAGCAAGTTAAAATTTTTATTGAAAGAGTGATTAGTTTTGATCATTTTCAGCATGTTTTCATGATACAAGAATGGCTGCATATTCACTTTCAGTGTATATTACCTCATTTGACCTTTTACCCTGAATATCTCGAAAAGGCCCCAACGGCAGACTGATTACCACTCGGCAAAATTTTACTATAGAAAAATTGGGTCTGTTTTTGTGCCCATTTGATGGACATCCTCCAGCACTGAGCCTCCGGTCTACATACTGTTGACATTTCATAGTTTCATCACTGTACAGCATGGGTTCCATGTCGGCCATATATATGACCTAGGACTATGGGAAAGTAATTGAAACTAGGTCTGACCCATCATTCATTTTGTACGCCGGAAAAATACCATATTTTTCAAAACACAGTTTTCAAACATGGCTACGATCAACCTCCGCCATGTAACTATAAAAGTAATGTTGGTCATAATTTAACATGGTGTTATAAAACTCCCAATGTGTTAGTATGTAGTCATGGAGACCCCTTTGTCCTTCAAATTTAAATGTATGCAAAGATCTGACAATAAATACTATGTAATTTAAACTGTTTCTGCTACTTTCAGACCATCTCTGTTTCAACTTTACTGAGATATTCACATCATCAAATCTTTTTATTTATAGGTAAGTCATCTGTTTCTTACATTTCACTTACCAGGGTCCCCCCAATAATTTGGCCGCAAGTACTCCTTTCTCCAGGTTATTGAACGCAAGTAATTATGCGGTTAGATATAAACAACGCCTGGTGTTAACATAGAAGTGAGACTTTCAGAAGAAAACCCTATTCTCTAGACTGATCCCTGGGTTGAGAGACTCTCAATTACGAGGTCACGGTTAGTTAACTGAACAATCAATCTTTATTTCAACCCCATCTTACTTGTATTGTATCTGTGACAAATTAGGTAATTAAAAAAACGACAGAATAGAGTTTTTCTCACACACTTTCCGTTTTCCTTATCCATCAAATAATTCACTGCTATGCACCCACATTTTGCAAGAAATGTATGGAGAAGAGGTAAAATCAATAGGGCTCATCCTCTCATTTATGATCTTTTGATCCTTAACATATTTATTAAGTTTCCTCAGAATTTGACAACGATTGTAGCCCCTCTGGAGGGCCCACAAAATTCATACATATTTCACATTTTCTTTCATAAAAAGCAGGGGTTATAGCTCTAGAATGTAAGGTCTGATGCATACCAAAGTCGAACTCATCCAAGAACTTTTGATCCTTAACACATGTTTAAGTTTTATCTCATGAATCGGACAGAAATTGTTGCCTATGGAAAGTCCACAAACTTCATTCATATTTCAAATTTTGTGTAAAAGGCAGGGAGCCAATGCGCACCAAAATTGAACTCAACTAAGAACTAGTCACCTGTTTTAAGTTTCCTCTAAATTGAATAAAACTTTTGACATTTAGATGGCCCACAACCTGGGCAATACATGCTTTTATACTATTTGCGTAAAGGGGAGCGGCCATTTGACTGAAAGCTTCAGTCGGATTTCACAGAATTCGGATTTAACCATGATTATTATATATTTGAACAGTTTTGTAAATAAGATAAAAATGGTGACCTCTAGAGGGTTCACAAGCTAAAAACGTGATATTTCGTACAATCAAGCGTCATAATCCAGAAAGTTACAGTCCAATAGACGCCAATATGGAAAAGAACCCAGACCTTTGGGATATATCACTGATTGGATGAAAATTAGAACCTCAGGGTGGTCCACAACCTGGGTATTTTACATGCTTTTAAGTGTAGCGATCATTTTGTTGGGCAGTTTAGGTTCGATTGTCACGAAATTTGCACTGAACCATAATTATGGTGTAACGGTGATATAGTTGAACGTTTTTTACAATCAAATAAAAACTGTGAGCTCTAGAGGGTTCACAAGCTAAAAATGTATATATATAATATAGCAAGTGACGATCCTATATGCGCCAAAATCGAAAGAAACCCAGATCTTTCGATTATAAACATACATTGTCAGTTTCATTAAAATCGTATAAAAATTGAGACCTCTATAGTGTCCATAACCTGGTATTATTATGTTCAGTATCGCAGGAAACCACCACCAACTGTGTTTGCATGGTGAGGGATTTAAAAAAAGAAATAAAATCTCGCCTAAAGTCCTAGGATGGTAGACCCCCCCCCCCCCCCAATCAAGAATTGCTTCTGTCGGCCCTGCTTACTTGTATTGTAATAAAATGTTTAATAAGTGGACATTATTGTTGGTATATGTGTTATAACACTTCATTAACTAGTGTACATGAATGTTAGTACACCACTCTAGATATTTCTAGTCAATTTATGCACTGTAAAAATGAAATGAAATGGGATTTAACGTCCTGTTGTTCTGCTCCGACTGGGCTAATGGAGACAGGTATATGCCATACAGTGTGCTATGAGGGAAATTTTGCCCAGACAGTGGCACTATGGCCTACTCTTATATCAAATTCCAACTGCCAAGGGATCTTTTACGTTGACGGGACCTCGTTTTTTGGTCCCATCCAAATGACTAGACAGCTGTCCTTCTCAAGCCCTCCGTCCTGCACCACTGACAAGGGGAAAGCATGCCGGAAAATCAAGATGAACTTTCTCAGCCAATGTTTCTGCACTGTAATTAGTCTGCATGAATACACCATTCAAGATATTTCCAGTCAATTTTTCCACTCTGATGAAAATTGGAACTCAATTCGGTTTATATTTAGCTCCATGCTCTCACATCCAAATTTTGTCAGCTGGACAAATGAGAGCTTTAAACTTCAAAGTAGTTCAACAGTCTAGCAAGTCATAGTTGGCTTTTGAAACTATTACTTTACTATATTTAGATTAATGATTAAAATAGAAGTTTTTTATTTTTTTTCTAGTTGATTTACTACAGATGTTAGAAATGAATGCTAGTGTTGCTTTTCCAGCAGCACCCCTTCTGACTGTCATTCTAGCTCTTGTTGGTAAGTCTTGTAAAGTGTTATTAAGAAGAATTATATATTTACAAAAACACATAACATAACTCTGTTTTATGGAAAAAGAAAGTATGCTATGAAATAAGTGGCTTCATTTGTAAGCATTATTAAATAACATGATTCCGTGACAACTACTGTCCTGTTAGATGTCATCACATTATACAATTCTCATGATATATTTAGACCAGACCTAAAAACGTGTGGGCATTTAAAGCAACCTTAGAGCTCCATTTTTCATTTGGTAATCCAACTAGAATTGGTTTACACTAAAACTCGAGTTTACCTTTATTGATGGCTTTCAAATTTTAATATATTATGCTGTGGAGTGATAACTTTTGGCAGTGAAATTCTGAAATGGAGCAATCTTAAATAATTAAATTTTGTCATTGTTATTTTTTTTTTGTTATCTGACTAGGTATGGAAGCAATTATGTCTGAATTCTTTAATGATACAACTACAGCATTTTATATAATATTAATAGTATGGATAGCAGATCAGTATGATGCTATATGTTGTCATACTTACATCAGTAAACGCCATTGGTTAAGGTAAGAATAATAACTTCTTTATATACATATACTGTAAAGTCAGGCATATGTTATGCAGTGTCCGAATAGCGACGCTACTGCCTACTCTTACGTGCACACCACAATGTCCGATCCGAATGATTATACATGTCCCTTGCCAGGCCCTCCATCCTACACCATTAACAAGAGGGAACCACTCCGGAAAATCAAGATGAACTTCTTAGCTAATGTAGGGATATAACACGGTACTTCCAGGTTAGCGAGCCAAAGTCTCACTCCCTGAGCCACTGTGGCTCCTGTCCATAGAAAAGAAAACAATATGTGCTGAAAAATAGAGCAGACCAAAACTTTGTTTTGTGTTTGTGTGTGATTAACAGTTGATAATATAGGAAGGACAATGAAGGTTTTAATTGTTTCTTTATTTACACAACTTATAATGGCATTGGAAGGTGTTACACATGAGACAGAGTATGCATTCTCTTTACGAAGTGGATGATACTACATGTATTTCTTTCTGTTTATGGATTTGCACTTTAGGATCCATGTTACTATAATTTATTCAATGTCAATTTGATTTATTCCTTTCATTATTATCTGATTTGGACATTTGATTAATTTTAATAATGTGAATCGAGAAATATTACAAATGAATCGTTTTGACTTAGTAGTAAAATTTACTCTTTCATTTTTCTTTTTTTCCTTTTAGATTTTTCTATTTATACCATTTTGCTTTCTATGCATATCACTATCGTTTTAATGGTCAATACAGTGGTCTGGCATTATTTACCTCATGGCTCTTTATTCAAGTAAGTATCATTAGTACTATTAGATAACCGAGTCTTACTCCTCACTACAACTGAGCAAACAGGACAGGAATACAGTACACACAATTCAATATGTTGAAGTGAATAGAGCTATGTGAACCTACTATAATGGCACTTTAAAAAGATTCTATACCATGGAAAACCTAGTACAGAATGCGTATGTTCATTCTCAGAAGGTTGAAATAGGATTTGAAAAAATACTCACCTGGTCTTCTTTGTTTTGAATATTGCGATGAATAACAATTACAGTTATTATTGCACTTGATTATGTCATTGAATCATGTCAACGCAGCAATGGTACCATATGGTATAAAGATTTTGCTTTGTATACTATAAAAATTCACCTTTATGGACTGCTGGGACGACTTGGCTGCTGTGAGTATTGTTACATTGCCAGTTGTCGATTTTAACTCAAATGAAGAATACAAAAGATGTATAGGGTGTAACAAAAAGTGTTTTGCTATCAGGCATCTATTGTTGATGTATTGGTGAGAGATTAGGCTGTTTTACTTTAAAATTAAAGGGGCTTTATGGAAGATTAGATAAAGAAATCAAGCACTGACAGTTTCGCTATCATAGTTAAAAAAAAAGATAACTTAAAGAGAATATGCTGAAAATTTCAGCTGAGAAAACCAAATTTGAAAAAACTTGGTAGCCTCGATTGTCATTGTTACGATAATAAACAAAGTCTCGATTATCTATTCTTATGGTTAATCGTGAACAGCCATTGAATTGCAGATCGGATTCAAATTTGTTTAAAATTGTACCCATCGGATGGCATCAAGAGTTGATTATGATCTTATCATGTTAATAAATGCCTAATTAATAGTTTATATACCATTTAAGGCCTAAAGAAAGACCTGCAATAGGCAGGTTTAGCTTTGGCATAATGCATGTTATTGATGTACTTAAATAAACCTAAATCTTTTATGACCAATTTCTGTTGTAGCATTCAATGATCTACTTTTTCCACCATTACGAACTGCCAGCAATTCTTCAACAAGCTAGAATACAAGAAATAATTCAACATGGAGGCAACCCTGGTGCACAAAATCAACGTAATCAGAATAACGGAAGACCAAGAGAGGATGGAAATGATAATCCCGAAACTCAACTTCCTAACCAAAATGGTACAACAGGAAATGAAAATAATGGAAATAATGCGCCCGATCAAAACCATCAAGTGCGTGTTGCTAATCAAGGTTTGCGATTTAATGCCAGGATGTTGGAGAGAAGTGTTAATGATTTGTTAGCGTCATTAAATGCTCGCGTTAACCCAAATAATCCCAACAGACAAAATAATCCTGTGGCATTAAACATGGTTCGAGTTGTCACCCCTGGTAATTTTATGAGAACTTGTTTTCGATTGGTGCGGAATCAGACTAATACTGTGACGAATGACGCACAGACTGAAACTCAAGTAAATGTAGAAGAGGCTTCTACTAGTGCATCAGATAACGTTGAAAATTCTAGTACAAGAAATAGTGATAATTTTCAACCAGCGACAGTAGCTGACGTAAGCAGTGATGTTGTAACTAATGTGCCAGAAACTCTAAACATTAATAGTGCAAGTACTGACAATTCTACTTCAGATATTACTTCTGAACATGTTTCAATTGGTGCGGTAGGAAATACTGCACACAGCACTGATACAGAAAAAAATACTAGTTTACATAATTTAAAAATAATGCCAGAAAACCATTCACAGCCAAGCAGTGATAAATTAGTTTTCACTTCAAAAGATATTAATAGTTCTGAGCCTATTTTAAATAGTGTTTGTCCGTCCGATGGGGCTACTGCACAAAATACAAAACCTATAACGGTAGAAAATTTACAAAATGCACTTGATATGTGTTCAAATATCTCTCCAGCTGTTCAGTCTGGAACTTCTTCAAAAATTTCTTTAAATTCTTCGAATTCAAATTCATAACAAAATATTATGAAATCTTTATTTCAGTTGTGTAAATATCAAATTTGTCTGTTATACTTATGTAAATAGATGCATTTTATTTTTCAAATTTTCTATTGATTATAAATATATAAATGGAGAGCATCTTTGTCTACACACAAGCTTGCTTATACCCAAGTTTACACATTCTTATTCTGGCAAAATAAGACATTGAAAAAACTTTTCCTCTTTGATTTTGGTAAAAAAGAAGTTTCATTTTAATCATTAATAAAGTTTGATAAGTTGATTTGCCGTGTTACATCAGTCAAATTTTATCTCCATGGGTATAGCCAATATTGTTCCACTCTTGATAGTTTATGCCTAAAACTATATTCTATTACTAATGGAAATAACTAATCGTATCAACCAGTTCAACACTAACACTTTATTACAACCTTAATCAAAAGGCTTAGCTTTGTTGGGGGGGTTGGATGGCCGAATGGTCTGTCATTGAGTCAACTGGTGTGGTTTCGATTCCCCGGTTGTACATGACACAAAGTAGGGTCGCCTGTCCAACCTCATGGGTTTTCTCTGGGTCCTCCATTTTCCTCCCACTGCTAAAATTGAACCATGTGTTAGTCCCGAAGTGACCTAATTTGTGTCAAGTGGACGTTAAACCCCATTTCTCTCTCTCTCTTAGCTTTGTTAAAAATAAAATATGTTAGTCTCACAACTTTGTTGAGTTGATGGACCCCATTTCTGTTTTAGAGGATGTGTGTGTGTGTGTGTCCTCTCATTGCAAGTAACTACTGAAATAGAATACATATGTAAATGAAATGAAATGAAATGGGGTTTAACGTCCTACTGTTCTGCTCCTATACTGGGCTAATGAAGACGGGGACACGCCATACAGTGTGCTATGAGGGAAATTTTGCCCGGGCAGCGGCACTATCGCCTACTCATATATCTAATTCCAACTGCCAAGGGATCTTTTACGTGCAAATACATATGTATATGGTAATCCCAAAATAAGCTAGATGGATGATAAAATCCCAGTTCTCCCTTGGTTATGATAAAAGCTAATGTAATATTTTATCAGTATGAACAAATCAAAATATGTACTCCAGTAAACACCCTTTTAATGTTTAGTGGGTTGAGTGTTGCTAATATACTCTCCGTAGAATATAATACCTTTTTTATCCCCCATCTTTATCCAAGCCTTGTGGGATTTCTCAATTACAAAATAAAGCAAATTATGTGTGGACGGATTTGTCTTAACCATTTTCTATGTAGTATAATTAAATGTTCTATGAACTAATTAATTCTAAATATTTGTGTGATACTTTTTCCCTCTTTGTACTTAGACTGAATAGAGAGTTCATATTATACATGTACCAAATGGAATGCCTTTAATGTTCATGTACATATAAAACTCATGCTCAATAAACTCTAATTATATTTTCCGTATCTGGTGAAGTTTTGTTCACTTCTGTTTCAAGTTTTCTGTTCTTAAAGTAAAGCTTATTCAATATACTGGTTTGTTTACATACAGTGTGGAAATTACCAATTTATGATGTAGGATAAAAGTTGATGTAAGTATCCCGGAGGAAGTGTCCGATAGGAAAATTTGTATTTCAATAGATATATGTATGAGATGTATGATACAGAGATTTTCATAACAAATAATTATGTTGAAGTCGCTCAATCTCTCTTGACAAATCTTTACTGGACATGTTAATTTGAAGAGTTGAACTCTCTTTGATATGGTCATAATTTTGCATAATTCACCTCTTGGAACAAAAGTGATCATACAAGGTATTTTGATCTTAGATGCATGCACACATTTATAAAATGTGTCTTTAAGTTGCTAGTTTTTAGTTTAGATTAATATTTATATTATTTATAAAATTGCTTTATGATTATGTATTAATCTGTATGAATTATAATGAAGATATTTATTTGTGTGTTCAGTTACATTTTTATAAATGTTTATATCTGTTAAGTAGTAGTGCACCTAATTTTAATTTTTTGATTAGGTATCTTGGACCCTGTTTCACTAAATGGCTTATTTATTATACTTACTGGTAGGTATTTTACTTATATTATTACTATATGACATAATTCCATATGCTATAATTCCACATGTGTAGATCAGAAGGATGCCCATACTCATTCTGTTTATTGAAACAGGCTCTGTTTACAGAAAAATAACAAATTATTTAGTCAAATAGTAAAAGTAGTTACCAGTATTATTTAATAGATAGCCGAATGAATGTAGATCCATCCATATCCTAATACAATTTGAGCTCTGCCATAAAAAGGTGTTTTAATTAGTTCACCATTTATCTTTGCTTGGTATAAATACGTCAATCAGCTTTTAAGACCCTTTTTATTGCATATTTTCCAAATTATTTTGAACAATCATGTATATATTTAAAATGTTGATTTCATTGATTTTAGAATATAAACAGTTAAATTTAGAAATTACTGACTCACATCTCAAAATTACTGTAAAATTTGCTGGTAAATATGTTATTAATATACATGTACTTGCTTTTTTTTCCTATGAAATTTTTGAAAGTTTGAAGAAATATTAAGCATAATCATAATTTTAAAAAGACTGAATGCAGGGTGATGGTAGTGATTGTGTTTTTGCATGAATACAATATGGTCAAAATTGCAGAAACGATGCATTTATATAAAAACAACCTGATTTGAACTTTTAATATTGAGTTATGCGTAGATCAGTACATAGGCCTACACAGTGTATTAATATTATTTTGGTATGTATTTGATGATTGTGTATATATTAGCTATATGGAATGAATATATTATATTATAGTGACTTTATATGTGGATGTAAAGATATTGTTGATTTATTATTGAAGATGGTTTATTTCTTGGAACCAGCACTGATATATTTTGATGTTTATATTATTATTTCAATTACACTACATCAAATATCTCTGCTGTTGTAGCCTTCCAAAAATTATAAAAAAAACCTTTAACAATCAAAGAAATCTTGTGGTTTTGTTTAAATGATACATATTTGAGATACCAATATGTATCTTGAGTATGCATAAACACACCAATGAATGTTTGAGCCTAGAGTATAATGATGATTATAGATTTGGCCCATAAACAGCAAAAGTATGTCAAATACAAAATTATTTAGTGTCTGGTTAATGAATCTTTAAGCAAATCAAGAAATTTGCAAAAGCTTTAGATAAATAACAAAACTCCTTTACATTTCTTATACTAGACGAGAGTACATTTTACATGTTAATTTTATCAATACATACATGGTTTCAGAATAAGTTAGTGTGTGATTGTTATTAAAGGACAATATTGGCGCCAGTCATTATCACATATGTGATAGAGCTGGTTAAACACATTCCAAATATAATTTTAACACGGAGATCATTGCTACGATAGCTGAGTAATACAGGTTTCCTGAATCAGAAGTAAAAAACGCCAAAGGAAAACATGAGTCATCTCTCTATATAACTTCCTTCGAAGACCAAAAGTTGTTATATGGGACTGTAAGAGGATACCCGACAAGTCAATAAAGTAATTGAATGTCATTAGATAAGAGAACACGAGAAAAATAGAAATAGTCTGTACATTCCCTTGTTTATATTCATTCTATACCTTATAAAAACATGGTAATGCACAGACTTTTTCTGTTTTTCTTTCGTGTTCACTTATCTAGTGGCAGTCAATTCTTTTTATGAATTGTCAGGTATCCTCTCACAATCTCACACAACAACTTTTGGTCTTCGAAGGAATTATTAGTGAGCAGAAATTCGCCCGTATATCCGTTATCACTCGTCACATCAGTCAGTTATATAGAGAGATGACTCGTGTTTTCCTTTGGCGTTCGTCACTTCCGATTCAGGAAACCTGTATTACTCAGCTATGGTAGCAATGATTTCTGTGTTAAAATTATATTTGGAATGTGTTTAACCAGCTCTATCACATATGTGATAATGACTGGCACTACAGGTCACAATTCTTATCCGATTTTGACAAAACTTGAAATATAGGTTTATCTCCAAAATAATTTTTATCCGATTTAAAAAAATGTATTATTATATCACCGTTACACCCTAAGGGTGAATGAGTTTAAATTTCATGAAAATCGGCCCAAAATTGACAGACAAAATGGCTGCCGTTCGTTCTCAAATAGCGTAAAAATATGGTATATCAAGGTTGTGGACCCTATAGAGGTCACAATTTTTATCCGATTTTGTTGAAACTTGAAATGTAAGTTTATAACCCAAAGATCTCGGTTTCTGTCGATATTCGCGCATATTGGACCGTAACTTGCAGAATTATGGCCCCTGATTGTACGAAAAATCGCGTTTTTAGCTTGTGGACCCTATAGAGGTCATAATTTTTATCCGATTTAAAAAACTGTATTATTATATCACCGTTACACCCTAAGGATGAATGAGTTCGAATTTCATGAAAATCGGCCCAAAATTGACAGAAAAAATGGCCGCCGTTCGTTCTTAAATAGCGTCAAAATATGGTATATCAAGGTTGTGGACCCTATAGAGGTCACAATTTTTATCCGATTTTGTTGAAACTTGAAATGTAAGTTTATAACCCAAAGATCTCGGTTCCTTTCGATATTCGCGCATATCGGACCGTAACTTACGGAATTATGGCCCCTGATTGTACGAAAAATCGCGTTTTTAGCTTGTGGACCCTATAGAGGTCATAATTTTTATCCGATTTAAAAAAACGTATTATTATATCACCTTTTCACCCTAAGGACGAATGAGTTCGAATTTCATGAAAATCGGCCCAAAATTGACAGACAAAATGGCCACCGTTCGTTCTCAAATATGGTATATCAAGGTTGTGGACCCTATAGAGGTCACAATTTTTATCAGATTTTGTTGAAACTTGAAATGTAAGTTTATAACCCAAAGATCTTGGTTCCTTTCGATATTCGCCGATATCGGACCGTAACTTCCGGAATTATGGCCCCTGATTGTACGAAAAATCGCATTTTTAGCTTGTGGACCCTATAGAGGTCATAATGTTTATCCGATTTAAAAAAACGTATTATTATATCACCGTTACACCCTAAGGATGAATGAGTTCAAATTTCATGAAAATCGGCCCAAAATTGACAGACAAAATGGCCACCGTTCGTTCTCAAATAGCGTAAATATATGGTATATCCAGGTTGTGGACCCTATAGAGGTCACAATTTTTATCCGATTTTGTTGAAACTTGAAATGTAAGTTTATAACCCAAAGATCTCGGTTCCTTTCGATATTCGCGCATATCCGACCGTAACTTCCTGAATTATGGCCCCTGATTGTACAAAAAATCACGTTTTTAGCTTGTGGACCCTATAGAGGTCATAATTTTTATCCGATTTAAAAAAACGTTTTATTATATCACCGTTACACCCTAAGGATGGCCGAGTTCGAATTTCGTGAAAATCGGCCCAAAATTGACAGACAAAATGGCCGCCGTTCGTTCTCAAATAGCGTAAAAATATGGTATATCAAGGTTGTGAACCCTATAGAGGTCACAATTTTTATCCGATTTTGTTGAAACTTGAAATGTAAGTTTATAACCCAAAGATCTCAGTACCTTTACGATATTCGCGCATATTGGACCGTAACTTCCTGATTTATGACCCCTGATTGTACGAAAAATCGCTTTCTTTTTAGCTTGTTCTCTATCCATCTCTCGAAAATGTGGGCGTATCCTGCCTGGCAGCCGCTGGTTCATCTTCTACTAATTGAAGGTTGCAGTTTTTACATAATCTCTCATTATGAGGAATAAAGGGTTTACTATATCTCCCCTTTTCAACTTCCAGTTTATGTGCACTAAGTCTAAATTTACTGAGTGCACCCCTTTCACCTTTTTTATACGCCCACATTTCCATGTAGACGTATATTGTCGTCGCCCCTGTCCGGACGTACGTCCGTCTGTCCACAATTGTTTGTGAACACTCTACAGGTTACAATTTTTATCCGATTTCAATGAAACTTGAAATATAGGCTTAATATCACCCTAAGATCTCGGGTCCTTTCGATATTGGCATGTATCGGACTGTAACTTCATGGATTATGGCCCCAGATTGTACGAAAAATCACGTTTTTAGCTTGTGAACACTGTAGAGGTCACAATTTTTATCCGATTTGGGTTAAACTTGACATGTATGTTTATAACCAACAGATCATTCCTGTAGTTCGTCTATTTATAGCAATTCTCTCCGTCTCCTTTCTCCCCTTTTGCATGTCCATTTTTGTTGATTTTTTGGTCTAGAATGGACGAAGAGTGTTTGAATTAACATTTCTGCCAGGTTTTGGTAAATATTCATGATTTTGAGGCGGAAGGATAACGGAGTTATTAGGTTAGCTACGGTGATATGTACCGCAACTAGTAACATGTTTTTAGTATATGCTTCTTCAAGTTTGTGTATCTCAAAATTTTGGGGGTCAACCTCATACAAATTTTAGTGCATTCAGCCCAACGAAAATTAGGGGAAAACTTGTAGGTGGGCAAAGAGGCCAGAATTAACATTGAAGTCAATGGGGAAATAAGGGTTGTGGACCCTCTGGGGTCACAATTTTCATCTGATTTTGATGAAATTTGAAATGCATGTTTATAACCCAAATATCTTTATTCCTGTCGATTTTCGTACATATCGAATTGTAACTTCCTGAATTATGGCCCCTGATTGTACGAAAAATCATGTTTTAGCTTGTGGTCCCTCTAGAGGTCACAATTATTATCAGATTTAAAAAAACGTTCGAATATATCACCGTTACACCGTAATCGGACCAAAACTGTCGGATAAAATGGCCGCTCCCTTCATACGCAAATAGTATAAACATCTGGTATATCAAAATAGAGGCCACAATTTTGATTCGATTTTGATGAAACTTGAAATGCAAGTTTATAACCCAAAGATCTCGGTTCCTTTCAATATTCGCGCATATCGGATCGTAACTTCCTGAATTATGGCCTCTGATTGTACGAAAAGTCGCGTTTTAGCTTGTGGTCCCACAAGAGGTCACAATTATTATCCGATTTTAAAAAAAAAAACGTTTGAATATATCACCGTTACACTGTAATGTTTGATGAGTTTGAATTTCTTGAAAATCGGGCCAAAGCTGACGGACAAAATGACCGCCCCTCATACGCAAAAAGTGTAAACATCTGGTAAATCAATTCCGTGGACCCTCTAGCGGTCACAATTTTGATCTGATTTCGATGAAACTTGAAATACATGATTATAACCCAAAGATATTGGTTCCTTTTGATATTCGCGCATATCGGATCGTAATTTCCTGAATTATGGCCCTTGATTGAACAAAAAATCACGTTTTTAGCTCGTGGACCCTATAGTCACAATTTTTACCCGATTTAAAAAAAAATAAGTGTGAATATATCACCATTACCCACTAAGATCTTGGTTCCTTTTGATAATTGCGGATACAGGAACATAACTTCCTGGATTATGGCCCCTGATTGTTCGAAAAATCGCATTTTTAGCTTGCGGATTCTCTAGAGGTCACAATTTTTTTCCGATTTTAAATACATCACCTTTCCACCATAACGAAGGTTGAATTTGAATTTCAGGAAAATCGAAATGAAACTGCCCAACAAAATGGCTGCTCTTTGTACGCAAATTGTGTGGAAGTGTGTAATACGAAGGTTGTGGACCCTCTAGAGTTCACAATTTGTATCCGATTTTGATGAAACATAAAACATATCTTTATATCCCAAAGATCTCAGCCCCTTTTGATATTTGCACATTTCAGGCCATAACTTTCTGGATTACTGCTCCTGATTGTACAAAAAATCGCGTTTGTTTTTTGTGTGTTCTCTACCCATCTCTTGTAAAATGTGGGCGTATCCTGCCTGGCAGCCGCTGGTTCAGTGCACATGAATAATTTTTCATGTTTTATGAATTCTTAATATTATAATACAAATCATGTTTTGAATTTGATTTCATATGTCCATTTAGTGATGCTGGATAGTCTTACTCTGGCCAGTGTGTTTCCAGGACTGGATATATATATATATATATATATATATCATGTACGGGTTTTAAATAAGTGTAAAAAGAATTCTGTATTAAAATTTTCATTTTTTGCGGCAGTAAATATTTCACCCATTCCTGTTTCCTCGATAGTATAATTTGGATTATGACTAAGCCATTTACTACGATCAAAGCCATTAAAAACGCAATGCCAAATTCAAAGTTTATTTACTGCAACAACTTTTAACAAATGTACATAACAATTGACAAAATCGAGATAACAAGCATCTGTGGATAATTTCATGAAAGAATTCACTAGAAATGCACAAAACCGAAACGTCAGAGAACCATGAAACAAAGCAGGGGTCAGTTGAAGTCAATATCGGGTATGTCCACCATGAGCTCTTACACATGCCTGAAGCCGCCTTCTCGTGGACTGGCACAGATGTCTCACTACATGCTGTGGGATTGTTTGCCAATGATTTTGGAGTGCCAGTGCCAACTGTGCAACAGTTTGTGGTGGCACGGCTTTAGTTCGAACCCGTCGTCCAAGTTCATCCCAAAGGTTAGGTCGGGCGTTGTCATGCTGGAAAACCATGTTGAGCCAGCAATGGAAGCAACACCGGACGAAGGATGGCGTCAACATAATGTTGAGCGTTGAGATTGCCTTGGACCACCACCAACTGGGATCAGAAGTTGACGTTGATAGTGCCACCTCCCCCCGAAAATTGATCCCTTTCCAGCACGCAGTTACGAGCAAAGCGTTCAAGTCGACGTCGGTAGATACTGTGCGTCCATCAGGAAAGCTGAGGTTGAATCGGGATTCATCCGAGAAGATGACATTTCACCATGCAGATGCTGTAGTCGGATGTGGCGATCTTGAGTATCGGTTGTTACAGGTGGCGCTCTAGGTCGGGGTCGATCGGCAACTCTTCCAGTGGCGAGCAATGGTCGATGGGTGGACATTGAAGTATCTGGCGACGGCTACCTGTGAAGACACTGATCCAGCATGCCAATAGCTCTGTTCCTGTTTTCTTGTGTAAGGCGTGGCATTTTTCCGAAGTGATGAATGTTGAAATTTTGATATGTATTTAAAGGGCCAGAGTGCAGGGAATGCACGTGCAAAATGTGTGACATGGGACTGCTTAAAATCGTGAAAAAAGACAAGTCATTACCGAAAACTGATATTGGGTTCAAACCCAGCAACTCCACAAAAAGAGACCCATCACAAGTTTCACCTATGTGCCATAATATCTAGGAAAGCCCAAGAAAACGTTTACCAGAAATATTTCACAAATTAGGCATTGCGTTTTTAATCGCGGATACCTGAACATAACTTCCTCGATTATGGCCCCTGATTGTCGAAAAATCGCATTTTTAGCTTGCGGCTCTAGAGGTCACAATTTTTTTCAATTTTAAAAACCGTTTAAATACATCATTACTTATCCGGTCCAGGCCTTCACTCTTGCCACTTTTTAATTTTGAAATATGGGTGTGAATCTCTAGAAGAGATAAAGGAAAATTTAACTCTTCTGCAGTAGGGTGACAGGAATATCACACCCATTCCTGCACACCGATTTAAAATAAAGTTAGCAAACATATATATCTCGCGATATTAAATGTTACCTTTATTTTACAAAATAACATTATGAGATACATTAATGCATAATAGGCCCAAGACAAAAAAAAAAAAGTTTATTAGTCTACGGTAGATCTACACTATGCTAAGTGGGCAGGTATCAAAAAGTATTCAAACTATATATAGCTTTGGTGGCAAATATTTTTTCAGTTTACAGAATCAAGGGATGAATAACCTACTAGTAGTAGACAGTAGTACAGTGCAAAAAATCAGAAGCCTCCTAGTCCTATGTTGCATTTTCGAGATATATTAATTATAAAGCCTAATATTATTATACCGTCCTACATTACCAAAAAAATGGAGAAATCGTGTTAGGTTCTAGGTTCTATCGTTAGGCTCACTGCGTCTGCAACTTCTAAGCTAGCTTTGGTGGCTCGCGGAAGTTTATAATCAACAAATCGACAGATGCATAAGGTGTGGATGCATAAGGTGTGAACATGCCAAATTGAGTTATATCACCCCAAATTCCTAGCACCCACATTCGAGGCAAAGTTCGTGGAAGTAAAGGCAAGGGCAGGTCCACGACGCTCCATGAACAGTACTAGTACACACATGACATGATAAAATGAATGCTGGACTGGTCCTTCGTGCAAATTTCTTTGGAAACATTTGGACGTACGACAGATCCCTATCATAACTTTTACGATAATTTATTTAGAAGAATACAATAAGATCTATCACTCAGTTCAGTCTTTCTCCCCACCCATTCACAAAAAAAAGAAATCCCAGCCTACACAAATCCATTTTCGGCGGAGGAATACAGGCAAGCGTGATTAACAATAACCGTCTAAAAAATGGGCACGACACTAGGCTGGTAGAGCAAATGATAATTTAATTTGTTCAGAAAATAACAATGACTAATGAAACACATATAAAATTTATATCGCCAGAATCTGTAGTTTATTACTTTGGATATATTTGAATATATCGCATGTGTTCTTAAAGTTTTGACAAAATATATAATATGATGGATTTGGTCCACGTCAATAATTATATACTTCCGAATGTGGGACGTATCAAAATGGCTGACAACTGAAGCGATTGGATATTAGTTCTACTGTCTGGCCTATATTTTAAATGTTATTCTTTTAATTTCGTATTGTTTTGATACCAAAGAATTCGCATATAATGAAGACGATTGGTATTAACAAGTCATAAACATATGTGAAAAAAACTTTTAATGTAAGTACATTCGATGTCCATGACATATTTTTTTTTTCTACTCCCCTATATAAATAATATCAAATATAGACGTATTTTCGCACGGCATAGTGATTAGTGTAGTTATTCATCAGTCTACCAATCCAAGGACCAATTGAAAAATTAGTTTCCAACTTCTATAGAAACTGGGTATTTCCAGTTTCTATAGAAGTTGAAAGTACTGCACCATGCATATTATTATCCATTGTTTGCGTGATTCCCCGTGAATAAAAAAGCAAGGTTAAACTGAATGATGATGAAGCCAACTAAGGCCATGCATTAAACCCATTCCAATATGTATGGTCACTGATGTTTGTTTGCATTTTAATTTTGACTTAGGTAAGTAACTCAATTAGCTAGCTCTGGACAGATCAGCTAACTGTCGCCAAGTGCAATGGTCTCTGTGTACTACAGACACACTGACTGTTCTGACACAGTAGTCAGTATATAATTTAAAGTCTGGTCTAGTTAGACTAGTAATTAGTAACGATACTGATAGTACCAGTCCTAGTACAGTACTACAATAAATTTGTTAGATGATTTTGACATGTTCTGTGAATTGTACTACTAAGACAATGTTATTAATTAGTTACTTGTAGTATGCCCTTTAATGAACTGTGTATTATACATGTATATTGTATGTAATGCTTAAACACATATCATCCCCCATATACATTTGGAATGGCCACAACTCATTACCCGGTTTTATTTAACCATTTAAAACATTGAAAACAGTGTCCAAGTTGGGAGGGGGACATCAGCCTCACTGTCGGCTTGTTTCCCTACATAATTGGCCGGTATGTAAGTTACGTCAGTATACTGATATGAATCAAACATAATAAAATCAGAACACCCAGAGCCTGTTAAATCAGTTTGCCATTTCTTTCTGAGCATTCATTTAAAGTCTAGTAGGAGAACGTGTTCGCATAACAATAAATTTGCGTGGGTTGAATAAGCTTAAATGGCCTACATGCTTGAGGGAACAGATTTAATACTAAACTAGAACTGCGATGCAGTAATGACGGGTTTCACCGGTGCCACTTTACCGTAAACATGTTACTTCCGGTACCAATGAAACCATTAAACAGGTTTTCACATAAGCATTGCACACATCAAATAAAATGGACGCCGAATCAACAAAATCCAGCAATATCAATTCATTTTATACATTTGTTACATGTAAGTGTACTGTACTTCCGGTGATAATGAAAATGTTCAATTAGTTTTATGAAATCAGAAATGACATAAGGCATCACATGGTGAAAATTTTATGTAAATCGAATAACAATTACCACTTTTATAGACCAAAAACCTTGAAAAGTGACTTGTAGAAAATTGCCTATTTCTCTGCAACCGTACAAGTTAGAAACCATTTTCTGGTATCTGTATGATCGTATGGGTTCAATCTATTTGCTGATTGGAATCAAATATCATAATTTTAAAAACAATACAAATAAGACTCATTTGAATAAAATATCTGTTTTGAAGGCTAAAAATACAGTTTTTGCCAAAATGACGTTACTTACGGTGATAATGAAAATCTTAAATTACTTGTATGAAATTATAAATGGCATTAGGTATCACACAGTGAAAATTTTATGAAAATCGAATAATAATTGACACTTTTGTGGACAAAAAACCTTGAAAAGTGACCTGTTGAAAATTGCCTATTTCTCCGCAACTGAACAAGTTAGAAACCATTTTGTGATATCTATATGATCGTATGGGTTCATTCTTTTAGTTGATTAGAATCAAATATCAAAATCTTAAACAAACACTAAATACGACTCATTTGAATAAATTATTTGTTTCGAAGGCTATAAATACAGTTTTTGCCCAAATTTCGTCATTTCCGGTGACATTGAAAATATAAAATTGAGTTGAACTAGTCACAATTGACATTATGCATCAAATGGTGTCACATTTATGAAAATCCAATAATAATTGACTCTTTTACAGGCACAATAGCGTAAAGAGTGACTCATGCAAAATTGACCATTTCTCGGCAACTGCGCATATTACAAATTAATTTTCACATACATTCTCTCCATATAGATTATTGCAACGAGTTTATGAAAGTTACGAAGTAATATTTTAAAATATGAAAACGCAGGATGGGTTGTAAATAGCTTAATTTTACAAGTTTTTTCACCTTTTAATCGAAATAGCCCGAAAACGGAATCGAAATTAAAAAAACTGGGCACAACATTTTTTGTGCCTTTAAAGGGCGCACCCTTTCAGTTATACCAGATTTGAAAAAAATAATATTTGCTTTCGAAAAGTGGTACCTAACTGTCAAAATTTTAGTTTTTGGCAAAATTACGCCACTTCCGGTGCCGACAGATAACTCTATCGGGAACAAAAAAAATGGGAATTGAGACAACAGGGTATATGAACTTTGTTTTATACAAATCGAACAATAAATAATTAATCTAGGACTGAAAAACTGAATTAGCCAATGGCAGCCAAGGAATATTACGGAGACAAAATTTTTTTAGATTTTTGCTCAAGTCAGATGACTCGTTAATTTTGTGTAAAGCACGACTAAAAAATATTCATAAATAAAAAAGTTTTTTGTAAAAATTTTAATTTTCGAAATTTGGCGCCTAATATCTGTGAAGATTTGCCGAAAATCAAAAATCAAAAGTAGCATAGCTATGTGCCCTGTGTCCGGCTATGCCAAAATGTATCGAAAGTTAAAATCCAATGATTATTGTTAAAATTACTGCGATATTTCTAAAAACGATAGCTTTGGTGATTTCGGACATTTCGCATTGTCGCAGAACGATCAAAATAGCTTTATCCTCTAAGTCACACCCACTTTTCCAGTAAAACCGAAGAAATCGTAACGATCCGACAAGGAGTTGCTGAGATCTAATCAAAAATAATTTGGAATAATAATAATAATAAGAAGAATAATAATCTTAACAAAAACAATAGTGTTTCACACAAGCTACGCAGTGTGAAACCCTAATGATATGTATTAATCATTTTCAGCCATGTGTATGAAAGAGATTTGTAGGGGTTTTTCTTGTCAATGGAATATCGTTCATAGACAAGCTAACTAAAGCTACATGTATATTCACGACAGGATTTGTGCATAAAACTTGTGTCAATGTATTCATTACATACATGTACATACACATGTTGGATGCAAACAGTTTCTTGTTTATTAAACCAAGTGCAAACTGAAATCTGCATAAATGTGATGATTGTCATATAAAGACATCAGTAAATTAATTAATATATAATACACATTTGTATAGTCAAAATTATTGCACTGTTTGGATCTGTTTTCACAGGTACTACCTCAAATTAAAAGAATAACACTCTTAGCTATTCATGAGTCATTATTGTGTATATTTTTGAAAAAATGGCAGAATACAATATGAACATTTCAAATTTGACAGTAAACTGCATACACATCAGGTTCACTAGGTTATTCCCCCTTGTCTTCATGCAGGCCTGCATGATTCTAGAAAAAACGAGCTTAGTTGGATTTCTTTTAGATATTATTTGCAGTTTTTTAGTTAAAAACCAATTATGTGTATATTTCCATTCATTTATTCCTTTAAATTAAAATAAGTATCATTCTTCTGAGAGAGAGAGAGAGAGAGAGAGAGAGAGAGAGCAGTAGGCTACCTGTGCATGTGTCTATAGTCTATGTCTCTATAGACATTGAATAAATATAATGTGCATGGCGATGAGTGCAATGTGTTTAAAAGTAATTTTATGTCGAATGAATATTTTTAAGGGAAACATGCTAAGTGTTAAGTTTACACAAACAAATTTATTGAATAAATAATATGTACTCTTACACATAAAGCCTATGTTGTATAATCTATGACTCATCATGAACATGATGACATGTAAGTAAATGAAGTTAATCTTTCCTTGGGTCAATCTACTTAATAATGCACTAAAAATCCATGCTTTACTGACAGTGTGAACATATGAAATTAACATCAGTAGATACGTCTTCATTTGAAGTATTCATATTTGATGTTAATCTCTTTCCTCTATAGTATAGCCCAGCATGACAGTAACATACGGGCTCCAATTACTTATTTAGGGTGTTCACATTTTGTTAGATATTATAATAGATATTATTTTATGGTTGCATGACAAATTAGATTATTGATGATAGATAGCTCCAGGGTTTAACACTATTATTTTTTAAAAAGTCTATAAAATCAAGTATCTTGATCTGATAGACATCCCTGTCATGTCGAAGCTATCAACATTTAAAAAATCAGTTTATTATTAATGTAATATTGATGTCTAATGGTATACACTGTGAAATCATATAATTTTGTCTTTCTGTGCCGATAGGTTTCATTATAAGTACTTTCTTACTGGTATAGATTATGAATCAAAATGTTGATTTAAAAAAGACACAACACATTCAGTGAATGAACTAAATTTAGAGATGGTGCAAAACTAGGGGTGGGTGGCCAACCAACCTTTTTCATTCCATGTGTTAAATATAATCCTTAGGACTTATATTAAAAAAATTTCAAAAGATTACATTGACGAAAAATGTTAACACAAAAACGTTAGTTACGTGAATGATAATTTTGATTTCACCAAGCTGTTGATGTTGGAAGTACTTTTTGTCCTCCATCTTTTGAAGAAAGCAGGGGACTATTAAAATGGGTTCGTCCTTCTGTCTGTCTTCTTCTAATTGAGCTAGAATGTTCAAACATGGTGTAGGTGTTTATTAGGTCGAGGCCTTGATGGAATTCGAAGATGAACTTTATCTACTTACGGTAAGCAGAGATGGGCAATTTGATTGGTTGATCCTTTTGGGCACAATAACTTTGTTATAATTAAGTGAGAGATATATGAAACTCTGAGCATACATGTAGATTCATTACATGTACCTTGACTAAGTTTGATGAGAATTTTCTGCTAAGGCTAAGGAGCGATAAGCAATTTGATTGGTCAAGACTTTGGAACATAAAATCTCTGCTTATAATTGAGGTAGAATGTTTAAACTTGATGTTGATGTTCATTAGGTGAATGTCTTGACTGTTCAATGATTCAGATTAACGTTTCCTGCTAAAGCTAAAGCAGAGTTAAGCAATTTCTTTGGCTTTTATTCTATCTGATAAAGAGTGATGAAACTTAGTGTATAGTTGATAATTAGTTTGATTGTTCGATACTTTTGAAAAAGATAAACGTGCAATTAATTAATATGTGTCATCTATTTATTTTGGGATTTCGGCAGGGGACATCAGCCTCACTGTTGGCTTCTTTTTTGTATAGAGCAACGTTGAATTCTTTTTTTTTTAGATTAGATCAATATTAAGATAATATATGCCTCAATGAAATGATCAAACATCTATTTATTTAGGGATTGCGGCGGGGGACATCAGCCTCACTGTTGGCTTGTTCATCATAATGTATAGTAAGATGTATTGAATACAACTAAAGCACAAGTTCCCTGAGGAATTAACATTTAGAAACTTATAGAAACTTTTGCTAAGTATGTGTATTCTCAAAAGAGACTTAAAAAATTAAACATAAAATAACAAAGTTAGGTTGTCTGGGGAAAGAGGTCAGGTGTAAATAATGTACACCAAGATAACAAAATTTTAATATGTTCAAAACTTCCATTGATTATTTTAACATGAATAATCCTACCATGTTAATAGTATGATGCCATATTGTTGTGTACCTGTATTAATAAGATGAAAGCCCACATGCCTCATCAACTTCACATGTGTGCTATTAATGGGGTATAACAGGGCATATTCTTTAGAAGAAATATGCTAATGTGTAAGCTTGTATTTTATATAAAATTCATTGTCAGCGTGTATTCTGTCCCTGAATCATTCAAATATTTTGATTGAGTTTGTTATCGTAGCATCTACATAATATGTTACACTTTTATACACAGAATGCATTGAACTGTTTAAAAGTCTGAAACTACAATGTATCTTGCCTATAATATCTTTGAATATATTCTATTCACAGTCATGCTATTGAAATATTAATCTTGAAGTTATATCATTGCTTAAATGGCTATAAATACATGCTATGTAACGTTCTTTTTTTATTTTTCCATTTCTTTGATCATGTGATAATAATATACTGAGACACAACGAAAACGCAATACTGATTTGACTGAAAGTGCTGGTGAGATATAATACAGTAGAAATGTGATTTTTGGCATGGTTGTAGGCTGGACATTTACAGACACAAGAACATCAACAATCCATAGAGGTCATAAAGGGATAAAAATTAAAAAGTCAGTAATGGAGTTCATTGAGAGAATATCACTCAGTGCATATATATAATGTCTGTTTGACACTGATCTAGTTGTATGTATTATATCATACTACAGTAACTGTACTAGGGTGTAACCTAGAAGTAGTAGTAAGAAAGAGTTGTAACATTATTATAACAGTTATTTGACACAGTATAGGAATTATACAGTTAATCATATAAAGGTCATGACATGTTACATACCTTGTTGGCTCTTAAATATCAATACCTTCGTATAGATATGTATGTACCCCATATGACGTGATGTATTCATGACGTTTTTGCCACATACATTTAGGCCACCAAGATGTTTAACTTTAACCAGGGACATGTACATGTAAGTGAGGTAACTCATATTGGCACTAATGAGCACTTATTTAACCTCTGTAGCTGTAACAACATTTGTAACCAAAATGTTTTCTACCCACAAGATCATGAATAATATGCTTGTGTTGATTAATTCAATGTGTCATTCAGTATTACCCTCTTTGTCATTTTTACAAAATATAGATTTACTATGTAGATTAATATACAATGTATATCATCCTCTATTATGATTGAAACTTAATATGACCCAATTTATTCATATACATACAGATCTATTATGAAACCATGTCCACATTAGCTCCGCATGTTGGACATGCTAAATGTAGTTAAACTAGTTTAATAATATTTCCATTCATTCATAGTTAAACTCATGGCTGTAAATAAAAAACAAAGGATAAATCTAGATTCATTTCAAATGCTATACCGTATACAGGCACAGTACAAAGAGTAGGGATCTGCACCGCACTTTTGAATGTGTCTTCACTACAATAGGAACTCTGTTTCAGGATTAACACTGACTTACAAAATTATTATTATATTGTCAGTCCGTCCGGCGTCCACAATTGCTTGTGGACGCTCTAGAGGCTAAAGTTAATATCTGATTGACTTTAGATTTATACACAGTGTTTGAGGTCATGAGACGAAGAAGCCTATTAATTTTCAGCGATTTCCGATAATTACCGCCAGAGTTATGGCCCTTGATCACTTTGAAAAAACTTGTGGACGTTCTAGAGGCCAAAGTTAATATCCAATTGACCTTAAATTTATACACAGTGTTTGAGGTCATGAGACGAAGAAGCCTATTGATTTTCAACGATTTCTGATAATTACTGCCAGAGTTATGGCCCTTGATCACTTCAAAAAATCTTGTGGACGCTCTAAAGGCCAAAGTTAATATCCAATTGACTTTAAATTTATACACAGTGTTTAAGGTCATGAGACGAAGAAGCCTATTGATTTTTAGCGATTTCCGATAATTACTGCCAGAGTTATGGCCCTTGATCACTTCAAAAAAATCTTGTGGATGCTCTAAAGGCCAAAGTTATTATCCGATTGACTTTAAATTTATACATAATGTTTAAGGTCATGAGACGAAGAAACCTATTGATTTACAACGATTTCCGATAATTATTGCCAAAGTTATGGCCCTTGATCACTTCAAAAAATCTTGTGGATGCTCTAGAGGCTAAAGTTAATATCAGATTGACGGTAAATTTATACACAGTGTTTAAGGTCATAAGATGATGAAGCTTTTTGGTTTTCAGCGATTTCTGATAATTACTGTCAAAGTTATGGCCCTTGATCACTTTGCAAAATCTTGTGACGCTCTAAAGGCTAAAGTTATCATCCGATTGACTTCAGATTGATACACAGAGTTTAAGATCTTGAGATGAACAAGTATATTGATTTTCAATGAATTTTTATGACTTGAACAGTTAAATCCATGATATTAAAAGCTTTGCATACAAAACATTAGCATGGGGCAGAACTTTATAAAAACCAAACAAATTCTAATAGTTTTCTGATAATTACTTTGTGAGTTGTTGCTCTTAATCAGATTTTAGTGTATTATAAATGTTTCATTACTGAAAAAAGTAAAAATATTCGACAACTCTTGTTAACTGCCCGGACGATTTAGTTGCTGTGGGCGTATGTTTTGTTGCCTGGCAACCTATCTTTTTATAAACTTGCAGTATCCATATTCCTAATCTAAATGTCGAAACATTGAGAGTTTTGGGATGTTCATTTCGAAGACTAAAATAAATTTCTGCCTTGCTTTGCTCAGCAGGGTATATAAACATAGAATGCACTCAAAATCAAAATATAGTGTAATTGTCTTTTATATACTAGTTTGATTCAACCTGTTACGACACAAATATTCAATTTTCGTAACTTTTGGTATATACATGTAAAAACATAAAATATTATAGCTTACAGTTACCAAGCGTCATGGAGTTTGAAGGAATGTATTTGGCTTGGTCTACTCGCTTGTATTTTTCTTCTTATCTTTGTCCAAAATATTAGAAAGCTCAACTATACGACTGACACCATCGCAAAAATTTTATAGAGAAAAATGATTTAACCAAACTGTTCTAATGTAAAATGTAACAAATTTCACTACTTTTAATTGTCTTTTCCATGGGGCAAGACTTTCCTTTGCACCAACCACTTTTTAAAAATCCTGTATTCTCCCATGGTAAGGAAGCAATCTAAATTGTGCACTGACTGTTGCATCTTTAACATGGTGAATTGATGAAATTCCTGTTTAAAGGTTATCATGCAGCTTTAGATTGAAAACTTCTGTTTTCCTCTGTAGTTGTTGTGTATAGTTTTTTTTAAGGGTAATGTTAAAATTGAAGAATTTTGTAGGATCCTACGATTTTTATTATATTTCTGATGGAAATTCTTATTTAAGAATATTAGATTACATTCTGATTATGAAAGATGATAGACCACATGTTACAGCCTCTGTTAAATCAATAAGAATATTGGTATTTTATCTGGTATCCATCAAATTGTGACCAGGCTGAATGCAGACGGATATGAGAGATATGACATGGCATCATATTCTTTAATTATAAGTAAGCAATGTAGAAGAAATGAAATGATAAGTCTGATATAACACTGACCAAATAACACTGATATCCTTTCACACACACACATTCACTATGGATGCCTGACTGACTCATTAGTTAGAAATCCAATAATATTACAGAAAGGAATTTTTTTTGCCTTGCAGCAATGTAGTTTACCTTTATTCAAACGACATTGGTTATGTTGGTGTGTACGCACATTTGTGCTTTAGATCTTCAAATTTAATTCAGAGTATTTTGTTTACGATAATGGTAGGGACATGGTTTCTGTTGCCGAGCATATTAAACCTGGTCCTTAATGATGTATTGATTAGTGTGGTAAATATAGCAGCCAGGAATTTATATACCAGTCAGTTTAATTCATTAATTTGATCAATATCAGTGTTTAATTTCTGTGCCAATATTAACATTAACTTGATTAAAAGTAAATTGCATTCATTTCTGTAGTGGTTATGAGTTCAGTTATGAGTATATATATTCTGCTTTGAATGCATTTGTTTGACCTATTTGTAAATGTAGATTTGTGTATGGATCAAGGAGGAAAGGACTTAAATTGTGGATATGATTTTAGTTCATGCAATGGAGAAAGTTTGTGTTTATTGGAAAAATATTTGAAAAATATTATATTATTTTGTATTGGAGTTTTTATAACGAAATCAGAGACTTGTGTTGATTTGTATAAAGCTCAGAAAGAATGTGCTGAATAATATTCATATTAAGTGTTTATTATTGGTTAATTTAAAAGAGAGATAGTGATATAGGTGCATTGTTCTTTATTAGATCTTTAAATATACTGAAATATAAGAATAGTGATAATTTTACCGAGATCAGTATAATTACATGTTTGCATCATATACATTTGACTGGCTGCTACAAGATTCTGATGAATTATTGCCTGTGTAGAACTTTAGGTATTATCTAAATGATGCATCACACTGTCATGGCACATTCCTGTCATGTTATTATTTCTCTAACATAAATATCACTGTCTATAATCTTACACTATATGTAGGTAATGAAATATAATGCAAGTAAATTGAATTAGCTATTTATTTGTAAATTGTTAAGTAACTGATATGATCTGTTGTTGACCTTACAGACACACCTCTTCTTATACGTCTTAATTTAAGTCCTTATTAGTAACACATTTTACTAATTAATCATAACAGAAGAGATTTAATTATTTGATGTCATTTGACTGGTCTCATGATCTACCAGCATTGTTAGTTTAATCTACTCAATATAGACTGAACTGTTGGGAACTTTATCAATTATTGGGAATCTCAATTATTTGAATGTAAGCCAACTTTCAAAATGTGCTGAATTTGATTATTGCATACTATACATGTACATTATATATGCATATATGTAGTGTTCAGATTAGATGATATTGCTAAACTATATGCTGTGCTAATAAAACATTAAATGCTAAGCAAAATCTGATATGCATTGCATCGAAAAAGTAGTGATGCATAATATTAATACTTTAGTTCAAAGACTTTCAAGTTATTCGATAAATTCCAAAAATGTTAACATTTTTTTTGAAAGAACCAAAATTCATACTGAAACACTTTAAAATTGAAGTTGGTGTTCATTCTTTTTTTAACATTTCATGTTTCCTATTCAGTTCGTAATTATAGGCCTACTATACAGTATGAAATTTGTATCTCAAAAATTTTAATCAAATTTTCTTATTAATCTTAACTTTCTTAGCACATAAGCATAAATTATATTTTAAAATTAGATAGTAACATATATGTAATCTTAGTGATGCCACAATACATTTAAACTATAACATTTTTTAAACAACACTGAAGAACGATAATAAACACTAATGTATACAGGCAGTCAGTGTAGGTCAATGAAATTTGTTGAATATTAATATTATTATTATAACTCAATGCAGTAAGAAACAGGTATGGAAACAGATGGTTCAGAAAATGGTTTTAAATTTTCAATTTGTATTAGTCATCAGCTAGTAACTGTGTAGTGAGGTGTTGTACCAGTTTATATACATCTGAAGGTATGACCAGAACAATGCTTATTTACCCATGACAATCATTTTAGTCAACATTATTTATAGTGATACTTGTGCAGTTTATGTTTTGTCTGTGAGATAGTTTATGCATTTAAGTATAGATGTAAAAAATAGACACTGAAAATGATAGAAAGAATAACTAAGTATGGGTAAGTTGTAAATCAATAGTTTATGTGTGAATGACTTTACATTGAACTTTACAACATAACAGGTCCTTGAATTTGAATTCTGCTAGCTTGTCTCTAGTGTGTGTGAGCTGGTTCTAGAAAAAGTAATTAATATACAATAGAAACGGTTATCTAATTCTGACTGATTGTTTAGCATGCATAAAACTTTTACTTCTAACTTTTAATTAGCATGATTTTGCGGCTACCAGCTTGAACACTCTCCTTATAACTAACATCCTGTTGTCATCAATATTCTTGATTATGATTTGTGATAATAGGCTGAAATAAACACATCAATATAGTTGTAATGTAATACATATTTTCAGACTGAATTTCGGTATAATATTACCATATAACAGTTGATGACTTCTGTTCCTGGTACATGGTCTGTGTCACCAGGCACAGAACTACAACTATCATTTCACTCAGATTTATGACTGTACAGCAGTGCTAGCAGCTAGACTAAAAACAAGGCGATACTTTATTGGGTGGGGAACCTCTTTTTCTGTACAAAGCAGTTTTGGTTTTTGGGTAGGAAATACATGTACCTGTTTTTCACAATATTAGTAAAACCTTAGCGATATTATATGTTATTAGAAATTGTGTTGAACTTGGGTGTACTTTTGTGTGGATTTTTGGTAAATAGATTTTAAGAATGTTAGTCACTCAAAATGTTGGTCACTTAGGCTTTTTAAAATAAAAATTTACACCGCTAAACCTATTTGCATATTTTGCAGTATTATAATAGAAGTTAAATGTGAACTATTCAAACAAGCTTATTTTCATCAAATTCAGTTATTACAAGTTGTTTAACCATAAAAAGGTGGGGAAAACTTCCTGGTTTTTACTGGATTTTTACTAGGTTTTTATCACACTGTAAAAACTAGATTATAAGTTTTATCAGCCTACCCTGATACTAAGCAAAAATTAGATTCTAATAATTTAATTCACATTGACTTTATTCAAGGCAAATATATTTGTCTTGGACTAAAGGTAATTAGCAAAAATAAATTTTGTCTTACATATACAGTACGTAACTGCATTTAAAGTTAATGATGACTTTTTGATTTATCCTGTTGGGAATTTGTTTGCCTTGACCTTTTTTTATATGACATACTGTCTGTATTTCTTTCTATCCTGTGTATGTAAAAACATAAAACATCTTCAAAGAACATTATCTTCTCGAAGAATTTGGATTTTTAAAACAGAAAAACAATTTATCGTGAAAAAAAAGAGTTGTACATGTATACGATCATTATTTGTTGAGTGATTGATTTGTTTTGAACTTTTTCATCATCTTTTGTTCATGGAATGATGTTGCAATCATGATTTTTATGTCTGTACAGAGACATTGCCATGATATCATTTGCAGACGGGACTGAAATACATGTATGTATATTTACCGTTATCAAGATTGGACTGCAGACAGATACATGTAAGGTCTATTTTGGTTCAATAAAATTCTCCCTTTTTTACAGTTAAATCATGAATCTAACAGTCTGTTGCCTTTTTTATTTATAGAAGAATGGATGAAAAGCGTGTAGCAGACTATTTTGTCGTTGCTGGCCTTCCTGATGACTTTTTACCTCTGGAAGAATTCTCCAATGAGGCAGCCATAAAACCATCTTTTAAACAAGACCCAATTACGGAAATTAAAGTGATCAACCGATCTATTGGTGAACAAGTACCTAAGGGTTATACGTGTGTTGAACGAACACCAACAGGATTTACTGCCGATTTAAATCATGGAAGTATACGCTGTCCAGAAATGTTCTTATGTTATCGAAGGAGTAGAGACAAACCACCTTTAACAGATATTGGGTATGTTATTTCTTATAGAAAGTGTCAAATATATGGGTATTGTGGGAAAAAAAAAAAAAAGAATAAGAACCTGGGTCACATTGATCACCTATCCAATTTACAGGTAAACTAAGGTATTATTGTGACCCCAAAACTTTTTCATTCCTGCCTTTGAAATGGATCCGTCCTTCTGTCCATCCAACATATTTTGGAACACAATAACTCATTGTTCAAACTTGGTGAATGTCTTTTCTGAGATCGATGATGTGCATTTTCTGCTTAAGCTATGTAGTGAAAAGCATTTTGATTAGTCGATTCTTTGGAACTTTGATTCTTATTAAGAGAGAGTGATGAAACTTGGTGTATTTTTTCATTACATCAATACTAATTTGAGTTCGATATTGAGCATTTTTCGCTCAGGTTGAGCATTGATAAGAAACTTGATTGATTGATGCTTTGTGGAAAATTAAAGTAAATAACGAGTGTCATCTTATGTAATTCGGGATTTAGTCTGGGAACATTAGCCTCACTTTTGTCAATTATTATTTATTGAATGAAATTATGTATGACAGTGGTTAAAGTTGTGGTCAAATAATGGATGGCCCAGGTTTTTTTCGGTTCACCCAATATAGGTAGAATAAGCTTTTATGTTGTGGTGTAAGTGAAAATGAAGACATCTCTGATACATGTGTGACCTTTTAATTGGTTTTTATTACAGTGTATTATATGAAGGAAAAGAACGATTAATGCAGGGATGTGAAGTTGTCCACACTACACCATACGGTCACCCAGCTAATGTAAATAACAGTAATAGTACTCGTATCTATATAACATATAGAAGGGCATCTGATGCTGCGTGTAGTGATACGTTGGCTGTTGTAGATATATGTGTTATACTAGTCAATAAGGTTAGTAACAATTTACTGTTAATGGTCAACATTACCATAACACACACTATATATATCCTGCATCACATCTTCAAAACTAGTTACTTTAGTAACGATGTCTGATCGGACTTGTGTCATCATTACTGACTATCTGTATACACATGTTATAGGAAAATAACTCTTTACACCACCTCGGTTCTAAGGCTATTTTGGAATCCTTACCGTCTATTTTTAACCGTGATTGTTCTTTGTTCGCCAAAAGGAATCATTTCTTGACACAAGTTTATAATAATTCAACACCATTTTCAATTAGAATTTTGCGATTCAAAGACACAAACAAATTCATTTGAATTGGATGGCCATGATGAAACCCGCGCCCGTGGAGACCGGAGGTCACGGTTTCGCGGCTACTGTTAGCCAATATTCAAAATCTAGGAATGGAATGTTACCGTAAACAAAAATTTGTATAATCAGACTTCATTACTAAAGTAACTACTTCAAAATCTGCATTTAGATTAGTGCTGATATCAAGTAAAATTTTAGTCATCAGTAGATAATGAATAGTTAGAAAAAATATCTGCTACTGCCTCGGTTATCCTTTAACAAGAATGACATAGTTATTTAAGATGATGTAGACATTTAATACACTGAACACATTACATGATTTTTCTTACTTAAGCCTGTATAATGTGATCTATAAAAATGAGTAAGGCATATTTTTATACGCCCACATTTTCATGTGGACGTATATTGTCGTCACCCCTGTCTGTCTGCCTGTGTTAACATTTTGTTTGTGGCTACTCTACAGGTATCCGATTATGACGAAACTTGAAATATGGGTTTGTCTCTCAAAGATCTCTGTTCCTTTCGATATTTGCGCATATTGGACCGTACATGTAACTTCCGATTTTGATGAAACTTGAAATGTATGTTTATAACCCAAAGATCTTGATTCCTTTCAATATTCATGCATAACGGACAGTAACTTCCTGGATTCTGGCCCTTGATTGCATGTGGTTCCTCTAGAGGTCACAATTTTTATCCAATTGAAAAAAAAAGTTTTAATATATCACTGTTATACCATAATGACAGTTGAGCTCGAATTTCGTGAAAATCGGACCGAAACTCGAAACTGCCACTCTCTATTGGCAAACAGTGTTAAAGTATGCATTATCGAGGTTGTGGACCCTTTAAAGATCACAATTTATATCCGATTTTTTTATAGCAAAATTTTTCTAGACATGATAAACTATGTTTTCGTCTCATACAAAATAAACATTATTTTATCATACAAAACAAACATATTATTTTTATCATACAAAATAAACATGTTATTTTTGGTAAGAGTTTATAGATTTTTGTTAATGACATCAAGACATAACACATCCAAGTTACGGTATAAAAACTAATAGTTTGTCTATAATTATCTTGAGATATGTTTATGTAATTTTGTTTTCCTTGTCTTGATAGAACTATATCAGTTGTCAGGTCATTATCTCTTTTCATCAAAACAGTGAACAAACAGTACTAGTACTAGTAGTACAGCACAATCTAAAATGTCATTGGGGATCAAACTGTTAGCCACAATGAACAAATAAGCAAATAAATTTTTGGACCAGGAACTAGTCGTTAACTGCTACTAATCTTGTTGTTCTTCTTGTCCTTCTTGTCCTTGGGGTGACGCTCTTCGAAAAAGCCTGAGGCTCCATCAATTCAAGTCTGATCGACATTAAAATTGGCATTCTTCTTCTTTGAACAATTCTGCATCAATTTGGTGGATTAGATTTTTGAATTTTATCCTCAGAGTGATAGGTGTATATGCAGAGAACTATATATGAAAACGGCGGCTTTGAGTCTGAATGAAAAAGGAAATTTGTAGAATTATATGTTAAAACTAGATTTTTAAATTTCATCCCAAGAACAAAGTTATGTCCATAAGTTCTGACGTCATAACTGTGTCGGCTTTCGTTAAAAAAAGCCTTTCGAATTCTGTCAGTACAGAGTGATAGGTGTATATGCAGAGAACAATATCTGTATGTTTAAGATATATGTACCTGAATGAGGGGAAACTCTATGTATCATCATATTCTCAAACATCATAGTCAGTTCCTGGTCCATAGTACGCTCGTACTTGTTATTCCCATGTATCCGATATTTATTTAGACATATTGATTAGTGACTATTTTAGTATATATTAAAGTTCTATCAGATTGATTTTATATATGAACACTGTCCTTCAAAAAGTCAGCAGATCGTTTTCTACTTGATGTGTGGAATGTATGATCAATACATACATGTACACGTAGTTATATCACATGATAAAACAATCATAAAGGGCATACCATTTTATGTCTTCAACAAGGATAGAATTTCATACATATAAAATAGATCAAATGGAACTGTCATTGCTGTCAATCCAAGAAAAAAATTGTCATTAACACTACAAAAAAATAGCTAAGCAAAATATCGTAGCAGTGGTGTAGAACCAGAAATTTTATGTAGTGGGGGGGGGGGGGCATGAAATAAGCCTTGAAAGCAGGAGTATACTTGGTAGGTTCAGGGTAAATTTGAAACATAGGCTTCATTTAGCAAGCCATAATCCCCTTCCTTACTTTATTGGCTTTCATCAAGCTTGTTTGTACTATCTTAACAAATTTCACCTGACATTGCATGGTATCTAACACTAGACAAAAGACTAAGAGCCTATAGATTTTCAACATTTTTTATATACAATCCCATGAAAAAAAATTACAGTTACACAATATATGTCTCTATTCCCTTAAGTATGGTTTTCTGTCCTTGCAGTTCACACTAGCCACAGATTTAAAAATTTCTGTGAATAAAGTTTGTGTTTTCATTTCAATGATTGCATTTGAAAATCGTGTTATCAGTATGCCCCTAGGTCTTGGCAGATAAAGTATGCAACAGAAGAGATGAATAATAGAAAATAGTGTTTTCTTGTAAATGTCATTCACATCTCATTTAATTCAGATTTAAATAATTAAATTGTGTAGTTGAGAAGAGGGATTGTTTGCAGATTGATGTATTGAGAGGATATGGGAATTAATATCCTGTCTCAAATTAAATTCCACAGAAAGCTGCATTTAAAGTGCCATTTCATTGTTGATAGGCTTTCTATAAGGATTAGTGAATCTGCCGGAGATATTTACTATGGATATCATTCTATTGAATGAACAACTTCTCTATTATATAATATCATGTGTTTAATTACAAGATCAATGTTAGAGGTATTTTGAATTATATTTTCAGAATGAGGAACCGCCATTAGCCTATAATCGGATCAATAAGACACTCAATAAGGGAGTTGTAAGTACATGACATCATTATAACATATTATTTGGTCAAGATATTAAGGCCAACTTTATTTTTAAGATGTGGTAAAGACTGTGCTTTACTTAGGCCTGTGTCATGCATGACAGTTTCTTGATATTTTGTGAAAGTCAGTATTTTAAAATTGAAATATCTATTTCAGTTATAAATTATTGCGTTTAAGTTTTCTTATAAACTTTTTACTTATGACTTGTAATATTTCAGTAATATATGAGACAGATATAAGACTGATACATACAACTCTTAAGTAGTTATTCAGGTTTTTATCTTAACTGTCAGTAAGTTCATAAAAGTATAATGTTTAATACACCACAATATAATTTTATCAAATGGGAATTTCTTTTCTATGTTAATACTTTTTAATGCCCTTGATGCTTTGAAAATAAGAATCTATATTGGACAAAGAATTACTTCATTTACAAAAAAACTGGTTAATTAACCCTTTGATTTCCTTAATTTTATTGGAATCTTTTCAAAAATATTCTGGATACTATTTTAGTATTTATATGTCTGTATATTTATTTCTAAAGAAATTCCAAGAATAGTTGACACATCATCATATAAAACATTTATCATATGTATTGATTATGTTTACTCGTATGTACTAGGAATAACAGAGAGCTCTCTCATGGGAACCAGAACTTTTTATTTATTGGCCTCAAATATCTGCCGTAACATTCCAATATCGAAGTGCTATTGTTATAAATGAAATTCCTTATTGATTGATGTAAATGAAGTAAAATAGACCTGGGAGCTATCTTTTGTGCAGGAAGATTTAATAATCTCATGTATCGTAACACTTTGTGAATCGTTATTAATAAATGAATTCTCCCCAACAACTTATCTAAGACATCTGACAGTTTTAAGTAATAATTTTATTGAATTTTGAAAGTTATGTTTTATCATTTTCTTCCTTTGTATGAAAGCCTTGTTGAGATTATAAGAAATCAATAATATTAACTGTGCCAGTAGAGGAACTAATATGAATAATACATCATGTATATTTATGTAGGTTAAAGTTACTGATCCCAAACATGCATTTATTGACAATGCTTAATTTCTCATGAGTTAATCTACAGTAAAATGTACTTAAAGTGTATATATAACATTTAAATAACAAACTAAAATACTACTTGTAGATTATATACTGGCTTGGATTCAATTGAACTAAAAAGAGAGCTAACTTGTTTATATGATCATCTTCATTTCATCATGTCTGATCAGAATTGAACCATTTTTTGACATTCCTTTAAGAGATTCACCTTTAACAATATTATAGTTTGCAATGGATTTATTTATAGAGTAATTTACAATTATTTTATAGATGGGATCTGATGTATATTTATGTTATAAGAAAGCCATGACAAAAGCTGATGTTCTAGCATATAAACCTGGTAATTATTATTTATTTATAAATAAAATGGCTTTTCTAGCTGAATTTTGTTATAGTTTTCTTCTGCAAACATAAGATGTATGTACTTAAAAAGTTCTGATAAAATCCACATTTTATCTAAGAATTTCATGACAAAATTACTTTGGAATAAATTGTTTTCTCTCTTCATATTTTGTTGTATTTCATTAAAACTAACAACTTAGAGACAAATGAAAAGAGAATTGATTAAATTTATATATTTTTTGTTTACAGCAATATTAGGACGATATCCACCAGTAGATTATGATAATTTTCCTCTACCAGAATCTGTACCTATGTTTTGTTTACCTATGGGTGCCACTATAGAATGTTGGTCAGCTAAAGCACAACATCCTTTACCTGTATTTTCTACTTTTGTTCTTACTGGATCAGAAGGTGATAGGGTAAGTTTGTGTACATCACTGATTGTAGAAACTTTGTCATGTATCTTTATAGATTACATAATAGCTGTATTTGACTATTTTGTTGACAAGTATGGATTTCTTGTATTTCATAGTTTGCATAGCCAATAGGGTCTGGAAGAGCGTTTAAATGGTATGGATTTTAAAAAAAACATAAAATTGTATTTGTATTAAGATCTTTAGAAAGGTTAAGAAAGAAGTATAATTTTAATATTTGCTTCATTTGGATAAAAAAAAATTGAAAAACATTATGCGCACATACCACAGACCAATACATAAATATTTTTTGTTACAGATATATGGAGCAGCAGTAACATTTTATGAGGAGTATTCAGAAGACAAACTTAGTGATTTACAAATGCGCCATCTTGGTTTAAAAAATAAACATATTCGTGAACAGTATCGTATATTGAAAACAGTTCATTCCAACAAAAGTATCTGTTTATTATCGCATTGGCCATTTTTTGATGCCTTTAAGAAGTTTTTATCCTGCCTCTATAAAATCTGTATCACAGGTCCACATGACGTGCCTATTGAAAGGTAAGTTAATATTTGATAGCATTGGATGACAAGAAAGATGGCGATTGAAGAATATCACTTATTGTGTAGTATGGAATTCAGACCTAATTAAATCTTACTAATTTATTATTCAACTTATTTTATACCAGATTACATCATACTAAAATTAGATTGTATATTATAGGTATGGCTGCCAAAGGAAGTAAAGCCTAGTATATGTCGTCCTACAACACGATAAAACTGACAGCAACTAACGGCAACTGAGAGCTTATGCCGCTACGACTGAATTTATCCACGACTGGACAAAACCACATGCCACAAGCAACCAGTTGATCATAGTCATAGGTGTGCCACAACTAATCACATGACTGTCACGTGATAACCTTCAAAATGGCCTCATTCCACTTGTCCGCCAGTCGCCGATTTTTAGTCGCCATCAGTTTTGTCGCATCGTAGGGTGACATAAGCTAGGCTTAAGACCTCTTACCACTAGCAGATAACTATCTGACACGATGTGTCTGTCGTGTAAAAATTAAATTAATAATCAATTGATTATTAGAATGCTGACACTTTGTTAAGTCCACTGAAAATAAATTGTTTAATTGCTGTTATTTATGATATCTATTTTATACTCATTTGTTTTCTAGGCATATTTCACATTTTATGTATGATGTTCCTTATCCTTCTCCACAAAGACCTAGAATACTAGTACAGGTAAATATAATAAACTTCACTTTCATATTTAATTGAAATTATATTACATGATCATCAATGGTGACTCATAATAGCATTTCAGATGGCTACAAAACATTCATCATCCATAATACATATTTGTTTTTTATCATCGATCATCCATGATAAATGTTTGTTTCTTCTTATCATCTGTAAAACATGTTTGTTTCTTTTTATCATCGATCATCCATGATACATGTTTGTTTCTTTTTATCATCGATCATCCATGATTGTTTCTTTTATCATCGATCATCCATAATACATGTTTGTTTCTGTCTTGTAGTTAAAAGATGACTCCATATCGTTTTGTATGCCTGAAGATTCTCCATTACCCCAGAGGTATGTTATTAATATATAATGTTATTAAATATAGCTTTTATCTTTTAACATATTTTTCTTTATTAACTATATTTAATTGAAACTGAATCCATGTTTTTATACGTCTGCCAACAAATCTGATAAGAAAATTCTATAAATATTTTTCAGTGGAGCGTCTTTTATATCACTGCTGAAGAACTTGGGCCCTGAGAATTGTATGAATATGATGTTATATCTTTTATTAGAACATAAGATATTAATACACTCTCTCCGTCCAGCTGTATTAACTGGTGTAGCTGAAGCTGTAACTAATGTAAGTTAAAGATATATCAGTCAATGTTTAACCATCGATATAACTGATTAACACTTTAAAGTATAATAACTCAATGTCCAATGTTATGGATACAGAGTTTCTGGATTTTTTACTTAGCAGCATTTTGACAAGGACACTCGTCTTTATTAAACAAATGAAACATATGTGGATACATGTAGGTAGTTGAAAAATATGCAGCAGCAGCAATAATGAAATACAGTCAATAATTAATTAACAACCCTACATGGCATTAAAAAAGGCACAAACTCCAATATACTTGAAATATAATGCACAGCAAATTGCAGTAGATGCACTTTGTTATCCAAAACTTTTGAATGAATAACCTCAAATGGTAGTGTTTCAACTGAGAGTATTTTCCAAAACAAATTAATCACAATTATTTATGTACCGGTATTGTAAATAATTAATACACTGATTGGTTATGTCTGATATTTTCAGGTGATGTTTCCATTCCATTGGCAGTGTCCGTATATTCCTTTATGCCCACTTGGTCTCTCAGATGTCCTAAATGCACCTTGTCCTTTTATCGTGGGTATGTATTCCTTTATTCATATACTATTACAAAATGTGATGTACACTCTTTATAAATTTTAAGTTGTAATCTTTGTAACAACTGTTGTTATTGATGTTGTTACATTGTTATGGTTGTATTTGATATTGTTATATTGACATTTTTTTCAGGTATTGATTCTCGTTATTTTGATTTGTACGATCCACCACCAGATATTATCTGTGTTGATTTAGATACCAATAGAGTATGGCTGTAAGTTTTAATAATTTTATATAGTTAAATATTACAGACCGAAATATAAAAAACAGGTGTGACTACATGTAGACTCTCAATCTATTATTATCTCTTGCATTCACAGTATATACCGGTCTTCATTAGCCCAGTCGCTGCAGAAAAGTAGGATGTTAAACCCCATTTCATTTCCTTTCACAGCATATGATTTATAACTTCTACCACATTTCACTGAATTATCTCTTTTAGAGATGATGTTCTGTGTCAAGGTCATATAGATGACCATTCTGTTTTCATCCCGACATTCTTGTTAAGTTTGATACTTAGTGCATTATTTTATTTATTTATATCGGAAGGCTTGCCATTAATTTTGCGATTCGTGCTGGACTGTCTATTAATATTTTATTTGTTGGTTGTTAACTAAACTATTTTTTGTTTTGTTACTATTTGTAGGCCAGAGGACAAAAAAACTTTAAACTACAAATTACTGCCAAAGGTGAGAATAAGGCTATTTAAATAATTAGATTTAATACAGGATCGGTTTTATTTTGTTTAAACTGCTGATTGTCATTTGCATTTTCTGGATAATATGTAATTAAATCCACACAAAAATGTACTCTAATTAATTATTATAAGAAACATTACATGAATTATTATTTCAGAGACCATTAAGAGTTTTACAAGAAACATTACATAAATTATTTAATAGTCTGTCCGATCAATCTGGTCAATCACATACAACAGATGAAATATCACTAGAAATGGAAGCTGTAGATTACAACTTCAAACGCAAGAAAAAAGAGGTAAAGTCACAAAGACTTTAACTTTCATCATGTTTGTTAGTAATTACACTAAATGCCACATAATTGTAAAGATTAATTTATATTGGAGAATAACTCATGTAACTTTCCTGTTTACAACGATCGTCCTGGCTATTCCTGTCTGGTTATCAGCCTGTGTTTTATTACCAAAAAAACTCCCGAAACACTTCCTGCAGAGGTAAAAAAAGACACAGGAGAAAAGAAAACGATCCAAAAGTGCCAGGATGAAATTGGTGTGCATCATACAAAATTATTTATTTCTGCTTTTGATTGCAATGATTAAGTTAAGTTATGTTTTCTATTGTCAGATGGAAATGGAGTTCGCAATACAAGAAGCCTTTCTACATTTTATGGCATGTATGTTAAAGGGTTATAGAGGCTTTCTCAATCCTATCTCTGGTCAACCTAATCTACGAGCTACAAATGCTTCAAATTTATTTGATATGCAAGGTAAGGCACTCAGTATCCCATTTATTGTTTTCATTTAAAAGTGTTCTTCAAGCATAATTTATTCATCTATTCGGACTAAACAAAGTATTTTTATCTGAAAGTATGATAATTTTTAACAAATAGAATTATAAACTCATATTGCATAACAAAACCATCAACAAACGGTTTGCAAATTGAGTGTCATTTTATGCTATTTCCCACTGCTACCTATCATAGCCAGCTTTTGCTAGCATTCTCATCCACTCATCTTGTAATAAGAGTGATGTCATTCATAATGTGTTAAAAGTTATATAATGTGAAATGAGCTTGTTTTTAAAGTATCATAAGATATAATGTAATAAATATATTTGATGTTTTGATACGTTTACCATACAATGATTATTTTGGCCAGTTTAGAACTGTACAGGAAATAAGATTTTAATATATAGTGGTATCAGGTGATCTAGAATGATTAAACATACTCTACCTTTTCCCTGAAATCCACCACTACTTCCAGTCACATGGAGTAATGGTTTACATTTGGGTTTGAGAAGAGAATATTGTGAGTTACACATGTATTTATATAAACAGGTTTTGTAAAGAGTAGAGATAAAACCAATGCCAAATTCTTTAATCAAATGATCAAAACACAGATGTTTATAAGATTTATAGAAGAAAGATCTTTTGTATCTGAAAATGATGCCAGTTTAGCGTTCTTTGATGAATGTGCTGAAAAAGTAGAAGAAAACAAAGAAGATCTTCGTCTAATAGAGATAGATGCTTCACATACAAGGTACAAGCACAGACAACAAACTATATTATCTTTAGAACTTATTTTTAGTTTATTAAAGCCACTTGAACTTCAGTTGTTCCTCTTTGTGTAAAGAGATTAGCTATGTATAATAGATGAACTGAGCTTAAAAACATACTTACAATAATAGACTGTATTTTGTTTGGTATTTTTATAATGTTATTTTATGTATTATTACAGTGATAGAACAGTGTTTATAATGCCACCAGAACCTGTTGGTTTACCTGAAGGTGTCACATACAGGTAATATATCTTAGTGTATGGCATGGTTAACATATTTTTACTAACATTTCCTCAAGATACAAAATAAGTATATAATAATGGGATCAATTGCTAGTAAGATTCTTATTAATGTATGTAAATAAAGATTTCATAAGGTGAATTTTAAGAATTAGGATTTTCAACAATTTAGGATATTTTCAAGTTGTTAGTTAGTAACTTTCAATTATAAGATATGTGGACTAGGGTATTAGTAAGTTTCCCTAACTATTGCCCTATTCCTGTATTATTAACTTTGTTCATCTGTTTCAGCTATAATGGTTTCCCAGAATTAAGAAGTGAATTATTTTTAGTGAAAACACCTTCTAGTTTATCATTACCTACTAAACAATCAGTTTGTCCAAACAGTCCTTTTGCCAGACGGACAAAACAAGAAATCCGATCAGCTCAAAAGGTAAAAATAGAATACCCTATACATTATCTTGTTTAATGGCAAGTAGACCTAATCGACTGGACTGAATTCAACCAATTTTCTGGATCGTGTAAAAAGGAGATTAATTCCAAGCAATTGATCTATTTGACAAAATTGGTATAATGATGATGTGTATCGGCTACAATCATCTTATGACTGAAAAACTGCTGAAATGTTAATTCTAAAATCAATACTCATTTTATACTTGAATGTATCAAGTAAATATTTTTATTTTATTTTTTCAGCTAGCCCAGCAACAGATAAATACACCTGAAAGATGGGCCAAGTAAGAAATTTTAAAGATTTGATTATAGAAGATAACCCTGGTTGATAATATTTATATGGGAAACATTTCAATGTGGTCCTATGTTGCCAGTACAAGTGCTTCAAGTCTTCCTTCTGTCAGTCGGGTGGACTGTAGTTTACATTTCTTGTTTTAGTAACAGAGGCTGCAATAATCCATAAATCTTTTTGAACAGGCTTCATTAGCACTGTTACAGCAGAAAAGGAAGATGTTAAACCCCATTTCATTCATTCATCTTTTTATACGCCCACACTTTCATGTGGACGTATATTGTCGTCGCCCCTGTCCGTCCGTCTGTCCACAATTGTTTGTGAACAGTCTACAGGTCACAATTTTTATCCGATTTCAATGAAACTTGAAATATAGGTCTATCACCCTAAGATCTCGGTTCCTTTCGATATTGGCATCTATCGGACCGTAACTTCATGGATTATGACCCCTGATTGTACGAAAAATCACGTTTTGAGCTTGTGAACACTGTAGAGGTCACAATTTTTATCCGATTTTGTTGAAACTTGAAATGTAAGTTTATAACCCAAAAATCTCGGTTCCTTTCGATATTTGCGCATATCGGACCGTAACTTCCTGAATTATGGCCCCTGATTGTACGTAAAAACACGTTTTTTGGCTTGTGGACCATATAGAGGTCATAATTTTTATCCGATTTAAAAAAACATATTAATATATCACCAATAAACCCTAAGGATGGTTGAGTTCGAATTTTGTGAAAATCGGCCCAAAACTGACAGACAAAATGGCCGCCGTTCGTTCTCAAATAGCGTAAAAATATGGTATATCAAGGTTGTAGACCCGATATAGGTCACAATATTTATCTGATTTTGTTGAAACTTGAAATGTAAGTTTATAACAAAAAAATCTCGGTTCCTTTCGATATTCGCGCATATCGGACCGTAACTTCATGAATTATGGCCCCTGATTGTACGCAAAAACATGTTTTTTGGCTTGTGGACCCTATAAAGGTCATTATTTTTATCCGATTTAAAAAACCGTGTTAATATATCACTGTTACACCCTAAGGACGGCTGGGTTCGAATTTCGTGAAAATCGGCCCAAAAATGACAGTCAAAATGGCCTCCCTTCGTTCTCAAATAGCGTAAAAATTTGATATATCAAGGTTGTGGACCCTATAGAGGTCACAATTTTTATCCGATTTTGTTGAAACTTGAAATGTAAGTTTATAACACAAAGATCTCGGTTCCTTTCGATATTCGCACATATCGGACCGTAACTTCATGAATTATGGCCCCTTATTGTATGACAAATCGCGTTTTTAGCTGTGGACCCTATAAAGGTCATAATTTTTATCCGATTTTAAAAAACGTTTTATTATATCACCGTTAAACCCTAAGGACGGTTGAGTTCGAATTTCGTGAAAATCGGCCCAAAACTGACAGACAAAATGGCCGCCGTTCGTTCTCAAATAGCGTAAAAATATGGTATATCAAGGTTGTGGACCCTATAGAGGTCACAATTTTATCCGATTTTGTTGAAACTTGAAATGTAAGTTTATAACCCAAAGATCTCTGTTCTTTTCGATATTTGCGCATAGGAAAAATCACTTTCGTTTTAGCTTGTTATCTATCCATCTCTCGAAAATGTGGGCGTATCCTACCTGGCAGCCGCTGGTTGAAATTAAAATGGTTTGTCTATATGATATAACTTATAAGTGAAACGATGTAGCCTATTGATTTTCAGTGATTTCAATAATCATATCCAGAGTAGTACCCCTTTTTAATGAAATCTTTGTTGTATCCCATTCAAAGGCAGAACACCATTGAGTTACTCCCCATCTTACAAAAATACAAACTGTTTTGCTCAGAAACCTTTGCTGCAGGTTGGCATATATGTTTCTTTGTCAACCTGCATTTAAAACATTATATTATATTGGTTAATTTGTGTTTCCTTGTATGAGGACAAGAAAAAGCATTTATTATTTTTTTGATTTTTCAGTAAATAAAACTTTGTTCATGTTTGTTAGGGGTTTGTTTCTTTTTGCTACAATACATGTACCGGTAATTATGTTGTTGGTTTTTTTTTTTAGATGTCTGTTGGCACATTGTTATAGTTTATGGTTTATAAGTTTATCAGCATTTGTTCATCATAATACAAATAAAGAGAATGCATTAAAGACAGCTAAAGCGGTTCTAGATCAGATGCAAGAAGCCGAGTTAAATCCACCGGATGAAGTAAGTCATACTTTTTGAAAACCTGCCCACAGTTATAGCAACAATATTCTAGCTGTTCACTGTAATTATACAGTCAGTGTTATCTGAGAAGGGGGGTTGGATGGCCGAATGGTTAGCACATGTGCGCTGTATCATAAGGTCTGTCATTGAGTCAACTGCTGTGGTTTTGATTCCCCGGTTGTATGTGACAAGGAGTAGGGTCACCTGCCCAACCTTGTGGGTTTTCTCCAGGTCCTCTGGTTTCTCCCACCGCTACAGACCCCTACGAATTATTGAAATAAAATTGAACCATATGTTAGTCCTGAAATGACCTAGTTTGTGTCAAGTGGACGTTAAACCCCATCTCTCTCTCTCTCTCTGTCTGTTATCTGAGAACCAGAATATCATTTATATTGCCTTTATTACAATTGGATTTTGTAAGATAATTAGCAATGTACAATGTCAGTTCCACGCTGACATTAATGTGTTGTCAAAACTTTAAATATCTTGGGACCGTCACAGTGCTGTCCTGTTTTTTTTGGGTTGAAATCCAGTTCAGTTTTGAATCTCTAATTTCAAAAAGTGTAATGTTGTATAATATTTTTTGCAGATTTGTTATCGTGTATTAATGCAGTTATGTGGACAGTATAATAAACCTGGTTTAGCTATTAGAGTATTTGGTGATATGAGAAAGTATGGTATACAAGCTAATGCTATAACTTATGGCTTTTATAATAGAGTAAGTAAATCATTCACTTAGAAGCAGAATATAACAAATATAGCATGTTTTCAGTATTATAGAACAATTTCTCACATGCAGATCTGTATTGTTGTGGATATGCTGGGGATTCCGGGTACAGTTGAAGTCTCGGGGTGGCATAACAAGAAGATACTTGTGTTTTACAAATGTTCAGCTAAAAAACTGACTGTTTCTATTGTATTTTGTGGTGAAATTCAGTAAAATCCCTATAAATTTTGTGATATGTACATGGAATGAAATGAGACCTGATACATTGGTTTGAAAATTTGTATTCTTAATTAATCTGGTATATTTTGTCTAGATGTGTGAAGTAACATTTTGGAAATTGTATTAGTTTGAAATCTTATCCACTAATATCAACACTTGGGAGACTATCTTTACCTACATCTTCCTAGTTATGATATCAATAATGCTTATGAATCTTGTGTCTCTATGGGTTTATAAATTGTTAAATCTTTTTTCTGCACAGGTGATGTTAGAAGCACAATGGCCCTCACCTAATTCTAAAGGTCGTCATAAGATGTGGACTAAGTTAAGGAACATGATTGTAGGTGTGGCACAGTTTCGACGAAATGTGCGTAGACGAAGTGTTTCTATGTGTTCGACATCGGAAGGTGAATATGATAAAGTGAGTCGAACCAGTGTCGATAGTTATATGGAGGATGGTGTACAAAAGATCACTTCCATTAAATCAGAGACATTTTTAGATGATACAACAGAACCTCATATCAGTAAAGCTAATGTTGAAGATAGACTTAGCACAGGTAATTGTTTTCTATAAGGTATAGCAATTTTTGTTGGCATGATTGAAAATATTGTTGTTGAAAGTAATACAACCAGGTTTGTTTATTTATTTCAGTTCTTTTAGACTTGAAACTTTTAGTTTTGTAGATTTTATTAGAATTTATTTTATTATAAAAACGTTTTTTTTTTATGGGTTTAGGATTGATTTTGCATGCAACAGTTAAAGGCATGACTGTTGTATTATCGTGCACTGAATTCTTTCTGTCTGATGAGTAAAGATCTCAATATTAAAAGCTTGGAATGATCCAATTTATTTTACTGTTAGTTTGACATCATTCCATGCATGGTGGGTTAGCAGTTTATCAGTCATACATTCATTTCATAATGCAACATTCATTTCATACTATCACACATAAAGCTTTATCACTTTCATTTCATATCAAAGGCTTTTTGATTTGTATGCCTGAATCACTCACTACGTTTTTTTTCCAGCTTTTATCATATTCATTTGCTAGAAATATATGTTGACATTAATATTAGGTACATGTGACTCGTACCTTGATAAATTACACTATTTCTTTTCTGCTTTTGGTGTTGGTTTTCAACAACCAAATTAACTTTGACCCATGATTTGTTTTTGTAAATTGTTTCAAGTATAAACTAGTTATCTTCTTTTGTTTTGAACAGGAAAGACAGTAGGAAAAAAATTAGTGATGTTTTCATTTAAAAATATATAAGAAATTATTTGATCTATGTCATTGTACTTGAACAAGGAAATCAGTTCAGACTTCAAACAAAAAAAGTTGTCTAGACAATTTTTTTTTTTTTCGATTATGTTAGACTTGATTACATTATAATGAAATTGTGTGCTTATAAATAAATTTCTCTAATATGTCTTGGGGAATTAATTTTATTAGTTCAGTTTTTATATAAGCAAAAGCGCCAATAAATAGTACATGTATTATTATTAATGTGGTCCTTAAAGGTGGCGCTTCAGATAGAGGATATAACTCAATGACACAAGAAGACGTACACTGTCTGTCACAGTTTTTAAGTAATGTCAACCAGAAAGAAAAATCACCTACAAGCAGTCTGGAGAAACGTAAAAAGATTACAGGCAGAAGTGTTAGTTTCCATCAAAAAACACAAAGACAAAATATTCCAAATGAAAAAGGTAGAATAATGGCTTTGATTGATCAGAGACGATGTTTTTTTTTCTTATATAGTAGTATTATAAATTATATATAGTCAGTTGTTCATGGTGGTATGTATTGCTGCTATTAGCCATCTGCCTCATGTAACATCATTCACCCTTGTTATTCCATGTTGTATTGTTTATTAAAGTAACACTTCACTCATGTCTAACGCTTGTATTTCATCACTTGTTCACTGAGTTATTTAATAGGCAGTCAGTACTTAGGCCATGGTTGAATGGTTCGCGCGTGCGCGTTTTTATACGCCCACATTGAAATGTGGTCGTATATTGTCGTCGCCCCCGTCCGTCTGTCGGTCCGGCGTCCACAATTGCTTGTGGACGCTCTAGAGGCTGAAGTTAATATCCGATTGACTTTAAATTTATATACAGTGTTTAAGGCCATGAGACGAAGAAGCCTATTCATTTTCAGTGATTTCCGATAATTACTGCCAGAGTTATGGCCCTTGATCACTTCAAAAAATCTTGTGGACACTCTAAAGGCCAAAGTTAATATCCGATTGACTTTAAATTTATACACAGTGTTTAAGGTCATGAGACGAAGAATCCTATTGATTTTCAGCGATTTCCGATAATTACTGCCAGAGTTATGGCACTTGATCACTTCAAAAAATCTTGTGGACACTCTAGAGGCCAAAGTTAATATCCGATTGACTTTAAATTTATACACAGTGTTTAAGGTCATGAGACGAAGAAGCCTATTCATTTTCAGCGATTTCCGATAATTACTGCCAGAGTTATGGCCCTTGATCACTTCAAAAAATCTTGTGGACGCTCTAGAGTCTAAAGTTAATATCCGATTGACTTTAAATTTATACACAGTGTTTAAGGTCATGAGACGAAGAAGTCTATTCATTTTCAGCGATTTCTGATAATTACTGCCAGAGTTATGGCTCTTGATCACTTCAAAAAATCTTGTGGACGCTCTAGAGGCGAAAGTTAATATCCGATTGACTTTAAATTTATAAACAGTGTTTGAGGTCACGAGGCGAAGAATCCTATTGATCTTCAAAGATTTCTGATAATTACTGCCAAAGTTATGGCCCTTGATCACTTTGAAAAATCTTGTGGACGCTCTAGAGGCCAAAGTTAATATCCGATTGACTTCAGATTGATACACAGAATTTAAGATATTGAGACGAACAAGTATATTGATTTTCAATATGACTTGGAACAGCTAAATCCATGATACAGTATTAAAAGTTTTGTATACAAAATGTTAGCATGGGGCAGAACTTTATAAAAACCAAACAAATTCTAATGGTTTTCTGAGTTGTTGCTCTTAATTAGATTTTAGTGTATTATAAATGTTTCATTACCGAAAAAAGTAAAAGTATGCGACAACTCTTGTTGACTGCCCGGACGATTTAGCTGCTGTGGGCGTATGTTTCGTTGCCTGGCAACCTATCTTATCATAAGGTGTATGTCATTGAGTCAACTGGGTGGTTTCGATTCCCCAGTTATACGTGACAAGAAGTAGGGTCGCCTGTCCGGTTTCCTCCCATTGCTAATTAAAAGACCCCTACTTGCAAGCAAATTATTGTAATAAAATTGAACAATATATGTTTGTCCCGAAATGACCTAGTTTGTGTCCAGGTTAAACCCCATTTCTCTCTCTATCTCTCTATCTCTCTATCTCTCTCTCTCTGTCTCTGGATTATTGCCTCTGATTGTACAAAGAATGACATTCTCTGTCCATCTTTTCAGTCCATCTTTCAAAAAAGTTGGGCATATCTTGCTTGACAGCCACTTGTTGAGTGAACAAATTAGATCATATTGTTTGCGACATATGAAGATAACGTTTTTACTATGGCAGGTCCACTTAGTGGAACATTTATAGGAAATTTGGGTCTAAGAAATTGACTATAAGGTCCCTTGTGTTTGATATTTTAGTGGGTGACACGAAGTGTCGGATTACTCGGATAGGTAAGAGTGTGTGTCTGTCGGTTGCCCATTTTTATCTACTGTCATATTGATGTACATTATGAGCCATGTCCATGACCATAATTAACCTATAGTTGTTTTCTCGTAATACAGTAATTATCTCTTTGCCTATTTGTTTGAATGGGATGGAAACCGAGGACCACCCGTGTAAATATTTACATGCATATAAAAACACCCATGCCACTGTCTTGGCAAAGTTATCCCCTTCACATTGCATATATACCAACATCTTTATAGTGAATTACCTTCCTGGAAGAGGTTTCTATGCGGTATGATGTTGAAGACAAAAATATCTTTTAGGAGAATCTGCTATGGCTGCATGTTCATAATAGTATATTATATGAATTTAGTTTTAAAAAAAGGTCACCAAAATTTATATTTTTCTTGAGTTCTTTTGTGAAGTGTTACTTTTATGTGTTACAATTTGTCTGTGTTGCTTTGCAGAAATAATAATTGCTATAACATCATTATAACCCATTAGTATTCATTCTAATCTAATGATAGTCTTATTTTAGGGACAAAACATGAAAGTGATAAATAACAATCCAAAATGAAGTATATACATTTTATTTCTAACAAATTTTTATATTAAGGAATGTAGATGATAGATATAGCATTGAAATTGTCTCAGTTTTAAGAGTTTTTATTTTTCAGATGGTGAAGTGAATGAGAATCCATCATCTTTATTTAGAGGTCGTGTAGGAAGTATTGTCCGTAAAATGGTTCAAGTAGAAAGTAATACATCTAATTCAGAATATGAAACATTGAAAGGTGTTATCAGTAAGTCAACATTTCTTGTTGTAGGAGACTAAAATATGTGATTATGGTTGCAAAAAGTTGAAGTTATCCAAAATATATATATTTTCTCTCATAATTGAAATTGTACCCTATAAGTTATATTAAAGAAAAGGGTTCTATAAAAAATATGCTTTAAAACAGAGAATAATTAAATTCAATGCATATAATTATAAGGTAAAGCGTTTAAATTATTTTATAGTGTAACTGTACGTGTATAATATGCAGGTATTTTCTTTACATTTTAACAGCAAAATTTGATTGAAGACTTACAATTTCTTTTTATTAGGTAAATCAGCTGGATTACTGATGGTTAGCCAGGGTGTGCTTGATAACTGTGTTTTCCGACAAGGTAGTATGAACATGGTGGAAAATGAGAAAAAGCGGAGACGTCATAAGAGTGCTGGAGACTACTGGACTAAAGCTCGCTCTAATAGTCTGTTAGCAAGCTTACGACCATGGTTAACTGGTACCGGGGATGAGTCCAGCATACGATTTTCGGATCTTGTCCACAAAGATGGGGATGATGACATCTTTGAAGATGGCATTTCTGATAAAGCAAAGACAGATTCTACCGATTCTGGAAAAAAATTGGAGAATATAAAAGATAGCGGTGTTGGTTTGGATGAAAATGGACATACTTTTGATACAGAAGAATGTGAAGAAGAAAGCTCAAAAAATATTTTCTGTGCTAATGGCTCAACAAAAACTGGAAATCGACTGTCAAATATTTCTGAAAAGAGTTCCGAGGGTGCGAGGAGTCCTACAGAGTCCCTGAGTTCCTCCATTATAAAAACTCCTGTCACGGAAAGTGATCCGCTAGGTTATTTCATGGAGGAAGAGTTGAAAAGCAGTATGGAAAAATCGTCATCTAGTCCTACTAAAACATCAGACTCATCCAATAGTTTTAATTCTAAAAGATTATTCTCTAGCACCCCCTTCGCTTCCATAGATAATGTTAAAAACTGTGATAATTATGATACTCGTTCACACACTGGTTCGTTAGATTCTACTAGTGTTCAAAATGCTCCCATAAAAACCTTGTCTGATCTGGGACGAACAAGTAGTTCCCCCAACTGCTTACTTGGTGCTGAAAAAGACGTTAACACTGAAAAGGACTCTGAGAACCTCAGTAATTCTACTGTCATGCCACAGAAGCAGTCGTCACTATCATTAGATGAACCAAAAGAACGACCTACTAGTTTTATGTTACGACGTACACAGAGTTTAAGAAGAAATACCACAGAAGCTATGACTGGTCTATTTAGCTATGCTGCCAAAACCACCACAAAGGCTTATAAGAAATTTAATGAAATCAAGCAGTCCATTACAACACCCGTCAAGAATGGTTCAACTGCATCTCTAGCACGGTCAATGGATGATCAAGATAGTGGTACCGGAGATGATGAAAGTGCTAGTACTGTACAAGATAAGAGAAGTTTTGGAGGCAGCCAGGATCTTCTGAGTCCATCTGTCAGCAGTGAACAGTGTTCAGACACACTGGCATCACAAACATCTTGTGGTAAATTTAAGATTTTTCAATAGTGTAGTATCACAAGTGTGTCAAATTATATATTAATACAATATATTTTTTTATATACTATACAGAATATAGGAGTTTATTAATGAACCTTAATTTTGTCATTTATTACAGTTTGGATATTAACAAATTTCTACGTATCACTTGTTTATGTGCAGCGCTCATAACATTAGCTAAGCATCACACGCCTACATTCACATTGTATTTGTAAATTCATTTATCACTATGCATGTCAATCAGTTATTGTTGAACATTAATTCAAATGGTACATACAAGTATCATCCTAGAGATTAATAATAGCTACCATATATTTTGATATATATTTACAGCATGCTATGTATGCATGAGTTGTTATTCTAGCAGTTTTAGAACTAAAGTCTATTATTAATTGATATTATTACTTATACAATTATAGTTTGATAATAAATACTAACTTGAAAGAAAAATTGACACGATAGTATTATGTTGAAAATTAGAAAACAACATAAATTAAAAGTTCACAATAACAGCAGCTGTTATATCGTGTCTTTCCCAGCAAAAACTGTGGAACATTAATTTAATGTCTTTTCACTGTTGAGCACTAATCAATAGCTCCTAGCCTTTACACCTCAATAAAAGGAATTGATCATGGTGGCAATAAATTCCAAACCAGAGGTGGAAGCTCTTGATTCGTATTTTATATATAAAGTGGCTTTTTGTGTATTTTCCTTGTGCTGTAAATGTAAAATTTCAAAGCTAGCCCTGGCCCTGAGTCTAACTTTTATTTATAAATGTGATTTTTTTTTATCAGGGAGTGTTCCATCACCATCGTTTTTAGATAGATATGTACCATATAGAGATTTGGCAGACAGTAGTAGAAAAGCACCTCCGTTAGAAAAGATTACCAGTGATTTATCAGAGATAGCTATAGAAGTGGAGATAACTAGTTGTTCACGATGTAGTAAATGTCATTCGTTAATATATGATGAAGAGATAATGGCTGGCTGGAGTGCTGATGATTCTAATCTAAATACAAGGTCAAATATTTTTACTCAACAATCATTTTTAATTTGTGTTCTTGGAGTATAATAAGCACTTGTTGTTTGTTTCTTAAACTAGCAATGAGTCCATGTTAGATGAAATAATTTGTTATACTAAGTATTGAATATGCTGTAGTACTTGCCATATTCTCAAATAATTTGTTTACTCTAAGAGTCTAACAAATGTTATTCTGTTTATCTAACTTTTCAAACCTGTATTAGAGAATTGTTATTAAACCTGAACAATTCTCTAATTATATGACATTCAACAAGGTTTTAGATGATCATAATATGTTATATGCAAGATAGGATGTGTTTTTTTATAAACTAAAAACAATATTATATGTTTTATATGTTTTGTTATATATTTGTTATTTCAGGTGTTCATTTTGTCCTTCAAAGTTTGTTCCAAATCTTCAAATTTATGTAAAAGTAAGTACATGTATTATATTGTATATTGATTATATAACACATGAGATATAATATTATACAGGTAATGGGGTGATTATGAAATAAATTAAGTAGAATAGAGGATATTATGGAATAGATTAGGTGAGCATGTGACATATAATAGAGGTTCTAATGGGGGTAAAATGGAGAATCTAAGTAGGAGGTCTAATGGGATTGAAAAGGGGGATCTAACAGGGTAAAATAGAATATAGGACATAATGATGTAATAGAGGAACTAATTTAATAAAATATAGGACATAATATGTATAATAGAGGAACTAATGGAATAAAATATAGGACATAATATGTTTAATAGAGGAACTAATGGAATAAAATATAGGACATAATGATGCATAATAGAGGAATTAATGAAATAAAATATAGGACATAATATGTTTAATAGAGGAACTAATGGAATAAAATATCGGACATAATGATGTATAATAGAGGAACTAATGGGGTAAAATAAAGCATTTAATGGTCTGGTTGTAAATTATGTCTAATATTTATTTGTTTTATAGGATTGGCGATCAAAAAAGAATACAGCTTTATTATCTAATCCAATAAATGGTAATATAATAGAAATCAGTGAAATAGGTGTTGATGGTGAAGAACTTAATAATACTAGTAGAACATCTTCGTTATCTGAGAGTCAACTTTTATTTGGAGAGGATGGGACACTAGAAGATAAATTCAAACGTTCTCCTAGTCCGACGAGAAAATCACCGAGAAGACTGACAGAGAGATTACTGAGTTTTCATGGGGGTGAACTCAAAACTGAGTCTGTGTCTGATAGTGAATCATTAAATTTAAGTGAAATTGCATTAGATGCTAGAAAAAGATGTACTAGTGAATGTCTGACTCGTGCTACTGATGATATGTCGTACAGTTCATCTGTTGAATCTATTGATGGTATAAACAATAGACATCTCAAATCACCATTAAGTATATCCATTGATGAAGATGAGGAGTTGGGGTCATTTGGAGCAAGTTTTCCAGGATCAAAGATGGATATTATGTCGAGGTGATTGTAATAATTGAACTAAATTTCTGATCATTGCTTGAGTATATTTGTATGATATGCTATATTCATATTGTCATGGTATAATAACATTGATTTGATACTTTGACTCATTGACTGTGTTAGCTGACTTTGTTGTCACACTATGGGGATGCATGATTGTCAATCCGAAACATCACTTCTGTCATAGTTATGTCAGTCCCGATAATGGAGGTGGTGTGGGTAGAATCAGGGCATAATTAAACACAACCAACACGTTTCAGCTGTCATGGTTGCTTGAGATATTTTCTGATCCGGTTGGCAAATGCATTGTAGTCTGAAATCCCCCTTTACACTCAATTGTCACTATTTTGGGATTGGGAGAATTCAATTCTGGAATGTTCAATCGAGTATCCCCAAGGAGTTAACTGAATGTATTACTGTAGCTTGTTAATGAAACACACTTAGGCGTACAAACCAGTGCATTTGGGTGTTCTGTTCTTTTAATGTAGATATATCTTCAATTTTTAAAAACATTTTTTCAACCTGATGTACGACAGTCAGCTAATACTATAGTAATACAGTCAAGATATCAGATAAGTGTCATAATATCTTGTCATTTACTATCTTTATCTTGGCATTTTGAAGATGGTGGTTTGGGCGATTTGCAACCTCAACAGTCTGATACACCTAATATAAATTACATAACTCCTGTTATTTCATATCAAACAGGCTTAATTAATGCATATCCCAATTTCAACATTTTTAATAAGACATAGAGCACGACCAGGCATATTTGTGAGATAGAGAATAGAAGAACCGATATTTAAATAATCTTAAATAGATACAGACAGCAAGACTCCTGCTGTAAAAATCAAAATATAGAAGAATGATAGACTTGACATAAAAGTTTTTCATCTCACAAATTTTCTTGAAGATTTTGTTTTATTACAACACAATAATAAATGAAATATGATGTTAATTTTTATAGGTGTATATCTACTATAGAACCTATTGTTGTACCTTATCTAAGTCCACTGGTATTACGTAAAGAATTAGAACATGTTTTAGAGAATGAAGGGGATTTATGTTTGTCATCAGATAATTTTATAGCTGATCATCCTATTATATTCTGGAATTTAGTAAGTATTATTTCAATCGTTAAATTTTTTATACGCCGACATTTTTATGTGGACGTATATTGTCGTCGCCCCTGTTTGTCCATCCGTACGTCCGTCCACAATTTGTTTGTGGACACTCTACAGGTCACAATTTTTATCCGATTTCAACGAAACTTGAAATATAGCTTTATCCCCCTAAGATCTCGGTTCCTCTTGATATTGGCATGTACCGGACCATAACTTCATGGATTATGGCCCCTGATTGTACAAAAAATCGCGTTTTTAGCTTGTAGACACTCTAGAGGTCACAATTTTGATCCGATTTTGATGAAACTTTAAATGCATGTTTATAACCCAAAGATCTTGGTTCCTTTCAATATTCGCTCATATCGGATCGTAATTTCCTGAATTATGACCCCTGATTGTACGAAAAATTGCGTTTTTGGCTTGAAGTCCCTTCAGATGTCATAATTTTTATCCAATTTAAAAAACTGTATTAGTATATCACCGTTACACCGTAATAAAGGTTGAGTTCGAAGTTCGTGAAAATCGGACCAAAACTGACGCACAAAATGGCTGCCGCTTGTACGCGAATAGTGTAAAAATATGGTATATCAAGGTTGTGGACCCTATAGAGGTCACAATTTTTATCGGATTTTGTTGAAACTTGAAATGTAAGTTTATAACCCAAAGATCTCGCTTACTTTCGATATTCGCGCATATCGGATCGTAACTTCCCGAATTATGGCCCCTGATTGTACGAAAAATAGAATTTTTAGCTTGTGGACCCAATAGAGGTCATAATTTTTATCTGATTTAAAAAAACGTATTATTATATCACCGTTACACCCTTAGCACGGCTGAAAATCGACCCAAAACTGACAGACAAAATGGCCGACCTTCGTTCTCAATTAGCATAAAAATATGGTATATCAAGGTTGTGGACCCTATAGAGGTCACAATTTTTATCCGATTTTGTTTATAACACAAAGATCTCGGTTTCTTTCGATATTTGCGCATATCGAATTGTAATTTCCTGAATTATGGCCCTTGATTGAAGGAAAAATTGCGTTTTCTAGCTTGTGGGCCCTATAAAGGTCATAATTTTTATATGATTTAAAAAAATGTTTTAGTGTATCACCGTTGTACCCTAAGGACGGCTGAGTTAGAATTTTGTGAAAATCGGCCCAAAACTGACTGGCAAAATAGCCGCCCCTCGTTCTCCAATAGCGTAAAAATATGGTATATCAAAGTTGTGGACCCTATAGAGGTCACAATTTTTATCCGATTTTGTTGAAATTTGAAATGTAAGTTTATAACCAAAAGATCTCGATTTGTTTTCGATATTTGTGCATATTGAATTGTAATTTCCTGAATTATGGCCCTTGATTGTAGGAAAAATCACTTTCTTTTTAGCTTGTTCTCTATCCATCTCTCGAAAATGTGGGCGTATCCTGCATGGCAGCCGCTGGTTTTATTTATTAGAAAATATATTTTGTGTAATGTATTTAAATAATTTAATTGATAAGTTTACCCCTGCCTAACTTTAATGTGTCATCTACTTCAATTTTAAGTTTACCCCGATCTTACTGACACTTGTACTTAGTATCTTGACAAATTTTAGCATCATAAATTATTTTTATTTTATAGTTTTCAAAAATTAACAAAAGCACTGAATCAAATTTTAATGTATAATGTTATGTATATTTATAATCTATTAATTATTACAGATTTGGTATTTTAAAAGAATTGGTGTGCCTAGTCAGTTAACAGAATTTTTATTATCCTCAAAGTCTATCAATAAAACACAAGAGGTAATACACAACAATACATCATCACAGCAATCATGGGAATATTTTTATCTCTATCACCTATAAATATATAACCTTTTCTTGTCATGACTAAGAAAAATATAGTAAAATATGCATCAGTCCTATTTGATTCACAAATCCTGTTATTTCAAGATTGTTATTTTTACTCCTAATGATTATATTTATGTGTTATATGTTTGTATAATTGTATTTCCAGTCATCAAGATTGTTATTTTTACTCCTAATGATTATATTTATGTGTTATATGTTTGTTTAATTGTATTTCCAGTCATCTAGTGGTTATACTAGCGCTAATGTATTAATACGACCATTATGGGATAATACAAAAATACATGATGAAATTGGTTTACCAATGTATATTTCATGGGATTCAGGTTGGTGATTTACTGATATAATTTGATGTCTTTAATAGTTTCTGTCTTTAATATGTCCTGCTCAAATATATTATTGTTTTGTTATTAGGCATAAGAAACATTTTCTACTTCATACTACATACATGTAAGAAATGAATAGTAACATAATATTTAAGAAATGGGATGGCATATAAAGATATATTATGCAGTATTTTTTTATATATAAATGATTTTGAATTTTATTTACAGTTAAAAGTGCTTCCATGATGGATGCATTGATTACAGAATCCCAACCATTTTCTAGAGCGTATGTATTATTTTTATCTGAGATATACTTAATATTGACCTCCTTTAAGGAGGCAAAAATATCTTGGTATCATGTCTAGAAATATTTCACATCTGATCATAAAAAATAGTTTTCATTTTATATTAGACTGAAGATCATCTACATCTAGGTATTAAAAAGCTGTGTTTATGAATATCATTTTTGGTAGCATAAAATTGTCTAGAATTAGGTCCATGTCTTAAAGATGCATTATGTAAGATTTAGTTAAAGAGCTGATAGTTCTTGCTATAATCGTTCCAAAATAGATAATTCAAAATTAATATATTGTAATTCAAATTATTTATACTGAGCCAAGGTATCACTGTTTGAAGTTTTGTCAATATTTGTGGCAAATATTGTTTATTACCGTAGCAACATTACTTCTCAATCGAGACTCAGCCACACATTTCAATCTGTTTAAATCTCTGCCATCCGACAGTCTAGAGAGTTGATTATAGGCTTGTCATGTGAATTAATGTCTAAATGATATAACATTTGAAGCCAAAATAAGCAGATTTATCTCTTGAATAATGCATCTTTAAGTAGAATAAAATTATCTAGAATAAGGTTCATATTTTAAGTAGAGTAAAATAAATATATTTACAATTTCATTCAAATTACTTTATTTTGAGTGAAATTATCAATGGTTGTAGTTTTGTCAAGATGTGTGCATTGATCGTAAACAACATATACTGGTCATTGGAGTCTTAGCCTCACTTCTCCATTTTTATACGTCCACATTCATAATGTGAACGTATTATGCCGTCGCCCCTGTCTGTGTGTGTGTGTGTGTGTATGTATGTATGTGTGTGTGTGTGTGTGTGTGTGTGTGTGTGTGTGTGTCTGTGGTTCGCCTACAGGGCGCAATTCTTCATGGATTTTCTTCAAACTTGGTATACTTATTCCTTATACCCCAAGGAAGATCCCTATTGTTTTTGGTGCATGCCCGACCCCCCGGGGCAGAGCCACGCCCATTTCTAGTATTTGTTTGTTTGTCGTCTACAGGCCACATTTCTTAACTAATAATCTTGAAACTTTGCATACACATTCTTTGTACCCTAAGGAACATCCCTATCGTTTGGGGTGCATGCCCAACCCCCAGGGGCAGAGCCACGCCCATTTTCTTTTCGTGTGTCTTTGTGTCGCCTACAGGGCGCAATTCTTACTGGATTTTCTTCAAACTTGGTATACTTATTCCTTATACCCCAAGGAAGATCCCTATTGTTTTTGGTGCATGCCCGACCCCCAGGGGCAGAGCCACGCCCATTTCTAGTATTTGTTTGTTTGTCGTCTACAGGCCACATTTCTTAACTTATAATCTTGCATACACATTCTTTGTACCCTAAGGAACATCCCTATCGTTTGGGGTACATGCCCAACCCCCAGGGGCAGAGCCACGCCCATTTCCCATTTTCTTTTCGTGTGTCTTTGTGTCGCCTACAGGGCGCAATTCTTACTGGATTTTCTTCAAACTTGGTATACTTATTCCTTATACCTCAAGGAAGATCCCTATTGTTTTTGGTGCATGCCCGACCCCCAGGGGCAGAGCCACGCCCATTTCTAGTATTTGTTTGTTTGTCGTCTACAGGCCACATTTCTTAACTTATAATCTTGCATACACATTCTTTGTACCCTAAGGAACATCCCTATCGTTTGGGGTACATGCCCAACCCCCAGGGGCAGAGCCACACCCATTTGTTCTTTGTGTCCCTGTGAGTTGCCTACAGGCCACAATTCCTAATCGTCTTTGAACTTGGGATATGTATTCCTTATAGCCTAAGGACAACAACTGCTTGTCCCGCCCCCCAGGGGCAGAGCCACGCCCAATTTTTGTGTTTATCGTTTACAGGCCGGAGTTCTGAATGGATCAACTTTGTACTTGGCATATGTATTCCTTATACTCTTATAGCCTAAAGGTGTCAACTATTGATTTTGGTGAATGCCCCGACCACCAGGGGCAGATCCACGCCCAATTTTTGCCTTTAGAGCCCCAAGGCCACAATTCTGAATGGATTATCTTGGAATTTGAAATCCTTATTTCTTATACGCTAAGGACGGCACCTATTCATATTGTTCCATATCCAATCGCCAGGGGAAGAGCCACGCCCATTTTTTGTATTTATCGTCTACAGGCTGCAATTCTGAATGGATCATCTTGGAACTTTGCATATTTATTCTTTATACCGTAAAGACAGCAACTATTTATTTTGGTGCTTGCTCCGACCTCCTGGGACAGTGTCACCCCCACTTTTTGGTTACTATTTTGTCTGTAAATTTGGCAAAACAAACCCAACGCCTAGCCGTCTTTGCCTTTTATCATATTACAACCATTTCATTTTTCATTCTCTTCATTTTAAAAAGTACCATATCAATCAATGCTGGAATGTGGATGTATATTGCAGCGTTAGCGATGCTCTTGTTAAATTAAATCATCATTAAATGGCCACACTGTTCTAATCTACTTAAAATCAGAGTCATCCGATGGCATCCGGAGTTGATTTATGGTCTTGTCATGTTAATAAATGAAGAGTCCAGGGGAATAACGATCTAAGTCACATTTTTGTCTTTTCGCATAAAAGGCAAAACAGACTTTTGGAAGAGAATGCTTGACGCGAACATAACAACTAGTGGGTTTAATTACAACTTCAAAATGATGTTTAATACGAATCATAATTACCAGTACAACAACTGACTTCCACTTTTAAGCCAAATTAAGGTCAAATAAATACGATGGACTTGTATTTGTCCGGGAGGCCATTTCAGAAGGGCCTTGGTTTGATGTGACTCTGATCGTTTTTACCTGAAATTGATTTTTCCACAGAAAGCTTATACAATTTGCTACCAGATGGCGCCATTAACGGGGGTTCGTTGAAAAAGTGACTTAGATCGTTCTTCGTATAATTAATAATTTATATAACATTTAAGGCCCAAAGAGGGGGGTTGGATGGCTGAATGGTTAGCGTGCGCGCGCTGTATCATAAAGTCTGTCATTGAGTCGACTGGCTTGGTTTCGAATCCCTGGTTGTACTTGGCAAGGAGTAGGGTCGCCTGTCCAACCTCGTGGGTTTTCTCCGGTTCCTCTGGTTTCCTCTCACTGCTAAAGACCCCTACGCACAAGCGAATTATGAAAATAAAATTAAACCATATGTTAGTCCCGAAATGACCTAGTTTGTGTCGAGTGGACGTTAAACCCCATTTCTCTCTCTCTCTTAAGGCCCAAAGAAAGACCTACAATAGGCAGATTTAGCTCTTACATAATGCCTGTTTAAGTAGAGTAAAATTGTTTAGAATTGGGTCTATATTTTAAGTGGAGTAAAGTTATTTAGTCACGGGTCCATATTTTAAATGGTGCATAATTATCCAAAATTGGGTCTATTTTTTAAGTGGGGTAAAAAAATTATATAGATATGGTCTACACGTTAAGGGCGATAGAATTGGTTTTTGCCTATATTTATATTCTGTCTTGTTTGTAGGGTAATGCATCAGATATTTTCTAGTATCCAGTGTAATGATGTTTTAACACCAATCAAACATGTGATGCATGGACGTAAAAGGTTACGAGTAAAGAGACACAGATTCCGTAGTATGTATCGTGAAGTACTCTTCCTGGTATTTAAAGCTTGTGGACGAGAAAATATTGATCATGGTAAGAATATTTGTCTTTTTTATTCTATCACAATGACGTCATGCATTTCACTTTATTGGGGTTGGGGGGGGGGGGGGCAGGGTAGTGAAGCCAAAATGGGGACCCTGGGGATTGTCCATGGGTCAACTTCTACACTAAGAAACACATATTTGCAAACTATTGGAGGGGCTGCAGCACACCCCTTCCCTGGTTGCGACAGCTCTACCAAACAACAACCTATGTTGACTGCTCAGATGACTTAGCTGACTGTGAGTGTATGTTATGATGCCAATCAACCTATATTTTAGAATGGTCTAAGTATAGATTTCTCATTAATTTCTTCATTTCAGATGCTTTTGATAGAGAGTACAAGAAAGCCTACAAACAACTACATCATGCTGAATTAAGACAATTACAAGATAACGATAAACCACGATCTGATCATGTTGTCTGGTGCCGAAGAGTTTTTAATGAACTAGAATTATAGAATTCAGTTTTAAATAATGTGATATAATTATATTTCCTAATTATAAATAGAATCATTTGTTATATGCTGTATATATATATACTCATGTTAACCTGAAAATAATTATTATAACTATACTTTATAGATTCCCAGAATTTTAAAGGTTGAATTTTGATGAGAAACCAAACCACTTTAAATTCTGTTGTATGGTATATGATATACCAAACAAAACATTTCGTTATTATGATAGTTCATTGAAAGCGGTTTGTTATCATCATAAAGATTATTAATGTGTTATATGAAATCAAGAATCCTTAAACGTGAGTTTCAAGATGTGCAATATTATTATACATATATCTTTATTATGACTGTAGTTAATTAAATCTATGTTATTGTAAGTCTGTTGTTCAACACAATAGTCTTCTGATGATTATGTTGGATGAAGGAAATATATCTCTGAGAGTAAACTGTAATATCCTAGATAACCCTGTTTTTAATGTGTTGTCAAATACACCTTGAATGATGAAGTGCTAATTTTCAAACCACTAATTGATTACTGTAAGTACATCTATCTGTATATATGATGAATATATTAATACCATGTCTATATATATTATTAATGTATTTATAACCTACATACCTAATAAAAACCGATTGCAGTGATTTTGAAACTCCCAAAATATGTTCGAGTCTTTCTCAGTTTGATTGATAAATGTATCTTTATGTAATTATAAAATGAACTGTAGATACATGTTTATATATGATGATGACCTTACAGTTTGAGGGGTGGGCAGGCAAATATTTTGCTTTTCTTAGTTTTCTCTGTTTATTACTAGAATTATATTCATTTCATATTTATGCCTTTAGGCATGATGTTAGTACATTTTATTTGATGACAACTTATAAAGAAATTTTTGATGAATCTTTAAAAATAAATGTAACTCAAAACATGCCCATATGATCTGGGAGTCATAACAGATTTATTCATTGACTTTAGAACAGATTTTGAAGAATATATGTTTATTGAAATAACTTAATATCATAGTTTTACCAGTGTTGGGGAGGGAAGGGTGTAAGATGTTAATTTGATTGTATATAATATTAAATAATGTTCCATAATTTTGTTAATAAGCTTCTTTTGTTGACTTATTTGGAGCTTTCATTCTATATACCTATGTAATATACAATTATTTGTGTTGGCTATTATATATATATAGATAACAGTATTATAATTCATTTTATTTGATTTCCTCTCTCTTGAATGTTGTTAGTTTTTTTTTAGTAGGGATTGATGTGGGGAAATAGAAGTAAATGTTTATTAATAGAAAACGCAGGAAAACTGTTCCATTAAACATAGACAGAACAGTCATTACTTTTGAAAACTATAAGTATAACCCTGACTGTTTTGATGAACTATTTATAGTTAGTCTGAAAGACCACAACATAAACTTGGTAATCTGTCTTTTTGTTGGAACTGGAAAAAGATGTCTTTCTCCTTAAAGGTTGTAACTAGGTGCTGTTTATCTTGTCAGTACCAGAATTTGTTCTTTCAGAAGACTCTTAAAAATAATTATATTACATGTTGCACAATTATTATAAAACTGAACTTTGTATATTTTTGTTCACTTCTCGCATCAGGGTATAGAATTAGAAATATATTTTAATATATCAGTATGAATTAATTTTATTAAGTTCTTAAGAGTGTGATTTAATTTGCACTTATTAAATAAAACTAAACGTTTTATGCAATCTATGCATTTAGAAAACTAACATGGTCAGATGATTGGCATGATGATAGAATGTGATTTTTTACATGGTGTTAGATCATTTTGTTTTGTTATATTTTGCAGTTTTTTCTCAATTTCTTTTGTTATCAATATAATTGCTGTGTATATAAATAAAAGTTATGTGTTGTACATTTACCATGCTATCAAGTCCAAGTTGTACATGATTCAGTAATTGTCTAGGTATTTGGTTTGTAGAATTAAAATAAACTGTGAAATATTGTAGACTATTATATATGTGTCCTAGTCCTGCTCAAATTTGTTATTGTTAGTAAATCCTTCATCAGTGCATTGCAAGCAGTGCATATTTCTAAATAAAATACTTGGAATAATATTGTTTTCTTTTTGATTATTTTTGTGTGTGTTATAATAGGCCTATACATTTGACACCAAAAGAAACCTATAATTCTTGTTCTGTTTGATCTAGCGTTATAACTAAAACAGAATGGGTCAGTACAGTTTAATACTGAATTAATATTAAAAGTTGTGAAAGTTTCTCGGTAATTGCACATATCGGAGAGGAAATGGACATATTATTACTCCTCGCCCCTTCAAAACAATTCAGCCGTTTGAATCCAAGTTGCAAGACTAACGTACATTTTAGTGCCCATGATACAAATGCCCAGCTTTCAGACTGCGGCCTTCACTACTTAAAGGAGCTAAATCACTAATATTTGGGACCTAGAAATTGACACAACACAATAATGTAATATGAATGTATATAAACTTATTTACATTCAATCGTTTCCGTTTTTACTGTAATTTCAAATCAGCGAAATACACCAAAAGTCTCGATCGAATGGTAATATCTAACATCTAGTTATTCCAGTCTACACCGGTAGTATTTATTGCTCATGCTCTCAAGATAAATATATGGCGTCACCATTTCACATGACTTGTGGGATATAACTAGCCTCGTTCTTCGAGTCCCTTGTAACAAATTGCGCTAAAACGCATTACGGTACATGATTCATGTACCAATGGTAAAATGTTTTTTTTGTCTTAAATATTGGATATCAGAAGCCCATCTTTTCCCGTACGCTCACAACATCAATGTATATTTAAATTGACAAATAATTCGTGTTTTCAATGTCGAAGACTTTGGATGATACGGAGTTAGAGACTTAGCTACTTTAAGTCCACATATAAGAGGTCCAGACAACAACTGGTATTGTAAGTGACACCACAAGGCAGAATGTTTGAAGATAAACCAAGAAGCAATGTTATAGTGCCAACAATACGAGCAGTCGCTTCTCTTCTCTTGATTATGTCTAAGCTCCTAACAACTGACATAAGTTTAACCTATGGGCCCTGACACAATCATGGACTTGGTGGTGAAAGGTTTTAATGCAACAATGGAAATAAATACAGCATAGTAAAATTCTGAATAATACATTTATTTCAAAGGATATTTACACCTAAATTTTCTAGAAATACATTATCATTGATTTTGTATTTTCAGTATACACCATAGATATCTAATAATATCTGAAGCAAAAAGTTAGACATGGAGAAACAGTGGGAAGTGACAAATTAACTTTTAACTAATATTTAGTAAAAATTTAACAACTTGGTATAAATAAGAATTTGAAGAATTCTATAATTATATTCATTCTTAGATGTAATTCTGTGAATAATGATGACAACAAACATAATTATAAACACTGAACATTATGAGGCGTTGACTTCATAATGCAGCTTTGTCGACAGATTTACCAAAATTTGCAAGAGTTATCTTTTGTTGAAATAGTAGCCTTTGTTACCAAACTAACAATAAATGTGGAACAGGACGGACATACACTGGTGGTCTGGGTAAGAGAGGCTATTAAAGGGAAGGAATCGTTGTTCTTGTCGATTTCGGATCAAGAAACTAAAAAGGTAAATCATACAAAAAACAAAAAAAAACCTTCAACAAGTTGAATGCAGAAGGTGACATTTATGTATAGTTTGAAAAAACGAATTGACGATTGTGTAACATTTAGATCTTCCCTTCGTGTTAATCAAATGGGCTCAAAATTAGAGCTCATCAAACACACACGGGCTATTTTTTATTACTCATTGCAGCCACCTGTTGTCTGTCGACGTGAAATGAAATGAAATGGAGTTTAACGTCCTACTGTTCTGCTCCTAACCTGGGCTAATGAAGACGGGCATACGCCATACAGTGTGCTATGAGGGAAATTTTGCCCGGACAGCGGCACTACGGCTTACTCTTATATCGAATTCCAACTGCCAAGGGATCTTTTACGTGCACGCCAATGTGTACACGGGACCTCGGTTTTTCGTCCCATCCGAACGACTAGACAGCTTTCCTTGTCAGGCCCTCCGTCCTGCATCACTGACAAGGGGAAACCACGCCGGAAAATCTGGATAAACTTTCTCGGCCAGTGCAGGGATCGAACACCCGACCTCCAGGCTAGCGAGCTAGCGTCTTACCCACTTAGCCACGTGATCCCCCTGTCGACGTGAACATTGTAAACAAGTAAAATGTAGGAAATGCAATCTGACCAGATCGATTGGACAATGCATATATAAGTACACACCAAAATTGTGGATTTTTTACTATCCGAGCCATTTTGTCAGTCTCGATGTTTACAAACATCATTCAGTGCCCACTCGATTTTGGTGGGCTGCAAATGAAATGACTTACAATGAAAGCATAAAAGTTTTTATTGTCACATCGATCAAAATAGCCATATATGGATTTCAAGGGTAGAACTGATCGTCAGATATTAGACATTAATTGGAACTGGATTTGCTCCGCGGCCAGTCGAATGATTCTTTACCATGCGATAGATTTCTGTCAAAATAACATGGTATTGGTACCGCACTGTAATGTAAACATTTAGAGTGAACTGCAGGCCTAGCTACTGACTGTATCGTAGTCCAACTTTTAAGAATGCAATTCTATCTGCATTTGATGTAGAGTTTATAATTTGACCTTTTGTGTCTTTTTTAACTGTTGCATTATAATCAAAACAATATAATTATAATTCCTCCCACAACTCTCCCCTCTTGTAAGTTAAGTTACTGTTGTAGAGGATTTATTGAATCTCAGAAACCCTTTTTTTATGCCAATTTTTATGAAATTTAACAATATAAATTAAATCATCCCCCTACAGCTTTTTAGTGGGCCCCATTGTTGATTGTTTATTGAGGTTGTATATATTTTCTCAAATATTGGTACCAGCTACCAGAAATTAATTTATATAATAATATATTGGTTTACTTTCAGATGTTGTAAAGATGGTTATGGATTTTGGAACTGCTGCGGCAGTAGCAGACAGTATTTTCTTCAACATCTCTTTATTCTTCTCTATTAAAAAATGTCAGCATAATGAGAATTATCGGGAACCAATCATAGAGGATGAAGAGAATACTGAAACTGGTTTGTTTAATCTAGCTACCCAGTTTGAACCAGTACAAAATAAAACTGTGTGGCAATCTTTCTTTGGTTTATTTTCCCCATATGAAGATTCTGAATCTGAGCAACATATACCCGAACAAACCATTGATACAACATCTCCGTATATTTGCAACACAGTTATATTAGCTACGCAACAAGAAAGTGTTTACGCTGAAATCTTAGTCCAGTGGTTGGTTGTTTTTGTTTTGTTGTTTATTATTTTGATTGGCAGTGTTTGTGTCTTATTTTTTACATGGAAGAAACAAGTCAAATCAAGAATAAAGAAACCTAAAAGTAAGATAAACCCAGGTGAACCCATCACTATGCCATTGAAAGTCGAAGAAATTCATGCTTCCTGTTCTGACATAACAGAAAATTCTGATGATGTTAATTCTACTGTAAATGAAGAAATAATTTCCAAACCAGTTGTCACCCCTGGTCCAGTTCAGTTAACTTCTGGTAAATTCCATATTCATACAGATTTGTTCAAAAATGTTAAAATTGATGTGTTTTTAGAACAAACTATTGACAGATTCTTATCTGAACTGGACAAAAAACTTGGCATTGGGTTATCCATGTGTGATGGAATATCAAATACATTGTCTGCATCTTCCAGTAGTAACGGTATTAGTATGACAGGTCTAGCACTAACTACACCACGAATTAATAGAAGATCCATAGCTTGTACTACACGTCCTCGTGCACGACAAAATGTGACATCTCTACCATTAGGCATTGGGCAACATGGAGATGCAAGTTCATTGCAGAGTTCACCTTGGTATGAAGTAGAGGCTATTAATAACAGAATGAAATGGTCTAACCAGAATTATACCACTAAACGCCCAGACCTTCATGATATTACAGAACCTAGATTAAGAAATGTTCTTCAATCACATCAGTCATCTTGCCCAATTAAATCCGAACAGTTGGCAACAGCAACCTTTATGGTGAATTACATTTTACTTCTGCTAGAAAAGGAATTAGGCACTATGGTGTCTGATGATGGATTCCGTTTGGTAAATTTTAAACCATTTGGTAGCATGCGTAAAGGTACGAAGATCAGTAAAGCCAGCCATTTTGATGTTTTGATGTTGATGAACAGTAGTAAGATTGTATTAGATAAAGCCTACCACCATAATGTCACTGATGATATACCACCAGGCAGTGTCCTCATAACAGCTAGAGAAATTAAGCAGAATGTTCGTCATAAGAAGCTTTTAAAGAGAGCGTATATAGATGAGAATTTCCATCAAGTATTCTCACCCAGTGAAACTATGGCAAATGCCAGTGAATTGATTGACCGAGCTCTAACAAACATAATGACACGTTGGAAGAAATATATGGACAGATTGCCGTTTACACTTGGCCGATCGTCGGCTCCAGAACTTTCACTTGTATTTAATACTCGTGTATTACATGGACTTGGATTGGGTGTAACAGAAATCAATATTTGTTTTCAACCAGCTATATCTCTTCACCAGAAAAAGTCTCTACTTCTTCCAAAATTATATGCCGTTGTACCCAGCCATTTAAGAGATATGCAGAACAAACCCTCTATCCAGGTTCCAGGTCAGGGTTTGCGGATATTTCGACAGCCAGAAAATTTGGATAAAGATCTGCTATGGGACCTATCTTTCTGTGATTTAGAAACCAGATATCTGCAGGACATGGCTGACATAATCCAAGACACAGGAGTTCAGTCTAGTTTTCTTGTCTGCTTACAGTTATTAAAAACTCTTTTCTCAAACAGCAATCGTACTTCATTATTAAATCGTGGAGAAATTGAATCTTATCACTTGGAAACAATATTGTATTTTCTCTTGTTGGAGAGTACTCCATCACACTGGACATTCGAAAATTTACCAAATAGACTTTCAGATGCCATTCATTTTCTACGCTCAGCTGTTCAATGTCAGTGGTTACCCAATTTTTTCGTTGCAAATCCACACTTAATGAAGAAATGTCCATTCTTAGAACACATTCCATTTTTGAATTGCAGTCGTCAGGTTAATCTGTTTTCGAAAATGTCCTCTGAAACGAAAAGAAAAACTTTAAACTTTATTAACAGTCGTTTGACAGAAACAGGTATATCGGCTGCACTGAAAGATGAATATTCACAGGATATGTGGGAATATGAATTTTTTATATTTGGTTAAAGTATAACTTGTGGTGAATGTATATAAACTGGTGATAATTTATTCCCTATCACAATAAATATAAATTTGATGCCCAGGTAAGAGGTTTGGACTTTGGTTTTGTAGTTAATCTCACCATTTCAAATTTTGTAAGTATTTTAAGAAAAATATTTAATATTGCTACAAGTCAATAATATCCAATCAGTTGAGGTTTTTTTTTTTTTTTGTACTTTCTCTTAACTAATGCTCAAATCGGAACCTTTATTCTGCAAAATATAAATCGCCTAAACTGATGTAGCTTGAAATCATCATTATGTTGTAACAATGAGTTAATATCTTTAAAAAAAGATTTCAAGTTGCTATCAAGATTTAATGTTTTGTGAATAAAGCTCATGTTCTCTTGCCAATATTGTCTCTAACTTGATATGCTTTCGTATTTTATTTATAATGTATCAAGTTAGAACTCCAAAATCAGGATCAATGTTAGAATTGCTCAAATATACATCTATTTGTTTTGTTTCTTTGAAGTTATGGTCTATATTGTTTTTGTTTTATAATTTTGGAAATATAACAATACATGTATTAAATTACTTACCATTGAATAGTTGTTACCATAAAAACCTGTTATTGTTTGTATTTACTTCAAGAAGCCTGCACATAGCTCATGTAGTGCCAGTCATATTTATATATGCATACAGCATACCCCATCTTGTGATCTTCGCTATTGAGTAAGATCCACTTTAAATATATATCTTTTTAGCTGTAGCAAGATTGAATTATAGCTATGTCGGACATAGTTTTATAAGTTATATAAGTAATATTTGTATATTTAGTTACTTTTTCATTGAGATTTCCAGGATTCTTTGTCTTATTTTTGGGATCAGAATGTAGCTTTATTTTAAGGTTTGGACCCTTGCGGATGATTATTATATCTATTTGTTTGAGTTTATGATGATAATAATGGAAAACTTGCATAATTTATCACGCAAAATGCAGTTCCACTAGTCACATTTATTAGTTTTTAAACATTATTTTTTTGTTATCATTACTTTTCTTGTTTTGTTAAATGCTTAGTATTAAAATACTAATAGTCAATGTTTGTTTAACTGTTATAAGTATAATAGTTACAGCTTTTTTATTTGTTATATGGGCTGTGTTCACAAAAATGTACCAATAACGAATATACCAGTACCCAATATGTGATATAAAATTTTTGCAACTATCAAAAAAAATTATATATAGTACATCAGCATGGAAGTAGCCTGCCTACCTTCTTTATGACAATATTTTTGACAAAGTTATTATTCAAAATAAAATCAGTATCAAATTATGTGGTCAAAATGTCCATTTTGTTACCAGGTAAAACCGCTCATTCCCAACTTTGAATTTGAAAATCTCCTTTTAAAATTGAAAGGTCAGTAAAAATTACAGTGCTTTTCAATTAGCCATCCTGTAGCCCTGAATAATAGTACTATTAGCTATTAAAGAAGAAATAGAAATCGACTATATCAAATATTGTTTCTACCGACATTATCATTATCAAGTTCTTCACAAGGTGTCACTATTAAATCACAAAGTGGGTTATGGTCAAGCAGGAAAATTCCACATAATAGAAAGAAAAAGTATATAGAAAAGAAAATCCAAACAATTAAGTTGACCACACATGGTGGTGCACAAATTGTATGTCTCTTATGTTGGTCTGTTCCAAGTCATAAAACACTTGACTGATGGAGATGTTTTTACTCAGAAAACCAGAGAAAAAGGTTGTCAAAGCACTCTGTGAATATCATGCATGTCTATCATATCATGCAGAAGTATTTGATTACTTTGTGAAACAGCTTGGAAGATTTTTAGGAGTATTTTTGGATTATCATGTTTTCAAGTTTTTGGATAGAAAATGTCAGTTCAATATGGACATGTTTGTGCTATACTTCCTCTGGAGTTATAAATCAATAGAATACAGTGAAAATTTCCTTAAATACTTTTCAAAATTTGTCTTTAGCTACCATTATAAACAGCCCATATAAGTAAGGTATAATAGTTAATATTTGTTTAATTGTTATAAGTAATAGTTAAAGCTTGTTTAAGTGTTATACAATTATAATAAAGCTTATTTAATTTGTTATATAAGTATGGTATAATAGTTAATGTTTGGTTAATTTTTATAAGTATAATATTTAATGAGTTAATTAATTCCTGCTTTTCAACTTTTAAAACATATATTTAGTCATATTATAAATGATCTGAAATTTGGTGTGTTGACCTTTTATACTCCCACATTTATCTATTGTTTGTATATTGTTGACACCCCTGTCCATCCGCAATTGCTTATGGACATTTTTGAAACTAAAGATATCATATGATTGACTCAAAATTTATAGACAATGTTTATGTTCTTGTGATTAGAAGCCTATTTCAACAATTTCTTTTCATTCCCGTTCTGTCAGAGTTATCACCCTTTTTAGGTTAAAAAAAAAAATCCAATTGTCTTGAAATTTATATACATGAGAAGAAAAATCCTATTCATGTTCAAGTTGATAAATTTTAAAAATCTTGAAATTAATACACAATGTTTATGTTTGTGAGACAAAGAATCCTATTTATTATGACTATTTATACATTTGAAAAAACTTGTGGATGCTCTAGGGGCTAAAGCTACTGTCTGATTGACTTGAAATTTATATGCAAGATATGAGAATCCTATTGATTTTCAATGATTTCTGATAACTCAAGTAGCTAAATTTATCTTCTGATTATCAGTCAATGTTTTGTATTATAAAATGTAAGCATTTGTTTTGTTATTCTTGATAACTTTTTAGTGTTTTGTTAATACCCTCATTACCTGCAAAAGAATTAAAATGTGACAACCATTTTGGACTGCAAGTGCTAGAAACCCTTATTTGCTGTTGGGCATATGTTTTATTGCCTGGCAAACCATATTTTTCATTTCAAGCTGAAAATGGTATCTAGCCGTGATATTATTTATTATTAATGTGAGGACTGAGAAGTGTTCAAATTGTTAAAGTAGTTGTTATATATGCAACCATGTACATGTATGTGCTTCCATATGTTCCTTCTATGGGTTTATGCTTTAATCTATACAGACTTAAATTATTATTGTTAAATTATGTATACATATTGCTTTATTGCTTGAGATATTAGTTTGTTACTTCAGAACTATTAAAAGATATAATAGATGGACGTGGTATAAATAGAATAATATTGAAAATTCTGTATAGCATAATAAATTGATCAAAATAATCACTTATTTCTTTATTTAATTTAAAACATCATAGAGCCTATTCCATACCTTCCCTCTCCAAATCAGCTTGATGGTTTCAAGTACACATGGAAAGTATATCCATCCAAATTCTTCCACACTTTGATCTCTATTCACACTGAGGGGGGTTGGATGGCCGAATGGTTAGCACATGCTGCTGTATCATAAGGCCTGTCATTGAGTCAACTGGCGTGGTTTCGAATCCCAGGTTGTACATGACAAGGAGTAGGGTCAACTGTCCAACCTTGTGGGTGTTCTCCGGGTCCTCAGGTTTCCTCACACTGCTAAAGACCCCTACACGCAAGCGAATTATTGAAATAAAATTAAAAACCATGTTAGTCCCGAAATGACCTAGTTTGTGTCGAGTGGACGTTAAACCCCATTTCTCTCTCTCTATTCATACCGATTCCAATCCCCAACAACCAGTGTCGCCACAAATTATGCCTTCTCCATAAATAAAACCGCAAAAAAAGAATTTCAAGGGACTGGTCCATAACTCAGACTATAACTCCGAAGAATGCGTAGTGACAATATCCTACTATACTTTGATTGTTTTATTTTCCAGCAAATAGAATTTTTCAAGCTTTTGCTGCATTTATCTTTTTCTTGGCAGATTTTACATAGTTTTCAAGCCCTTTTTATCAGGTCACTCGATGAGAGAGATGTGTATCCCCAATAACCATGTTTGGAGATCATTTATTTAGATTTGTTCACATCAGGGGTGGGTGACCTAGAAAGATCAAATTACTGTATTTTTATTTCCATCACAAAACTGGGACTATTAATGCAACTAAAATTACTAAAGAGAAACAAACAAATTTGGTATAAAAAATTTATTCAGATTTATCTTTTCATGTAAAAGTTTGAGAAATCACAGAAAAATGAGAACAATAAAGTGAATCCACAACCAGAAACGAGTGGAATTCCGAAATCATCCGCAGTAAAAACATCATCTTAATACGGTATCAACAATAAAATGTTTAAAGATAATGTAATAAATACAATGAGAGAGGTTAATTATATAATGGAATATCTAACATATTTCTACAATTTGTGGACTTATATTTAACAGACAGCATAAAATTTAACAGCTATATATATATATTCCTTATAAAATATCTAATATCTAATATTCATATATTTTGATAACTTTTAAGGATAATTTTATTATATTATGACCTTTATTCATATACAAGTACTATTAGTGAGACTGTGACCTTTATTAATGTAATCAACATGATCACTATATAAGATCTTGTTAAATTGTAGATTCTAAATTCTTACAGTAAATAACAAACTTCACCTATTTTTATTGCACATCAAAATATATATTACATAAGAAAAACACAAGTTTCACAATGCCAGGCTTAAAACCATGTACCGGTGGCCTTAAAGGATATTAATTGTTGTAACCATTCAATGGGCAGATTGATCACAGAAATATATGTTCATGCCATACTGATTATGACATTAACATAGAATTTTCATTCTGAGATTTGTCTGTATCTATTAGATGTGTAAGTACTATTTTTAGGAGTCGTGAACATGACTTAATCATACAGATACTATGTAGATGATCCAGTATCTTTTAGTCAGTTTTACAATTTCCGAAGCTCTAAAAAAAATAACCTCCCACAAGAGAACACATTAAATATTTGTTGACTTTCGACAACTAAAACAAATGTTTACACTGCATATGAATGAAGTGAAATGAGAATGAAAACAGAGATGTTTACAAGAAAATAATAACTGTACAAATTAATAAAGCCAATATCTATATATACACTTTTAAAAAATGAATTAAAAAGTAAAATGAGCATTATATAAATATATACATATCTACAAACAACTAAAACAAGACTAGTTTTATACCTACTAATCTAACGTCATGGAATGCTTTATTTTAATCCTCATACACATACATATATATTTCTGCTAAATCTAACATCCAATCAGATTTATCCAAACCTACACCAACTGATCAAATATTGATTACAGTAGTAATGCCAAAACAGTCATTATGCAAATTGAAATATTAGTTATTTGCATCAGGCATAAGAATACCTCTATAACATATATTACATTAAAAAAGATGTACAGATCAACCTTGTATAACTTTTATCATATTTATATATCTTTTCAATGTAGTATAATGTATAGTTTATATAGATTTGTATTACTCTGGAAAACCTGTACCCTTGAATATTATAATTTTACTATATATATAATTCTATCTACAGGCCTATATATTATTAACTGTCTATTATAATATAACTAACTGTTTGTGATAATATCAATGAACCATCAGTGATAATATCAAAGAACTGTTTTTGATAACTATAATGAACAGTTTTTGATAACCACAATGAACTGTCAATGATAATATCAATGCACTGTCAGTGATAACATCAATGACCTGTCTGTGATAATATCAATTAACTGTTTTTGATAAATACAATGAACAGTTTTTGATAACCACAATGAACAGTTTTTGATAACCACAATGAACTGTCAATGATAATATCAATGAACTGTCAGTGATAACATCAATGACGTGTCTGTGATAATATAATCAAGCCGTGATAATACTAATGAACTGTCTGTGATAATATCAAAGAATTGTCTAAGAACCCCAAAACCATTTATGATAATATCAATGAACAATTTAGACTAAAATTGAAGATTTTATGGTTAAATATCAATGAACAGTTTATAATATCAATGAAAAGTTTATGATATCACTAATCTGTTTATGATAATATCACTGAACCATTTATTAAATAGAACTGTTCTATGATAATATCAATGAACTGTTTGTAATATAGAATCCTTGAAAACCCAAATATTCAATTATTTTAGTACATACATTAAAATCAACAAGTTGTGGTTAAGATAACTTATCATATTTATTTTAAAATCACCCTAAGCATAAGAGTTTTATTTAAGCTACATAAAACCCAATTAAAATATCATTCTATTGAAATAAAACTTAAACTGTTTATGGAATATATTATCTGTCAGTATAATGTTGATATTCCAGCACAGTAAACACATCACCAGAATAATAATGTAAAACAGAAATTTACTAGTCTTGAAAATTAATGTCATTATTAAAGATGCATCATGTAAGAGATAATTCTACCTTTTGCATATCTTTCTTTTGTCTATAAAATTATTAATTAGACATTTATTCACATGAATAACCCATAAACAACTCTCTAGACCATAGGATGGTTGTGATTATGAAACATCATCACTATTTAATTATTTAATTTAAACATGAATAATCAAGACTTTGTTTATTATCGGAACAATGGTAGCAATGAAAATCAAGACTATGCTATTCATTAAATGTTCATAACTCTGCTCAGAAAAAAGTAATTTGACTGAACTTTGCCAGCTCTTTATCTTAATCTTACAAAATGCATCTTTAACTAAATTGATATAAATGTATATAAAAACGTCGATCTGATGTATGAAATTACTGTTGTAAATTTAACAGGGTAACTCTTTTACAGTTTTCACCATCAATGAAACTGAAATTTTAATGCGATTGGGAATAGATCCTAATTTACGAAAAAAAAGCTCATTGTTATAAATTCTTGGTTTACACAATGTAAAAGTGTACAAAATAAAATAAAATGAAGAACTATTACATATGGTGAGTTTTATACTTCAAATGGCAGAGTCTCATCTCTGTGGAGTGAAGACTTGGTGTCTGAAGGAGTTACCAGTGTTTAATATTATTGTAGCACATTAATTTCAGGTCATCATAAGTAATTTGCAATTTGTCTGAGGCTAAAACTAAAATGTCTAATTATTTGGATAGTAAGAAAACAAGAGGTCCCTTGGTGTCATATAGAGAGGATTCATACACTTGGCTTTGACAACGTTACATTTAAATACATGATTTGTTATGACATAATAATAAATATATGATTTGAGCTAAAAATGAAAGAACGAACTGAATTTAATTTTCAGAAGAGTTTATACAAATGAAAAACAATTACAATGTACATTTATACAGAAACTTAAAATCAAATAAATAATATTAACAGAGAAATACAAATGTTGTCATTTTGCATCAGAGTTTTTTTAAAAAGAGTATTTCACAAGAACTTCTTTAAGAAGATGTTGTATACCTGTTTTCCAATCCATTTTTTAAAAAGGATTTACGTTATAAAATTATGGTCTTCTTATACAGCTTTATTCTGTATAACAGAAGTAGATTCAACTATCTCGGACCATCTCATGAGTCATACTTTAACTTTAACCTTTCGATATGACTTTGTCACAGAGCTTTCTCCCTTAGTAACCATTCTAGCTGGTATAAGGGGCCACCTGACATTACTATTGGGAATACCTTTTTACTTGGAAATGTATTCAAGATGGCACTACTTCTTCTATGTGACGACACTCCGACTTAAGTTTGACAAATTCTTTGGCAACTTCGTCATTTGTCCTTTGAGATAAAATACGTAAAATAGTCCAACCAGTATCATCTAAATGAACACGTCTGCCTAATGAGCACCAACAAGCACAACTACCTTGTTCAATAATTTCGCGAAGTTGCATCACGGCTACACCTATGAGTCTATCTTCTCTAGCGAAACAATAATCTTTAACACATATATGAAGTTCGTATGCATCAGGTTCATCTTCATTACCAAGAATACTGAAATAATAATAAATATAGTAGACTGTTTACTCATCTGTACAATACCTATTCTAAAAATAATATTACATTATCTTTATTTTTCCCTACAACAGTAACTCTTCTATAGCCTTAAAATATGAAACCACAAACATTAAAAAATTCTTAATCATTGGCTGAAAGTTAAATCTTAGTACAAAGTTTTGATCTCTTAGCCAATGAAAAAACTGCATTCTAAAGTAGCTGTTGCCTTTTATATTTTTTACATTGAAGATAAGAAAGAAATACACCAGTAACTTACAAGTGAAAAGTCTCGTTATATTTAGGAGACCAGTTGTTACTTTTAGATTTTGTGGAATGTTTGCGTTTTTTATCACTAAGATGTGGTCCAATGAGATGAACTTCAACGAAGGGTCGAAACATTCCTGTTGTCTGCCATTTTAAATCATTGGCTGCTACCACTGGAATACAAATAATTTCAACAAATATTAGCCTTCTTTACATCACTTTCATTCATTATAAAAAAAATATAATTCTTTGATCTGACATAATTAGCTAATAAAAATACTGAAAAAAATTGACATATAGATTCTTCAATGAGGCTCAAGTCAACTGAGTATGAAAATGTGCAACTCCAGATTTGAAAGTCAACCCTATTCTTTCAGTGAATTATATTTGTTCTCATTTGATCATTTTGTGAATACACTGACCTTTAACAGTAACTTTATGTTCACCAGTACCAGGATGTGTAAATAAATCAACTTGTATAGACACTTCACCTACAGCATCAGCTGTACTAGGTTGATCTACAATATATAAAAAAATAAAAATATCAGTCTGCAAAATATTCTTTTACACAGTTGAATTTTGTATGTAATTTATTTTAATCATCTCATTGGACTAAATTTATCTTGAAGTACGATGTGACTGACTATTTTTAAACAATTAGTCTCCATCAACTGCATTTAAGGCAGGAAGGTAAAACAAAACTTCCCATTGGTTAAGGAAGGCTATTATATCTAAGACAAAGCGTACGTCAGTGTTTTTGCTGGGGATAGAAAAAAATTGTAAAAAAACCCCAAGATAAACAAGTTAGGTCGATGACTTTAATTCTTTCAGCAAGGGTGTCTTTCCTGATTTTCTTCTTTCTGCAGCATAACCAAATCTTAGCCCTTGCCTTGCATAGATGACATCTGTTGAACTATTAATATTCTCACAGTCAGATAACCGATCTATATTGATGTCTATTTATTTCCATTCTGATATGTATACACTTTCCACTGTTTTGGGCTGCCATTCTAAGTGACAATATCATTATCTGGCGAAGAGACACAGACCTTATTGCTGAACTGGAGTACTTATTGTAAAATAATCATATGATATTATACATGGTATTATATATTTACCTTGTGATGTTTGAGAACCAACAAATGTTTTAATAAGTGTATCTGTAGTTTGTGTGTATAATGATAAAGCATATCGTAATGATTGTAATTCTGGACTCTTATCAAGGAAGGTCTTCTTTAAGCCTTGACCACCAGCATGGAAATATTGTTTAATTGTATCTAAAGCCATATCTAATACAGCACACTGCTTTGGACTTAGATTCTTTTCCGCTTCTTTTGACATATCCTATTTAAAGAAAACAATTGATATTTAACATTCATAGCATTTTATTCATCCCTAGGAATTTAATAACATATTCCACATGAAAAATTACAAATTCTTAAAACTGAAGTCTGAAGACCAAGGAAAGTTTAGGTGTTGACATTGCATCAAAATTCACAATCTCTGTTTAGTGTTTTTAACGTCTTATGACATATACTTGTATATTAATAAGTGTTATTTGACGTGAAAAGTACAGATTATGAACAAATATAAAGATATATATCTAAATGTTAGTAAATTATTTCTAAGATGGTAAAAAGATTATAGAAGTTTACTAGAGGAGTATTAATAGATATCAGAAGCATCCAAATACTTATTATTCTGTTTCTAAAATTTGTGCATCATAAAAAAAAAATGTCTTGATATGAAAATAACCCCTTCTCCGTGACTACATGTGCATTTAGTTATAAATAAAGCATCTTTAATAAAAAATTTAATAGTTATATTTCCAAGCTTCTCCCATGTTAAGAAATCAAGTTCGATTAACTACAGGCCTATTTCCAAACCTATTGATCAATTTTAAGCTATGCATCTATGAAATATTTTTGTCTTCTAAATTCTATAGGCCTACATTTTTTTCTTTAGATTTTGGAGGCTCACACAAATGAAACATACAAATAAGGATGCGATGTGACTGAAAAATAAACAAACAAAAAAACTAAAGTTATGGAGATCATTTTTTTTAAACAAAATAACTAAAAATAATTGGGTTTAACAACTAGGTCTGTGAAAGCATATATTGAACAAAATCTCTTTTTTTTTTTTAAGATCTTATAAATTTGTCTAATAACATATGTATAATGGATAGAATAAACAAAGGAAACTGATAATCATGCAGACATCTAAATGACAAACAACTTGACAACACTGTGGGTATACCAGGAATGTTGCTTGCAGGGTCTTGACTTGTTTCATAGGGTTATTACTAGGCATCTGGCTCACATGGTTCAGTAAAATACGAGACATGTCCTCAATCTTAGCCTGAGCGTTACCAGGTAAGGGAAGGAGCTGAAAACATGAGTAGGAGAAAAACTTGCCAATCATGCCACACACCAGCCAAATATTAATATCAAAATACATGTAAATAGAGAAAAATACAGGACAGAAAATCACATGAACAAAATCCATCAACACCCCAGTTTTAGGTTTTAAAGTGCTGTGACCAAAACACAACATAATATTACACTCTTAACATCCCATACAGTTTATACATCTCTCACTTTACAGATCCAGTTTGATAAATCTTGCGACCATTGGTCACAAAAATCTCATGTGAACTTCAAGTCTGTCTCAAGAATTGTTAAAGATTAATGATCAGTCAAGTTTTAGTAATGAGAGCAGAAGTTACTAATGTTAGTGAGTAATAATTTATATATGCTATCATTTAACTTTATAATTAACATAAAAATACATCAGATATGGAGATTGGTTTTGGAATGAATGTCTTAAAATCTTGTAGAATTGTAAAACCTAATGTCATCTTAGAATATATTTGTTAGTGCAAATTTAAGGTAAATATTTTTATATGAAATTTACAGTAAATATTTTTACATAAAATTTACGATAAATATTTTTATATCAAATAAGAGAAATGAAGCACATATATATATATTTGCTGTTATATTATAAAAGCTGTATGAATTGCAAAAGCTGAAGGTGTTAGGGGTTTTGATCAAGCTAGGAATACCCCCCTCCCCGTCTAACTTACACCAGGTAGGGCAAAAAACCTGGTTAATTCCTCCCATTTATTTCCGTCACCCGTAACAGAAGAAAGAAGCTGAAATAAAACAAGTCACCTTGAAGACGTAAAAGGTTGTTAGATTAAAGAACACCTCAACAGACACCTCAGTAAATTAAGTTACATTGTTATATGTAAGTTAGATTATAATTAGACAATCATTACACTGTTATTTTTTAAAATCATAACAGTAGAAAGAAAGTTTCCATTTTTAGCACCATAACTATTATTTTACAGATAATTGCAGATATCAAAAATATGTAGGCCTACTAAAAGGACACCGAGCGGATTAAATAATAATATTTCATATTTTCAAAATATGTTCCAATAAAATGATTTCTAAAAATACTAATTACTCATTTCAAATTTTTTACTAGTACACACATATAAATATTGAAGACAGATATAGCGCCAAAGTATCACATTTTTTTATGCTGTATAAAATCTGCAATTATTGTTTGTTTTAAGAAAGAAATTTGACAATTTGAGGTGTTCTTTATAGATTCATAGAAAATGTCCTAATAAACCAAAGAATTATTTCTTAAGAATAGATAAAATAATAATTGGGGAAAGTTATGCTCAAGATCAATCAATCTCTTTTTTTTTTCCATCTCCAAGTACAGGATAATTAAAGAGCCAATGCACCCATATTACCAGTAATAAAAACCAATGCTTAAATTTGCTTGCTTTCCCTAGGAGACATTTTAAATTTGTAACAAAATCATTTTGAAAAAAATATTAGGTCTTTCATTTTAACACTATTTAAAGAGGAATTAGCACTCTGAAATTCTTTCAATTTGACTCTCAGTTCTTCTTTAAAAACAAATGTCTGTTAAAATATAGAACAAAATGATTTTGTTACAAGTATTTGTTATAATAACCAATCCCAATATATTTAATTTGTTATTTTCTACATGATTCTTACCGCTTCTTCTCTCTTAATACAAATATACAGAAAATATAATTAATATCACAATAGCAGTAAATAATAAAAAATTGTATAATCATTAGGCTATACAAAAAAAAGATATTCTGGTTCTCAGACAATCCTTCCTAAAATCTGATGAGGGAGGGAAGCTTTTATATTTATCTTCTTATTTTATCAAAGTATCATTTCTGTTGTAAATGACTTCTCCTAAACATCATGTTTCAAGGCACTCATTTTGTTGATCAGATGTATGATTATCCAGTACGATTTCATGATTGTCAATAACATTTATCATGGTTGCATATTTGATAAATGAGCCTCTCAGCTGTACATTTCCGGATTCATTCGAATTCTTTATAGAGTTACTTCATGTAACATGGGGAAAACATTTACGTACGATAATTAATGAGACCATTTATATTTTTAAAAATAAAAGCAGGTAATGTGGCTCCCAATTGACGTGGGAGTATCTGAGAACCAAAATATTTTTTCATGGCCTTAGGAAACATTTTCTTAAAAACTCTATTTTAAGTGAAATTCATTTCCACTTCTATATCACTAGCATGATAAATAAAAATTGGCACCGATATTTCTGGAATCATGTAACTTCAGATATTAAATTTGGAGAATATTACCATTGGCCGTAAACTATAATACAATATACTTTTACTATTGCCTTTTTGACAGTGTTCAACAGTTCAATCATTTCTATCCTGTCTCATATCTTAATTAGTGACTGTTGTACTATTTAGTACTTCTGGATACTTTCTAAATGACATATAAGGTATAATAAAATAATTATAAACCGAAGAGTTACCTGTCTTGGATCTGATAGAGGGGGTAGGACAACTGTCTTCTCCATCGTATGCATCACTATCCTCCATAATTCCTAAAATTATAATATAACATACTTCTATGTATCCTAAACCAACATTGTAACTGCAACAATTAGATTCAAATCTTGAAACTCTAATTGATAAACTGTTGTTCAGGTAATTCCCGAAAACTGAGTTTACAAATTGAGTAGGCTACTTATATACCTAATTAATGGATTTAGAGCATAAATATGTCTCAGAATGTCGGAGAAAATAATGAAATAAAAACTCATTCAGTAAATAAAACAGCAACCTAATAATTATTTCATTGCAAAATATCAAGAGTGACAAAAGGTTCAATTGTGTAATTTGTTCAGCGATAAAACATATACACAACGGTTACAAGAATTATCATGTTTTTGAGCAGTTAGCAAGTATCTTCTCCAGCATCCAGTTCCTACATGGACTTTCATGTCAACTGATTTAATAGATCTACTGGTATACATTTCTGACAATATAAACCTATGTTCTAGCAACAGATGTTTAACAGTTTTGGTTTAATAGAAGTATTAATTAAAAACACCAGAGTTGTGTCAACTCTTTTGATTACTCTGCCAACAATCATCCATAATTGCAATCAATCTGATAATGCTCTTTTCCATTGCAATGGGAATAGAAAATGATATTCCAACTGTCAGAAGTTCATTTACATGTACACCTATGTACACAAAGGACCTTGTTTTGTTTTTGTTCATCCCATTTAAACGATTAGACATTGTTACTTTTTGGGAATAAAACTGTATCCATACTTTCAATGAAATAAGCAAGAATAATGATGGGCTCACCTTCAGTAAACGTTTGAGCACGGTTTTCTCACAAACTTGAGCAAACATGGAAAGGCTGTGAATTAAAACATGCAGGTTTGACATGCAGGGTTATTACTTCCATTATTATACAATTAGTTCTAGGACTAAATAATGTCCAATCTAAAATCATTACAAACAAATTCACATCAAGAAATTTATTTTCTCTCATAATTTGATTTAGTACTGATAGCAGAAATATTAATTAGTAATATCATTTAAAAATATAAAATTATTATTAGTATTTATCAATTTCTCATGCAGAGTATAATCAGTATAACCCTTTCAAGCCATTCATTAAGCACCCTATTATCTTTATTGTGAATCTATAAAATAGTAGCACGGTTTTATATATATTTATTTCGATATCACATACCTGCCATCTAATAAATCCATTAATGGACGAAGAACCATATCAGATTCTTGTTGAATTGTCGTGCGTTGACTAGGCTGTGACAAAGAAACTTGCCCAGCTCTTTTAACTTTACACAATAACTGACCTAATTCATTCATGCTCTGTTGTATCTGTGGCTCCAGACTAAAAAACAAAAAAAAATAATACCATTTTTTAATCATTCCATTTTTCAGTTGTAATGCAAACGTTTTGTCCACTATTCAAAGACAACAACCAATCAATGGTTTGGACAACTCTCTTTTTGAATGCCTGACCTCAGACCTTTTCTGATCCATCAAAAATAACTAAACATACTTGTCAGCTAAACCAAAAGTGGGAAATGGAATATGGCTAGGAAAAATTAAGCAGATCCCTGTATGCACACATTCTATAGTCATGCATCCAGTGTAGTGTGGTACTCCTGTCTGTCAATCATCATACTATTAAAACACAAATACTCTCTCATCAAACATACTTATAATATTTCTTTAGCAATTATATCTATATGGGACCATATATATGGTCGTATTTAAAATTGGGAATAAAATTATTATAAGAAGCGGTTTCCCTACCTCTTTGAAAAGATTGTGCTCAATTCATCTAAAACACCATTTAATTTCTGCTGTAATTCTTTCAAAACTTCTGCAGCATCAGAATCCAACTGAAATAATAAAATAAATATATAAAACCTTGACGAAAATGACAAAAAGTAATTTCATCTAAATGATAGTGTATAATGGATTACATATTTCTAGTACACCAGATACCACAGATGTATAGATATATCAAATATTTACCTTTTCTCCACCCATAGCTTCAAAAACTTTCTCTAACTGTACTCTTAACTGTTGAATATTGTTCATCACTATACAAGCCTGTAGGAGAAAAAATGACATAAACTTATATTCACTTTCTATTGGATAATCTAGTGATTAAAACAAAACTTTACGTGGATATACATACATTATAGTTATAACCAAATTCATAATAACTTCTCTCCTTCATGTTTATAAAATTGTGCGGGAGCCATAAAAAGTTCCTGATACCTTGAATATATGCAGTTTAAAAGTAAACAAAAACTGAAAGTAGTTTATTAATCTCAATATTTAGGAGAGCGATTTAGCTAATTTGCAAGAGTCTTTAATGACTCCTTCGAAGTAAAGTCAACGAGAGTCGAGAGGAGCAGGAGAGAAAGCTCCCCTTAAACGCGAAGGACTGTAACTTAAGAGCTGAAGGACTTACCACTTTTTGCCGACTTGTATACTTTTCGAAATCTCTACGTACAATATCTGCATAGGCTAATAGCACTTTATTTACTGTCTGTACAAATAAAACAAAATATAATCAAAAACATGAGAAAGAAAGGCTCAACTGAGATAAAGAATCTTATTACAGGTGGGCTCTGTAGTACCTTGATCACTTAACTTCTGCTTCCAAAAATGTGACATTGCAGGCAAGACCCAGAAATCATAGTGTTCAATGGTGGATTATTATAAAGTAGTCTCACAAAAAAACTTTAATGAACTTTGACATGGAGACTTTATGTAAGCACTCTGCATACTTTTCTGTTTATTAATTTGTGAGGAGGATACATGGTGTATTAATCTTATAGTCTTTTACAATATTGTACATACCTTAGCAAAACGTTTCATATATCTTTTAACTATTTCCGGATCAGGACATTCTAATTTCTTTATAACATCAAAACACTGATTTAACTGTGTAAAGACGTCAACCACTGATGTAGAGAAGAGAGCATGTTCAGAACTCTTTTGGAACTGAAAAAAAAATACATATACCACAAATTTAAAAAAACACATCAATAAAAAAAATGATCAATTTACAAGGGATGATAATACAAATGTATTTTTTGTCCTGATTCTATGCACTATTAAACTGCTATTTATCTATATTTGTAATAATGGGTCTTTGACCTTAACTTATTTAAATAAAGATTATTATTATAAAATTGTTACAACTTACCCCATCTTTTCTATCTCTATCATAAGCACCATGTAAATATTCCATTGAAACATCATCATTCTCATTTAACCATTGCATTACAAATGGTTCAAACCATCTAAAAATTATAATATTGCCATTGTTAATATCCCATATAATCAATGTTATTTGGTTCAACATTTGCCCGGGCATTAAAGGGACAATAACACTCTGGCTGGCTTGACAGCTCCAAAAAAAAGCCTTATTCTAAGTACTAGATGTGTTAGTGTCCTACCTGTTGTGTAAATTATCCATTAAATCCTATTTTACTTGTCCAAAGGGTTCAAAAATATTTTTAAATCCAAGTCACATTTGAAAAGCTTTACGTCAGACATTTCAAATCATTTAGTTGAATTTTTCCAATTTTTTAAATTAGGTGTGTTAAGATGAAATTTGTATCATCAATTAATTGGAATATTGTAAAATAGTACAATTTGTTGACCAGAATAAAGATTGGGACATATTATTCAGTTACAACAAGAGTGGTATTGAGCCTTTAATTATTATGGACCATTTACAAGGATCATTTCCTGATCTTCCCCAGCTGTATCACTGAGATCTAAACTGACTTTGCACTCTTATAGGACTCTTCAGCCCTCCAACCACTTGCAGTGAAAGGGTCTTACATCACCTCTTTGGAATTCATTCTGAAGAAAACATGGCCAGCAGTAATCACCACACCTACATGATCGCTGTAAACAACAGCCTCTTATTTTATTACATAGTCTAAGCTTTTTTTTAAGTCACAATTCAGAAAAGAGCAACATTCCAAAATATATAAATAAACAAACTTACTGTGGATATTCTGGAATAGTTCCTTTATATTGAGGCACATTGGCAACATAATTATTACACAACCATTTTACTTTAAAATGGAGATTCATATATTCAGAACTTTTACACGTTCTGTCTTTTTCATGATCTGAAAATGATAATATAATATTAATAATCAGTGATCCACATATATTTTTCGAACAAGCTTCAGAGAATGAAAATTATGTTTCTCCGTTTCTAGACACATTTGACCAAATCATTTATTTTATGTTATGTTAATTTTGGTCTAGAATATCAGCCATGTTCTCAAGCTGACTGAGAAGTTTTCTTACCTTTTAAAGACATACATAGATCTTGAGAGAAGAGACTCCACATCATAGAGGCACTGACCTGACCCACATTTAACTCCTGAGGAAATCTGAAAAGATAAAGACTGGAGTAAAAATTTTGATCTCTTGAATTCATACAACTTCTCATTCACACTCCCTTCACATTAACATCTGACTGATTCCCTTCACATAAACATCTGATTGATTCTCATAGTTACGGTATGTAATATTTCTGTATACTGCCACTACGCATAACACCAGATCTACCCAAATTGTCTAAAAAATCTATAGCATTATGAACCTGCTCAATCTAGCTTATTTCCTAATCTTGTCAGATTGATATTAAAGTGACAGGAGCTTTGGTGGTCGAGTGGTCTAAAGTGTGTGCTTTAGACTATAAGGTCTGTCACTGAGTCAAGTGGTGTAGTTCCAATCCCAAGCTTGCACATCCTCCAGTTTCCTCCCACTAAAGACCCCTACATGCAAGCGAAATAAAATTGTACCCTATGTTAGTCCTGAAATGAACTGGTTTGTGTCAAGGGGAAGTTAAACCCCATTTCTCTCTATATATTAAAGTAAAAGTAGTTTAATTATAAACAGCACATTAGAAGAGATTCTAACTTACTGATTTAATACTGATGTGTAACTGTTTTTATCTTCTTCTATAACAGAAACTATTAACGCTATGATTTTATGCCAGAAATCTAATGTCCGACTACTAGGTTCTTCTGAATCTGGCTGTTCATTAGGATCAGCTTGAAACTCTCGCTGATATAGTTCATAACAATTATCAAATAAAAACTTATACGTTGATTTAACACATGCTATAACACAATCTTTAACAACGGTACCAGCTCTCGGTGGACTCGTTAATTCTTGTACCTGGAAAATCAAATAATAATAATACTGGACATTTTAAAATAAATTCACAAATAACAAAACTTCTAGGGTAATACTCGGTGCTTCAAAATTTTCTAAATAGCCAAAAACCTTAAGTTTCAACATGCATATTGGCTTTAAACAACACGAATCTCTGATATAAATATCCAATAGACAGTCCAACACCTTATCTGCTCAACCTCCTAAAAACAAATGTTCAATCTTACCTTCATTCTAAAGAAAGTAATGCTAGTTAATAAATCTACGGTTGATTTGAGATCTTGAAGGCGGGCAGGGTCGGAGGCTTGAAAATTATTCTGAAAAATAATTTTAATGTTGTTCATCATCTATAAAGGTAGTTTTGGTAAGTGTAAGCACAGATATTACATGAGTGTTTAGATGTTAATCGTATAATAATATCAACAATCAAAGAACTTAATATATTTATACAGGTCAATAATAATGGGCTCAGGTCTCAATGATATAACTGGTGATTTTGCAAGCCACATATATTAGACTGAAGTGTTTCATGTTGATGTCACTTTATAGTGAGGTTCAAGTGTATATAGAATAGTATATATAACTTACCCTATACATGGACAGATCAATCCGTAATGAATTGTGTAGTTGATCTAATAGTTTAACAAATTTCTCTTTCTGTAATACAAACACAGCAATTAACAATAATAACATTTATGGATTGTAACGTTTAAATAAACTATTTCTATCAAATACCATGTTCAACACAAATGGTGAATGCAAATACTGTAATAATTATCCATGAATATTATAACCAGATATGAATTGAAAAATTTGACCAAATGTTATCAACTTTATTCTTTTTAATCCTTCTAGGACAATTGCAAGCTGTAAAACTGTAATGTTTCACCACTTGACCAACAGCTTTTTCTGTTAAATATAGTACTTTTACTCTTTAAATAACATTATATATCTACATAGGCATAGGGTAAAATCACTGACTGCTCTATTTTGTCTGAACCCCACCCTGTCCACACACAATACTCCTATGTATATCTATCAATTTTCGAAAGATCCGAAGTCTCTTCAATTAGACACTGTCAATTACAAAAGAATACTTACTCCAAAATTTGAGGCAGCAAATCTGTCACTAGCAGATACTGCCGTAGAGGCAGTTGTATGTGCATAGAATGCGTTGATATTGGCTAATAGAGTACTCATAACAGCAGGCACACCAGGGCACATATATTTGGTAGAGAGACACGAAAAATGTCTAAAAACAGAGAGGTTACATGAATTATTTATTGGGAAGGATTAATTTTAATATTTCACTGAACTAGCTATGCTCAGATCTCACCAGAAAATGAAAAGTGAACATTTGTTGATTTGATGTGATAACAATATAAGTTTTATATAGTCAGCTGTAAAGTAATAGTATCCTAAGACACATATTATACTACTGGTACTTTAAAGTCGCGAATCATCCATGCATTTTTCAGAAAATATCTAATTTTCCACTGTTAAATCCATGCTAGAATGGACTGGAATTGATTATTAACATTACATTTTTACACTTAGATAACTTTCCTAGTTGGATTAAATCTTATTTAGAACAGGCCCATCAAAAGATTACATAGAAAATTATGAGTGGTACTTGCTCATATCCTATATATTGTTTGACATGGATCCTGAATGTTGAAAAATTTTTGTAAATACTGATTAGAATTGAACCATATTTGACTAATAATACATTTAGAGATTCAACTGTTACTATATTGTAGTTTGCAAGGGGTTAAATATCTCTCAATTGACGATCTGAGACTGAATTACATTACATAATGCATTGTCATGTACCTATTCTGTAAAAAATTGTCTTCAATTCATTGATTCCAAAGAGTTTTTTTTATAGAAATCTAGGAATTTAAACAGATGTTTTCTTCTATATAATATTACTTACGTCATGGCCTGATATATAGATTCTATACCGTATCTCATAGCAAATTCATCTACTATTTCTTGTGATGGTTCATCATAATAGATCTTCCATGCTTCATCCTGTTAATACAAATTGTATCTAGTATTTTATTGCATAAAAATATACAAGAACAATAAAGAGTTTATATTTTCAACTTTGGGGAACATCTATAGTCCGACAGCATGTCGACAAACCTGGAAATATAGTCCATCTAATGATTTTTGATGGATTATATATCTTCAGTATGTGTAGAAATCAGAATTCGGATGATGCCACCTTGGCATCCTTTGGGAAATTAAAGTATTCAAGATGGCCGTCATGAGTCATTTTCTGGTTATTTACTTTAATTTAATGTGGTACAATTCAGGACAAATTCTCTCTGGCCTCGGTATGAAGGTGGTTTCTGTAAGAATTTGACCTGCTCAATCTAATGAGCTTGGGTTTCCCTCCTAAATAGATGGCTAATTCCGCTATGGGGCTAAATTCACATTGGCAGCTCATATTTTGAGGTAAACTCATAACGGTCCCCAAATACGGTGTGTAATATATTGAAATAAAGGTTTTTATTGTCAATTACTTCAGATATAAATATAAAAACATGTTTGACCAAAAGGTGTTCTAACCCGATGATATTCTTTCCCTTATTTTCTTTTAAAGACACAAATTATACAGGGTCAAACACAATCAAATAATTTCACTCTGTTGTCTAGTGGAGAAGGTGACACGGATGGGTGTCATAGTGGATCATTATTTATGCTTGACAATTCGCTCTCCGTAGCTTCTGTTCGCATGGCTCTGTAATTTGTGCTCTTAGTCCTGTAATACATACGTTTTTACATTACCGGTTCTATTTTCTTCCATGGTCTACTAAACTTAGTTATTTTGTTGAATTTAGAAACCATGGTGGTCTTTCGTTCGGTCTTGGCACATTTCACGATTCAGATATGAATTCGGCGAACCCGAAAATCTATAGTTTAATACATTATTCATATCATTATGTCTTGCCAGATATGGCCACCATTTTGAATATGAGCTCAACCTGAAATACTTTTTGGTCGGAACATGTTGTTATGTTTATATCTAAAAGTAAATGACATCGAAAACCTATAGTTTAATATATTGCACAGCGTTTTTGGGGACTTTATGAGTTTCCCCCAAAAGTGAGCCTCCATTTTGAATTTAGTCCGCTAGTGGAATTAGCTATCTTTTTTTAGCAGGAATACCCAAGTTCATTGGATACAACAGGTCAAATTCTGACAGAAATCACATTCATACCGAGATCTGAGATAATCTGTCCCGAATTTTACCCCACTAAATTAAAGTAAATATCCAGAAAATGTGTGTGTGTGTGTGTGTGGGGGGGGGGGGGGGGGGGGGGATAGCCGAATGGTTAGCACGTGCGTGCTGCACTGTATAATACGGTCTGTTATTGAGTCAACTGGCGGGGTTTCGATTCCCCAGTTGTACATGACAAAGAGTAGGGTCACCTGTCCAACCTCGTGGGTTTTCTCCGGGTCCTCCGGTTTCCTCCCACTTCTAAGGACACCTACACACGAATTATTGAAATAAAATTGAACCATGTGTTAGTCCCGAAATGACCTAGTTTGTGTCGAGTGGACGTTAAACCCCATTTCTCTCTTTCTTTATCCAGAAAATGCCTCATGACAGCCATCTTGAATATTTTAATTAACCCAAGGATGCCAAAGTGGCATCATCCAGATTCTGAAACTACACATATTGAAGATATATAATTCACCAAAAACCTATATTTCAATATATTACACACCTTTTTAGGGAACTTCATAAGTTTCCTGCCAAAATAAACCTACATTTTGAATTTGGTCCCCTAGCGGAATTAGCCATCAAATTTAGGAGGAATACCCAAGCTCATTGGATTCTGCGGGTTAAATTATTATAAAACCCATCTTCAAAACCAAGGTCTGAGAGTATATGTCACATATTTTACCCCACTAAATAACCAGAAAATGCCTCATGGTGGCCATCTTAAATTTTCTTTTATTACCAAAGGTGCCAGGGTGGCATTATCCGAATTCTGAATCTACAGATATTGAAGATATATAATCCACCAAAAAACATTAGGTGGACTATATTTCCATGTTAAGGTTTAAAATGGGGTTTGGCAACTGGACTACTACCAATTGTTTTCTCATTTTATTTAATCCAACTATAAAACTATGTGTATTATTTAATTTCCCATGTTGGCAGATAAATTTTTTATCTTAGGAAATAGTCTTTACAATTACAGAAATGAAATGAAATGAAATGGGGTTTAACGTCCTACTGTTCTGCTCCTAACCTGGGCTAATGAAGATGGGCATACGCCATACAGTGTGCTATGAGGGAAATTTTGCTTTACAATTATATAAATAAAAGGGGTTTTTTTCCAAGGCTTTTGTGTGAACATAAATAGAAACAATAAAGATAGGTTGCCAGGCAACGAAACATACGCCCACAGCAGCTATATCGTCTGGGCAGTCAACAAGAGTTGTCGCATATTTTTACTTTTTTCGGTAATGAAACATTTATAATACATTAAAATCTGATTAAGAGTAACAACTCATTAAGTAATTATCAGAAAACCATTAGAATTTGTTTGGTTTTTATAAAGTTCTGTCCCATGCTAATGTTTAGTATACAAAACTTTTAACATCATGGATTTAGCTGTTCAAGTCATAAAGATTCATTGAAAATCAATATACTTGTTCGTCTCAAGACCTTAAACTCTGTGTACCAATCTGAAGTCAATCGGATGATAACTTTAGCCTCTAGAGCGTCACAAGATTTTTCAAAGTGATCAAGGGCCATAACTCTGGCAGTAATTATCCGAAATCGTTGAAAATCAATATGATTCTTCATCTCATGACCTCAAACACTATGTATAAATTTAAAGTCAATCGGATATTAACTTTAGCCTCTAGAGCGTCCACAAGCAATTGTGGACGCCGGACGGACGGACGGATAATAATTTTAGCCTCTACAGCGTCCACAAGATTTTTCAAAGTGATCAATAGGATTCTTTGTCTCATGACCTTAAACTCTGTGTACCAATCTGAAGTCAATCGGATGATAACTTTAGCTTCTAGAGCGTCCACAAGATTTTTCAAAGTGATCAAGGGCCATAACTCTGGCAGTAATTATCGGAAATCACTGAAAATCAATAGGCTTCTTTGTCTCATGACCTTAAACACCGTGCATAAATTTAAAGTCAATCGGATATTAACTTTAGCCTCTAGAGCGTCCACAAGATTATTCAAAGTGATCAAGGGCCATAACTCTGGCAGTATTTATTGGAAATCACTGAAAATCAATAGGTTTCTTCATCTCATGGCCTTAAACACTGTGTATAAATTTGAAGTCAATCGGATATTAACTTTGACCTCTAGAGCATCCACAAGATTTTTTGAAGTGATCAAGGCCCATAACTCTGGCAGTAATTATCGGAAATCGGTGAAAATCAATAGGCTTCTTTGTCTCATGACCTTAAACACTGTGTATAAATTTGAAGTCAATCGGATATTAACTTTGACCTCTAGAGCGTCCACAAGATTTTTTGAAGTGATCAAGGGCCATAACTCTGGCAGTAATTATCGAAAATCACTGAAAATCAATAGGCTTCTTCGTCTCATGACCTTAAACACTGTGTATAAATTTAAAGTCAATCGGATATTAACTTTAGCCTCTAGTGCTTGTGGACGCCGGACGGACGGGCGACGACAATATACAACCACATTTAAATGTGGGCGTATAAAAATGACAAAATAATCACTGGTTTGTACACATGAATGGTTTCCTTTTAAATTGTGTTGTGTTCAATCGCTAAATGCCACTCAAGGATTATAAATAGAAACAAATATATAGATTTATCTAAACACAATATAGAATATCAATTTCACAACCAAGTGACATAGTTCATTCTGCAAATATTTTTTTAGCAAAAGTTTTAAAGCAGAAAGGAACAAGGTGAACTGAATATATTTATAGGGTAAGTTTACGACATGATGACATTAAGGACGAACTGAATATAAGGAATATAGTAAGAAAATGGTATCAATGATTTTCTATAGGTGAAAACATTTGACACTTAATCTATCACAGAGTCTAACATTTGTAAATAAGTATACAGATGAAATGGCTTTAAATATCAGGTGTAAAAAAGCGGGGATTAACATTTTACAAATCAGCGATGTTATATATACATGAATTAAGAGCACAACTAAAATTATCAATTTGAATTCATAACATTCCAATTTTATTCTACTGGTGACCGAAAAGAGTATAATTATTTTATACCATGTTACGATTGAATGTTTTCCCCATTGATATCAGATTTTTCCAACCAGCACCACAAAATTTAACCTTGCTTTCCATTTGAGCATCAAACAGTGATACATACAGGATTTCCAAAATGGGAGGTGTCTATACAAAATTATAATTATTTAAACTAATATCAAATGGTAGCATTATTTTGTTTAAGAGAAGCAAGTTATTGAGTGTGGATTAACAGCCCCAAAGTAGTGTGGGCTAGACCATAGTCCAATAACCTCTCTGCTAAAAATGCCACTCTTACAAAAATGTTTGTATACTTTAACCATGTTATGAAATCAAATGAGGGAAGAAAAACATGCTACATGTGCATGCATATACATACAAATCGTTTATCTACCCCCTTAGCATCAGGTAGTTTCACTTCTCCACCAGCCTGTTCACATAGGTAATGAAATAAATTCTGGAAAAAAAAGGAAAATAATAAACAGGTTAAATATGAAATAATAACCAGTCAGCAAAAATAATTACAACTGCTCAAGATAGGATTAATACTGACAAAATATGTTCTCCAGACTATATCTGTTATGCATGGCTTTAGCAAATAAACTGTTTTATACAATATTTGTACATTTGAATAATTCCTACATTTAACATACCTCATGAAGGCAAGTATATTGAACATGATAAGGTGCAACTTTTTCTTCTCCTTTTATTTCTACACTAATATGAAGACGAATAGCACCGGATACAGCCGATTTATCTGTACGCTTTTCTGAAAATACACAACAACATGTTAAGTTAAAACAGAAATATGAATATAACACAAATAATATCTTTATTTAGTCATGGTAATTAATTACAGAATGGTGCATTTAATCGATTGTGTGAATGAAATGGAGGAAGTCTCAAAGCTCTTTGAATAATAGTTTCAATGCCAAGCTTGTACGTGACGGGGAGTAGGGTCATCTGTCCAATGTTGTGGGTATTATCCAGGTCCTCTGGTTTCCACCCACTGCTAAAGACCGTCACGAGCTAGTGAATTATTGATATAAAAATAAACCATGTTAGTTCCAAAATGACCTAGTTTGGATCGAGTGGATGTCAAACCCCATCTATCTCTTTGTTTAATATACAATCATGATATATGAGGTCAGTATATGACTTTAACATCATTACCCTGGACTTAGTATATACAGAGGTTTTCTCACCCTCTTATGTTTAATATACAATCATGATATATGAGGTCAGTATATGACTTTAACATCATTACCCTGGACTTAGTATATACAGAGGTTTTCTCACCCTCTTATAGGGACTTATTGTCCCTATAAGAGGGTGAGAAAACCTCTGTATATACTATTGTCCCTATAAGAGGGTGAGAAAACCTCTGTATATACTAAGTCCAGGGTAATGATGTTAAAGTCATATACTGACCTCATATATCATGATTGTATATTAAACAAAGAGATAGATGGGGTTTGACATCCACTCGACTTATTGTCCCTATAAGAGGGTGAGAAAACCTCTGTATATACTAAGTCCAGGGTAATGATGTTAAAGTCATATACTGACCTCATATATCATGATTGTATATTAAACAAAGAGATAGATGGGGTTTAACAGCTCCAGATAATAAAAAAATAGCCTTATTCTAAGTACTAGATGTGTTAGTGTCCTACCTGTTGTGTAAATTATCTATTAAATCCTATTTTACTTGTCCAAAGGGTTCAAAAATATTTTTAAATCCAAGTCACATTTGAAAAGCTTTACGTCAGGCTTTTCAAAACATTTAGTTGAATTTTTCCAATTTTTTAAATTAGGTGTGTTAAGATGAAATTTGTATCATCAATTAATTGGAATATTGTAAAATAGTACAATTTGTTGACCAGAATAAAGATTGGGACATATTATTCAGTTACAACAAGAGTGGTATTGCGCCTTTAAGGTTTATAACTAAGGTCACCCATTCAACCCTCAAAATCTATCTTTATCTTAAAATTATATTTCTAATGACCAGGAAACATATGATAGATCTAAGACATTCAAATTAAACAAAACAAATATTTTTGTCTGTCAACCAGTAAAATGTCAGCCATCTGAATGCAGCCTGCACATGACAGGGTAAAATAAACGTAATATTGTAATTAATAAGGAACATATCAATTAGTGGTCTTTGCCTCTGTAATATCCATAATTTTTCTCAAGATTTCTCCCTTTAACTACTGTCCTGTTAATTGATATCAACACTTACCTAAATTATACCACACATCCATTTCACCACTGAGTGTTCTAACTTCTATAATAGTTTGACCTAAGAAATCATCTGACTCTCGCGTTAATTTCTGTCTAAGTTTAGATTTTAAATCATTATCTTCATCCCTAGAAACAATAACAAATAAATTAAAATAACTTATTTAAAATACTCATAATGATGTATCAATTAGGAAATATCAGCAAGGAAATTTAGATATTGTTATTGCTTTAACACTATTCTTTCAAACGACTTTTCACAGCAGAATAACTTGTAACTCGAAAGAAATAGTCTGGCAACGAGGCTGGTCAGTTCCACAATGAAATGTGGTTACATTAAAAACACAGTGTATGTTACGTCTGTTGTTATTATTTCAAAAAGTATTTTATATAGATTCCATGGTTGTCATTTACCACATGGAAAAGGTAGATAACTATTCATTTAACACAACGTACAATACCCGTATCATTTGCTTGATAACGATGAGAGTATCCTCGACGAAACGTCGCTTAGTATTAAACTCAGTAATTGTGTATCCATAAAATTATACCTTGTGTTAATATGTTCAATTACTAAATGCCAATCAAAGAAGAAATCTATTCAGTTTTGGTATTTTGCATTTTGCTTTTCATACAGTTATAAAGGAAGTCTAAATTTAACTACTTACCAAACCCTAACTTTAATTCTATCTGATGAATTATGGCACTCACTAAAAATATAGACAACATACACACATTTAATATAAACTTCTACTACTTTACAATACATTAAATTTCCCTTCATAATTTAGTACCAATGTAATTTATTTAGAAATATAGAAGCCTCAATTTTGTTACTTTGATTGGTTATACGTTTCTTTTCTAATCTGGAATAAAATTCAAAACTATCTGCAATATATCAATTTAGCTGATTCCAACAACAGTTGATGAATTGATAGGGAATACTTACAAATAAAATTTCTCATTCCAGAAAGGATTCAGATCTTGTGGAACAGTTTTTGTACGTTTTTTTACTTTTCCTACTTGAACTGTAACATAAGGATCACTGGTACCAGTTTTATCTTTACCAATTAAACCCTGGGCACTTATCACTGTAAATATCATAATACATGGTATAATATATATACACATAACATCTAATACCTATATAAAATATATAATATGTATTTAATATTCACAATATTTAACTGTATTATTAGGAAATGCACATTTATATTTAAAACAAACAACATTATCATTTATCTACTTTTCAATATATTTCAAATTATGTTTATTTGAATTTATTTTTCAGTTATGGCACCAGTATTTTACCAAAATATATAACAATGTTTAAACTAATAAAATATAATACAAAACAAACATTAATCAAAGTGCGAAGAGAAAAATTAAAGAACAGTTTAACAGATATTAACCATTAAATTATTCTCATTTGCATGCTATTACAACACAATATTATAATATGCTACAATGTAAACTAATAGGTCGTTCAGATGCGTTTGTTTAAACTAGTTTAAAAACACTAGACAGAGGTGTGTAGTGGTCACACGTAATATAAGCCAAACAAGTTTAACTATTTTACCGCGTTGGTAAAACAGAGTTAATTAACCATGAGCACATGTCAGCATTTTTCTAGGATAATAATTCACTGTATGTACCACGATAAGGTACCTTTTATTAAATGTTTTTTCTAGGTAAAGAGCCAGGTTTTTTAAGTCAATAAACTGGATAATCTTTTATTAAAATTATACAATAAGCGAAAAGTATTTATGCAAATAATATTCAATTAAAAATAATAGAAAAACCAGAATATTCCCAGAAATATGTATTGGCTACCTGTGATGGCCACCTTGGCAGACCATTTTGAAGTTCCATCTAAAACAATTTGCTTAGCAGCTTTTGTATGTCCTGCATGCAATGTTGGGTCAACCACAAACATATGTCTGAAAGAAAACTACTAGTCTACAACAAGCAACAAAACAACATACAACAACTATACAAGTATCTAACAACAGTCATATTTCTTCTCATTTCATTAAATTACATGTCATAATGAAATAACAATCAATCTAATTCAGATTATATCTTTATTTTGTTGCATATATATATGGTTCTGATTTTGCACACAACATAAGTGATAAGATCAGTGTTTACCGTACACAAATGAGAACACAAAACAATGATAAAAGTTGTGAGATGGTATATAAAGTAAGTTTGGTAAAATAGGAAAAAAGTGAGGCTAAAGTCCATCGCTAATATCTCAAAAATATAGATGACACATACTAATTAATTGCACCTTTTTGAAAAGTATCAAGCAATCAAACTAATTATCTAATCTTAGTCTAAGCAGAAATTGTTCACGATCGATCTTAGTCATCACTCTCCATCAGATAGAATCAAAGTTACCTTTAGCTATGTTTAGCTTTAACGGCAAATGTTATCACTATACTCAGTCAAGACATTCACCTAACGAACATCTACACCAAATTTAAACATTCTACCGCGATCAGAAGGAGTTATTGTGTTCCAAAGTCTCAACCAATTAGATTGAAGTACCCACTTAGCCTAAGCAGAAAATGCTCATCTTCAAACTCCATCAATCCATTTACCTAATAAACACCTACACCAAGTTTGAACATTCTAGCTCAATTAGAACAATAGTTATTGTGTCCAAAAAAGTGCGACGGACAGACCCATTCCTTCGAAAGGCGTGGACGAATATAAGGAATATAATAATAAAATTAAACAACCTAAAACACCTTGAAAAATAACTGAGTTTAATCTTACTGTTGTTGCATCATGTAAGGTAATACATGATTTGAAATATTGTGTTTAATAAAGTTGTTTTTGTAAGTGAATATACACTCATATTACACAGAAGATTAATGTAATTTTATGAAGTCTATTTATTCTGAGATATCCTGAAATAGCTTTTATATCATAAATTATGGGTTATAGGTATACAAACTTATTAGGGAATTGATAAATATACTTTTAAACATTGTATATTAGAATGTACTAATCTTATCTATGAGTATTTACTGTGTTATACTGGACTATAGATATTGCACAGTACATATAGAATATACTTGTATTACACAGTAGCAAACTAACGTTGAGTACATGTATATTTACTGCGATTTATTGAACTCTTAAACCACACTTTGCATTATAATATATTGTAAATAAACCACACTGTACAGTATAATATTGATGTATATTGTAAATAACCCACATGTACAGTATGCTATTGTATATTGTCAATAAACAATACTGTACAGTATTGTATTGTATTGATGTATATTGTAAATGAACCATGCTGTATGATGTAGTATTGATGTATATTGTAAATAAACTATACTGTAAAGTATAATATTAGTGTATAATGTAAATAAACTATATTAAACTTTAGGACAGGTGATTACACTGCATCATTAAATGTAATAACTTTAATGTCAAGGTAGTATAAATAGAAATAGAATAACCACGATCTGTTAAACAAACATAAACAACACTTATGTTGACAACAATGTGGGCTACAAGTCACAGTATTTGAGATTCAATATGGTGAATATTTATTTAACATCCAATTTATATTGACAATAATTCCTCTACTTCCATGAACATCCTTTTAATTTGTCCCTATTTTTTTTTTTTATTGCATTGACAAGAAAAAAAATTGTTAAATACTATGTTTTAAAGGTTTTGAACTTCACTTTACTCAGTGCTTTTACTTAACACAATATTAAAGAAATTCTTTGTTTATATCCTATAGAGTGTAATTGTTTTCATATCTAAACCTTGAGGCATTCAATAAATTACAAGAAATAGTCCTTTGATAATGACCATAAAAAAAAGCTTTGTGCGTTAAAAATCAGAAGTAAGCTTATATGATATAGCACACATAAGATATTTGAATAAATTGATACAAGAAATAATGACAACATTGAGTGTGTATTTGAATAAAATGCAAAAATTGAGAGGAAAATATTTGAAGGTGAAAAGCATGGATCAAATATTTAACATAAAATGCAAACATTCAAAGGTCATGCAGGGATGAGGTCAAGTGCAAATATAACTACACAACAACCTCACTCACCAGTGATGGCAATTTTGGCCGACCATTTTGACGTTCCATCTAATACACTTTGTTTTACGGCCTTCATGTGACCCGAATGTGATTTTTTATCTACACTGAATACTTGTCTGACAAAATGAAAGTAACATTATTTTTTTCATATTGCTTACAATCAAACATCTACATTTCTAAAACTTTTCAATCATCTATAAAAAAAATTACATGCTGACAATTTGGAGGAAGTCCACGAAATGAAGCTATACTGTGATTGCACTGATTCCTTTGTAATACTTTTGAAAATCTTGAACAGGAGGAGAATAGAACAAATGAATCATACCTTATTAATTCAAATATATCTGGTTTATTTTTTTCTCTAATCTTCATCCGTTCTTTCATATCCATGATAATATTATGTGTTTTATCTCCTTCTCCGTGCTTTGAACTTTTTTCAGCTGCCCCTGAACAGAGAAAATTTCATTTGAGACATAGTAAAGGATAAAATCTCTTAACATAATCAATACAATTCTACACATTTTTCTGATTTTTCCTTAATACAAATTTGCATTTGGTAAGATTTTCTTAAGATTCCCTTATAGGAGGTGGGTGGTCTAGTGGTTTAATCACAAGGTCTGTCATTGAGTTAAATGGAGTGGTTTTGATTCATTACCTCCTATTGCTAAAGACCAATATGTGCATATAAAATTGAACCATATGTTAGTCCCAAAATGACCTAGATTGTGTCAAGTGGATGTTAAACCCTATTTCTTTCTCTCTCCTTAGTAATTGTGGAATTAAAAGTAACTGAACCAGCTCCTGAATCCACATTCATATTGTTATTTATACAAATTACTTTAACATCATCACTAAACATTAATAACTTTGTCTTTGTTTAATTGTCTTCTTTTGGTTTAGCATTCAGTTTGTCACACCAAAGTACGGATATTGTGCATAACAGACTAATAAGATGTCGATGACGACTGTCCACATGTTAATCACAATATCATATGATGAAAATAATTTATTATGTCTCTGGTAACAAATATCTTATTACGGTTATAGTATATGATGTTTTATTTTGGTGCTAGTGTAACCAGCTTAGGTTCTTAACGTTGTTGACAGTTCATCATATTGGTTTCTTTTTATTCATAGAATATAAACACTTGATTCAACTAATTATAGAACTTATGTAGATACAGCAAATAACAATCGTAAGTGTAGCCTGTTATCTGTATCTCCTACCTAACATGTCTGTCTTTCATGGGTCCACCTTCACATTTATATTCTTGAAGGTGTTACCCCTAGATAGAAAGTTTATAAACAGAAACAAGAGGCTTATAAATTTTAATTAATACCTATACATGAATTGAGATATTACAATTAACACACACTATCCCATCAAGTCTCATTCATATTAGACTTCTTATTGAGAGAACTATGATCTAAGATGTTATTTCAATATTATAGTAATTCGTAATTTATCAAACTATAGAAGAGTAATTATAAGATCGTGACAGACTGTGGTGAGACTAGAAACCAATAAGCCTGAATTTAACGTCTGCTTTTCAATTAAACGATATAAATTTGTTTTATACTTACTTTGAAGACAATCAGCATTGAGCAAATCTTTACATTTTTCATGACATTTGACCCCACATTCTGTACAGCGTACACCTTGTCGAGCTAAACCCCATAATAAACCTTCACATTCAAAGCAATATGTTGGTGAGGTGGCTGACCATACCACAAAATTATGTGGTCGAGTACTGGAGATTGGATATATTAATGCTTGAAGTGTTTTCTTGTAGACATGCATTTTCTGAAAAGATAATGCTAAAAATTAATACCTGTAATAATAACTTGGATTGAGCCGGAGCATTTTATAAAAACCTTAAAATCTCTTTACATGTATATCTCAAATTTGATACCATAAGAAAGTTGTTTTTTTCGTTGTGTCTAGTTTGCACTATACACAAGACTAACTTTTTTTGTGAGAAATAAAATGTTTATAATAAGGATATCCCATCATCACAGTATTCTATAGAAACAATCCAATAGCCAGCCCATCCTATGTGCATATTGTACTGACGTCAGTGAATACGTCAGATGTAGTTGACTCTGCATCGTTGTCCTTTAACAAAGGACTGCTACTAACAGCCCCACAAAACCAGGTTTTTTCAAATCCTGGTTGGTGAAATTAAGGGAGTAGAATCTTAAGTATGATGCATATATATTTTGTGTGAATTTGGTATGGCAAAGCAATGAAAAACTTCAAGAAAATGAACTAAAATTGAATAAACTATTTCTTCAAGAAAATGAACTAAAATTGAATAAATAAACTATTTGGTATTGTTACTTATCTGTAATATAGATAACACAGTGAGCATCGATACAAATATATATTTTATTTGTTAAAGCAACAATATTCTTGAGTCTACCAAAAAGCATACTGATCAAAAAGTTTTAAAATCGACCACCTAAAGTTTACATTATTTCCTGTTGTTTTGACACTGCCATCCTGAACGACTGAGATATAACTCATTTCTATTAAGATGGTATTTATTTTGTTTTAATCATCTGAATTTCTAGGTAAAGCACACCTTCGATAATATTTTCAGTGGATGATAAATATTTTTCATGAAGTGTTTCAAAACCTAAAACTCATTCCATGCACGCAACTTAAATTTCATCCACTAAGAAATATAGATGTTAATCAGGGTTGTCTACCTACTCCCTTCATTTATATACTCACTTATATTGAATAACCCTTGTGCTGATGTGTATCTATTTATTATGAACATTTCTTTTTAAAAAATGCAGTTTATGTTTGAAGTTTGATCATATCCTGATAATAAATCTGAATAGATCAAGAAAATTCCTATCTACAGTTTTAAGTTGTATTTCATAGCGATCCTACATACTACCAGGAAAATATATTTGTTACATTTACATATTACAAATTATAACACATTACCGGTAGTCATTATGGATAACATGACACTGACATACGATTGGCAAATCAGTGGTTGATTATCTATAATAATTAACTTATTTATTGTGGGTTATCTAAAGCAAAATGTGTTTATAATCCTATTTTTCCTGGTTATTAAGAATATCATACTTTCAGTTAAAATAATTTTTGTGTGCTGAATATATGATCTAATTATGTTTTAAGGAATATATCTTTAAAAGGTTTGTGAGACACTTGTAATCAAATATAGAAAGGGTTCTACCTAGATACTAAAAGAGGTAAATGTTTTCTTAAAACTTTGGATAATACTGTCGATTCATACGGCGAACACATCACATCCACACACTCCAAAAAATGTTTACTTTCCATTTTAAGTGGAGCTGAAGAGGATCAGTGGGTAAGGTGCTAGTTCCTTTATTATGGTGCAAGACAGAGGGCCTGGCAAGGATCTAGATGCTCAGATGGGATAAAAAAAAACCAGAGGCCCTGTGTACACGTTGGTGTGCACGTAAAAAAAGATTTGAAAGTTGGAATTCAAAATAAGATCAGGCTGTAGCACCACTGTCCGGGTAAAATTTTCGCTCAAAGCACACTGCATGGCATAAGCCTGACGTCATTAGCCTATTTGGTGCGGAAAATATAGACTGGAATTACAATTACTTTGTAAAAGTAATCACTGGAATTACAATTACTTTGTGGAGGTCTGCAACTAATTTTCAGTCAACTTTAAACAACTATTGGAGCACTATTCTTGTCATCCCCGACATTACCCCTTCTGGAAAACCCATGATAGTTTATCTCTAATACTGTGGCCTCTGATCCATTATCCCTTACCCTCAATCCCACCTTCGGGTATGCTTTGGACTAAAACTACCACACCCATTTAAGTTACCTGAATAGTAGAGCAAAGAAAGAATTGAAAAATAAATACTATATTTACCAGTTCCTCATCATTTAATGACTGTCTGGCAACCATGGCAGATGGTACTCCAGCATTGCGCTTTGCTGCCATGCTCTGAAAAAAAGCCAACAGATTAGCTTTACGTTGTAGATCCATTATCATTTTGTTGAGAGACTACTGTAATATGACATCTCAATTCATTAACTCCTCTCTGCCCACCCCACAATATTATCAAGAAATCAAAGAATTTAAATAACAATATGTCTATAAACAACCAGCATCCAGGCCATATTTCACACTCTTGTGAAATTCAAACAAAATATTAACACTTTTAATGGCAAGTCTATCAAATTATCCGGCAAGTTTGAACAAATATTTTTATCTTTATATAAATTCATATCATAAAGAAAATAAAATGAAATGAAGTTTAACATCTTACTGATATAAAGAAAGAATAATACATTAAAAGAAAAATTTTTGAAAGTTCAAAAAATATTTCCCTTTTTATACAAATTCATAACATAAAATAAAAATTAAATTGAGAGACAAATACTGACATGACAAAAACTACCAATTCTCGGATTATGCATCATTTCACTTTCTTATGATGCATTTGGAAAGAATTATTTCCACAATACTTTAAGACATTATCACATATTTTAATGTCTATGTGAAGACAGTTTGTTTTAACAATTAACGTTCATAAATTATCTTTCTCAAAGTATTTCCAATAGTTAAATATTTCAGATTTTATAACTGTCAACGATGAACAGTTTTTTTAATAAGTTACCCTTACTAACTTTTAAACGTCTCTTAGACAATCAACATGCTAAAGATCAAAATACACTAGCATAAAATTTATATTTCAATCAACTAATATCGCATATTTCTCTTACACAGCAGATTCATTGGGAATTTTTTTATATTTCCTTTCCACTTAAAAATGCATTATGTAAGATTTAGATTCATAGCTGGTCGCTCTTGTCATAAAAGTTCAAAAATAGATAATGAAAAATGAATACAAAGAAAATTTCATTCAAATTACTTTATTCAGAGCAAAGTTTAAAGTGTTTGAAAATGTAGAGTAGATTGTTTATTATCATAGCAAAGGTACAGGACAAACAAGACTAAGTCTTGATTATCCATTTTATCATTAAATTTTTTAATCTTGCAGGTGTTCTAATCAATTTAAATCTCTGCCATACGATGATCTAGAGTGTTGATTATAGACTTGTAATGTGAATAAATATCTAAATAATAGTTAATATTTCACTTGAAGCCAAAATAAAGACCTGCAATAGGCAGATTTAGCTATTACATAATGCATCTTTAACTTTCTCTTTAACAACCATTATTTGTGAAATCAGTGCTAAAGTCAATACTGTGTATTGTGTCTAAAAGCTGTGTCGCAATCTTAAAAAAAAAGACGAATATGTCGGTTTGCTTATTTTTGAAATATAATGTAAAATCCACAATATATATTGTGAAAAAAACCTACATTTATGGGTAATGAATGATTGGATATGGTCAAATAAAATAGTATTTATGGACAACATTACTGTGTAGTTTATTACATTATGTTAAATTTAGGTTTATATGCTTGAAGATGACTTGTGGAATCTTGCTGAAACGTCACAGTGTAATACAACTATAGTAATTGTTATCCAAGGATAAATGAATGTGAATTATTCTTCATCTCCAGGGAATTTTTTCAATAAAAAATTTGGAATGAATTGTTTAATCAGCAACTTAAGTTCCAGACCATCAAATATTTGATGTTAACACAATTCTTAATGAATTAAATGATGGAAAGTTTGTTTTTCATACAAATAGAAATAACAGTAGTCTAACTGAAAGAAATATCAATTTAGATTGAAAATATTGACCGTCATAATTTCATATTGTGATACATTTGTGAAAGGCCTGGCTCGTAATTTCAACATTTTTTTAAATAGCTAAAGTAGAATATAATATATAGAATTTTCTGGTAAAATTTGAAAAAGTAAAAACTTTGTCATGCTAAGATAATAAAGATCATGTTGTTATACTTCTGTAACTACTAACTAAAAATTGTAAGAAAAAATTACTGGGCTCAAATTAAATTACTAATTAAAGGAACTACCTGAAGATGAAAAACATAATTGGTTTATTTTAAAGGAAGTTTTCCATCTAATGGTATTTTTTCTTGATGAATTTAATTCATATCCAGAAACTTGATATACAGATAATGAATGAATTCGTTGATGCATCAAAATTAAATTAACAGAGATCTAAAATATTTTAAGATTTTATATTTTCTAACTACTGTAATATTCATCATGATTTCTAAACTATGGTCACCTTCGCTAAAATAATCTTTACTGTTAACAAATCTACTAATTCCAGATCCTCATTCTTTACATAGTTTTATATATATACTCTTCAAAAAAAGTTGGGGATATTGAAATGCAAATACCTATGCAGGTTGTGATATGATAAAAAATCATGGACACTTGACATGCTTTGAGTGTATGTTCACAGATGAAGAACTTATCGCCCTAACAGAACCACTGAGCTGCACATGCGACACGCTATAGTGCCATACACATGGGAGGGGTTCATTATCAAATTTGACACTTCAAGGAATGGTGGATGAATACAGCCTCATCCTGGTTTATCTATCCATGTTCTTGCATAAGATTTACTGTTAAGCATATCTTTGCTTTAGTGTGTTACGTTTAATTTGATCGGCAGACGTGTTCGTCGATGTCAACATCAACCGACAACACTGCAAGAATTGGCCATGGCACTGCAAGAGGAGTGGGCCAGTGCATTTCCGCAATTTTGTATTGTTTCTGAATATCCCCTACTTTTTTTGAAGAGTATATATTTATCATAGAATTGACTAACATCAATATTCTTCAATGCTAATAAAAATAAATTGTCTTGAGCAAAAAATGCGATTGATCACTCAAGTTTCAAAACATTAAAATACAAAATATAATGCCTTTTCAACTAAGAGCTCAAATTTAATCTTATTTCAAGTCATAGCCCATGAACAAAAGCCCTGCTTAAAATTTAACAAAACTGATACTTTTAGGACTAAGACTCCAGATCACAGAAGATAAAATCATAACTCTTATTACGATAAATTACCATTGAATAATATACTATTAATAATAAACTATCATTCAAAATGTTCAGTAACTATGAAGATAAAATATGGTGCCGCTATTTCTATAACTAAATCATTTGATGAACTCAATTTCTAAAATCTAGATCTGTGGTAAACTGTGTAATTATAGTTCTATTTTGTTTTTATCATCATGCAATGACATCCAATGATTCAACACTAAAGTAATTAAAGAATGGACAAGAACATCCAGGTACTGAATAAATTTACACAAAAAAATTATACATTTAGTGATGTTTATTTTCTTACAACAATAACAATTCATTTAAATTTTACATGCATTTAAAATTATCCGAGAAGGTTATTATAGTGTTTTCTGAATCCGTTAAAAATTCTGAAAAGCTAAAACCTAAACTTTATTACCTTGGTATGTGTAATACTGGTACACGTAATTTGATTGCAGTGGCGTACAGAGGTTCAATGATGCCCCGAGCTAACCCCTTGATTGAATGCCCCCAAGACTCAATCACTGAGTCTTGTAGTGAGAAATGTGGGAAAGGAAGATATTTTAAACATGTCAAAACAGATGAAATAAACTTTTTATTCAAATTTAAATAGGACAGCTTGTACAACGAAGTTAATAGTGATGATATCACATGTTTTATGTGAAGAATATTGAGTTTTGACCTTTTACAGTCCTTACCTATAACATCAAGAATTATTTTCAATTTTTTTCATTTCTTCTTCATTTGAGCAGTGGTGTGTTTTACCCTTAAGATTTAGTCCTAACTATTCTACTATTTTATTTCATTTTATGAGGGTAGGCGCAGGCCACTGTTGTAGGTCTTTGATTTGAATCTGCAAGTCATGTTGATAGGGGATTACATTGAGACATTACTAATTGTAAAAATTCTGCCCAACACTTTATTTCTGCTCCTTCTGTCCAATCTATGAAAAACTAAGTATTGCGATAATCTGATAGTGTGTGTCTCAGTTGTCCAGTTGCATCGATTTAAACCATACACATTGATTGATCTGATTAGTGAGCTTCGTGGGATGTTAACAAGCTACATGGAGATAACACCTGTAGCCCAAAATAGTCTCAAGGTATGAATAATTTAGTGTTGTTGGTATGATAGAGCGGGAGCCCAGGGGGTTAACCTAGCTGAAAAGTGTACAAATTTTCTCCTATATCATATCAATGCATGTATATCTGGTATCATCAGAATGTAAGTCTGCCAGGTTTCTGGTGGTGGGTGTGGTATTGCCCCCCAACTAGGCTAGATTAGCTCAAAAGTGTACCACATGAAAATCGTACAGCAGTGTACCGTACATCTTCAGGTATTACAAAAACACTCTGACAGACATTTCTAGTGGTGGGGTACCCCTGACAGAGCTATGTAATTGCCAGAAATTTGTAGTGGTAGAGTATCCCTGACAAGAGTTATCTATTTTCCAGACTAGGTATTAGTATTCTACGCATCCTGGCTAAAATTTTAATTTTTTAAAACACAGGAACAATGCCCGCTAATCTAGCCTCGTTGGGGGCGTGGCATTTTGTCTGGCAGTGGTCATTCATGATTCCCGTCGTGGTACTGAACAACTCCAAAGCTGTTTTAGGTGGTACAGATTTCAGCTAATCTAGTCTAGCTGTGGTCTGGAAATTAGATAACTCTTGTCAGGGATACTCCACCACTACAAATATCTTGCAATTACATAGCTCTGTCAGGGGTAACCCACCAGTAGAAATGTCTGTCAGAGTGTTTTTGGGAATATCTGAAGATGTACGGCACACTGCTGTACGATTTTCATGTGGTACACTTTTGAGCTAATCTAGCCTAGTTGGGGGGCATTGCATTTTGGGCGTGGAATACCACACCCACCACCAGAAACCCAGTAGACTTACATTCTGAAGATACCAGATATACATGCATTGATACCATATAGGAGAAAATTGGTACACTTTTCAGCTAGGTTGACCCACTGGGCTCCTAGTCTATGAGCTTGGGGCCACAAAACTTTACTTTACTCAAAATCTTTAACTTATGTCTAAAATACAACATTCTGACTCCAATTCTTTGACTGGTTTGACATAATACACATGTATACCGAACGAAAAGTATCCATGTCATTTTGAACAGCATATTGCACTTGGGTAAAAAACAATAAAATTTTTAATACAAAATGAGTAAAAAGAAGTTTTATGGCTCAGAGCCGTGACAGTACAGAAAACATCCAACATGGGCTAACAAGAACAGCCTTTAAAGCTACGGCAAACTATACTACATTACAACTAAATGTTTACAACACTAAATTGAAAAGTGAATTTAAACAATGGGTTAAAACAATATACCTTCAATACCTGTTATGGAGGGGAAATAAGAAATGTGTTTTACAATAGCTTATATCATATATACATCATATATTACAAAATTTAGGATACATTTCAAAAGCAGAAGCATCCCTAGATACCAATAATTTCATGCATTTACATGATGGACCTTTGCACAGGTATAGACATTTGAATATAATGTGATCGCTTACGACTTTCACTTGTACGTGTACCATACAACTGTATATAATGAACATTGTATATATTGGGAAGATGGCTGTGCAGTATAAAACATTGATCATGGTGTGATAAGGAACGGGATTTATAAAAGCTTTATTATACTCCAATCATGATATGATATATGAACCACACTGAACGCCTAACATACAGCTCACGAGATAGAATTATAACACTGTTTTCCAGTCTTGACAGTTTCACTTCACAGCTCCCAGGCCATACAAGTGTAAATAGAAGAAATGAAAGGAAAATCATTTTATATAGCCATTCTAAAGTAGATCAAGTCTTAGTATGGAACAAAAATCTGCAATTGTTCTCAATGTAGTAGCAGAATGCCGGCAGTACAACATGTATCAATGTACAGTGCCCATAATGATTACATGACAGAGAGCCAATCAAAAATGGTTACTTATAAAAACTAAGAGAGATCTGAGATTTCAAATGTCAAATTGGTTTAATTAAACAATATATTATTTCCAGTACGGCATGAGTATATACAATACTGATATAATGAATTTGAAAACAAGCCAAAGCTTATATAAATTCATCTCCATGTCATATGAACATTAGTCTGGAGGTTTTACTGTCAAGATGGGTAAACAGTGCATACCATTATTTACAAAAACTTATACATAGTAATAATGACTTACCAATTCGCTTACAAGCGGTATGGACTTCCGGCGTAACTTGACTTCTGGCATACTGTCTATACTTGTGTAAAATGGATTGTGTTCTGGGGGACTGGAAATTTAAAAAATACATTACAGAAAACTATTTTTGAATTATATTCCATTCTGTCTGATTCTAAGAATGTTCATATATAACAACTGATTAAGTGTCCACTTCCACATACCACATTGCAGACTCCTCTGAGAAATGGTCTTTTCAACTTGTATTTTTTAAAATTAATCACAGCTTCCATTCCTGCTGAAAAGGTACTTATATGACAGACTACGTTCAAACAAATTTTAGATTGTGGATTTATGGATTAAATAATTATACACGACTTCTGTATTATTATTATAAAAACATAAAATTTAAGGTCTGCTATTGAAGGCCATGAATTAAACCATGAGTAATAATCTGTAGTTAAAGGACACAAAACTTTAGTTTATACAATATCCACATGTAACATTATTAGTGACATAAAAAATTAACATATAATGACTTATTGTTACCACCTACTCAATACTACACTCCTTATTTTTAAGAGAAAGAGAGAGAGAAATGGGGTTTAACATCCACTCAACACAAACTAGTCACTTCGGGACTAACATATGGTTCAATTTTATTTCAATAATTTTCTTGCGCGTAGGGGTCTTTAGCAGTGGGAGGAAACCGGAGGAAACCAACGAGGTTTGACAGGTGACCCTACTCCTTGTCATGTACAAGCGAGGAATCAAAACCACGCCACTTGACCTTATTTTTAAAGCTATATACCTGTGTTAATAGAAAGCAATAATGCTACCAATATTTATGCATATAAATTCTATGTAAAGATCGGACAAAAACTTTACCCCATACAATATTTGGAAAAACTTATAGCTCATGTGATCCAGAATTATTAGATGGCTTATGAAAATGAATTAGCCCATGATTATAAAATGTAGATTGTCTGGATTTTCCTTCAACTTGAAGTCAATATCTAACTAGTGAAGAAAGGAAATAAAAAATAACATCTACTCCTATATTTTGCCACTTAGAGCATACACAAGATTCTACAACAATGGCAAATAACTATGGAAATAATTATCAGAAATCTTAAACATTCATGTACATAAAGAAATATTGAACGGGTAGACAGACAGACTGGAATAAGGATTACAATGTTAACAACATTAAAATTTGGGCGTATAATAAAACTTACCCTCCGTTAGCATGATGTGACCAGGAATATTTATCTCTATACCCATCTTCACTACCATCACCCATAATAGATCCACTCTATAAAATATATACAAACATCATATAATTTCACATTCATTCATATTGCAATTTCTACTCTGATCAAGATGTATATCATCAAGGTTATCAAATGTACCTGGTGATAACAATTACTTACTTCATAGATTCACAAATCTATGACGTAAATGTAATAAACTATGTCTTATTGAATCCAGTTTCTACATACATCAAAGCAACACAAAAATATTATTTATGAATGAAAAAGATGATATGTGGTAATTATTACAAAAGACATCAAAAGAAGTCATTGGTTCAGATTACATCCAGTATGAAACACCTATAGTTTTCATGTACTTGAATTCTTACCTAGACAATATATAATAGAACTAAGATCTATTCATCCACATCCGAAAACATGTGTATGAGAAAGCAAAATTCAAGTACAGAAAAGACACTTGACTGGAAATAAAAACCCACCAACTGAAGCACATTTACTGTCAATTGACCTTGTCTTCATTTGTCAATCAAGCATGTTCTAATCCCTATTTATTTGAAATCTAAATACATCTGTATTGAATGATTTCATAGCCACAGATATGACTATGAAAATCACAGTTAAAACTTTAAAATATGGCTGTCCAATATGCATAGCATACTGACACACAATGTTTTAATATTAGTCATGTACACCTTCATGCAAGATTATTACGTCTAATACACAAATTAAAATCCAGAAAGTAAAACGAAATAGGTCTAGTATCAACAGTGGTTTATATAATAATGTTTGCAATTATCATTTCTTACTGGAAATACAATATGGTAATATTAATTGTTTATACTGTGCCAATTATTAATAGTTCTTTTATGTATAGACCGGGACCATGAATGTCAGTTTTTATTTCAGGAATGTACCCAGACAATGACATTAGTTCAAATCAATTCTTAACCATAGATTCAACAAAAAATATATTTTCATTAACATTTTTGCATTTTAATTACTGTTTGTATTCAAACCAATTAAACCTTTTTCAAAAGCTTATTTCTGCCAATTGGCCTAAATAAACAGTACCAGTACTTTCTATTAGTAATTCAGTAAAATATGAGAGTGAGAATTTGAGTGAGTATGGTAGGCGTAAGCTCGTTGGATCTTAAAGAAGTTTCTGTATCTGTGGAGTGGGGTTGGGGTTGGGGTGAGGGAAGGGATGTCTAAGTCCTGAATTTACATTGTTTTTGATGAATTAGTAAGATTGCATCATGCTAAATTTGTGCATAAGCTAGAAACATGAAAATGTACTCTAGAAAATAATGTACTCTAGAAAATAGTTTTTCAAAAAATTTCTTACACCTACTCCTATTCATAATTGTCAGAATATATACTGATTAAGGGTTTCATAATTCCACAACCTAACCAAGATCTTTTGGAAACAAACAGCAATCTAGTATCTCTTTTCCAATGACAATAGCTATTCTTAATTTTAAAAACCCGAACCAATCGTGAATAAAAAGAGTCAACCCAAAATTCACTGTAAAAGCTTTCAGTGACATTCAATTTACTTCATTTGTCTAGTCGGGCGTGACTAGATTTTAATGCAAATTTGTTACCTAAATTTAAATCCATTAAGCTGTTCGTGAGGTGTATGTAGCAATATTAGTTATATACCAAGATGTAATGAAAATGCACCACTTTTATAAATGGATAATTGTAAATATCATTTGAGAGATCAATCTAAAATGCAGCGGTTGAAACCTCAACAAGAAGGTGCCATTGCATTAATTCTATAGGGCATAAGTACCAAAGCCATTGCCCAACTGGCCATTGTTTCAAACAACGACTAGTCAAAACCGTGTCTTTATCGGGCAACACATGCCGCATCGCACACTCCCAGCTGCTGCTACTGCGAGGGTTCCACATGGTTCAACGGTGCCAACATTGTTCATCATGGACTATGCCGGACTGCATGTCAGACAGTCATACATAGGACCAATTCTGACTCAATGCTATTACCGACTTCCATTTTTACTATTTGTGCCTACGTTTCAGTGTACGGTAATGTTGTTATTGCCTCTGTGGGTTGTTGTTGATTTTATCATGTTAGTAAATGTCCAGCCTACAATCACCATAATAATCAATTCAAGTCAAATCAGTAGTGTGTTTATTGCTTCTCAGTTTACATCTTTTCAAAATAAACCATCTTTGCTATTAAAGACATGTTTTCAATAGGGTTTAGTTTGACACACCCATGTATGAATCAAAAATGTTTCATATGCTATTTTTGTTACAATATTTTGCATCTTTCTACATAAACAAGGAACACTTTTTCAGAAGCAAGGTTTCTATTGAAAGCATTCATATACAAAATTTTAAATATCCATTTATATTAATATATAATCTCTTGAAGTTAACTAGGTTATCTTGAAACCTTATGGTAAACTTAAAACATATGTCTTATGAGTCGTACTTTTAAAATTACAAACTAAAAGGGATTAGGAAGCTTACAATAAAATAAAGAAATCTAATCCTGTCAGTTAGTAAATTTGACTTTTAACTCTGTATTCTCTACAGCCAACACCTCAATTCCAAAATAATTATTTTAGGCTAAAATACACTCCCAAGTCTCACCATTTGAATCAAAGTTAGCATGTTCCGTGCCTCAACCAATCAAATTGTTTATCCCTCTCTGCTTAATTACCCTTAGCAGAAATTGCTCAGCACTGAACTTATAAACACCTACACCAAGTTTGAACATTCTACCTCAGTTAGAAGAAGGGATACTGTTCTTGAAATTGAAGTCTCTACTATTACTAAGCCTAAGCAGAAAATGCTCATCATTGAAGTTAATCAAGGCAATGAAACTATACACCAAGGTTCATGACTCTCACTGAATTAGAATCAAAGTCATTGTGTTCAAGTCTTGACCTATCAAATTGATTATCACTCTGCTTAGCCTAAACAGAAATGCTCATCATCTAACTCAATACATGCACCTAATAAACACTAACACCAAGTTTTGTATTCTACCTTAATTGGAGTTATTGTGTCCACAATAGTGTGATAGACAGACGCACGGACTGACCCAATTGAATAGTCCCCCGCTTTCTTCAAAAGGCGGGGGACAAAACAATTTATAAAAACTCTTTGCATGTCGAAGAGGTAATAATAATTTTTATTAAGCTCAATTATACAAACCTCAGTTTCTTCACAGTTCATATCTAACTCATTATCAGAAAAAACCTCATTGGTCAGTTCATCTCCATGTCCAGAATCGCTTTGAACCATATCGGATCTAATGCTAGTAGTACCACTATTACCACTACTAAGTGACCAACGTTTATCAGAGAAAATTGTTTCCACAATTTGACCATTATTTTGTTCCTTATTTTGTTCAATTATTTCTAACCATGCAGGAATATGAGTCTGTTGAAAACTCTCTTCACATTTCACCATAACCCAACGAGATTGTTCCGATTTCGGATTCTTGCCGTTTCCGTCAACAGACGACAGCCTATTTTTAATTTCTTCTTCTTCATCATCAAGTTTATCTTTTCCTCCAGTAAATCCATCCAATTCATGAACTATTCTATCCAAAACTATTCCCATTTTAACTTCTGGAGCATGCCCGTATATTAAAATACCACCATATACACAACTATATCAAACCTTTAGTTAGTTGATATGAAAATATTATTCATATAAAAAGTTCATAATTTGATCTATATTGATAAATAAATTAAGAAATAGCTTTCCTCTCTACTTATTCAATATACTAACACGTCACTACATGTATCACTCAAACTCATAGCATTAAAAATAAGATGTACTCAATTCCTCTTCCTGTTAAAAATATTAAGTTTTCAGACAATAAAATCTCAAAGGAAAATATTTAACATGTTTTAAGAACAAATCTGAGTTTTTCCTTTAACAATATATCGAGTTATGACAAGAACTAACTGTGACATCTTCTCATTATTAAAATCCGTTATTTACAGTCCATATGCACGCCAATAATTTCAAGAGGTATTAAAAGCTGTTTGTGTGTAGACACAATATGTACATTTTGAAAAACATACACTTTTAAATAAAACCTCTCTAGTAGAACATATATACTTTAAATACAAAATATTGATATTCTTATTCAAATCAATAAATTGAAAATACATTCATGTATGCTACAGTATTTCTGAGCTTCAAACATGTGAAAGTAGCTGGAAATGGAAAAATGAAAACAGGCGTTAAGATAGACCATCTGTTTCAACACCTACAGTATATGATTTATCTGAGTCATTCGTGTTAAAAAATGGAGTAACTTTATATTCGATTTCAACAACAAAATACACAGAGGAAAAACTAAATTATAGGTGGTGTGATATTGAGAAAATAATTTCAAGTCGGATTGGTGAATTGTCTGGTCCATACATCACTTTCTTACAAAAACATATATCCTAACAATAAATTCAGTTTCTTTTTTTAAAAAAAAGAGAGAATTATTTAGTCTGATTTTAAAATTCTCATTTTTTCAATCTGTATTCTTGTTAACCCTAAAGGTTCATTAAGTAAGATTTAGATAAAGTGCTGGTCGTTCTTGCGACAATAGTTCAAAAATAGATAATCAAAAATGAATATATTGAAAATTTCATTTAAATTACATTATTCTGAGCGAAGTTATCAGTGTTTAAAGATTTGACAAGGTTTAGCATAGATTGTTTATTATTGTAGCAACGGTACTTGACAATCGCAACTAAATTTTAAATTGAATTATTAAATGGCGATCATATTTCAATCTATTTAAATCTCGGCCCATCTGGTAGTCTAGAGAGTTGATTTTAGGCTTGTAATGTGAATAAATGTCTAAATAATAATTTATATAACATCTGAAGCCAAAATAAAGACCTACAAAGTACAATAAGCAGATTTAGCTCTTACATAATTCATCTTTAAATGAAAGTTATGGTTAGTACTGTTTGATAAAGATTCAATCCGTTAATTTTGTTCGTTTTCTGGATATCTATACATTTTGTTTTGGTGGTGGTGGTGGTGGGGGGGGGGCATGGGTTACCTCCATACTGCTGATTGTGCCTACTTAAATGATGTAATAACATATCCTACAGTTTGGTATCTGAACTGTGTTTTATTTGAATACCCTTCTTCCCAGATCACGAAAGAACTTAAAATGCCAGCATTTATATAGATGTCATTATTTTTGACCTTTAACTTGATTGTTTTTCTGCCTGTGGAAATGTCAACAATATTTAGCTGTATTTATATACTAAGTATATAGGCAATATTGCTCACACATAAAATCCGCTTTCTATAAAATGCCAAATAGGAGAGACACCAATTTTCCCGAAAAGTAATTAATATTAATATGCTCACACATTCCAATCGCAATACACAGAAATTGAATTATATCTACAGAATAATTTTACCATTTGTTAAAAAAGAGAAATAGACCAATTAATAATATATGACAATGTTGTAATTAGTTAATTAGCTGATTGTTGTGTATGATATCCCTAGTTTCTAAATTAATCATGACACACAGAAAGCAAAATATTTTAATTATGAACCATCAAGAAAAAATTAGTTATGTGTTAAAGCAAAGCGGTGCTTTAAATTAGGAAACCAATATTTAAATTTTAGAGAAAGTCAGCTTAAAGTAATACATATGCACTATAAGAAAGACAAAAGTATAACTAAGTTATTCTTGTATATTGCATATTAATCAGACACATTATGTAAATAGTTATATTGAAATGGTATATTTTTTTTGTGTATTTCTCTTTTACTACATTAAATATTTGTTCATTATTGCAATGTCTATTTTCTGTCTTGTCCGCAGGTTTATCTTGTAGATTTTTGTTTTACGTGTAGTGCGGTCCTCCTGCACTTACTATTACATGGGTTGGCTTTTTTACCACTTTCAAATTTATATATATGTTGCTCTTAATGGTTGTTTTGATGCCATGAAACCTTATCTTATGTTCCATATCATTTATATATAAAATTATTTTGAAAACATCCTATTTGATGATACAATAATAAGTTGCATGGGCACAAAAATATTTAGAACTTTTAGAACTTGCATCCAACACAACAATTCTGTATCTTTTATCATTTGAAAGTTTCTTCTTGAATATATTCAAATTTCAAACTAATTGGACACTTTTGGATAAACCATAAACTCGAAAAATAAATAATAGATCACCATTAATACGACACAAATTTGATTTTATACCTTGATTCTAATCATAAACTGCAAATACAAATAATAAGGTTCACAATTAATAAAACACAAATCTTGTTTTGTATTAAGGTTCTAATAATAAACTGTAAATACAAATAATACAACACAAATCCTGTTTTATACTCTGATTCTAATCATAAACTCTAAATCCAAGTAATAAGGTTCACAATTCATAAAAAAACCTGATACTTTAAGTCTCAAATATATGATTCAACAAATGACATTCTGGAGAAACCAAATTACATTTTCATAGTTACATTATGTATGCATGTCACACGTCTACAAAATAAATCAATACAAGCCACCATTTGAAACTCAAATATAATTATATTTTCAATACAAGTGTAAAAAACAAAAACAAATTCCCAATAATAATAATAAAAAACAACAACATATGGCATGATGGAGAAATCAATGTTTTGTGATTTGAGATTCATTTATATTGTAATCAGGCTGTGTCGGGTTAAAACAATATTTCTTTTTTTCACTTGTGTAGGAGTTTATCAGACAACAACTGAATAGCTTGTTGAATCTTAAGTGTACAGTTATTAAGATTTCATTTAAAGTCATGATGTTGAAGAAAACATTTATTAGTCAACAAAATATGATCGCCATGGCACCCCTGTACAACAATAAAACAAATTTTATTTCTAGACTGTAAATTATCGACACTAAAATAAAAATTCTCCAATCATGTATCGTGTTCCCAAACTGTCAGAATATCGCAATTCATTCATCATGTAGTCTTACTCTTACATAAATCAACAATAAACCTAGAAACAGTCCATAATAAATATCATTGTCAATTAATCACAATCCAAGAGAGTAGTTGGAGACAATTATATACGTGTTCCCAAAGCTGGGGGGAGAATCAATTAACTGAGTTATGATCTACATCGATCTTGGAAATAACTGAAATTTTATCTTTCACAACATAAGTTCATTAAAACAGCAATTCCAGATTTCAGTTGGTATGTTTCGATACAAATCGGTTTCTTTTGATACATCTGATTTCTGTTGATACAAGAGGGTTTGAGTATAAAGAAATAATAGCCTATTTGTCTCCTTTGAAAAATTCCAGATCAAAATATTGAAGAATTTGGAAGCTGATCTTGCCTAACATGAGGGTTTTATAACTCAAATAAAAACTTTTGGTGTACCGCTTACTTGGCATAACTACAACAATTAGAGACATGGTTATCAGGAAACTTAGACTTCATATTTCTAAGTCTTTAATATGGATTTATTCAATTCTATTCACTAAACTAATATCTTGGGTGGTTCCTTTAATGAACATGTCAGAATTTTTCAAGTCTTTCAGTGGTAACACAGGTTTAAAAAGAAATGAGCAAGCTCTGCACAGTTAATCATCCTTTGAAAGACTGAGCTGATGTTAGTTTGTTAACTAGTTATAGTTTCTCCCAAAACAAATCAATGCAATGGGGTGGCCTGGATGTTTTTGGTAAACAAATCACACTTAAACTGTACTATTCTTCTCAAGTGATAAAACCACAGCAGACCTCAACATTGGCACTCACAGAATTTTCATGGATTTCAAAAGAAATTCATGCAGAATGACAAAAACTGCTTCTTCTGTCTTGCTGAAAGAAAACGATTTCTTCAGATCTTTTCTATACTGTATCTTACCTCACTAAGTTGAGCACAGACTTTATTAAAGGCATCTATCCAGCGTGATCGGGCTGGTGATGGAAGATCAGGTACGGTGGTGGTTTGGTTTTCGCATAAATCCACAGAGCCATCCCAATAATCTTGCGTACTCTGTCGACTAACATTTGAAGATGAAACACGGCTATTTACAGGACTGAAATAACAATTATATTAAAATATTGAGTCAAATTCAAAATGGAGGCCCAAGCAGACGTAAGGGAAAAAAGGTTTTTGCGGACGCAATATAACAGGTTTATTGAAGTAATTTGGCTCTAGGGCTATATTAAGAGTTGAGTTAAGAAATATCTCCAATCAGTTTGTGACAAATTATTCCCTTTAACTATGTGTAATAAGAGACTAGACCCTCATTAGTACCATGTCTTCAGGTGCTGTGTGGGTTAACCCATCAATTCATCCCAAACAGACAACCTATAGGCACATGTAATGATACTTTATCATTAAGAAACTTGGTAAAAACTCTTTAACTGAAGTTAACATAAGTTTATGTGTGAGTATATATCTATGCTGGGAAGTCTGAAAACTATCAATGATTAAATGAACTGCTAAATCAGAAAAAGTAAAAAAAAAAAGAAATTCTTTTAGCTATGAAAAAATAATCCATTTTAAATTCTTTATCTAAAGATCTAGCCAAAATAACACACACTAAAATTACTAATTTACACATAATGTTTTCTCATATTTATTTTTTTTATTAAAGAAAAAAACATGTATTCTCCCACACAGCAACAATCTTTTCTTTTTTAAATTTTCAATTCATAAAATTTATGGCATATTGATTTATAAGAATTAATAAACATTACTCAGAATAACGATTCAGTTTCAATTCATAAAAAATAGTTTTGATCAGTAAGATACATAGAGCTAAATAGGAATGGTTAGGTAAGTAATTAGACCTTTCTTCACAGTGATTCAAAATATTTCAAATGTTTATAAAATATTACATAATTTCAAATGTACCTACATATATTTCTTAACAATTAAATGATCTGATTCTTCCTTTTCTCCAAAACATAATTCCCTTTGTATACATTTACATGTTTCAATTATACAATTGAATAGACAACACATGATGAAACTATACTAAAGCTGACTAATCCAGCCTTATTATACTTCACACGTACCTCAGTACGATTAATATAACTAACTATTTAACGCACATATATATCTTGCAAATATTACAAATGTCAACTTTGTCATTATTATCTACTTTGTAAATGTCTGGTGTCCAACTAAATCTCTATAATTTTCATTAATACTATCAATTCATGAACACTGGAAAATATATACAACAGATGTCTGTTTTGACCCTCAAAATAATTTTTTTTTACAAAATTCAGAAATATCAAAATTAAAGGAGGACAACCAAAAACAGTGATTCTTTACTGTACAGAAATTTAGACCACCAGAAACAGAAAATATACAAGTCGTTTATGCATTATCTATGTTGGTTGTTTATTTTGTTAGATAAACAACCAACATACATGTAGCTCGTTGAACATATTCTTTATATCGGTATTTCTTTTAATTTCGAGTGATATTAGTCATTTTTATATCTTCGTTGACAGCATAAAGAAAGGTTTTGATTTGCTGTATAGTTATATTCCGGGAGACTAAATTACGGTAGATTTTGTGTAAAATTTGAGACAGATCTGACAATATCTCCCTGAGATATGGATGTTTTCACTAATCAAGCAGGTCTATGGCTATTTTAAATATGATATTTAGTATTAATTACATTTATTTTTTTGCTGTAAATGGTATCACTATTTAATTTAAGTAATTTCTACATCTTAATTTTGTCTATTTATATTAAACAAAAACCAGCAGATGCCAAGCAAGATATGCCCACATTTTGCAAGAGATGGACAGAGAACAAGCTAAAGAAAAATGCAATTTTTTTGTACAATCAGGGGCCCATAATGCAGAAAGTTTAGGTCCAATATGCACAATATATTAAAACATATATTTTAAGTTTTATCAAGATCGAATAAAAACTGTGATTTCTAGAGAGTCCACAACCTTGATATTACATACTTTTACACTATTTGCGTACAATTAGTACCAGCCATTTTGTCAAGGAGTTTCGGTTAGTGTGTAACAGTAATATATTTAAACAGTTTTTTAAATCAGATAAAGGCAGGTTGCCAGGCAACGAAACATATGCCCACAGCAGCTAAGTCGTCCAGGCAGTCAACAAGGGTTGTCGCATATTTTTTCTTTTGTCAGTAATGAGAACATTTACAACACATTTATAACACACGAATAATAACCTATTAAGTTATTATAAGAAATCATTAGAATTTGTTTCAATTGTTTGTCTCATGACCTTAAACAATTTATATTAACTTAAGTGATCAAGGGCCATAGCTCTGACAGTAATATTAACTCTGTTCGCAATATTAACGGTGATTTTGATAGTAAAATGACCGAGTCTAATCACGTGAACAATATTTGTAAATCCTGCTATTTTCATATCTGTAATATTGGCAAAATTCGCAAATTCCTTTCCTCTGATTCAACTAAAACTCTTGCTCACGCTTTTATTACTTCAAGACTTGATACTTTTAACTCTCTTTTATTCGGCTTACCCAATAAATTAATATACAAATTACAAAAAGATCAAAACACCGATGCACAACTTCACTGGTTACCCATTCCACATCATATTCAATTTAAGATTCTTTTAACTGCTTATAAATGTTTTCATGGCTTAGCCCCATCTTATTTATGTCATCTAATTGAAAAACAAACAAATGCTCGCAGTCTCCATAATTCAAATGACATTTATTATCTCAAACCAAGATCTGCTAGAATGGTTACATACAGTGAAAGATCCTTTTCATTTTTAGCCCCAAACCTGTGGAATGATTTAAAACCCTCTGGTTCTGATACTAATATTCGTTCAAGCCCCTCAGTACAATCTTTTAAATGTGATCTTAAAACTTACTTATTCAAAAAAGCTTTTACATAGATATACAGTACATTACTTTATTATATTGCATCTTTTTGTAGTCTTTTAGTTGTTTTATTTTTTGTTTTATTGGTATATGAGGTATACAATTGTAATCATTGTTTTGTAAAGTGCTTCTGGACACCGTTGGTGAAACGAGCGCTATATAAATGTTTAATAATAATCAGAAATTGCTGAAAATCAATAGGCTTCTTCCTCTCATGACCTTAAACACTGTGTATAAATTTAAAGTCAATCGAATATTAACTTTAGTCTCTAGAGCGTCAACAAGCAATTGTGGACGCCAGACGGACGGACGGACAGACGGACGAGGACAATATACAACCACATTTAAATGTGGGTGTATAAAAACATGATTTTTCATACTATCTGGGGCCATAATCCAGGAAGTTACGGTCCGATATGTGCGAATATGGAAAGGTACCAAGATCTTTGGGTTATAACCATACATTTCAAGTTCCATCAAAATCGAATTTAAAATTATGACTTCTAGAGGGTCCTCAACATTGGTATTACATAATTTTGGACTATTTGTGTACAAGGAGGGGACATTTTATCTGGCAGTGTCAGTCTGATTGTCACGAAATTCAAACTCAACCATCATTTGGTTGTAACACTGATATATTTAAATGTTTTCTAGGGGGTCGACAAGCTAAAAACTGGATTTTTTGTACAATCAGTGGCCATAATCCAGGAAGTTACAATCTGATATGCGTAAATATGGAAAGGAACGGAGACCATTGGGATATATAGGGCCTACATATATTTTAAGTTTCATCAAAATTAGACAAAAATTGTGACCTCTGGTGGGTTCACTACCTTGGTGTTAGATACTTTACACTATTTGCTTTCAAGGCACAGCCATTTTGTCGGGCAATTTTGGTCCAATTTTTACGAAATTTAAACTTAATCATTATCTGGGTATAACGGTGCTATGTTTTAAAATTGTGACCTGTAGAGGGTCCTCAAGCTAAATTTGCCATTTTTTTTGTACAAGCAAGGGCCATAATACAGGTCCAATATGTGCGAATATCGAAAGGCACAGAGATCTTTGGGACATAAACACATATTTTACGTTTCATCAAAATCAGATCAAAATTGTGACCTCTAGTGAGTCTAGATGGTCCACAACCTTAATATACATACTTTAACACTAATTGCGTACATAGAGCGTCTATTTTGTCCAGTAGTTTCGGTACGATTTTCACAAAATTCAGACTCAATTATCATTATGGTGATATATTTGAATGTTTTTTAAATTGGATAAAAATTGAAACCTATAGAGGGACCACAAGCTAAAAACACGATTTTTCGTACAATCAGGAGGAAGTTGCTGTCCGATATGTGCGAATAACGAAAGAAACCGAGATCTTTGGTTATAAACATACATTTCAAGTTTCATCTATATCGGATAAAAATTGTGGCCTCGAGTATCCACAACCTAAAAATGTGATTTTTCGTACAATCAGGGGCCATAATCCATGAAGTTTCGATCTGATACATGCCAATTTCGCCCCCCGCCCTGTGAAAAAAATTTCGACCATAAAAAAAATAGATATACATTGTCCGTCAATATTACAGCACCCCCGAGAACACTACCCGCCCCCCTTGTTGCTCAGAGCTAGTTACGGCCCTGCCTGTTGAATGTCTACAAAGAAATTGTGGACGGACGGACGCATAGAAATATTTTAATCCGATAGAAATCAATCATATTCTGTGAAAGCCACAAATATTATTTCAGTTTGGTTTTGTACTAAAGGAACAGAAGTACTTGTTTGTCAATGGAGTATTAATAAAACTGTTAAAGATTGATAGAAGATAGAGATTTATGTTGTCAATAATATGATATATTGTCATGATAATAATACTGACCCTAGTAATAATGTGCTAACTATAACTTATGAAAACTGATAATCAATTTTCACAATTTTAACCATACTATTTAAATGGTAAAAAGTGGTTCCATATTTTAGTTTATTTCTTGGTTTACCATTTAAAAAAAATTAATTTGGACTTGCTCAGCTAGGCTTAACATGAGTAAATGAATTTTATTGTGCCTCATCTATATCAAAATAGTTCCTATGTCCCTGTTATCTCAATGGGTCTGAGCATCGAACAATATAATTATATATCTAATTTTGTCCATTAAAGATGCATTATGTAAGATTTAGATAAAGACATGACAGGTCTAGCTATAACAGTTAAAAACAGATAATGAAAAGGGAATATGTTGAAAATTTCAAATTATTTGATTCTGAGCAGAGTTATCATTTGCAGAACTGTGTAGTCTTGATTGTGATTGGTACCGTTGTTAAGATAATAAACAAAGTCTTGAATATCCATTTTTAAATTAAATCATTAATTGCCAATTGTATTTAAATCTGTTGAAAATTAAAACCATGGAAAGTTCTAGAAAGTTGATAATGGGCCTGGCATGTAAATAAATGTCTAATTAATGATTTATATAACATTTGAGGCTAAACGAAAGATCTGCATTAGGCAGATTTAGCTCTTGAATAATGCATCTTTAGCAGGCCAGCTCATTCTGTTGTCCACTTTCCCAATATTAGTCATTAGACTACTATCAGTAGAGATTTAGCCTCTGGTACATAAATAAATGGATTATATGACCAACTAGGTTCTAAAAGCCAACATAATTTCAACAGTATACCCTTTAGATAAAACAATGGCTATTTAAGGCTAGTTTCCATATTCATTAGATGTTTATGACTACATTTTAGGTAAAATAATTCAATTACTGGAAACCAAGTAATTAATGTCATCAAGAACATGTTAAATTGTGACCTTTCAATAGCTGCATTACTTTCAAACACATCAACTTCCAATACAGTAAACTAACCTATCGCACTTGAAAATACTAAATGTCATTTTCATTGATAATAATACAACAATGTCATCATTTGCTATCAAAGACATTTTCGTTAAATATTTACATGTGCCTTTCCCATACTGTTTGTACTATCTCATGCTGCTTTGCTTTGCAATTATTGTGCAAAAAAATCATGCAAAAGATAATTGTGCTATTTCACATTTAAATTTTATGTTGATGTCCTTATCAAACCCTTGGGTCTCATAAATTTTCTTTCTTTGTGCACAATATGTCTTTCATGTTAAAGGGAAGGCATTATTATTGTTCCATTATGAAGTTCCATCTGATTAAAGCAATTCTCTCTTTAACCCTTTTACATAGAAATTTTTGTGAATTTTTTGTCTAGAATTGACATTTTCTACCAGGTTTGGGTGAATATTCATGTTCAGGAATTAAATAGGCATGAAATAGGAAGATCACCTACAAAAATAATGATAGCCTGCAGCCTATCTATAGATTCCTTTGAACTTGTTTAGATAAAAATCAAGATGGTCAATCCCCTTGCAAATCTTTATCAGATAATTGTAAGATGTTGGGTGCTTTGTTGTTATAAAAATTAATATCATTAGAATGTTTCAAAAATATTATAGACCAAGAAATGGCAGAGATTTAAGTCAATGTAGATAGAATGACCAGTCTGTGCCCATCTGTGACTTGTAGAGTTAGTTCCCTTTGTATAAGTTATCTATGAATAATATAGGAGTTTATTTTTACCTGTAATCTTGTGTACTCTGTCTACTCATATTCATAGAAGAATTGTGACTCATCACTGGGCTAAAATAAAAGTTTAATTATCATTCTATTGATGCCAAAAAAGTAGGCCTACCAGGTACGGTATAAAACAATGCTAGATTTTTTTAACAACTGAAACATTGCCAGAAAAAAATTTCTAAGTAACTTATTGTCCATATAATTGTGTCATGTGTTAAATTAAGCATTCTGTCTTTTTTTCCCAGTTAACCAGCGGTTGCCAGGCAAGATATGTCCACATTTTGAAAGAGATGGAAAGAGAACAAGCAAAAAAAAAAAAAAAGTGATTTTTAGTACAATCAGGGGTCATAATCCAAGAAGTTATGGACTGAAATGCTTGAATATCGAAAGGGACTGAGATCTGTGGGATATAAAGATATATTTTAAGTTTCATCAAAATCAGACAAAAATCTCTAGGTCCACAACGTTCGTATTACATACTTGTACATTCGAACTCAACCTTCATTGATGTGTAATGGTGATATATTTAAACATTTTGTAAAAGATAATACAAATTATGATTTCTAGCAGGTCCACAAGCTAATTTTAAAGCGAGTTTTCGAATAATCAGGGGACATAATCCAGGCAGTTAAGTTCAGGTATGCACAATTATCGTAAGGAACCAAGATCTTTGTGATATAAACATATATTAATTGTGGTCTACAACCTTCTTGTTATACCATATTTGCATTTGAGGGGCGGCCATTTGGTCAAGCAGTTTTGGTTCGATTTACACGAAATTTAAACTTCACCCACATTATGGTGTAACGGTGATATATTCAAATGTTTTTTTTTAAATCAGATGAAAATTGTGGCCTCTAGAGGGACCACAAGCTAAAAACGTGATTTTTCTTAAAATCAAGGACCGTAATTCAGGAAATTACAATGCGATATGCGCGAATATACAAAGGTACCAAGACCTTTGGGTTGTAAACTTGTATTTCAAGTTTCATCAAAATTGGATGAAAATTGTGGCCTCTAGAGGCTCACAACCTTGGAATACCATATTTTTACACTATTTGCGTATGAGGAGCAACCATTTTGTCCGTCAGTTTTGGTCCGATTTTCACGAAAATCAAACTCAACCCTCATTATGGTGTATCGGTGATATATTTAAATTTTTTTTTAAATCAGATAAAAATTAAGACCTCTAGAGGGACCACAAGCTAAAAATGTGATTTTTCTTCAAATCAAGGGCCGTAATTCAGGAAGTTACAATGCGATATGCGCGAATATACAAAGGTACCAAGACCTTTGGGTTGTTAACTTGTATTTCAAGTTTCATCAAAATCGGATGAAAATTGTGGCCTCTAGATGCTCACAACCTTGGAATACCATATTTTTACACTATTTGCGTATGAGGAGCGACCATTTTGTCCGTCAGTTTTGGTCTTAAAATCAAGGACCGTAATTCAGGAAGTTACAATGCGATATGCGCGAATATACAAAGGTACCAAGACCTTTGGGTTGTAAACTTGTATTTCAAGTTTCATCAAAATCGGATGAAAATTGTGGCCTCTAGAGGCTCACAACCTTGGAATACCATATTTTTACACTATTTGCGTCTGAAGAGCGACCATTTTGTCCGTCAGTTTTGGTCCGATTTTCACGAAAATCAAACTCAACCCTCATTATGGTGTATCGGTGATATATTTAAAGGTTTTTTTTAAATCAGATAAAAATTAAGACCTCCAGAGGGACCACAAGCTAAAAATGTGATTTTTCTTACAATCAAGGGCTGTAATTCAGAAGTTACAATCCGATATGCATGAATAGCAAAAGGAACCAAGATCTTTGGGTTGTAAACTTGTATTTCAAGTTTCATCAAATTGGATCAAAAATGTGGCCTCCAGAGGGTCCACAACCTTGATATACCATATTTTTACACTATTTGCGTACGAGGGGCGACTATTTTGTCCTGGAGTTTTGGTTAGAACTCCATCATCATATAATAATTGTGACCTTTAGAGGGACCACAAGCTAAAAATATGATTTTTCGTACAATCAGGGGCCACAATTCAGGAAGTTACGACCCAATATGCACGAATATCGATAGGAACCAAGATCTTTGGGTTATTAACATGCATTTCAAATTTCATAAAAATCAGATGAAATTGTGACCTCTAGAGTGTCTACAAGCTAAAAACGTGATTTTTCGTACAATCAGGGGCCATAATCCATGAAGTTATGGTCCAATACATGCCAATATCTAAAGGAACTGAGATCTTTGCGAGACAGATCTATATTTCAAGTTTCGTTAAAATCGGATAAAAATAACAAACAAATTGTAGACGGATGGACAGGGGCAACGGCATAATACGTCCACATGAAAATGTGAGCGTATAAAAAGTGGTTTGTTCAATTCTCTGGTTCAATTTACTCATTTTCAAGTAATTATATATAAGCTACATTACGGTAACGATATGTAAGATTTAAATATAGTTTGAATTGTTTACAATTTTTAGCTGAAGGCATATAATTATGTGCCAGTATGCTATGGTTTGTTAATAACTAATATCAAAACCAAGTTAATGTACACAGCCCAACAGAATATGCACAATGACGTGACTCAGGGGTTGAAACCAAACGTACCTATCATTGATGAAAGACTGTGGGCGCGAGTTAGGCCGACTGTTGTAATATAGAGGTTCTGAATCTGTATCACTACGCCCTTGGTGATACGGACTTCCATCTTGATAATAATCTGTTTCCGGCTCATATCCCCGTTCAAAGGATCTATCAAAGGAATCATATCTTGGATAATCTCGACTATCTTCGCGCAGTCGATATGGATGATCAGGATGACTGCGATATTGGTGAGCAGACGTATTGTGCTGATGTTGTAGAGGATAGTTTACATCACTAGTATAATCACTATCTTCGGACATACCAGCTGAAAAAATAGAATTCATTCATTATTCAAAATAAAATTCAGCAACACAAAGTTTAAACAAATTATAACCAAGCTATCTCTTTCCGATTGTAATCATATACCCAAAATTTTATACAAAATTTTCTAGTTAAAGATACATTACATAAGAGCTAAATCTGCTTAATGTAAATCTTTCGTTTGGCCTCAAATGTAATATAGATAATTAATTAAGATATTTATTCACATGCCAAGCGGATTTAAACACGATTGGCAGTTAATAATTTAATTAAAGATAAGTTGCCAGGCAACGAAACATACACCCACAGCAGCTAAGTCGGCCGGGCAGTCAACAAGCGTTGTTGCTTATTTTTTCTTTTGTCAGTAATTTATATTAACTTTAGCCTCTCGAGTGTCCACAAGATTTTTCAAAGTGATCTAGGGCCACAGCTCTGGCAGTAATTATCAGAATTCCTTGAAAATGATTAGGATTCTTCTTCTCATGACCTTAAACACTGTGTATAAATCTACAGTCAATCAGATATTAACTTTAGCCTCTGGAGATTCTAAAGATTTTTCAAAGAAGTCAAGGGCAATAATAATTGGAAATAAATGAAAATCAATAGGTTTCTTCGTCTCATGACTTCAAGCAGTGTCTATATATTTAAAGTCAATCTGATATTTACATCAGCCGCTAGAGTCTCCACAAGATATTTCAAAGTGATCAAGGGTCATTTCAACTCTGGCAGTAATTATCGGAAATCGTTAAAAACGACTAGGATCATTCGTTTTACAGCCTTAAACACGATCGGATGGACGGACGGACGGACGGATGGGGCCAACGACAATATACAACCACATTTCAATGTGGGCGTATAAAAATGGATAATCAAGACTTTGTTTATTATGGTAGCAATGATAACAATGGCAATCAAGCCTACATTGCTTTTCAAATGGCCATAACTCACTCAGAATGAAGTAATTTGACTGAAATTTTCAACATATTCAATTTTTATTATCTATTTTTAAGTATTATTGCAAGAACTGCCAGCTCTTTATCTAAATCGTACATAATACATCTTTAAGGTTTACATGTACCTGCATTCATTTAAATTCATGTTGAAAACATAATTCCCTTAAAATGTATAATTTATTTAAGACTTTTTTGAATCTTGCTAATATAAAGCCAATATAATCAATGATAAGAAATCAGTGATATCAATTCAAATTTTCATAGTAACAATGAGTTGAAGTGCTCATTGATGTTAAAATTCTATCAATACATCAATAATGTGGAAATTCCCCTTAGCAAAGTGGATTTCTTAAACACATTTGCATTAGAAATACTGTACCTAAAAGTGATATTTCAAAAATAAAGCTCACAAAAATTGACATCTGTAGGCTGCATGCGAGCAGAAAAGAGTTATATATCCCGCTGATAAATTTCTGATATTTACTTGTCTTTAAAATCTACATTGTGTCATTGTAATTTCTGACAAAATGCTAGTTGTTTTGGACTCAAACTATGACCAAAATCAAACTTGAATGATGAGCAAGCTGAATAAATAAAAAGCTATAACAAGGTATTGCTTTGTCTCAATTCTGAATAGCAATTTCCGATGGAAAAGAAATATTTTAAGCAACAACTGGAAGGAATTAGGTCAGAAGGTTCCGTATAAACCAATCTAGGGAGGAATTGAAAAAAATAAAAAACATTAGCCGAACATTCATGAAAACATGTTCATCGTCTGCGGACAACAAAAACAAAAATATTTGTTCAGTGTTTTTGTTCGTCGACATAAATGTTCCATCATCTGGGTTGGGCTTAAGCTGTCATAAGTGGCTTAGGAACTTTTTTGAACAAATCTAAATAAGCAAATAATCTGCTTATTAACCATAGCAATTATGGGTGATTTTTTTCACTTGCCAAATAAAACAGTGAATATATCTTTTGATGTTGTTATATTTGTTATAAATCACTTAACCCTGGAGTCATCAAACTTTTTCATAGTCGGCCAGATATAACTGAAAGAATGCCGAGCGTGGGTCAGATAAATATTTTGTTCAATACACTACACTGAATACAGAATACACTGAATGTAAACAAGAAATAAGGATAGTCATTCTATTTATTTATCAATACATGAAATACACAACATAATAAAAACAATAAAATATTTTAATATAATACCAAAATGTTACCAAGTTAGAACATTTATACATGGTTTTTTTCAGCATGCAACAGCGAGCCGGACAAACTGACGTTGCGGGCTGTATTTTGGTCACCCCTGACTTAACCGAATAAATATCGATCAAGTTCATTTTTATCCAAGATATCAGGTCGTAACACAAAACACAGGTGACATGTACCAAGTATTGTGTGCAACTACTTAATTCAAATATATAAGATAGGTTGCCAAGCAATAAAACATATTTATTCTTTTGTAGGTAATTGGGAGCATCTACAAGACCATTTCATTCAGATCAGATTATAATTTTTGTCATTGAGGGTTCACAAGGTTCTATAAACTAAAACAAGGGCATTAACTCTGAAAGTAATTTACAGAAAATTTGGAACAGGCTTTTCCATTTTACTAATTTCAATAATGAATATAACTTTTATACAGATCGGATGATAACTTTTGTCATTTGAATGTTTATAAGGTTCACAAAGTAACTCTAAAAATAATTGACAGAAATTGCTGAAATTTAATAGACGTCTGTTTTACAAATTAAAATGATGCATATAAATTTTATACATATCGGATAACTTTCGTCAATCGAGCATTAACAAGGTTGAACAAAGTCAAACAAGGGCCATAACTCTAGAAGTAATTATTGTAAATTGCTGAAATTCAATAGGCTTCATGGTTTCACTAATCTTAATTATGCATATAAATTTCATACAGATCGGATGATAAGGTTCAACAAAGTAAAACAAGGGTCAAAACTCTAGAAATTCAATAGGCTTCTTCATTTCAGTCATTTAAATAATGCATATAAATTTCACAAAGATCGGATGATATTTTTTGGCGTTAGAGCATTCACAAGGTTCAACAAAGTGAAACAAGGGCCATAACTCTAGACGTAATAAATGGAAATTGCTGAAATTTAATAGGATTCTTTTTACTAATTCAAATGACGCATAAAAATTTCATATAGAACGGCAGATAACTTTAGCTTTAGATGTTAGAGTGATCACAAGGTGCAACAACATGAAACAAGGGCCATAACTCTAGAAGTAATTGACAGAAATTGCTGAAATTCAAAAGGTTTCTTTGTTTCACTAATTTAACTAATGCATATAAATTTCACAAAGATTGGCAGATAACTTTTGGCGTTAGGTACAACGGGTGGGGGAGACGGCAATATATGCCCACTACTGATAGAATCTTTCAGATTGATATAGTTACAAGACAGGACATTAGAGAGGGTTATATATGATATAAAATGGCCACCCAAAAAAGAGTTTTTATTTATAAATTTGCTTTCAGGAAAAGCAAAAAGCTTCCCTGCTACATGTACCAGAACATTGATAAAAATATATCAATGTGAAACATCCCAAAAAATAATTTTTATATACATGTCTTGAGAAGCTTTCAGATTGATACAGTAATAAGAGGAGACAGAGTGAATTATACGTGATATAAAAAGCTCCACCAAAAAAGAGTTTTATTTATAATCATGCTTTCAGGAAAAGCAAAAAGCTTTCATGCTACATGTACCAGAACAGTTATAAAAAAATATCAATGTCAAACATCCACAATGAATTTTGATATATTTGTCTCAAATTTTTGGTTTGATAAAATATTTAAATAAATCAATCAAATGAAGAAATATTATGCTACAGAAATGAACAGGATATCCAATAAATCAAAAAACCTTATTCAATCTGATAAGACCATCTTTCTAGATCAAAATACAGAAATCAGACACTGGTTGAATGAAGAATTACAAGTATTCATTTACAATTAGTTTGTGATGTATGATGTACAATTTAGTTGAGTTTTTAATAATAATGCATGTAATTTGTAAATTCATGGTGCTTTATGTACAAAGTTGAATTTTTCAGATACATTACCCACAATTTTTTTTATATAAATCCCAAGACTGCAACACAATCATGGACGAAATGCAAAGTGAAATTACCGGTATACATCCTTCATGGTAAATAATGTAACCTAGTTTCATATCCACAAGAGTCTTTATTTATCAATCTGACATGTTCATTCCTTGTCTACAGATTGTTTTTCAGAGATGAAAAATATTTGATGGCTGGTCCCTAGAAAGCAGTGGATGTCTTTGCCAGACAACATAAATTTTTTTCATAAAATATAACATTTCAGGAACACCAACAAATATCTCAATAATAAATATTTAAAGATCAAAGTATTTAAAGTGAGTCTTTGATAGAAAATTTTATTGGATTCTTTTTTCAGGTCAGATTGAGATTACTCTTAGGTAAAGATGAAATATTGCTTAGTCAGCTTCTTCAATGTCAATGCCTGTGACCACTATGCACAATAATCTTTTGCGATGTTGAAATACTCTACATAACCTAATTGGGGATTAACACATGGTATAATTTGATTTCAATAATTCACTTGCACGTAGAGGAGGAAATCTGAAAAATTGGAGAAAACCCATGAGGTTTGGCACATGATCCTATTTCTTTTCAGACTTTATGAATTAAAGGGCACATGTTACACCACTCTACCACTCCCCCTCACCTATAGATAAAACTTCATGATACAATGAAATATGACAGATAAATAATAACAAGGACCTGTTAATGCTTCCAAATTATCTTTTGTAAATAAAATACCAATTGGGTTTATATACCATAGCTAACAAAAATTAATACTAGTCAAATTTATGACAAACTCTAGCCTATACCTCATATACAGTGACAGGGTTTGAATGTCAAACAATGACAGGAAGGTGGTATATATTCATTATCAAGGTATAATGATGTCTCATTAGTTTTATGTATGGAAAAGTACTTGACAATTACTAGTAATATACCATACATGTATATGACATTACTTTAATATACCACAGTCTGGGATGTCATCGAACACTTCATTTTTCCTACTTTAAAACGGTTAGTCATGGTCGTCGTAAATTCAAAATATCACTTGATATTTTAGATCTTTTGCTTTAGAAAATTTCTTTCGTTAATCTTTTATGACACATTTTATGACGGTAGTTACAGCCATTTTATTACAACCCACTTTCAATTGCATCGTATAATTTCTTCTCCTTGCAGCCGAATATAGATATAAATTACATAGAAAGCAGCAGTAACTGAAGGTATAAATGGTATTGATTCTTTTGTATTATTAGACTGCATAAAAACAGTTGAGAAGTAAAGGTTATTTCACAATATGTGGATGTTTTTGATATAGCAGGTTGTAAAGAATAACACTATTTTACATATTAAAATATTGGTCTTAAAATGTCAGATTTAATATCCTAGCTGTAAATTCTTCATTTCATAGATGATATAGACAGACATGGCATATATTAACACTCCTAAACTAATAAATATAAAACTACCAGTGTACTAACTTCTTGAAAATGAAAGCTGGATTTATAAGTAACTGCATATTTTTTATTTTTTTTATAAAAATCCCCAAATTCTATAAGGGGTTAAAATACATAATATTTCAAAATATATTGATTAATTTTATAACCGGATACTAGATAATTTTATCACCTGTATTGCTTCAGAAAACCTTTAGCAAATCTATTTAATGACGGTGGTAGGAATATAATCCAGACAATGTCTATTTTTATCATAATAAAAGATAATACCACATTGGGTTATGTAATGTGAGGGGTTAAATAATTATTACAAGATTAAATATCCTACACAACTTTGCAAAGTTACGAAACTATGTCCATAGAAAATTGATCTAAGCATGAAATACAAATAGATTTAATAGCAATGCAGTCAGCCTACACTCAACAGATCCTTCAATTCAGCATTGATTACATCCCTCAGTTTTACAAATTAATCTTATAAAAAATATCACATCAGCACGCCAAGACCAAATTAATCTTCTTAGAGATAACAAGAAAATAAGACTATCTAAGACAACTAAAGAAAACACTTCTTGGCATCTTGTGGATAAAGAATAAATCCATCAAGTTAATATGTAATGTTTGTTCACATTCAAGTCAACATATTGTTTCAAATATTAATGTCCTCATCTGTTTTATCTGACAAGACTGATTAAGAATTTTTTGTTTTTGGAGAACAATTTTTTAAGAATAAAATGTAATTAAATGTCAGAATCTTGTAAGTCTCAATTGAAACATTTTGCATACAGCATATAATGCTATATCAATCTCTTATTAAAGAACTTTAAACAAAAGCTACAGTTGGTCCATGTGTACGGCACTGCCTCACTAAGCAGGTCAGATGTTTGATTCCAGTGTTGGATGTAGTCAGTATCAATTTGTTCAATATGTCTGCTACAGTGAATAAAATATGTGTCACACTACATACATAAATAAAGATCAATCAAATGACTTACACTGAGCATAGGAAGGGGGTCTTCGTTGTTGTTCTTGTATAGCAACCATCTGAAAGTAAACCAAAACAAGCAACAAAACCAAGTTCATAACAACAATTAAAACATAGATAAGACATCACCCTTTGATGTTTATAACCAGTATATAGGAGAATGTACGCTTTTCTCAAACAATCATCTATTATTTATAAAACTGTCCTTTATTTATTGAAAACAAGCCAACAGTGAGGCTGCAGATGTCCCCCGCCAAAATCCCCAAATAAATAGATGACACATATTAATTAATAGCACATCTATTTTTTTCAAAAGTATCGAGCAATCAAACTGATTATCAACTATACACTAAGTTTCATCACTCCCTATAGATAGAATCAAAGTTATCTTGTCCCAAAGCATCGACCAAGGAAATTGCTTATCTCTGCTTAGCTTTAGCTCGATATGTTAATCATTGAACTCAGTCAAGACAATCATCTACATCAAGTTTAAACATTCTACCTCAATTAGAAGCAGAGTTGTTATGTTCCAAAGTCTTAACCAATCAAAATGCTTATTGCTCCTTAGCCTAAGCAGACAATTCTCATCATCGAACTTAGTCAAGGTATCGATGTAATGAAAATATACACCAAGTTTCATCACTCTCAATTAATTGGAACTAAAGTTATCGTGTCCCAAAGCATCAACCGATCAAATTGCTTATCTCTACTTACCATAAGCAGAAAATGCTCATCTTCACACTCTTATCAAGGCATTGACCTCATAAACACCTACACCAAGTTTGAACATTCTAGCTCAATTAGAAGGAGAGTTATCGTGTTCCAAAGTCTCGGCCAATCAAATTGCTTATAGCTCTGCTTACCCTGAGCAGAAAATGCTCATTATCGAACTTAGTCAAGGTATTGATGTAATGAAACTATACACCAAGTTTCATCACTCTCACTTAATTAGAACTAAAGTTATCGCGTCCCAAAGCATCAACCAATCAAATTGCTTATCTCTGCTTACCCTAAGCAGAAAATGCTCATCTTCGAACTCCATCAAGGCATTGACCTAATAAACACCTACACTAAGTTTGAACATTGTAGGTCAATTAGAAGGAGAGTGATTGTGTCCCAAAAAGTGTGACGGACAGACGGATGGACGGACGGACGAACCCATTTTATTAGTCCCCTGCTTTCTTCGAAAGGTGGGGGACAATAATGGACAGGTTTACCAATAATAGACACTTATCTGAAGATAGGTTGCCAGGCAACGAAACATACGCCCACAGCAGCTATATTGTCCGGGCAGTCAACAAGAGTTTTCGCATATTTTTACTTTTTTCGGTAATGGAACATTTATAATACATTAAAATCTGATTAAGAGTAACAACTCATTAAGTAATTATCAGAAAACCATTAGAATTTGTTTGGTTTTTATAAAGTTCTGCCCCATGCTAACGTTTAGTATACAAAACTTTTAACATCATGGATTTAGCTGTTTAAGTCATAAAGATTCATTGAAAATCAATATACTTGTTCGTCTCAAGACCTTAAACACTGTATCAATTTAAAGTCAATCGGATATTAACTTTAGCCTCTAGAGCGTCCACAAGATTTTTCAAAGTGATCAAGGGCCATAACTCGGACAGTAATTATCGGAAATTGCTGAAAATCAATAGGCTTCTTCGCCTCATGACCTTAAACACTATGTATAAATTTAAAGTCAATCGGATATTAACTTTGACCTCTAGAGCGTCCCAAAGATTTTTCAAAATGATCAAGGGCCATAACTCAGGCAAAAATTATCGGAAATCGCTGAAAATCAATAGGATTCTTCGTCTCATGACCTTAAACACTGTGTATAAATTTAAAGTCAATCGGATATTAACTTTGGCCTCTAGAGCGTCCACAAGATTTTTTGAAGTGATCAAGGGCCATAACTCTGGCAATAATTATCGAAAATCGCTGAAAATCAATAGGCTTCTTCGTCTCATGACCTTAAACACTGTGTATAAATTTAAAGTCAAACGGATATTAACTTTAGCCTCTAGAGCGTCCACAAGATTTTTTGAAGTGATCAAGGGCCATAACTCTGGCAGTAATTATCAGAAATTGCTGAAAATCAATAGGATTCTTCATCTCATGGCCTTAAACACTGTATATAAATTTAAAGTCAAATGGATATTAACTTTAGCCTCTAGAGCGTCTGGACCGACGGACGGACGGGGGCGACGACAATATACGACCACATTTCAATGTGGGCGTATAAAAAATGAACATGCATTTTGGGATAATTTATTATCTGAACAAATTAAATTACTGTACATGAAATTACTTTAAAACCTCATAGTTACCGAAATGTCACATGACCGAATGTTGATTTCACATGTTTGTCTACATAAAGAATTCCACTTAAATACGTCCGTTATATGTCACTTGTCTGTTTAATAGTACATTTTCGTACCTTCTTTGTGGACACTCTAAAGGTCATAACTTGAAATATAGGTATATATCCCAAAGATCTTGGTTCCTTTCGATATTGGCTTGTATGGGACCATAACTTCATGGATTATGGCCCCTGATTGTACATACTAGATGTCACAATTTATGCCCATTTTGATGAAACTGAACATGCGTGCTTATAACCCAAAGATCTCGATTACTTGCGATATTGGCGCATATCGGACCGTAACTTCCTGGATTATCGCCCCTGATTGAACAAAAAAAAAAACGTGTTTTGAGCCTGTGGAACCTACAATGTATACAGGTCACAATTTTTATCCGATTTTAAAAAACGTTCAAATATATCACCGTTACACCATAATGACAGTTGAGTTCGAATTTCGTGAATTGGTTTGTGCCTTTGATCTTGTGTCGTATATATTAAATTTCAAATAAAAATTTGGACGGCTAGTACCCTGCATATTAACCACAGTACTAAGAATATTATCAATATCTAAATCTTTTTCGTCAGCAGCCTTTCCATCACAACTTTGACAGCTATTATCCCCTGTATCAAGAACATCACAATTTTTATGGCTATTAGCTTCCATATCAAGTACATTACCAAATGTAATCAGTATCCAAATGCTTATCACATATATTCTCATTATTAATATTTGTTTTCGACTGTTTTATAAACATGTCATCTCCATGTCGAATATTTTGGACTGTCTGTGTATGCTTGCATTGTATAACTGGAGTGTTTTGTCACATGCATTCATGAGCATGTGCATGTTGTTTTAAGAATATATCCATTATTTGGTGGCTTGTTCTTTTAGAAAACTATCCATTATTTGTATCTCTATGGTGCTATGTTTTAAGTTTCATAATAGCCTCAGACTGTCCATTATGTAAATACAAAGAAAAACTTCGGGGCTAATGCCCCTCAGTTGTTCTTTCTATTTGCATAATGGACAGTCCAGGTTTGGGTACCAATTTGAGGTACTGGTATCTCAATGCCGGAGATCACATTGACTGTGATTTCTTTTGCCCAAAATCTAAAGGAACTTTTTTAAGGCCTTTAAGACTGTGCCATCACAAAACTCTATTTGAATGTATCCCAGAAATATATTAACACTTCTCAATAATTCATCGTAACAATATATGATATTATCAAACCTGTTTATTAGTCTTTGGTGGTCTTACAATTCTAAATGATTATTTATTTATTTGTTTCATTCACAACTTTTTACAGGTAAATTTTCAAAAAAGTTCTTTAAATAGTATTTATCTGTTTAAACATACATTATGCAAGAGCTAAATCTGCCTATTGCTGGTCTTTCTTTAGGCCTGAAATGTTATCTAAATTATTAATTAGACATTAATTAACTTATCCAGACCATAATCAACTCTCGATGGCATCACTAGCATGCAATGTTTATTGGATTGGGTTCCGATTTGCTGTTCGACTTCCATTGATAAGTAAATCATGAAATGGATAATCAAGACTATGTTTTTTATCCTACCGACTTTAGTAATGATGATCGAGGCTAGGCCGAAAATTCAATCGGTAAAATCTTAGTTCATAGTGGATCAATTTGACCGAAATTTTCAGCAAATTACCTTTACAGTATCTAGTTTTTAACTATTATAGTGAGAACTGCGAGCTCTTTATCTAATCTCCCATAACATATCTTTAAATAATCATCTGTTTTAAATTTAAATGCAATCATCTGTTTTAAATTTAAATGCAATACACAAACGTTTATCATCAACATTGATTGAGCATGTGTAAAGCAGCATTGTGAATCTGGTATAGAGTGGGTTATTATTTCTACTTAAAAAACAGTTCAAATTTACTTACAATGTAACTGTTACCACACTTCATATATTTATAGAGGAATTAATTTTGAAACATAGAGATTTAAAAATCATAGCATAAAATGAAATACATAACCCAGCACAACCAATGTCACAATTTTCCATAAACAGTAATCCAAAAATATATCCAAATTAAGTATTAATTTAAAAAAATTCTAACATTTTCTTGTTTTTCATAAATTTATGATTCTTTACAAGCAATCAACAATTTCACAAAGTTGTGCTGTGTTTATGGCCAGACATATAACCACTGAAAATCTTTCTGGCCACCTTAGATTAAATGTAAATTTGAGTCTTAAACAAAAATCAACCTGTTGTGTTAAGTCATTAAGGAAATCATTAAAATCAAATGAATAAAGCGAAAGTACATTTTAATGTGCAGATTTCATGTCAGGGCGTTCTTAAAATTGATAACTTTATTCTCAAATAATTGATGAACAAGGCAAAACAATTTATCAGTTCCTGCTGTGTATATTAACTCGAAATAATTTTCGGCTTAAAGGAATTTTATAGTGTTCAAAAAAGTTTGACGGACAGACAGACATCGCACGAACTCATTTTTTTAATAATCCCCTGCTCTCTTAGAAAGGTGTGTAGGTGTGTGTGTGTGTTGTGTATGGGGGGGGGGGGCATGTGTATGTGCCTTGGGGATGTGATTTCCGATTTCAAATAAGATGTACAAGATGAATGAATAGAAGTTTATGATTATTTTACAAAACCAAAATACTGATAGATTTTAATTGTTTTTTTCATAAAGCCACTTTAGACGGGTATTAGAAATACACTAAACCTGTCAACCTTCTTCAATTAATTATTTGGTTCTTTACAATAATAATGCCAATAGGGAATAAATGCCTATTACAGTAGAATATTAGAATTTCTGCAGATAGTAATCCACTGGCTATAATCCACCCAGAATATTCATATTTATGTAGCATATATATATTGGATAAAGTTGTTGATTTTTGTGTATGAAAACCGGCTCCCTGGGGTAAACCTGATCAATAAATTATGATATGCTATTTCTTAATTCATAATGGCATATAATGAATGTGAAAATTGGCTATTTCTATTTATGTATTTTATTGAATAATAGCATTAACCTATTTTGGTGTTGTAAAATTATAACAGATCATGCATTCATTATCTGTTGGTAGCAACAGCAACTGATAGAATCCATACAAAATTAACTTCTTTGTGAAATATAAGCATTAGACAATTGAACAAGTGAATTAGAAACTTATTTCAGAATCAATCTTTCCATTAAGTCAATGCGCTAAACGAAATAAATAGATTGATTATAATTTTATGAAGTATATCAATGTTCTTTATTTTAAAGATGCATTATGTAAGATTTAGATAACGAATAGTTAAAAAAAAAAATAGCAGTTGCCAGGCAATTTATGCCCACATTTTGCAAGAGATGGATAGAGAAAACACTAAAAAAAAAAAAAGGATTTTTCGTACAATCAGGGGCCATAATCCAGGAAGTTATGGTCTGAAATGCTTGAATATTGAAATGGAAGGTCTGAAATGCACAAATATAAAATTAATGATTTATATAACATTTGAGGCCACAAGGAAAGATCTGCATTAGGCAGATTTAGTTCTTACATAATGCATCTTTAAGTGCTGTGTTTTTTAAAATTTGTTTTGTATCGAGGCTATCTCCGATCAACTGAATTCAACACATTATTTTGACCTAACACATGTTGGCCAAATGAATGAATAATTTGATCAAAGTAAGATTGAATTATGATTGATATTTGTTTTATATAATATTGAGTACAAGCTGTATACCATCACAAATTGAACAGAAAATAGGTAAAAAGTGTCTTATACACTAGAAAATATGGTAAATTAATCATCAATCCTCAACATCAATATGGTTTGACAATGCAGCCTTTTCTCTGGCCAAGGGTAGGTACTTGGAGAAATGAATATGATTAAAATATCAACAACACATACTTTGGTCATTTTGCAATTAACCTACAGTAATCTTAATTTTATTTCGTCAACTGAAATAAGTTCTAAATACGATGTCTCTCTGACTTCCACAAGAGTTAAGCCCCTTTAAAGCAAAATCTCGCGTGAAACTGCAAGAAATCTTTCTCATTTCTTTGGCTTCCAAGCTAGAAAGACATGTATTAGAAATATTAGATTTATTACATAAATCATGACTAGTAGAAACAGCCAATCGGCACTTTCTGATAGTCTAACCCCACAGCCAAACGGCAAATAATAAAAAGTCAATAAATAGCCAAACGGCAACTAATGATTCATAATCAAAAAATGAAAATGAAAATGATGAAGAGACTGCTACTACTACTAGAGAATCGAGACCACGTGTTCGGTCGACTATTGGCATTATTGGGCGGAATGACTATACTATTCCTCTGAGAAAACGAAATGAGTCTCAATATGCCGAGTCCCGTGATTCGTTCCCTAGACGGAAATCACACAGCCGGAACAGCAGACCAGGACGTTTCAAGAGTAGTCATTTTAACGACTTAGATAATTCGTCTGCTAGTACTACGTCTGATAGCAGCAGTGCTAGTACTCGGTCTACATCCGGGTCAACTTCTGATTCGACTTTATCCTCCGATAGTTCGGATTCCGATGAATTTAGGAAACCCTCGAATTCTAAACGCAGGAAATACGTTGAGAAGAGAATGGCCGATGAGCCATTCATCGAATTATACGCGGGGAATTCCCAAATCACTGACGAAGAAGAAGGTGAAGGTCGTATCAAACATACAAACAAAGATGGCAGCCCCCATCGGCGGTTTTCTCCGGGAAGCTCAAAAAGTAGTTGTACTCTTTCGTCGGATTTAAAAAACTACTCAAATAAGTTTTTCAAACATTTTGTGAAAGATGAGGAATTAGAAGTGTCTATCTTAAAAGATAACCCAGTGCCATCGTCATATCAAATCGAGTTATTAGACGAGGAGTGGCAGGACATGTTAGACTGGGATGACAACCAAAAGAATTCGTCGGTAAAAGCGACGGAAAACTCGATGAAAAGAATCCAAGGACGGATCCTTAAAATTATGGGACCATTGTGTACCCTATGGAATTCCTTAGAAAATATTAGAAATGGGAAAGATAATTCGAAAGTTCAAATCTCAGAAGTTTTGAAATTGGTTGAACAAACTGTTTGCCTGGTGGGACAGGCGAATGTGACAACAGCTTATCACAGAAGGATTAATATCCTAGCCAAAATCATGAAAAATACCAAGAAGGCTCAAAAATTTCTTAACAAGCATTCAAGAAAAGTATCAACCAAAAAGAAATTATTCGGCAAACAAATGTACAAAAAACTCCTTAAACTTTCTCGAGACAAGAAAAAGAGAAAGAATCTCGAAAATTTATTTTCCGGAACAAGAAGACAAAGCTACACCTCTTACCATAAATACAGTATTAATAACAATAGAAGTAAATATCAGCCCTTTCGTGGCCAGCCCTCATCATATAGAGGTGGGGGCAATCAAAAACCCTCAAGCAGGGGACAGAGTACGGGACAGAGTACCTATAAATTCAAGGCAGAAAGAGGAAGAGGTGGAAAACCCAACACACATGCCACTACAGGAAACAGGTATGTTGAATTTATTATATCCGGAATTTACCAGTCTTGGTTTAAAAAATTTGTCTGTCAATATCGGAAACAAAGTTGGAGGAAGACTGAGGTTTTTCCAAGAAAATTGGAAGAAACTTACTCAGGATTCGATGATTCTGGAAATGGTTTCAGGATTTCAACTAGAATTCCATTCGGAACCAATCCAGACAGTTATTCCAAGAGAAATCGATATGTCAGAGGAAATGACCAATTTGGTGTCTACCGAAATCAAAAGCATAATAGGCAAAGGGGCAGTAAGAGAGATAGAGTACACAAACAACTTGTTTCTCAGCACTATTTTTCTGACCCCCAAAAAATCAAGCAAGGACTATCGACCAGTATTCAATGCAAAGAAATTGAACAAATTTGTGACATACCATCATTTCAAGATGGAGGGTATGGTGACTTTAACAGAAATAATAATGAATGCAGACTTCATGATAAAAATAGATCTGAAAGATGCATATTTCAGTCTGCCTGTTCACAAACCCCACCAAAAGTATCTTGCTTTCCAATGGAAAGGGAGGACATATCAGTTTATGTGTCTGCCTTTCGGTCTGACATCAGGGCCCCGACTATTCACAAAGTTACTGAAGACAGTCATAGCCTTTTTCAGGCGGATAGGGTTAAGAGTGTTAATTTATCTGGACGATATGATCATACTGAATCAGGATCAGAATCAGTTACAGATGGACAGAGATTCTGTAATATACATGTTACAACACCTAGGGTTTATAATAAATTGGGAGAAATCGGAACTTGTACCGACTCAGGAGATAGAATTCCTGGGGTTTGTCATCAATTCCCTGAACATGACCTTGTCTTTACCAAAAGCCAAGGTTCTGACCATAACAGAACAATGCAGGGAGCTCAGTCAGTCCGAAACAGAGAACGCCAGACGGTTAGCACAACTGATTGGCAGGATGACGGCATCATTGACGGTGATTATCCCCGCTCCTTTGCATTACAGACACCTCCAAATGTTAAAAACTCAGACTTTCCTGATGGAAAGGAGTTACGACACTGTAGTGAAATTAACTCCACAATGCAAGGAGGAGCTCCTTTGGTGGGTGGATCACCTAAAAGAGTGGCATGGGAAGAGTTTCATATCTCAGAGCCCCGATTTAGTGATAACGACAGATGATTGTCAAAAGGGGTGGGGGGCAGTTTGTGGCTCGACCCGAACCCAAGGCCTTTGGAACAATCAGGAAATGACCCATCATATCAATGTATTAGAATTGAAAGCGGGTCTGTTAGCAGTTCAGACATTTGCCAAAAATATGCAAAGCGTACATATACATCTGAGAATGGACAATTTCTCCGCAGTTTGTTATGTCAACAAAAAGGGGGGGACAAAGTCGATAGAGTTAGTAAAGGTGGCGAAAGAACTGTGGGACTTTTGTCTCAACAGAAAGATTCTTGTTTCGGCGGAATACCTGCCAGAAAAGGACAATCTGGAGGCCGATTGGCAATCCAGAAACTTTCAAGACTCCAGCGATTGGAAGTAGAGCCCGGACATATTTCAACAGATTCAGACTGTGTTGGGCCCAATGGAATTGGATTTGTTTGCGAACAGACTAAACAAACAGCTTCCAAATTATGCCAGTTGGAGGCCGGATCCCCTAGCCCAATTCACAGACGCATTCTCAATAAGTTGGACCAATGTGAAGCAGAGTTTTGGCAAAGGTCAGGAAAGAGAAGGCAAATTTGGTGTTGATTACTCCGACATGGCAAAGTCAATCGTGGTTTCCAATGATCATGAGGCTTTCAGTGAAGGAGCCAATATTGCTGCCTCCACATTCGAAACTCCTGACAAATCATGTAGGAGAAAGTCATCCACTTCTAGATCAGGGGTCGTTGTCTCTGGCGGCATGGATTGTCTCAGGCAACGAATCTCTATGCCAGGAATTTCAGAATCAACTTCCACTCTCCTCTCAAAATCTAGACGAGAGGGAACCAGGAAGGTTTATAACACCTCCTGGAAGAAATGGAGTGGCTGGTGTAATTCTAGGGAGGTTGATCCATTTCAGGCCACTCTGGTCGATGTAATCAATTTTTTGAGTGACATGTTTGACGAAGGTTTTTCGTATAGTACAATAAATGCGTTTCGTTCAGCTATTTCGACCATTCACCCACATATCTGTGATCTGCCAGTGGGTCAAAGTGCAATAGTAAAGGAGACAATGTCGGCGATATTTAACGAACGACCCCCAGAACCTAAATATGCAGATACCTGGGATGTAAATTTGGTCTTGAAACAGGTAACTAACTTAGGTCAGAATGATTCGTTATCAGATAGTACTTTGACGCACAAATTGGCAAAGTTACTGACTCTTACAAATATTAGTAGAGCATCTGAATTAAAAAACTTGAATCCGTTGCATATACAGGATTTTGGTGATCGGATAGAGTTGTCGATACAAAAAATAACTAAGACCCATAGGACCGGTTCGGTACCAGCTAAGTTTTTCTTGTCTAACTTTCATATACAGGAATTGGACCCTGTGTTAACTCTAAGGGCCTATTTAAAAAGGACCAGTGCTTGGAGAATTAATCCTAATCAAAAGTCTCAACTGTTTTTAGGTTGTTTGAAACCACATAAGCCCGTAGTTACGTCTACAATATCTAATTGGCTTAAGAAATTTATGGTTGAATCGGGAATTGATATTGAGAAATTTCAAGCCCATTCCACACGATCAGCAGCAACATGCAAGGCAAAGATAATGGGCTTATCAGTTGAAGATATTGTCAAGTGTGCAAATTGGACCAATTCTGACACATTCAAAAAAATTTATGAAAAACCCTTAACTTCTAAGGGAAAGGAAGCTTTTGCAAATCTAGTATTGCACAAATGATAGCTTTGAACCATCGTATTTAGAACTTATTTCAGTTGACGAAATAAAATTATAATTTTACGAGTCAACTGAAATAAGTTCTAAATCCCACCCTCTCCACCCTAATGAGATACAATTATACTTAATGAATAAATATTTGTATTTTCAGAACTTAGATTTGGACTCATTTGTGGAGGATAAATACTAGATTAGAAACAGAAGATTTTCTTTGGATTAGTGTAGAATTTAGAAACAGAAGATGTTCACTAAAATTAAAACTGTTAAACTGTTATGAGTAAACTGAACTGATTTTGATTTGTAAACCTTAATTGTATTTGTTACTTTATTAAAGTTTCAGTATCTGTTATATGTCTTTCCTTTGTCAGCCCCAGAAATGAGCAAGATTTCTCGCAGTTTCACGCAAGTTTTTGCTTTAAAGGGGCTTAACTCTTGTGGAAGTCAGAGAGACATCGTATTTAGAACTTATTTCAGTTGACTCATAAAATTATAATTTCATTTCGCGTGCTTCGCACGCTTATGCTTACAATGTGCTTACAATGTGGGGGAGGAGAAATTTTGTTTGGATTGCTCTGTTTGGATTGCTGTATGTACTGGGGAACTTGTTTTGTTTCTCCTTGTCAGTATCATAGGAACTCCTGAAAAATCAAGGAGGATTCATTTTTTGGTTTATGCCAGGATTGGTGTCTCGGTGTTTGATGAAGAAAGGACAGCTTAGCTAAACAACCTTCTCAAAATTTGAAAAAAAAACTCAAAGTGTTCAATTTTCTGTATACTTTCATTACTTTAGGAATAAGATCATAATTTTTTTACCACAAGCATTGCTTGCTAATTAAAATCATGCAAATTGATGAGATGAGAACTATGTGGTAGTGTAAAGTGCTTAATACAAAAATGTTCCCAAATCTGATTTCAGGCAAGTTTAGGGGAGTTATAGCTCTCCCTGCATTACAAACACTGGACAGCACAATACTCATCAATTTGGGTCTCAAACAAAACACATGGGAAAAAAATATGTTTGGCCTTGGCTAAAACAATTTCTGCCCCATTTTCATTTGATCTCCACTTAAGAAAAATATGTCCTCATTTTTATCTTATTATCCTTTACAATCAGCTTTTTTTATAAAGGACAAAACGTCTTGTCAGGTTCTAATAGAGACCTTAAATAACTAATCACCAGGGAGAGATGAAAAGCGGTGGGAAAGTTTTCATAATGGCTATTCTATTACTACAAGGTTAACATACATGTTATCGTATTTATTGACTCGTTATCAGGCTACTGTGCCTAATAAGCATTTTTCAACTTCTCTATCCGTATCTGAATATAGACCTGTCCAATTTTACATAATATAATTTGGTTATGAAGAGTATCTGTTACAATCTGACATTAAATGGCAAAGTGCAATACTTAATGAAAAATATTTTCTGAAAAAAATTAAAGAAAGTCAATATTGAATAATGCTTAAATATGAATAATATCTAAAAATTCTTTTGTTTGTTAAATCTAAATAAATGAACTAAATCTGTTCAGAAATTGTGTTTTTATATGAAGATATCCACGATTGCAAGCTTTGAATCATATAAAAGATGGTTAAATAACATCGTTTGAAACTTTTAATTTAAAAAATAGCAGGAAGGAATTATACAAAATTATAGTGTGTACTTCACTAAAAGCTTGTATGTTAACCTCAAGACACTAAGACCCATATTCAATTAGATTCCAGGTACTGCTCTTATTTTAGGACTGAACAACCCAACAGTGAGGCGATATCCCCTGCCAAAATCCCAAAATAAATAGATGACACATATCAATTAATCACACATTTATTTTTTTTTTCTAAAGTATCGAGCAATGCAAACTATACACTAAGTTTTACACTCTCTATCAGATAGAATCAAGATTATCTTAGCTTTAGCTCGAAATGTTCATCATTGAACTCAGTCAAGACATTCACCAAATGAACATTTACATCAAGTTTAAACATTCTACCTCAATTAAAAGCTGAGTTCTTTTGTTCCAAAGTCTTGACCAATCAAATTGCTTATCGCTCCTTAGCTTTAGCAGAAAACTCTCACAATCGAACTTAGTCAAGGTAATGATATAATGAATCTATATTCGGAGTTTTATCGCTCTTGCTTCATTATCGTGCCCCAAAGCATTAACCAATCAGATTGCTGATCTCTGCTTACCGTAAGCAGACAATGTTCAACATCGAACTCCATCAAGGCATTCACCTAACGAATGCCTACACCAAGTTTGAACATTCTACCTCAATTAGAAGGAGAGTTATTGTGTTCCAAAGTCTTGACCAATCAAATTGCTTATAGTTCTGCTTACCCTGAGCAGAAAATGCTCATTATCTAACTTAGTCAAGGTATTGATGTAATGAAACTATACACCAAGTTTCATCACTCTCACTTAATTAGAACTAAAGTTATTGTGTCCCAAAGCATCAACCAATCAAATTGCTTATCTCTGCTTACCCTAAGCAGAAAATGCTCATCTTCGAACCCCATCAAGGCATTGATCCAATAAACACCTACACCAAGTTTGAACATTCTAGCTCAATTAGAAAGAGAGTGATTGTGTCCCAAAAAGTGTGACGGACAGACATATGGACGGACAGACAGAGAAACAGGCGGACGGACGGACAGACAGACAGACAGACGAACCAATTTTAATAGTCCCCTGCTTTCTTCGAAAGGTTGGGGACAAAAAATAATATCCTTCTCTGTTGTAAGTAAATCTTTATATAAAAATGTTAGTCTTGAGAGCATTCTTGTACTTTCCGGCACTTCTTAATTAGTTATCACCTTTTATGTAAATCGTATACTCTGACATTGCAATCTAGAACATCCACACTTGGTCAAATTTCACACCCACTTGTTTTAAGAAGCTCAAATATGACAGTAGGAAAGATATAAAAAGCTAAAAATAATTACCTCTTGGTTCATGATGGTGTTGAGAACGGAAAGTTTGTTTTGTAATTCAGCAGCCTCAGCTTCTGGCAAGTCTGCAACGACATCTGAAGTCAGAATTTTAACATGTAAAATAAAGGCTGGGAGGGAGGCCTAGTCATTGAAAATGAAATAAATAAGTGAGTTGGTTACCAATCACATACCAACCTGCCTTGCTGCATATGTTTTTATTATATAAAGTATTCTTGAGAGTTCTAACGGAAATTGTGCAGACGTATTGGAGTGGATACTGTACATGTACAACCAGCAATCAACAGTTGTCGTGAAATGCTTGACATTTCTTTTTTTGAAATATAGAGAATACTTCATCATAACATCTATCCATTTTCTAAACCTAGACTTCACAAGTACATGTTTAATAATTGTATTAAATCCAGTATAAGAGAATTCCAAATTTACACATGGTATAATTGACCATGTACTTGTTCTCTACTCTAAATAACACAAGCAATCCTAATTTAAACTCCATAATACACAATAAACACAAGAGTAATCATCATATTTATGAACACTGCACATATATTACGCACTTCTTTGAATCAAAACACCACATATCAACTTATCCATTATTACATGATGTATGTTTATATAGCACAACTTTATATACTGAATGTTTATGTAGATACTCAATGACATTTCATAACTTAACATCCTTCGTGAATTATTAATTAATACGTACATGCATAACATGAATATGATATCAATCACTATATTAAACGATGATTGCTTGCAAGCAAGTCTGTCCAAAAATTTATGATGATTAGCTTTTATTATCAGTAATATTTATGATGCAATTTTCTTTTTATTAAAGAGGGAATTGCCCTGACCTAAATAAATAACTGAAACTAATTTTGAACAATTTCATACTTGTAAAAACCTTAGGCATTGGTCACAAGAGTTCATCAAACCTTTTGAAAACCACTAATGTGTACGCCTTGTGAATTGACAGCTAAATCATTTATAGTTCTTATAGCATTTTATTAAAGAATTGTTTAAATGAAATTCAGATATTTTAATATGTTTTGCAAGATGGTTGACCATCTCCTGAGATATAGTCAATATTATTTCCTACATTTCAAAGTTAAGTTTAAGAAAACAGAATGACTGCTTATTCTGCTGAAATCGAAAAATATGACATCATATAAATCTAATAATAAACTTTATTTTAAGGCTCAGTCCCCTTCAAGTCATACAATAGATGAACCATCTATATATATAAATGTAAAATTCTTAAAATTCATAACACACTGGCATATAACCTCACAAAATGCACATCATAAGATGAATAAATACAGTGTGTCTACATTTTTTAATCACAGTGCAAAATAATTTTCTTTTATATTATCTCATTGTTTCAAATTTGCTTGGTTTTAATTTCTACTTTTTCCATGAGAAGAATAAATCAAGATTTTGTTTTCTCGTTATTTTTAAAGATATTTTATGAATTTAATAATGGTAAGATTCTTTACGAGAATGTTGTATTAAAACATCGAGATAATAGGCTCTCTCGTGCCAGTAATAAAAAAGTTTAAGCAGTTAATAGGCTGGCTTATGATGCAATTTATTTCATGCTTCCAGCCTCCAACCGACAAGTCAGGAAATGAGTTTGAACTTGACTGACAGTAAACAAGTAAAATATCCAGAAGAAAGTTCACTTAATGAGTTGTCTTAATTCATAAAATCCCTTCTGCTTTAGGCTAAAAAACGATATCTGATTCCCATATCATTTGCCATGCAATAGATTTATAGAAAGTGAACTCCAAGGGTGTATTCTAAAGAACATGACTTTGCTTGGGATCACAATGGTAATTTACAATAGAGTATATTATCGTAAATGTATTTATGTACATGTACTGAATCTAATACAATTATAAATAAAAGAGCTCTCGATACTGAATTGATTAGATATATGTCTCATTTAAACTAAAAATTATTCAGATCATTCAATCTTGTTGCATTCTCAAAAGCCTATATTTGATATTCCAACCGCATAATGAGTAAACAAAATACAACTGCCATATTCTCAATCTCATCAGAATTCAAGTAATTAATATCATAAAACATTTCAAGGATGCTTATTCAGATTATCTAATTAAATACTAAAATACCCAGTTCATTTAAAACTTCTATAGTATAGATTTATTGAAGAAATAAAGACTATAAAATTCTCACACTATAATCGAAGCATTCAAAATTGAAATACATAATAATTCTGTTTATATCATAACAACAATAAAGATGTTATTATTGTTAAATCATCTAATTTTGATTAGTAAAATATGTTTAGCAAATACGACGACATGATCCAGTTCAGAAAAAAATAACCAACTGAATATCAATTAAATATGGATAGCAATAAATATTTCACATAAAATGAAACACACAAATTAACACCCATTGATTTTTTTTTTTCACTTGCTGGTGACACAAAATTGTATCAATGAACATTAAACTAATAAGACGCTGGTTAAAGTGAACCCTAAACCTAAGTACTGTTGTTGTAGATGACTAATTGACATCTGACATATTTTGTTTGAAGATAGTGTTCAGATCATGTGAACTTGTTCAGATCGTGTGAACTTAATGGCTAATCAGATTGTCCTCAGTGGTATACAGTGTAATTAGTTTTATGGACATCCTAAAACCCAAGTGCATATACACAGTGAATAGATTGGCTTTTTTGAAAAAGTTGAATTTAAGCTTTTTGACAAAATCCAAATATATCTGGAGATTCAATACCATGGAGTTTGAATAGTTAAGGACCATTGTGTAATATCAATGACAGACCTATTGATACAGTGCACGCGCTAACCATTCAGCCATTCCCCCCCCCCCCCCACATCTGGGAGAGGTATTACAACCATATTGCTTGAATTTTAATATCTTTATCTCACTTACATATGCTATCATTTTTTTTTTTTTAATGTTTTTTCTTTCATTGAAAACTGCAAATTTTCTAGAACTAAAATTCTGTTCAGTTGCATGTAACAGAAAGTTCCTTGGGGCAATATTTCTGATTTAAGTGGCATGGTTTAAGTCTGATCTACATGTCAGCAGCAGGGTAAAACTTCTTATCCATTGTACTTGGGCAGTGTGCATAACACTTGATTATCCCATTTCAGATGATATAAAAACTACTTGATTCCAGTGATGACCCTTTATCCTATGAGACCATGTTTTTAATATAATTCAAATAAAAACCTGTTACCCAACTTAGCTTGTAACCTTCTGACCTTCTTCCAAATGACCATTCAGTTCTTATGTCGGTCTGATATTTAACCAAACCTTTTCAAATGTAGGTGAAAGTCTATTCTTTGATACCTTAAGATGAGGGGTAATTGGATTATTTCAAATTAAAACATGAAAACACAAACCACACAGATGGGATGGGAATTTTTTTCTTATCAAGATAAAATGAGATATCAAAACCATTTTCTCAAGTAACATACCGTATGGAAGCTCAAATCGGGCATCTATCAAAATAGTATGTCCTGATGGCAGTCGGGTTCCCATTATTTCACCATTTTGAATGATGAGCTCCGAGTCCAAAGACAGCCATTTTCCTTCACCCTCCTGAAATTATACAGTTAAACAATTAAAACTAGGGTATTACATGAAACAGTCTTGATCCAACATTTATGATAACTACAATTTCTTATAGAATTGCCACCATGTAGAATTCTTGGATACCGGTACCAATATACATGTACTTAAAGCGATTTGTCAGGAAATCTTATCTTTCAGAATATTGCAAGAGATCTTTCTACTGTTATTCGCAGATGGGGATTTTAAAAGTGTTTCTCGCAGAAGGACAGGTTTCTCATGACATATTATTGATATTGCAATGTTAATATTAAAGTTCAACAACTATCTGCCTATCATATTTATATAAAATTATATAACTTAATTTTAATTTGCTTATTATATGGAGAAGTGTACCCTATATCATTTTAAATTATTGCCCAGAACCGAAAATGGTAAATATGCTAAAGGAATGAATGGTCATGCTGTTATTGACTGGACTCAAGAAAACAATGTCCTAGTTCCAATACTGCTGGTATTAACTTTCAGGACATTTCCACATTTTAAAGATGTATCTCCTTGGTCTACCTCAAAGGCAGACTAGCCATAAAAGCGATGTAGGAATTTGAGCAATGCACAGTGTCGATTTGCTTAGACCACCAAGTAAGAATGGCCTACTGGAACTGATTCAAATACTGCCGAAAAAAATAGTTGATGAATAATCCGCCTATTTAATAGGTGAAGGATGTCCTGGCCACTACTGGTCTACTTGAGGTAGTAGGATTCCAAAAACAAAATCAAAATTGAGTTTTCAGTGAAAGGGTTCTAGATTTATTAATGAATAGATATAAGTGTAAAAGAAATCTTTTTTTCTACTTCTCCCCAAGAATGTACACCCAATACGAGACTTAAAAGACCTATATAGGTATATTTGTAGCTGTTTAAACTCTGCAATTAACCTTTCTCGATTCCATAGTGTTCAAAACGCCAACCAGTATAGATATATCTAAACTACTCGATGGACTTCAACATCAATCATGTTTAATTTTATAACCACTAGTATCAGCAAGTCTAAAGAGTAATTCATCAATAATTCATCTATTTTCCTCATAGGAATAATAAGCTACCTGATTGGAGTGGTGAATTTTAGTTAGAGGAAGCCAATGGAGGCCGAGCAGTTTATCCCACAACATTCCTTTATTCCACACCTCCACGATCAGACCAGTATCCAACCTCATTGTTTCACTGAAAATACAAAAAAAATAGAGACAATTTAATCAATGTATATATACTCTTCAAACAAAGTAGGGGATAGTCAGAAACAATACAAAACTGCGGAAATGCACTCCTGTTTTTATTAGAGGTAACCAGTGTATGTTAATAACAGGCCAATTGTCTACACATGAACATAAACAGTTCATATGGGCGGCTTATCTGACGGCCCTATTTCACTCGCAAAGAGATACACTGTCAAAAGTGAAAATGGACATTTTTGATTTTTTTCTTAATAATGAGTAATTGCTCCACCAATCCTGAGACATTCAGCAATTCGTTGTGGCATGTTGAGCAAAGAGCAGAACCATGCCGAATCTCTATTGCTGTCTGACGTTAACGATAGCTTGACGCTCATTTACACGCCTCCAAACGCGAGCACGCCTATCGATGAAATCCAGAGTAAATCTGGACTCATCTGAAAACATTACACGTGCCCATCGATGATTACCCCAATTTCTACACTGCCTACACCATTGATGCCTGTTTGCCTTGTGCTGGCGAGTTAATTAATGGAGGCACAACATGCGGTTGTCGTGCATGCAAATAGGCTGCATGTAGCCGATTTCTAATCGTTTGGGGTGTAACTCGGATTCCTGTAACTTGGTACAAGTTTACAGAAAGCTGATTGGCCGCTTGTCCTCGATTTCGCAGGACATGTGTACGAATGTATCAATCCTGGGCTTGTGTAGTGGCTCTAGGACGACCTGAACGAGGTCTATCATCAAAATTGTGTGTTTGTGACACATTAAGCATGTTGGCTACTGTATGCTGTGTAGAACCCATTTGAAGCATGCCAATAGCATATAGACGTTCATCATGTTGAAGACGTCTCATTGCAAATTAAACGTAACACACTAAAGCAAATATACGCTAAACAGTAAATCTTATGCAAGAACCGATAGGAAAGCAACCATGAATAAAATAAACCAGCACGCGGCAGTTTTCATCAACCCTTCCTTGAAGTGTCAAATATGACAATGAACCCCTCCCACATGTATAGCACTTCTGCGTGTCACACGTGTAGCTCAGTGGTTCTGTTGGGGCGATAAGTTCTTCATCTGTGAACATACTCTCAAAGCATGTCAAGTGTCCATGACTATTTATCATATCACAACCTGCATAGGTATTTGCATTTTAATATCCCCTACTTTTTTTGAAGAGTATATAATTAAAGGGACTATCCCGATATCAAGAGAGTCTCAAAAATAAAAGTCGGAGTACGTATGAAATTTAAGCACCAAAATATAGAGGAATGGGGTATTTACCTTCTCTCAAAATTCCAGCTCAAATTATTGAGTCATTTGGACGTGAATGTCAAAATTGCTTATCCGGACACGTAACCCTTTTAAGATTTTGGGTCAGTTTTTTCGTTGGGTGACCTGATAATCGATTCCCGTTCCTTGAGAGGTCTTTGTAGTGAATGACCCATGTGCTGTACTTGATAACGAAAGGTAAATTTCAACTACACGTTATTTTTATAAAATAAAAGTCTGGTTTTATCCAGACACCGCATAATACAGCTTGGGACACCGGTTTCCATTTCCAGACGAAGACTGACGGGTTTAAATGGTTTGAAAACTTATCACAAATATTGAGTTAGTTGCTCGGCCCTCAGCTAGAGGATTTTAAGGGATTTTAACACAAAATTAAGCAGTTTTATTCTCCAAAAAATATCGGGATTAGCCCTTTAAAACTCTTTATGAATTATTTTTTACTTTTTACTTGAATGCAAAAACATGTAAAATATGGTCTTGATACTGAATCTTGCTGACTACTGTTAATCCTCTTTGTTAAGGCCTTGTCAGTGTCAGGCAGTTTATGAATCCTTTTTATCAATCAAAATAATTTTTACACAATCATTTTATGGTAAAGAAATAGCGTATATATCATATAAAAGGAATACAATTCAAAATCTTAAAATGTTTAAACTGGTGTTTGCTGTCCAGAAAACAATATTGAAACATTCTTATTTTAATTCTCAATCATCAATACAGAATCAAATAAAACAATGTTTATAGATAACGATTTATGTTGACATATGCTTAATAACGACTTGTGAAATCTTATTGAAACATTGCAGTGAAATAAACCATAGTAATTGTTATCCATAAATAGTGTTTTATTTGATGATGTTAGATTTAATAAATGCCATTCAATGAATATACATGTATCCATACAGAATATTCAATTTTTTCCCATGTAGCCTTTTTCTAGAAAAAATAATTTACAAAGTTTATAATCCAATTGAAATATCCCAGTGGCTTTCCAGGAATGTATAATGTAAATTAATGTTTCTGGCCTACATATAACGTATGAATTTATTTTATATCATTGATCAATATTTCAATAACTGGTTGACCTGTTCAGAAATATGATTCACAGAGATACATGTAGATATGGGACAATTCAATAATATCTCATTAACGGTTGTGTAGTAGCCCAACACCAACAGAACATCAGATATTGGTCGTCATTAGTTTTATTGTTAAATAGCTAATTGGTCTTCATTAGTTTTTATGAAACATCTATTTGTAAAGAGATATTGTCAAAATATTTCCATTGCGGTTAATTAATGCTAGTTGTTAACATCCAACAGTTCTGCACCAACTGGGCTAATGAAAATGGATGTATGCTTGTTAGGCCCTGTCCTCCACCACTGACATGGCAGTCATTGTTTTTTAAGGCGAGCGATCGCTTTTGAGCACCTGCCGCTCACCTGAATGTCGACCGAGGGGAGTTTTTTTTCCCTCCCCGTAAAACTGAAAATCGCTCTCCTTTACAAGGTCATTGGGGGTTTATTATCATTTATGAAACCAGGAATGACCTCATTACATGCAGTTATTGATCTTAAAACCATTTCCCATGCACATAACTAATCACTCTCCTTAATATCAGATCACTCTCCTTAATTTCTAAACCCCTCTTCTGATCAAAACTGGGAGAGTTTTTTGAGGGGAGCGATTTTTTCAATTCGTTGATTGAGGTGAGCTTTTTTTTGGCTCTCCTCTGAAATACAAACAACGATTGACATGGGGAGACCTCGCTGGTTAGTGAGCCAGTGCCTTACTCAATGAGCTACCGTTACTCCCTTGGTATTTAGCAAATCAGAATGATAGGTTGCCAGGCAACAAAACATACGCCCACAGCAGCTGATTCATCCGAGCAGTCAACAAGGGTTGTCGCATATTTAGTCTTTTGAAGGTAATTAGGGGCATTTAAGAGACAATTTCATACAAATGACATCATAATTTTCGTCGTTTGAATGTTCACAAGGTTCTAAAAAGTAAAACAAGGGTCGTAACTCTGGAAGTAATCTACAGAAATTGTGGAAATTTGACAGGCTTTTTCGTTTTACTAGTTCAAATAATGCATATAAATTTCATACAGATCGGATGATAACTTTTGTTGTTCAAATGTTCACACGGTTCATCAAAGTAATACAAGGGCCATAACTCATGGCATAATTAATGGAAATTGCTGAAATTCAATACTCTTCTTCGTTGCACTAATTTAAATGATGCATATCAATTTCAAACAGATCGGATGATAACTGTTGTCATTAGAGCGTTCACAAGATTCAACAAGTGCCATAACTCTAGAGGTAATTAACAGAAATTGCTGAAATTCAATAGGCTTCTTTGCTTTACTAATTTAAATAATGCATATAAATTCCATACAGATCAGTTGATAACTGTTGTCGTTAGAGCATTCACAAAGTGCAACAAAGTGAAACATGGGCCATAACTGCAGAAGAAATTAACGGAAGTTATTGAAAATAAATAGGCTTCTTCATCTCACTAAGGCAAACAACATATATCAATTTCAAAACATTCAGATAATAAATGTAGTCTGTATAGTGTTCACAAGAAATTGTGGACGACGGACTGACAGACGGACGGGGGCGACGGCAATATACGACCACATTTCCATGTGGGCATATAAAAATAATAAATGAAAATGTACCAGAATATCATTATTTTGAGAAAAGACAAAATAGATTTTTATGTCAGTTGTGCAAGCAGTCCTTCATTATGTGATATCTCAAATGGTTTCATCATTTCAAAGAATTATCAAAGTATATATTAAAAGAAAGAAAAAAAAAAACATAGATGTGTGTCCTTTAAATCTCTGGTCCTTTTAGGTCAACTGACAATTACCGGTAACATAATCTAGGCCAACTTTCGACCTAGGATTACTCTTGCCCCACCTACCGGTAAATCCAATTATTTCTACTGAACTTTGTATATTGCCCATGTTGGTGAATTCTGAAATAACATTATTCTTAGCTACAGGATGAACTAGGAGAGATAAATTTAAACGAAGCTGATTGCAAGAACATACAGAACATAATTAAGACATCAATGAAGTTAGATTATCACAGTGTCTGTAGATGTTGTATAGACGATTGATATACTATTTGGACTTTTACGTTATAAACTATTTATTTGATGAGGATTTAATCAATAGTTTACGCTCTGCCCCTTTATCACTGTCTGGGAGTTGTCTCTGTATTTCAAAGTCTGGGAGGATTACCAAATGATCCTCTATAATTTGTACATTTGCCAGTCTAACATACACAGTCCTCTATTATTATATATCTCTAAGAGTGTGTCCGATAATAATGGCTTTTCTTCTGATTGACACAGACATGTCAGTGACAATTGGTCTAGAGATAACAATCAAAGATATATTCTGTATAAGTAGCTTGGTCAAGATGCTTGTTATTGATTAGTAGAGAGATCTCAGATCCTTTCTCTGCTGCCCACTTGAATTTTATACAAGCATGCATGACTTTGTTGCTGTTAGAAACAGAGAACTGATCTGATAAAACAGTCACAAAACAGGTCTGTATAAAACAAAGATCCCCAAAACAAACCAAAGATCCCCAAAACAAACAACCTCTTTTGTTAATGCTTTCATCATCAGTGCACATTAAAAATTATGATGTCCTGATCAGTACAAATACAAGGAGGTCTTCCTTTTCTACAATTGCATGGGATATGTATATGGTCAATAACTTGAAAACAAAGAGTCCCATAAGAATGTATATTTCAGTTGGCATTAGTAATATATTTTGCTAGCCAATCACTACCGATATGCCCAGCAGCACAAACAATCTGAAATATAGTAAACATACAATCTGTTGAAGAACATTGATATGGGGGTCTTTGCTTTTGGGTCTTAATTTTTGTCTTTAATTTAGAAATAATTTTATAATCTTTCATCAAACCCCCAAGTGCATTAAGCAAAAATGAAGAAACAATGCATATTTTCACCATAAAAGAAACTCCCACCACTGAATTATTTTCATGTGAATTATCTACCTTAACGATAACGATCAAGTATCTCATCTGTTAAATATTCATAAATATATTGTTTTGTGCTGTGCAATCCTTTTTTTATAAGATGGTACCAACTTTCCCTTTGAACAAGAGAAAACAGCAATGTTCTATTTTAATCAATATTCCCAGTTTCTCCATTCCAAAACAAATCTATAACATAATGTTGACGTATATCATTCAAACTCATAATTATCCAATTTGTTTGGATTAAATGATCTTGTAATTGGTTTCTAGATTCAGAAAGTGAACATTATTTAAAAGCTGCTCTAGCTGTCTTCAACCATTGTGATTAAAGCCCCTTGAAGTTTGAAATTGGTTGTCTATAAAATGAAGCAGTCGGGTTGAAATTTGTTATAGGATTCAAAATCATATTGAAACCTTCATTGAATGTTTCGGACAAACGCAAGCAAGCATATGCTCTTGTGTTAAAAATCAATGGCTGACCCAACTGAGCAGACAATATCTTCTGTACTAGATTACTAGAGTGGAATTTCTATGATAAAACTATACTTACTGAACAAATCTAAAGTAGCCATGGGGAAGACATTTAATTGTTTTTCTATATTTAGCTACATGATTGATACCAGGGGTCAAATTTACCATGTTGATGAAAACCACTGCAGTTTACTTTATATATTCTTTTAAAATCAAAGAAAGTGTTCTTCTTTTAAAATCAAATGAAGTGTTCTTTTATAGAAAACATTAAACATACATTATGCAACAAGAGCTAAATCTGCCTATTGAAAATCTTTATTTAGGCTTCAGATGTTATAGAAATTATTAATTAGACCTTTATTTAAACGACAAGCTCAAAATCAACTCTGTAGACGCACGGATGGCTTGGATACAGTTTGGATTTAAACAGTCATCAATTTAAAATTAAAACAATAAATGGCGGACCAAGCTAATGTTTACCATTAGTTGCTGATGTCACTATACTGGTGATGTAAGGCCTGCCAAGCGAGGCTACCATAGCCATTGAGCATGTTACTTGATAATCGAGAATATGTGGGTGGAGTTATTGTTTATCAACCAAACAATTGTCAATTCTCAGACGGTGCAGACACAATTGATGCCTATTTCTAGTCCAAACTTCCAACAGTGACAATTCTGTTCAGAACAAAGTAATTTGACTGAAATTTTTGAATTGAGTAGTAGAAGACGAACGACAACAACTCTTGTAAAGTAGGTCTAAAGTAGCTGGAGGTTAGTAATCAGAAGACATCTAAACTGGGATCTCAGCGAAACACAAGGGGTTCAGGCAGAAGATGAAATGAGTAGAAAGGCAACCCCTATAACTAGAGAAGATAGACGAACTCCTAGGTGGTGATAAACTAATTTATTGTAGAAGTTTCGGACTAAAGGTGTCCTTCCTCAGTAAGTTTATCACCACCTAGGAGTTTGTCTATCTTCTTTTGTTATAGGTGTTGCCTTTCTACCTATTTTTGAATTATTATAGCAACAATTGGCCAACCCTTTATAAATTCTTAACTAATGTATCTTTAAAATACTTCAAACTTAAGACATTAAGAGAAAGTTCTTGTTAGAAAGGCTACATTCCAGTGTTGCTATTTCAAATTTTTTCCTATCGGACATTTTTACCGAAAATAAAGGGCCATAACTCTCATCATTATTTAAGCAAATATTTACTTCAGACCACAATTAAAAATCATAAAAATCATGTGTCAACAAAATATTCAAATTTGTACTAGGTGCACTTTCTTCTTCTTTCCTAGAGTTTTATGTCCACTTCCACCATTGGTGATATCATAGACAATAGGTGCACCTCGTTATTTTTCAGATTTAATTCAAATGTGATATTTGAATTTATGTCAGTAATATTCCTACAAAATCATGTGTTGTTGTAATATGATGGAATGAAAGCCTGCCGAACCTTGTTGATCATTAATAAACTAATCAATCCAGCCTATTGTCAACGATAATCGTGATGATTAATAGTTATATACCCAGTACATTCAAAACAATTTGGAAAATTGAATATTATTCACCATATCTTGATGTCCGATTGGGCATATCTATGTTCGGATGTTTGGGAAATAGCGTTGGACATGTCCGGATTATACGGACAAAATAGCATCACTGCTACATATTTGTATATATGATTGAAACGAATGGGAATGAAATTTTAATTATTCATGACGTTGTGGCTAGATACTTTTAAAAATGTCATTGTGACTATAGGTATATTGTACATAGTCTATATTGATTGTGAAGAGATTTTTTACAAGAATAAAATTTATCTAGATAACATGAACAAATTTGTCGTCATTGTTAGCTCTTATTTCCGTTAATTAATATTTGTTGGAGCCACCATAGCTCACTGAGTATACTGGCTCACTAACCGGACAGTCCGAAGTTTAATCCTGGTGATGTCTGAGAAAGTTCCTGTGGATCTTTTAGCATGGGTTCCGCTTGACAGAGGACTTATCAAGGAAAAGCATCTAGTCAGCCGGAGGATTTAAAAAAAAATACTGGTCCTGTCTATATCAATAGCAGCAAATTACAAAAAATTTCTCCCATAAAACACAGTATATCAGTCTACATTAGACATTACCCTATTTGGTGCAGAAAACTAAAATATTGTGAAAGTCGAATCTCTAAATCGAAATTCAGTACTTAGAAAGATACATGTGAATTAAAAAATTTTGTCAATGTTCCACATGTGCAGCAGATTATATACAAAATGTGTTGTCAAAACAAGCCTGTGTCACCTACACCTAATTTGAGAATTTACTCAAAATTGTTCACCTTATTTTAACTAAAATATAGCCCTTTAGAAAACTTTTGTTTTTTTAATGTATCAAATACATCAATAAGAAACTATGTGCAATGTTTTGTGTTTCTGGATCAAAGATATTCCTCATAAACAGTGATTAAAACTTAAGTAGATTCTCAACTTAAATCTGAGAATGCTTTGTGAACTTCTTAGAAGGGCCTGCTAATATTAATCCGGTTGAATCCATGCCGCAATATTATCTATCGCTGATATTTAAACGCTATATACCATAATTAAATAACTTGTGTCCATTTTCAGGAGAATTAAGCCCTGAAAATATTAGATATTGATCTGTGGCTTTAAATATTCAGTACATGGTTATATTCAAAACTAAATGTCTTATGGCCAATCGTCTGAAAGTCTGTGAGATTATTCTTAGTTCAATGCGATAATGCCTTGTCATTTTACCTTAAGTTCACATATTAAGTGCCTCCATTAAGCAATCAGACAGTTATGTCAATATGTCTATTTAGCAGTATAATGAATGATAATAATGATGAAACTGAAAATTCAAAATTCAAACATAAAGCTAAGACCGATAAAAATTAATAGATATTTACATGGTGTTAGAAGAACAATTGGGATATTTTAACCATGGCAGACATAACAAATCCTAGTCTATACAATCATGGCCAAGCTAAATATCAGAAGCTATCCACTACATCAGTTGTCTGATCAATATTTGGGTCAAACTTTTTGTGAGAAAATACCATTCAATGGTGTTAGAAGTACTAACCCAGAACATTCCATGTAATTTATCAATTTCAAAGAGTGATGGCTGTATTTCTGATTCTGTGTTAGTTATGTCCTTTCAATCTTATCAGTATTAGCGCCTGCTTTTATTCAAATATAATCGAAGCATAATGCATATCTTTTAATACAGAAGAACATCAATAATTCTGTCATAAAAAGGATTCAAGCATAAGTTCATAGGCAATCATATTTTTAAATACAAAACAAAATTGTGACCATTAATAAAGCAATTTATATACCAGCTTTGTTCAAAATATTCAATCATATAGAATATATATGTATTACTTTTGATCAAAATGATCTTTAGCCTTCCTGTGTACATTAGCCTTCCTTTATACATGTACCATATTTCTGGTGTATAGAATGCTCTAGTATGTATTTATTGTTTACAGGGAAGAATTAAATGCAAGAATGTTAACATGCAGTCGAATACATGTGCTAGACTCCAAAGGCCTATTTTTGCAGATGTTATAAATGGGATATAGTTAAATGAAGCGAGTCCTACATGTACCTACAATCTTATCTAAAATCTTTTGATCAGCCTCTTTATAATCTAATTAACTCAATGCTAAAAAAATCAATTGGAATATATTTCACCATGGATTAAGCCCTGAAATAAATTATGTAATGGCGTTCAGAATTTCATCATCAACCTGGGCACCAGAAATGAATAAATACACTAGACCAAATTGGTAATGCATAAACAACCCCCTCATCTTTTGATATATTAAGAAGTACTGGATGGGAGAAAAATTGGTGACAATAGACAGCTGGCAATGAAAAGAAATGATTTACAGTCTTTACAGCCAATGGTGGTAAGCTCTCCCACATATGCCTGGAGACAAGCACACATACATGTACACCACAGCTGGAGAAAGAAGAAAGCCGGAACTCAATGTTGTTTGTGATTGAATAGTCGAGACACAGGAATCCATTGATGAAGCACCATTATGTTCTGGTCAAAAGATGGTAAAATATGGAATGGAAAATGGAATAAACCCAAACAAACAAAAGGAGAGAGATGACCAAAACAATTGCTGACCTGTACTATTATAGACCTAGTAAAGACACTGTAGCCAAAAACTCAGATGAAATATTGACAAGGAATGCAATAAAGGTGAATAATTACTGGTACAAGCCTTTTTAGACTGACTACTTACACTTTCTCAAAGAGGCAGCAGTTAGTATTAAAGGGAATATTTTTTTACTAATATGTGTTTAAAATTTAAGTCCTGTTTTTCAAAATAAAGAATTGAAAATTTATTGAAAATATATTTTTGTGTTTTCTTTCAAAAACTTTTTTTTATCAACCACATTGAAGCTGGTGATGCCAGACAAATTTATAGGTTAAACCAAGTTGAAGAGTAAGAATGAGTGAGACACTATACTGATAAGAATAACTTAATGTGTTTAATTACAAGTAGATAAACCATCTGACAAATCATTGACCTATACTGACAGAAGACACAGTCTTCTAAACAAGATAGATATCCATCATGTTTTCATTGCTGGGTATAAGAGGTTCCACTAAGAGGTACATAGTCTTTGGATGTGAAGCCATGCCAAAGTTAATGTCAGAATTGTCATTGGTTTTCATGTTGGCACTTAAAGCTATTAAAGATGTATTATGTAAGATCTATTATAGCAAGAACTGCCAGCTCTTTAAATTATATACATGTGCACAATATTTAGCTCTTATTACCGCAACATGATATTCCATGTATTAAAGTAGAGAAATATATTTATCTTATTTCAACATATTTAGCCTACAGTAGACCAGACTCTGTTTTCAGTTTAGTCTTGTGCAGTTAATCGTTTGTTGGTTAAATGAAACAAAAACAGTTACATGTATGGTATCGGTCACTAGGGATTGGGTATCATTCAGATTTGATGAAAAAAGGAAAGAAACTGAGCTTACCATCTATAATCTAATACACATATTCAGTTAATAGATTGCCATGCAGAAAGTGTTAAATACCATCAAGATTCATCAAAGAACGCCCAGTTTGTGCTACCGTTTAGTTTGACATCGGTTGTCTAGTTTATGAAACTAAATGGTCATAAATTGGATGACCAATATCAAAACTAAACTAAATGGTCATAAACTAGATGACCGATGTCAAAACTAAATGGTGTTTCTTAAACTAAACTGTAGCACAAACTGGGCGTTATTTGATGAATCTTGATGGTATTTAATACTTTCTGCATGGCAATCTATTAACTGAATATGTGTATTAGATTATAGATGGTAAGCTCAGTTTCTTTCCCTTTTTCATCAAATCTGAATGATACCCGGTCCCTAGTGGGTGCCGCTCTGCAAGAAGTGGAAACAACATGTGTTGGTTCTAATATAGAATCTGTTAACTTACTACATCTTTCAGACATGAAATGAAGTAGGGTTTAACATCCTACTTGCATTACACCAACTGGGATAATGAAAAAGGGCATACTCCATGCTTTGAACTATGAGGGATATTTTACCTGGACAGCAGTACTAAGACCTACTATTTTTTTAGAATTTTAACCGTCACAAGTTCTTTTACGTGCATGCCAACGTTTTGCACAGGACCTCCTTTTTTCCAATGACTAGACTAGACACTGTTCCTTGTCCCAAGACCTCCTAGTTAGTGAGCCAGCATTTTACTCACTGAACCAGACAAGAAACAATGCAATATTAAAATCAAGGTTAAAAATCTTTGATTTCTTAAATAGTAATTACTAGTGCAGTCAAATTGACTGAATCGATATTATATCAATTTGATAAAAATAAATTCTAAAAAATCTTTAGATTACATCAAAAAATTTTGCTTAAGGAAAGATGGCAATATGAATGAAAATCATCTAATAATTATAGTTAATTTGTCCGCTTCAAATCTGTCAAGTAAAAATTTGACTTTTTGTATATTAGTGACATAATAGCCATCTTATCATTCTATCTCTAATGGAAATGACATTTACAAAACACAAGGTGAAACTAATGAATCTAAGGAACAAAAATCAAAATCTCAATACAGATAACATTACCATCATCACACATCTTGCTGTCAAAAATATCTTGATTTGCATCATTATATAAAAGATCTAACAGATTCCTATGCTAACCTCAAATACTTCTAAAGTCATCAAATCGTCAGTGTTGTTTTTAAACCTGTCATTTTTGTTATATTTGACAGATGACAACTATTTTAATAAAATGAACAAAATCATTGTTAGTTTAAGAAAAGAAATGGGGTTTAACGTTCTACTGTTCTGCTCCAGCTGGGATAATGAAGACCTGCTTATGCCATTCAGTGTGTTATGAGGGATATTTTGCCTGGGCACCGACACTATTGTAGAACCTGCATGTGAACCATTCTCACACTTGAGCCATTTAGTGAAAATGATATGGAGAATATCATCAAATCATCAAAGAAACCCACATGTTCTTCAGATCTGATTCCAACCAGACTGCTGCTTGAATACTTGGATGTTTTACTTCCAATAATAACGTCATTTATAAATTCTAGTCTGGCTACTGGAGTATTTCCTGACCTACTGAAACAGGCTATCGTAAAGTCACTACTTCAAAAAAAACCAAAAAAAAAACCACTCAATCCTAACATGCTCAAAAACTATCGTCCAGTCTCAAACTTGTCCTTTTTATCGAAAATTGTCCAGAAATCAGTTAACATTAGATTGTGTTCCTTCTTTTCGACACATGATCTCTTTGACAAGATTCAATCTGCATATCAACCCAACCAAGGCGACAAGACCGCCATGTTGTGCGACAGCTTGTGCAGAATCCCTTCACACAGGCATCTGAGACAGCACGTCAGACAATGAGAACACACGGAAGACCCATCAGTACCGATACAGTGCGCCAATGTCTCACCAGAGAGAACATCCAGTGCCGTAGACCTTACTGTGGACCGATCCACACCCCTCGCCATCCACGTGAACGTCTACAGTTTGCCCAACAACAACAGAACTGGCGAAACAGGCAATGGAGAACTGCCCTGTTCACAGATGAGAGTCAGTGTACACGCCAATGTGTACACGGGACCTCAGGTTTTTGTCACATCCGAATGACTGACAGCTGTTCTTGTCAGGCCCTCCGTCCTGCATCACTGACATGGGAAAACCACGCCGGAAAATCTGGATGAACTTTCTCGGCCAATACAGGGATTGAACACTCGACCTCCAGGCTAGCGAGCCAGGGTCTTACCCACTTAGCCACCGTGTTTCCCCAATAACAGAAAAGAATACAACAATCGGTGATTCAATGATCGACTTCTCTGTCAGCCTGAAAACCCTTGGTGTTTTCCTTGAGTCAACACTTACTACGGAAACACATGTTGATGACTTGTGCCGTATATTTTTCTATCATATAGGTTGCATCGCCACCTCATCACTATGCTGCTAAAACATTAATTCAGGTGCTAGTACTGTTCCGTATTGATTATGCAAACAGCCTGCTCTTCGGACTCACCCAAACACTTACATATAAATTACAAAGAATCCAGAAGATTGCTGCCAAGATTATAACAAGAACTTCAAAATATTCATGCATAACTTCAGTGCTAAAGTCTTTTCACTGGTTGCCTGTCGAACCCCGGATTCAGTATAAAGTTCTGTCATTAGTTTATCAATGTCAAAATAATCTCGCTCCCTTATATTTGTCTGAACTTTTGATAAACTATAAACCCAAACGTACTCGAAGGTTGCATTACAAAATATACTTGCTGTTCCTAAAACAAAACTAAAACAATTTGGTGATAAAAATTTCAGTGCTGCTGCACCTCGCCTTTGGAATCATTTCCCAATAAAAATTAGAGAATCTCAAACTTTCACAATCTTTAAGTCACAACCAAAAGCTCATTTGTTTAAACTCGATTATCCAAATTAGAAACAGATTGTGTATGTGTGTTTTTATTGACGAGAGACTCCTTAAATGTTGCGCTTTGAGCATGTGTATATGGATGGATTATTCCGCGTATTACAAATATTCATTATTATTATTATTACTATGGCCTACTCTTATATCAAATTCCAACTGTCAAGGGATCTTTTATGTGCACACCAATGTATACACAGGGCCTCGGTTTTTCATCCCTGCCCTGCCTTAATGACAAGGAGACAACCACTTTAGAAATTCCCTTTTATTTAAAGAGAAAGGCATTGATGTAGATTCTTTTTTGAAGCTAAATTGTGTATTAATTTTTACAATGTGATTGTCAATAATAATTTTCAAATCATATTCTTTCAGTTATGGAATAATTTCAAATCTGCACACATTTATCCCCCTTATTAGTTGCATTTTAGCAACTTACAATTGACTCAGTAAGTCCTTTGTGTGCCGATTTATTTTTTAATCCTATAGAGATAAGATATTAAAGAATATTTAATTAGAGAGAGAGAGTGAGAAATGGGGTGTAACGTCCACTCGACACAAACTAGGTCATTTCAGGACTAACATATGGTTTAATTTTTTATTTCAATAATTCGCTTGTGCGTAGGGGTCTTTAGCAGTGGGAGGAAACCGGAGGACCCAGAGAAAACCCATGAGGTTGGACAGGCGTCCCTATTTAATTACAGACTAATAAACAACATTATGATTTTACACATAAAAAAATATTATTCTAATGGGTGACCTGTTATTATTTATTCACAACAGAGGTACATTTTGAAATCAAGGTATATGTATACAATTGTAACAACAACATTCAGGTAACTCAAATGTTATAATGTTTTATATTGCTCACAAAATTATAACATGATCATTTGTGGTTTCAGAAATTCAAAAATTTGATTCATATCCCTTTAAATCATTTCATGGATTTGTGGTTAGACGTAAGCCAAATCAATTCTATTGTCAAAGGAATAGGAGATGATGGGCCATTTGTGAAAGCGGATAACAAAAAGCTGATATATGCGTATTGCTTTTCTTGGGAAAACGATAAATTTTGTTACACAGCAATTGAGTTAAGCTAAGCAAATGTACCCTTAAATTGCATTAAGGGCAAATAACTGATACCCAAACACTTAAACCGGTTCTGCAAATATTGATTGGCGTAAAATATGGTGGCTAGTATAATTTTCTCCTGCATACAGATCATTGTGTTACCTAGTTTGAATCAATTTCCCATGAGGCACCATCAATCATAGACAATCAGTCTACGGTATAGAATCTTTTTGTCCAAAGCTGATGAGTAGTTGTCTAACAAGCATTAATATTCTATTCTTGGTTTCATTTTATTTAAATGAGATATAAAACCTATTTATTAAAATAGACATTGGCATTAAAAGAGTTCAGGGGCCAAAGACTAAGATCACAACACTTTACTCACTAACAGTGTACTTAAATTTGAACTCTCCCATTACTAAAACATCAAAACATTTGGAATGGAAATATGTGTAATAATTAATTTAAGAGAAAGATATGTTTTGCAATCCTGAGACCTAGTTTTTATTATTTTTCTGACAGTTCCTATCCATTCTTATTAAACTGCAATATGAAAAGACTGCTAATACCGCTCTTCCTCCATCTCTGTTCTAAGGCTTTTTTGGTCCTCATTACAATTGTGAATGGGCTCCAAAATAACCTTAGAACCGAGGTGAGTAGAGTGATATTTTCTTATTGCAGCTTAAAGGACAATATTGGTGTCAGCCATTATTACATATGGGATAGAACTGGTTAAACACATTCCAAATATAATTTTAACACATAGATCATTGCTACGGTAGATGTGTAACAAACACTTGAAGAAACGGGAAGTGACGACAAAAATGAAAAACACAAGTTATCCTTCTATATGACTGATGGTAAAGAGCAATAACAGACACCCGATCAAATTTCGTTTCACTGATAATTTCGTTGAAGCTGAAAAGTTGTTATATGAGACGGTGAGAGGATATCTGACAATTCAAAAAGATAGATTGCCAGGTAGCGAAACATAAGCCCACAGCGGCTTAAAGTCCTTTAAGCTGCAATAAGAAAATATCACATTTGTCTTCTAATTCTGACATAGTCTAATTTTTAGCAAACAAAACATTTAATATCAATTGCCATGATGATCGGAAATTGAAAATTGATAGGCTTCTTCATCTCATGACCATAAACACTGTGTACATATAGTCAATCGGATGTTAACTTTAGCCACTAAAGCATCCGCAAGATTGCAGACGGACGGACAACAATAATATGACCACATTTCAATGAGGGCGTATAAAAAAAATTGGCCGGCATTTATTTAGTGACAGTCATTTCTTTTTTGGAATTGTCAGATATCCTCTCACTGTCTCATATAACAACTTTTCGTCTTCAACCGAATGAAATGAAATTCGATCGTGTGTCTGTTATCGCTTGTTACAGTACTTCAGTCAGTTATATAGAAGGATAACTCGTGTTTGTCATCTTTTTCGTTTGTTACACTTCTTCCTTAGCATAGATCTCTAAAATTATATTTGGAATGTGTTTAACTAGTTCTTTCACATGTGTAATAATGGCCAACACCAATATTGTCCTTTAATAAGGATGGACAGGAACACTCAAAGGACTTTGTCTGTCCAGCGACAGTTCCGAAAAGAACTAGGTTTTTATAAGATATCATATTTGAATTAACATATAACAGGAAATCTTAAAGAGCCTTTACTTATAAATTACTTTATTAAATTTAACTGAAATATACATTACAGTTCTTCCATAAAAGTCAAATACTGCATTGAAATTCAAGTCTCCAAATAATTCTTGGATTAATTATTTCCATTTCATGAACCAAAACTTGCATGAAATATAGTGTGCTGCTATATATGACAGTGAAAACCAATTATGAAATTACAAAGGTGCATTATCAATAACATGTTCAATTAATCCAAGATTTCTCAAAGGACGTAAATCGTGGCCATATTATAAATTCCTCTTTTATCTACATCTTATTGTCAACATTACTCAACAAAATGCCCTATGGGCAGATTGTATATTTATATAATAAGATGGTGATCGTGATTTACATTTATTTCATTGATTGTAAATAATAGTAGTGCAATATTAAAATTCATTGAGTACATATTCAAGATACTTGGGTATCAAACAGAACACATACAACCTTTTCATCCAGTTACATGTACATGTAAGTAGGTGAAATCCCTATTCGTACTAATGACTAGTAAATGTTTATATTACTGTTATATATATATATATATATATTAATGATAAGTACATTGACCGACAAATTCAACAGAGCTTAACTGATCAACAAGGCTTTTACCCAGAGTTCTTAATCCATTTTGAAACAAACCAACCAGAATTGGGTCAAATGAGGTTCTCAAATGAGAAAATAGGGTAATTATAAGCTTCCATTACCTTTAATATAACGAGACTTCAACAAAAATAATTCTTGGTAATTTGTTATGGAGAAAGTTGTATTCTAATGTATGTGATTACCACAAAAATAACGACAAAGGTACACCTTTTGAAAATTTTCCATATTTAATTCACGTACTGGCTTAAGTTCATATCAGTAATTAATAATCCTGAATAAATTACTGTCTATGTTTACTCGATAAAACGCAAATGTTTCATAAGTCAATCTAAAATATTAGGATTTTTCTACTACTGCCAGTATCAGAAAAGGCTGTAGCCAAATTAAGCTGATACGGCACCATGGCGTTTCTTCATAACACAATTTGTAGTTTTTTGTCTATCACATAACTTGCAAAAGTTTTTATTCATTCGTCGACAATAGACAAATGGCCAGCACAATTATTATGCGAGAAACATAACTGAAACTGCTTTAAAATAAAAATCTGTAATAATGACAATATTTTTTAAATTAAGCCTCAGTCAGTATGTGTATATAATATAAAATTATCACGGTAAACAATATATTAAAACTGGTTTTTTGACCTAATTTCAACCAGATGTCACGTGTCATTGGAGATTCTGTTGGGAAAATATATTATTAATGACTTTTTTTTTTGGTGTATTCGGTGTTTTATCATGGGATTATATTCAAGGAAGATTTAAATTTACTTAACACCTGGTCAGTGAATCCATCAATGTATGATACAGTTATTATTTTAATATCTACTGGTACATGGAAATCATACGGCGCGTAGAAGACGTGCGATTCGCAAACTATGCCAAGACCGTCTTCATTCGCCACGTGGCTTATCACAATGGCAGGTTGGACCTATAATGAATAATCAGAAAGCTAGTTTTTTATTTTTTTTACCAGATTATCAAAATTACCGTTACATGTGCTAATTGAACTCGGATTATGAACCACATGGCCGATTCTCACTAATGTATGACTGTTGTTGTAGTCGACAAGCAAGTTGTTTGACTTCTTAATTAACAAGTATTAATTAACCTGTTGCAATTTAACCAAAAGTAGATTGATTTATGATACCATAGTGGTCAGTTCATTGTTTTACCAATTGGCTAGATTAAACATCAATCGGCTAAAGCCGACAAAAAACAGCCAATTAAGAACAGTGCTTTTACCAAAGGTATGAAATAAACATTTCAGATCAACTGCAAGTATGTGTAGCCCCACACATCAATAAATTGTCTATTGATTAATATGGTACTTTTTAAAATAAGGTGGGTGTGACAATACCCCTGGGGGTCGGGACATGCATCAAAATAAATAGTTGCTATTCTTACGGTATAAGGAATAAATATGCCAAGTTCCAAGATGATCATTCAGATTCAGAATTCTAGCCCGTAGACAAAAAATGCAGAAATTGGGCGTGGCTCTGCCCCTGGGTGTTGGACATGGACCAATATAAATAGGTACAACCCTATGATGGATCATACCGAATTGGATCCAAATATGTTAATAAATGCAACGTGTAGATTATTTACAGACAAAATATTAAACAAAAAGTGGGTGTGGCACCACCCAAGGGGGATGGACCATGTACCAAAATCATGTACCTAAATCTGATAAGCAGGTTGTCTAGAAGAGAACTTTTAATTGATATACTTTGATCAGTTTTGTTATTCTTATTATATAAACTATTGTTACTTAGGAAATCTAATAAACTTTTGTCATTTATATTTGAGAATTGAGAGATGAATTACCATCATTGAAGGACAATAATGTTTGGCACTGTAAACATTTGGATTAAAAAAATATGAACTTACAATAAGAAGTCTTGTTCCCAACATGGATGGTTTCCTTTCACCTGGATGGTCGTCGATTTCACATTTTGGAGTTTAAGGGTCACATAGGTATTAAATCGTTCTGAAAATAAAAACACAAATGACTTATCATTCATTTCAAGTATTCACGAAAGAAATAATAGGTAATACTAACAATAGCACAGTGTGTCTTTGATGATGTGGTACAGAAATTGGACTTGTGAGTCAATAAACAAAAGTTGCACAAGTAATAATCTACAATTTTGTTGTTAAGAGATAATTATTTTGATATTCTCTGCATAGTTATTGTGCAGCTCATTCTTGACAAACAGTAGGTACATTTAGAAGAAAAGATATTCATAGACAGCAGCTTATCCGAAAGGAAAACTTGGATGTTAACCATATTTTAAAAGGATCATGGATGCCTTCAAGAAATCTCATCTCTATTGTGATCACAAGCTTTTCCAGACACGTAAATACATGTCCTAGAATTTTAAAAATCCAAAAGTTTCACCCTCTGTTAGAAACTACTCTTGATCACCTTAACAAGCCAATTATTTAACTGTGGGTCATTAGAACTGTTAAATCAAATAAATAAATTTTCATAATAATTTACTGTACATTGGGTGACCTACTTCAGTATCTTATTAAATAACATTTGGTGCATGCAGTACTACAGTATCTAAATGAAATTTACCAGGATTAAACAAATTATAGAATTTGATTTTGGAGTTTAGGTTAAAATCACTATTGATCCTGCAATCCAAATATTTATATCTTACGATATGACTTTGGAAACTGTGTGTACATCATAACCATTCAGTAAACATAACATGATGTTTCAGTATTAATCTAAACGATTGTAAATATTTGTTTTTACATTTACATGTACAGTATGAGTAATATGGATTTATTTTATCTGCAACACATATGTTGATCCAAAAATACATGTAGTTGTACCAGTATGTGCATGTTTTCAAAGAAAACGAAATTGTTAACTTGTTTCATTCAGTTCTGTTCAGCTTTTTCATTTCAGACTTGTGCCAGTCTGTCATTTTTTGACATACATGTATTTTTATTTCTTTTTAGCAATATCTCAGTTCTTGTTCTTAAACATAAAAACTATAAATGTAACAGTGTTTATTATGCTTTAAGGTTTAATTCTTTGAAATTCTAAGTTCATCGGTCAATTTCACTGCCATTCAGTCAAGGTTGGCTAATATGACTGAAACTAGAGCCCAGGTTTCATTATTATAAGGATATGTCTTATTTTGTATAATTTCACTAATTGCTTCAAAATGACTTTAAACTAGACGATAACTATTTCCTGTTTAGACTTAGAGAACAGTTAATGGCTGATTTCATATTAAATCATTTCAGGTCTTGATTGTTTGTTTTATGACCCCAATTCCAAACATCCCTGCTCTCCCTGAAAATCCTCACCCAAATTAGGTGTTTTTGTTTTCTTTTCACAATGTACTATCACATCTAGCAATAAAACAACCCACAATATATTTAACTGAAGATTTCATTTTTATTCTCTCAATAAAAATGTCCCTTGTTTTTAAACAGATAATCATATAATTAATCATCTGATTATTTAAAATAAAAGCCTTGATGTATATGATTGTGTGTATAGATAAGCTGGCATGCTAATTATTTATTATGTGTATACAATTTAAATGTCAGTACATTATGTGATATACTATTTATGTTGCCAGCTGTTACTGTGGACACACCCAACATGATAAGTAGATAACAATCTATACCGTTATGTGCACATAAAATCATACTTTATGTACATTAACAATGAGATTTTCTGATATAACGCATATTTAAAAATTAAATTGATTCCAGAATCTCGTTAATTTCCTTCTGGTGACAGTTAAATGTACATGTTGCAACATATGTTTAATGTAAATTGACTGCTCATAAATGTTGATTTCCGTTAATAAATCTGGTTATAATGCAAAGACTGTAGATTTTATTAATACAGTGAGCAGTGAGTTAATAATTATTCACATTTGTTGTTATAATGGTGGTATTCCAATGGCAGTTGCTATTAGTGGACTTATCATTAATAAATTCTAATATACACTTCGGAAATTAAACAAACATGAACAAACCAAAAGCACACTGCTTCATGCACCAGCACACCCTAGCATATTAATCAACCCTTTTACTTACAAACATCACAAGCAACTCTTGTAAAACCAACTATCACCCCTGGTAATTTACTTCAACCCTGGTATAGGGCCGACACCGGTATCCCTGTGAACCATTAACCCAACACGGTTTCAGAATATGGAGAATAGTATACATGTAAATAGAACTTTGAAGCATGAGTCTAATCCGTCTAAGTTTCAATAGGAATGAAACTACATGTATCTCATAATTAAAGGGATAGCTGGTCAGTTGGTATCAATGCCAATGACCAGGTAAAAAAATAAACAGTAGATTCCATTTTATTTTATTTCTTGATCTACCTGTTCGGCTCTGATTGGGCTAACGAATACATGTATGCATGTATGCTATGAGGTAAACTGTGTGAGGACAGAGGCCCTATGGGCAACTCTTATATCAAATTCCAATTAATGGTTCTTTTATGTGCATGCCAATGTGTAAACAGGGCCTTGTTTTTTCGTCCCATCTAAACGACTAAATGCTGTGCCTTGCCAAGCCCTCTGTTTTGCACCACTGACAAGGGGGAACCAAGTCAGAAAATCCTGATGAACTTCCTAGGCCAACACAGGGATCAAACATGGGACCTCCAGGTTAGCGAGCCACTGTGGCTCTCTGTGGTGCAAAACAGAGGGCTTGGCAAGGCACAGCGTTTAGTCGTTTAGATGGGACGAAAAAACAAGGTCCCATTTACACATTGGCATGCACATAAAAGAACCATTAATTGGAATTCGATATAAGTGGAACAAACAACATTCCAAACATTGACAATATGTCACAGGTAAGGTTCACTCGATAAAATCAATGTAGATTTATATCAATGTCTATCTACAGGACAATATGTCCCTACAATACATAATCATTCTAGATATTGAATACACTGAGAACAGGCAGGTGTTCTGATCAGGTTAAGTTTGTTTAATAATACATTGTATATCATATAAATTTCCAATTAACATTTCCTTCAGATATTAGCACGCTACCTTAAATAAGAATCTTTATTGATTTGCTCAAATCTCCGACTTGAAGTTTAAGAAAAAACGTTAGTCAATTATTTTCTTGAAAAGCAAAATTGGAAAACTGGCGTTAAATTTATGAAATATCAGTATTTATCAAGTCAAGCAGAAAATAATATTTATTACAGTTTACAGAAGAGAGCATTCTAAAATACATGTATTATCATTAGAAATATAACACAAACATCAATACTGCGAAAGAGATTTGTAACTAGGATTGGATTGTCCATGCATATATAACAAATGTGTACAAAACCAATATGTGCCAAGTGATCATTCATTTTGTAGCATAAATCACTGTTTCTGTTTTTTTACATTTTCCACAATAATTCTGTCAACTAAATTACAACTCTGTACTGCCTGCAGACATAGGTCTCATTAGCGCTGAATATTTACCACGGCTGTAGAAATAGTGAAAGAGAGAGCAAAGCAGATCACATTATCACCAATATCAATCTTTCTAGCCCTCTAATATCTTCAATCACATAATTAGCACACTGAGGCAAGATGGCGTTAGGCGTAAATTACATCCCAAGTTTGCTCATTATAGTGAAAAAGTGGAGTTTCTGGTGAAGAAAATATGAACACATCTCCTTCTGTTAACAAGTGTTAATATTCTGTTGCTGGGCAAAAAGATTAACTTTCAAATAATGTAGTGTAATGATGTTCCAGATTTGATATTGTGCAAGATGTCTATGTTGTTTACGTAATTAGTGTCTGTTCATATAACAGATCTGCAAAATGTTGCAATGCAAATCAAGAAAAATACATTCAACAAATTTCTTCATTCCCAACTTGACTTGAACAAACATTAAAGATAGGTTGCCAGGTAACGAAACATACGCCCACAGCAGCTAAATCATCCGGGCAGTCAACAAGGGTTGTCGCATATTTTTACTTTTTTCGGTAATGAAACATTTATAATACATTAAAATCTGATCAAGAGTATCAACTTATGAAGTAATTATCAGAAAACTATTAGAATGTGTTTGGTTTTTATGAAGTTCTGCCCCATGCTAACGTTTAGTATACAAAACTTTTAATATCATGGATTTAGCTGTTCAAGTCATAAAAATTCATTGAAAATCAATATATTTGTTCGTCTCAAGATCTTAAGCTCTGTATAAATCTGAAGTCAATCGGGTGATAACTTTAGCCTCTAGAGCATCACAAGATTTTTAAAAGTGATCAATTGGCAGTAATTATCTGAAATCGTTGAGAATCAATATGTTTCTTGGTCTCATAACCTCAAACACTGTGTATAAATTTAAAGTCAATCGGATATTAACTTCGGTCTCCAGAGCATCCACAAGCAATTGTGGACGCCGGCCGGACTGACGAAAATATACGACCACATTTCAATGTGGGCGTATAAAAAGCACAATGCAAGCTATGTGTATATGTACAAAAGAGTTGTCCCAAATATATTTCAAAATGATGCATTTCATATCCAGATAAGTTGTGATACAATAATTAATCGAACACAATAATTTTGACTTGGTCAAGAGTCATTCCATCAAGCTTTCTGTTATTGGTCTGTGTTAAATGTTTCTATTGATTGAAAGGGATAAAAAAATGTTTTTTTATACTGTGTTTTATTGCACGGTAATCATTGGATCTCAAACTGAAATGTAGGCGAAACTTAACATTGCTAAGCAAATCTGGTGTTCGTGTCTAAATAAGATTTTTCTTCACATCTTAGCATTTGATTTGCATACTTAAACCCACTTTTAACAGTATATTATAGGACAGTTCCGGTAAGCAATTTAATAGAAGTCAATCTTGTATAAAGATGATGACAGAAGGGCATAAAATGTTCTTATCTAACATTGTGGGAGCAAGTTACAGATATCAGATCATCAAGATAAACTGACATTAATCTATAATACTGATTTTTAATCGAAAGGATAATATATCTTTATTAATATTTTCTTTGATGGCCTTTCATTTATGGTAATTAAAGCTTTAATACATGAACTTTGATTGTAACTGAAGTAGAGTTTGACCATGTTAATCATGTTCAATATAATTCCCTTTTATATTAAAGAAGACCTACATGTACAAAATGATGTGTAAAAATAGAACAGAATTTTTATACAGGAAAATTAAAACTTGTATTTCCAGTCTTATAATCCGACACATTTGGTGGCATGCTGTTTTCAGTTGTCCTATACAAACTATTTTATTAATTTCACAAAAAGTAACTCCATCACTTATATCAAATTTTCAAATTCAACCTTAATAATTTCCCCACAAGCATTTTTATGGAATTGCTTACAAGCTACAATATTGTGAAAGAGGTATTTCAGTCATGATTTAATTCTTTTCAGTATTGACAAAGATATGATGAATTGAAAATTTGTTACATTTGGGACCCTTTTAAACTTTCAATCCGTGCATTAGTCGAGAAAGTTCATCAGGATTTTCCGGCATGGTTCCCCTTTGTCAGTGATGCAGGACAGAGGGTCTGACAAGGGACAAAGTATAGTGGGACAAAAAACCCAAGGTCCTGTGACAGTTGGCAGATGGAGTAGGCCATAGTGCTGCTGTCTGAGCAAAATTTCTCTCATAGCACAGTGTATGGCCTATGCCCGTCTTCATTAGTCCAGTCATAGCAGAACAGTAGGACGTTAACCCCATTTCATATCCCTTCTAAGCTGGATATGGTCAAAAGCCTCTGCCACCAATAATCTTGGCAACAATCTTTTGATGGTCCTCTTTTTAATCAGATTGAATCCAAGCTGGAAGATTATATATCTTTGATGTTTTGATGTGTTGATTTTGTTTTCTTAATTAAATGTTCAATAATTGATTTGAATACCTTTCAGCATGAACTATACACTGTATATAAGCTGTGGGAAATGTGATATTTTCTGAAAAATGCAAATGAAGCAAAGAGATTTAATGTTCTAACTTCAGGTTTCTTATAGATCTCACACAGAAATCTAACTTGTTCTCATCGTTTATTCTAGACTGTTAAATGTCATTGACAACTCACTACAGAAAAAATAACAAGTATGATGTTTAAAGTAGAAACCCACCATAAGTACATGTATCATCTGCATTTTTTGCAAACATTGACAACTAACAATTTGCCATTAAATTCTAAGCAAGCTGCCAAAAAAATATGCATTCATTTATTTAATGAGGGTTCATTACAAACCCAATATACACTAGGGCCCTTGTTGGCTATGCAGTTAATAAACTTTGATGTTAAACCACATACAAGTATCATACAATTATTTGCTATATTCAAGACAATTTTGCTGTATGCTTCCCTTAAATTTGCCAATTGATTCATAACGGGTCAAGACTATAAACACTGAGGACCACTGAAGTACCTGGACTGGGGGAGATCAGAAGAGGCTCACGAAGTCTCATGACCTGGACGTCAAAACTGTATAAGTATAAGAAGATCATTTGGGATACGTTTATTACTATTCATTTAATGCGAATGTGGCGGTAGACATCATGGATGACCTTTACAATGTCTGGTGTGATAATGAAAGTAAATAGTGGTTAAACATGCACTATGGTCAGCAGAACAGGCCAATCAATGATATAAAGAAGATTTATATAGAAACATTTCATTAATAAATTCAATTACCTAAATGAGTTTGCTTTAGAATTGTCGCATATGCATATTTTTTTTCTTTTGTCAGAAATGAAAACATTTTTTAACACACTCAAATCTCATTACGAGTAACAACCCATTTGGCTTCTAGTTGTGCCCTTTTTCTAACATTTAGCATACAAAACATTTAATATCAATTTCAATAACCATCAGAAATCATTGAAAATTGATAATCTTCTTTGTCTCATAACCTTAAACACTGTATAAATATAAAGTCAATCGGATATTAACCTTAGCCTCTAAAGCGTCCACAAGATTTTTCAAAGTCATCAATTCTGATTAGAAAACACAGATCCTATTTCATTTTGTTTTTTATAGTTCAAAATTTCATTTTGCATGGGTGGGTATAACATGTAATGGCAACAGTAACATAATGTATGAGTGTTCCACTATGAAAAGAATACAAAACGTCAATTTCCGTTATAATTGCTCAGTGGTTATTGTCAAAATCTTCAGATGGCTTGTGGTGGTGGTAAATATTATCCGATTTGACTGAAAATTGGTCAGGGTGTTTTCTCATGGCGTACCATCTGATAATAGGGCCCAATCAAATTACAAAACTTTTTAAAATAAAGCATTTCTGATGCACCCTAGTGAGGGATTAACCAATAAAATGGTCTGTTTCGGCAATGTGGGCATATAAAAAGGCATGTTAAAATAGGCCCTGGATGCCAACTAATATCTCTTAATTTCATGTACATGTATCTAAGATTAGACATTTTGCATGGATACTAAACTGTATGGGATAAATTCTATCGACACTGCAGTTATCAAAGAAAAAAAGACCACCAAGTAGTTCAAATTAAATGTCCAGGAATCAGTTGTGACCTGAAGAAATAGCCATTAAACATTAGCAGGATAGCTCCATAAACATCAAAAGCAGTGAAGCAAGCAGCAAAAGAGTAATGCTGATGTTGTCTTTCCAATTTACTGCATAGATGGTTCAAGATGGCCAACATGTGGTTGGCAATTATTCATTACCGGTAATCCTAAAAGCTACAGAAAACATGACCAATATTCCAGTCTCTGAATGATCAGCAAATTTCCATTCATCTAATCAGTGTGATTGTTTTCTTTATTCAACCATGAATGAAGAGTAGGCGAGAAGTAGTGTTGTCTGCTTTTTCTAGAAACATTTGAGTTTTGGAGCCATTGTTTTTTTCCCTCAAGTTATCAATCAATAATATAATATGATCTTATATCTACTAAGAACTTAGCTTTAACAAACAGATACATTTACACTAAGTTTACAAATTTACATGTATATTCTTTTGTTGGCAGACTGAGTATCTAATTTGTAATTCTGTTTGTGCAAATTTTAATTCTGAAGAACGTAATCTCAAGAAAAACAAATTATGGAATAATTACATGAGAAATGTGGTTGAAGGTGTAGAGTGTAGACAATGACTGAGCAGCAACAGATTAGTTGACAGCCCAACCTTTTTTGGATTCTGCAGGCTCTATGAGACATTCAGACAATTTTAATAATCTACTTAATTTTAATATGAATATTTTTTACTGAAATCTACAAATCTCTCCTTGTCCTTCGTTGTTATGGGGAATTTTCGTGATTTATATTGTTTAATAAACAGCTTGATGTGATACTAAATTTAGAAATTTGTGTAAATTATTTACTATTATCCGTTTTTCGTGACTGATGATTTGTCAACTTTTACATTAGATCTCCTAAAGCAAATTATTAAATATTAATGTGCAATCAATAATTGTCTACAATATGATAAGCTGGCAATTTTTAAACAGACATTATGCAAGAGCTTAATCTGCCTATTGCAGGATGCAGGTCTTTCTTCAGGCCTTAAATGTTATATAAACTATTAATTAGAAATTTATTAACATGACAAGACCATAATCAACTCTTGATGCCATCTGATGGGTCCGATTTTCAACAGATTTGAATCCAATCTACGCTTCAACAGAGGTTGATGATTAACCGTTAAAATGGATAATCGAGACTCATTATCGTAACAATGACAATTGAGGTTACAGTGTTACTGAAATGAGGATTTCTCAACTAGATTGAAGTAATTTGACTGAAATTTTCAGCATATTCCCTTTATATTATCTATTTTTTAACTATTATAGCGAAAACTGTCAGCTCTTTATCTAATCTTTTATAATACCACTTTAAGTAGATTTAAAAAATTCAAAGTAATGTGTAAACGGGACAGATATAATGCATGTCTAACACTGATTAGAAAAGATGGCTATGGCAGTTTGCATACATGTACGCAAATTTTGAGAAAATATTTTTCTGAAAGGCTGGTGTTCAGCTCCTGTATTATTATAACTTGATCATTTTTTTGTGTGTGTGTGAGACATTTGCATAACTTCTTATGCTGGCCCCTGGATCCATTCCCTTGATTTGATATTTGTTGTTTATTTCTTGCATATATGTAGTTTGTTTTGTCCACTTTGTTTTGCGAGTGGTGTGGTCCTCCTGCACTTACTATTACATACACAAAACATGATTTTTTTCTTACCAAAAGACAAGATGGTTAGGTTAATATCATGCACTGTAATAATTGTTTAGCAGTGTATCATATGGGTGTAATCCAGGTAAAAACTTAAGGATGTGTAACCTCAACAGTTACTGATAATTCAATTGTAAATCAATAAACAACAGTACTGACTGTATCGGCTAGTGTAACTTATGTGTATACTGAAATAGAACTAGGTGGTTCAATCAATAAGAAATTCTATTGGCATTTGTAACAGAATGAAAAATCTACTCTTACTTTAACTTAACTTGGATATAGAAAAGCCAATCTTAAATCTCCCACATACAGAAATACCTAACAACAGTATATTGAATTCAACTAATTTGACTGAGACTGTTTCATTATATATTTTACTATCTTTAGTTGGCAGAAAAGCTAATTTCCTGTTTTCATTCAATTCAAAAGACATAATGTATCATTCATTTCATGTATTTTTTAATCTAAATGAATCAAGTTTTCAACCTAGTTTTCATCTTGTGTTTCTTAAAATCCATTTGTGCTTTATGACCTAATTTCAGGCAAGATACACCCACATTTTTCAAGAGATGGATAGATACAAAGCTAAGAACAAAAGCGATTTTTTTGTACAGCGGTCATAATCAGGCGTTGTTGTTTGTATTTTAGTGGAGAGCCGAAAAAAGCTCCCCTTAATCAACAAATTGAAAAAAATCGCTCCCCTAAAAAGCTCTCCCAGTTTCGATAAGAAGAGTGATTTAGAAATTAAGGAGAGTGGTCTGATATTAAGGAGAGTGATTAGTTGTGTGTATGGGAAAAAGTTCTGAAGATCAATAACTGCATGTAATGAGGTCATTCCTGGTTTCATAAATGATAATAAACCCCCAATGACCTTGTAAAGGAGAGCGATTTTCAGTTTTACGGGGAGGGAGAAAAAGCTCCACTCGATCGACATTCAGGTGAGCGACAGGCACTTGAGAGCAATCCAGATAGTTATGGTCTGAAATACGCAAATATCGAAAGGGACTGAGATCTTTGGGATATAAAGATATATTTTAAGTTTCATCAAAATCAGATAAAAATTATAACCTCTAAAGGGTCCACAACCTTCGTATTACTTACAAAATCTGAGTAAAAAAAGCAGCCATTTTCTCATGCAGTTTCGTTTCGATTTTCCCGAAATTCAAATTCAACCTTTATTACATATGGTAGACTAGTGATATATTTAAACGTTTTTTTAAAAACGGATAAAAAAAATTGTGACTTCTAGAGAATCCACAAACTAAAACCAAGAAATTGGCCATTTTAAACCATTGTAGGCCTACACAAAGATATTTTCTTTATAGGTAAGAGTGTTCTTCCTTCCATGACATTAGATATGAAGTGATTTTCTTTTGGCATTTTTTTTTTTTCTTTCTTTTTTCTTTTTGTTGTTTTTATTTTGTCTCCTAATTATTTGAAAATGGTATAATTTATACTTGTATCATATGGTAATATATAAAACAGCCATTTTGTCCGACAGTTTTGGTCTTATTTTCACGAAATTCAAACTCAACCATCATTAGGGTGTAACGGTGATATATTTACACGTTTTTTTTTTAAATCGGATGCCGATGCCTAGATAAATAGATTTGAAATGTCATCCCCATAGACCCTTTCAATGATACTTTGAAAATGCCAAAGTGCCTATCTATCTTACTCAATTAAAATGAATTTTTGCTATGATAATAATAAATTTATGATATTAAAATTTAATTTCAAATAGGCCTATAACATTTTTCAGTAAACACATTTGAGATTATTGATTTATCTTTTTACAAATCATCATAACCCCCAAAACATATGAGTAAATACTATGCTTATGGCATGTTTAGTATTATAGGCCATTCAACCTTCTAATACCAAGAAATTGGCCATTTTAAACCATTGTAGGCCTACACGAAGATATTTTCTATATAGATAAGAGTGCTCTTCCTTCCATGACATAAGATATGAAGTGATTTTCTTTAGCGTTTTTTTTTCTTTTTTTTTTCTTTTTGTTGTTTTTTTTTTTTTGTCTCCTAATTATTTGAAAATAGTATAATTTATACTTGAATCATATGGTAATATATAAAACAGTAACAAAGGGCTTTGTTTACTGGGGTTTTGAGTATTTTTTCTTTCTTGAGATTCTAATTTGGGGCGTCATCTAAATGCTTAAAGATACATTATGGGAGATAAGATAACGAGATGGCAGTTCTCGCTATAATAGTTAAAAACTAGATAGTGTAAAGGTAATTTGCTGAAAATTTCAGTCAAATTGATCCACTATGAGCCGAGAGAAAAGTGGGTGAAATTTTGGCATAGTCTCGGTCATCATTACTAAAATCATTAATATAAACAGCATAGTCTCGATTATCCACTTTTTCTGATTTAATTATCAACGGCCAATAGCGGCATATAGGAATCTAATCCAGCCAACATCGAATGCTAGCCTTGACATCGAGAGTTTATTATGGTCTGGATAAGTTAATTAATGTCTAATTGATAATTTAGATAACATTTCAGGCCTAAAGAAAGACTTGTAATAAGCAGATTTTGCTCTTGCATAATGCATGTTTAAATTGCCTTATAATAAAATAAATGGGTGGACCGTAGCTGTATTTCCCATGCTATGAAAAGAAAATGAATGTGAATTGTTTTTTGTGAATGATGTCATGTTAAAATTATGTGACCCGGGCCATTGGCAATATTATCATTATTCCAAATATACATGTATCTATTTGTCGCAAAAGATCTAACAACGTAGCCCTAATCAATGTTTGTTAATGTCGTGATTTTCAGTTAGGAGAGAGTGACGGCTATCCTACGTTAAAATTGATTTTAGTTAAAATGTCACTAAAATAGGTTTGTGGAACGCCACTATCTTAAGATAAAATTTTAACTTAAAATATTATTTTTGTGGATTTTAACTAAAATGCCTAAAATTGTTTTGTGAAACTCATCTATCTTAAGTTAAGATGAAATTTTAGTTTATGACGATTTTAAGGAGATTTAAGTTTTTGTGAAACAGGGTCCTGTTCTGTAACATCTGCTTTCACAAAAGTGATATCCAGACATTGTCTACATGTACATGTAAATTGTTCTTAGTTATACAGTGGGTAGTGTTTGTCACTATTATCAAGTCACTCATACAATAAGAACAATTGAATTCCATAAATGAGCTGAGCGTTTGGGAAATATTGCCCTTTTTTTCAAATTGATTCCCTTATTAGTTAGTTTTTCATTTTAATTTAAGTCTGTATCACTAAAGGCCCGGGACTGTCCAGCACAGTGGACACTTACGGCTAGCTGCCCGATCGTTTCACTTGATCTGATATGTCCGTTTGTTTGTTGTGTCTGTATATTGTGTCGAGGTTTGTCTTGTGTAATTCTTTCTGTATGGTGCAGTCCCCCTCTACTTAATAATAACCAATACTGCTATTTCAAAATTTGTTGTCAGACATTTTTACCGAAAATAAAGAGGTGTTAACTCTTATCTTATTGTTTCTCTGATACACAAATTTAGCAATCATTTCTGCAATACATGTATTCAGTATTTTTATCATAAACTTGCAACTAAGACAATTGGGCTCATCAAATTTTTGCATTAGATTTCCATATTTAAACCCATTTCTAACAATGAATACCATTAATCATATTATATACATGTAGAAATTCATGTACTGGTAGAGAGTGGATATAAGTAAAAACAAGGTGTATATTATGTAGAAAGAACATTGATTTATGAAGGGTATTTTTTTATTATCCCCAGAACGAATGGTTCACTCCCATTTCGACTATACCCCATTTTGACTACAAATTTTATTACCCTCAAAATCTTGACGCCCAACTTATCAGCAATGAACTGTTCCATCGATTAAGAGATTTAATTAAGGTGATGATTATTGTTAAAATAGCTTATATTTTGATTCTTTTAATTCTGTACTGTACGGTGTACCCATCAAACATCTTTAAAGATAGGTCGCCAGGCAACGAAACATACGCCACAGCAGCTAAATCGTCCGGGCAGTCAACAAGAGTTGTCGCATATTTTTACTTTCTTTCGGTAATGAAGAATTTATAATACACTAAAATCTGAGTAAGAGTAACAACTCATTAAGTAATTATCAGAAAATCATTAGAATTTGTTTGGTTTTTATAAAGTTCTGCCCCATGCTAACGTTTAGTATACGAAACATTTAATATCATGGATTTAGCTGTTAAAGTTAAAGTTATCAAAATTCATTGAAAATCAATATACTTGTTTGGCTCAAGACCTTAAACAATGTGTATAAATTGAAAGTCAATCGAATCAAGGGCCATAACTCTGGCAGTAATTATCGGAAATCGCTGAAAATCAATAGGATTCTTTGTATAAATTTGAAGTCAATCGGATATTAATTTTACAAGCAATTATGGACGCCAGACGGACAGGGGCGACGACAATATATGACCACATTTCAAAGTGGGCGTATAAAAACTGCAAAAATTACAAAACTCAGCTGCTCGCCATATTTCTAGAACAGTATACAGGGATCATATCACACCTATTCGATATATAAACTGCACTGACTTCCTATAATTTTTAGAATTGAATATAAAATTTTATTATTAGTTTTTAAATGCATAAATAACATTGCACCTATTTATCTTAGTAATCTTTTTTATGTTTTTATGAACCTCGTCGACAATTACGGTCTTCTGGTGACAATTTTCTACTTATTGAGCAAAATGCTAATCTTGTCAGTTTCGGCAAGAAGGCTTTTGACGTTGCTGCCCCAAAACTATGGAATAAACTTCCTTATTCCATTCGGTCATGTACTTCTCATTTAAGATTTCTCTTAAAACCCACTTGTTTAATAGGGCTTTTAATTAATCATCTCTGTGATAATTGTATCTATAATTTTATACATTACTTTCTTTTTTTTAATATCATATTTTTTTTATTGTAAAGCGTCATTGAGCATTTTTGTAGAATATAAACTTACAATTTTAAGTTTCATCAAAATTGGACTAAAACTATGGTTTTACATGCGTATGTGATTGTTTTTCAACTTCTCTCTTAAATCAATCTTTTGTCTAAGTTATCACAACTTACAAAAATTTTACAAATAAATTAAGTACAATGTACATACATGTATACTGGTAAGTGATTTGGAAATGACAGATTAAATATGAATTTATAAAGGCATTATCCCTTTCATCAATATCATTAATCTACAAGTACTGATTTTAAAAAAGTAAAGAATTTTGAATAAGAGTATTTTTAATTCATTGGAAGCCACTAAAAGATTTGTATAATTGGTAAATTGACAGTTAAAACATTTTTATCTAAACGATAATTCAGCAGATTTGTCTCAAATTTTGCATACAATCTAATTATGAACATACACTATGAAACTGTATAGTCAAATCACATCAAATCAAAAACTATTAAGGTACCAAACAAAGCACTAATGCATTATAACACATACATGTAAAAGCAAAATAATAAAAGTCTTGTATATCATCAAACAGACAGAATCTGATTGAATTAATAAAACATTAATCCCAGTATTATTTGTTTGTCCACAAAATATTTTAAATTAAGTACTGTAACTCTACCTATAACCATGGAAACTAAAAAGATTATAATATCATGTTACCGACATCGTAGATTGTTTCATCAAATTAAATTATTGCAACTTACCTCTAACTGGGCAAAACAAGAAAAATCAAATAGTGAAAAAATGGAATCTTTTATAGTACATCTACATGTGAAATGAAATGAAATGAAATGGGGTTTAACGTCCTACTGTTCTGTTCTGACTGGGCTAATCAAGACGGTTATAGTACATGTAAATCTAGGGTTAATAAAAATATGTGAAAAGATATCTGTTTGGTAAATTTTGAATTAAGACTCCTTCAGCATTGCATGTTCTTGTGAAATTTACTCTCAAGCATTGCCACAAGATTCTGCACACAAAACAACATCACTCTCTGGATAATCATGGACAGATCATAAGTTGAAGAATTGCTTTTAATAAATTTCTGCAATTTCTTTTTCATATTTGAATTCAACCCCATCCTGCAACAAACAAAATTGTTGAACAGACAAATAGTCTGACAGGCAGGGGTAAAAATATAGTCTCCTATTTATCAGTTCAATATAAAAACCAACAGCAATTTTACATTCATAGGATAATGCAACTGAAACAATAAGCTTTTTTCATAAAGGAAGTACTTCAGTTTTTTTCTCTATTCACTAAGTAAAAGATCTTAGTTTGTAATTACATGATTGAAAGAAACGTGAGAATTTCCTGGAAGATAGCAATCAGTCTAATGAAGTGAACATGTAAAAATCTACCACCTTAATCTCATCATTTTCTCCACTTTCTTAGATGATGTCTTTTTGGCATCGGAATTCTATCCAACAATCAATAAACATTATTCTTCTTATTCCTAAAATCAATTTCCTATTTCTTCCATAATCTTAATTTTTATGGTTTTAATACGTCTGAGAGAGATTAAAGTTGCAATTATTGCACAACATGATGTAAAAGGTCATTTAGATGTCTCTGTGAACACTTGCTTCAAGCCATGAAACAAGATGAATTGAAGAGGCAAACTAGTCTTTGTATGAGAGGGAGACAGTGAATTACATGTAAATGGCAAATAGAAAGACTCTCACAGAGAATGATAACTTTAAAATACACTAATGACTAAACCATTAAGATTTTAATTTAAGCATGTGCATGATTAAAGAAACTGTATCCTGTATCAAGGATAACTACAGTGCACTCTGTCACATCCGACATCGTACGGGATCGTTACAATATGTCGGATTACGCAGAGTGTCGGAATACCCAGTTTTCTCAAAACCCGAAATATTGTAACTTCGAAAACCGGAAGTATTATTATAATGTAGCTTCGAACATAGAACTTTGAATCACCAGAATGTTAGTCACTTTAAAAATGATAAACCTTTCTGTACATTCAAAATTGTATTACATTAATTTTTATTTCATTTAACATGCGTAGACAGTTTGAATAGGTCAAGTCTGTCGTTAATTTATCTCCTTCGCCGTCTTTAGTTGATCGAACTCGATTGTACGTTCCGGAATTGAATTCTCTCAATCCCCAAAATAGTGACAATCGACTGGATATATAAATATCTCATCCAACATGCAGCCGAAACCTGCAGTTCGCCGTGTTTAATTACATCACAGTTCTACTCACACCACCCCTGTCGTCGGGACTGACAGAACTGTTAATCTTTTGTGGCTTCACACCCATTCAGTTTTAATCTCACGGATAATTGATCGGTAAGTGTTTGCTTCACACCCACCGATTGAAGGCCGGATTATACGGTGTCGATTCAATGAAAATCGTATGACGGGACGGCTGATTGATGTCGTAATCCGGAACGTACAGAGGTCAAATTACCCAGAGATTTTTTGGCTGAAGTAATAAGGAAATAAATCGGGACATGAAAATGGTGTCGGATGTGACAGAGTGCCGGAGTGATCAGAGGTCGGATGTGACAGAGTGCACTGTACATGTTAATTCTCTATAGTCAATTTTTTTTTGTTTTTGATGAAAACATGTTATACATGTACATGTGCTGTATTCCTAAAGCAATGGTTACAATCACAATAAGCACAACATTACCATTGCTACATATAGATTATGGTTAATTGTTTTATTGTCAACTCATCAAAACCATGAGTGAAAATATTTGATTGTTAAACACTTGTCATCTTGTCATGATTAGTCAGCATGAGACCTTAGTAAAGCAATCAAAACAATTAACCATACCTGTTATCTGATATACAGTAAATTTCGCATAAGTCGGAACTAAGTGGACTGACCAATTTTATCTGAGTTAAGCGAAGATCTGAGTTAGCCAAAGATCGAAATTCAATCTTAGCTTGATTAGAAATAAACTGCAAGAGCTGGATAATAATTGATTCAAAGGAACATTTCAAGATTTTATTCGTATGTGCGAGTAGATAACTTCCGTTTTGGTGCAAGTAGATAACTTCCGTTTTGTCGCCATCCTTGAAGAATGTCCTAAATTTTCCTGGAAAGTGTCTCGTACAGCAGACACCGAGTTCCAAATTTTCCGGGAAAATTCTATTATTGCGTCGCATCAAATTTTAGTCAAAATTATAGAGGAAAGTATTTTGGGGCTCTGTGCATGGAATACCTAACCGCGATTTAGACCATCGGGACGAAACCGTCAAATTCTGAACATACTGCCAATCCGACTTAGGCAAAGGAAAAAAGCCGGAATTAGATCAAATGGACCAAACATTTTGATCTGAGTTGAGCAAAGATCCAACTTGGGAAATCGGACTTACGCACAGAAATTTAATAAGAAAACCGTGCAGTATCAAATGGTCCAAACGATTTTATCAGAGTTGAACGAAGATCTGACTTATACATCCAAGTTTATTACTAAGTCATTTCTTACTCACATATATGTATATACAAAGTTTGACATTCAGTTGGTCAAGCAGCCATATTGATTCTTGATAATTATTTGTGTGTGATATATCATTAAGATGGACAATGTTCCAGAACTTTGCTATAACTAAAATCAGTGGTCTGATAAATGAACAAAATTGCTCATATGTGTAAATTAGATAGCGAGAAATCCTTTCGTAATTCACATGTATGAATGTCTGTTTATTCAGTCTTTCCTCCTTAGGGTCTACCAAAACCATATGGGTGTGTTTACATGTCAACTACATGTAAGTCTGCCTTAACTGGATAGATCTAATAATAAATGATTTTAAAATACAGATGTGACATCATCTTTTGATGTTGGTGTACCATTATTTCAAATAATGGTACTGGCAATGTGCCAAGCATACATTATTTATACTGGTTGCAATATTGGACCCGCGCGACGTATTTCATTGAAATGCACATACTGGTTAGTGTCTGTATTTTAAGTTGTTTAATGGTCTCGTGCAAGATATTGCGTAATATTTAGATATTGCCCTCGTGCTATCGCACTCGTACAATATCAATATATTACTTAAAGAGGTCAATATTGGTGTCAGTCATAATCACATATGTGATAGAACTAGTTAAACACGTTCCAATTATGATTTTAACACAGAAATCATTGTTACGATAGATGCGTAATGAAGGTTTCAACAATCGGAAGTGACAAACGCAAATGGAGAACTACACTGACATACATGTACTGATAATGGCAATAACAATATCAGCTTTTGAAGACCCCTGACTTTAACAGGGGCTGTGTTAAATCTATACAAAAATGAACATCTACATCAAGCTGTTTTGTTCCAAAGTCTTGAGCAATCAAATTGCCTATCACTTTCAGGTAAGCAGAAAATTCTCATCATTGAACTTAGTCATGGTATTGATATAATGAATCTATGCTAGGAGTTTCATTATTCTTACCCAATTAGAACCAAAGTTATCGTGTTCCAAAGTCTCAACCAATCATATTGCTTATCTGCCTTGGTGATAATGTGCATGATCAAACTCTGTCAATGCATTCACCTAATAGACACCTACGCCAAGTTTGAACATCCTACATCTACCTCAACTAGAAGGAGAGTTATTCTGTTCCAAAGTCTTGACCAATCAAACTTAAGTATCTACTATGCTCAGCATTAAACTTAAGGTAAAGATTAACGAAACAATACACATATTTCACCACTATCACCCAATTAGGATCAAAGTTGTCTAGCTCCAAAGTCTCGACCAATCAAATTGTTTATCGCTCTGCTTACCCTAAGTTGCAAATGCTCATTATCGAACTTAGCCAAGGTATTGATGTGATGAAACTACACATCATTTTCACTTAATTACAACCAAAGTTATCGTGTCCCAAAGCATCTACCACTCATATTGCATGTCTCTGCTTACCCTAAGCAGAAAACGCTTATCTTCGAACATCACCTAATAAACACCTACACCAAGTTTGAACATTCTAGATCAATTCGAAGGAGAGTTATTGTTTGTCCCAAAAAGTGTGATGGACGACAGACAGACGGACAGACCCATTTTAATAATCTCCCGCTTTCTTTAAAAGACGGGTGACAAAGAAGTGCTAGAAAGTGTTAGTGAAAATGTTAGATTAAAGCAAATAAATTGAGTTTATTGATATTGGCTCTTTTGGTTCAGATCAAATATTTGTTAGAGGCAATAGGGTGACAGTGTGAAATTAATAGAATCTGATGTAAATTTCAAATGGATTGATCAACTTCAGTAATTTTTATACCAATACACTACATTCCATTAATCAACATTTTTTTTGCATTTTAGGAAGACTGGTAAATCAGAAATGGAAACATTTACAACACACTCAAATCTGATTATGAATAACAACTCATTTGACTTCTAGTTCTGCCCTATTCTAGCATTTAGCATACAAAACATTTAATATCTATTGCCATAATCACTGGAAATTGTTGAAAATTGATAGGCTTCTTTGTTTCACAACCTTAAACACTGTATTAGTTATAAAGTCAATCAGATATCAACTTAAGCATCTAGAACGTCCACAGTAATTATCACAATTTGTTGAAAATCAACAGGCTTCTTCATCTCATGACTTTAAACACTGTGTATAAATTTAAAGTCAATGGATATTAACTTTAGCCTCCAGAGCGTCCACAAGAATTTTTAGAGTGATCAAGGGCCAAAACTCTGGTAGTAATTATTGGAAATTGTTGAAAATCAATAGGCTTTTTCGTATCATGATCTTAAACACTGTGTTTAAATTTAAAGTCAATCGATTATTAACTTTGGCTCATAGAGCGTCCACAAACAATTGTGGATGCTGGAAGGATGAACGAACGGGGGCGACCACAATATACAATCACATTTCAATGTGGGCGTATAAAAACTGAATACATGTACCTATAATCTTGCAGCAAAATAGATACATCACACATGCACATGTATAACAGCTTGGAGTTAATTATCAGTACATGTATACATCTTCTTGGAATTTTTAAAGGACTGTAACATGTGCATAGCTTCATTTTATTTTGTTGCAATGCCTTGTGTTTTCTTATGTATTCTTAACCTTCAATGACAAACTGCAAATCTGAACTCTCATGAAATTACTTTGATGGAGTAATCACTATTTTTTTAAAATAAAATTAACAAACAGACCAGTCCTATTCTCTTTTTTAATGTAAAAAACAAACTAACATTTTAGTACCAGTATAATTTATGCAGAAACGTTCCACAGAGATACAGCAACATGTATACATGTATGTAGTAGTACAGGACTATATATTAAAGGTTTCTGAAAGTCTTTCACAAACAATTAACCAGTTACGGTCTCTAAAGTATATGTGGGTTTCCTCCTTTAACACAGAAAATTAAACAACAACCATATTTTTTAGATGGGTGTGCCTAATCTTTTATCAATGCTCACATGTACAGCATGTGTATGCACAGGTGCACTTATATGATGTGCAAGTATTATCAAATGGAATTGGCAGGTTTGTAGATTAGAATGATTAGCTACATGTACATACAAGGAAGTGTAGGACATTACAATAGTGAACATCTGTCAGAGACACTTTGATCTTCTATAAGTTATTTCTATGAATTTAAAAGACAAAAAAGTAAAAGAGGGTGCTAATTGTACTAATTGGTTTGACATTGACATACTTGTATTTGAAGAATACAAAAGCATATGTACATGTAATTAAAGACACGATTATTACATTTTTTAATTTTCATCTTTAATTACACTGGGTAAACAAAGGATATCTTCCATAGTACTACATGTATGTGTTATTGTACACTGTATGGGAAATCTGTAGCAAATTTGTAACAAAAAATCATTTGAAAAAAATTGCTTTAGATTAAAGATGCACAAAAAACCAACCATATCTGTTTTCTTTAAGGAATTAAATTACATCTACAAGGTAAATCAAGCGTGAAATCTTCTATACATTTACATGTATATTGTTAAAACCAGCAACCACTATACCGGTATATAAAATATATATTCTATTGTGTCGAAAAATTAAGTAAAAAATTTGGGGACTAAGTAACATTTCCATTTGCTGTTGATCTAGAAAGGTCGCATTATGTAAGCGCTAAATCTACCTATTGCAGGTCTTTATTTTGGCTTCAAATGTTATATAAACTATTATTTAAACATTCTTAACATGGCAAGCCCATAATCAACTCTCTAGGTCATCGAATGGCTCCAATTAAGTAGATTAGAAAGCTTTGAGCATTTAATGATTTAATTTAAAAATGGAGAAGAGCGACTAAGGCTTAATTAACAAGTACCGTTGTCACAGTACTAAACAATCAATGCCACATATTGTCAAAACTCCAAAGAGTAATAACTTCGTTCAGAATAAAGAATTTGAATGAAATTTTCAATACATTCATTTTGCATTATCTATTTTGAATGTTACATCTTTAAGAGAAATGAAATGGGGTTTAACGTCCTACTGTTCTGTTCTGACTGGGCTAATGACGACGGGCATACGCCATACAGTGTGCTATGAGGGGAATTTTGCCCGGGCAGAGGCACTTTGGCCTACTCTTATATCAAATTCCAACTGCCAAGGGATCTTTTACGTGCATGCCAATGTATACACTAGACCTCGGTTTCCATCGCATCCAAACAACCAGTCAGCTGTCCTTGTCAGGCCCTCTGTCCATGCGCACTGACATTGTGACAAGGGGAAATTACGACTGAAAATCCCGAAAACTTTCTCGGCCAATGCAGGGCATCTTTAAGAGCATACATGTATATATGAAAATAAACTTTATTAAAGATACATTATGGGAGATTAGATAAAGAACTGGCAGTTCTCACTATAATAGTTAAAAACTAGATAATGCAAAGGAAATTTGCTGAAAATCTCAGTCAAATTGATCCACTCTGAGTCTGAACCGAGATTTTTGCGACTGTTTTTTAGGCCTGGCTTCGAGCATCATTACTAAAGTTGGTACGATAAAAAACAGAGTCTTGATTATCCATTTTTAGATTTAATCATCAATGAGCATTGAGCAGCAGATTGGATTCCAATCCAGTAAATATCGCAGGCTAGCAATGACATCGAGAGTTAATTAATGTCTAATTAATAATTTAGATAACATTTCAGGCCTAAAGAAAGACCTGTAATAGCCAGATTTAGCTCTAGCATAATGTATGTTTAATACTTCAAATTGTTTTTAATTTCTTCCATGGTTTTTTTCTCATTTAAAGAAGCCTAATTACATTGTCTCAAAGCAATTTCATTGGTCTATGCTTTAGGACAAGATTACTTTGATTTTAACTGATGGAGAGTGATGAAACCTGACTGAGTTTGATCGTGAACATTTTATGCTTAGACTAATCATAGATAATCAGTTTGATTAAATATGCTATTAATTAATATGTGTCATCTATTTATTTTGGGATTTCGGTGTGAGACATCAGCCTCACTGTTCACTTGTTTTAATTTATGATCAACATCAAATGGAAACTGAAAGCTGAAAATTTGCCTTTCTTCAAATAAAAAGGGCAAGGGTCTCCTTCCTTAAATTAACCAATTTTATTCATTAAAAATAAATCTGGGATTTCATGCATCATTTTTTCAATGAGTCTGTGCTCAATTATAAAAATCAGAGAACTGGCCAATTTAGATCAAAGAATTTTCTGTGAATTTTACATGATTGAAAACCTCTGTCAACTATAATGCATATAAATTTTACTATATATCATCGATGAATTGACAAGCCAATCTAATTTGGACTTACTTCTCAAGCCTAGCAGTGTGAAATTTGATCAAATCTCTTCAAAGAACATGTAAAAAATTGAATATAAAATATACATGTACAACAAATTATGTGCTATGTGAACTTACAGGTAGTGGTTTAGTGCATACATGTATTACTAAATGCACCGGTAATAAACAATGCATATTACTAAATGCACTTGTAAATAAATATAAACTAAACAAAACAAAGATTGACAGAAGTAACATACAATATTCTTTTTAAAAATTAAGAAATGAAATGAGCTTTAAGTCCAAGTGATCTGTTCTGTGTCAACAAGGGTAATGAAGATAGGCAGAACTCCCAAGGGTTAATTCATGACATGTGCACGCCAAGATGCATTGGACCTCAGTTTTTCATTTCATATTATTGACTAAACACTGTTCCTTGCTTGGCCCTTTGTCATGCTCCACTGAGAGAGGAAAACCCGGCAAGAAAATCCTGAGGTACTTTTCGGTCACACAATTGAAAGCAGGACACTCGGATTTGTGTGTGTGTGTGAGAGAGAGAGAGAGATGTGGTTTGTGGTTTAACCTCCACTCGACACAAACTAGGTCATTTTGTGACTAACACATGGTTGAATTTTTTATTTCAATAATTCGCTTGCGCGTAGGGGTCTTTAGCAGTGGGAGGAAACTGGAGGACCGATAGAAAACCCACGAGGTTGGACAGGCGACCCTACTCCTTGTCACGTACAACCGGGGGAACCACGCCAGTTGACTCAATGACAGACCTTATGATATACATGTAGAGCGCACATGCTAACCATTCGGCCATCCAACTCCCCTCTTGGATTTCTGAGGCTGGTCTTTATTACTCACAGAGCCACTGTAGCACCCTAACAATAATTCAGATTTGCATCTAGTATCTAGGAAAAACTTAAAATAATCAATTTAATGAATAAAATTCATTTTGTATTCAAATTTTATCCTTTAACAAATTTCTCACATTAATGTAATGATTAAATGAAATAAGAAATGTGATATACTATATTTTGTCAACCATCTGTGTAATTACATAGTCCATAACTAGTTATTTCAATAATTGATGTGAAAAGAGATCTATTTGATTTGTTATTCACTAATTCAGTCAATGAAAGTTATTGAATATCAAGTATAGTACCCACATTTATGTGTCATAATCTCACACTGTTGCCAAATGACAAGGTAATATTACATAGAATATCTATGTGACAATGATATTGGGCAATATCTGAATTATCATGAGATATGTTCTGACATATTAACACACAGACTTATAATGCATATTTTGATTATGATAATGCATCCATACATGTAAGTAAACATATCTATATTTTATTTTGTAAATGTCAAAGCTGGCCATATTTTTATGGTAATGAATAAGAATATCACGCAAGAAGCACTGAGTACATGTACATACCAGTCTACCGTAAGCACGCTTAAAATTCCAATACGAAAACTATCGCTATGTGTATTCCACATTCATAGTACCAGTAGTAACAACAGACAGAATTTTCCCACAGTGTTGGTTAATTATTGTCGCACGTATTCGGAATCCATATTATGAAAGCTTTGCTTACCTTCATTGCCGATTAATCTTGCCTTCTTCACTGAAATAAACAAACAATACACACAATTAGGAATAATTAAGCTAGAAATCCATATAGGGTAAAAAAGAATAAGACATATTCTTCCGTATATGGAAGTAAATGTTGAAAACTACCTTCCTATATCGGTACCATGGAAATAGCGAGACGGCGATTTTACCGTTATTCGTATACTCTCTACTGTCAAACGCATATTTACTCCAAAACTGACTTACCACAGACACAAAGCAAGGACATATTTTATGGTAGTTTATCCAACACTAATAATTTCCATGTGATCATTTCAGCTGTATTTGTATAGGGTATTTATCCTTCAACTATGATAACAACTCCTTCGCACTGAGTCAGCCGAGCCGCCATCTTTGATAGTTTGTGACGTAGTGGGATCAGCGTACTCATTAATATTAACAACCCTATAAAGTATTTCTTCGGAACCATTTAACCGAAACAAACCATGACTTGATTTAATGTAAATACTGACACAAATTTGTCCATTTGTTGTTTTTTATTTATTTTCGGAGAAAACATAATTGTTAAGACATTTATAATCTAGGCATCACACATTTTACAAAATCGATATTTCATTGACGCAGGTCTTAAGAGTTAACATGGGGTTAGTTGTGAATAAGTTTTGTTTTATTAACACAAATCAAATATTATCATAAATATTTAAGCGTGGATCACATATAATTGCTTATTGTTTGGAATTTTTAATATCACACGGGCTCGTAAGAGTGAAAAAATCTTTCACGCGTTATTAATTGTGATAATGTATAGAGCATTTGCATCTGCAATGTTTAAATTTAACCTGCTTGGGTGCCTTTTAATTGTAATTCAGTTAATTCGAAACCTCAAATTTCAGTATGTTTCAGCTTAATTTTAAACGAACAACAATGCTTAGTTTATACGCAAAAGACACGTGTTGTCATGCACATCAAATACATTTATTAACGTATGAAACCTTAGAAGATGTATTATGTTTTATCACTCGTGAGAAACAGGACATCCAACATTAAAAGTTCTAAATCATTTTATTTTTAAATATATCGTAACATCTAACATAACTTTGTTTTGTTCGTGTTATTTAAGATATTATGTGTTCACAAAGATTTATATTGAGATTTCTATATTTAGATAGGGATCCGAGGCTATATTTCCCGGAAAATCCTAAATTAGGATCTAGCCCGTGAGTTAAGCAAATTCAAAGACTAATCATAGGCGTACTAGCCAGGAGGGCAGCTGCCTCCCTAACTGTCGGACAATCTGACTCTTCGGGCAGACGGATAAAGTGAAAAAAATTGACAAAATAAAGTGCTCGAAATCTATTAGAACACTAATTTTACTTTCTTTTAATTGAATACCGCGAATTTATACTGAATTGACTATAAATTAAAATATTTTGCCTGGAGTTACTCTGTGCGACATTTTTCGGGCATTTGAGAATGCAGTTGCAACAGTCTGATTAGATGATTGGAATTCACGTCGGAGAGTGGGATTTCGGTTGCAAAAATTATACGGTTTTCAACACTTTTAACCTAGGACATGTCCAAATTTATGTATAAGTCATTATTTTCTATACCAAATGAGCAAATGAGGGCGGTCATACGCCATGCATTGTGTACAATGAAGGGAATTTTGTCCTGACAGTTGTGTTTCGGCTTACTCTTCATCAGATTCCAAGTTTTATGGGTTCTTTTACACCTCGTGTTTTTGTCTAATCGGAACGATTACATGTTTATCCTTACCACTGACAAGGGGAGGGGGCGGGGCCGTCGAACACTCTGGGTCAACACATACTTGGAGGTGGCGCGTATGGAAATATAATTTGTAGTCGGTGTTAAAGCCAAGTAAACTCAATATCCAATGAAAACGTCCCGATTATTTCTCTATTTCTCGGTTACGTAAATATAGTCGAACATTTACTTGGTTAAACTATTTTAATTGTTTATATGGGATGCCAGATGTAATTGAAGATAATTTATGTATATAAACACAAATATGAAATTAAAACGGAAGATTATCACCGATATTTTCAACTGTTAAAGCGATAATTTCATAATTATTTCTATATCTGTTGCTTAATATGTTGTCAAATCAGTATAGGAATCATTCTAGCACTTAAAAAAAATTCACCTAAAAATTTGAAAGATTCACCTCCTTTATTTTAAAATAGTATCATTTTTCACTGGAAAACTAAGTCTACATAATGGAAGTGGTCAGCAGATTCCGTTACTCTAGCTCTTGCTAGATGGCCACAGATCACTACTGTTTTCCCCATTGACTTTAATGTTAATTCTCGTCTCTTAGACCGGCTCTAACATTTTCCCAAATTTTTGTTGGGTAGAACGCTTTCTGCCACAGATGGAGCAACATGTGGCAAACGCTTACCCACATAGCTGTATGAGGTTCACCATGAAAAACTTGAGATACACAAGCTGGACGTAGAGATAAGTAAACATGTAATTTTCGGCTCTACATTTCAGCGTAACCAACGCCTCAACTCTTGTATACTTTCGCCTCAAAATCATGAATATTCACCAAAACCTGGCAGAAAATGTATTTTCAAACCCTTATCTTCAATTCTACACCAAAAAGTTAACAAAAATCGCCATGCAAAAGGGGGAAAATGGGAAAGGGAGAGAAAGACTAAAAAAAAAAACTTTCGCCCTAACGGCGTAGACATATTTGGTGATCTGTGTCCAGATGTAGGGTTTGCCGAGTGTTTAAACCAGTGATTCTCAACCAGATCTTCCTACGTGTGCCGCGAAATTCGAAACACTGCAATAAAGTATGTTCATAACTGTGTTTTTCTTTATTTAGTTTGAGTCATTCTATGTGTCTATGACTAGTGTGTGTCTACGGTTGTATGCCGTCTATGACTTGCCATGTTTTTATTTTGCAAAATTCAAATATTTTTCATATATATTTAGCCAAGTGTGCCGCTATTTTTTCATGTGTTCCAAGGTGTGCCGTTGGCAAAAAAAGGTTGAGAAACACTGGTTTAAACAGATAAGAATAATGGAGGCAAACCACTATTAAATGTCACTGGTCAACCTCATGCAAATCTGAAGCAAAGACATAACCATCTGTTGCTTTGTCTGCAGTGGAAAGTGTTCAGCCTAACGAAACGTTTGGGGAGCCGGATGAAGAGATCAGAATTAACACTGAAGTCAATGGTGGAAATTATTGGTGGTCTGCATCCCAACGATACCCTTTTTTGTGTAAAATTACCTCCCTTGTTTTGATCAATGACGTCATTAAATTGATGCTTTCAGACTCAAACTTTTCACTTTCAACAAGAAAATGATATTTTTGTCAATTTCTCAACTGACACTTGTGAATTATAGAATTAATATGATTATTATTTAACAAGATATATCATAATTTTACTTTGTATAGATTTCATGTATTTTAATGCTTTATTTTAACATATTTTAAGCATAGACCTATCTAGAATTTGTAATGGTATACATGTACACTCATGCCTCTTTGGAATTATTAGTTATGATAAATATTTTGATAATATTTTACTAATTTGCCTTTTTATCATAGATTTGACCGATGGAGCAGAAATCAGATTTTTTATAGGCGAAATTTCTACATGTATAATGTTATTAACGTCTCAAAGGCGCTGACGTGACCTGTTGATTCAAGTCAGGAAGAGAATAAGAGATACTGTTTTCCTAATAGCAACGGACTCTCGCCTTCTGACAGTAGGCCTAATAACCAAGGGGATCATTTCGACCAAGTCTGAACGGCAAATCTCACCACTGCACAACCCATTGCCCTGGCACGCCTGTAAACAGTCTCGATGTCGTAGTAAGAAAATGATACTGAATATAAAATATAACTATATGAATCCTGAAAATACAATTAAATAAAAGAGGACGACGAAAAAAAACTGTGATCATGTTCCACATTTATCATATATTTTGATAAATTAACAACAAAGAGAATAGCCTGTAAATAATAACAGCGTCAACTTTGGAAGATAACAGAATCTGTCCACTGCAGTCTACCTGACCCGAGATAACCTAGGTGGACACAGCTGTGCGTATTACACAGGTAATGGAGCCATGGACTGATTCTGAACTCTAGAATTGTATCTATATGTTAAACACCATGTTAAATATAACTATTTAATTTGCATACGTCATTCAAATATATATATTATAAACAAATCGGACGATATTTTTATAATGTTTATTAGTACTGTTAGTTTAACCTAATGCGAAAGCTGTTAGCATCAAAACTTGTTTCGGAACTGAAATGCATGCCCCGCAAAGTCAACACTTAAAGGGACAATAACACTCTTGCTGGCTTGACAGCTCCAGAAAATAGAAAAATAGCCTTATTCTAAGTACAAGATGTGTTAGTGTCTTACCTGTTGTGTAAATTATCCATTAAATCCTATTTTACTTGTCCAGAGGGTTCAAAAATATTTTTAAATCCAAGTCACATTTGAAAAGCTTTACGTCAGGCTTTTTAAATCATTTAGTTAAATTTTTCCAATTTTTTAAATTAGGTGTGTTAAGATGAAATTTGTATCATCAATTAATTGGAATATTGTAAAATAGTTCAATTTGTTGACCAGAATAAAGATTGGGACATATTATTCAGTTACAACAAGAGTGGTATTGAGCCTTTAACTAGGTCGTTTTGAGACTAACGTATAATATATACGGCAACATAAAAAATGGGCTGGGGGGGGGGGGCGGTGAAATGAATCGTTTTTTTGTGCCATCCGAACGACTAGACGATGTTCCTTGCCAGGGACTCGGGATTGAGCCTGGGACCTCCCAATTAGCGAGCCAACGTCTTTACCAACTGAGCCACAGGGAATGTCGTTTCATCTACATATACGCACGGATTGTTTACTCTTTCATTGTTCTTTATATTTCAATTGTAGAAAGGTCTGTTATATGTTGGAGAAAATTTAAATCATTATATCCTTTGCCAAATAAACAGATATTGGCCACTTAAATGGTGTGCCTGAAGCAACGACGAATGTCCCTTTCAGCAGGATTATTTGACGTTAGGCTATAATAAATAGGTTATTAGTGGAGAATATATGATTATGTAGAATTCACTACCCCGAGGGAAGCATACATGACGTAGGTCAAGATTAATATGTCCTCTGCGCAGATTATGGGATTATCGTGCAAGAAAATCTGATTGTGACGAGTAAAAACGGTTGTTTCAGTGGACTTTCTTCTATTTTTGCAGCATTAAAGTAGTGGTGTCACATGTATTTTAGTGAATAAAAATGGTTAAACCTGTGTGTAAGTTTTATTTCTGTCCTTTGCAACAATTTGGAAATCTGTATACCGGGTACTCTTTCGAGAAAACAAAAACGTAAAGTTTCCAAATCCCACGTCATATAACAATTGCTATATCGAAGTTATAGATGTAAATGGTCATTGCGATTAGTACGTTACCTGTCTGTATAATAAAAAGATGGAATTCCTTAAATGAGTTATAAATTCCAGTTAAGCAAACCTTGGGGTCGTTTCCGAATAATTGAAACATACAGACAACGTAATTCGGCTATTCTTACCATCTAGATGTTTGATTTGCATACCGATTTTTATTAAGGATGCATTATGTAAGAGCCAAATCTGCATATTACAGGTTTTTTATTTTGGGTTCAAATGTTATTTAAAGTATTATTTAGACATTTATTTACATGACAAGCCTATAATAAACTCTCTAGACTATCGGATGGCGCAGATGTAAACGGATTACAATACGATCCACATTTAATGATTTAATTTAAAAATGGAGAAGCGAGATTGAGTCTCGATTAATAAGTAACACTGTTACGATAATAAACAATCCATGTCAAAACTTTAAACAGTGATAACGTCGCTCAGAATAAAGTAATTTGAATGAAATTTTCAATATATTAATTTTTAATTATCTATTTTGGAACTATTATAGCAAGAATGGCCAACTTTTTTTTTATCTAAATCGTTCATAATAACGTTTGACGTGAAATCTGACAAGGTAATAATAATAACGTAGACATCAGGCCCAACTTTGTCGCTTTGAATTGTCAAGTTTAATATTACGGAATAACAACGTGTTACACTGACATATTTAAGTAAGTTGTTTTGTCTATTTTATAATATTTGTCAAATCGTCTAATCCTCACCTTCCAGGTTTTTATGATTACAGGCATACTCAAAATTCAGCATGGCAAAGATTTTCATCAGCATATTCAAATTGTATCGTTACCAACAGTGGCGTAATCATATTTTTAACCAGCGGTTGCCACACAAGATACGCCCGCATTTTGCAAGAGAAGGATAGTGAACAAGCTAAAAAAAAAAGAAACTATTTTTCGTACAATCAGAGGCCAGGACGATATGGCCTGAAATGTGCGAATATCGAAAGGGACTGAGATCTATGGTATATAAAGGTAAGTTTTAAGTTTCATCAAAATCGGATAAAAATTGTGACCTCTAGAGGGTACAAAACCTTGGTATTGCATACTTTTACGCTATTTGCGTAGAAGGAGCGGCCATTTTGTTTGGCAGTTTCGGTTAGATTTTTACGAAATTCGAACTCAACCTTCATTGATGTGTAACGATGATATATGCGTACAAGGAGGGGCCATTTTGTCGGGCAGTTTTGTTTCAATTTTCCCGAAATTCAAATTCAACCTTCATTATAGGGGAACTGCGATATATCTAAACGGTTTTTAAAATCGGATACAAATTGTGACCTCAGAGAATCCACAGGCTAAAAACACGATATTTCGTACAATCAGGGGTCATAATCCAGGAAGTTACGGTCTGATGTCGAAAGGAACCAAGATCTTTTGGTTATAAACATACATTTCAAGTTTCATCAAAATCGGATAAAAATTGTGACGGAAGTTACGGTCTGATGTCGAAAGGAACCAAGATCTTTTGGTTTTGGTTATAAACATACATTTCAAGTTTCATCAAAATCGGATAAAAATTGTGACTTCTAGAGGATCCGCAACCTCGGTATTACATACTTTTACACTATTTGCTTTGAAAATTGAATACAAATTGTGGCCTCTAGAGGCACGACAAGCTAAAATTACGATTTTTCGTACAATCAGGAACCATAATCCACGAAGTTTCGATCCGATACAATATGCCAATATCGACAGGAACCAAAATCTGTAGCTTATAAACATGCATTTCAAGTTTCATCAAAATCGGATGAAAATGGTGACCATATACCATGTTTTTTTTACACTATTTGCGTACGAGGAGCGGCCATTTTGTCCGGCAGTTGTGGTCCGATTTTCTCGAAATTTGAACTCAACCAACATTATGGTGTACCGGTGATATATTCAAACGCTTTTTTTTTTAAATTGGATAAAAATTGTGAACTCTAGAGGGACCACAAGCTTAAGACGTGATTTTTCGTACAATCAGGGGCCATAATCTACGAAGTTTTGATCCGATATTTGCCAATATCGAAAAGAAACCAAGATCTTTGGGTTATAAATCGGATAGAAATTGTGACCTTGGAGGGTCCACAAGCTAAAAACGTAATGTTTCGTACAATCAGGGGTCGCAATCCACGAAGTTATCATCCATGCCAATTTCGAAAGGAACTGAGATCTTTGGAAGATAGACCTATAATATTTCAAGTTTCGTCAAAATCGGATAAAATTTGTATCGGACGGACAAGGGCTACGGCAATATACGTCGACATGAAAATGTGGGCGCATAAAAACTGTCTTCAGGTGTCGTATTTTATATATTAATATTATCTGGTCTCTATGTTTATTTGGGAACCTACGAGAGCAAAGGGGACGTCAACCCAAAACAGTATGGCTGGTCTCGATAATGTTTTATTGCGAACCTATACAGGACCAAAGAAGACGTCAATCCAAAACATTATGTCTGGTCTCGATAATGTTTTATTGGGAACCTAAAGGTCCAAAGAAGACGCCAATCCAAATGTTATGTCCGGTCTCGATGTTTTATTGGGAACATACAGGAACAAAGGAGACGTCAACCAAAAACATTATGTCTGGTCTCGATAATGTTTTATTGGGAACATACAGGAACAAAGGAGACGTCAACCAAAAACATTATGTCTGGTCTCGATAATGTTTTATTGGGACCATACAAGACCAAAAGAGACGTCAATCCAAAACAAAATGTGCCACATGGATATAAACAAGCAAATATGCTAAATACAAATAGACAAAAAAATGAGGTAATGTGAAAATTTTATACAAAACCGAGCAGGCCTAATTATTTTTGATCGACATCTCATCAAATATCAATTTGTCGCAATAAAAACAGAAAAAGCTCATCAAGGAAAATAAATGCCACAGTCTGACTAACATCAAGAGTTACCAAGGTTATATTATTGATAGTTAATTCCGATTGTGTAATGGCCGCAGTGATGTAAATTGTCCTTTATACGCTCGAATGGCAATAAACGGAAATCGTCTGCCACAAATTTCATTCGAACCTTCACTTTGAACTATAGTAACAGCATATATTGTTCTTATTGTTACATTATTTTGAAAATAAAATTCGATAACTAGACACTTATTCTGCGGAATATTCTAATTTAGGATCACTAAAATGGATTACCTTATTGACTGTACCTAATTTTCATGTGTTTAGAAAGGGACACACGTTTAGTTAAAAGTTTTGGGTTGATGTTTTGTGTGTGCTTACTAACGTGTTATGAATTTAATTGCAAGATAAAACAGGCCAACATATTGGAAATTCACTCCAAATGCTCATTATGATTGTAGCATCGTTTTTGAAGAGACAAACAATCGAGCAAAGAGTATGCCCACCTAAAGAAGCAACAAATTAATGGGAATCAAATATCATATCTTATTTTTCGGGTTTTATTCATTTCGGCCTTTCTGTGCAATTCCTACTTTTTTATTGTTTCAAACTGACAATGTCATTTTAGAGGACATATATAATCTTTTTATGTCTTTGAATGACACTGCATACAGAAAAAACTCAACGGAGCCCTATGTCCTCTCTAGGATTACCAATTTCTAAAAGAGCTTTATTATGCTATGGATCAGGTCTTTGGCGTGCGGAGGCCACGGCGACCCAGTGTAAATGGTACTGGTTCACTAACCATATAAGTCATTTTAGATGCCCCCCTGTTGATCTTTAAAAGCATTTTGTAATACTGGCACAACTGTAGGCATTATCATAGACCACAAAATTATTATCAGACACACAAGTATTCTTTAAAATAAACGTATCATAGTTATATGGCTTGATGTTATTTTAATATAAAATATAAGTCTTTCATTACTTTTTCCCTAAACTAACACAGAATACCTATCCACCTACAAAAAAAATATAAGTTACTGACGTCGATAAACCTGGTATTGCAGACCACTAGCCCTTTGAGCTTCCAACAGAAATTAACCACCATACTTCAAGCTGCCTTTCTCGCGACTCACGGTGTATCACTACCCGTGCAATATCCCATTCCGAAATTTGTGAACCCCCACCTCAATCTACATTATAATAGCTATCTATACAGTCCTGTCTTAGTACATATACGAATTTTGGAAGCGGTTTATCTCACGTTAATTGATCGCATTTTTATGATATAAAAGGAGGCGATATTTATTTGATAAGCATTTCTCAAGAGAGATTTTATCGATTCAAGGAAGAATTTTTATTAATATTTATTCTGATATAAGTGAATAACATAATAGGGCTAGTAATAATAGCATTGATTATTCGATGGACTACAATAGTATCCGCGTATCTCATAAACGACCATAGCGTTAGTTTTAATTCCGGCGTGCTTTTATCCTTGACTTCAAGAACACAATTTAAGATATTAAAGGGATCGATTATTTGTTTTCATTAAAAACCGAGAATGTTTCTTCAATAGCAACAATCGATGATCTCGGAAATAGATAAAAGAACATCCAATTAAACGTTTATCGTTACAGTTTATAGAGAGAAAAAATTCAGTAAAAAAACTCTGATCGAGATCGAATTTCTGGTCATTTACTGAGAATAAAAAAGATAAAAAAAAGGTAATATTCGTAATCAGATAGGCACTATTGATAAAAGAATATAGTTAATGGTCATAAGAAGCGGAAAACGGTTATTATTACATCCGATATTTTAAAATCCATGAAAAATATGACACAACGCGATATTATCGACGAAAATTAAAAAAAGCTCCAGAAACCATTAACTGTAATGAATTAAGGTATAAAAACTATTACACATACTTATGGAAGAACAATAATTACTGATTTATTTAGGCGACGTTTCGAAGAGAATTAAGGTATGTTATCCAAGAATAATTCAAAATCTACGACAAAATACCCCTAAACAGGATCAAAATCTATAGTTCGCCTTCATCATTCTTAAGCTTGAAATGTTACCGAGGAATCGATTAGACCTTTATACTTTACGGTTATTGTTTTAGGACAAATACCTTATGTTCCTGGTATTACTATTTTATCACCCAATAATACATTCTACAGTAGATATCGCTTGTGTGATAAATTTCATAATCTACTGCGATATCTCCTTAGGAGATATCGCTTTACATGAATTTGATTGGTCAGTTGAAAAGGAACTACTTTTTTTTATTTTCAAAGAACAGTTCATTTCTTATAAAAAGTAATGTTTTTTTTTTATTAAAAATGAACTATTGTTATTCAATTGACCTTGATGGAAACACTGGGTCAATATAAAGGACTTTGCAATGGTTGAATTGCTGTCAAAAAATCATGTATCACTACGCCGTAATGTTCAGTAAAAGTGAAATCTACAGCAAAGAATTATATTTATCTATTTGTGCATGTAAGAAGGGATTGGGTGATAAATAAAATCTCCTACTCGTCTTTTTTGATATCAAAAAATATCAACACTCGTTGATAAAGTAAAAAAAAAACTCGGCAGAGCCTCGTTTTTTGTTACTTTATCAACTTGTGTTGATATTTTTTGATATCAAAAAAGACTGGTAGGAGATTCTCTATATGCCAATTGTTTATTTCTTACAATGAATACAACAATCAGCACATCCCGACTGAGCAAGCGAGTGGACCATTAAAGTTGTCCCGTGTTGCAGTTCCCAGATTCTGATTTTGTTGTATTTCAATGTTTAAAATAGACCAATAACACCTTCACTACTAGAATAATATAACAATACCAATAGTATTAAACAATAATCTTGTTGTATTATGTATTTACATGGATGTAAACTGCTGGATTTCCCAGTGGTGAAGATTCTGATGTTGCCAATAATTTCTGTGTGTTTTGTTTTCATTGATAATATCGCGATTATCAGATTTAGGTTAACACCAGAAACAGACGACAAACCACAAGAAACGTTCTATGGTGAACCGTTCATAACATGAACTTAAAACAATGATTGTTTCATCAAAACCGACCTATTGTAATTTGGACCGCCTTCCAACTAGCTTTATGCTACAGATATTAGATCCTCTACTACCTATCTTAAATAAGTCCAGCATCTTGAACAGGCTTTCAAACATGCTGTCATCAAACCTTTACTAAAGGAACCGTCGCTTGAGTCTGAAGTTTTGAAAAACTATCGCCCCGTCTCTAATTTACCCTTTCTGTTGAAAATCTTCGCAAAAATAACCCGAGCACGCACGTGTTTTATGTAAACACGTGTCTTTAACAAAATGTAAACTTATGCCAATCCGGTAAAAGCGATATATAATATGTACTCGTGGGTAATATTGCAATAAATTCTTTGTCATTGTAAACTGTCTTTAGAGTTTCAATCCGTTTATCTTTCAAAACAAGGTTAGATACTCCTAAATTTGTCTTCGCAAACAAAACCGCCTCTGTGAAATTACCTTTTATGGGCGCCGCCATATTGAATAATTAGAGGACTATTTTGTGATTCGGCTTTGATTAGTTTGAAATCTTTCATACACACAGCGGCTAAATACACATATTTAATTTCATTCAATATGACAATAGAAGAGAAATAAATACTTCTAAAAATTACTAAAAGCATACTCAGTGTTTTCGACTAAAATCGTTAATGTAGGAATTAAAATGTCGGGTAATTAGCTTAGGGCCTGTTCTCAAGCGGAGCTAGCTGTAGACAGGCAGCCTAAGTTTGGGATGGGTATGCTTGTGTTAATTGACCTTTCAACTTCCTTCGATACGATGGATCACAATAAATTACCTAGCAGACTCGACCCCGAGGCCTTGCTTTAACTTGGTTTTCATCATATCTTGTTGGTAGAAGAAAGACAGTGTGGCGTTTGGCAAATGGTCGGTACTCGGACACTAAACCACTTGGAAACCTGCTCACGCAAAAGGTTCTATACCACCATTTTTACCCTTATGACTAGCAGATCATTAATGTAATTTCCATAGAAAAAAATTGTCAGTTTTAACGTACGAAATTGAAACCTCTATCAAGAAATAATTTTTATATGCAATTACAAACTTAGTAAGTTACAATTTAAAAAAAACATTTGGAGCAAGATCATTTTCAAATCTGGCAGCTTCCGATTGGAATAATCTTGCTTACTTGAAACAGTGTCCATCCCTTTCAACTTTTAAATCGTCACTGAAGACTTAGCTGTTTCAACGATGTTTAGTATTCTGTTGTAAATATTGCTTGAATGTTATTGTAGAGAACTAACATATTAACACACATAATATGAGCATACAAAAAGTGTGGAATAGCGCTATACACATGTTCACATTATTATATTATTATTATTTAAGTACTGTGTGGCCTCTTCTTATGGACCAGGGTTCAGCATCACCATTAGCAAAATGATAAATCCGGATATGGAAAATACCCCAGGGCGCCCCTCCCTTAGTGCTTAAGCACGTGCTTATTTTCCCTAATGATTAATCCAGGGCTGGCCTTGCTCCACGTTGCGCCCATAACATTTATGGATTGTTCCTTCCGAGCAAGATATCCTGGGTCTAAGTATTAATTATTCTGATATTTTCTGATATCAAAGAACTGATAAATGGAACTACTCCTGCCACTTTTAACAGGTAGAATATTCATGTTTATTAGCCATTTGGCTCGTTCAACTCATCAGATAATGTGTTTCCATTATTACTAGACTAATATTTGATGAAAAATATGATGTAACATTACAAACTGTCTAGATAGGATAAAGTGGTGATGTTTCTGTTACTATACACGACCAGCTCATAATATATATTTACATTGATCAGCATAAATGTAATCAAATGAAATAGATAAGATTTAACTATCTTGCATCAAGGGAAATGAGCTGATTATACTTAAGTAAATGTCTGTAAACTCATTTCTAGCCACCGGTCAGCTGGACAGAATTGTTTTCTTTATTTAAGCCATATGTTATCTACCATGCAATTTCAGATTCCCGGGTGGATATGGTTCAACTAAAAGAAATAGATCGAGGACAACGAATGTTTGGGGCAGTTCATACTGATTTTTAGTTTAATACAGCAGGGTTCTAAACCACGCATGAAGTGAAATGGGGTTTAATGTGCTACTATTATGCTTTTCTTTATTTAAGCCATATGTTATCTATCATGCAATTTCAGATGCCCGGGTGGATATGGTTCATCTAAAAGAAATAGATCGAGGACAACGAATGTTTGGGGCAGTTCATACTGATTTTTAGTTTAATACAGCAGGGTTCTAAACCACGCATGAAGTGAAATGGGGTTTAATGTGCTACTATTATGCTTTTCTTTATTTAAGCCATATGTTATCTATCATGCAATTTCAGATGCCCGGGTGGATATGGTTCATCTAAAAGAAATAGATCGAGGACAACGAATGTCTGGGGCAGTTCATACTGATTTTTAGTTTAATGGAGCAGGGTTCTAGAACACGCATGAAATGAAATGGGGTTTAACGTCCTACTATTCTGCTCCAACTGGGTTAATGAAGAAGGGCATATGCCATACCGTGTGCTATGAGGGACATTTTGCCCGCTATGTCCAACGCTTATATCGAATTCAAACTACCAAGGGGTCTTTTACGTGCACGCCAATATGTACACTGGACCTAGCATTTTCGTCTCACCCGAACGATTATACGCTGTCCCTTACCCTGCCCCCGTCCTGCACCACTCACAAGAGGGACTTATTCCGGAAAATCCCGATAAACTTTCCCGGCCATCACTGGGAACGGTTAAGGTCCATTCTGCTAAGTGGCGTGCAGGGGTTTGTTAATGACCGTGGTTAACTCCTTGATAACCTCCTTGACCACTAGAGGCTTCACAACCTTGATATTACATGCTTTAACACTATTTGCATACTAGAAGCGGCCATTTTGTCCCGCAGTTTCGGTCCGAAAAGTCGCGAAAAACTGAATTATGCGTTACATAAAAGTTTGAAATATCCGTTAAAACCTAAAGTCTCTATCGATTGAACAAGCCAATAGTTGACGGACCGGCGGAAAGGGCGACGGCATGATACGCCCACACTGAAATGTGGGCGTATAAAAATCAAAAAAGCAAATATCTGATTTCTTTTTCATTTAGGTTTATTGACAACATGTCATTTATGCTACATATTAGTTTCATTCAGTCTGTTGTTTTGTACCCCTGCATAATCGAAACTCGCCCTCAAACTGTCATAAGTCAGACGAATTGTTTAACATAGGACCTACATGTACTATCTAAACTACACCGCCTGTCATATCATTTGATAATCACAATATCAAAGAATCATAAATGAATCTTTGTCGTGGAGATTATTTTGTCTGGGGATAACGCTGGTAACACGTGAAAATAGTATCGAGGCTATAATCTGTGAATCTTAACGGCCATTTTATTAAGTGTGACGTCAGGAGACACCTTTATTTGACTTTCGGCTCATTCTCAAGCAGTTGGTATGACATCCATTTTAGAATAATTACCCAGGGGAGAAAACTCGTTCAGACTGACTAGATGGTCGTATAATGAGCCACAGCAGACGTATTATTGCCTCCCATTCTTAAAATTGATCATTCCATAACTGATTTGGAAGATGATTATTCTTGGCACGATAGAATAATCTTGCCAACCTCTTCAAATGTTATCACCATAATAAACCGCCATTACCTAACTAACCAAGTACTTTATTCACATAATACTATAATTTTACACGTAGAGCTGCCCATTTTACTCGCTAAAGCCAGTGTTACGTGTCAGAATCGTTATTTTGTTTGTTGGCATTTACAATACGTTTTTAATATCAGCTAAAGGCAGTATGTACCTTTAGATTATCAAGTTCGTTTCGTTTATTTCCTGACAAGCGAGATATAAATAATTGCAATTGTCAGTCATAACCACAAGTTTAAATTGAGAAATATTAAGTGTTCTTTAACAGCCCATTTATAGAATTGATGAACGAAAGGTAAATAATTATACCATTTTATTAGACAATTACACGGTAAGCACATGGGTGTCGAGAATTGGGGATGACGGTGGCTAAGTGGGTAGGACGCTGGCTCGCTAGCCTGGGGGTCGGGTGTTCGATCACTGCATTGGCCAGGGCCGTAACTAGCTCAGAGCAACCGCGGGGGGAGGGGGGCGAGAAGTGTTCTCAGGGGTGCTGTAAACTTGCCCCCCCCCCCTAGTTACGGGCCTGGGCGTGGTTCCTACTTGTCAGTGATGCAGGACCTGACAAAGACAGCTGTCTAGTCTTTCGGATGGGACGAAAACCCGAAGACCGTGTACACATTGGCGTGCACGTAAAAGATCCCTGTAGTTCCGCTGTCCGGGCAAAGTTTCCCTCATTCCTTCATTAGCTCAGTTCGGAGCAGAACAGTAGGACGTTAAACCCCATTTCATTTTGTGTCAAGAATTATGGGAATTCGGCGAACATATAGGACCCCAAGAACGAAACATACGGCCCACTACTAGTTAAGATAGCCGAGCAGGTCATAATTTTGAAATTATATAAAGCCTCTAAGATTTCGTAACAAAGGGAAATCATTTTTATACGCCCAAATTTTTTTATCCGATTTTGATATAGGTCTATCTCCCAAAGATCTCGGTTCCTTTCGATATTGGCATGTATCGGACCATAACTTCATGGATTATGACCGCTGATTGTACGACAAATCACGTTTTTATTTTGTGGACACTCTAGAAGTCACAATTTTCATCTGATTTTGATGAAACTTGAAATGCATGTTTATGACCTATCAATCTTGGTTCGTTGCGATATTCGCGGATATCGGATCGTAACCTCCTGAATTATGGCCCCTGATTGTACAAAACATCGCGTTTTTTTTAGCTTATGGTCCCTCTAGAAGTTCCAATTATTATCTAATTTAAAAAAAAAAAAAACACAAAAAACAAAACATTTGAATATATCGGACCAAAACTGCCGGACAGAATGGCCGCACCTCGTACGCAAATAGTGTAAATATATGGTATATCAAGGTTATGGACCGTCTAGAGGCCACAATTTTGATCCGTTTTTGATGAAACTTTAAATTTATGTTTATATCACAAAGATCTTATTACCTTTCGATAATCCTGCATATCCGAACATAACTTCCTGGTTTATGGCCCCTGATTGTTCGAAAAATCGCATTTTTAGCTTATGTATTCAATTTTAAAAAACGTTTAAATACATCACCGTTACACATCAATGAAGGTCGAGTTTGAATTTGGTAAAAATCTGACCCAAACTGCCGGAAAAAAATGACCGCTCCTCGTACGCAAATAGTGTAAAAGTATGTAATACCAAGGTTGTGAACATATCGGACAGTAACTTCCTGGATTATGGCCCCTGTTTGTAGGGAAAGTCATGTGTTAAGCTGGTGGGCCCTCTAGATGTCACAATTTTTATCCGATTTAAAAAAAACCAAAGTTTAAATGTATCGCCATTACGCCCTATAGATGATTGAGTTCGAATTTTGTAAAAAAAAACGGACCGAATCTGATTAACAAAATTTTCGCTCCTTGTACGCAAATAGTGTAAAAGTATGTAATACCAAGGTTGCGGACCCTTTAGAAGTGACAATTTTTATCCGATTTTGATGAAACTTAAAATATATCTTTGTATCCCAAATATCTCAGTCCCTATCAATATTCGCGCATTTCAGAGTTTGCAAGTCCATCATTATTGTAAGGGTGGAGATGAACTTCGCCCTTGGGTTTTAACAACGATGACCAGCTTTTTCAACTTCTAGACGGAACGAACTACATTTGTATATGGTTCTGGGCATCCAAAGTCTTCTGTAGATTGATAAGGGGTGTATAATCTATTATCTATATGCAATTCTGTAGTGATAGAAGACCGAAAGCTACAATTTACTTTCTTCATCATTTTGTAGACATGTATCACACACAATATGGCTCTGCATACAGCTATATGCAATCATATGAATGTTGTTGTCTTGTTGTCTAGCCAATTTGGCAGATTGCCCTTACACCAGTCAATCGAGAGCAGCCATAGTGTCTGTAGCAAAATAAAGCAATTGTCAGTTGATGTTTTATCTTGTGTTTTTGATGTGTCTAAAACATTGATTGGCTGTGGGAATCGTCATGACATCGCCTCAAAAGATACAGTCTTTTGATTTGGAATCGTTAATGTGGACATTTTGATAGCATAAAGAAAATTGTTTATCAACTCACCATCTCAATGACTGGCTAAAAAACATTTACCCTGTTTCTATGTTCTTCAGCACATAAGTGGTCACACAGGAGCAAGGATGGTAGGATTTCGACACGTGAAAGAAAATCGAACCATGGTAGTCCCGCTGATTTTGCTTACGGTTTGTAGCCAGATAGCGCTTAAACCTCTAGACTTTGTACCCCTCAGCCTAGCTTTATATTTGAGCACGGTTGGCAATATGTATGGGCAAGTCAGCTGATACCCCTACAACCCTTGTCAATTTCTGAGCCGGGCCAGCCCATCAACTTTTGATGTCCTTTTCTGACAAGTTTCCCCGAAACTGTAGTCTGTGATATCACTCTATGTGGAAGCGGACGTAATCCATCAATGGTAGTATTTTAATGCATAGAGACAAAACAATATTAATTCACCTTCTGGCATTTTCATTTAGTTTACATGTACATGAACCTAATGACTTTTTAAAATCTAGCCTTGAATGTTACATAATTTAACGATTTTGCTGAGACATAAAAGATTCTAGATGAATATCATGCACAATGATACAATACCTTATTAGTTACATGGCGGTATCCCTTTCAAGAATAATATGTTAAAATTTGCGGAGATGTAACGCTTAATTCTTTTGTTGTAATGCGCCTCTGGCGTATATTTTTCACCATGCTATTATTGGTATATTGTTGCTTAGATCAGACAGCAATAGACACGTAAACTAGAAGAAATGATAGCAAACTAACTTCCAAAACATTTCACGACAATTTTTGTATGGACTCAATTAATAAATAAATAATAATTGATGTACAACCGCGAATTTGGATAGTGTTCGCCATAGACATGAATAATTACATTTGTTTCCCCCCCGGAAGTGGATGCAACCGGAAATATCGCCCCCTGGTTCCGCCATCAGGTGACGTGATACTAACTGGCCACAGGTCACTAATGATTTCCCCATTGACTTTAATGTTAATTCTCGTCTCTTAGACCGACTCTAACCTTTTCCCTAATTTTCGTTGGGTAGAACGCTTTCTACCACAGATGGAGCAACATGTGGCAACCTCGTGCCCAAAAGCACCTATGAGGTTCACCTTGGAAACTTGAGATACACAAGCTGGAAGTAGAGATAAGTAAACATGCAATTTTCGGCCCTACATTTCAACCAAACCAACCTCTCAACTCTTGCATCCTTCCGCCTCAAAATCATGAATATTCACCAAAACCTGACAGAAAATGTATTTTCGAACCCTTTTCTTCGATTCAACACCAAAAAGTCAACAAAAATCGCCATGCAAAATGACGAAAAAGAGAAAGGGAGAGAAAGGGTGGCGGCGAAGAAATATTTGGTGAGCTTTGTCCAACTCCCACAGGAAATGGTGAGTTTACGCACAGGGCATTCAAGCAGATGAAATCACTTTAACCTGTTTTCTTCGTGTTGATTTATACATACCCTGCATTGGTCAGTGCTCACACATGGCTTCCTAGGTTCAGAGACATAAAAATGCGCTAACAAAATGATATTTGCACAAAATTTTTAGCACGGGCCTTGCTGAAAGTAATGTAATCGGCCGAGACGTTTTTGCAAACTTAGAAAGATATGAGCAGACTAAAAATAATTTGGCAGTTTGTGTTTGATGGTGACGCAGGTGTCTTCATTCCTGTGACCTGTTTAACGATTCACAAATACTTTGATCTGCATAGTGCCTGGCACCTAACGTCAACAAAGGCAATAAGTTCGAGAATAATTTATGTATAAGACTGGAATTTTCTAAAAGTAGAACTATTTCAGCAAGATTGAAAATAAATCTCTTAAAATTCTAAAAAGAGCAAGATTACAATAAATTAGACATACCAACATGATTCGCGACAGAATTACTAATTTTAGTTACCAGAATGATGGCGAATCCAATAGAAATCAATTGTTGGTATAATAAATGGCGTGTATATAACCAATGATATAAACCTGTCTATAGCTAATCAACTGAAATAAAAGTACAGAAAAACACTATTTCACGCTAAAAACCTAACTGCTGTACTGTACAGAACGAAGTCGGGGTGGTTGACCCAATGGTTTTAACACGTGCGCGTTAGATCATATTATTGGTAAAAGATTTTAAAAATTATCCTACTTAATGGACTAAACAACACATCCCTATACCAATTGTTTCAATCATATCTGAGTTTTACATTTATGATTATCGGACTGTCAGTTATGCTTAGGCATTTTTATGACAGATTAATGATGGTTCCTTCATTGCTAATGCATAGACGTGGAAACAAATAAAATAATATTTTGAATTAAGCAGGGTCAGTCGATAATGGTCTTCTTCCATCCTTACCTTTACGTGTTCAATTTTATGACCCCGAAAGACGCTGACATTTGCTGAGAACAGCGTAAGGAAATGTATGCCGAAGAAAATTAAGGCTTACTGCGTGCATGTATTGACGATTGCAACATTAACATCGACTTCTTATACGGGTAATTCAACACGAATCTTTGACTTACTGATCGGCTAATTCTTGTAATTATTCCTAATCAATTTGCCGCACATCTCTTAAGCCACGGATCATATTCCGTCGAATTATAGTTCAAATGTCGTTGTTATAGTTTATAGGTCATTATTATTGTTCATGCCGTTTTTATAGTTTCAAGGTAACGTCGTTTTTATAGTTCTTGTTTGAAGTTGTTTCGTTTTTTTTTCGCATTTCTTTTAAATTTAGTACAAATATTCATCGAAGTTTAGATCTGTCAGTCAATCTGATTGTTAAGGCCCAAAATAGTGTAAATTAAAAGATGACTTAAAATTAGCTTCTATACGAGAAAAAATTACAAACTAATCTGACCAAATACGCCCGTTTGACTGGCAAGTTTTTAGTTATGTACATAGCAATATCATAAAAGCAACGAGAAAGTGGTAAAAGAAATCCTGAAAGTGAGTGACATGGGAGCCACGGTAGCTAAGTGGGTAAGACGCTGATTCGCAAGCGTGAAAGCCAAGGGTTCGCTCCTGGTGTTGGTCGTGAAAGTTCATCGGGATTTTCCGGATGGTTTCCCCTTGTCAGTGGTGCAGGACGGAGGGCCTGACAAGGATAGCTGTTTAGTCGTTCAGATGGGACGATAAACCGAGGTCCCATGTACACATTGGCGTGCACAATTCAGTTGTTGAAATTCGATATAAGAGTAGGCCGTAGCGAGTCTGTCCAGGCAAAATGTCCCTGATAGCACACTGTATGGCGTATGCCAGTCTTCATTATCCCAGTCGGGACAGAACAGTAGGACCATAAAACCCGTTTAAATTCATTTCATTTTGAAAGTGACATTTGTAAAAAACAAGTACGAGTGTACTACATGGACCAGGAATCGAGTAAGACGTCATCGCAGCCATCTTGGAATTTTGACGTCACATCAAACATTCATTCAATGATTCGCAATTGTCCAAGGAACAAGTATGTCCAGTTTCATGTCGATCGTACTTGATTTGGTTGAGCGTTAGGCTTTTTTTCGAAGAGCGTCGCATAAAGAAGAAGAAAATCACTGATATCAGTTATAACCACACACAACACTTCTTTGGAAGTGACTGGGCGTGTTTATTCATTAAGAATGGACTGAACGGCATTTTATTTTTCAAATTACCATTAAATAACATACAATTTAACAATAATTCTATTACCGCGTAAGCCCCGCTTTCCGTGTACGTGTTTCGTTGCACGTATTCGCACGTCAGTCTAATGTAATCGGACCATTTACGTGTAAGCGTTTCTGCGAGCGAGAAAATGTGCGCAGAAAAAAAAGTTGATCGATGATCATCTTTTTAGTAGCATTTTTGTTCGCGTCTACTATGCGCGTGCATGCCCAATCGGATTTTTATGTTCAACTTCTACCCAGTGGATCAACAACTCTTGTTGCTGCATGTTCAACTTGTTATTGGCGGCGATTGAACGAAAACAATGTCGGCCTCCAGACTGCAAAGAGAAATCCTACGTGGGATTTCCCAAAATGCTCTGTACATATGGAAATACAAACAATCGCTCGTCGAAACGCAGACCTAACAAATTAAAACGAGATTTCATGCATTTAGCTTATTACTAGATAAAGACCAGAAAAAAGCTTTTATATGCATAAAGAAAACATATCTCCGACTCACTGACCACTTTGAATTGCCAACATGTTAAAAAAAAAGACCTTGTTGGATTTATACCACAGAGGCTGGTTGGCCAGTGACTTTTGTCCCTATAATTGCCAATGGGTTATTTTTTACACCGCTAACAATATACAGGTCGTAAGAAGAATGAGCTATCAATGGATGTTCTAGTTTTTACAGTCATATTATTCACGCAAATAACACATCAATCAGGCAGTACATGGAATAATATCGGTCACTGGTGTTATTCCGCTTCAGAATAACCTTGAGACATATACTGAGGTGGAGCCACGGTGGATAAGGGAGTAAGACGCTGGCTCGCTAGCCTGGAGGTAGCGGGTTCGATCCCTGCATTGGCCGAGAAAGTTCATCGAGATTTTCCGGTGTGATTTCCCCTTGTCAGTGCTACAGGACGGTGGGCCTGACAAGGACAGCTGTCTAGTTGTTCGGATGGGACGAAAACCCGAGGTCCTGTGTACACATTGGTGTACACGTAAAAGATCCCTTGACAGCTGGAAAAAATTCCCTAGCACACTAGCTACGTCTAAATATTAAGGTCACCGGCAGATTTCGTCAAGTTTGCTGAGATGTAAATAGGGTTAGGGCACGTGATTGTTGACGAGATTGTGGGTTAGGTTTAAGAATTTTGGGGCGCTAGCCCTGTTTACAATTCGTGACCTGTGACCAAATATGCAGGTGGCATTAAAGATACCTTATGGGAGATTTGATAGAGAACTTGCAGTTCTCGCTATAATAGTTAACAACTAGATGATGTAAAGGGAATATGCTGAAAATTTCAGTCAAATTGCTACACTCTAGGCCGAGAAAACCTTATTTTAAAATCGTTGTAGCCTCGATTGTCATTGTTAGCGCTGCCACGATAAGTAACAAAGTCTCGATTATCCACTTTTGCGTTTAATCATCAACGGACGTTGAACAGCAGATAGGGTTCAAATCCATTGAAAATCGGACAGATAAGAGGGCATCGAGACTTGATTATGGTTTTTTCATGCTAATAAATGTCTTATTAATAATTTATATAACATTTCAAGCTTAAAGAAAGACCTGCAATAGGCAGATGTACCTCTTGCATAATGCAAGTTTAATAATTAGATCTAATCCAGAAATGTATGGCGTATGCCCGTCTTCATTAGCCCAGTCTGAGCAGAACAGTAGGACGTTAAATCCCATTTCATTTCCCATTATTATACTGAGATCGTGCACTTCTAGTTACAGGTCTTAAAACAGCGTAATGTCCAATTTGTCAATATCATCGCGTTTGACACAGTAATGAAAACTACGAATCCTGTGTAATTTTAAGAAACAATGAAACATACATCGGCGAGACATCTGATCCAGCAAAAATGCGCACAAAATGTAAATTATGATTTTAAATTCCTCTGATGAGTTACTGAAGACACGTGAAATGGGGAGCAGTAAGAAAGAGCACGTCTTGGGGTTTCTATTATGGGCAGAATAATATAGCAAAATGTATAATATACATGTATTTATACAAAAGCGTGAAAATTAAAGTCAGATGTACCATGCCATAATATACTTTTTGATTCACACACCCCACATTGTCCGGATGGCCCAAGAGGCCACAGGGTGAATTATTAAGACATTTGGAATTTATGTGATCAGTTCTATATACAGGTTCATCAATCCAGGATGTTATCAAAAGAATTACCAGTTTTTTCCCCAAAGATTAGATATTACAGTATCATTTGACACCAGTTTTGAAGATTATTTTATTTGACGTCAGTGACGTCGACAAAATTGACTGGGAAATTTAAAGATACATTTTGGGAGATTTTAGTAGAGAGTTGGCCATTCTTGCTATAACAGTTCAAAAATAGATGATAAAAGAAGAATGTATTGAAATTTTCAGTCAATTTACTTTATTCTGAACAAAGTTATCACCATTGTAACTTTGACTAGAAATAGGAGTCAACTCTCTCTTCACCGTCTCCGAGAATGGCCGATCAAGTAACGTTTTCAGTGGTTGTGGTACCGTTAGCCTATTCGGTTTGAGACGGGGTTGCAATTCAATTCGTATCACATTTATTTTTACTACAAATTAAAAATAAGACTTTTAATATATAGATAAGAAGCGAAAGTTTGAAAGGAATGGACCAAATCAATGAGACATAATTATAGCCGACTTCTTATTAGCCTGCGTGTACTCTTGCACTGTAACTGGTAGCAGACAACTCCCGAAGCAGACAAACAGTGATCCAATGGGGCTGCAATTCAACTGGGGCTGCAATCCATAATTTTTTTGTAAACGCTAGTGACAAAAGAGCGTATAATACCGACATCCAAACTCTCATTTTAACCACAACTAAACATAATATCAAGGCCGTATATATCGAACTTTCAATCAAATTGACGGACACGCGGCCTCGCTCAACAGCGGCCTCGCTTCGTACACTTTGTCATTTAGCCTCGATCTAAAATTTCCGGGAGTATGACGTCAACGTAACGGTTAATCTCCACTTACGACGCCATTTAAAAATTTAATCAATCAATGAAATCCTGTTTAAATCCAAGCCGAATCCAAGCCATCCGTGGGTCTACAGAGTTGATTTTGTGCTTGTTGTGTAAATAAAGATCTAATTTATAATTTCTATGACATCTGAAGCCTAAATAAAGAGCTCTTGCATAATGTATGTTTAAATAACATGTACAAGCGTATGAATTATGGTGGACAAAGAATCGAGCATAGCGTCATCGCCGCCATCTTTGAATTGCCATATCAAATTTTCCAAGGAACAAGCATATCAAGTTTAGTGTTGATCGTACCTAAATTGACGAATCCACAGGCCCGTTTGTCATGTATGCGAAGGAGTCTGTCTAATACAAATGTAATAGGGATATTTCCATGTAACCGGCGGAAACGCCGCGAAAACGCGATCATGGAAAAAAGGCTCTAGGTTTTTTCCCAAGAAGGTCGCCCCAAGAAGAACAAGATATGAGTTTGGGGCACAGTTCCTAGTCCAAAAATACCTTTTTCGTAGTTGCTTGTTCAGGTATAGTAGCAACATTAAAAAATATTAAGACATGTGCACTTTAATATCTTACAGATCCCGTGTGTTATTGACAGAAAACAAATAAACCCATACTTGACTAAAGCCTAACGTTCCACTTAAGAGAAACTTTTATCATCTGGAGATAAAACTGTATTTCCCAACATTTAAAGGATATTGCAGCTATATTTGACGCATGTTTTTGGATACAAACGCTGATGTGAGCTACCAATACCACAAAATCCCATTTAAATATAAGCACGTTTTTTTTTTAGATTTATTCTCGTCGAACGATATACCCACGCGTGATTATTTCAATAAGACTATAATATGAGCATGGCTCTAGTATCTATATATAAGTAATTTAAAGATTATCCAATCATTATGTTTTGTAAACTTGCTAAAGGCTGAATTTAGCGTAGGCAATAATTACTTTTTATGCTGATGAGAAATTTTTGAAAGCACGTTTACCGATTAAGGAGTAATATACGACCGTGAGGTTATATTTTGAGGGGGCACCTCATAGGTTACATGAGGAGGCGCCTCATAAAGTTACATTATAGCATTCGTTTTCTGAAAGCCCCACTGTCAAAACATCGTTTCATTTAATTTGCAGTTGCATCCCCAAAAATACTAAGTCTTTGCATTTTTTATATCTTTTGGATGTGCAGAACCAGAAGCTGCATGCTGCCACCTGGGCACCCTTGGGCGTTTTTCAGAATATGCAAATTAAGTCCGTCATTACTGATATTCAATTTATTGACTATAGCTTAGTGAATATGCATGTCAACATAACAAATTTGGTGTCTATACCTATGTTTACATGGTATACGGACATAAATAGGATCAATGTCAAACGTAATATTTATATAAACCCAAACGAGGTAGTAGACGAAACCTTTTCTACCGTATAAAACATCTTTAGGATATTATTTTAACCAAGCTTGATAACTTATCATTACTTTACTTTTATGCTGTTTAAATCCTATTGATCTATTGTTAACCAATAATATAGAAATCTTAACAGACAACAAGATTCATCTTTTCATTTATTTATCCGCGTGTAACTATATAAAGCATAGTACGCGATGCTGCTGAACACGCTAAACGATCCCCATCATTATCATGGTGTGGCCTTGACTACAACAAATTGATAACCTGACGTGATGCTGCCGACGTGATGCTGTAAGAAGTGGGTTATTCGTGTTATTCTTATTGACATCGGATTGCAATAATCATCTTATTAATCGTATTTGTTTTCTTAAAGGGTGGGTGTTCGGGCATCGTTTCGTTGTTATCTTTAAGGGTTTAGTCATATCAACATGCAAATATTAAATGGCGTTGGTTCATTACGTCTGGACGACATTGAAACAAAACATCGATATTTTTAATTTCCCGTTACCGTTGTCCAACAAACATTTTAAGTATAGCGTTCTGAAATCCAATATAAATCACCCCGATTAAAGGCAACAACTTCTGTTATTCAAAGGAATTATAATTAGATAAAGCGAGTGTTAAATAATCCGCAACGCAGTCGAACGGCGGGATTCCCTTTGTTCCCTTTATATGTTGTTGTTTTTTTATGAAGAGAAAAAATATTTTACAACGAAAGGGCACCCAGCAATTAATCTCCAATTCTAAAACGGACGCACTGCTGCCATGCATTGAACAACCCACTCAGTAGTCTTGAAATCTTCCACTGGAGGCTGTCGAGACATTATTTTCTCTCTTTATAAAAAGACACCATACTTTTATACCACTTTCTACTCAATCTTTAAATGCCAACTTAAAGATGCTCTCCCATGTACAAACTTGGTACATTGAAATAAATAACACATTCAAAGTAATTCGTCTAGCATTATCAAAAGTTTAGTTAAATTCCTCGCAAGATATCCATTTATCACAAATATTTAAGCCTAGTTAAGTTTTGGGATTATCATCTGCCAACGTCCACGTGGACGCGCCTCCCTTCGGTGAAGGCTCTGGGGTGCTCTTCCCCGGGAAATTTTTGGAAAATAGGGTTTGCACCAGAGGAGAGGAACTATGAAAATGAGGTTGACTTTGTGGTATTGGCGTTTTATATATGATATTATGATATGAAAATTATAAAAATTTGAAGGAAGGAATACGACTTTAGCGTACCTATAATAATTTATGAGAAAAACGCGAAGTTCCGAATCGGATTAGAGTGCGACTTGTTCGAATTTTGAAGATTATCACGCCTGGTGCGAGCTTGAATTAATCTCATCCCCATCGTGAATTTGACCAGGAAAATTTCATACAATCTCCAGTTGGCTTTCTTATGGTAGATTGCGGTCGGTTTCTTGGTTGGGCTCCCACGATCTTCATTGTGTAAGGAAAGGTCACAAATGTTACAAATTAATGTCTTTCGTGTTGATTATTGCATATAGTGTTGGCACCTTGTAGACTTTTGTGATGCTGTTTTTCAAAATTTTTTACTATGCATGTTTGGTGTTTTGATTGTAATGTGTTCCAACATTGCAAATTTGTCAATTTGGCTGGCATGTCAAAGAATCTAAAGCGTAGAAAGACTCTACGACCAGTTTCGTGAACTTCCTGTATTCCTTAAAGAACGAATTATAGTTTTTTTTCTGAAATATATCTATCAGGAGTGGTTTTTTTTTATATAATTGCAGATTTTATGGAGATAAATGTATTAAAACTTATGTTATCTATTTGTTCCGATGTAAAAATGTAATTTACTGTTAGTAAGAGATTTTCGAAACCCATTTCAGCAAATGCTATATATCCATCAATATCGAAAACCAACTGCGGCGCAGTGTGAGCGAAATAACAATTTCCTCGACGATGTAAAAGATAAGCATGTCATTTCCTCTTCTGGACTCTAGTGCGCGATAAATCATGCCCAGGTGTGAAGAATTACTATTCAATAAAGTTATAAATGTATAATCGATTATTGACGTGTATTTTAAAGACAAAACACTATTAATTTGAAATGAAACCAGTTTTATTGAACACTCGCCCAATGCTGGACAGTTTTAAGCTTTTCCGGCGTGGTTTCCCCTCGACAATGGTGCTGGACGAAGAGTCTGGCTAGGAACAGCGTCTAGTCGTTTCAATGGATCTAAATACCAAGGTTCTGTGTACACATCAGCTGATATGTAAACGAACCATTGACAGTTGGAATTAGAAATAAGAGTAAGCCATAGTGATCTCCGGGCAAAATAACCCTCATAGCACACTGTATGGCGTATGCCCATCTTCATTAGCCATAATGGAACGGAACAGTAGGAGGTATAGCCCTTGCCACCGAAGCCCTGAAAATTCTCTTCAGGCCAGAGTTTTTGAATTTCAATTTTAAAACTGAGATTGTTTGGCGAATATAATAACTTGCTGCTATTTTGTAATTATTCTTGAATACAAATAAATTCTGAGAATGGGGCGTTTTGTTTCTTAGTGCAACCTGGTGGATAGATATATTTGAAACTTTTGCTCATACATGTATGAATATTGGAATGTATAAGAAATAGAAAGAACGAATGAATGAAATGGGGTTTAAAGTCCTACTTTCTGCAAAAACCAGTATAATCAATAACACATGACACAATTATATGGAATACAAGTTACTTGAAGAGTTTATTTCAGCGACGTTTCGACGAGGGTTCTCCCGTCTTTATCAAGCACTTAAAGGAGCTAAATCGTTAATATTTTGGACCTAGAAATTGGCACAAATGTGTCGCAACACATATAATAATGTAATATGAATTTATATAAACTGTTTTACATTCAATCGTGTCCTTTTTACTGTGAATTGTCATCAGTTATGTTCGGCGAAATACGCCAGAAGTCTCAACCGCAAGTCAGTTTCTAGCGTCTGGTTATTCCAGTCAACACCGATATTATTTATTGCGCATGCTCTCCAAATAAGAATATGATATCACTGTTTGACATGACTTATGGAAATGAAATGAAATGGGGTTTAACGTCCTACTCTTCTGCACCTAACCTGGGCTAATTGAAGACGGGCATACGCCATACAGTGTGCTATGAGGGAAATTTTGCCCGGGCAGCGGCGCTACGGCCTACTCTTATATCGAATTCCAACTGCCATGGGATCTTTTACGTGCACGCCAAAGTGTACACGGGTCCTCGGTTTTTCGTCCCATCCGAACGACTAGGCAGCTGTCCTTGTCAGGCCCTCTGTTCTGCATCACTGGCAAGGGGAAACCACGCCGGAAAATCGAGATGAACTTTCTCGGCCAATGCAGGGATCGAACACCCGACCTCCAGGCTAGCGAGCCAGCGCCTTACCCACTTAGCCACGTGATCCCCATGACTTATGGAATATGTCTAGCCTCATTCTTTGAGCATCTTGTTACAAATGGCGCTAAAACGCATTATGGTACACGATTGGTGTACCAATGGTAAAATGTTTATTTTCTCTTAAATATTGGATATCAGAAGCCCATCTTTTCCAGGTAAGATCACAACACCGATGCTAATTTAAATTGCAAAAAAAATCGTGTCTTCAATGTCGAAGATTTTGGATGATATTGAGTTACGGACTTAGCTACTTTAAGAAATGAAAAACACCGCATTTTCAAAGTTTGCTTGATAAAGACGGAGAACCCTCGACGAGACGTCGCTGAAATAAACTCTTCAAGTAACTTGTATTCCATATAATTGTGTCATGTGTTATTCTCATCCAGTTACTAAATGCCACTTAAACAAATTAATTTCAGTATAATCAAGACGGGCATAACAAATACAGTGTGCAATGAGGTTTACTTTGCCCGGGCACCAATTGAATTCCAAATGAAATTTGAAGATGAAAACCATATTATTTATTATGTTAGTCTCAAAAGGACCGATAAATTGTGTTGAAGAAACTTTGAATCCGTGATATGATTCAAGGGAGATAACTCCTACGCGACTGCTTAATGCATTCAATTGGAAATATCGACTGAATTCATTCTTTTGCCAGACATGGGTTAAAATGAGATCAACCTATTAACTCTTTAGACTGACCCAGAAACAATTGATTTTTTGGTACTAAAGTGACTATGCTATGGATCTATAACGTATATTTCGTCTGAGCTATTTATGTCTTTGTGAACCCCATATGTCAGTGCCGGCATACGGTGGAAAACAATCACAACGTCGTTTTTGAAACATAATAACCAATGACATTGTCCTCTTTCTCAATAAAAAATTCGTTTAAATTAAATTATTAATACGCACCGCAAACCAAAACTATGAAAAAACGACATTATTTTACATCTTCCTAAATTTAGCTACATTATTTTATATTTTCCTAAATTGAAGCTACATATGGTCAGCTGATCAAATCGACATTAATTATTAATCATGGTGAGCCATAACCATTTGTAATTGTCTAGTACTCATTCATGGATACGAAACTTTTCAATTCTGTTCATTCATCACGTGGTAGGGGTAAGTCTACCCAATTAACCCCTTGCTGGGAAACGTAATTTCTCAGTTTGATAATTTCTATTAGAAATTTGCAGGCTACTGTGCGAATTTTAACTATCAACGGGTGAAATAATAAATAAATTTTAAAAGAATTTTTCTCTACCAACCGGTCTGATGAAGGCGGAAATTTTTCATCGACTGACTGGATTTTAGGTTGGACATTGTAATCTGAATGAAGTTCTCGTATACGTGACGACCCGGAAAAAATCAACGTGTCCAGAGAAAATCAACGTGGTTGCGCAAGCGATCCTACTCCGTGTCACGTACATGCTTGGGATCGAAACCCCTCCACTCGAATCATTGCAATACCTTATGATCTAAAATGCACGAGATTGACCACTTGCCCCCACCATTATTACCCATCAGAACATATATAAAGATACGGCGATGCTTTGATCTTCCATTACAGAGAGTGGAGGGGGATGTCCGAATGGTTAGCACGTGCACGCTGTATCATAAGGTCTGTCATTTTGAATCAACTGGCGTTGTTTCGATTCCCCGGTTGTACGTGACAAGGAGTAGGGTCGCCTGTCCAACGTCGTGGGTCTTTTCCTGGTCCTCCGAGTCCTCCGGTTCCCTCGCACTGCTAAAGACCGCTACCCGCAAGCGAATTATTGAAATAAAATTGAACCATGTGTTAGTCCCGAAATGACCTAGTCTGTGTCGATTGGACTCTAAACCTCATCTCTCTCTCTCCCTCTCTCCCCTCTCTCTCCATTGGGGGGTTGGATGGCTGAATGGTTAGCGTGCGCGCGCTGTATCATGAAGTCTGTCATTGAGTCAACTGGCGTGGTTTCGAATCCCCGGTTGTACGTGGCAAGGAGTAGGGTCGCCTGTCCAACCTCGTGGGTTTTCTCCGGGTCCTCCGATTTCCTCCCACTGCTAAAGACCCCTACGCGCAAGCGAATTATTGAAATAAAATTAAACCATATGTTAGTCCCGAAATGACCTAGTTTGTGTCGAGTGGACGTTAAACCCCATCTCTCTCTCTCTCTCCATTACAGATATTTTCAGTCGTGGTAAATATCAGTATGCTATTCATGTCACATAGAAATATATAGACGTCATCATTACCATAGAAAATAGTCGATATTCAAACAGAAAGGCGATATGCACAGTCCCAACAAGATGGTGCGAAGAGCAAGACAAATATGATTTGCCTGTGGGAACAAATTCCTTGTTCCTTTAGTGCAAAGACAGGTCTGGTTCCACAATATAGCAAAGAAAGTGACATCAGTATTTAATCGATTGCCAGAAGGTTGTCCCGACCTGCTACGCGGATGTATAAGTTCTTACAATAAATATTACAACTAAAACAACAATACAACCACCTTTACACAAATTATTGATAGAGATGTCTGCCAGTTAAAGAGTTGTTGAAGCCGTAGTTGCGCATCGGGTTGCATTAAGACATGACACTATCGCTCAATCTGAGATTTAACGACGGGAAACAATGGGTGATTGATTTCTTTCCTCTACATTTTAAGGGCTTTGGCTGTACAGGTAATTGTCATGTATACAGCTAAATAAATAGAAACATTTGAAGTTAAAAGCCTCGACTTTACAATTACACCGTCTTGTTGTTTAAGACAGTAATTGACCAGCACTGACTTAATTAACGGTAAATTACAAGTAAACAGCGGTACTTGCGGCTTTATATTTCCCTAAAAGGAGGGTATATGATGGCTGTGTTGGATTTCAAAAATTCAAAATTGCTTCCAAATATATACAAATAAACAGTTATCTGAATCTGATATCCGAAATCTAAACACAGAAACTTCCTGTAGCGGACTAAAGTCAGGAGCGAATCCAGGCCGATTGCATAACATTTCTTGTGGCTCTTCTCTTAGCTGTTATTTTCAAACATCCCCCTCCCCACCCCTCCTTAAACCACCCTAACAACAAATGAAATATTCATAATATTATGCTGTTTAATTAAACGCAAAGCCCTTTATGGATCAATGATCTGTCTTTATGTAAAACAATAAATCCGCGAACAAATTGAAACACATAAAATCTTGGGGCAGCGCAGCTACTCTGTGTGATATATTTTTATTTCAAGTACATCAAGAGTATTTACAACACTGATGTAATGGATTAAAAAACAAGCAACCATCATCATCATTATCATCATCATCATCATCACTTAACACTAATCACCATTAAAATCACTATCACCTGCCAGTTACCTTATTTATTCAAAGCATTTACACTACCTTACTATACTACTGTTCTGATTGATTGCAGTAATCAAACAGACCCTTACAGAATCGCATGTCAAAATTGTGTGCAAAATTTGAGTGTGGGACGAATTTCCGGGGTGCGTCAAGAAATTTCCAAGAAATACGACTTGATTAAATTCTATTTGAGAATTATAAATGCAGCGAAGGAAATGACATTATACATTATTAATACTGTATGTGATATAATATTAAATATTTATTTTATGGTAATCCACACTGATTGCATGCCTTTTATATAAAATCTCCAGTTTATCTGTAAGAGTCATTTCCTAGTCAAGTGTAATACACTTTCTAACCTGAATTGTGTAAACTATAATTAATAATAAAGACTCTACGACGGATTTAAATTGTCTTCAACAACTGCAGTTATTACATATCACTAGAACAACAACTGTAATTCGATTGCGATATCTCATACAGTATCCAGTCTCGTCATAATAAGTCTACCAAGAGGGCCATATTATACATCCCTTAATGTCTGTGTCCAGGGATTACCGGTCTTCTCTCGCTATTAGTCGATTAGATTCCGTCGAATTGAATTCATTAATACAGAGTCAGTAAGGGAATATCTGGTATAATTTGATAGTCTATCACTATATACGTCTGTCACGTGATCATCTATATTCACACAAATTGACTTTAAAGTGAACGAAATGACGTTAATTGTAAAAATTACTGTATGTGATATAATATTAAATATTTATTTTATGGTAATCCACACTGATTGCATGCCTTTTATATAAAATCTCCAGTTTATCTGTAAGAGTCATTTCCTAGTCAAGTGTAATACACTTTCTAACCTGAATTGTGTAAACTATAATTAATAATAAAGACTCTACGACGGATTTAAATTGTCTTCAACAACTGCAGTTATTACATATCACTAGAACAACAACTGTAATTCGATTGCGATATCTCATACAGTATCCAGTCTCGTCATAATAAGTCTACCAAGAGGGCCATATTATACATCCCTTAATGTCTGTGTCCAGGGATTACCGGTCTTCTCTCGCTATTAGTCGATTAGATTCCGTCGAATTGAATTCATTAATACAGAGTCAGTAAGGGAATATCTGGTATAATTTGATAGTCTATCACTATATACGTCTGTCACGTGATCATCTATATTCACACAAATTGACTTTAAAGTGAACGAAATGACGTTAATTGTAAAAATTACCCTTTTCCCACCTTTTTGTCTCTATATCTTGATATTAATTACCATGATGGTGAAATATTTTTTTGAGGATCTGGGAAAGCGGGAAATGGCGCCATTTTGTATTTTACAGACAAAAAACTGTAAATTTTTTGATGGACTAATTACAGCTGAAATGTCCTCAAACTGATTATTTAACATTGGATTCAAAGAACACAAACAAAATAACAACTGTGGTTTACTTCCGTAATCCCCCCCCCCACACACACAAAATCAAAAGGTGTTATGACGGAAACTGAAGTAAACAAAAGATTATAGACTGTATCATTATTATTACTGTTCATCTGGTGAAAGATACATTACGGGAGATTAGATAAAGAGCTGGCAGTTCTCACTATACTATAATAGTTAAAAACTAGATAATGTAAGGGGAATTTGCTGGACATTTCAGTCAAATTGATCCACTCTGAACCGAGATTTTAGCGATTGAATATTGGGGCTAGCCTCGATCATCATTACTAAAGTTGGTAGGATAAAAACATAGTCTCGATTATCCATTTTTTAAAATTTAATTATGAATGGAAATGAAATGAAATGGGGTTTAACGTCCTACTGTTCTGCTCCTAACCTGGGCTAATGAAGACGGGCATACGCCATACAGTGTGCTATGAGGGAAATTTTGCCCGGGCAGCGGCGCTACGGCCTACTCTTATATCGGAGTCCAACTGCCAAGAGATCTTTTACGTGCACGCCAATGTGTACACGGGACCTTGGTTTTTCGTCCCAACCGAACGACTAGACAGCTGTCCTTGTCAGGCCCAATTATGAATGGAAGTCGAACAGCAAATCAGAACCTAATCCAATAAACATCGCAGGCTAGCGATGCCATCAAGAGTTGATTATGGTCTGGATAGTTATGTAATGTCTAATTAATAATTTAGATAAGATTTCAGGCCTAAAGAAAGACCTGCAATTACAGGCAGATTTAGCTCTTGCATAATTTATGTTTTACGATGTTAATGATTAAAATATATAAGATAAGTTGATGTGTCATCGGTTAACGAGTATCTTAAATATTAGTCACTTCTCTTGCATTCAAAATTTACTCATAAATCAATGAAATATATGATTAGAAACTTACTATCACTGTATAAGGATATTTATCACGCCAATTAATACATATCTTTAAAAATTGCAAACGGTCAAGACTGTGTACGATTTATTTCTAACAAAAACACAGAAAAGTTTAACATCGTATAAGTGATCTAAGAAATGAACTGTTGACGGGAGTAAAAATTGAATTGAATATGTCGACGCTATTTCACATTTTGTGGATTTATTTGTTTTCGATATTTTTTGTCTATTTCATGTAGATTATGGCAAATGTAGTAAACTAATAAAGTTGGGTTTCACTTTTGTTGTAAACCACATTTCTGTGAATCGAACTATAGTCTTTAACCCTTTTGTATCTGATAATCCCCATCCTTGACTACTCGCCCCCCCACCATGAGAACAATAGCAGGGGGCATAACGGGATGACCCCTCAATGTAGATAATCGTCCTGCGATGTCTACGACATCACCTATGGTGCATGTGGACGTAAAACTTTAGGACGTAAAACTTTAGGAACGAACGGACGAACGATTCAATAGGATTAAAAAGAGATCAATCAAATGTTTTTACGTAACACTTATATGTGGCGCTAGATTGTTTATATCCTCTGTAGAGGATACCGAAAGTTGCGAAAGTTTTAATACACCGTAAAATGAAATGTAATGGGGTTTCACGTCATAATGTTGTTCTGCTTCGACTGGGCTAATGAAGACGTGCGTACACCATACAGTGTGCTACAGCGGAAATTTTGCCCGAAGAGCGACACTACGGCCTACTCTTATTTCGAATTCCAACTGATAAGGAATCTTTTACGTACACGCCAAAGTGTACACGGGAACTCGGGTTTGCGGCCCACCCGATTGACTATACGTTGTACCTTGTCAGGCTATCCGCCCTGCACTACTGACAAGGTGGCACCACGATGAACTTTTTCGGCCAGCACTGGGATCGAACATAGGAGCCCAGGTTAGCGAGCCAACGACTTACTCACTGAGGCATCGCGTCTCCTTAATACGTCGTATTTCAGAGATCCAGCTTTCATGATATTGTGATTTGTAAGGTATTAAAATAGGCTCAAATTAAGATCAGCGGGGTTAAGGAGAGGGTCCGAATTCTGTTTACCAAACAGTGACCTCATTACCAAAGATTGAAACATAATGTGTACACCCTCCCCATACACAACCAAATATCCTACGTTCCACACTATCTTGCGGACCCTGGTTGTATTATCATTTCGCACTTTCCGTCAATAGCGTTTTCCGTTTTCCACGGCCTCTCCACATGCCCAAAACAATGCTCACAGTCAAGTAAACGTGTCTAAACCTTTCCGCTATCATCAATTGTTGAAACTTATAAGAATCCCCCCATCCCCGATTTTGTTCATTGATCGCAAACTCAAAGGGTGTTGTAAAATCTGAATAAAAAATCAAATGATAAGCCTACCGTTAAGGGTAAGGTAAAGTGACACCATCTTGTTGCAAACTAGTCTCGACAGCAACAAGACTGAATATATTATTTTCCAACACAGAATAGTGGCCCTTGAATACAAAAGTCCAAAATAAACTGCATTATTACTCACAATACAATATTTCACTGTCAATACCCATTTAAATCGTACACCCGCGTGTTACCATGCAAACGAAAGTTTAAATTTCATCACTTTCTAGTCCAAACGCGTTTCCACCTACAGACAAAACGATAAAAGTTGAGGACAGCTATTATCTCTTGATACTCTGATCTATGTAGTACAGTAGTCGAGTCTTGCTTTCCCGTTTCCATGTAGTGTGAGATTTCCACGTCCTTGCTACCACGCGTCCGGTGGATGAAGAACACTTTTTTCACGCACGCCAAGCTCACTTTGTGGTGTGAATTACGATTTTCTTTTATTCAGTGTTAAAAAACGTAAATAAGTAAAAAGCCTTTAACAAATCTATGTAAAGTATGTCATGAAGACCTTCGATGTTTAAGATTTTACGAGATTATATTTTTATAAAATAGAGCATGCTGAATAAGAATCCTCACCTTGCAGATTTTTATCATCAGTGTTTTACAGTAAGCTATTTATTTTTCATACGAAACAATGGGACTTTGATACGAATATAGAAATGTTACTTAATAACGTAATGCCCTGGTGGATATGTTAAAGTTAGTATATACTCAACAAATTGGACATCTAATGTAGTTCACAAGTATGAGTGACGGAATGGGACACAATAACCACCCCGAGATACTTTAACGGTATTTTAAATGAATTTAAAGACACCTTATTTATAATAATAAAAAATTGTTCATATGGGAACAGTGAGGGGTGTCTGGAGAGAGAGAGAGAGAGAGAGAGAGAAGAGAGAGAGAGAGCTCGCCATTTGACTCAATGGAAGAACTTATAATCTTAACCGCAAGCGTTAGACTACTCCCCCCCCGGATGTTTTTAAGGAGCATATGCAATAAAAGAATGGTCGTGATAACAGTGGATAGTGTTTGTCAACATGCAGAGCAAACATGTACCTATCTGTTCGCTAATCACTGGTGCCTATTCCACCTTCAGTAATATTTAATAAATTAACGACTTTTTATTAATAAATTTGGAGGAATAAATAATCCGTTCAAAGCAGCATTATTTCGAGCAAAATTGGCTGGATAACGTTGATTAATAACGGTTGACTAAAGGTTTAACAAGCATTATTGATTCTAGCGGATCTTGATTTTTCTGCCTATTTGGTCACTCAAATGTGATTTTTTTTTAGGGTTTGGTAGATCGTATACGTGACATTTAGAATAGCGAAGATAATTTACGTTTAAAAACGTTTGGTCCATGTCACGACATCTTTATTGTCTGTGTATTTGGTTTAGAAATGATAAAGGTAAAATTAATAGTCAAACCCCGTAGTCCGATCAACAGGATTTAAGATATTGGTTTATTAGAGCTCTAATTGTTGTTTTCAGTCTCTGACGTCCGGGCTTAACTTCAAGGAGACATAGAGTCGGTTGAAGAGAAGAGAGGAATGAAATTGACTACTGAATCATAAGTTTATTTGTGCTTTCTTAAGTCAAGGACGTTTTCTTCATTGATCGAAAGTCATCGTTTTCATATCAACCCTATTCTAATTTAGGAATCAAGGTTACGCCCACTTAATATACGTGTCTACTTCAAGAATTAATCAAGACTTTTCGAACCTTTTCAGTCCAACATAATACAAGATGTGTCCATCCTTGTGGATTGGGTTTGGGTTAAAGTTGCGATGAAAGTGTCGCCAATTGAGTTACTTTGGCTACTTTGAAATAAAACGAAGACTACAAGCCTACTTCTAGTGACGACATATCTTGATAGTCAAGTAACCAGTTAACTAAAGCGTGGCATTTTCATGATAATTTGTTATCTAAAAGTCCAGATGAAGTTTCTCGGTCAACACCGGGATCAAACCCGGGGTCTCCTGGTTAGCCAGCAGTACCTTACTCACTTAACAACCACATGCTCCTCGGAACATAAAAGAAGTTAAGCTAGTCTACTTTACACGTCATATGCGTAATGCAATTTCAACAATATGGTCGCCCCCAATGTGATTACACAGCAATCTTTTCCACAGAAGTATTGCGACAGCCTTCTTATACCTATGTAAAAGATGACCGACCTTTATAAGTCTACATGTGACGTCACATATACGGCGTTAATCATTGGCTCGACGGCGCATGCATTGTTTTCATAAGGTGTCGTAGCGCAAACTGGTCCGGGCAGAGTGGTGCCCTATAATCATTTTATATACCCATTTACGGTTTCGATTCCCGTGTAGTATGTGACAAGGAGTAGTGGATGTCGAGTGGATGTTACCCCCCCCCCCCCCCTCTCTCTCCACTAATTTGGATTTTTTTTTATCCAGATATACTTCAAAAACCTTTATTTATTTTTCTATACTTCAAAAACCTTTATTTATTTTTCTAATACTCCAAAAAAAAAAAAAAAAAAAGTTCTAGAATTTAATTTACAGAAAGAAAACAGTTAATATGGCGAGTTTATTAACCAGCACCGATGTCATCCCTCTCAGTGATTTTCACTGCTGATCAGTTGATTACATAGTATATTATACAGGTTTATTTTATTTATTTTTTTTAAAAATAGCTTCTTTACTTTTGGAAAATGTAAGGGCGATTGGATGGTTCCGACACAAAGCCTCGAATAAGATGTTCCGGATACGAATTCCAGCGTGGGTCGAAAGGAATCTCGGAATTTATGGAGACCGATTTCAACTGGTCTGGGTAGAGCTGTTGGGAGACTGACAAATAAAGTGTAGTCTAGTGGGACGAAAAACCGCCCTTTGGTGGAATTGTAGGGGCATCGATTACTTGGCAATAGTCTCTCCCCTAGCTTTGTACACGTAGCCATGGAAAACAAAATAACAGGATTAATGTACAAGATTAAAGCGTATCTCCCAAAACAAATTTGCAATAGTTCATTTATAAAAGTGGTACGTTTTCACCGCGTCTCAGTATATTATGAAATAAACCTAACTTAAGCCAGGAATTCCCATATTTTCTTTTAGCATATCCATCTGAATACCAGTAATTGGAAGTAATAGCTTTTGGGTTACATTAATTGCTTAACTAAATTAAGTAAATACATAATTGTTAACAAGGACTTATTCATCAAATCAGTAAAATTGAAATATCTTTCTACGAATTCGATCTGTTTATTGAGGATGTTGATATGATGCGACTATATGTGCGCAATGTATAAACCTATATCTATTGCAGTTGATATTATTAGTATTGATATGCAACTTAAGACAGATAAATATTTAAGGATATTAGACAAACAGTCTAAATTGTGTAACACGTCTTAGATATTACTGCAGAATCTGTAAACTGTACAATTGAAATAATCAAAAAATATCTACGCCGAATGCCTGATTTATCTGCACGACGGTAGGAGTCAAACACAATAACTGACAGGGTATTTTGTTTATTTTTACCATACACAACGTAATTCGCATACTTCTTTAAAAATACATTAGCGCTTTCAGGTTGATAAAATTATTAAGTTTCAGTTTGATATGAATTGGCTGTAAAGTTACACTGTGCATGTGCAGTAGAGAGTATTCAAAGTTGAGATACGTCTATCTGCGGGAATATTGTTAAAATATACGTTTTACAATTCTTTTCACTTATTTCCAAATTACTCTAAAATAGACCAGTGCGTCTGTGTGTGTGTGTGTAATGGTAATTAGGGTAGTTTAGCATTATTTTGAATATAATATTACAAGAAGAATGCCCGGCTTCGCTCGGGGGTCATAACCCCGAAACCTGAAGTGGTAGACTAACGCCACCTGGCCTATGTCACTCCCCGGTCCGAGCTACCCCTTTACCCCAAATTTCAGACTCGGGGCAGACCTAGTGTAGCCGCCAACCCCGAACAGACAGACAAACGACAGTCACAAATATTAGTATAATTATAATTCCATTCTTGGTAAGAGTGATGATGCCTCTTTAAGTTTATTCTAGAATTATTTCCAAATTACTCTAAAATAGACCAGTGCGTCTGTGTGTGTGTGTGTAATGGTAATTAGGGTAGTTTAGCATTATTTTGAATATAATATTACAAGAAGAATGCCCGGCTTCGCTCGGGGGTCATAACCCCGAAACCTGAAGTGGTAGACTAACGCCACCTGGCCTATGTCACTCCCCGGTCCGAGCTACCCCTTTACCCCAAATTTCAGACTCGGGGCAGACCTAGTGTAGCCGCCAACCCCGAACAGACAGACAAACGACAGTCACAAATATTAGTATAATTATAATTCCATTCTTGGTAAGAGTGATGATGCCTCTTTAAGTTTATTCTAGAAATTATCAGTTTATTCCTGTAAACGATCGTTACTATTTATAAACGAACAAACAGTTCAACAGGTTTTTCCGCGAGAAAACACACTATAACGGTAATTAAATTGACGCTCACGGACAATGTAGAGTATTGAAATAACTAGACCTTGGTTGGCGATGATTAAACAAAAAACTAGAATCATTCACAGATTTCACTCTCTGAGTAAATCGACCGGTCGTTGAAGGTGATAAGAATTAAAAGCTCCTCACGTGAAATGACGGATCTAACAAACTTGCAAAAAGGAAGCGCCTGTCATTCAAACTGTTGTTCGCGGACTTGTAAAAAAAAACCGCTTGCATTGAAAATAGTTCTATAGATATTTTATAAAAAGAGCGGTACATTTCCTCGGATTGTTGTAATCCAGATGGCATAGTTTGTGTTAATCCTGTATCAGATGTGAATGGAGGGCAACTCTTTTCAAAACAATTAAATAAATTGAATCATTCAAAAGTTGTTCTGATTTGGGACATTTGTTAGAAATCAAGTATTGGGTTTATGTCAAATTTCAACCAAAACGACGAAAATCAGGTCTTTTAGCAACAACCGTCACTCAGGGCAATTAAGTAATCTGAAGCAATATGGCATCGGAGTAGTTCTCTCCCACAGAGGCGCACGAAAAGTTTAGAATTTCGGCTTACTAGTGTGGATCTGGCATATACAATATTTTTCTTTTAAAATGTATCCAACTGCTCCTTTATTGTTAAATTGTATTTTCCATATTTCAGATGTTAAGCAACATTACAACCCCTATTTGATGATGCGTGTATCAACAAATTTCAGAAAATGACCCCTACACATTGAAATCGTACAATCTTATTTATTAACACAGTGGTCAGGCGGTTATTTTAAAAATTAGTCTAACATACAAGAAACGGATATCACAGAAAAACATTTTTGATTAATTTGTGACAGTTTATAACTTCCCACAAAATACAGTATAGAATTCCCAATTAAAACAAGGAATGCATAAAGGAATTTGCAAATAACCATCATTAGGTATCTGTAGTTACAGTTAATTATTGATGAAACATAATATACTTTAATACCTAGAAAGAACTGATCAATCACAAAAAATAAAGAGTCCTAATGGACATCCGTCTTCATTAGCCTACTCGGAATAGAACAGTAGGACGTTAAAGTCTATTTCATTTCATTTCCTAATGGACAGGGAAAACATCTTCCCATAAAAGTTAACTTGCTGGGTTGTTTTATTAAGCACAAATTGTGTATACAGTTGATTTTCTACAGCCCGACCAAATGTTGGAATTTGCCAGAATTGAGGAGTATAAATGTGTGGCAAAAGACAGGAGTATCGGTAACACACTACTGCTATTGTAATTCTCAAGGCAACAACATCAGATCACGTGAGAGTGATGCTTTCATGATCGGTTTAACGTACCACGGACCAATTCTGTCAAACCCCAAAATTTTTTCGACAGAATTGGAAAGACGAAAATCACAATTTTATGGTGCTGACTGCCTACATTCTTCGAGGCTTTGTGCAAGTAAAAATACCTTCAAACACAAAATCCTCAACACATCATTACAGCTTGCATGCATATAAATAATTCTGTTACAAATAGTGAAGAGTTGGCCACTGGAATAGTTATCGAACAGTTTTTCTACATTTTCGAGGGGACCTTTAATCACGTACCTTTTCTAATTCTGGATTTGATCAAATCACGAATCGATGTGATAAGGTTTCACCTTTATTTCAATGAGAATTAATCTATGTAGAGTATAACTCTGGATAAGTTTGATTGGAAATTAAGGGAGTTATAAGCCAGTAACCTTTTTATAATGAAATGATTACTAAGGAAGTCCTTAGAACCACCCACTACCTTGGCTGGGGGCAAGACGGAATACATCAGTAATTAACCATTTCTAGGTGCTGACATGTGGAAGACGCATTGGTATGACACTCGAAGATCAAGAACGCGCCATTGTGTTAAGTGAGTATGGGTACCAGGGTCTTCGACGAAGTTTGGGTCCCATCACATTCACAATATCTCCCTGAATGGTACGCTGTCAGCTTCCCGTACTACTGTTACTGGCTTTTGGTGTTTATCCTTGGTGCCTACGCTTCACTGTAAAATAATCCTGTTATGTTTATTTTCTTACGTCTGTAAATGTCCATTTTACAGTTATGATAAAATCACATTCAGCTGCATTTTGTCTTTATCGTGTCTTAGTATATAATCCAGACATATCTTTCCGTTAAAGACACCTTCTTGTATCATTATAATAATATACAAAACAGTATGCCTGATTACCAAGCATCATTTCCTGTGCTTTTCTTTTTTATTACATAATATGTCGTTACCAAGCTATATAATAGTTTTTGGACTAGTGTTAGGGTAAGCGGTAATTTGTGACGGGTGTCGTGTGCGAGGAAGAATTTACTTTCTATTCTTAAACACCTGATGTCACTTCTCATTTGGCAAGTTTACACGGTTAACAATCTTTGTAGTACTGCTCTTCAGTCTCCGAACAACCTGTTTACTAATGGAAAATTTGTGTTGATAACACATGGTCATATCCTGGTCATCTTCTAATACAAGAGGCATTTTTTTTTGCTATTTTCCTTTTTGGCGATTTAATGTCCAAGTATGGGCAAATTCTTCCTTGTTTTCAGTCTGGATAAAAGAGCGTCATATCTTAAAACGATTTCCAACTTGTAAACATTAAGTATCACTGGGGAGCTTAGTAGCTATAGAAGCTTTATGCCTTATTCGATTTGGTAATCTTATAAACGTTAAACAACTTGCCGTTTTCTTTTTATTGATATTGATTCACACCATATGTAAACAATAAAAAGAGGAGACTGGTTTCCTTGATTTTAAACTAATTGGATAATTTATCCAAAGATTTTACGGATTAAGCTTCGCTTGGATAGAATATTGATTATTTTGAATAGAATCGAGTAAAATCAGCAGAAGGCACAACAGATCTGGAATAAGTTCTACCAGATATCAATATTACCAATTAATAAGCATAGGTTTGGTGATTATTGTTGATTTCTGTTCCGATTTACTCGTAAAACATGGTCTATAATTGTATTGGGGTAGAGTTCATATGTATCGAAGCTTTTAAGAATGAAAAAAAATAGCCTCCTTCGTCAAATTTGATGTATTAATGAACGTTAAACGGGGTTAATGAAATCCAAGACATTAATTTATTTTCTCAAATATAGAAAAAAAAAACATTTACAGGTCCGGGACTGTACAGTGCAGCGAACGTTTACGGCTAGCCCCCGGATCCATTCACTTAATCTGATATGTATGTTTGTTTGTGATTTCTAAGTTTTGTTTTGTGTAATTATGTGTGGTGCAGCCCCCCCCCCCCCGCACTTACTATTATTATAAAGCTGTTGGTCTAATAATAGTAACATATCAACGACCAACTGCAATAAATATAATCTTCAATATGCTATATATTACACCCATTCCTGATCGCATGCAATCAACAGCCTTGGTGTATTAATATACAAACAATTCGAATTCGTCGAACATTGTTTCACACATATATCGAGCAGAAATCGTTTCACGTTTGTAGAATAGTAGTATGTACCAAAAATGGTAACACAGCTTTCGTCAAGATAAATCGTGTATAGGAAAAACTGTTCCACATCTCAAGTGTTTGATCACAGTGAATAAGTTTCCAACGCATCTTAAAGATCCGCTATTGATAAATGAATACCAAACCACCCAGGATACAAAATCAATCAATCAAATTGAAGCAATCGATGTTTTTGTTATCTCTCTACGTCCAAATAAAGAGTTTTAACAATATTTATCAGACCCCCTGAGGGAGATTTATGGAAAATATATTATTTATCTTTATATATTCAGGTTAACGTGATCGCAATAAATTATTTAAAGTATAAATACGTTTGTCCCAGGGTGTCCAAGTTATTGCATACGATCAGTAACAAGTGCTTCATAAGCAACACCTCAAGATGAATCCCCGTGGCAAGTTGGGCGCTATTACAAGATGGAAATCAATGTTGAAATTGATGTGACAATCAACAACAGAATCCGCTACCATCCATCACACTAACTTCATTGATCGACCACAAAACGTAAAAGTTTCATAGTAAACGAATTTGCCATCAATGAAGTCCGGCTTTTATCACGGATCATCTCTCAATATGGTTTGAAGACATATTCCAAGATATATCATGTCCGTGGCTCCACGCAACTGACAAACAGTTGCATATTTTTTTTCTGATGTCGGATCATTAATATGAAAGAATAAATAAGGATATCAATCTTTTTACTGAACTCAAAATCCCACAGAGACGAGAAGTAGTAAAATATGTTTTTGTGGATATTTATTGGTAGTAAAACCCATGATACGCATCGATCAATTTACAAATCAAGATTTTCTTTCTTAAGGCGATTTCCTGATATCCCAAAAACTTTCAGAATAAGAGAAATACTACAATTCAGAGAAACTTGGCATCAAATGGAGTGGAAGTTTTTCTTAATACTTAAAATTCGCCTTGAGACAGTGAAGAAACGCCAGTGTCAGCTCGGTCACGTTTTACAAAACAGAAAAACAGCTTATATCAAAAGAACGGTTCTTTCCTAAATTCAGCATTGTGAATATCCTATGGGCAAAATGCAATATAAAATGATTGAAATGTTAATAATTATCTTTTAACTAGTTCCGAACTTGTCAAGCTCATTTACTGTGTCTCCAATTTTTCGATACCGAAACTATTGGTTTAATTGGCTGAACAAGATAAATATCGGTTTTGGCTAGTGCTTTTATTGAATTATATCGTATTAATTCGGTTAGTTATGCGTTGCCATGCAAAGCACTAATTGACTGTGCAGGTTGATATTAATTGACAAGTATAAATTAATGTCCAATGTCCATCGCCCTAGTGACAGAAGGAAAGAACATCAAGGTTAATTTGCAGAATCGACAGCAGCAGGCTGAAATATTAACATATCCAGCATGACAGCAGAACCAGCTAATTAATTGATAGTACACATCTATTTTCAGCTCCAACGTTACAGGTCACAATCCATCAATAGTCTTTGTTAAAGTATTAATAGTGTATCTAAAATGGATTCTTGTCATTAAGAAAAAAAATATACAAATGAAAGAAATAGGTCATTTCGGGACTAATATATGGTTCCAGTTTATTTCAATAATTCCCATACATATTTTAGTTTCGGCTCGATAATACCACACAGGACCGGCTTTGAATAAGCTGAACCTCTAACTCAATATTTTCCATAAAATTTGAAATTAAAAACACGAATTCGAATTCAATATTGGTCCATTTCAATCAATATTGATGTCAATATCTTGCCGTGAAAATACGGGATCCTATTATCCAATATTTAGGACATGATGAACATTTCAAAATCTCTACACCAGTCGTGTATTTTTATTGACTCGGGGCCATTTGTAATGAACAAAGAAAACCTAAGCTACAAGACAATGCAAAAGTAATTAGTAATGGCTGATTTACAATAATATAAAAAAAACACACGCGCAGAATGGATTAAGCAGGCATAAACGACTGTCGTTCAATTTGGACTGTTACCATTTATTTCACCGAACATAAATAATCAGATATTGCAATAATTTATTTTACAAAAATGAAAATAAATCACTTTATAAACATTCCTATTACATTAATATCTGCTTCAGGGCCCATTTTCGTATATTTTATAAGGTTCAAAAGAACAGGGCCATACGCCCTTTTAAGTCAACAGGGTCAGTTGCCCCCACTAATAGATATGCCAAGAGGTTAGCAGTAATTATTCATCTATTAAAAAGACACAAACCAAGACAGAATAGTGATGTATATAGGATAGGTTAGCATAAATGCATTCCCTGGCAACTGGTTTACCAGATTTTTGTATGTATATTCTGTATAATAAAGCTAACAGAAAAAAATAATGGTAAATCAGATGACAGAACTAGTCGTAAACAGAATTATTTCTTACTGCGTAATCTTTTTTAGTCATTTCTCGTCAATTTTAATAAACCATTTCACTAAATCAGACCATGGCTGTCAACCTGGGTGTCCAATAAAAATGTTCCCAATTGGTCTAGGCAACTCCTAAGACTAGTTTTGGTGCGTTAAAGATACATATGGCATTTTTGGTATATATAAAAAAACTACGATATTTCATGGAAAATGCCCATGGGGTGTACACAAGACAAAAATGAGAAGGTATCCCTAAAAGTGATATAAGAAGCGCTCCTTATGTGCTGATCTAATAGTAGTTAGACCATTGAGAGATTTTTCACGTCCAGTGGGCCCTGCCAATTAAAAGGCGGAAAAAGTAGGAATTCACTTTAGTCTTCGATATTTATGGTAAATGGACAGCGACTAACGATAAATACAAGCTCAAAAAAAGGATTCCCCTTCAATCATAAACGAGACATACATAAATAGATTGGATATTTTTTTGCAATTAAAATGTTTTGAGGGGGATTTGAAACACATTTTTGATTGATAAATTAGTTTGAATATGTTTTTATTAACATTTATCATCAATTCACACAGTTTGCACGCGGGAAAGTATCTTTAAGCACGTGTTTTTGTGATATTGTGATAATATCGCAAGTATGCTTTAGTTCAACCCTGTTAGTAAAGCATGTGTTTTTGTGCTACTGTGATGATGAACATGCCTTAGTGCCATCCTACTAGAATAGCATGTGTTTTGTGTTACTGTGATAATAACGTAAGTATGCTTTAGCGCCTTCCTGGTAGTATAGCATGTGTTTTTGAGTTACTGTGATGTTTTGTGTTAACGTGATGATATCGTTACTGGATAGACGATAAATTCAGAGCCATAACAGTATGTAATCACCAGCCAAGTTTTTTAATATAGCAATATAACAAAGATAGTTAAAGGAGTAATATCATACGTTGTATAATACGCATAACCTGTCTCAAGCACGATATACTTCGTAATAGATGTTTACTTTAAACCAGGTCAGTTTGAAAGAGAATGAGTAACTGACTTGAAAATTCAGACACTTCCTCAGATAGTTTGATCGTCCATTAGACTTTATAGTAAAAACAAAAGTTGTACGCAACAACCATAATAAACTTTAAAACAGTTCAATTTATTTTCATCAATATCAAGTATTAGTATAAATATATATATTAAAATTCTATTGTTACGCCTCAGTAGATATATTAATTAGGTTTACTTAAGATAGGTATCATTACAAACTGATTAATATCAATGTTATATTTGTTTCGTTTTATACACCTGATTTTCTATTTTACCTGATCAGAAAAAATGATGTCAAGATACAATATTGATTAGATCGGAATCAGTCTAGATTATAAATATACTGTTTATTAACACAGGTATAGTCATAATATTGAAATCAGGTAAATTACTGGACACGTATATGAAATAAATTTTAATACCAAGGTTCCAATATAACGGAACAAATACATGTGGTGAAATTATCTGACAAAATGTATACACTATTGTGAATAACACATTAGTTTTAACGACTTTTCGAATAAAACTGCATTAAGTAGGCCAGTACTTGGGTTCGCTCAAAGTGTTGTACACATTGGCGTTCGCGTAAATAAACCCTAGACAGATGGAATTCGAAATAAGAATAGGACACATGAAGGCGTATGCCCGTCTTCATTAGCCCTGTCGGAACAGAAAAGTGGGACGTTAAACCCAATTTTATTTCATTTCATGGATTTTGGAGCGAGTCTAACCATTTTCAACATAAACTACATTTAAACTCCTGGTGAAAGTTATAATGTCTCTTTAAGTCGACTTATTGATAACGTTTATCGGTTAAACATATCTATTTCTGTAATTATTGTTTTTACACAGGTGTTGTTTTTCTCTTTTGTAATTATATTGTCTATATCAGATAACCACATTTTAATAATTATATTTTATAATAGAGTTATGGTCAAAGCTAACCTGAGTATAACCCCTGAGTATATCGCCGTGGTGACTGGGTGCTTAAGACTCCGACTTGCTAAACTTGGGTCTCGAGTTCGATCCTGGTGTTGGTCGAGGAAATCCTTTGTGGTTTCTCTTTGTCAGTGGTACAGGTCGGAGGGTCTGGCAAGGAACAGCGTCTTGTCGTCGGAAGGTACGGAAAACCAAAGTCCCTTGAACACAATAGCTTATCTGGGCAAAACGTCCCTCATAGCCATGCTGGATTAGAGAAAGTGCTTACAGTGCTTATTGTATAATCATCTATATGTTATTGGCTTCTATTTAATCCGCAGCAGAGGCGTGCTTGGGCCCCCGAAGGAAGTTTGGCAGACCAAACTTAGGAAACTTTGTAGGGAAGGAGGTGGGGCAGCGCTGGAAAATATTTGGTTCTGTGACACACGCTAGAATCAATTTGACGTATATCTGAGCCATGACATAACATACATTGACACTTGGTTGAGGAATCTGAAGATCTGAACTTGAACATAGTTAACAACAATCAAGAACTAAACGACCTACGATTAAAGAAAATCTAGCATCAACAGGAATTGGTATTCCTTACAAAGGGCACCTGCCAAGTTTCATTCGATTCTGTTGGTTAACGAGGGAGGGGTAGCACTTAAGAGTAAACGGACACAACCCCAAGAACGAGAAGATGATCAATATTTAGACACCGACCGAGGCACCGGTATAAAAAGTATACTTTAAGCCTGGTCAAGCAAGTTACTGGTGACAGAATAATGAGAATATATGTCAGTAGGGTTAATATTAACAGTTAGCGTAATGGCCCGGAGTATGCTTTCAGCTAAAAACGATCCCGTCGCCCGGATAGCAATTTCCGATTTTTTTATTCATTTTCCTAAATTCATTCAGCGAAATAAATTAAACAAAAACAGATTAAATGATTCTATACATTACGAAAATATTAATCCGGATGTGAAATCTTATCTGGAAGTCATCAGTGGAAATCAAGGCCGGATAAAGCTTGCATGGGTCCCTTGGTCATCTCACACACACACACACACACACACCCACACAAATGCAGTATATGGTTGATAGAGGTAGAAATTTATTTGGCACAACATAATAAATCAAATCATAAATTATTTGTTCAAACTAATTTGTGGGCCCCTTTAACATTGAGGTCCCTGGCTCTAGCCCGGTCAGCACCCCACTGAATCCGGGCCTGTTGGAAATAAATTGGATGTTGGATCCCGAAATAAAATAAAAAAATCTTTCAAAGTAATAGCCCGCGCTGTTTTCTTAAGAAATTTGTGCCAAACTCCAACACGTTTTGGTCCAGTGCAAGTTGTTCTAACGTTAGACAAGGGGCGGACTGGGCCTCGGAAAGCCAGACGGACCGGCGTCCATAGACCCCGATTGAAAAAAACATAATTTGACATATATTTTTGTCAAAATAACTACCCAGTCCGCCCTTGGCAATTTTAATACCTGGCTAAATGCAGATTTGTGATTATAAATGGTTGAAAACTGCGAACTTTTTATAAATCGAAACCGAAATCAGATAAAAATGGATCAGTCGATCACAAGCAGCATTAGCTGGCTTCCTGTCCCACTGCGGCTGAGGGCCAACAAGCAATGTGGATTGATCGATGCTGCATGTAGTACATTGGTTGTTTTTTTATTATTATCGCTGTATCTGTTTGGAACACGGGGAGGTTGGCAGAACAAAAGGGTACAATGTTGTCATTCGGGCAATGGCTATACGATGACATTGACATTTCCATAAATATTTGAGGTAACTCTTTCGAATTTCTAGGGCACTTTTTATTAGAAATGTGGGTACTCTTTCGGTATGGAGGGCACATAGCCACACATACACACCCATATACCATGGTAGGAAGAGAGGGCACATAGCCACACACACCCATATACCCAGTGCAGTTATCATATTTTATTAATCGTGCACCCACTATTATGACTAATTAAACTTGCAAAAGCCAATGTAGTGACACAAATATTCGCGTTTAAATTAGTGAAGCGTTATTCTTATCCGACATACATCGTCATACATCTGCCGTTTAAAAATGTCGTTCTAGTAACGGCTTAACGCCTCGATTTTAAATACGATGATTTATACCCGTATGCTTAATTGTAGTTGGATGTGGCAGAAATATTATAAATAACAATAATCAATCGTTGTTTTGAAGAAAAATATTGATATTGTCAATTTTGCTTACTGAGTCCCGATGTGATTTGCGTCGGGCTTTGCTACGTGGAACTATATAGCACAATCTCTTATCTCGAAACACGGAGGGTTGAGAGATGAGGTTTGTTATCTAATAAACATATATGCACAGATTCAAATATTAAACCAATCAAAATTAACTAATGTATAAAGAAAGACCTATCTCTAACTTCTACCCCCCCCCCCAATACAGTAATGAAAATTAACTTCATTTTCGACCTATATATTGTGTCACTGTATTTCCATTTTGAGGCTATCATTTGTCATTTTCCATTATATTTCTAATAACGTCTGAAGAAATTGATCCCATGAACATGCTAGGATTATGATATAATACGTTTTGAATTTTTCCAAGTTCTGTGTGGTTTCTTCTGAAACCTGCTGTAATAACGACATTGCCATACGCTAATCTTTCTAAGCGAATTATTCCCAGTACTTGTGTCCGAATATGGAAATACGAAATATTTTGTATTGATCCCACGGGCATACCAATTCATTAGGTACAGTGGGGATCAGCTTTTTCTCGTAGGAGACGAGGTTAATTGTATTTGTTAAAATGAGCAGATAGGGAAAAGCAAAAACCTAATATATAGCTTATATTCAAAGACTTCTGATCCCGATATCAAAGATAGGAGGTGTATTTTTGATTGAATATAGATCTCAGTGATCAAGTTTGTTTCAAACATGGGATGAGCAGACGACCAAATGCTCGGCGGCTTGGCACAGTCTCGCGAGAATAGAATATTCAGCCATCAGACCATATTCTGTTACATGGGATAACAGCTAGGCCTGTAGGTTTAATGGGGTTCTAACCAATCAATTAAATATTACTAACATGAACATTCACGAATGACAAGAGATGAGGCTAGTTACATTAAGCAACGTGTATATGCAGCCATATATAAAAACGATAGAAAGCATTTGGCTACTGTTCGATGCTCAAATTTCTTATCCAAAAGGCTGATGAAGTGCCTAACTCTTTCCCTGACCATTTTCATGGCTATTGCAATGGTTCACGACCAGGTCGACCTTGAAATGAATAGGGCAGAATCAGACCTTTGTAACATGGTATGGAAGAGCCCGAGAGAAATAGTGCAGTGAACATTAAGCAGATGCAGAATCCTGTACATGTAAATGCTAAGAAGCCCCAAACCTCTGTATAGAAAACAATAATCAAATATAGCAATGTAACCATATATATTTATGTTACTAACCTTGCACAATTCCGAGGAGCATACTCCTAACACCCGATTTGATTGAAGAACTTTCCACCAGACACCCCAAGGAACACATCAAAACCTTTTGAGCTACTAATTTTATTATACTAATATAACGTTTATTTTAAGTCATTGCTTGGAATGTAAACGAAAAATACACTAGAAAACTGTAAATGTTTTGCATGGTTTATTAAATATATTTTCAAAATGGAAGATATTAAAGGAGTATGTTTAAATTTTGAATTGTGAAATGTTACTGCGACGGGTAGTAATGAATGAAGCTGTGTTCGCATTCGTATTGATCTGTAAATTACATTTAGAAACATGCTGAGGAAGAGCCCAATTACATTTATCCATATTTTTGTCCTCAAAATTAGACGGCTCGCTAAAGTAAAGTGACATATTACCTTTGCAAAATGCAGCAGTTATCTATTGATAGCAAAAAACAACTAGATATAGAGCAGGATTTGAAAAAAGTGTTTACATTGGATATTACAAATGAATATTAATACGGATTAGTTAAACGAACGCCAAATTTGTAAGTGCGTGAACGCCATTTCGATTCAAATGTGATAATTTATCAGTTTCAAAATCATAAAAGTATATAAAAATATGGGGCGTAATTATTGTGTGTGAGGCTCGCGTCTCGTCTGTGAACAGATGTCTTCAGAAAAGTGACGAAATGCAAATTTAGGAAAAGCTATTTTAAAACAAATCTAGTTTTTAAAACTTACGTATGTTACCAAAAAGTATGCAACTGATTATAAAAGAAGTTGGACGCTATATGCACCTTAATGTGTCTGGAACCATCATTCGTATACGAGACCTTTTTTAAGAGTTAGACAATATGGCGATCTTATAAATGCTACTTATTCCAATCAACAAAGACAAGACGAATGGATGAATTGCGTTTCAAACCTCTGATAGAATCCATGACTTAGCAGAAGAAAGAAACTGTCGAAGCCTTGCGTGTTGGAATGTGCGGCAATTTAAACAAATTTGCAAACGGAAGGAATCGCTGGTGCTGTGACGGATGTGCTGTAAAAGATCGAAGACGGTTGGCTTATTTCAATTTGAGTTATTGCTATTGTGTAACCAACTTCTGTTAATAAAGATCGCGTCTGTCTATTGGGGACACATGGAGTAAAGTTCTTATACCATGTAGATAATAATATGAGCTTCTCGACGTCAACAAACCACTATTTGCCTACTGTCGCAGTGATTAGGGGCTTGGGACAATTTTCCTCCCTGATCTATTGGTACATATTATCGATACACTTCAAACACCGAGTTGCCGATAATGAACCCAAGTCTAACAATGAAACTTTACTTCTTGCCAACCCTGCAGCGTTTTAACAATAAAAGATAACGGGACTTACACGAAATCGATGACGTATGAATGACGCGAAATCGACCTTAATGAAACTAGTTTAATAGTGAGGGATACGTATACGTCCATCATTGCTCTGCAGATGTATTAAAATAGGTCGAGCTCGTCAAGAAAGAAATGTTGCCGCACTCGAGCAAAACGATACATCACATTTGATCGACTAAAATGTTGTTTGAAATGAACGAGTTAAAGCTAACATCGATTCTATATATCGTATTTATGATGAACTTTCATATATATAGTTTTTGTTTCTACCGTTAATCAAAGCCGTATTTTGCCGCTAATTATTGAATGACGTCAGATTCACGTATTATAATCAGCAATGTTCTTGATTTATTGTGTAATTAATTGAACTCAACATTGATCACGGAGGGCGAAAGGAACAGACTCTTTAAAGGGGCATTATGGAATATTAGACAAAGAGCTGGTAGTTCTCACTAGATAATGTAAAGGGAATATGCTGAAAATTGAATATTCTCATCGATCGTCTCAAATGAAATGTAATGATAAGAGCAGGAGGACCCCAACCCCCTACACATAAAAAAAGTCAAGACGGCGAACAATATACACAGACATTTTAAGCAACAACCGTATATATCAGTCCGGGAAATACATCAATCATCTTGAGTTCTTAATCAGTATCCTCCTTACTTCTGAATAAACTGAGTTAGTGTGAATGAACTCTGGGCGAGGGTACTCCATTCAACAGGTTATAATATGAGATTGCTGTAGAAGATAAATGATACATGACTTCAACTTGTATATTGGGGCCGACTACGGCCTATCATATAGCATTTACTACTTTTGTGGTAAAACTTCAATTATTGATGAAGATTACGTAATAAAGGTGTACAAATTGAATAATTGGTGGCTATTATATACAATGTAACGTTCATCTTGTTGATTTGTAATGGATTTCGCCTGATAAGGACAAGATCACAATTGTTAAAACTAGATGTAGTTTCCTACTACTTTGGTATTTATTTGAAGATAAGGTTTCAGTAATTGGTAACATAATAATATATAATAGAAAACTGCTTTGACATTGTCTTGGAGATTGGTTAATATTGTTTATGGTGTATTTCAGGACAAATGGTATGATGTTTATCTTTTGAAATTAGTTATTACGAATTTTGCAATCGTATTAAGGTTATGGTAAGGTGACACCATCTTGTTATGAACATAGTAAGCGTGAACATATTACTTTTCTTCACCGAAAAGTGGCCTTTGGATACCAAAGTTCAAAATAATAATATTGGTCGATTTGTTTAATTTCTGAACTAGAACACTTGGGTATGACATAAGGCTACAGTTCCAGGTCATTAGTGCAGCTTGAAATTATATTAAAATACTTTAAATTCGGTGTAGATTGAATGACAATCTTGGAGTTCACCAATATTAAATATGTGGTAACACTGATTAATGTTCCAAATATAATTTTAACAAAGAGATATTTGCTGGGGTTGATCCGTAAGAAAGACCGGAATAAACTGGAAGTAGCGCAAATAAAGGAAATCAGTACATAGTGGTAACAGCAACACAAAAAGGTTTTAACTCACTTGTGAAGACGAAGAGTTGGTATGTGAGTCTGTGAGAGGTTATCAGTTCGAAAACAAGTTGATAAAAAAGTATTGACTGGCATGAGATCAGAAAAAACTATAAAATAGAAACATTTATTACCACTGTAATGAGTAAACTGAAGTCTATCGAATTAAGTGTGCGATAATATTATATGATTTATCAACAATATCAATAAATGATTTATCTTGTATTTCTGTTGTGATAAGTGAAAAAGAATGTTTATATATCATATGTGACTGTTTCATAAAAAAGTACAAATATATTAATATTTATCAACAATATGATAAGTTAATAGTTAATATGTCCATGTATAAGTCAGTGCTATCATCAACAATATCAATAAATGATTTATTTTGTATTTCTGTTCTATTATTTAGCAAAGGTAACAGCATCCAACCATAAATGTTGTTGTTTTAACGTGTCTAATATATGGCTGTCTAAGTTTTGGGGGGATACTCTTCGATAATGCCGAAATATCTCCAGACTTCAACACCGATATCATTCAAACTGTTTACAACTATATTAAACTTACAAAACGCTTTACGCCAACAAAATACAACCTTGTGGCGAGGAATTTATTTATTAGTCTATTTTGTGTTTGTTTATTTAAAATTACTTACCTACTTATTTGGACCATAACTAAAATATGTAATAAATCTTTGTATTTGAAATTGTATATGTACACCCAACCCAGAAGGAAGCAAATTAATATGAGCCTACTTGTACAATATTTGCGAAATAAATACTGTTTAAACCAAAAAAGTTGTAATCCGGTATACATAAACTAAAGTCATACAAGTATATTTTCTTTCTTTAAAATAAAGTAAGTATACTACTGACTTTGCCACGTGGATTACGAAGTTCTTTATTTATCAAGTACAACATTCTTATTTATTTCTCATACGAAATTTTAAAAATGTCTTTCAAATTGTGTACGGTATTCATAGAAGAATTGATATATTTTGAGTTTTATGTACTTCTGGTCAGATTTGCACAAAATTTGAATTTTAATTGTATTCGAAATCTATAAACCAGACAATATATATTTATCAAGATTTGTATTTATATATAAAATTAACAACAAACAGGTTAGGTATGTGATCTCATGAAATGGAAAGTGGCATGAAGCGTTTTAGAAATAGTAAGCTTATATCTCACTTCGTATAATACACTGTTAACTACGTAAAGCCAGTTCAGAAGTCGGAGTAACTTCTCGTCCGTCGTGCAAGATTTCTCTGATATACCGCAGGATCTTACAGTTGCACAAATCAGGCATGAAATACAATGGATAACCTACAAGATTTCAATTACTTTTTTGTAGAAAGTAATAACGATCATGTTCATATCGTTTTGGAGAGGAAACAGAATTGCAATTTGTAATCTATGTGATTTAACATGTACGATTGTTATTTACTTGACTTTGGATATTTGTTTTTACAAATTATTTAAATGTATTATCTAAGACACCACTGAGTAGGCCTAAGGATTACTTAATTACACGCATAAAATCTAAAATGCTATCTTTTCTAGTTGCTTTCGCTGTATTGCAATTTTTAAACCTGAATAAATGTAGTTTAAATGTAAGTATATAACCCAACAAAACTAGGTAATATTACCAACTTTTTCTATTCTTCTTACTTTTTCTGATCTCGTGGCAGTCGATACTTTGCATGAATAGTTAGTTTCAAACTGATATGCTCTCTAAAATAGTCTTATCTAACAACCGCTCGTCTTCCCAGGAATTATCAGTGAGCTAAAAGTTGTCGGTGTAGCTGTTACCGATCTCTACTCAAGTCAGTAAAGATAACTGCTTTCTTTTATTTGCGTCACTTTAGGATTCTTCAAATCTTTGTTAAATGGCCAATCTAATTTGAATTTGGTTTAATGTCAATATTATGTACCAGTTTAAAATATGGTGACGTCGATATGAGTGATAATAAGCTTATATTCAGTATTGCAATTTTAAAAGCAGTTAAATCCGAGGTTAATTGTTATCTGAGATCAGGGTAAACTGACGAATTATATTTTCTACGCCCGAGTATTGTTTTATATCTCAGAATAGTAGTAAGTTGGTTAATCATCAGACTGAAGGTTTTGTCACGACGTGTTACATTGTGGAGGGGTGTAAGTTAGAGGATGCGATATATGTAATTAAATTGTCTTGAATGGAGATCTATGTTACTGTGAAACAACATGATGGCGTTTCCTGATATGGAATGTTTATTTTACTAACCAAAGCCAAATGTTTCATGTGACAATATAGCATACATTATAGATATGCTTTGTACACTAAACAATAAGTTTTCCGATATAAAATACCCATTACAATAATTGTATAATAATTGATATATTCATAATGTGGCTTATTTGACATTGGTAATCTGATAATTTGTTTCTTAATCTCATACATATGTCTATAAATTTGGCAGAAGTATGATTTACGTTATTCATAATATTAATGAAATAAAACCTCCAGGTCATAATAACCTGGGGGCGTGGATGGCCGAATGGTTAGCATGTGCGCGCTGTATCATAAGGCCTGCCATTGAGTCAACTGGCGTGGTTTCGAATCCCCGGCGGTTGTACGTGACAAGGAGTAGGGTCGCCTGTCCAACCCCTGTGGGTTTTCTCCGGGTCCTCCGGTTTCCTCCCACTGCTAAAGACCCCTACGCGCAAGCGAATTGTTGAAATAAAATTAAACCATATGTTAGTCTCTCTCTCTCTCTCTCTCTCTCTCTCTCTCTCTCATAATAACCTCCAGCCAAATTTAATAGTATGTTTATTAGTATTCAACTCCGCAAAATATAATGACTAAAGATGGACAAGAGGACGTGAATGTGGGCCGATTTATGAAAATATATATGAGAATTACAGTGCAGTGAATAGAAAATATTAAAAAAAACCGATGTCATGATCTAACGTGATGTATCAAACAAGTCATATTTATGCCATAATACATTACTGAATTTATATTAAAGAAATGTTGCAAACTGTCAAGAGTGATTAATACATTTCGTTGGATGGTGAATTATTAAAGAGTAATGTTTTCCCTAATTCAAGGTTCCGGATATAATGTATTTAAACTACTGGTGCTAAAGGGTATTGTTTTCCATTATTAAATGTTTTGATGGGTATTATCAAAATATTACACTGCTCTGGGAATATCTACAAAAATAACGATAATTATGTCACAATTTAAAAGCTGAATGTATAAATTGTGAAGAAATAGAGCTGTGGATTCTGAGTTGCATTGGATACAAGCGATGGAATGTGGCAAAGTAGCTGGCAATTAATACTCTTGACAAGTAGAATTATAAATAGATTTTATATGACTATCTTAAAACTGCAAGAGTTCTAGTTATGTTAACTGTTTGGAATTCGCTCATCGCTTTGAATTTTTGTGCTATTCGCACGCTTGTATTGGTTAGTTGGTGACAAGACCAGTACAGTTTATTGTGTAAGACTTTAATACACTGTTCCGGGCCCCGTTCACAAAACTATTTTAGGTACAATTTTAACTAAAACCAATTTTTACTTAGGACATCCGCCACCCTCTCCTAACTTAAAATCACATTAACAAACATTGATTAGGGCTACGTTCTTAGATCTGTTGCGACATATAGATAGATTTGGAATAATGATAATATTGCCAATGGTCCTGGTCACATAATTTTAACATACTATATCATTCACAAAAACAATTCTCATTCAATTCCTTTCATAGCATAGGAAATATAGCTGCAATTTAATCAATTAGATGACGTCCCACCCCAAATTAAAACCCTAAAAACAAAAAAATAAAAAAACACTCAAAACCCCAGTAAACAAAACTCTTTGTTACTATTTTATATATTACCATATTATTCAAGTATAAATTATACCATTTCCAAATAATTAATAAACGTAAAAAAAACAACAACAGAAAAAACCTAAAACAATCTGAACTCACTTCATATCTAATGTCATGGAAAGAAGAGCACTCTTGTCCATAAAAAAATATCTTCGTGTAGGCCTACAATGGTTTAAAATTGCCAATTTCTTGGTATTGCAAGGCCTACAGGCCTATAATACTAGACATGCCACATGCAAAATATTTACTCATATGGTTTTAGGGGTTATGATGATTTGTAAAAAGATAAATCAATAATCTCAGATGTGTTTATTGAAAACAATTATAGGCCTATTTGAAATTAAATTTTAATATAAATTTATTATTGTTTCTTAATGAAGTCTTTCGTTAATACAACAGCTCATATAACAGCTTTAATTTGATAAGATATGTAGGCATTATCCAATAAGGAGTGTGGCACTTTGGTAATTTCAAGGTATTTTTAAAACAGTATGGGATGATATTTCAAATTTAGACATCGGAACATTGGCTATTTGGTGGATTAGTTTCAAAGTTGTTAAATACTTTTAAATTCGACAACAATTTACAGTCTAGATTAGTCGTTTGAGATACAAATATCATATGTTTGTGACAGTTCTTAATAGTTTCTGTTATCAAAATACCATAAAACTACGAAATTCAAGCGATTTAATATAGTTTATCGATACACAATATTTACATTGAAGCCTGCGAGTAAATCAAATGCCAAGGTCACGAATCAAATGCCAAGTTCAAGGCCAACCCACCGATACATTTCGAAACGAATAATAGGCAATAAACTCATTTATTTCACTTCGTTACGACTTGTTTGACCATGTGCAAACATTGCTACAACGTATGAAACTCTCCATATTGATATTGTACCCGTCAGTTCAGTTTCGAAGACTTTTTTTTGAAGCGGGCGCACGCAATTTTAACTAAAGTCTATTAAAATTGTATTTTAAGTAACAATCGATCTTCGTGAAACGCATAAAATTTGAAATTTCATTTTGATATTAGTTAAAATCTATTTTAGTTATTTTACCTTAATTAATAATTACAATTTCATAACCACAGGACGACTGCTATAAAAGTCATCTCTGACGGTGACGAGTCTGCCCATGCAGCAAACATAAGTGTTATGTGATATTACGAAAAAGCTTTTACAGTAAGTAATTACAATAAAAACGCCATTTACTTTGTTTTATTCGCGAATAACAGCAATATGGATATATACTAAATAGTTAATTCACCATGTTTGCCTCATTTACTCCTAAATCTACGATATCTTGTGGTTTTTATTGAAAGTTCTCTCTATGTGATTTCACCTGCAGGTATTTGTAGAATGTGTAGTCTTCATTGATCTGGGTTGGCCGCATCGATTAAATATCGCATTATACAAGTTCCAGTAATCGAAATCAAATACATGAACCTCTCTTGCATGAACGGAGAATTACACATCCCCGAGAGTATTTCATAATTTCGCATGCATTGATATAAAAAATGAGAAGGACAATGATTAGATTTCAAATCTAACACAGTTTTTATAGCCGTATTTACTCTTTATTCCCGATTAGATTAGTTTTTGACAACTCGTTTTTCTTTCTGGCAATCGTGTCAGTCATCGACTAGTAGTAAGCTTCTATTATTACTCGCTTGAAACCTCTTCAAGGGTACAATATTGGCGTACATGTAACATAATACTTGACAGGTGGAAATCGAAGACGAGTTGACAATAAAGTCGCTGACCGGGCAGTATTTCCCTAGATTGGTGAATAAAATCTTAAAATGACCAAAGTATTATGGTGAGACGTTCATTTCCATTTCCTTTCATTTTTTCAATGTGCTGTATACTAAATGAAACAACACATAATTTTATGGTACATGACCGATTGGGGTTGTGGTAGTTAGTTTTGCCAGGGCTATAGGCCTAATTGAGTTACACTTGGGTTATTGGAAGAACCTGGTATGTGTCCTTGTAAATCCCACATCAAAACCTATTATACTCTATTTTGCTATGTATGCTATGCTTTATTAAAGAAGCAAGTTCATATACAAACATTTAATAACATAAAGAGGAAGAACTGTTTTCCTTGTAACCCAATCGCCGCATTAAATAACAAAATAAATTTACTATTAACCTATACGCACAGTCAGCAGTGATTTCTATATACATGTATTATCAATAGTACAATATAGTTTTATTATTTATTGACCATGTATCTAGTTTAATCCTAACCACTGATGTGGAATATTAAAGAGACATGTCAAATTCTGATTTTTTTTTATCAAAGCACACTGACTTATCTAAGAATTAAATTGTCATTCTCCAAATTGTAACAGTGTGCATATTAAATAGAATATGCACAAATATTATTATCTAATTCTTATGTATTTCAAAGTATGAATAGTTTATAGATTATACAGTTTAATTTAAATGTATATATAAGTTTATTAAAGACGGCGAATGATTAATCCCCTACTAAGCATAAAACAGCCTTGACGCTCATGGGTGTCCATAGGTCTTAACCCACGTTATATAATTGTATACTTATATCTTAGAGCTTTAATAGAGGGTCTTTTATTGATTGTTTAATGGTGACAGCTTAAACTTCCAAAACAACACGCTAGGATTAAACGAAAGCCATTACTCACGTTGTCATTACCTACCTGACATATTAAACCAAGCGGGTTTAGATCTGGCCAATCAGAATTCATATCGAGAAATGTTCGTCTTTCGTAAATGGTCTTCCACCAATCAAAAATGAGTTAATCCTACACGTGGCATGTTCATAGTTGCAGGGTCTTTGGGAAGATATAAATAATTTAGCTAATTCACCCTCTCCATTGTCTACGATATCACCTCAGGTGGAAGTGGACGTAAAACTCTAGAAACGAACGAACGAACCCTCTCTTCTCACGACAGCGATTTTATAAGTGTGTTTTAAGGTGACTTTTTGATTTACAAGGACTTTTTTATTTTTGTGTTTTTACCACTTTTCAACCCTTTAAGTGAAAATAATTTAATTATTGTATTGGACTTTAACAACAAATACCACCAAGTTAAACATTAGGTAATGGTGTATGTGTGTAAAATAACTTTATGTTACTGTGGAAGCGGGAGTTAAATAAAGCTATTTCACAACCATTACCTCCTGTTTTAACTTGTTTTTATTATAACAGAGAGAAGATGACCCGCCCTTTCTTCTCACGACAGCGATTTTATAAATGTGTTTTAAGGTGAATTTTTGATTTACATGGACTTTTTTTATTTTTGTGTTTTGAACAATTTTCAACCCTTTTATTAAATCAACCTGTCTATAATATCATGTTTATTGCATTGGGGTTAAATCTGTAATAAACAACAACAACCATTATCTTCACTTAATAAATTACTAAGAAACGACAATACTGGATTTCTCTTACATTTTAAGATAATTACCCAGCAGAGCACTTTTACAGAATTGGTTAATTCCAGAAGGATCTTGAATTGGCGCATACGTATATTGACGTCATTAGAAGAAATCTAACAATTTTCACAAAAGCACCCAATTTTCTTTTCCTACCCATTCCAATTTCTGTTCGAATATTTACTGTGTTGATACAGAATGTGGAATGTGTAGCAAAAGATGACTCCTTGAGGAAAAAAACCCCAGCATAGTACAGTATATTATGTATCCTTTAAAACCGAGGTGGCAAAATACAAGTTACATTAGTGCTCCCTTGAGACCGGAAGTTAGACATCAAAATTGAATTACATTACATTTTTTCTACTTTACAAAATAACTTTGGTGCAATTTCGCTTTATGGATATCGGTCGATGAGAAATATTAACAGGCGCTATTGTGTATTCAGTAGATAGTTCCAATGAAGATGTAAATATAACGTTAATCGATCAGAGAGAACTCAATTATTTCTGTCATTAAACACTTAAACAACACATCTACAAACACAGCAATCCATATAATCAATTCTCTTAATATAGTACGATTAATATATCCGCTAGTACGCTGTATATAGACTATTCGTTTATCAATCCGATTAAAAACATATCCTATTTCGTTTCTTTTTTTTTTGTAGATCAAGAAAACTGACTCGTTTATATAATTAGCTTTACTTTATACAATGACATCCACTTAATATGTTTTTAGAGATCTATTATTTAATAACAACTGACGTGGCGGTTCTCTAGTCATAATTCAAGTTTTCACATGCTAAGACGATGGAGATAAATAGTGATTTCCATCGCCAAATTGGTCTTTACGCTTCAGATATTAACTGAAATCAGGTCCATGGTCAGAACTTGCAAAGAAGTTCGTCAGGACTCCTACTATACATGTAACTCATGCTGTCTAGTATCTCCCCGTAATATTGTCCTTCGCCACGGCCAAAATTATAATAATCCAAATGGACTGCATCCAAATACCCCTCAAGAGAATCAATTCAAACATATCGACAAAAACCCAGATCTTTGGGATATAAACATATATTTTAAGTTTCATCAAAATCGGTTTAAAAAATGTGACCTTTAGAGGGTCTACAACCTTGGTATTACATACTTTGACACTATTTTCGTACGTGTCCATTTTATCGGCCAGTTTCGGTCCGATTTTCGCGAAATTTGAATTAAACCTTATTTATAGTGTTACGAGGATATAATTAAACGGTTTTTTTTAAAAATCGGATAAAACATTGTGACCTCTAGAGGGTCCAGAAGCTAAGAACTCTATTCTCCGTACAATCAGGAGCAATAACCCACAAAGCTACGGTTCGATATGCGCGAATATCGAAAGTAACCGAGTTCTTTATTACATACTTTTACACTATTTGCGTACAAGTGTGGTTAACTGTATATGATCACTTTTGATTTTTGTTGGTGCACAATGAAGCCAGACAGCTGCCACCTAATGTTTAGATGTTTTTACGTACACTTGGATTTGGAGCAGGTTGGTTTGAACACAGACCCACAAAACTACGTTTTATCTGAAAGTATGATATGTCTAATGACCAGGAAATATAAAAAAAAAAGTATGAAAGCCGACAATTTATGAAATAACGAACCCTCGTACACTACTTGGCCATTTGTATATCGGCGTGTGTTATCGTTGCACGATGAACAGTCACTGCGACCATTCTAGAATATATATTTCCAATTATTATCAATGGTTATAATATATTTTGAATCGAGATTGTCGGCGAAATATGTCTTTGAATTGTGTTGTCGGCAGCACAGAATAAACTTGTAAGCTTAAAGTCCCTAACCGAACTCCGACTTTCCAGATCAGAAATGGTGTTAACGATACCTACTTGTCGGCATCCTATATCTTTTATACAGACGTTTCCTTTCTCATTAATGATCAATGGTTCTTATCATCTGACAAAATGGTTTCTCTGAAATACTGGTGTTCGTGATGTTCTTTAGACATGCTAAATAACAATAAATCTTATAAAGACTCTAGCTTAAAGACGACGGTATATACACTAACTTTGTCTACATTCTACGGTGAACATCGAGTCCCCCCATCTTATTGATTATTTACTAAACATATAATAGATATCCAAGCCTTACTCGAACGCTTTCAACATTAATAAAAGTCTAGTAACCATTTTTTTATGTTTTTATGAAGGTCGGATCTTTATCGAAAATGCTTCATTAAAGTACGTTTAGTTTGGATTCAAATTCAGAAGAAAATAGACTAGACAAAGGTCTAGTATTATGGAGTAATTGATTGTAATGATTTGTTACTGGTGGAAGGGGGAGGGGGGGCGGCGCTCAGATTTCATTTTAGGAACACAATGACGCAACTCCCAACCAAACTGTAGATATAAAATTGGTAAGATTTGACTTCTGGCACCGTAAATGACACTGGGCTTATGTTTATCTTCACTAGTAGTAAGATCTCGCCACTGTTTCATCTTCGGTAACGAGAATATTTGTCCCAAGTAACTACAAATGATCAGAACCCCAACATGAAGATATGCGGCGCAATGAAATGAGGCGCAGTCGTGCAATGCCGGTCTATCAGTCAACAGATATACATGCCTTTACATAATGTGGAATTTGGAGGCTAGGATAAGCATTTTTTGGTAATTGGAGGTTTGGGCAATTGAGCAAAACGAACCCACCGACAGATGCTTTATTTAATTATCTCACTGCTACATGTAACCGGTGACACTCCTACACGTAACACAAGTGTTTATAATGATTTTGAAACCGGATTGAACGTAAAAATTAACAACAAAATATTACTCAAATAAATGAAATGAAATGGGGTTTAACGTCCTACTGTTCTGCTCCTAAACTGGGCTAATGAAGACGGGCATACGCCATACAGTGTGCTATGAGGGAAATTCTGCCCGGACAGCGGCGCTACGGCCTACTCTTATATCGAATTCCAACTGCCATGGGATCTTTTACGTGCACGCCACTATGTACACGGGACCTCGTTTTTTCGTCTCATCCGAACGACTATACAGCTGTCCTTGTCAGGCCCTCCGTCCTGCATCTCTGACAAGGGGAAACCACGCCGGAAAATCTGGAAATATTACTTAAAAGTGTACCATATACACTATTCCGTGTTTAACTGAAATGTACACTCTAAGTGTAAATTATAAAACCATGTCTTTAGGTGTAAAGCTGAACTATTATATTTAAACATGCATGTGGGTGCAATATTAAGCAATGTAGCATTCTCCTAGGTTTAGTGAATCATCTCACACAACAGAAAGTGTCAAGTTAGCTGGTATATTTGCCACCTTAGCTAGTGTAAATTTTCGTATTATTTTTTTATTGTGTAACTAGGGCAATTCCTTTAACGACAATACGTTAGTAAGTGTAAATTGCCGAAAAATTTTTTAATTGTGTAACTAGAGCGATTTTTTTAACGACAACACTTCGGTCAGTTTTTCGTCCAATTAAGAAGGAAAAGGTTTACGTTTAAAAGCAATTTAATACAGCGTCACGGGAAAATTCCTTCAGATAAATGTGAACAAAATAATGAATACATTCATAGTGCAGCTTGTACAGAGAGCACATTACACGATTTGTTGCCGACGAAACGACGACTTGGGCGATCATATCAACCATGTCAGATATCGGCGACCATTGTCGCGATAGTCGCGGCGACGAAAAATCGCTAGCGACGGAGTGCGCACATTAGGCGAGTTTTTGATTTTTCATCGTCGGCGACCGAAATCGCCTATGTCGTCGCGTAGTATGCACCAGGTTTTACCCTCTTGGTAATACAGGTGGCGCCGTGTTACGAACAGATACAATCTTGTGCTCTCAATTAGTCTACAATTGGTGGAATACTGCTGCATAATGTGTTCTTGTTACAGATATCAACTTACTACAATCAATGAGAGAGAGGGGGGAGAAATTGGGTTTAACGTCCACTCGACACAAACCAGGCCACTTCGGGACTAACACATGGTTCAATTTTACCTCAATAATTCGCTTGCGCGTAGGGTTCTTTAGCAGTGGGAGGAAACTGGAGAAACCCCACGAGGTTGGACAGGCGATCCTACTCCTTGTCACATACAACCGGGGATTCGAAGCCACGCACGTGCTAACCATTCGGTCACCCCCCCTTCAATTAATGAAATAACAAGGTGGGAAAAGTACCCCCTGCTGTAAATCAGTCTAAATATAAGGAAAATGAATACTTATACAAACCCCTTTCGTAGTTTCGACTTTCAACATAGTTCGTTCAATTACTGTTGAATATATCCATATATAGCAAAAAGACACCCGTCTAAACCACAAAATTAAAATGAGGTCGAAAACTGTGATATGTATATGCCAATGATATCTATTTAGTCTATTGTCAGGTTTCGTTCCTTGTCCTATGGGAAATATTACCATTATACCAAGTAGGTCTGTTCATACTTAAAGGACAATATTGGTGCCAGTCATTATCATATATGTGATAGAACTGGTTAAACACGTTCCAAATATTATTTTATCACAGACATCATTGCTACGATAGATGTGGAATCAATGTTTCAACAATCGGAAGTGACGAACGAAAACGGAACTAGTTCTATAAAATATGTGATAATGACTGCACCAATATTGTCCTTTAATATTCGTAATTTGGATAGGGCCAAACGAGAAATATCAAACTTGGCTTGAGAAGTTAACATAACTTAATGATAAGACTATTGAAACGAGTGGTGCATTGTTGTTGAGACTTTTAGCTACCATAACGTATCAAGGCTACGTTCATGTGATAATTGAAAGATAATGGCTGTGGCTGAATACATTCACATATAAATGCACTGTGCCGTCAAATTAGAATGGTGTGTCCTTACAGGTCAATAAACTCGATAATAACCAGAAAAAAGATGTGGTAGTCTGTCATGCAAAGGGTTAATCATGTCACTATTTCTAGAAACCGGCCACTATGTTTTCTACTCTAGCCTATAGTTAAGTTGATAAGTAAGATGTAGTTATTATGGGTAGTCATGACGCCATTCTGATCCGTCACTGTCCTCACTATGTAAATTTTTCGTGGACAAACCCTTTATTAGAGACTAATTGGAAAGCCGTTTCCTTAACCTGATAATACAATATCCGATGGTTATACAGCTAAGAGGTTAACTTAGTTAATATCAAGATTAATGGCATGTAACAGGAACAAGAAGAAACGTTTTTGTCCGTCGGTTATTTTTTTAAATTTCACTGGTTTATTTGCGATTGAGCCCTGTACCATTGCTACACACCAAAATTCCATGAGAAGGGGCAGGCCCGTAGCTAGCCCAAAAATGCTGGGGGTGGAAGGGGAAGTCAAGGGCTTCTGGGGGCGCCGATGGCGCTTCTGCTGGCGTCGATGTACCTACACATGACAGTCCACGGCGAACGGCCTCATTTCGGAGAACGGTTCAGGGATGCTCTCCCCCCCCCCCCGGAAATGATTTATGAGGAAAACGAAAAGCTCGGAATCGGGTTAGAGTGCGACTTGTTTGAATTGTGAAGATTATCACGCCTGGTGCGGGCTTAAATCAATCTCACCCCCATCGTAAATTTGACCTGGAAATATTCCGACACTAGCTTCGTGCGTCGGTATGCGGTCGATTTCTAGGATGGGCGCCCATCATCTTAGCATTATGGGCGTCCCTCTGGGATGGGGCACCCCACCAATCATGCCGTTTTGGGCGCCCCATTGAAGATTATCACGCCTGGTGCGGGCTTAAATCAATCTCACCCCCATCGTAAATTTGACCTGGAAATATTCCGACACTTGCTTCGTGCGTCGGTATGCGGTCGATTTCTAGGATGGGCGCCCATCATCTTAGCATTATGGGCGTCCCTCCGGGATAAGGCACCCCACCAATCATGCCGTTTTGGGCGCCCCATTGATCAAATCGTGGGCGCCCAACAAATCTCACTGGGCATTATGTGCGGCCCCTCCGGGATAAGCCCCCCCCCCCCACAGATAACGCCGTTTTGAGCGCCCCATCAATCAAGTTGTGGCATGACGCGCCTCACCACTTTGGGGTGTCTCATATATAACGAATGGTTGGCGAGATGCCCGTAAAACCTCGGCTTTATGGGGCGCCCATCAGATATGGGCACGCTGGCTTCGTATTGCGTCCAATAGAAAGGGCGCCGTTTTTTTCCGGGGGGGGGGGGCACTGCCCCCTTTGCCCCCAACCCACCCGCGCTGGCTACGGGCCTTGGTGGGGATATATTGCATACATCCCTACGCGCACTCATAACTTGATCTACGGGTTAAAGTTTTTAAGATTATGTTGGGACTTCTGAGTTGGTGATTAGGACAAACCTACACTGAGTTATTGCCTATTGCTGCCGGGTCTAACTTCAAATCATGATGTGACGAATTTTACCTTTAATTACAATATCAAAAAAAAAGAATCCCCCGCAACAGACTTCACAACACTGTGAAGTCTGTTGCTGGGGATTCTCTTTTTTGATATTTTTCACGGATTGGTTCCTGCTCCTCCCCGGATGCATCACTGAGATCCAGACTTGCCTGCACTGTTCTGTTTTTTTTTTATCGTCCTCTACTTGGATTTTATTTCCATTAGTTGCCAGCATCGTTCAATATACTTTTAAAGGAACAAAGATTTCGAGAGATTTCTAGTTTCACAGTACAGTGAAAATAATAATGTATGTATATTACTATATCTTGAAACGTAATTACTTGGATGTTTTTATCAGTGTTTATCAATTCCGCCATTTCTTGTTTATTTTTTTAAAAAAAGACCAAACTTATCCATAAAACACCAAAGAGTTGGCAAGGTATATAGAATGGTCATATTGAGAAATCGCTTGTGAAAATTGCTTTCGACAGGAAGAAGGATAAAACACACACATTTTACCAGTTTGTGGAGCCACGGTGGCTAGGTGGGTAAGGTGCTGGCTCGCTAGCCTGGCGGTCGGAAGTTCGATCCCTGCATTGGCCGAGAAAATTCATCCCGATTTTCCGACGTGGTTTCCCCTTGTCAGTGATGCAGGACGGAGGGCCTGACAGGACAGCTGTCTAGTCAGGTCCCGTGTAAATATTGGAATGCACGTAAAATATCCCTTGGTAGTTGGAATTCGATATAAGAGTAGGCGATAGTGCCGCTGCCCGGGCAAAATTTCCCTCATAGCACACTGTATGGTGTATGCCCGTCTTCAATTAGCCCAGTATAGGAGCAGAACAGTAGGACGTTAAACCCCATTTTATTTCATTTCATTTTTACCAGTTTGCGTTGGTCTGGCAATTAAATCCAACCAGTGCACATCAAAGATAATTTGTCTCTCGACAACGACAATCTGTTGGATCAACAACTGAATACCGTTTCTTGATGCTTACAAATAAAACCATGTGTATGCTGTTTAATTCTCTTCAACATAAAGGGTAGATAGTACACGTAAATTGACTTTCATCAAATTACATATTTAGGCCTACAAGTAGTGGATTTATAACAAGGTTACTCCAATCCCACTTTTTAATAATACATAAAGATACATTCCAATTTGGAAAAGGCTAGATCAGATCATCAGGTCTGGCGAGACCGAAAATGCTCCAGTTTGTCTTGAGTGGACGCATCTGCCCCCCCGCCCCCGCCCCCGCCCCGCCCCCTTCTCTCATTCAGTTGCTATTCAAATTACTGTAACCGTAGTCTGTTCAAACCAGATGCAACCGAAAATGGAGAAAACTCAAGAGATAAATTATTGATTCAATTCAGTTTATCGTCGGGGGGAGTCAAAAGGTCGTATCTGGCATATTTTGCGAAATTCACTTTTTTGCTTCTTTAGAATGAGGATTTTCTTACGCATCTTTTCATCTAGTTGTATTTCTAGGCCAATAAAAAGAGGTTTTATAGATATTGTTTCAAAATGTCGTATATGGGGTGTTCCAAAAAAAAAAATATTAAGAGTGAAAATGTCGTATTTTTTTAAAAAAAAAATCAACTTTGTGTCTAACCAAAGTATTACAATCAAACGAAATGTAGCCAGTATTGTTTTTATAGTTAAATATGTATTATAGAAATTATTGTTGAGCGTCTACTGTGTGAATTCTATGAAATTGAAGCAGGTAAAGGTGAATATTTTTTCCTGACATACGTCTTTGTGTATAAAATTGCAAATAACTAGCTTTCACTCTTTATTTCTGCACTAAATGTTGAGCTTGATACGTATGGATAGTTACATATTGTTTTAATGGCTACACATACACTTTGTACAGAAATATTAAAGAAAAGCTTCAGAAATACGACATTTTACATACGACATTTTGACGTGACGGTTTTATTAGACATTTTGATTCTTAACCTCTGTGTGTTTTTTTGCTCTCCTGGACAATTTCGCAAAATCCAGATACGACCTTTTGACTCCCCACCGACGTTATGTCGTTGTGTTTATTTCATTATCTGACAATCAATAAAATGGTACTAGTAATTAGATATAAACATTGTAAAATCTCACTTTTTAGCAACATATACAATTTGATTTACACATACAAATCAACAACTGAAGTCGAAATTACCTCGCATTTATTTCATTACATCTTTCCATTTAAGAATGAAAGCGGCAGGTGTTTAAAAGAGACATTGTTGTAATTACTTTTAAAAATAATATAATATTCAAAACAACTCTGTACTGATCTACTTAAAGAGCAATACATATTTTTGTAATAAATCTTAAAATGTCTGTATCTCGACAATTCTTTGGGATATAGATCTCGCATATTGTATACAATCTAATTTGCCCCCCCCCCCTCATGTACCCGTGTAGCAAAATCACACTTTTCAATATATTTTTAACGGGTGAATGAGCTTATGGCTAGTTTCTGATTGATTATTAATTGTAAAAAAGTAATAGTAACATTGAGTTGTTTTGTTCTTACAGGTGACGTTGGGGTGTTGAGGCTCTTTTCCTGTTGGCAACAAAATATTAATCCATTTGAGACTGTTCGATTAGATCGGGTGTGTTTAAATTAGGTCGTGTGTACCATTTGAGACATGTCTATCTAGCTGATTTATAAAGAAAGGGTTTAAATAAGACGACAACATAAATGTCCCGTCTACGACCGAGTGTCTACTGATGAGGAGCTAAGTTTGGTTTTAAATGCCACTACGAGTTTTCAATTTCGGTTCATGCTTTTAGTGTATAATAAGAAATCGGTGGGCCAAGGGTAGTTTTTAATACATGGTTATTAAAAATTAATTACAATTATTTTCTTTGAAGTCGTGCTATTGTCTCTTTAAAATGATATTCCATGCAAACCGACACAGCGATCTTTATGTTTTATAAAGGTTCTTGTTAATTTTTGAGTTAAGTTTCGACACTGTAAATGTTGGTGTTTGACTTCTGTTTTGTTTCAATTCCACTTTTTTCATCATGATTTATTCTTCTATGTATACAATGTGGCTTCTTGTTGTTATCACATTACAATTCAAATACCCACATGGATTCCAGATATCTCGTGCTAAATGGCAATAATTCTGATTACAATGCCATCTTACAACAAAGTTGATTGACGATAACATCCTTGTTGAAAAGGAAGAGGCGGTTTCTCATTTCTATCTTTAGACTAACATGCTTAAATAAAACAAGACCTATCCCCCTGAATCTCCATGATTAATTAATGTTCTTTGTTTGGAGCACAAATTTGGTTATTTTTGAACACACCTATGAATTATTTTAGAAAAAGGTGATAATTATAGTTTAAAATGTTACACATTGTAGCTATCAGTTGGGTACAGAATTCCTCATTGGAACCCGGAATGACAGAAAGCTGATAGAAATAGGTCAAAATGTTAACGTTGTTTGAAGTTGCATGAAAAGACTTTGTCATAAAGCGGTAACAAGTCTATGCTAGCCAAAATAATTTGTGAGTTTTTATACATACCAATTGTTCAATATGCATATTAATTTAGAAATTATAACAGTTTTAGCTCCGGCACTTGCATTCTTCTTTAATAATGTCCATTGTTTATTTTGCTATAATGTTGCTTACTGTATACTATGGAAGCCTGTTGTGGCCTTTTTGCAATCTTGACTTCTCGCGCTTTCACCATCGACTTCTCTATTTCTTTCTTTCTTGCATTTGAAAGTACTTGCCTTCTCTACTTCTCGCCTTTCGACTTTCCGCCCCGACTTCTCAAAGTGCGACGTCGAAGTTATAAAATGGCCGCAACAGGCTTCCACAGTACCGCTGAAAATAAACCTTATTTTGGTAGCCTGCCAATTTAAGAATTAGAGTTTTAACTCCGTGCAAAGGTTGATACGAAAAGAAGTACAATAGTACTATATGGAATAGGGGCCGAGCATGACGTCTTCGCTGTCATCTTGGAATTGTGACGTCATGCAAAATATTTAAGTCCGTCAATCGACGTGTCATGTATGTCAGGTTTCATGTCGATCGTACCTGAACTAGCGGAGCCTTCTTAGGCCCACATGAAGTAAAACACAAACCAGAACAAGATGTGTAACGCTTTGGGTCCCAGTTCCAGGTCCAGTAATGGAAGTTGTGGGGTTTCCTTCTTAAAAAATGTTTTTTTTTAAAACCGAGTCTTTGCCCTGCCTGTCCGTAACAAAGGGGGAGGGGGGGGAAAACCCCCTGCAAAAAGTTTCGCCCCCTTCCCCCTGTACATTATCCGTAAATTTTACAGCACCCCTGAGAACACTTCCCGCCCCCTTGCTCTGAGCTAATTACGGCCCTGGCCTTCCCCGTGACACAATTTCTTTGTACTTTGAAGTGACTTATTGTTGTAGCGGATCTATCATTGCCATAAGTCGGGCACACACGGATTAAAAAAAAACAGAAAAAGAGTTTGTATAGTTAACGTTTGTTGTTTATAATGTACTACCCGCAAATTAGAAACAGTAACCCCATACGATCAAATACAGCCATACAAGAAACAGTCAAATGCTACATGATTTCGTTTTCTGTTTCGTTTGATTTGAATCAATGTGCACCTGGCTTTACAATCCGCGTCCACTATAATCCGATAACGAAATTCACCAAAAATTGAAACTCCTTTTTTTGTATTCATCTTTCCTATATATAGGCAGCTATGAACCAACCACTAAATTCATTGATTTATAATATCTTAACAGGCGATAAAAATCAATAACAATGGCTTGATATTGAGATAACGGAACTTTAAGTTGATACTTATGTTTGCACACATTGTATAAGGAATTTATTCCATAATTCTTTATAGATTGTTTTTATCAAGTAAACCTGCTACTTCCATGCCATTTATGGAATGAGATTTAACGTCATCCAGTAAAATGGACGATTTAAGAGTTAAACGAAATTGATCAATAAACCATTGTTATATTTACAATCCTGTAATCTGGTTTTATTTTATATGACAGTAACAATTCTACTATATAATAACAACTGGTTATGTTGTCACACAATATTCTAGTGTTGTAACAGAATCACAGCAATTGAACTTCATTGAATACCTGTAAAACAATAGTATGTAAGAGGGACCGCACTATACACAATTGCAAGACAGGACACAATGCACAGACACCACAAACAACAAACGCGCATCAGATCAAGTGAATGGTGTGTGTGGGTGGGTGTGTGTGGGTGTGGGTGTGTTTGTGTGTGTGTGTGTTGGGAGGGGGGGGGGGACTAGCCGTAAGCGTCGACTACGCTGTACAGTCCCAGGCCTGTAGAGATTAAGACTTCACTTAAATGTAATGGTAATCCTATTCGTCGCTGACATTTTATGCAAAAAAAAAAAGAAAGGATGGCGGCGGCAACATCTCTATGAACGTAGTACACGCACAGTACATACGCAGTACACACGTAGCAAAGACGCTGCGAAAATTGTAACATTTCCAACGGGCACTTCATGGCGTCTTCACCACGACCCTCGCGTTTCTGCCACACGTACGGTCGCAGCAGCACAGCAAGGATGCCACCCCGGTCTGACGGGGGCTTACGATAGTACAGGAAATACTTTTCTCGTGAAGGTGTTTACTCTTTATTGAATATCTGATACCACTTCTTATTTCATTTGAGCTTTTCACAGGAAGTAACACATTTATTTCAACGTACTTTTGAATTTATATACAATCTAGACTTCAATCTACGATTCTTGGTTCATCTGATTTTTCAGACGAGCCCTTGAGCATTTTATGCAAGACGAACAATAAGATGAACATCATTTGAGGGATAGTGGTTTCCTCGCAAACAATAGTATTGTAAATTTCGAATCTCTAAAAAGGAATACCAGGAATGTTTCATTTCCATTCAATATTCGACATTCCCTTCAGACATTATTGCCACCAATAATCAATCTGATTAAAATACAGATCTATATTTCGTTTCGTTTTTTTTATATTTTCGATAGCTTACACTACATAAAGACCTGACCAGTTGTACTGGGAGGTCGCGTCAGAGGTCGTACGAGCGGCTTTTGACCCTATGACGTTAGACATTGATTAATCAATCAGCGTTGACGTTTTTAGTGGTTTACCCACAGTTTCGTGCATTGCACTCCAAGAAGTCGCTGTAACAGATGGTTTCATTGGCTATTCCCTCACGCCATCCAGAACGCCTATTATAAAACAACTTTTTCCAGATACTTGTGTAGTAAAGACTAATTAAACGAAATTTTGAACTATTAAAAACGAAACGAAATAGGATCTGTGTTTTAATCAGATTGCACCAATAATATTCGGTAAAATCAATTGATGGTCCTCGTTTTAAGGATGTTGTTTTCATAATTAAATGTACCCCCCCCCCCCCCCTCTGAGTACACATGAGCGCAGATAAAGTTAGATTAGAAAAATTAGATATATTCAATAAAGGATCAGCCATCGGTATAAGAAATCAGTGTGGTCATCAAGATAAGACAGGAGAATACTTATAAATATCTCATCACCTTTACATTTACGAATGTAAATGTCAATATTAAATGACGGAGTTAGAAACACTATATTTGATGCCTTAATTCCAAGGATTATACTGATGAAACCATTTTTATGTATCCGTTAACTGCCTATTTCATTTCCAATATCCTACGGCTCGTAGGGTAAAGTTCAATAGTTTATTTGAAGTCATATGTGTTTATATAAGTGGCTGGCCGCAAATGCATCGTTGTTTCATCGGATTCACGACTTATAAAGTGAGTAAGTTAGCGAATGGGATCATAAAGCAGCAGATTACTGTTCACTTAAGCCCGGCACACACGGGTTCAAGTAAATAATTAAACACATTTGAGCAGCTAATATTTCATTATGGACCGTCCGCAAATTAGAGAAATAGAAAAAACACACTGCCAAATAAAAACATAATTAGTAACAATCAAAAGACACCACATAATCTCAAATTATTTCAAATAGACAGCGTACACTTAATTTAAGAAAAGTGCCAAAGTCTTTTAATTTTGTTAAAACAGCGCCTTTCGGCACGCTTATCAATATAGAACATATCTGTGAATTCGTCTACCAAATAACTGCTATGGGAATTCAAATACCATATGATTCCCGACCTGTTTAATATGATTGGCCCACTGCTGCACATAGGCGTACGGACTCGATGACAGTTAGGGGGGCAGAACCCGAAATGCCCGAAAAAATTTCGGGTTTACAGACAGCGGCATTGGTCTTCCTCGAGAGGCGAAGAAACAGAGCTTACCTTGCATGCCCCCCCCCCCCCAAGAAAATTTTGGAATATTTGACGGCTGCAAACACGTTTTCCTGCTATTCCAGCCTGTGAATACAGCAACTTCAATTTGGTCCAATATAGCCCACCTGACTGTCCGAATTCCAAACAACCAATCAATCGTCGCGGAGTATGGAGGCCTCACCCCCCGGGAGAAAATTTTGAAAATTGGACCACCGCATATGCTTTTTCTGCTATTCTTGCCCGTGTAAGAAACTCCAACAGTGTCCAAAGGTTTTGTAACCTAAATCCCATTTTGAATTCCAACCATTCAATCAGACTGTTCCAGCTGCATTCACAAATAATAATCGATGCCCGAAAAATGTCGCACAAAGCAGAGTGGCTCCAGACAAAATGTTTTAATCCATAGTCAACTCAGTACAAATTCGTGGTATTCAATTAAAAGATAAGTAAAATTAGTGTTTTATTTGGGCTCGGTGACAGGAAAGCAAAACTAGAAATGCCCGAAAAAATTTCAGGTTTACAGACAGCAGCGCCGTTTTCTTCGAGAGGCGAAGAAGCGGAGCTGACCTTGTAAGGACCCCCCAAGAAATATTTTGGAATAGTTGACGGCCGCAAACGCGTTTTACTGCTATTCCAGCCCGTAAAATTAGTGTTTTATTCGGTTTCGGGCACTTGATGAAATAAAATTTTTTTTTCACTTTACCCGTCTGCCCGAAAAGTCAGCTTGCCCGAAAGTTAGGGGGGCAGCTGCCCCCCCCCTGCCCCCCTGGCTCGTACGCCTATGCCACTGCATCTCTTGTTTAGGTAAACAATAAACGTATGTGTTTGGTAAGCGGTAGTTGTTTAGCTATACAGCGGTTGTTTACTGTTTTACTTTAAATCGCCACACATTGATACTAAAACAGAAGCAACATGATATTATTTTCCATTTATTATTTATCTGAATCAATGAGACCAGCATCTGACATTTCGCCAAGCCTTGGTAAGTTACGATATTGTAGGATCCTATCTACCAAGGACATCTTGTTATCAAGAATAGCACCCAGGCTCGTCGGCTCCACGTAACCAGAACCTATGCGATCACATCGCCCCAGGTCGTTCTCTATCAGTGATCAATATGACTGGTAAATAAAACAAGAACTATTATTTTATTATCTTGACTAGTCATTTTGACAATAACACAACATGATCTACCTTATTTATATGCCGACTTTTAGCCCCATTACTATTATTTTATAAATTAAGCAGTGAGATAACAGTCCATGGAAGCCATTGGCCCGCTTCCACTATGCTTTTAATGGTAATTAACTAAGCTGGACATTTCCACATAACACGCACATGACGTTCTGACCCGCGATTAGTGCCCACACACTGTCTAAACAATCTCTTGGCTAAAGATATGGTAGGTGCGAAATCAATAAGTAGGGATCGCACAACCACTCCCATACTTTCTTTCCACGTCCATAGACTATGCCTCTTTTAGATACCTTGTCTCTGGATACCAATTTTCATTTAAGGAGTTCACATGGCTAACGGCTGTTTGGAGTACTTTTGTAATGAAACCACTGGGCTGCTGACCAGTGGCCCCGAGATTCTCTTAAACCTAATGATTTCAGTTTCTGAAATACAAGTCCATATTATCGCCCCAGTTAGCTATGCACTTTCTAGAAGATCTAATACAATTTCTTATTTGAACTCACGTAACTATCACACTTTTGTTGTACTTTTGTATTCGGATTACTATGCTGGTGGAGATGAGTACCGACAAAGTCTTCCATATTACCATAGATAGCCCCTGACATTGCCATACATAGTCATAGCCTGTTCCTCTATCTAGTTATCTACCGAATAAAAAATCGTTTACCCCCCCCCGCCGGAATCTATGTAACCATTTGAAAATGGGCCACTGAATACCTCTATTATTAGATATGTTTTCATTTCCTAAGCCTTAGGTTTGTGAAGAAATAATGTTTCAACATACAGGTGTAATACCATAGGCGTATAGACTTACAATATATAAACCAATCTTATCATGTAAAGTTATTACAATGCAAATAGGTAGGTTAGCCCAGTTGGAAATTATAAACTAGTCTCGCATAGACTTATAAACACAAAATCGATTAGGAAGCCTATTCGATTCCGTTTCCTTTGGTAAAAACACAATGCCTTTTGAGAAGTAGCATCCCAGGTAGGAGACGCGAGATCGATTAGGAGATTTATTCGATTCCCTTTTGTTTTGGTAAAGACACAATTCCTTTTGACGGGTAGCGTCTAAGGCAAGTTTCACCCAAAGGAGTTGCTCCCGATACAAGTAATAGGGTATTGCATAGGAGACACTACCCACTAGAAGATCTCTTATAGTGCGCAGTGGGGAGGTAGAGCTAGAAAAAAAACGGTTTAACTTATGCGTTCTAATGCCAGACACCCATTTCTACCTCAGCCTGGCGTGCATGCCACCCTGTCAAGCAAGCATAATTTCCACTTAAAATAAAAAAAGTAAAAATGACTAGTATTCGCTCTACGTGATCGGCTGATTTTTTAAATAATTTTTCAGCCAGAGAACGTCAAAGCGATAATGAGGTCGTTATTCCGAACTCGACAGAAATAACCGGAAAACGGCGACGCTTGTACCGAATCGTCACTGCACTGAATACATGGACACGGATTTCAGAAACCGATGCTGATTGGTAGATGGCCTTGTGCGTTGTCCACCAGACAATACTGTGTTTATATAAACAAGTATAACAAAACGTTATTAGCTATATTAAATCCCGAAACATAATAAATATTATATACTTAATCGACGTAAATTCGAAATATCGACTAATAGTTGAGCATCACAATGAAAATGGCTTGCGACACGAAAACAGTTTTGAATTTAATTAACGATTATTGCAGTCCATACCCGATTTATTTGTCTGATGATCAAAATATGTGAATAACGGTTTAATAATAACATGGGTATAAAGATATTTTATGTAAAAATAATTTTCATTTATTAAAATACCTAATATTCCCCAGACGTCGTATTGGTCGACTGTATTAAAAACATTTATAAGTGGAAAAGGGTCAAAATTCTCGATCTAAAATATACAAGACTCTTTATATAAAGCGAATTTTCCTTTGTTTTCATCAAGTCATTTTGTAGGTGACTTCTGGCGGGTGGTTTTATTCACGTGTCAACGAAACTGAACTTCACCCAGTAAATCTCAATGTCCAGTTGTATACCTGGCTATTTAACAACTCTGACGATTGTAGACTGGCCATGGCATTTTTTTTTTTAGAAAAAAGTTTCCGACCTTTTGAAGTTTTTTGAGGATATGGCGGAGCAGGTCCCGAAAAGTTTGGAAATTACCCTCATGAACACCTTTAATGTTGCGATGGCTACTGTGATTACGGGCAGGGTAGGGTTAAGGAATTGGAAGATCGCATAATTGAGAATATCTGGACATCTGCCCAGTTGTACACTTCTGGCATTCGTTTATATTTATACATAGACCAGTCATCTGATCGACAATCCTATTCTATGTCTAATAACATTTAATCTCTCACAATATTGCCTTCATAAATATGTATTGTATGTACTTGGGTTACGGCTAACATTTTCATAAACCCCAGTGTCATAAATTACACCTCTTTTATGTGAGAACAATAAAGATGTTGGCTGTCTGTGGGCCAACAATTACTGGTGAGATTAGTCTATAGTTGTGACAGTTTAGTGTGGGCTATTATATATATATATAAAATAAGTAGTCGTAGAATAGTCATGAATTGTCTAGTTACATGAAACAGAGAGCCTAACGTCTTCTCCGCTTAAATCATTATGTTAATAACTTGCCAGTATAGTTTAAAAGTACCTCTGTGTGTGTATTATAAGATACGAAAAACATGATTAAATTTATCAAACTGTTGTTGAATGAATGAAAGAATGGGTGAAATGGGGGTTTAACGTCCTACTTTTCTTCACCAACTGGGATAATAAAGACGAACATGCACCATATGTTCCGCGGACAACAAATTCAATTCCAACTGTCAATGGTTCTTTTACGTGACGGGATCTCAGATTTCTGTCCCAAACAACTAGCCGTTGGTCCTTTCCAGGCCCTTTGTATGGCACCACGGAATTAGGGACACCGCACCAGAAACCTTTTCTGCCAACACCAGGATCGAATCGGGAACCTCCTAGTTAGCGAGCCAGCGGCTTACTCACTGAGCCATCGCGGCTCCCATCTGCAATTGCACTATTCAGATTTACCAACATGGGAGTCAAACAAAATGATAAAGTGCATAGGTGGTGCGTAAACTGAATCCAGGCCCTAAGCAAGGAGTGTACTGGAGGGTAGACAGCTATGTGTAAGTCCCAAATATTATAGACGTGGTATCAGGATATTCGAAAAACGAGTAGGCATGACAGTACTGTTAAGCGAGTTGAAATAAAATGGGGTTTAACTTCCCATTTTTCTGCACCAACTTTGGCTTATGGAAACTTGCATTACGCCATGCCATTTGCTACGAGGGAATGTTTCCGACTACTTTTCATCGAATTTCAACTTTCAAGGTTTTTTACGTGTACGCCAACAAGTACACGAGGCCAGGGTGTTTCTTTACCACCCGAACGAGTAGACGCTGTGTCTTGCCAGTTCCACCGTTCTACGCCTCTGAATAATTCCAAGGAATTTTCTCGGCCACCACAGTGGTCGATACAGAGGGATTGTGGTCAATGCGTCCTCGCCTTACGGTATGACTCCCACCTCCAATCAAACGCATCACCAAGGGGTTTATGACTTAGATATACATTAGGTACTAACATGATACCCGGCTTCGCCCGGAGCCCAAATTCACCCTGGACCCAAATTCACATGGTCATGTTGGTTATTTGATATCACATAATGTGGAGGTGGAGTGTGGCGACGAAGTGTGATCACCACGGGGTCCAGGCCCAATTCGCCCAAAAACATTAATGGGGTCATGCTGGTTAACTTGATACCACATATGTGATGATGGATTGCGGCGAAGAGGCGTGATGGGTGAACACACACTCATCTTTCATTTTATTTATATAGATTACTGTTTGAACTTTCATAAAGGTTATTTTGCATTTCCACTAAAACTGTGTTAAAACAATGGTTACCTCGACTTCCTTATTTCACAATTTTAAACAGACCGTGCTACTGTAATTTTAAGTAATTTCAAGGAAACAATTCTAAAAATAGCAAAATATCTAATTCCAGTATTTTATTTATTCATGTTCGACACATTTTCTCGACATTCATTCAATCTGCCAGACGGAGTTTCAATTTCGTTAAAAAATTGTATCAACACTTGCAATTTTTGTCATCAAGGGTTCTCCAAGTTTAAAATTAACTTTCCATCGACTGGGATACAAGGTATTAAATATTAATAGTGTGATTAATGGCACTGATGGCTTATGACGTTGATATAGTTTACCATATCTACAAATAGCAAACAGGTAGAGAGAGAGATAAGAGAGAGAGAGAGAGAGAGAGAGAGAGAGGGGGGCGTATGTGAATTAGGTACAAACTATGGCACTTCGGGACTACCAGGCAAAGAGAACTAATAGAAATGAAATGAAATGGAGTTTAACGTGAAATTTTTCTTCTCTACGGGGGTTAATGAAGACAATGCAGAGTGGTATGGGGGACACCGTGGCGCGACGGCCTACAATTATTTCGAATTCTAATTGTCATAGGTTCTTTTACGTGTATGCCGCGGTTTTTCGTCTAATCCGACGACTAGACAACCTTCCTTGCAGCACTGACAGGGTGAAATCGCACCCGAGGGTCTATCCCGTTCAAAACCGGGATCAAACCCGTAACCTTCTGGTTTGCGAGTCAGTGGCCTACCCACTCAGCCACCGTGGACAATAGAACGAATATCAACCGTAATATACACGTTGTTTGATATTTTCTGTTTATTACTATTTTCTGTTTTTTAATAATTGCAGTTAGATTAATTTAGGACTGACATTACAACGCTCGTTATAGTTGAAGCAACAGAATACTCAAGAGAAAATCTCGTTATACTTTATTAGAATGATTATCGGATACTTTTGTATATCGATATAGCAAAAATGCAGATCTTTTTTATTTTTGATATACAGTAGAGCATACATGCGCAATGAAAGAATTGTGATAGTTAATATTTATATTGTATAAAGATTGCCGTTCTCTACATTCTAAATATGTCCTGTAACGATGGTCAAACACATTTTAAAGTGTTTTATGCATATATCATTTACGGAGCCCTAAAATCGGGACAAATCGGTTTTCAAAAGAGTACGGATCAAGCTGGATAATTATGAAAGAATTTCTCTTTCCTTCAATGTAAACTCTGCGTTAGCTAATTAGGACAGTCATATATGATTAATGTGCATGACTAGGCTAACACATAATAATTCAAAATGGCGTTCGTCTACCAGACATACAGTAACCACACCAAAACATTCAATAAAAATATTCGTCCTTATAGTATTCCATGTACATCTGAGTCAAACGGTGAACATACTTCAACGAAAATAGCATTGCTAACTAGATAGAACATTAACTACTCAGGCTCCTAACAAAATTTCCTCTATCTATTTACTCTAGTCTTACCTTAGTTACTCATCTTGAAACCTAATTAATCTTACGGACTATAGGGATTATCATCTAGACCAAACCAAATCAATTTATATTTCCATAGATAATAACACACTCGTGTCTCTGATAATAAGCAAGAAAATCGTGCTAAAACTATTACCTTATAACCCTGAATAGGTCATTCCAGGACTAATATATTTTATAATTTTAATCCGGAATACCTGTTAAAAACCTTCCTGTGTGGGTGGGTGTATGTGTGTGTGTGTGTGTGGGGGGGGGGGTATTCAGGCATGTATCTGCAACCGACCACTCCTCAAGCATTAGTACCTTATACTAATGGTAGTCTAGATATTAACTATCAAAAATATTGGCCCCAGGCCACTCTGACAATACTTACGCGAAGGAAAAAAGAATTTATGATCATGTAACATTGAATAGCACCAGGTCCATTAATAACTCCTAAAGGAGTGTAAACAGTTATCTATGGTAATTACCTACAATACTATTTACTTATCTTTCTATATTATTATAAAACACTGTCAACAAAAAGACAGATATGGAAATATAGAGAGCAAAGGTTATCATAATTATCTGTTTTGTTCATATTTACTCAAGGCTTTCCCCTTTTCTACTAAACACCGGAAATAACTCTTGTCGCAGGAAACTTAAAGTTCCCGATTTTAACATTATACGCCTATATAGGTGTGCACAATCCATAATTGAGCAAACAAATGACACCCGCCAGGAGATAAAGGTAGTCGCTTTTAAAGAGGACCAGAGGGCTACGATTTACACACACACACACACAAAAGAAATGGAGTTTAACGTCCTACTTTCCTGCTCCATCCGGGTTACTAAGATTTACAAAAAAAGTCACATAATTATTAATCTTTATTAAGAGACTGATTGTATAGTATTGTCGATTTCATCAATATTACAACCAGGCGAAGCGGCTTGTATCTTTAATATATTTTTCTTAATTTCTCGGGTACTTCGCCTTGTCGATCACCTTTTTTGCTTAATGCCGGAGGGTGGGGGGGGGCGGGTAGAATATAGAATAAACATGTGAATGACTGGTCAGTGTAACTTTCGTATACAGAGAATTATTTCTCAAGGAATCGTCATACTATTGGCTGCATGATAATTTAGCGTGCTTGGGTTTCCATAATATCTTTATCTCCCTTCTACATAATAGATAGCTTACGCAGAAGGTCTCCTCTTTTTGCCGGTTTACATAATAACACATCCAGGCATTTAGCTTACAATTACAAGTTAGATGGTTTGAGATTATAAGGCTCTGGAATATTGGTGGATACTGCACTTCATAATTATTAGGAAGCTGCACCCAGCTTTCTCTTTGATTGTATACAGCTCATCGTCAGCCTCTTCATTTACATGATACAAAGCAATATGGAATATTAGATATTCTGCCAAACACTGATTGAAAGAAGAATTCTCCATTTGTGTCTGACAGTTGGTTTACACAAATGATACCTTTTCAAGGAAGGTAATCATATTTAATAATCAGGATGAAGACAAGCCGGTGAGTTATTATGGAAACTAATTAACATTAAGGTATAGCCATTGCATTACATAGAGAAAACGAGACCAAACACGCCATTTCATTTTATATAAAAAAAAATAAACAAAACGTCTTTAAAAATTCTTTAGGGTATTTTTCCTGGTCAATTCCCTTGTAGTCAAACTAAAACTGGCCGTTTGCGGAGAACCCCAGACACAAACGAAATAAGACACAACTAAAGAAGAACCCACCAAAAACCAACACCAGCTAAGAAAACCCCCGGACAAGAACCATCCAACAGTCCAACGCACAAAACCGGTAAAATCGTTTTGAAGTTGCAAGACAACACAGAAAGAAAAAACCGACAGTCGTCAAAACACCACACGTTTCACATATTATGTAAAGCAGAGTATTAATTTCAATGCAGGTACGACAACGTGAAGCGTCTGTGGGGAAGCTGGTGGGAACAGTTGCCACCGATTATCCCAAGTTTCAGTTATTGATTCTTTCGCGTCTGTAAATAAGTAGAATGAATAAAGGGACAATAAATGTGCTGTAATTGTAAATAAAAGAGGCATTGATTTACACGTTTTAATGGACCACGTCACATACATATTGTATACATTGTCTAAACAGTTATATATTAATTTTACAGTCAGCACTGGGCGTTAACAACAACCTGGGAGGAAAAAGGTAACACCTAGGTATACTGATACCTTTGTGCATCAATCGGGCGAATGCCATGCGGTGTGCTATAGGGAGAATTCTGCTATGAAAGCGGTGCTACTGTCTGCTCTTATTTCGAATTCCAACTGTCAAGGATCCTTTTACGTGCAAACCAACGTGTACATGGGACGTCGATTTTTCGTCCGTTCACAAGGACCAGACAATATGCTTATCAACCCCACCTCCCTCCCGTCCTACACCCACTTACAAGTGGAAACTTTCTCGACCAACAAAAGAATCTTACCCCAGATATCCTGATTAGTGACCAAGCCCCTTACTCACTGAGCCCCAACGGCTCCCTGGTGCAAGTTACACCCTTACTTGGCGTAGGTTAAAATGACCCATTGCCCTTTCCTGTGTTATGGCCCTTGAGTAAACAATGCGCTAAACCTATCATACTAATCTTGCAATCGAATACTTTTTCATTAAACAATTGAAGACAATGATTCCACTACACACGTTTTTTTCCATAGAACTGTTTATTTTATTTCACATCAAAGTTGTTGTCATGCAGATCAAATCAATATTCCAACCTGTTTTATATGTAACTTAAACCATTCTATAATTGCATAGTTTGCCAAACAATACCACGTCTTCACTGTATATTAGCTTTGGTTTTCTATATTCATGTATATAATTCAATAACAAAGATAAATTAGAATGAAACCTTACATGTATATTCAATAAAGTTACACACGGTTGTGTAAAAATCGATCTAATAAAAGCATATCGGAACTGATAAAATCATGACTTGTCAGTGTAGTACATTGTTATGTTTATATACTGTACATAAAGTCACACCTGAGTGATGATATCATTATTTAAGGTTGATCAAAGTTACAATTAAAGGGACGTTTGGCGAAACATACCATTTTCAAACAAAATGTTTTAGACCGGGAACTTGGCTCCAAGCGCTACTCATCTTGTTGTATCAGGAACTGGTTGCTAACCGCTACTCATCTTCTTCTTCTTCTTGGGGTGACGCTCTTCGAAAAAATATAGAGCTCCGTCAATTAAAGTTCGATGGACATGAAAATTGGCATGCTTCTTTGAACAATTCTGCATCGATTTGGTGAATTAGATTTTTAAATTTGATCCAACAACATGATCAGTTCCTGGTCCATAGTACGATTGTACTTGTTGTTCTTGTGAGTGAGGCGCTTTGAAAGGAGCACAAGGCTTTCCACAAATCAAGTACGATCGACATGAACTTTGGCATGCCTGTTCCTTGGACAATTGCGTATCGATCGACGCACTTCGACTTTTATATAAGATGACCGAAATGACGTATGCTCAGTTCCTGGTCCATGGTATACGTTTGTACTTGTTAATGTCCAGGTCAACGTATTACAAAGACAGAAGCAAGGTGGAATTTCCATACACAGGACAGTGCACGCCCACGTCTTCCGTTGTACTTTATTATCAGGAGCTATTAGATACAAAGACAAGCTAAATTAAAGATTATTTCTCAGTATAAATTTCGAATTCGAGTACACAATAAATTAAGACAAACATTCTTAACCACCCCGCACCCTGACATTCTTGCAAGACAATTCACAGATCGTAAGCCATAAATATTACCTACTTAAACGAGCCAAACCGCTAATATTTGGGATCTAGAATTGACACAAATGGGTCGCAACGCATATAATGTAATATGAATGTATATAAACTGATTTACATTCAGTCGTTTCCGTTTTTACTCTAATTTCAAATCAGTTACGTTCGGCAAAATACGCCAGAAGTCTCAATAGAATGGCAAACTCTAGCATCTGATTATTCCAGCCTATACCGATAGTATATATTGCGCATGCTCTCCAGATAAGAATATGACGTCACCGTTTGACATGACTTGTGGAATTTGTCCAGCCTCGTTCTTCGAGTCACTTGTTACACATGGCGCTGAAACGCATTATGGTACACAATTCGTGTATCAATGGTAAAATGTTTTTGTCTTAAATATTGTATATCAGAAGCCCATCTTACTTTGTTGATTTAAATTGACAAATAATTCGTGTTTTCAGTGTCGAAAACTTTGGATGCTATTGAGTTAGAAGATTAAAAACAAAACAACAAAAATCTGCAGGTAAAATTAATGCACGAAACGTTTTCACGGTATATACTTGTTCGGACGTAGTGGCCCCCAGTCGTATGTAATTGAAAGTTCTCACGATAACGTAATAATTAAAATATTACAGCGATTTTGTCTTATTATGTCGACTGGGTTGCTGTAACCGAAACCAATTCTCTTGGCTTGGCCAGGAGCTATGCGGGACTATTTACAAAAAAAATGTGACCTATCCCGTGTAAAATATATGTAGTTTGCAGTTAAACGGAAGTCAAATTACTGTATTCTGAGCAAAGTTATGAGTGTTTGAAGTTTTGACAAGAAAGAGCCGATTGTCAAAAGCTATAGCAATGATAATAAACGAAGTCTCGATTGTGAGTCCTATTATTGTGTGACGTCCATTTTAATGTTAATCGATGTAATATCTCAGTATCTTTAAAATGCGCAATATCTCAGTAATCCTTAAAATGCGCAATCTCTAAAGGGATCGGAACCATTTCTTTTTTGTTATTAGTTTATTTCAAGAAAAGTTCACATAGCTCGTCCATCAAAACATATCAGAAAAGCAATACATGCAAATTAACCTTGTTAAGTTGTGACAGAAATGGACGCCTTTAATCATGCACCACGCCTTTAATTATGTACTAAAGAAATGTTCGATAACAAGCATTTTGGAGAATATCTCAAGCAAACGGGCATTAATTTATTCTTTACAACAATATCGCGTTTCAGATCAAGACTTCAGTTGCATTGAAAGAGGGGTATTTGGAATGTTGAATATATGATGAAATTTCCATAATATTGCTGTGCTGTGATTGACATAACAGCTTAGAAAATCCTATAAGAGCCTGCACTGATGATCAATACGCTTATAGGTTAATTGACTAGAGATCTATAACTCGAGTTATAAATATAATTTTTCCTGAACTATAGTATATAATCCGAATTAAGATTAAGCGATTACTCTAGGCATAAATAAATGGGATCTAACGTCCTAGTGGGCTAATAAAGATGGGCATACGCCATGCAGCGTGAACGAACAGTGGCACTATGCCCTACTCTTATTTCGAATTCGAACTGTCAACGGTACACCAGACCTTCGTTTTTCGTACAATCCGAACGACTAGGCGCTGTTCTTCACCAGCACGTCCGTCGGGAACCAGGAAAAACTACGCCGAAAAATCTTGAGGACCGAACCCGATGCTTCCTGGTTACCAAAGCTTCGAGCTACCCATTGAGTTACCGCGGCAACATACACTAGACGTGGTATCGTTGTGGGAGTAACTGTCTTGCTGTTGATTTGTTTCTGTATTAATTCATTTACTTACATCTTCAGAAATGTGCTTTTTACATGTTTTTGTAGAAATCCGATTTAGCTAAATTGTCTTAAGATTTCTAGGCCTGCACCCCTAATGAACTAGATGACAAGTGCTAGAAGATACAAAATCCTCAAATTTGAGTAACTGATAAGAGCTGCCATTAATAGTTGAAAACTATAAAACTATACATTTTTATAAAGCTGAAAATTGTTATGCTGCGAATATTGGAGAAAAGCAGTGTAATCGACCTAGTCAACAAAATATGTGAATTACAGATTAATATACTGTGCCCTTTTTCTTCCATTCACTAAGCAGTCAATCACTGCCTGAATGATAACATGAACATTTCGGTGATAACTGAGATGATTATTATACGATTCCCAATACAGGCTTAATTCTTTCGATTTTTGTCATACATACATCGCACTAATTGGACAAAACATCCGTTCCCAAATGGAATCCCTTACATAATTAGTTACAAAACACATCGTTAGATTATATAACATATGGCTGGCGGAGATGATCAACGATATAATATTGTGAATCAAACTTATCTATCGATAATGAAGTACGACACCACGATGCACTCGTATGAAACAGTTGTCAAAACATGTCCAACAAATTAATTGAACACATAGCCTTAAATAAGTAGCAATTTAAGTGTAACGAGACATTCATTGAAATAAATGTCTCCTGAGGACAAGTGCTAATCAGATGGTCGGGAAAATTACTGGGTGGTGATAAAAAAATCAGCCAAGTTCAGCGTGATACATCTATAATTATACAATCGGAAACATCTTTAAAATCATCTCGGGAGTTTATGTTCCATCTTGAACCTGGCCGTGATTCCATATCAGAAACAGAGACGCTCTACAAGATCAAACAGATAACGAGGAGACTATTAATTACGTTCATGGTAACCCAGCAAATGATCAATTGATTGTAATAGCTGGTGTAAACTGGGAGAGCTGGTGCCGATTCTCGTTCGAAATATCTATTTAAAAAGAGCGAAGTATTTGCTATAATCAAGTCGGTCCAAACTCCAGATTCTATATTTGGTTGGCATTAAGTGGACGATCTTCGTGCCTCACATATTGCCTTAATCAAGATAAATACTCGCGAGCCAAATCACTAATGATTAAAAGGAAACGGTCGTAGCTATTAAGTTAATTACAGTTTACAGAAGCACAAATGATGGAGATGCGATAGCTTATGGAGAATTTCCGCCAAATACAAGCGACGTGCAGACGACTTCCGAGACAGTAATAATGTTATTCTGTCAAGAATATAAAAGTAAACAGCCATATTAGTTGGATTGCAGTTTACATCATCAGTGTCTTCGGTTTCTTTTTAAAGCATGGTATATGAAGGTCCTTATCCTAACATTTAGCAAATATGTTTTGACGCCTGATTAGGGCTTATTTAGCAAAGAAAAAACAAAAACAAAAAAAACAACCCCCAAAATACACACTTTAAATAAACTAAACACGATGGTCAATGAAATGATTTCCTTGGGTCAACAATGTAATGTCAAATACACTTACCTCTAACGTTAACTACATAGGCCATAACAGCAGAAGACCCATGAGCACAGGAAAGTTATCGTTCTTGAATTATGAGCACCTCTGTAATTGGTAAGGTCTTTTTTTTGGATACTCCAATTAATTTACACAAAATACATAACTTTTCATTAAAAGTTATAGCAATAGACGACAATTCGCAAAGAACGTATACAGCGTTTGCCAATGATCTTACTTTATGTAAAGGGTTTCTCCACTACACCGTTCTGGTCAATACCGACTTATATTGACTGACATCGTCAAACAAGGCACTGGATTCGCACATTATAACCACAAACAATGACAAATAATCATATGTAATCGAGATGAGACATCTCAGTGACGACGAAAATATTATCCTTTATATTTTGGTATTTTAAATGCGCGCTTTGTTCAAACGTCTGCTCGTAGCATAGTTTCCACTGCGCACTCACACTGCGTTGAATGAGCAATCGATCGTTTTTCTACAGTACTGGAAGAGCAGGCATATAGATAGTAGGGAAATATAAGCAAAGTTACGGCTTTTTGTCTTCATCATCAATGCAATCATATAATTATAACTCTTCAGGTGTATCTCTGGAGACTTACCGTTGGCACATCTTTCAACACTTTTCATTAGTTTGAATATTTATAAGTCTGAAAACAAAGCGTAGCAAATTACGTTAAACATTAATGACCCCCAACCTCATAACGAATCAAGGACCCTGCCAGCATCCCATATATGATTTATCAATAAAGTTATGATATAGTAAGAAGAGACTTTAGAAGTAGACAATGCTGGTATTGATAAAAGAATAATATAAATATCGCGATATGAAATCAGAATTGACTTTTTATCGAGGTTATTTTGAATCCAAAACCGATCTCATGTTAATTTGATTTTTCTATGGTTATATGTGCAATCTAGAGACGGCAACTTTACCGCGAGAGGGTTTCTATTCGCCCTGTGAGTCACGCTGGTAAGCATCTCGGGATTATACAGCGCGATTTGCCCTTGTCAGCTATGCGGAGCCACGGTGGCTAGTTGGTTAAGACGCTGGCTCACTAGCCTGGAGGTCGGGTGTTCAATCCCTGCATTGGCAGAGAAAGTTCATCAGGATTTTCCGACGTGGTTTCCCCTTTTCAGTAACAGCTGTCTAGTCCTTCGGATGAGACGAAAAACCGAGGTCCCGTATATATTGGAATGCATGTAAAAGATCCCCTGGCATTTGGAATTCGATATAAGAGTAGGCGATAGTGCCGCTGCCCGGGCAAAATTTCCCTCATAGCACACTGTATGGCGTATGCCCGTCGTCATTAGCCCAGTATAGGAGCAGAACAGTAGGACGTTAAACCCCATTTCATTTCAATTTTGTCAGCTATGCAGGAACAGCGTCTTGTCGTTCTGATGGGACGAAGCACCTGGGTCCGTTGTACACTTCGAAGAACCACTAACAGTTGGAATTCGGCGAAGAGTGTGTGTAAACTATATGGTATATGTCTGTTTTTATTAGCCGTCAAACCCGCCAATCCCTATTCCATTTCATTGTACCTTGATATGTTGACGACGTCATGCACATGCATTATCTTCATTCAGCTAGGATCTTCGAGAGCACGTAAAAGAGGCCCTGACAGTTCATCGCACACTGTATAGGGTTTGTCTGACTTCATTAGCCAGCTTGGCGCAGAAAAGTAGGACGCCAAACCCCATTTTATTTTACCTTGATCTATTGACGAGAAGTAAAGTTTGAGAAAGGAACGTTGGGTGTATAATTACAACTCCAAATATCCTAGTAACACAAGGCAGCGAGAAAGTAACGTGTATTATCGACTACTTGAATTACCATTGGCGAGGCATATTTTGCGTATTTTACGTGCACTGTCAATTTATTAACTGAACTCACGGGACTTCGTTGTTTCGTTATGCTAATCAACCCTGAGAATAGGGATCCAAAAATTCTGACGGATCTCATCACACGCGCTGGAGTTCAAACCCGGGACATTCCAGTTTCATTTGTTTTGTTTTCTATTACACTTTTTCGGTACCCAGGCGCTATTACTACCATGTCTAACAGTGATATCGGGCATCACTCAAAAAAGTATCCGACCATCAGTAATCGCTTAACCTGATATATCATCGACAAGTATTGCGTGATCAAATCAATTAGTTGCAGTGCATGAGTTTATAATACTAGTAGTCTTTTACATCAGAACTGGTGCTTTATAGAGTATATCCTAATTACCAAAACACTGCTTATAAATTTATCGAAAACGACGTGAAATCAAGACCAATTAGAGCCGCCCCCCCCCATCTCTATGTGCCTTTATACTTTATAGTTATAGTTAAACGTATACTATCGACTGTGTCGACGGCTTTTTGATTGATTTTCTATTATGGGACACGTTTGATAAGAATGTGTTGGCAAAAGTGTAGGAGTACGGGACCTCGGCCTTTCGTCCCATCCGAACGACTACACAGCTGTCCTTGTCCGTCCTGCACCACTAACAAGGGGAACCCACGCCGGAAAATCCCGATGAACTTTCTCGGCCAATGCGGGGGTCGAATATACAATGTATATATAAACTGATTTGCATGCATTCGTTTCGATTTTTACTGTAATTTCTAATCAGTTATGTTCGGCGAAATAAGCGAAGAGTACGAATTGAATGCCGGTATTTGGCGTCTGGTTATTCCAGTCAACATCGGTAGTATTCTCTTACAATGGATATTTTTAGCCTCGTTCATTCCGTCATTTCACACAAATGGCGCTCGAAAGCATTCCGACGCGCGAGTCGTGTGCCAATTTTATAATTTTCATTTTGTCTTAAATAGTGGATATCAGAAGCCCAACTTTGCATGGTCAGAAAACAACAATGTTGATTTAAATTGACCAATAAGTCGCGTGGATGATATTGAGTTAAATACTTGGCTCCATTAAAATGTGTTTTGCTTAACATATAGTACATTTAAATTGTTGTGTAATTAATAACAAAAATAAACAACCATCACAGCTTTGTGGGAAACTCGTAATAGTTGGTGATCTATTCATTCTGAAAATTCGGGTGACAATGAAAGTTTCAGGCAAATAGTCCCCCGCCCCCCCCCCCCCCACCAGAAAAAACAAACAACAACAAAAAACAAACAAACAAAAAAAAAACAAAACAAAAACAAACTGATCACGTGCACAAAGAAGCCACGGGCAATTGTTTAATACGTCCACATGAAACTAGTATAGGTAATCAATTGAATACACTGAACGGTGCCCCACCCCGTCAAAATTTGCACTATTACAACATGAAACTATTTTTGTGAATGTCCACGCTCAATTGTCCATTTCTCAAGTCATTACAGGGCAGAGACGCAGCACATGCGTTGTAGATGGTCGCCTCTACTAACCAATAAATAGCCATTGCACGTGACATAATCCCAGCTAAGAATGCAATTATACTAAAATGTTTTGCACCAATCCTCAGCATATCAATTCCTCCAGCTTCCAGAAGTATCAAGTCGTGGGGAGCAATAATGCGATAAATCTGAACGCAGGATGACCATCACAACTAAAAGACCCTGAGTGAGATTGAGTGGTTAAATAGACTAAAAAGATGGACATAGTTTAGAGGTGTAAATTCTCTCTTCGGATATAACAGACTTCGAATGATTCTTCAATTCTTTAATATACCGGAACATAAATATACATATATCGTCATACAGTACTGACAGGCCAGTTACTGCACTTAGTAAGGGATCCTAGCTAGTGACTGCCATCAATGTACAATTTTGTTATATTTAACGAAAATCAGATAATAAGATAAAAGTAAATGTAATTAAAACTGACACGTCGATAGATGAACAATGCATAAACAATAAATCAACAAAAACAATAATTTATAGGATTAACGTCGTCACCAAATGACGGGTTGAAAAGTGATGAAAGATTAACGACTTACTAGCCAGTTGATCTTAAAGTGATTAATTTAAGAAACATTAATTATCTTAGCGATAAGCAGATTATCACACCATTATAATAGTGTGTACATCTCATGTCCACCCGTACAACTGACTACAGTTCTCGCTGTCTTAATGAGAGAGAGAGAAAGGGAGAGAGAGAGAGTAATGGGGTTTAACGTCCACTCAACACAAACTAGGTCATTTCGGGACTAACTCATGGTTCAATTTTATTTCAATAATTCACTTGCGCGTAGGGGTCTTTAGCAGTGGGAGGAAACCGGAGGACCCGGAGAAAACCCACGAGGTTGGACAGGCGACCCTACTCCTTGTCACGTACAATCGGGGATTCGAAACCACGACATCCAACCCCCCTGTCTTAATGAAGAATGAGAATGAATTCAATACTTCATACCACGTCATCATCTGAAATTTCACTTGAGGGGAGAGGAAGAAATGAGGTTTAAAGTCCAATCGACACAAACTAGATCATTTCGGGACTAACAATGTTCAATTTTATTTCAATAATTCGCATGCGCGTAGGGGTCTTTAGCAGTGGGAGAAAACCCACGAGGATGGACAGGCGACCATACTCCTTGTCACGTACAACCGGGGAATCGAAACTACGCCAGTTGAATGTCACATGAGGATCTTTGTGATTTTCCCAAAATCATGAAAATAACTTGCGAGGTTTTTCCAGATAACCGACGATATGTATTATTCTGTAAATTTCGTTTAAGAATATTACTTTTAAAAGCTATCGGACGAAGCAAAATTTAGCCTGGCGCACACTACGCGACAATATAAGCGACGAGTTTGGGGACACATATCGCCACAATTTAAGTGGAGTGAACACACTATGACGACTATGGCGATCACACAAAAAACAAACTGCCACAGGTTTTGTCATGTGACAAGTTTAAATGCATTTACGTCGTAAACGGGTCGAATATTTCAATTAATATTGGTTATTTTTGTGCATAATGATGTGGCGGCGGCCATGTAGTCGTCTTAGTACAACGCCTGTCGGGCGCAGGGCGTTTATAGTAATCTAAGTAACGAGCTCAGATTGGGCTACTTTTATATGAAAAGTAAATAGACTACGTGAAACCAGAATTATTCCTGAGTCTTCTAAATATAATTAGCCCCCTCATTAACAAACAAACAACCAAGATGGTAGAACCAATAAGGCCAGGAGAGAGATTGATTGTCAACAAGCGTTTTCTCGCTACAAGTACGATTACCATCAATGAATCCTATGATTATATTAATATTGAATATATTGTTATATTTCAATAAGCCAGTTAGGCCTAATTTAAAGTACTCGAGCCACTTGCATGGAACATACAAAATAAGAGACATCGTGTGTGTTTATGTCACATGTGAAAAATAACCAAAAATGATTGGTTTAATAGATGATTTGAGTTCCTTGATTGTCGATTAATTTGACGCCAAGGTGGGCACATTACACGATTTGTTGCCGACGAAACGACAACTTGAGCTATCATATCAAACATGTCAGATATCGAAATGAAATGAAATGGGGTTTAACGTCCTACTGTTCTGCTCCGAACAGGGCTAATGAAGACGGGCATACACCATACAGTGTGCTATGAAGGAAATTTTGACCGGACAGCGGCGCTACGGCCTACTCTTATATCGACTTTCAACCGCCAAGGGATCTTTTACGTGCACGCCAATGTGTACACGGGACTTCGGTTTTTCGTCCCATCCGAACGACTAGACAGCTGTCCTTGCCAGGCCCTCCGTCCTGCATCACTAACAAGGGGGAACCACGCCAGAAAATCTGGATGAACTTTCTCGGCCGTCAGATATTGAAAAATCGAAATTACAGAAACTTTACAAATTATTCTGTTTTCATCACGGAATAGTTGATACCAACATATCTCTTATTCCATTTCAGTATAGTTTTGAGTCCCGTTTTTTGTGTGTTATACTTCTGCAGCTGGCAACGTATAATGCAGATGTTTTTAAGCTATTGCCATTTAGGATGCGTGCTTCCAATTCGTTTTATTTGTTCAGTATTTTTTTCATGTTCAATACGGAACCCGGCGATTTATTCTACACATATGGCTATATTAAGTGTGCGGTTAATTTAATTATTGGTTTGCGACAAGATTTAATATGTTACTCGAGATTTCCTTTTACGGTTATTTTTTCAGATTAGATAAAATACAAAAATGCATTCAAAAACAGAACTATGTGAAATAATACATCTGGGATAATATCTAGTATTTACGCACCTGTGCTGAATAAGCACCATCATAACTGGTACCAAGTTCTGTAATCTGATTAATATTCTTACTTCACATGTGAGAAATAATATGATTATGTTATTCCAGATTTTCAAGCATCTGAATATTGCCTATATAGAAGTTCTGAACGGAACTTAATGCCTCGGAACCATATTTGAAAGAGAAATCTTTGAATGGTGAAACATATGACTCGCTTTAGAAGTGCTAATACAGAGCACATTTTAATGCTTCGTTTAAACTAAGGTGGTGTCATTTCCTTGTTATATTCGCTTTTAGAATATGATCTTATTGACTGCACTGATTTGTCCGATGCTGCACGGGTGCAGCTGTACGATTGTCCTAATAGAAATGGCCTGAAGATGTTCAGAAAGCGCTAACCGTTAGTATTTTGGTCTTTCATTAATTTAGTTTATACAGTCACAAAATATGTTGAGGGAGGGGGAGAGCATAATATTTGCCATTCACCAGTTTCTACCTTATCGTCGTTACCACTAATTTGACAGTCATATTACTTTATAGTTAGATACAAAACGTTAATTATTATAATGTATTTCAACAAAGGAGCTTTATTCAAGTATCCATGACCTTCTAATAACATTTCATAATTTTAGTGACCTAGATTTTAAGCCCTACCTCGAATGCATTTCCGACAACCGACAGTGATACTGGACTTTGTTACTAACATAGTATCCTCCTGTGGTACATATTTCTAATGTTTCAAATTCTTGTTGTGGTATTAGATTTACGATTTGATATCTACAGGAGCTATTAATGTGTTAAATGGACTAGGGATTTGTGATTACAAATACATCCTTAATAATGCTATTGTACAATGAAACATAAATCAGCCTACGCAGAGAAGACAATATATACATATACTATAATCACCAACATAGGGCCTACATTATCAGTAGGTCTATAAAATTCATTCATCACTGTGAGCCCTAGATATACCTAAATGAATTACAGCATAGTCATAGTCGATGTTCGCAATAGTACACATTTATAAACACTGTAGAAGTAAGACACAGTGGAAGAGCAACTAAAAGTTGCTAACATTATATAACAGGGATGAAGTAATATTGTGGTTAGGACACTGGACCCACAACTAGAATCTTCCTGATTTGAATCGTGGCGTTAATCGTGAAGATCACCTGCCAGGGGTGGGCAGGAAAAGTATATTTAAAATGATATATTATTTTGCCAAAGCTTCATATGACAACATATTCAAGGACGTCTTTGAAATGGAGTATGGCCATGTTCTTTTCATTCGTCAGTGTCCTTTAAATTATATACAAAGGCACAATAAATTATTTTAGTTATACGAACTTCACGAATAAATGAGAAATGGTATCAGATGTTAATCCATTTTTCCCAAATAAAACTGATGGGTTATTAGGTATGGTTTATAAAGTATTTATTTCTTAACTGAAATCTGCCCGGAAACCGTTCAGATAGTTACCAACAATCTGATATCTTAAAACACAAATACTGACCTAAAAATTTCCCCAGAGAGTAGGTTAAATTGATTTTAGTAACGCGCCAAATAAAAAGAGGTTTTAGTTACTGCAGGCTATGGTGTTAAGTGGTAGTTATTTTCTGTAAATGTTGTTACTTTCCATCAACCCAAACCATCGTTACCGTTACGATTTACCCATCAACATAAATCAGAAGATTTGCATGGTAATTTCCTATTTATAGGTTTCATTTCATTATCAACAGAATCGGAAGAAAACCACCGTATATGGACCGGGGGTTTTCTCCCCATAAATTTGATGGTAGCGGCAAGGCGAGTTAGCAGATTTAACTTTTCAATTGACACTGTAATTAAATCAAATGGCTCTCAATGGAGAAACCTTATTTTAGCTTGAGGTGGAAAAATCGATCAGCTAGAACCGTTTACAACTTGATGTTAAAAAAGGTATAACTTTCTTTTCTTGTGGACCATGTTCATGCTTATTATTAGAAAGCTAATGTCAGACCATTGTTCCTGCTTGATTTCTCATAATATCCCAATTTCCTATTTCTTATACCATTTTTTTACGGCAAATTATCCCTCCCATGTGACTGACATATCTTGTTCGAGATATTACGTGTTCTGAAAAAGATGCGGATTCTGACTAAAATCGCGTCATTGAAGAAAAAGTGACCTTTTAATTCCATGAAATCCTCTATAAAGGAATTGTATTACCCCATCATGCATTTCACATTGTCAGGTATGTGCCCACGTGTATCCAAGTCACTATGAATTCCGTGTGTTCCGTCGATAAAATACAACATTCTCGACAATGACTATTTTAGATATTGTGGGTATCTTTGATTTGGTTGAGAAACGAAAATTTAAATCTACTATTAAACATTTTTCCTTTCCACCGAGAAAGAGTTTGTCCCGTCACTAATCAAAAAACACATCTGATCAACACGATTCCATAATTTATTTTAAAGATAATTCTGCGTAACAAGGATTTTTCTAAAAAAAAGTTGTCATATAAACTCCCCAAATTAGCGAAGACATAAAAATGGTACGATAAATCTACCTATAGCCACAGTCCAATATGTACCCACACTCTGTTATGCTGGGTTTCTAGTGTCACGATTTATGCTGCGGTTGAAATAGTATTTTTTATTTGCTGAGTTATCGTGGTGATCCTATCAGGTCGTAGCATATATTGAGGTCAGTCGTGGCAATCGTGTTGATGGTATCGAAACGTACCAGATCGTGAACTCAAAAGGGGCAATCCTATCGCAACCCATCGCACAACAGGTGGAACCTAGCATAAATAATTAAAACGAAACAATAAAAGAACACACATTAAACAAAGTAAAACAAAATTAAATGTATGTAACCATGATTTAAATATTTATCTTTCAATGCTTTAAGAATGAGTACATTCGTGCATGGGTATGCAGGAATGTCTGCACATTAAGAATGTCAAAGCAATTTTGATTGTTTGGCGTTTGATTTCTTCTTGCACAGAAGTATGGACAAGATATTACACGATCTTGCAGTTTTTGCAAAATATTTACTTTCGAAATACAATTTTGCCATTTTTGCTCAATGTTGACGTTATCAAAGTTATAGTGGGACTTTAAACAGGCGCCCTTTTCCCTCATTGAGAGAATAGCACGGTGAAGAAAACAGATTGCTTGTACATTATTTCTCACTACATATATTTTAAGCTGAACAAAATATGTACAAAAAATATTTCCCATTACACGTATTTTAAACTGAACAAATGATGTAACAAATATATATTTATATCACACTATATCCCAAGCACGTAAACACAATAAAGATGTTGACGGGAGCCACGGCGGTTCAATGAATGTTCACCGGGATTTTCCAGCGTGGTTTCTCCTTATCAGTCGTGCAGGAACCGGAAGGGAAGGGGCGCTCGCATTGCACGGTGTCTAGTCGTTTGGATGGGACGAACAACGCACTGGGGTATGTCCGTTTCATTATAGGTGTTGACATTCAAATACAACAAAAACAAAAAAAAAACAAAAAAAATCCGGAGCCTTTGTATAAATGAAACATGGTAGAAGACCGCTAATGATAAGGTGATAGGGTGGCCGAAAGTCTATTCGAGTGGTCGGGGTTTTCCTCAGGCGCTTTTACGTAACAAGGATTATGACCGCTTGCCTGGTGGGTTTTCTCGCGGATCTCGGATTTACACCCGCCCTCCCCTACACGCAAGCAAATCACAGAAGTAAAGATATACCTAAATGGCCCAGTATGTGCCAAGAAAACGCCCCCCCCCCAAAAACAAAAAAATCAAACCCCGCAGGTCTTTCCGTAATTTTATTTTATTTAATGGTACTTGATAGATAATACATTTATCATCTACACTCCTTTCTGTACTCGGTGACATCGTCTGGCGTTTTTCCCCCTCCATAAAAGGTTTCGTGACGTTTTTATTGTAGAAATAATGCATGCCAAAGTGTACACTTAAAAGAACAGAGAAACGAAGTCGTATGACAGTCTAGTAAATGCTAGGAGTGTATTTCGTCTGACCTCTTGGTCCCAACATGATAAATAGCGAGATACAACAGTACTACGGAAAGACAGCTTTAATTGTTATGTAATCTTTAGACATAATTTAACTGTACCTACTATATCCCAGTCCGCTTGTTGAAATTTTACCCACTTAAATTAAATATAGAAACATTCCCGTGAATTCGGAAGATGGGACTTAAACAAGCATTTCCCCTCTTACATACCTTATTGCCTCGGGATAAAAACCAGAATACGCCCTCAACTCCATATACGGTCATCTGGTATCCGCTCAAATTCACAAATTAATTAATACATTGGTCGAGATTACGAAATGGGTGGATAAAATATTGAACTTGAATATTCATATTTCCAAATAAGGGCTTATTACGTTACGTTCCCACGACAATGGGTCACTGTGAATGGAAATATTTATTTACGGAGATAACAACGCAACCACGCAAAATGGGTGCACAGGAATTTCTAGGGCATGTAACCTGAGGGGTATATAAGCCGAAACCAATTCATTCAGATCATTCCAATCTTGAATGTGATATAGAGAAGAACTTCCAGAAACATATCGAACCTTATAAAACCATAGATTCAACATATTGTTAGATAACCAATATTTTTTACAGAGACGATGATGAACTACCTTTTTACCTTAGTTGGTTTGTTTACGGTAAGTACACTTAGGTTGAATTAGATAATAAAAATAGTAAGAGCTGCTGTCTGCTGATATGTCGAAAAGACCGGTGTTAATTTATCGTTAAATGGACACTTACATTTTAAGTAAAATAAAAAAAGCAAACAAATTGGACCGCCTGGTTTATGTCAATGTCCTTACAGCTCGAGAATTTTACATTTAACACAAGCACTTTAAACATGTGTAATCGTCTAAATATTTATTACAAAGGTGTACGTCTATGTAAACTAGTTTCAGTTATGTTTGTTTGCTTATGGATTTTTATATGTTTTATTGTTTACCTTTTAGGTGGTGTTTGCCGCGCCATCAAAATTAGGTAAGTGTTTAAAAAATATATCAAATATGTATATCACGTAGTCTCAACCTAACCAATTATAATTTCGATTAATCATTATCCAAATAACTTATCTTTGAAAGAGGTAAATATTGAATCCAGTAAGAGAAATGTTTAAGATTGATTACAGATTGAGATAAATAAAAATAAAACACCCCAAAACAGCTGTATCCAGTTGTTTACACAATACATGAGAGTGGAAATGAAACTTAATTTTGTGTTTCATTTGCAGAACGAACCTGTGGCGGGAAACCAGCGGACGTCGTTTTTGTCATTGATTCTTCCAGCAGCATTTGGCCAGAAGATTTTTCACGCCATGTGCTTCCGTTTGTACGTGACGTCACCGCCATGTTTGATATTGGACCAGGGTTGACTCAATCTCGAGTCGGGGTGGTTACTTTTGGGACGAACCACTACTTACGATTCCATCTGAATACCTTCTTGGATAAAGAAACCGTATTGAAACGCATCATGGCGATTGATATGACAGGTGGAGAAACCAACACTGCCGGTGTCCTCAATTACGTCACTGATCACATGTTCACAAGTAAAAGAGGAAGTCGAATTGGCGTCGACCATATTGTCATTGTTCTTACTGATGGCGAATCCAAAAACATGGAAAAGACAAGAAAGGCAGCTGACCATGCTCACCAAAGCGGACTTCAGGTGTTTTCTATTGGTGTCGGAAGTGGAGTAGATGTAGAAGAACTAGGAGATATTGCCAGCGACCCTAAGTCTAAATTTATGTTTGAAATCACCGATTTCCGTGCACTTCAGAGAATTAAGGAAGAACTAGCTATCAGAACTTGTGAAAGTAAGTACATGTATTATATATTGTCTTGAAAATGTTTGGAATCAAATGAATATATAGTTGGTATATTTTATTAATATATTATTCAAAGTAAAGAGATTTCAGAAAGGCCCAGATTCTTTGAAATTAATTAATGTTCTGAATGTGTTGTTTTAAAATTACATTTATGTATATATATATAGAGATCTATTTATTTTTCCAGTTGCAACAACAACGACTACCACAACAACCCAAGCTCCAACAACAACAACAACACTACCACCTACAACAACCAAAGATCTATATATTGCTGATGCGCCATTATCACTAAGAAGTAAGTGTATATTGCATTTTCCTTGTGCAAATGAATCGATAATTCTTATATAAATTCTAAAACAATTCGGTTTTTTTGTTAAATTATTTTAAATGTCAACTTTATTTCAAGTCTTTTATCTCGTTAATTTACCTGTTGTTATGCTTTTCAATTAATACTTAAGTTTCATAATCTTAGCAATTAAAGGAAATACTTTTAACATTATTTGTTTTATTTTTCTAGGTTGTGGAGGAAAGCCTGCTGACGTTTACTTTATCCTTGATTCTTCATCCAGCATCTGGAAGAAAGATTACTACGAAAAAATGGTAAAATTCGTACACGATGTCTCTGATATTTTCGATATTGGTTCTGATAAAACCAGGGTTGGCGTTGTCACATTTAGTGATCAGAACACGCCTGTATTTGGCCTCAATGACTTCACCAGTCGTGAGGAACTCCTTGCCGCTATGTCTTCTGACGTTATACCGTACTTGACTGGTGGAACCAATACAGCGGCCGCCATTAAATACGTCGCGGAAATAGGATTTTCTCCCATCATTGCTCGACCTGGTGTTGCACACGTTGCCGTTATCATCACCGACGGTCAGTCTAAAGATGCCGAGGCTACACTCAGAGAAGCAGAAGCTGCCAAAAAATCAGGAATTTATATGTTTGCAATTGGCGTTGGTGATAGTGTTGACCAACAAGAACTTACAGATATGGCAAGTCAGCCCTCCAAAGACTACGTATTCAGTGTCAATAACTTTGGGGCCCTGGATACAATTAAGAACCTCCTGGCCGTGAAAACCTGCCTAGTATCTTCATCAGAGGAAATGCCAAATGATCAACAATCAAATAACGGTAAGTACTTTAATTTATGTAACCAGTATAACAAATCTGTACGTGAATGAAGTTGCATCGCTGTATTATTAAGGTACCGGTTAATTTCGCTCTTATTCATCTAATATTAGGTTCATCTCAACATACATATTTATCTTAAAATATTTATTTTAGTTTAGCTATAAAATACACACTGCTATATCATGCCCTGTCTTTGGCAGATGCACCATTCATTTATTGTCCCTGTTTTATTTATTTCAGTTTGTGAGCTCGAGCCAACAGATATTGCTTTCGGGTTCGATTCATTCGCCATGGGACAAAAACAAAGTCACCGGGTCGTCGAAATCATCACTTCTCTCACCAATCACATGACATCAAGGTCTAAAGGGTATTACCAATTCAGTGTCTTATCCAATGCTTGTTCCAGACATAAGGATGTTCCCATGACCGACATACGTCAAGCTGAAAGCGTCCTTGGAGATATGAAAGAAGACATGACCTCCCAGCTACACCAAATTATCAAGCAACTGAGACGTAACGCATACAGTCCCAGCAACAACGCACGATTAGGAGCTCAAAAAGTGGCAATTTTGGTTTTGGATGATTCTGCTGTCATAGACAAGAAACGAGTCATTGCTAATGCTAAACGTGCCAAGGCATCTGGAGTTGAGATATTTGCTGTTACTTTAAGTTCCATGGATCAGTCATTTGTTAGTGAGATTGTTTCGGACTCCGTAAAGACACATCTGATACAAGCTGAAAGGAACGAGAACGTTTTATCTATTCGTAACAAAATTATAAAACAACTATGTTAAGGTGAATATTTGCGCAGTAATCCGTCCAATTCCGGGAATAATAGATTCAAAAAATCCTTAAACGAAATGTGGATTACATTGTGTTCTCGGTATAAAATTAAACTAAACAGCGTGATATGCTCATGTTAGAAGAAACAGTTTTTATTTCGAGTTAAATTGCCATTAATCTGCCAGACAGTATTAAGTCGCACGTGTTTACTTTGTGTTCTTTTATGTAGTATTATCTTGGTTGTTTACATTACCTCAGAGAGAAAAGAACAAAAATCGACAGTCTTTGTACGAACTCTATCACTTCATTACACCTTGTTCCAACATTCGATATTCTTTTGTAATGTGCAATACGTTCTCTTTCATTAAAAACGTTTTACTTGCTGTTGTATTCAGTGAATATAACGTTAGGAGTCTCATGTAAATAGTTTATTTATATGTGTTTACTTTTATTATATTGTAAATGTCATTTTGTTTCATGCATTCTGCGTATTTCTAGTCAATATTTTTTTGTATCAAGCATATAGTTCCAATATATGTTTTGTTTTTTGGTGTTTGTCCATGTTTAATATTTTTTACATAAATTGTATAATTTTTGTTTGTTTATCAAAATGCACTTTATAATGTATAATTATTTAATATTTATCTATTTTTTTTATATATATATAGAATAATTGTTGTATTAAATGAATGCTTTGTGTGTTTGTCGTTAAAAGCGTATTGATTTAATTTATTTTTCAATAATGAAAGTCAAAATAACCCAAGCAATTAAAATGTTAAATGTTTTTTTTCTCAAATGAAATAATTTTTTATATATTGATTAAAAGTTTCTTTTTTCTTATGTTTTCACTAATTAGTAACAAAAGTTAAGTGCATGTTTATTGAACACTTCCACTTCTTTATCGGCAAGAATTATATAAGCAACTGGATTTAATAACATATTATGGAGCTGACAAACAAGTTATGGTAGGCTACACATGTACCAGGGCGAAATTATATGGTATTTTGTGATTTGGTGAAACTTTACCATCGTTCGGGACATTCCGTTTCGGAACTAAGCCCCTTTTCCGAAATTCTTGCAACCTTGTGAACGCTACAGAGGCCATATTATTTAAAACATGGGGACGAGCCGACTTGATATTCAGCATTCGGTGACCTTCAATTCCAAAGTTATCCTCCCTTTCCGAAACCATGCGAACGCGATAGAGGCTACAGTTTTTAACGGATTTATTTAATATTTGGTGTGAAGCATTGGGGTCATTTGAGCACGAACCCTATCGATATTCAGCTTTCCGCGATCTCCCTTTCTGGAATAACCCGCGCCCGTCAACAATCCTTGTCTAAACCCTTTGATAGATGATATAGTTATAACATTTTGTTTTTCAAATCTGGAGTGAAGCATTGTTGTGACGAGATGAAGAATCCTATCAATATTCAGCGTTTCGCAACCATCCGTTCCAGATTGACCCCACTTTTTCGGAAATCCTTGTGAACGTGGTCATGAGATTACGAATCCTGTTGATATTAAGCGTTTCGCGAACTTCCTTTCCGCAGTTACTCCGCTTTCATAAAACCACGTGAAGCAGATAAGATTTTTTTAAAGCATATGAACACGGCACAGATCCCATTTCTTGAAGGCATCAAATCTTTCATCATTCAATTTTTTTACGGGGCATATTTTCACGCTATGTGGGTATACATTTGCTGTGAAGTTATCGGGTCATGATTTGCAGCATTCTGCGACCATTTATGAAATTGGTGCATTCACATTGCGTCTCAACAGTATTATATCTGTTCCCCAGATAACTGTACTTGGACCTGTGTTGTTTGTACTCTACACTAATAGCCTTGGCATGCTGTTAAGCATTATTCCTACGTCAATATCACACAGATGCTTGATTATTTTGCTTCTTGTCAGGTCCTATGGTTCTTAAAGAAAACCATGACATTAAATTTGTCAGTGCCATTAAATTCTGGATGAGCTGTGAAAAACTGAAGAAACTAAATGATGACAAGACTGAGGCGTTACTTGTGGGATCTGTACAAAGGCTTCGATCTGTAACAGAGTTTAGCATCTTAATTGGAGACACCAGGATCTAGGAGTGATAACTGACTCCTCATTAACACTTAAGAACCAATATTCGTCTTCTTTTGAAGACAGAAGTTACGAAACAGGCAGTGCAACACTTGGTGCTCTCTCGATTGGAATATTACAACTCTGTCCTATCTAGATATCAGATTAACAGACTTCAGAAAATACAAAACACCGCTGCCCGGATAATTACAAAAACACCGAAGTCTGCTCACACCAAACTAGTTCTAAAGCCACTACACTGACTCCCTATTGAATACTGCGTAAATTTTTAAATTCTGTGCATGGTTTTTAAATACATGAATAATGCTTCCCCAGACTACCTTACTGATCTCATAAAACGGTCAGATTCTGAACGTCGTACACGATCGACGAGTAAAGAGATCTTTACCTATGGTGATCGAATGTTTAGCATTGCTGCTCCAACTTTGTGGAATGACAAACACTTGAACATTGCCATCAAAAGTGCCGAAACATAATTGACTTTAGAAAAACGTTAAAAACACACCTGTTTCAACAATCTTATCCAGAGTGAGAGAGAAATGGGGTTTAACGTCCACTCGACACAAACTAGGTCGATGGGGTCTTTAGCAGTGGGAGGAAACCGGAGGACCCGGAGAAAGAGAAAACCCACGAGGTTGGACAGGCGACCCTACTCCTTGTCACGTACAACCGGGGAATCGAAACCATGCCAGTTGACTCAATGCCAGACTTTATGGTACAGCGCGCACGTGCTAACCATTCAGCCATCCAACCCCCTTTATCCAGAGTGACATTAGAAGAAGCACTTAATGTAGATCACGCATTGGCATGGAATAGGCGCTATATAAATAATTTTATTCTTATTTATTCTAGTACAATTGTGTTGATAGTGAACAGGTTTCGTGTTTCTTGGACACTTGAGGAGGACATTCCCGATTCATTTCGCTATCATTCACAGATCTAGAACTTGTTTACGCTTTTTATTGCTTCAAAAGTTAACGGACTAATTATTACCACCCATGGTTATTTTCTATAATTTGCTGGAACAAATAAATCGGAATCAGGATGAAAATGAATTTCCGTTTTATTTCTGTTGAAAAGGGAAGCGAAGATGTAGGGCTATTACAATCACCGATCGATTAGCCAAAGTCACAATCATGCGATCGTCTGAAGAAGCCTATTGTTTAAGTAACATTTTTATTTTTTACGGACATATTTCAGTGTTGGCGTATTATGTTGTTACCCTTTCGACTTTGGTGTGAAGCATTGGAGTCATGAGGGGAATACAGGTTTTGATGGATTTTTGTTAAAATTAGGCGTGAAGCATTGAGATCATCAGATGACGAATCATATCGATATTTAACGTTCCGCGATCTCCCGTACCAGAGTCATGCCCTTTTTGCGAAAACCTTGCGTGAACGCGATATAGATGTATAACGGATATGTTTAAATTTACTGTGAAGCATTGGGAACATGAGGGGATGAACCCTATCGATATTCAGCGCTCCGCAACCTTCCGAAACCCTTGTGAACGTGATACAGGCTACAGTTTTTAATGCATTTTTTCAAACTTGAAATGAACACGATCGAGATAGGATTTCTGAAGGACCCGTTTAACAGTAGGCAAGCCTTTTCAAAGTGTAAATAATCTATGGCCTACCTGACCATGAACGCATAGGTACCAGTACCGAAAAGCAAACATTCTTACAAAATGCATGGGAGTATGACGCAAGATCTCAAAATGGCTTCAGGAACTAACAATGTCTCTATTGAAAGCAGTAAAATGAAATGGGGTTTAACATCGTACTTTTCTGCACCAACCGGACATGCGCCAAACAGTGTGCTTTGAGCAGTATTTTGCCGGGACAGCTGCGTTTCCGCCTACTTTTCGTATTGTCCTATATAATACGTCCACGCCAACGTGTACACGGAAACATTTTTTTTGGTACTATCCGAACCACCAGGCGTTGGGTTTGTTTTGCCAATTTTACAGACAAAATATTCACAAAAAAGTGGGTGTGACACCGCCCAGGGGGTCGGGGCATGCACCAAAATAAATAGCTGCTGTCTTTACGATATAAGGAATAAATATGCAAAGGAATAACTATGAAAAGTTTTAAGACGATCGATTAAGAATTGTGGCCTGTAAGCGACACACAGACAAAAAATGGGCGTGACACTGCCCTTGCGGGATGTACCTTTAAGGGAATAAGTATGCAAAGTTTCAAGATGATACGTTAAGAAATGCGTCCTGTATATGGCAAACGAACAAATACAAAAAATGGGCGTGGCTCTGTCCCTTGAGGTCGGGCATGCACCAAAAGCGACCTACAGACACAGACGTACATCCCCCCCCCCCACACACAAACACAAACAGACACACACGGGGGCGATGGCATAATACGTCCACATAATGAATGTGGACGTATAAAAATATATACACAACGTGAGTCCTGAGAAGAGAATAAGAAACGAATATAACCAGAGACAATATTAGACGATCCCCGGGCTATAAAAATATGTGGCAGAAGAGAGTATGCGTCACATATGTTTAATCTTCTGGTTGGTCAAATTTCAGTAGGCACATATTCACATTTTCACAAAGGAGACGTCTTTTGAAGTCATTCTCTGTAATATTAAAATGGGGCTGCAGTTATTCATTTGATGTGAGTATGGTTTTTGAATACGTTTTCATTTGTATCACTAACAAAAAGGACGTTTGAAATTTTGCGGGCCTGAAATATAATTAATTTTCATATCAAAACAATTATTAGGATTCAATTTTTAAAAACGTCATAAATGAATTTCTAAACTCTACTTGCTTCAACATACCAAGACTGACATTTATAGCTCATCATATTTAGTGCAAGCTTGCAGTTAAATAATACAATATTTGTACATGTTAGCGTGCAGGTAAAGGATTAACTTGAATTCTAAGAAGGGTATGAGCTAAATATCCCCCAGAGCGTATGCCCGTCCTCAATATCACTCAGAAGATGCTCACCAACGAACTAGGTCAAGGTATTGGCACTATTCACCGGTTGGAGTAAAATAAATGCTCAACATCGAATTTAATCAAAGTATACACTCAATTAGAATCAAAATTATCGGGTTCCAAAGAAGCATTGGCAAACCAAAATGCTGAGCCTAGACGACATCAGACAAGATGTTAACCTTGAGAACATACACCTAGATGTCAATCTGAAGCAGAAATATCGTATTCCAGCCTCGGATTGTAGCAGAGCTATCATATTCCAGTCTCAAATTGAAGCCGGGCTATCGTATTACATAGTCTACATCAACTGATTATCTCTCACCAACTTCTTTTACGTCTTTCATATAACGTTCATTGGTTTGTTATTCATTTTCTATCATTACAGGTCAGAGGCTTACAGCGCTGTGAACGTTTACGGATAGCTCTCGATTCCATTGCTTGCAATGTCTATGTATAGTTTGTGTTTGCAGGTTTGTCTATTAGTTTGCGTGTAGTGCTGTCCATCTGTACTTACAGTTTAAGATGGAAGGTATAGTGCTTACATAACCCAAGTATACAGTAATGTGTGTTAATGTGTATTTTTTAGGGGTTATTGATCTGTATTATAGGAGGAATACATATATATTATATTTATTTATTCGATTTTATATAATAAAACATCGAGTATTGCGTGAACATATCCGATTTCTCTTCACAGAAATATTATTTATTGGCTTGACATCGATATAAACTGTAAATGTTATGTTCTACGGGCTATTAAGGCTTTATGCGATAAATTTAAGCTTTGTTTTATTCGACTTTTCTCTCACATTTCTAGAAGCCATGGCGAGAAAATAGGAGTGATATATCAGAACGTTATTCCCTTGCAAGTTATATTTTACGGTAATTGTTAGTTTGCCCACATAGCTATCAATTGCGAGCAACTAAGGTAGTTTTTTTAAATGTAAAAACAGTTAAAAGGCACAAAAAGGAATGCCATTTGTTGAATTTCACTACACGTACAGAAATCAGGAATCGCTGTGGCTCAGTGAGTAAGACTGACCCCCTAACAGGGAGGTCCAAGTTCGATCCCGGTTTTGGCTGAGAAAGTTCACATGGATTTTTGATCATGTTTCGTTTTGTTAGTGGTGCAGGACGGAGGGTTTGGCAAAGAATAGCTTCTCGTCGTTAAGATGGGAAGAAAAACAAAGGACCCGTGTGTATATGCTTGTATGCAAGTAAAAGAACCCTTGACACAGTTGGAAATCAATTGCTGTCCGGGCAAACGGTACAGCATAGGCATTGTATGCCAGTCTTTATCAAGTTGATGCATCAGAATATAGGACGTTCAACCGTTTTGTATTCCCGCCAAAAATATGTAGAGCGTTTCGGTCATAATTGTCAAAAGCTAATGCACAGTTATTAATATCAATATATTATAGGCTGAACAAGATGCAATAACTCTGTGAAATATAAATCGATTAAGAAAAAATGTAGTTTGTCTAACAATTCTGCCCTTTGTCATTTCTCGTTGACTTTTAGTCTAGAAGCGAAAAAATGTGTTTAAATGTGTATTGTGAACGCTGGAACCAGGGATAATACCCTTGTCACCCCTTTGCGCTCTTGGACTTGAAAGCTTTCACTAAACCGCATGGTGACATCGCTGAGAATTATAAAAGCGATAGCTGGAAAATCCACGGGAACTTTCACGGCCAACACCGGGATCTAACCCGGGAACTCCGGTTTACCGAACCAGCGGTTTACTCACTGGATCATCTTCTTCTATTAGCGTTTGACGCCCGCTTCCATTTTTATTTCTATTATCTTGGCCCACGCGCATGGGTCTTTCCCTATCTCCAAGCAACTTACGCCCAAACCAGGTATGGAATCCACGACCGCAAGCATGCATTATAAAAAAAATTGGGGTCAGTAGGAGATATGACGTATTGCTTAAGGAATACTCTCAAAATGATTGTTGTTTATTACTTGTCTTCTGTATGTTTATTCGTGATGTGAATCTCCCGTACTTAATATTTGTATTAGAATACAGGCGACAGAAAGAGAGATAGAGAAATAAGATTTAACATCTACTCGCCACAACCTAGGTCATTTCGGTCCTAACATAATATGGTTCAATTTTATTGCAATAATTCGTTTGCGCGTAGGGGTCTGTAGCAGTGGAAGGAAACCGGAGGAACCGTGGAAAGGACACGAGGTTGGACACCCGACCTTTCTACTTGTCGCGTATAAGCGGGAAATCGAAACCATGCCACTTGACTCAATGACATGCCTCGTGATCTAACGCGCACACAACTCCTCCTTGTGACAGAAAAGCTATTTAACACCAATCGATGTATAAGATAATGGCTCTAATTTCAAAGAACAGTCTTCTATGTATCGAGTAGTTAAGTGGTGAAAATTATGATCTGTGAGACGGCTATTTCCCCACTGAGGTATCCGGGCAATATTACAAACCGTGAAACTTTTACAATAAATGTGATAAAGGACTGACGGAAAATGGTTGAAGGGAGGCAACTCAAACAATTTGTAAGTTCAAACGGTTGCCATGCAACATAATGAGAATATCTTCACAATATTTGATAATGTATGAACTGTTTGACCAGAAACCAATTAACGTTCGGATTTTTAACATGTTAGCATCATTATATCGTAAAAAGACAAAACAAGCCAACAGCTGGACTGATTCCCCTGCCCGAACCCTATAAGAAATAAGTGGCACGCATTAAGTACTTGCACATTTATCTTTTTAAGAAATATCTAGCAATCAAATTGTGTATCACTGTGCATAACCTACGCCGGCATATCATGAATCGATCGCATTATTACTGTTTCCAGTCGCTTTATCATATGATTGCATGGACAACAGTCAGTGTGTTAACGGTGCAAAATGCATAATAATATGTCAGCAGTTCAAAATACGTATTTTAGTTTTACAATTTGCAATTTTCATTGCTCCACAATACCACAATAAAATATAGTCTTATGATACAAGTTATAGAGCACTTTGTCACACAACCGGTTTCATGGTCAAAATGTTTAACTTTTTAAAGGAGACAGGTTTTTATTATAAATTTTGTTTATGTGTATGCATATGATTTATGATATAATTTAGCCTGTCTTGTATCATCATATATTGGCGTAATATAGCCTGATTGGTGCTGAGGTGCTTTTAAACCATTTTGCATTCTTCATTTTGGTAAGGCGAATTATTGTGTTCCAAAAAGTGTGATTGCCAGACAGACAAACCAGTCATATTTTAATGTCACCTGCTTTCTTGGAAAAACGGGGCAGAAAATAAGATATGGTCTAACACAGACACAACACAAACTAGGTCATTTTGCGACTGACGTGTTCTATCTTTCTTTGAATATTTCGTTTGCGCTCATGGGACTTTAAGCAGTGGGCGGGATTGCAGGAACCACTCTAGATTAGGCAGGGGATTCTACTCATCTCCACGAACACGCCTGTATTGGATCTGAACCGCGACTCTTTACTCATTAGCAGACCTCGTAAGTTAACCCCGCTTGAAATAAAGAATAGACTCAACTATGCATTCTGTATTTAGTTGGCCCATTATAGTTGCCTCCTTAAACTCTGGATAGTGTTGTCTCGCAGCTACTATACCTCGTAACTATTGTCGTGCACAGGGTATGGCATATACAGGCCACCACACTTACATGCATATGGAATACAATTACTGCTTATTACTGAGCGAGGATTGGTTAGGCTTCTCTCGCCATTATCAAGCAATGTTATCATATAACAAGACAATAAAATACATGTACACAACAATACTTAGGTAATGCTGACCAACCAGAGATAATGACTAGAGAAGCCTAGTCGAAACGTCGCTCAGTAATAAGCGGTAATTGTATTCCATAGAATTGTGACCTGTATAATTATTCCACCTCAATTACTAAATGCCATTGAAACAATTTAACGGGTTATGACATGCTTAATATTTTAAGAATACTAAGACTTGATACCTGTCACTAAGCTTGTCCGTTAGAGATATACCCTGTGACAGGTTCACGTATCACGTTGTGCAGTACTTTTTTTCCCTTTATATTTGGATGCGTTTTTGTTTTGCAGTTGGTGCTGCACCTCTTCTAATAGTGCACACAAATTTATCGGATGGTCAGAAATTTCTCTGTGGTCCTTATGTGGAGTAAAATAACAATGAATATATTAACCAAACCCTTGTTACTTCATGCAGTACAATGAAAACAGCACTGGACATGGGCTTAGTGTTGCGCCCAGGAACGTTTTGAATATATGACTAGTTCTTCACATTTTGGGGCTTGAATGTTCATAATTCCCTTGTTTCGGGACTTCGACCAATAGTGTTATGTAACTACGCCACATTGTCCCACCCATTTCCACGATTATTTTTACTCCTTCAAATATTTTTTTAATATATATATAAAAAAACCCCCAACTAATTTTAGTTTTTGTCGATATTAATTAGCTTTATTCTTTAATATAATTGGCAATTGTATCCATGGTATAAAACATAAAAAAAGGTATCAACGAAATTAGATAACATCTTCCCTACTTTGGTTCTTTGTTAAACGTGCGAAATAAACAAAGAAACAAAAGAGAACATGTTTATCATAAATATCGAATTTTTAATTCGAACAACAAATAGGCATTATAAACATAGAAATATCACCAGGCAAATTACATTAATAGTAACTTTTCTATTACAAAATAATATCTATAAATATAGAAATATCACAAAGCAAATTACATTTACAATATCTGTTCTAATACAACATAATATCTATAAATATATAAGTATAAAATATAAAATGTAAATATAATCTGTATTTATAATCTGAATTATAAAATTTAAATATAATCTATTAAATTCATAATAAAAACAAACAAATTTTATTTCATATTGGCATATATATCTAATATAACCATAAACATATATATGAACAATTTCAATATCTTAGTCAGAAATGCGTGGATAATTCTAGGAAAGTCTCACAATCTTGTAGTACGGCTAGATTCGCAGATCCTCCTAAATGTACTTGCACTAAATGTCACTGGATATCAAAATTCATTGATAATGTTCTATGTCACGGGGTCATAGTTTCTATATTTAATAAAGATCATGAGTCACCATCCTGTTTTCGTTTTCATACATTAGAATAGTGGATTCAATTATATCGATGACATCATAAACGTGTACAACAAACGACGGAATTACACTAGACATTGTCCGGTAGTTTTCGCGCCCTGAGTTAAACACGTACTTTATTGCGGGTAACGTTATTTTCGAGAAGTACATGTTTCTAATTTAGCGAATTACTTCGTTTATACTCCTAGTTTACAAAATATTGGAGTTTTATCACAAAAAAAGTTCCACTATCATTGTCTTTTTTTATTGTGCTTCCGGTACCTCAGGAACAACTCGTAGGCCTTCATATGGATTGATCATCGTTTTGCTTCTGATAATAGCTGTAGGTTCTGTAAATAGAAAGAAATAGGGTTAAATGAGTTGAAATTCCATCTTTGTCAAGAATTTACTTGAAAAATTCCATAAACGATTAAGAGAAAATAACGGACTCTTTTCTAAGTAAGATTTTAGGATGCGAAATAAATCCGCAAAAAATCAACGGTATGATTTCTCAATCGTTTACATTTAAATCTTTCAAATCAGCCGAGAATTTACAAAAATGAAGGGTGACAATAATTTAGAAATACTTACCACACATCATATGGAGGACGTTAACTTGAACTGTATCCATCTGTTGGTAGTTATCTATCGTCTGGACATATTGATTAACTGGAGAGGAAGCTATTCTAGACACAATCCTGGAATCTACATCACCGACAGCAACGACAAATACTTTAAATCCCTGGAACTTGGCTCGCATGGCTTCGGCCATGACTTGATTCAGATCGGTAGTTGATGCATCAATGAATACAACCATAACATTGTCTCTACCTGTTCTAGCTTCGCGGCGTACGGTCATCACCAAAGAATGCAACATGGTTTCGTCTTTGTTCATCAGCGTATTTAAGTTGTGTCTAAAGGTTTCCATACTAGAGAAGGGTATCTTTGTGTCCTTCTTGCATTTATCAGTGGTAATACCCATATGTATAGGAGCGTGCTTGTTCTGTTCGTTGGTGGTGAACCTTCGAATAAACTCTTTTATAGCAGTTCTCTCATTAATTGACCTGGTACTGGACTTATATACAAAGTGAACGTCTGTTGGGGTTATTATGCAAGGATTTTCTGTAAACGAAATGGATAAAGAACAATTATAATATTTCAATCAATATTTGAATTCTAATTTTAGTCATATAGGAATAATCTATTCAAATAATGCAAAGTTAAATCTTAAAAACTGTATTTTTAAAAACTAAAATAATGGCCCCAGCGATTAGAACAGAAATTAATGATAGAAAAAACTTACTTTCAACGTCAACGTCTTTTGGTACCTCGGGAATAACTTCACAGGCTTGAACTGCTAGAAGATTTCGTATAGAAGATAAAGCTCCATAATTTTCGACATTGAAAACAAATTTCTGGTTGGGGTCACTAGCAATATCTTCCAATTCCTGTTGGTCGATATAAGGGCCTACACCAATTGAAAAGATATTGGCCCCTGCTTTCTTTGCTTCGGCGGCTTCCCGTCTAGTGGCCCGGGGATCTTTTGAAATACCATCAGTGATTACTACCATAACATGAGCAGCATCTGTCCTAGCCGAACTAGCCCTTTTTCCAAATCCAGTTTCCCTAACATACTTAATGGCGTCAGCTGTATTGGTTCTGCCGCTCATATATTTTACAGTTTCGGGTTGGATAGCATTGAGTAGGCTTTCGCGGTTGCTGAAAGATTTTAAACCAAATACTGGTTTGACAGTATCAGAATAGATCACCAATCCAACTCTGGCTAGAGTTGGAGCAATTTCGAATGTATCCACGACATCACGAACAAATGTTAGCATTCTAAAATTGAAATCTTCAATCCAAACGCTGCTAGAGGAATCCAATACGAAATAAATATCAGCTGGTTTACCACCACAATCTGAAACAAAAAAACAATTTAAAACTATGGAAGTAGTCCCCAAATCACAATGTAAATACTGAATATCAAAGACATTTCTGAACTTTACGTTCCACAGGGTAGACTTTATTTTCCCACACAACGGTTTGGTATGCTTACTCTTTGTAACATACACGGGGAGTTTATAGCTAACCATTTTCGCTGTGTTAAAGAACATAATACAATTGTAATATATACTTACATGTGGTGTTCGCTCTTTCGTCGTTCACGACGTTCTTTGGTGTCGTCTCCTCAACCGCTGGATTGGGTGTGGAGGACATTGGTTTTTGTGTAGTTGATGTCGTAGTTGACTTCGAGGTAGTCGTGGTTAGTTTCGGCGTCGTTCGAGTAGTAGTGCTTGTAGTTGGTTTTGTTGTGCTGGTGATTGTTGGTTTTGTTGTGGTTTTTGTTACTTTTGTTGTGGTTGGTGTTACTTTTGGAGTGGTAGTTAGTTGCCGCTTGGTAGTTCTGGTAGTTGGCTCTGGTGTGGTTGTTGTTGGTGTTTGTGTAGTTGAAACTATGACTGTAAGAATAAGGAATACATGAATGATAAACAATGTTTCAATCGTGACATAACTGAACGTATATTTATGTCAACATTAATATTTCTGGTTTGGGAAAAAGGCGAGGAGAGCTATCATTGGTATCATTATGTAATTGGTTACTTGCTTACCTTCACACGTTCTTTTAGAAAATGGATTCCTAATAGACTTTAACGATTGGAAATCATCTAGTTCAAATACAAACAAGTCTGTTGGTTCACTTGCCATATCATTCAGTTCCTGTACTTTTACTTTCGCACCAACCCCAATGGAAAATATGTTGATTCCTGCAGCTTTGGCCTGGTTTGCAGCAGCTCTGGTTAATTCTGGCTTGTCTGATTCACCGTCGGTTAGAATAATCATAACATTTTGGACGTTGCTTCGAGACCCATGTTCTGGAGTATACATCGTACTGGTGGCATACTGCAAGGCTTTGTTGGTATACGTGTTACCAGTGGTGAATCGGATACCTTCGATACCTTTCATAACGGATTCTTTTGAGAGAAACTTGTTCAGGTGAAACTGTAGATGATAGTCATTGTTGAACGTTACAATTCCGACTCTGGTATCATTCTCACCGGGACCAACGTCAAACATGTTGACAACGTCTTTGATAAACGGTATGACATACAATTCATAGTTTCCAGGCCAGATGCTACTAGACGAATCTACAACAAATACCATATCCACTGCATTCTCTACGCATTTTATTTCTTCTGGAATAAGATAATATAAAACGATTTATTATTGATAAATATAATACACTTCTATATTTTGAACCGAATTTCAATGTCAGAATTACTAAGAAATTGTGTGATTGACATTAAAAAACAACACAAAAACAATGAGACCTACCAGCTTGAACGTATGCAAGAAATGCCAAACAAATCACCGAGATAGCAAACTTCATTTTCAGATTTCCAGAGGTTCCAGTTTTACGACTGCTTGACAACTGATTTTAGATTGGTAACAAAAGACTTTATATACAAATTTCATTGTCGTAAAGGAAATGTGTGTGAACTAGTTCTTAAGTGGAACAGTTTAATTCATAAATAAAGATCCGGAAAGAACTATCATAATTACACATATTGGACACCCACGAAGCAGAACTGACCAATGGGATGTAAGTTAAAACTTCGAAGGGGAAGAATCATGCCCATATTTGTAAATTATTTGTAAATGCGTTTATTTGGAAAGGAAGATGAAAGATTATGTTGAACTAGTGCAGCCCACAGTTGAGTAATACTATGATCTTATCTCAAACAATGGTGTAGTGTGAGTCGTAGATGAGATTTGGGTGATGATCTAGTGAATTATGCGTGGGCTCTATTCATCTATACAGAAACGTGGCTCTGCATATGATGTGAATTACATAACCTATTTCCCACGAAATGCGTATAGTTGTGAAATTAGACATATTATACCCATATATTAAGGTCAAGAAGGTGTGAAAATTGTTTAATAATGGACTACATGTATAAAGGTTAATCTATTTAACCTTGAGAATATTCATCAATATTGAGATCTACTGGTCTCGTGAATCCAATCGAATTTCTACGAAAGTTCGGGAAATTATTGAGACCGGATTGAAAGTAACGGGCCTTAGATTGTTACAATGTTTGAATTATTAGGCAATAATTATACACTACAATGGTTAAATAAGTAGAAAATCATTTTTAATCGCATAAAACTATTTCTACATTTTTAGGACCATGAAGCTTGGTTTGTTATAGGGACCTTTTACAATTAGCGCAGGGGTCTGGATTATTATTATTATTATTACAGCATATTTATAGTGCGCCCTTTCATATAAAATGTTCAGGGGCACTTTACAAAGTGACAATGTAATCATAAATAAACAACAAGATTATGGACATGTTAACGATTGTATACAGACTCAGTTAAAAGCCTGATTAAATAAATGTGTTTTAAGTTGTTTTTTAAAAGAATATAGAGATGTACGACATCTTAAACTAAATGATGGTAGATTATTCCATAAAACAACTGCTTGATAACTAAAAGAGCGCTGACCATAACAGACTGGTTAAAAGTAAGTAATAAAAACTTAAAATCAATTCGATATTTATCAGGTAACCAGTGTAAATTATGTGGTCGCATTTCTTAGTTAAAGTAACAAGTCTAGCTGCAGTATTTTGTACATTTTGTAATTTATCTATAATCTTTAAAGGTAAACCAACTAAAAGTGAATTAAAGTTATCTAATCGAGAAGTGACCAGATAATTAACAAGTGATTTAATGGCCTCTACGGTTACAAATTTGCCTATATTTCTGATATTAAAATAGCACAATTTACAAATATTATTTATTTGAGCTCCCATAAGCATAAAACTATCAAAGGTTGCGCCAATATTACGGGCAGAATAAGATGACAATATATCACAATTACCAATTACAACATGGGGGTTATCATGTCCAAATTTACTTAATTGATGCCCTGAGCCTAATAACAAATATTCGGTTTTATCATCATTCAATTTTAGAACGTTCTTTGACATCCACTTTCTAATTTCACTAATACAGTTCTCAAGTTGCAATTTTGATAATTTGAAAGAAGATGGACAATTAGGTGTAAATGAATATACTTGAGTATCATCGGCATACAAATGAAAGCTGAGAACATATTTTCTGACAATATCACCTAATGGTGACGTATAAAGCCTTGGGGCTGATCCGTGAATTAATACAAATCCCCACACTCGTCAAATTCAATAGGAATTTAATTTCTAAAACTACATGTATATGTTAAAACTATGTACCCGACAATGAGATTTTTGAATTTCATCTTCAGAACAAAGGTATAACGTTAAAGAAGGCTATTCGAATTCTCTCTTTACAGAGTGATGGGTGTATATGCAAAGAACAATATCTGTATGTTAAAATTATATGTACCCGAATAAGGGAACTCTATGTACCATATTCTCAAAGATTATGATTAGTTCCTGGTCGGAGCCACGGTGGCTAGGTGGTTAAGACGCTGGCTCGCTAGCCTGGAGGTCGGGTGTTCGATCCCTGCATTGGCCGAGAAAGTTCATCCAGATTTTCCGACGTGGTTTCCCCTTGTCAGTGGTGCAGAACGGAGGGCCTGACAAGGACAGCTGTCTAGTCTTTCGGATGAGACGAAAAACCGAGGTCCCGTGTATACATTAGAATGCACATAAAAGATCCCTTGGCAGTTGAAATCTGATATAAGAGTAGGCGATAGTGCCGCCGCCCGGGCAAAATTTCCCTCATAGCACACTGTATGGCGTATGCCCGTCTTCATTAGCCCAGTATTTGAGCAGAACGATAGGACGTTAAACCCCATTCATTTCATTTCATTTCATTTCAGTTCCTGGTCCATAGTGCGCTAGTACTTGTTGACTTTGATATAGCGCCCATTATCACATCTTTGATGGGTTCAATGGCGCTGTACATGAACAATATATTATATACACCCATATCTGGTGATAACTAATCCATGTGATATTAAACTGGATAATCTCTCTGTCTCGGACAAATTAATATCTGATCATTTCTCGGCAAGTTTTAATCTTAAGATCCAGAAACCACAACCAACAAGAAAGACTGTAACATATCGAAGGTTTAAATCACTTGCCACTAATAAATTTAAAGCGGAAATAGTGAACTCGAATCTCAATGACACCCAACGTATTCAAGATATACAAGAGAAGGCAACCCAATATAACTCTAAGCTTGCTAAAATTTTGGACTCACTTGTGCCTCTTCAAACGAAAATATTTACTATTCGTCCCAATACGCAGTGGTTTAATGATTCTATTTTAGAAGCCAAAAGGGGCCGTAATAAGGCTGAATATCCGTGGCGGAAAACACAAATTTTAATCTATATTTTCATAAACAGATTTATAAATCTTTAAAAAAACAATGTGAATAAATTAATTGAAGACGCTAAAATTAAATTTTACTCTGATACAATTTAAAATGGCGAAAACAGACAAAAAGACCTGTATAAAGTTGTGAATTCCCTTTTGGATCATAATGCTGAGCGGACTATTCTCCCGAACAATGATAATGACACTGAATTTGCGAATTTGTTCTCCGATTTCTTGTACATGTATATCATCCTCTACTATTCCCAACGTTTTCAAACAAGCTTTTGTTACCCCTTTAATTAAAAAGTCTGGATCCTAATGTTTTATTTCTAAAATATTGGAGAAATATATTGCTTCTCAGATAAAGGCCCATCTAGGTGATAACTGTTTGTATGAACCATTTTAAAGTGCTTATAAACAATTCCACAGTACCGAAACAGCTTTAACCCGGGTTTCAAATGATATTTTAATGGAAATTGATAATAGAAAAGGTACATTTTTAATTTTGTTAGATTTATCTGCTGCTTTCGACACGTAGATTTCAATTTAAATTCGGTATTTGTGGCTCTGCAATAAATCTTTTAGAAAGCTATCTTGTGGGTAGAAAACAGTGTATTTTAGTTAATTGTAAATCGTCGACTCAATCTGTTTTGTAATCTGGGGTTCCCCAAGGTTCTGTTCTTGGGCCGATTTTATATACCCTCTATACGTCACCATTAGGTGATATTGTCAGAAAATATGGTCTCAGCTTTCATTTGTATGCCGATGATGCTCAGTTACATATTTCATTTACACCTAATTGTCCATCTTCTTTCAATTTATCAAAATTGCAACTTGAGAACTGTGTTAGTGAAATTAGAAAATGGATGTCAAAGAACTTTCTAAAATTAAATGATGATAAAACCGAATATTTGGTTTTAGGCTCATGGCATCATTTAAGCAAATTTGCACATGATAACCCCCCTGTTGTAATTGGTAATTGTGATATATTTTCATCTTATAAGTTTTATGCTTATGAGAGCTCAAGTAAATAATATTTGTAAATTGTGCTATTTCAATATCAGAAATATAGGTAAAATAGTAACTGTAGAGGCCACTAAGTCACTTGTTAATTCTCTGGTCACTTCTCGGTTAGATAACTTTAATTCACTTTTAGTTGGTTTACCTTTAAAGCTTATAGATAAATTACAAAAAGTACAGAATACTGCAGCTAGACTTGTTACTTCAACTAAGAAATGCGACCACATAACTCCTGTTTTATATAATTTACACTGGTTACCTGTTAAATATCGAATTGATTTTAAGATTTTATTACTTACTTTTAAATGTTTAAATAATTTAGCTCCTGTTTACCTCTCAGATCTTTTCGAACTTTATACACCTGGCCGAACATTACGTACATCAGATAAACTACTTTTAAAGTCCAAAACTGTTCAACTAGTCTCTTATGGTCAGCGCTCTTTTAGTTAAGTTATCAAGCACCTCTTTTATGGAATAATCTACCATTTAGTTTAAGATGTTGTACATCTCTGTATTCTTTTAGAAACAACTTAAAACACATTTAGTTTAAGATGTTGTACATCTCTATATTCTTTTAAAAAACAACTTAAAACACATTTATTTAATCAGGCTTTTAACTGAGTCTGTATACAATCGTTAACATGTCCATAATCTTGTTGTTTATTTATGATTACATTGTCACTTTGTAAAGTGCCCCTGAACATGTTATATGAAAGGGTGCACTATAAATATGCTGTAATAATAATAATAATAATAAAACATTGTGCATGGAGGAAGCGCCGTTTCCGGAAATACTAGTGTCCGGCACAATATGACATCAGGAAAAAATGAAAGGATGTTTAACGCCCTACTTTTTGGACCAGGAACTGATCGCTAACCGCTGCCCATCTTCTTCTTCTTCTTGGGGTAACGCTCTTAGAAAAAACCTAAGGCTCCGTCAATTCAAGTCCGATGGGCATGAATGAAAATTGGCATGAAAAAGCGTAACACAACATGGAAAACAATCACTGGTTTATACAAATATAGCACGGCGTTTCCACAAATATTCTCTTATCGGTTTCAAGTACAAATGCTTGTCTTTTCTTAAAACAATTCTGCATCAATTTGGTCAATTAGATTTTTGAAAGGGCGCACTATAAATATGTTGTAGGCTAATAATAAAAATAATAATGATAATAACACCCATTATTTGATATTTCGTTTTGTACCAAAATCACGTCAAATATCATGTTTGGTACATCATAACCACACTTTTTGGGGACAAAATAATCTGGGAGTTCACGCTCACCACAATTTATTTACTACACACCAATTTCTGCTGAGCAAATATGAGATTTGAGCTTGTGTAAAAACTCTGGCCAGTTGACGAAACTGACCTAAAAATAGACCTGGACAATTAAACTTCATCATACACCAGCCTATTGTGACGTCATAAAGGTTTGACGTCATGTCTGCCGAGATTTTTGTTCTTATCAGACGCAATTTCAGTCTTTTCTTTGAAAATTTCAAGTTTTAGTCTACTTTTCATTGTTTAAGGTGTTTATTATTCGTTTTTTGTTATTTTAATTTCAAATTCGGATTGTTTTGCAATAATTGAAGTTATTTTTCTTAGTGCAAAATATAATACAATGTTTCTATTTCAGCCTTGGCTTCTTATCCTGAGAAACAGATTACAACGACGGTACAGCTTTAAACAACTGAAAACAATGGGCTTTAAAGGTAATGTAATAAATATTTTATCTCTGATTTAATAAATCCATATAAATTCAATGACCTGAGTTGTCTCGGGTACCTTTGGTAAGTAAGAATGCGGTAATCTATGACAAAGTCAGTGCAAATAAAAACAAAACACGAATAAACACCGGTAGTAGTCACAACAACCAAGCCCACTTACCTTATATAGTTTTAAAAAAGAACAACAGCGCGCTAAATTTTAGAAAACCAACAGGACAACCGCTTTATGATAAAATGATTGACAGTGATATCTTTTTTCAAACTTTTATGGCCCACGTCGCCATCTTGGCCTATCAGTTGTTGTTTATTGTCCAGTTTGATGATTATATATCTTTAATCAGTGATTTCTTTCTCTTAAAATGTAGGCTACAAGTATGAACGTTTATACGACGATCATATAATACTATCTGAAGTACATAATAATATGGTTCGTGTGGAGGAAAGTAAATCAACCTTTAAGGTCAACAGAAATTGTCCAATAGTCAACCAGTATGTCGAATTTAAATATGGCTGTCATGCTGTCGATGTGACGAGACCATCTATTTTCGTGGAGAAAAGACTATCAGACATTTTTGACGACACGCCTTTTGAATTAAGTAAGTCAATGTTACTAAAATAGTAAAAAGGTACAGCAGTTTGTATATTCATGATTTTTGTTTCTACATTCCAGTTTGAACATTTTAGACACGAACGCAATATTCTAAACTAATGATTCTTGTTTCTACATTCTTATGTCAACATTTCATGCACAAAATCAACATTTTAAACAAAAAATTGACTTTATGTTTCATTTTCGGCGTTTTATCGGTAACTTTTATATATCATTAAATATTAAAATTAAAAAATAATTTCTTAATTTTACACGACAAAGAAATCATTTCATTGGTTTCTGAAAGTATCTAAAAAAAAATCTGGAATTTGATCTCTTATGAAAATATTTTCTACGTTTCAAAAAGTCTTGAAGTTAAAATCTTGAAATGAAAATGTCCAGAAAAATATAATGAATTATCAACATTTTTACACCAGAGGGCGTTAGCGTATGTGTACAACTTTGATACAGACTATAGATTAGAAATCAAAAGTAGACTTTTCCACGAGTGGAAGTGGGCCCCTGTTGTGTTTACAGTAATTAGTTGCATGAAACAGAAATTAAGCTCGAGATATAATAACAATACAAATAACTTCTATAATTTAAACAACTAGAAAAATTAGGACAAAGGCTTTTTTTTTACATATTCGCTGTTATTTGTTTACTTTTTCATATGTTTACAAATTAGACCTACACGTGTTTCGAATATGGCAAAAATGGATGATAATGCTGTGTTTTAAATGGAATCTATTCACTGTTATTTGTTTACTTTTTCATATTAACTATTACTATAGGATAGTGTTTGCAAATTAAACCTACGCGTGTTTCGAATGTGGCAAAAATGGATGATGAATCTATAGTTTGTATCAAAGTTGTACACATACGCTAACGCCATCTGGTGTAATAATGTTGATAATTCATTATATTTTTCTGGACATTTTCATTTCAAGATTTTAACTTCAAGACTTTTTGGGGAGCCACGGTGGATAGGTGGTTAAGACGCTGGCTCGCTAGCCTGGAGGTTGGGTGTTCGATCCCTGCATTGGCCGAGAAAGTTCATCTGGATTTTCCGACGTGGTTTCCTCTTGTCAGTGGTGCAGAACGGAGGGCCTGATAAGGACAGCTGTCTAGTCCTTCGGATGAGACAAAAAACCGAGGTCCCGTTTATACATTGGAATGCACGTAAAAGATCCCTTGGCCGCTGCCCGGGCAAAATTTCCCTCATAGCACACTGTATGGCATATGCCCGTCTTCATTAGCCCAGTATAGGAGCAGAACAGTAGGACATTAAACCCCATTTCATTTCATTTCATTTCATTTTCAAGACTTTTTGAAACGTAGAAAATATTTTCATAAGAGTTCTAATTCCAGATTTTGTTTTAGATACTTTCAGAAACCAATGAATTGATTTCTTTGACGTGTAAAATTAAGAAATTATTTTTTTAATTTTAATATTTAATGATATATAAAAGTTACCGATAAAACGCCGAAAATGAAACATAAAGTCACTTTTTTGTTTAAAATGTTGATTTTGTGCATGAAATGTTGACATAAGAATGTAGAAACAAGAATCATTAGTTTAGAATGTTGCGTTCGTGTCTAAAATGCTCAAACTGGAATGTAGAAACAAGAATCATGAATATTGTCCCATTCGGTCTTCCATGAGTTTGGGCATTTTTGCGCTCTAGAAAGTATACTGAAATGGATCGTGTTGTATAGTGTATTCGTTTTTCGGTTAAAATATACTTCTGATTTTAGGCTCAATATCTAATAAAGTAAAGGATTTATGACTTTACATGTATTTAAATAGAAAAAAAAACCCCAAAAAACAAAAACAAATCAGTGCATTCTGGGTGCAATGAGCATAAATGAAAAGTCGTGCAAACAGTGCGGAATTAACAATAACCCCGATACACTATACAGTATTACTAATATACTTGTAGCTATCTCTGTTTAAATAATATTTATTTTCTTTCAGAATATGTTAAATTTCTAGAACGACTAGCAACAAAACCATCTGTAAAATTAGAAGATCGAATGAATGACGTTACAACATGTAAACAAAGAATAATAAGACATTATCCTCGATTCTTAAATCCATTTGAAGATGGTTATTACTACAGGAAAACCTTTGTTACAAGAGGTAAGTGCTAAAACAGATATTATTATTTCCTGGTGGCTTGTAAGGGCGGTTTCCTAGTCGTTCGGATGGAACGAAAAACGAGGTCCCGTTTATATGTTGTCATGCACGAAAATATGTTGTCGTTTCCTTGTGGTTGACAAGGCGGCCTTATAGTCGTTCGTATGGGACAAAAAACCGAGGTCCCGTATACGCGTTGTCGTGCACGTACACTATATTATCATTTCCTGTTGGTTGGAATGGACAGCTTCCTGGTCGTTCGGATGGGACGAAAAACATTGACAAGCTGGAAACCAACTCGGCCAACACGGAGATCGAACCCGGAAAATCCGACTTGGTGTGCAAGCGTCAGACTTACAGATAAATAGAATTTTGCTAGTTACTTGCAGTGCACGTGTGTTTGTAGTATGTGCTGGCTTTCCCTTCGGTTGTTTATGTACGTTTTGCACGGTTCTCCTACATTTACTATTGGACGACATGCATGCAACACTCAAAATTAAAGATAAGGAATTATGTGATACGTGAAAAAGTCAAAGTCAATAGAGACTTTTGACAAGCGGAATTTTTCCCATCCGTATCACTTATCCGTACCGTCACGTGATACGTAGCGTCAAAGTAGTTTTATAGAGTTTTGGCAGATTTACGTACGTATGAGTAGCTGAGCTTAGTTCTAATACAGCATGATGGCAGTTATCTACCAAGATCACCATCAGTACTAGTCAAGTGCTAACCTACAAATTAGTGAAAAAGACTGTAAAAAGACGACGATGTTATACGGACTTTTTCTGTATGAAAGCTGTTCGATACGTGCTGCCGTATCCGTGTGCCGTATCACGTATGACAAATACAAAAACATCGATGACGTCACACGCAAATTCGATACGGATACGTGATACGGACATGGGCCCTGTTTCTCGAAATTTTAACTAAAGACAAAATCCAAATTTTAGTAGATACTTCAATTTTGATTGGCTAAGCACTAAAATCAATCTAATATTATCCAATCATATTACAAAAATATGGATTTTATCTTAGTTAAAATTTAGTGAAACAGGCCCCAGGAATTTACGCTTGCCAAAAGTCTCTAATCACTATTTTTACGTTGTGTAATCTGATTTATTTTTAGATATTGAAGATAGTGAACATATCAAGGACGATAAATTGCCTAAATTGATCAAATCTGAAATAAGCAACAACAGCAACACTGATAGTGATAATAACAACATCCAAGACATGACAGAAGAAACAGAATGTAAAATTAAATCTTCCAAAAATATCTTTAAACGTTTAAAACGAAGAATAACGAAATCATTTCGATCACTATTCAAAAATTATTAATGAATTTCATCTTCCTATGGAAATTACGGCTCTACATCAAATCCAATTCCTTTAATAGTTCTTGAAAAATATGAATATTTGACAGCAAAAATATTTAATAAATAGCCACCCGAATTTGTGATATAATTTTAGTTTAAAAATTGTACAACATATTTAAGTATTTAATTAGTCACTTATTATTTACGTATTTCTTCATTAATTATTATATATTTTTCATTCATTTATATATCGATGATTTTACACGAGATATATAGCCTAGTACAATGTTATATGGATATCTTTTACTATCATTTTTGTTTTTTTTAAAGATAATATTTAAAATAAAATATACATACGTGAGAGTGTTAATTATTTCCCTTGTTTTCCTGACAGTTTTATTGCAATTATAGCACAGGAAAAGATAACTGTAGCATGTTGACTCTTTGTGGTTATAAAGATTTGGATAAGTAAATAATCGAGAAAACGTCTTGTGCCAATACCAATCAGAATAAGTTTTTTAAACCCCACATTTTAGCGATCCATCATCTGTTTATTGTGATGCCTTGACCCTTAGTCTGAAATGTATCAACCAGGGACAGACTGGCTGCAGAGACTCCCTGAGACAGGTCCTATAAGGGGCCAATATCAATAAGAATAAGTTTTTTTTAACCCACATTTGGTGATCCATCATCAGTTTATTGTGATCCCTTAGTCTGAGGAGAGTCCCTGGGCTTGGTCCTATAAGGGACCGGCGTCATACTATGTGACGGCTTGAGTTTCTATCCGATATGGTCCGTCTAATAACAACGTTATGGTCTCAAAACGGGAATATTTAAGATAGTAAAACATTTATAATCAGATTTAAAGTATATTTTAAAATATATCCTTGACGACACACAGTGCCGGTTGTAGAACATGCGGGGCCCGATTAGTTAGTTTAAACAATATTTTATTCACTAAACTGAATTGGATTGAACAACAGGCAAAGGCCTATATAAGTTCTCTCCAGTCATATAAAATAGTTAAATCTTATGGTTACAATATAATGGTGGACATATGTACAGGCAGTGGTTTACAAACATATATACATTACTTGGAGTGTAATTTTAAGTTTTAAATATTAAAGTGTTAAAATCTCATGCTGTCTTTTATGTATTTTTGCACTATTCCAAATATGTTAGAATTGGTATTGTCTGGAAGAGCAGGGTTGCCATCTAGGATCAAGTCAATTGTAACATTTTGTTTAAGGAGGTGTAGATTATTTTTGAGCATTGTTCTTGGAGCAGAGTATGCTGGACATATGAAAAAATAATGGTTATTATCTTCGTCTGCATAATTACACTTAGGGCACACCTTTGTTTCACTAATAAAATGGTAGAATAAGTGATTATTAAAGTTACTAGCTTTATTTCTTAATTGGCAATGGATATCATTCTCTTTCCTATTTCCAGTATTATAATATAGTAGTGGTGTAATTACAGGATACACACGTGAAAGGCCCAATTTAAATGTACTTAACGTTTGTGAGGTTTTAATATTTTCACGTAAGTTGTTCCAAAGTTTAATTTTGCAGGGAAAGAAACTATTTGAATATGAACTTGTATTACAAAATGGTAGATTGAGGTTCAGATTTAAATTACGAAGGTTATAATTTAATATTGACGGTTCAAATTTTTTAAAGGCTTCAGACAGATAAGTGGTTATTCTTTATTTTATATAAATAAATTAATTTGTGTTTTATTCTGCGATTAGACAATGATTCCCAACCAAGCTCTTTGTATAAATTGTTTTTAGATGAATTTCTTCTAAGGCCAGTTATTTTTCTACCTGCTTCAGCTTGAACACTTTCTAATAGATCAGAATCCTTTTTTGAACAGTTATCCCATACATTATCGGCATATTCTAAAATAGGGCGAATAAAAGCAAGATAAATTTTATTATAGTGAAATTCTATTAATTTTATATTTCAGTATACTCAAAATATTTAGCCGACCACAAGCTTTCTGTTATATATTGAAATGTGTTTTGACCATAATGCATTAGACTGAAATGTTAATCCCAAATGACAAAGGAGCCACGGTGGCTAGGTGGTTAAGACGCTGGCTCACTAGCCTGGAGGTCGGGTGTTCTTCCCTGCATTGGCCGAGAAAGTTCATCCTGATTTTCCGACGTGGTTTCCCCTTGTCAGTGGTGCAGAACGGGGGGGGGGGGCTGACAAGGATAGCTGTCTAGTCCTTCGGATGAGACGAAAAACCGAGGTCCCGTGTATACATTAGAATGCACGTAAAAGATCCCTTGGCAGTTGGAATTCCATATAAGAGTAGGCGATAGTGCCGCTGCCCGGGCAAAATTTCCCTCATAGCACACTGTATGGCGTATGCCCGTCTTCATTAGCCCAGTATAGGAGCAGAACAGTAGGACGTTAAACCCCATTTCATTTCATTTCCCAAATGACATTGGGTAGTTACGTTTTCAACTTTTGTTGCAGGATATGAATAACTTTAACTAGGCCTATATGCATTCATATTTATGGCCAACTATGCTTTACTTCACAATTAGTAATTGACTAATACCTGAAAAAGGCCACATTACAGGGTGATGGGTGTATATGCAAAGAACAATATCTGTATGTTAAAATTATATGTACCCGAATGAGGGGAACTCTATGCACCATATTCTCAAACATCATGGTTAGTTCCTGGTCCATAGTGCGCTAGTACTTGTTGACTTTGATATAGCGTCCATTATCACATCCTTGATGTGTTCAATGGCGCTGTACATGAACAATATTAATATTATATACACCAACATTGTGTATGGAGAAAGCGGCGTTTCCGGAAATACTATTGTCCGGCACAATATGATATCAGGCAAAAATGAAAGGATGTTTAACGCCCTACTTTTTGGACCAGGAACTGGTCGCTAACCGTTACCCATCTTCTTCTTCTTGGGCAGACGCTCTTCGAAAAAACCTAAGGCTCCGTCAATTCAAGTCCGATATGCATGAATGAAAATTGGCATGAAAAAGAGTAACAAAACATGGAAAACAATCACTGGGTTTATACAAATATAGCACGACGTTTCGACAAATATTCTCTTATCGGTTTCAAGTACAAATGCTTGTCTTTGAACAATTCTGCATCAATTTGGTCAATTAGATTTTTGAAAGGGCGCACTATAAATATGTTGTAATAATAAAAATAATAATAACAATAACACCCATTATTTGATATTTCGTTTCGTACCAAAATCACGTCAAATATCAAGTTTGTTACATCATAACCACAATTTTTGGGGACAAAATAATCTGGAGAAACTTGGATTTTGTATTATGAATTTGGGAGTTTACACCCACTACACTTTGTTTACAGCACACTAATTTCTGCTGAGCAAATATGAGATTTGAGCTTGTGTAAAAACTCTGGCCAGTTGACGAAAATGGGCTAAAAATAGACCTGGACAATAAAACTTCATCATACACCAGCCTATTGTGACGTCATAAAGGTTTGACGTCATGTCTGCCGAGATTTTTGTTCTTATCAGACGCAATTTCAGTCTTTTCTTTGAAAATTTCAAGTTTTAGTCTACTTTTCATTGTTTAAGGTGTTTATTATTCGTTTTTTGTTATTTTAATTTCAAATTCGGATTGTTTTGCAATGATTGAAGTTATTTTTCTTAGTGCAAAATATAATACAATGTTTCTATTTCAGCCTTGGCTTCTTATCCTGAGAAACAGATTACAACTACGGTACAGCTTTAAAGAACTGAAAACAATGGGCTTTAAAGGTAATGTAATATTTTATCTCTGATTTAATAAATCCATATAAATTCAATGACCTGGGTTGTCTCGGGTACCTTTGGTAAGTAAGAATGTGGTAATCTATGACAAAGTCAGTGCAAATAAAAACAAAACACGAATAAACACCGGTAGTAGTCACAACAACCAAGCCCACTTACCTTATATAGTTTTAAAAAAGAACAACAGCGCGCTAAATTTTAGAAAACCAACAGGGCAACCGCTTTATGATAAAATGATTGACAGTGATATCTTTTTTCAAACTTTTATGGCCCACATCGCCATCTTGGCCTATCAGTTGTTGTTTATTGTCCAGTTTGATGATTATATATCTTTAAGCAGTGATTTCTATCTCTTAAAATGTAGGCTACAAGTATGAACGTTTATACGACGATCATATAATACTATCTGAAGTACATAATAATATGGTTCGTGTGGAGGAAAGAAAATCAACCTTTAACATCAACAGAAATTGTCCAATAATCAACCAGTATGTCGATTTTAAACATGCTGTCGATGTGATGAGACCATCAATTTTCGTAGAGAAAAGACCATCAGACCTTTTTGACGATACGCCTTTTGAATTAAGTAAGTCAACGTTACTAAAATAGTAAAAATTTACAGCAGTTTGGTCATTTTTGCGCTCTAGAAAGTATACGGAAATGGATCCTCTTGTACGGTGTATTCGTTTTTCGGTCAAAATAATTCTGATTTTGGCTCAATATCTAATAAAGTAAAGGATTTATGACTTTATACATGTATTTACCAAAAAAAAAAAACCCAAAAAACCTCAGTGCATTCTGGGTGTACTGAGCATAAATACAAAGTCGTGCAAACAGTGCGAAATTAACAATAACTCCGATACACTTTCCAGTATTACTAATATACTTGTAGCTATCTCTGTTTAAATAATATTTATTTTCTTTCAGAATATGTTAAATTTCTAGAACGACTAGCAACAAAACCATCTGTAAAATTAGAAGATCGAATGAATGACGTTACAACATGTAAACAAAGAATAATAAGACATTATCCTCGATTCTTAAATCCATTTGAAGATGGTTATTACTACAGGAAAACCTTTGTTACAAGAGGTAAGTGCTAAAACAGATATTATTAATTCTTGGTGGCTTGTAAGGGCGGTTTCCTAGTCGTTCGGATGAAACGAAAAACGAGGTCCCGTGTATATGTTGTCATGCACGAAAATAGATTATCATTTCCTTGTGGTTGACAAGGCGGCTTTATTGTCGTTCGTATGGGACAAAAAACCGAGGTCCCGTATACGCGTTGTCATGCACGTACAATATATTATCATTTCCTGTTGGCTGGAAAGGACAGCTTCCTAGTGGTTCGGATGGGACGAAAAACATTGACAAGCTGGAAACCAACTCGGCCAACACGGAGATGGAACCCGGAAAATCCGAGTTGGTGTGCAAGCGTCAGACTTACAGATAAATAGCAGTTTGCTAGTTACTTACAGTGCACGTGTGTTTGTAGTATGTGCTGGCTTTCCCTTCGGTTGTTTATGTACGTTTTGCACGGTTCTCCTACATTTACTATTAGACGACACATACATGCAACACTCAAAATTAAAGATAAGGAATTATGTGATACTTGAAAAAGTCAAAGTCAATAGAGACTTTTGGCAAGCGGAATTTTTCCCATCCGTATCACGTATCCGTACCGTCACGTGATACGTTGGGGGGGGGGGGGGGGTCACGTGGCTAAGTGGGTAAGACGCTGGCTTGCTAGTCTGGAGGTCGGGTGTTCTATCCCTGCATTGGCCGAGAAAGTTCATCCAGATTTTCCGGCGTGGTTCCCCCTTGTCAGTGATGCAGGGCGGAGGGTCTGACAAGGACAGCTGTCTAGTCGTTCGGATGGGACGAAAAACCGAGGTCCCGTGTACACATTGGCGTGCACGTAAAAGATCCCTTGACAGTTGGATTTCGATATAAGAGTAGGCCGTAGTGCCGCTGTCCGGGCAAAATTTCCCTCATAGCACTCAGTATGGCGTATGCCCGTCTTCATTAGCCCAGTTCGGAGCAGAACAGTAGGACGTTAAACCCCATTTCATTTCATTGCACGTGATACGTTGCGTCAAAGTAGTTTTATAGAGCTTTGGCAGATTTTCGCGCCGTGTACGTATGAGTAGCTGAGCTGAGCTTAGTTCTATTACAGCATGATGGCAGTTATCTACCAAGATCACCATCAGTACTAGTCAAGTGCTAACCTACAAATTAGTGAAAAAGACTAAAAAGACGACAATGTTATACGGAACTTTTCCGTATGAAAGCTGTTCGATACGTGCTGCCGTATCCGTGTGCCGTATCACGTATGAGAACTGCACACACATCGATGACGCCACACGCAAATTCGATACGGATACGTGATACGGACCAGGAATTTACGCTTGCCAAAAGTCTCTAATCACTATTTTTACGTTGTGTATTCTGATTTATTTGTAGATATTGAAGATAGTGAACATATCAAGGACGATAAATTGCCTAAATTGATCAAATCTGAAATAAGCAACAACAGCAACACTGATAGTGATAATAACAACATCCAAGACATGACAGAAGAAACAGAATGTAAAATTAAATCGTCCAAAAATATTTTTATACGTTTAAAACAAAAAATAACGAAATCATTTCGATCACTATTCAAAAATTATTAATGAATTTTACCTTCCTATGGAAATTACGGCTCTACATCAAATCCAATTCCTTTAATAGTTCTTGAAAAATATCTCGGTGAAAAGTAAAAACATGAATATTTGACAGCAAAAATATTTAATAAATAGCCACCCGAATTTGTGATATTATTTTATTTTAAAAATTGTACAACATATTTAAGTATTTATTTAGTCATTTATTATTTACGTATTCCTTCATTAATTATTATATATTTTTCATTCCTTTATATATCGATGATTTTACACGAGATATAAAGTACAATGTTATATGGATATCTTTTACTATCATTTTTATTTTTTAAAGATAATATTTAAAATAAAATATACATATTGTTTCATATATTAATGCAGTCTTTCTCTGATTATAAAATCGATTATATTGGTGTTTGACAAGATTTGATGAACAGCCGTCAATTCGCAATGAAAGGGAGAAAACCCCCATGAGAGTGTTAATTATTTCCCTTGTTTTCCTGACAGTTTTATTGCAATTATAGCACAGAAAAAAAAATCAAGATAACTGTAGCATGTTGACTCTTTGTGGTTATAAAAATTTGGATAAGAAAATAATCGAGAAAACGTCTTGTGCCAATACCAATCAGAATAAGTTTTTTAAAGCCCACATTTTGGCGATCCATCATCTGTTTATTGTGATCCCTTGACCCTTAGTCTGAAATGTATCAACCAGGGACAGACTGGCTGCAGAGACTCCCTGAGACAGGTCCTATAAGGGGCCAATATCAATAAGAATAAGTTTTTTTAAACCCACATTTGGTGATCCATCATCAGTTTATTGTGATCCCTTAGACTGAGGAGAGTCCCTGGGGTTGGTCCTATAAGGGACCGGCGTCATACTATGTGACGGCTTGAGTTTCTATCCGACATGGTCCATCTAATAACAACGTTATGGTCTCAAAACGGGAATATTTAAGATAGTTAAACATTTATAATCAGATTTAAAGTATATTTTAAAATATATCCTTGACGACACACAGTGCCGGTTGTAGAAAATGCGGGGCCCGATAAGTTAGTTTAAACAATAGTTTATTCACTAAGCTGAATTGGATTGAACAACAGGCAAAGGCCTATATAAGTTCTCTCCAGTCATATAAAATAGTTAAATCTTATGGTTACAATACAATGGTGGACATATGTACAGGCAGTGGTTTACAAACATATATACTATACTTGGAGTGTAATTTTAAGTTTTAAATATTAAAGTGTTAAAATTTCATGCTGTCTTTTATGTATTTTTGCACTATTTCAAATATGTTAGAATTGGTATTGTCTGGAAGAGCAGGGTTGCCATATAGGATCAGGTCAATTGTAACATTTTGTTTAAGGTGGTGTAGATTATTTTTGAATTTTTGAGAATTGTTCTTGGGGCAGAGTATGCTGGACATATGAAAAAATAATGGTTACTATCTTCGTCTGCATAATTACACCTAGGGCACACCTTTGTTTCACTAATAAAATGGTAGAATAAGTGATTATTTAAGTTACTATCTTTATTTCTTAATTGGCAATGGATAACATTCTCTTTCCTATTTCCAGTATATAGTAGTGGTGTAATTACAGGATACACACGTGAAAGGCCCAATTTAAATGTACTTAATGTTTGTGAGGTTTTAATATTTTCACGTAAGTTGTTCCAAAGTTTAATTTGATATTGACGGTTCAATTTTTTTAAAGGCTTCAGGCAGATAAGACTAGTGGGACTATTCTTTATTTTATATAAATAAATTAATTTGTGTTTTATTCTGCGATTAGACAATGATTCCCATTCAAGCTCTTTGTAAAAATTGTTTTTAGATGAATTTCTTCTAAGGCCAGTTATTATTCTACCTGCTTCAGTTTGAACACTTTCTAATAGATCAGAATAGATCAGTTATCCCATACAATATCGGCATATTCTAAAATAGGGTGAATAAAAGCGAGATATATTTTATTAAGAGAAATTCTATTAAGAGAAATTCTATTAATTTATATTTCAGTATACGCAAAATATTTAGTCGACCACAGGCTTTCTGATATATATTTGAAATGTGTTTTGACCACAATTCATTAGATTGAAATGTTAATCCCAAATGACAATGAATAGTTACGTTTTCAACTTTTGTTGCAGGATATGAATAATTTTAACTAGGCCTATATTCATTCATATTTCAGGCCAACTATGCTTTACTTCACAATTAGTAATTGACTAATACCTGAAAAAGGCCACAACTGGTAGTCCTGCTGCCATATTGCCTGGAATTTTTTCTTTAAGTTGGTGAGCTGTGGGAACTCTGTCTTGTGGGGGGCCAATTTGGGAAAATTGGTCAAATGTGCCAAACACCGGCCACGACGACACGTTACTGACAATCCCAATAAAACTTGTTACCACATGAATAACATTGTTTCGCCATCAATGATTATAAAAAGATTATCACTGTGAAATATGAGAAATAAGATTAACGAGAATTTACAATATGTTCATCTGCAGCTTTCGGCGTTGTTAATTACCGTCTGTCCAATTATAGAGTGTTGACATCTCTACTCTGGTCACCCTATTGTTAATACTAACGCCATAATAAATAATTGCGTCATGTAACAGAGTTGAACAATGTGGTTAGAAAATATTTAAGAAATCATTTACCACAAAGTTAATATTTGCCTTTTATTACCACTAACTTTCGTGGAGAAGATAGCATTGCAATTATTATTACTTTACCCCAGACAAAGATGAGGTCTGAAACCGGTGGAAGCTAAAGTGATTTACAAATAGCTATATAATTCAAACTTAGACTTAACTTGGTTTAATGATTATGTTTTTTTCTACGGAGTACCCGTTGGTCTTAGAAGCTAGTGCAATAATAACAGCTTATCCCTGTATATTATTCAGACATTACTCCTCTAATATTATCATATTCTAAATTCCCATTAACACATTATCAGATTACATGGATTAGTTAACTGCAGGTGGGGTAGTCGTATTGTAGATATAAAGTCGGGCTTGTATATAGATATTACGCGTCATACTACATTAAATATAATTAAAGAGAGGCAAGGTGCCTAGTGATTATCACATTAAATTTTACAACCACTCGATGAAGACCGTGCATTGCATCATGATATGATGACATCTTGACAAGACCCTCTTTACTTATCTTCGGAAGTGACAACTTCAGTCATTGAGAATATATACTTGATTTTGTAGTAAATGTACCTGGGGTATACAAAAACGCATAGCAACCGACTAAATTGGTGGCGAGCCTGATTAATGTCGATATTTGAATTTTAACATGGATGTCTGTACCTTTTGTCAACAGGGCATGTTTGTATGGGCGCGATAGAAGTACCATTATACATGTATATATCTTCCTTAAGACAGAATTACCTAGCAACGTACATAATTTCACAGCCATATAAATGTTAATTTAGTTTCAGTAGAATAACAATTAGCGGATAAAATGAAACGAAACAATACCTTTAATATGTAATATGTCGTGTTGTTACCCCCCCCCCACACACACACGTCATTAATTCCTGGTTACCAACGAACCCCCCTCCCCCTCCACACGTCCGGTCCGTCTTCTTTAGCCTGGTCGACCATTAATCCCTCTCATCTGGTTACCAACGAATGCGGTATCTTCTATTTATAATCCTTTTTCTCTCTGTTCAGTTTTTCCAGATATTACCAGTTATGAGTGACTAATCGTGATTGTAATGCGAGGGGGGTGGGACAGAGTTAAGGGGCTGGTTACGTACGAATGTATGCCGAATACTTAGATGTTTAAGCCTACTAGTATGCTATTTCCAATTTTAAGATTTTCATGGTGAACCTCATATGTTCTTTTTAGCAGCCCAACGAATTTTGTGTGTGTGTGTGTGAGGGGGGTGGGGTGCAAAGAGACGAGAATTAACTTTAAAGTCAATGGGATTGGGACATATATCGACACTAAATCTGGGAAACTTTGGTATATTCTTAAAATAATATTACTTTGAAATACAATGCGAACGTGAATATCTATGAAACTGTTTAAAAACATATTTTAAATTCATAGAAATCCTTGATCTTCTGAAAACACCCCAAAACACCTGCCATAAAATAACTAGCGAGGGATGTCAACTTGGTATATGTAATAAAACCGTTATGATTGTGGGAACCAATTCAAGAATCATCGACAAAATGTTCCCTCGGGGATTTCAGTTTAAGATATACAGCTATGTGATGTTTCATAATGTACAAGTATTACTATAATTGTTGTTAAAATAGTTAATTGGTCAGGTAACAAATCGTTCAAGTCTTGACAAATCTTTGAGTAGTTGACGAGTGGGTCATTAGATTTTATAAGTAGCTGAAGACTAAAGAGGTCTTTTAATCAATATTGTCCCAAACTTTACACAAGCTTTTGTAAAAGATTAAACCATACTTTAACATGCCCATTACTGTGAGAATATTTTTTTTTTACATGGTCCTGTTTTTACTTTTCAGCAGCTTTGCATTAAATAGCCTATAGTCTTATTTCATCGCTCCCATAAAATCGGTTTCTTAAAAAATATTTTTTATTAATATGCATTTGCATTTGATATACATTTGTTACATATTTGCATAGATTTGTACGATTGCTATTTTGTTAATCCAGCAAATTGGTCAGTTAAAGCATGATATTACAAAGAAACTGCTTTCACACTTTTCACTTTTAAACGGAATTTTACGGCCGTCGTAAAATCGGCCACCATATCGTATTTCGTGAAGTTTTGTTCCGGCCGTAAATGAACTTTAAAGCTGTTATAATGGTAATGCCACAACGTAACGTCCGTTATTTTAATTAAATACAGGTTGGCTACATTATATTTATTTATGAATAACTCTATGTCCGATTCCAAATACCATGAAAATCTATGCATTATACCGCGAAATTGCAGAACCATCCGTGAAAGAACAATGCTACTTGAAGCCAAATGGCACAAACGAGGGAATGAAAAAGTTTAAAGCTTCCAATTCAGAAAGCCTATTACATAATGTCAGCTGAGTATAAATTGTGCGCATAAGTGAATAAATAAATTCATAAATAAACGAATAAAATGATATCGCAATAATGTAATACATACATATTACAATGAATATTCATTGCCCAGGTATAGATATTTGCATTTCAATGAACTGAGGTATGCATTATGTGATCATACAGAAGGAAATCTGGCCATCGAAGTTATTGCAACTCGAGATTTCGTTGTGGCTATCGAAATAAATAGATCACAAAATCATAAAATATAATTTTGAGGGGCCTGAATCGAAGAATCAAAAAGGAGAAACACACAAAAAACGGAAATTAGCTGCTTTGTGTGTCAAATCTATTCTTAAAATTGAACATGACGGAAACTGATGATTGAGATATATATGTAATTTGTTTTTAACAGAAAATAATTTTCTTAATGTTAGTTCTATATAAACAATTTTTCATTAAATGCTTTTAATGTAAACTAAACAATGGTATTTGTTAAATATTGATGTGTATATCAGAACGAAATCTTTATGAATAATGTATCTTTAATTTATTTGATTACATAAGGTCAATATTATTTTTAATTAGAGACGTTGATTAAAATCCTTTGATCTGTCAGTAAATAATTGATATTAATTAGATGTTCCAGACGTTTGTATTTGAAACATATTGTTAAATATATCACATAGGTAATGATAATTGTTTGTTTAGACAACAGTCTATTGGAAAAGATATCGTCAGCGTCATCAGTGATACGCGAAATTGAGATGGTCATTCTGTTTGTTGTCGCATTATAATTTGTATTTCTCTGTCTGGCATCCAAGAGGGAAACTGTTGTACACACGTCATAAATATCCGTCTTTCGCCCCCCCCCCACCATTTTTTAACTAACTTTAGTTTTATATTATACATGTGCGCTCGTTTATGTGTTGTTTACGTGTATTATTGTGGTACTATAATGCGATATATGTAATTGAATGCTATGTTGTGGTACTAAATGTTAAATGTGATTTACATAACTGCATGCTGCTGTACGTGAGCGTTTCTATGCAATAAAATTTATAGTTTATTTATCTTTATCTTACGTTATTAAATTATTTATAATTCAGGTCATAATGTGAAAGAATTTTTAACCTAGAGTTACATACAATTTCTTTGATGAAATACACAAACTTGCGTCACACTTTATTCTTTTATTTACAACAAATATTATCTAATATAGTAACATAATAATAACTCAGATAAAGTGCAATTTCGACAAAAACAATGACATTAATTGTCGTTAACGTATTAAAATTACTAATTATCTGCGTGACACGGTGCCCAGGGAAGAGGAGTTTGGTATAAATATTGTGCTTATTGGATCAAAAGCCTGCTTCAGATTTAAACTAAATTAAAATGTGCTACCTCTTTTAATGGAAACACAGAAAACAAAATGCAAATTATTCATACGAAATTAAAATGTCATATTGGTGTGATTTTCCTAAAAATCTGATGAAATCAAATTGACTAATTTAATTTTAAACAACCGGGCCAAAAAACAAGAAACAAAAAACACATATGAAACAATTCTAATCCTACGAAATTCGTTATTGTAGGGGTTTCAATTATTTTATCACATTATGTAACGGTTAATATATAAGATCTTTTGATTAGATTTTATAATTATTATAAGTTAATGTGTATTTATTTCATTTATATGATTTCATTGGTAGGAAATCGAGCAAATAAGTGTAAAATACGCTAGGTGCAGCCTGCTCAGAACAAGTTCGTCCTATCACAGAGCAGATACATTTTTAATAACCTTTTAATTTTATAATTAAATTAAAATTGTTAGTTATGTAAACAGGAAATAGACCTAAATCGGAAATTATATCTTTGATTATATATTTAAATACTGAGTTATTTAGATTTTTTGCATTTTCATTTTGGTAGAGTATATGGATATTAGTAATTTTTGATAATTTATCTTTCGCGTTTGTTTTACCCTAAACTGTCGATAAACGGGCATTACGCAATTGGTATCTGGTTTAAAAAGTAATTATTACCAATACTGTACATCTATGTTTCGTTGGTCACCCAAATCAAAAGATGCCATACCATTTTAACCTTTCATAATATTATCTCTGTAATTATTAATGATGTTCATTATGAATTTATAATAAATCAATATTTTAAAATGAATCTGGGTACAAACCTTAAAATTAAATTCCGATAATCACTATTTTGACATATTAATATTTAATCTAATACCTAGAATTATCGCACCACGAAACAAACAAAATATTAATACTCTTTCTTGAGGAAATTACACATGTCAAATTAATATTATCATTAGAACAAAAACAGGGAATGAGATAAGTAATACTAATCTGATATGAGACTTATGTTATAATTTAATCAGATAACTGCCTGGCAAATGCACGCGAGGTTACTTTGCCATGGTTTTATCGCTTTGGCTTATGGAGCTCATTCGCTGATCTGATAGGAAGACAATAGTTAAAATAATTATTTTCATTAATCAACTTTCTTCAAAAAAGAGTCTCGACTGTGAAAATTATGTGAAAATTACCTATGCTAATTATGAACAAAGCGTTCATCAACAAGTTTCTGCCTCGTTAATCACCTGCCAATAAAATATAGGAGGTGTTGACATACCAAGCGGCCACTATTCCCGCCACACCCATTTATTGGCTGAGAAAATCACGTGACTCAAATGGAAGCATAATAATGGTTGCACAATGTGATTTTTGCTTGTCTGTGATACAGCTTATTTCAAAGCGGAAGTAAAAGCCTCAAAATAACAACATTAACAATATCAGCAAACATAAGCAGTTGGATTAAGACACAGGGAACAAGATTTGTAACATCATTTTGGAAATCGTTTTAGTGGCAACTGGACATACACTTTTGGATCTGCCTTGGAATAGATAATTTCGAAAAGTGTTTCTGTCAGGAAGAGAAAAGTTTAAAACAGAATGGATAATTGCATCATAAGGTAAGTACATACACTATTGACATACTACAAAGTATGTAGCGTCATGCAAAAATTTGGAATAACTGCAAAATCTAAACGCATAATTATATTTGACATTGAGTCGTTTCATTTACTAAGAGCGAACTGTCAAACGTGATAAATATTACTTGTTAGTTAGTATATATGTAGAGAAAATAATGGGTATTATATTTTATATATTTCATGTTTTTTTAACGGTATTTCAGATGTTTTGTTTGTGTTTATATCGTGGTATTGCTGAGTTCTACAGAAGCTGAAGGCAAGAAACGTAAGAATACGAATTTAAATGTTTGATTCTAGGAAATGTCAGTTTATTATAACATTGAAAGTGTGGATATATACAATGTTTTTGGGGTTGATTGTTGTTTGCAAAATGTTTTAAACATGTCGCTTTGGTTTTTCCCTTTCCGTTGCAATCTGTGAATTTATAGGCCAAATCGCTTTATCGGGTTTTTGATATTGCATCGCTAACTGAAAATCTAAACAGTAGTCCCTGTCCACGCTTATATAATTGTCATTAGAAATCAATCAACCTTTACCTACGAAAGCTTTTGTTTGAATTAACGTAAAACTATAATTAGTCGAATTTTTCTCCCTTGTGTATAAACTTTCTTTTTGTCCTTTGCGCTTTCATTGTACGGCAAGCTTCTCGGTTAGGATTTATATTATTCCTTAATCCATGTTAGCCTGTTATCGGATTATACGGATTAGGTAACGACAGGCCAGGTGGAGTAATGTTTATATATCAATATAGATATCAAGTCGGGCTTGTCTATAAATAATATACGTAATAGTACATTAAACGACACGTTATGAGCAGCGTTTGTTTATATTGTTATTAAAACGAAAGGTCTGGTGAGTTAGTTGAAGAAAGACTATCAGCCTACAGCATGTCTCGTTGATAAGACTATGTTTGGTTATCATTCAGTCTGTCAGCTTCATTTATATGCCAGAAGATGTTACGTCTGTAGTTGAAAGACAGAAGTTCTTGATATGTGCAGAAATGCGTAGCAACCGATAGCAGAAGTGGCGATATTGATAAAACTGTCGCCATTTTGAGTATAAATATGGCCCCTAATGTGCACGATTTAAAGATATGGTTATCAGTATACCATGTTATTCGCAGTTTAAGTGAATCTGCACTATAACCTTACCCTCACCCGTTTGAATTTTTATTCTAAATTTTTCAGACTCCAAAAAATGGTCAAAGAAGTCGCAGAAAAAAGATAACAATTATGGAACGTTTATGAAGAAGCAACAATCAGATAGTTTTGGTCAGTATTTTAAAGATTAGGATTAATCAAGATTTCTTTAATGTGACACCTCAGCTAGCGGTATAAAAAGACGCCCTCCCACCTGTTCAGATCCTTAACATACTATATCCAAAATGCATTGATAATATAAAGAGCGAGCACAAAATATGATGTCTAAATATGAAACGTCAACTAACAGTACCCTCCTGTTGATGCGAGTTTAACATTCCCGCAAGCTATTTAATGAAATTCTCATATATATATAATTTATGTTGGAGAAATGAAACTACATTATTTTTTGCTAATGTCCGAATTTGTTCTTCAGGCATTTATATATAGCTGCAATTCGCAACAAGGTCTATTTGTGTTTAATCTACGTTACACCCCCCCCCCCCTCTCTCTCTCTCTCTGTGGAAATGAGTTTAACAGTAAATATATGAAGGCCTATGAGGATATCATTGCGCAAACGTTACACAGGGGGTGGTCATTAAAACGGATCAATGAGCTAATATTTGACCGGTGGTATAACTCATTATTGTGTACACACTATAGAATTGTTTATACCTGTTATGTAATCAGTATTGCTCTAATCACTTGTCCAACTCTGTCAGATAGCTTTTCAAAAAGCAGGAATCTTAAACCTTTCAAGCACCCCTTGAGTCACCTTGCAAATTACCCGTGAAATTCATAGCGATATAGAAACTTGGTGACCCAGCACCACAATAACACATATAAGCTGAACATGTTCCATTATGTACGGAAGTCACGGAATTATAAATACCATGAATGCTTAGGTCTGTTTAGTTTCTGTAATGGGAAGCAGAAATTATAAATTAATGTAAATGGAACGAATAGCGGTATCCCTGCTAGTTTGTCTTTCGAGTTAGATCTAAAAAAGATAGTCTTGCATGGCATACCATTATTTAATAAAAATCCCGGAACGAAACAATAAAATGGAATGAATAAACTATCAATTTATTGAACAAATAATTGACGATACTATTTTTTATACCATCACAAACTGTCTGGCCATATTTAACCAAAGCTTCGAACAAAATGTAAAAACAATTTTCGACAATGCCTTTTTTTACTGCTGAAAGTGCCTTTTCTCAAACCAAAATATGTCCGTTCCCAACCCATTGCAGGGATCCCAAATGACTCAAACCATCGACTCAAACACACCAGTCTGGTCTTATTAATGCTTCCACTTTCAAACGAATTCTTGTTGTTTAGCTGACTATAGACAGACATCAATGATAGCATCTTGTGGAATCGGCGGCGTATACACTCATGCCCATCACCGACGCGCATGAGCGCAACTTGATGTAGCATTGTTTCATGTGTGGACAGTAGTGAAGTGGCTAGGGAATAGATTCGTCTTTTTTCCCATCATAATGCCTCGCTCGCCTTGACAATTTTCGTGTCGCATGTTCAACTGGCTTTTTTGCTCGATTTTAAGGCTCTTTTTCAACGATTTCCGAACGTTTACTTAGACGAAAATATCAGCCAAATAGCTCTTGGAATGGCTACAGATGCAAGGAAATGACGGATAATTTTCTTGGGGACCCCCCCCCCCCCAACCCCCCCCCCAACCCCCTCTCAGCGGCGTGCCCCGTCTCCGCGGTCAGTGCCCTCATTTTGCGGCGCCCCCACCCCCTTTCAAAATTCCTAGATCCGCCCCTGTTTATGAGGTGGTGTTAATGAATATATCAATTTGTTCCCGAAGGAACGAACAAATAAATATATCTTGAATGAATTATCAGAAACTAAAACGGAAATAAAAAAAAACAATAGCGATATCACACCATAAACCATCGTTCGATGTATCAAGATATTTCCGACAGTCAGCAATTATGTTTTTTTCAATGTGACATGTACTTCTTAATCTGCCATTACGTGGCATGTGACAAACACAATTGTAATTAACTCGCTTAAATAATTTCGATCTCGTCATCTACAAGTATTAATAATAATCCACACATCATAGCCCCAAGTGCAAGCCCATAGCAAATTCTCTGTATTAACCAAATCTCATAAATGCAATTAACCGAGAATATACTGTCGGGAGACATGTTGATTTGAGGCGTCTAGCATCAGTCATACGTACGATCAGACATATAGACAGCCATACTCACCAAACGATATGTGGCAGATGCTATTTTGCTGTTCTACCCTTCATTTTAAAAAAAAATAAAAACAGCGCGTTAACTTTTCGTATTGGTTCAAAAAAGAGCATAATTTGATCCCTTTCTTAATCAAGCAAAACTAAGTAGAACGGCCCTAGGGCACGGTTTTTGATACACTTTCATTTATTGTTCAACCCAATGTTGTGAGGATTTGTAAGTGGATAATTGGAAAGGTAACAAATCCTTTACAGGTTAACAGTTAATAGTTGACGAGTAGGGTAAATAGACAGGTGTGTTGCCTTAAGGCCTAAAAACTCTAGCTATAGTATTAGACTACATTGCCCTTATAGAAGTTTATTACTTTATATTGTATTTTTTCCATTCTTCTAGAAAACCCCAAGGATTATAAAATCAACTGTTGTCAAAATGGAGGTAGATGTATCATGGGAAGTTTTTGTCACTGCCTAGAGTAAGTATTTTATATGATGGAATAAACGACATCGATTGAATATAGACTGATATAGTGACCTATGTAGTGCACACGGTGTATATGCATACTGGACATCCCCATACAATTCTATTCAAAATTGAACTGCATTTTTCATTTGATAGGACTGACCCCGAATATATTAAAATATACCGTGTATTAAGACGTGTAATGGCCCGGCTCCAATAATCATAGCATACACAACATTTGATTAACTGTAGCTTAGAGAATATGACATGTTCAATCACGGTGTAGCACGAAAAAGGTCCTCGGGATTATCCAGCGTCCTTTGCCCATGTCAATGGTGTAGGACGGAGGGCCAGACTAGGAATAGCGTCTAATCGTTCGGGGCCCTGTTTCACGAAATTTTAACTAAAGATAAAATCCAAATTTTAGTAGATATTTCCATTTTGATTGGCTAAGCACTAAAATCAATCTAATATTATCCAATCAAATTACTAAAATTTGGATTTTATCTTAGTTAAAATTTCGTGAAACAGGCCCCAGATGATACAGTAAACTTAACCCGATGCTCCGTATAAACGTTGGCGTGTAGATATATGAACACGTGACAGTTTAAATTCGAAAAAGCGGGTAGGCTTCAGCAAACTGCATGGAGTTTGCGCATCTTCATTATCCCGGTTGGTGGAGAAACCCACATTTAATTTTAATTAACAAATTTTCTTGTATGAACAGTAAACTATCAAGGAATTTCTAGATTATTTTTCTTATTCTGCCCCAAAAGAAACTCAATTTTTAAAACAATATTGAAGAATCCGAGTAGTTATTACGTTATTACTTGATTTCACAAATCTGTGGCGGTTTACTATTGAAGTCGTTGTGTTTGTCTTTGTCATTCATGTTTTTGTTTTATAGTGCACAGTTCTGTCCCCGAACTCAAGCGAATAGTTGGTTGAAAATATTGTATTTCTGCACTAAATAATAATATAAACATATACTTTTGTTAGGAATTATTTTGGAAGATATTGTGAATATAAAAGTGAGAACAGAGGATGTGGTAAAGTATTACATGGTTACTGGTTTAAATCTGGTTGCAATTTATGTAGATGTTTTGATGGTACTGTCAACTGTATATCTAGAGCTTACAGTGGCTGTGGTAAGACATTAATTTCTTTTAAGGCACACCAGCCAAAATAATATTCCCGAATCTCAAAATTTAGTATCAGAAGTACACGTAGGTAGACAATACAGCAAATCTGACAACAGCAAAACCAAATTTTGAAATTATTTTGGTCATATATATATATGATGCATCTCCGTCCGCCAGGGAAAAATTTTATTAGGTCGCAGAAACTCCTTTTATATCCAATGCCATTGTTTACTAGAAAAAGGAAATGCAATCTGAATTATTTAGATTAAATATCCCAATACTTTTGTTTTAAAATCAACGACCGATCTTTTATATAAGCATACACATTGTACCATTTGCATTTGACTGACAATATTTAATTTGCATGGTCTAATCCACGCTAATATGTACCCAAATTGATTATTTAAAATTTAATTAAGAAATATAACCAAAATGGATTCAATCAGATTAAAAAGAGGCCTTTAAGATTTTAGCGAAGATTATCAGTGGCACTGGCTTGTTTCGACCATAACGTCTGTTTATAGTATACAGTCTGTGTAGTTCATGCTGAATAGTGACCGTGTTCAGTTCAACATATGTTTGTAAATACTGAACATAATTAAACTATGTTGGACTGATATTCCTTTTAGCGATTCAACTTTCACAATATTGTAGTTTGCAAAGGATTAAAAATCTCTCAACTGACGGTTAGAGACTTTTAAGAAAAGAACTAACTCTTTTCATTGGCCTTATAAGATTTTAATTCAAAATTAAACAGTTTTGGGATTTCAGATTATCTGAATGATTTGTATGAATTATATTGTACGCTTTGTTTCAGATGATCAACCAAAAGACATCAGAGATAAATTTGATCCAAATGCAGACATTTACATCTTCACAACTACACCAACGGTTAAAGTAGAATTTACGAACTACAAAGATGGCGATGAATACGATTATTATGACTACCACGATCATTCATCTTCAAATTCCATTAGTTTTAAATTGTATTTCATCTTGATTTTATTGGTCGGACATCATGTGTAAAGATTTTATAACAATGATATATCTCATGGTGCTACAAGATATTACACATGTATGTTAAAACATATTCACATTCCGTCCAAATATTAGCTAAATGTAACTACCATGTTAAAATAGACTTCCTCAACATGCCGCAAGATGTACAATAGAATATTCCTTGAGGATTTAATCAAACAATAGACCTCCAAAACGACTGATCGGAGGAAGAAACGTAAGAGGAATCGGAACAACTATCGTCGGATCACACCAATTAAAACGGTTCGTTTCTTAAACTAAGAATTAATCAGTGCCCTGTCTTAACTACAGCAACCTATCGCCATTACGTGTCGTTTTCGCAAGATGCATTAAGCAAGGGCTAAATCTGCGTATTGCAGGTCTTTTTTTGGCTTTATATAAATTACATGTATGAATTAGGCATTTATTCACATGTTAAGCCAATAATCAACATTCTAGACAAGCGAATTATTGTGATATTGAATGGATTAGAATAAGTTAATTAAACGTTAAAATGGATAATTGAAACTTCAAACACTCCTAACTTCGCTCAGAAAAAAAGTAATTTGACTGAAATTTGTAGTGTATTCATTTTCATTATCTATTTTAAAACCGGTAAAGCGAGAACGGCCGACTCTTTAGCTAATATCTTAATCTTACATTATGCATCTTAAAACTAAAATAAACATAATCTATTGCTGTGACAAGAAGTTAATTTATCATAGTTTTAGTTTTCAAAATGTGAATCAGATAGTATGTACGGTACATAAATAAGATTGCTTGAATTTCGCTTTTTAGTTGAAGATTATTCCAGCATTCCGTCCAAGATTTCCATGTTCTGGGATAAACTTCATATTGTGTACAGTTAACTATTAAATTATATTTTTGTTATTGTGTGTAATATATGAAATAGCCTTAACTCTATTTTTGTATAACACTATATGTATATATAAACAGTCATTTTCTATTAAACTGTTTTATTTTCATTATAATTGTTTGTTCTGATTACATGCACTGCGTATCCAAAATCCTTCCCTAGTATTTTGTTGCATGGCTATTTGTTATCGTGCTTGTGGTAGGATCAGAAATATACTGCTTTTATATTATCTACTGTTTTAAAGCTGATTCGTTTATCTTTCTAAAGATTTATGTGGGTTGCTAATCCTTTCTCTTAATCTTTCTCCTGTTTTTATATGCTCACATATTGTATGGATACCCCACAAAACCCCAAATGAGCTCTACTCATTTGGAAGTGGCTGAAGTGATTATGCAACAAGCATTGGTGTAAGCATTGTCTGCTCAAGAGTGAACGGGGGTGTTGTCTAGAATATATCTAATATTAACGAATCTTAAACACGAACATTTGAGTGGTCCGGATGCAAACCGTTCTCAGAACCGAAATGAAAAGACAACCCGGCCAAATGAAACAAATGCACCATCCAGAGTAAAGAAAATGTACATACGCCATGCAGTGTGCTACGAGCGGAATGTTGCCAGGGCAGCGGCGTTTCATCGTACTCTTCATCAAATTCCAACTATCGTGTTTTTTTTGTCCCCCGCCTTTCGAAGAAAGCAGGGGACTATTAAAATGGGTTCGTCCGTCTGTCTGTCTGTCCGTCTGTCTGTCCGTCACACTTTTTGGGACACAATAACTCTCTTCCTAATTAAGCTAGAATGTTCAAACTTGGTGTATGTGTTTATTAGGTCAATGCCTTGATGGAGTTCGAAGATGAGCATTTTCCGCTTAGGGTAAGCAGAGATAAGCAATTTGATTGGTTGATGCTTTGGGACACGATAACTCTCTTCCTAATTGGGCTAGAATGTTCAAACTTGGTGTATGTGTTGATTAGGTCAATGCCTTGATGGAGTTCGAAGATGAGCATTTTCCGCTTAGGGTAAGCAGAGATAAGCAATTTGATTGGTTGATGCTTGGGGACACGATAACTTTTAATTGAGCTAGAATGTTCAAACTTGGTGTATGTGTTTATTAGGTCAATGCCTTGTTTATTTTGATTCTATCTGATAGAGAGTGATGAAACTTAATGTATACTTAATAATCAGTTTGATTGCTGGATACTTTTGAAAAAGATAAACATGCAATTAATTAATATATTTCATCTATTTATTTCGGGATTTCAGCGGGGGACATCAGCCTCACTGTTGGCTTGTTTACTTATACACCAATGCATACAAGGGACGTCCGTCTTTTTTTCTATGTGAATCCCCTCATGACGTATGCCCAACTCCATCAGCCCACTTTGTTCAGAGAAGTAAGACCTTAAACCTCATTTCCTTTCATTTATTTCTCGTAACCATTCCTGGTACGCGGGGTGTTAATCTCATTTCCTTTCATTTTATTTCTCGGAACCGTTCTTGGCACGCGCGGTTATACAATGAACACGACGAAGTGTGCAATCAACTGAAGACGACGAAGAAGATAAATTAACGACATATTTGACCTATTTAAAGGAAATAACGTTCTGAGGATTCGAAGCTACATTATAATAATACTTCCGGTTTTGATAAAGCTGAGTATTCCGACACTCTTGGTAATCCGACATATTGTAACGACCCCGTATGATGTCGAATTTGACAGAGTCCACTGTATAATTCTTTGGAGTGCCATTGCCCTTATAGGGGACTATTAAAATGTGCCTGTCCGTCCGTCCAACTGACCGTCACATTTTTGGTGACACAATAACTCCCCTAATTGACCTAGAATGTTCAAACTTGATGTAGGTGTTTATTACAGTGCTGGGACTAACTAGGAAAAAGTGCTAAATTTTTTATGTTTGGGTTTGGTCTGGTTCACTGATTTTAATTGCTTGGTATGCTGATCTATAAAACATATCCATCTTGAGTAGCATTATTGCCCTGCTATAAATTACATAAGCGTTGACAACTATGAACCGGCCATTCGGAGATCAAATGACAACATTTTAATTTCTAAAATAAAAAGCTCATTTTATATAAAGTCTTCAATATCATTTCTCGGGAATCAGTTTTTTAGTCTTCCAAAAACGAAGTTTTATCATGGCGTGCTATTTTTGTACGCCCACCTTTTCAAGTGGACGCATATTAACGACTGAGTCGCCCCTGTCCGTCCACATATAGGTCCGTAACCTCGTGGATTATGGACCCTTGGTTGTACCAAAAATTTTCATTTTTTTTTGCTTGTGGACCCTCAAGAAATCAAAGTTTATGTCCGATTTTAAAAACCGTTTACATATATAACCGTTACACCCTGAGTTCGAATTCCGTAATAATCGGATCGAAGGTTGTGGTCCCTCTAGAGGTTACGATTTGTAACCGATTTTGAAAAAACTTAATATATATGTTTATGTATTAAAGATCTCGGTTTGATGTTCGCGCATATCGGACCTAACTTCTTGTCTTGTGGCCCCCTATTGTACGAGAAATCGCAGGGTTTTTTTTATCTTGTCCGATTAAATATTCATATTCCAAAGTTCCGAGTTCCTGTCAATACTTCAGACCGTGTCTGCCTGTATTATGACCCCTGATTGTACGAAAAACGCATTTTTTTTAAAGCTTGTTCTCTGTCCATCTCTTGCAAATTTTTTTAAAATAAACATCGTCCATTAAGTATATATGCAATAACTTAATCGTTGACATGAAAAAATAAATATAAACATATGCATATGTGGGGAGGAAACTGGTGACCGGGTCTATTCATTTAGGTGGTAATGACATCGCCGTGACATCGTCACCTGTGGATATATACCGTAGAATAATTAGAATTTGTTCAATAGTGACGATATTCGAAGAATCGGTGAAATTTTGACAAGAGGGTCATTAAAAGACATATATAAAGATACATTCGTGTGGTTTCCTGACATATTATACCCAAATGATTTTTTTTACAGGAACGCGTGCACTTGTAGACAGCGTGTTATAATACTAAACTCACCAAGATGAAGAAATAATTATAGTAGAAGAAGACTTTTGAGTAGGCCACGAGACCGTTAAATAAACATTTTAAAATCAACCTCTAAAATATTATTTTATTCTGATGTTTGGCTGTTTATTTTATAAACTGATTTTATTTTAATGCATTTTTAAATCTTTGTTAACTTCTTTTAAAACTCTTTTTTGTCTTAGAAACAAACTGCAAAGCCCAACAAGATGATTAATCTGAGTAGCAATATAATATCTGGAGTAAGACTAGTAATTATTTCCCCTTATTTCATGATGGACGAATGTAGTGCGAGTTATAAATAGACAATTTTTCCCTTAATTTTTTTCTCCCCTCTTCCTGCATTTTTGGGTTGACTTTTTGGTCTAGAATTGGAGAAAAGGGATCAAATTTGCAATTTCATAGCAGTTTTGGGTAATACTGATGATATTTCAGCGGAGGGATAGGGTGTGTAAAGTGTCTTTCTGCAGAGCAATCATTGTGTCGGAAGTGAGATTTTCACCCCTGTCAACTTCAAATCCGTTTAGCAAAAAATCTAAACGGTGAACCCCCTACAAAATTATGATGAGGAGATTGCCAAATGTTGTCCCCATTGTGCCTATAAAGATTGGAACCAACGGAATGTTGAGCAAAAAGCTACAGCCTGTGATGTTACAGTCATTTAACATTGAAGTCAATGGGCAAATAATTGCTAGTCCTGATGATATAAAGAAGCATGGCCGACTCGGGATGTTGATATTTTTTCAACGGCTTATTTCCTGAAGTTTTGAATGGAAAGTGTCAGAAATGGTAAGAATACTGCTTTTTTATTGCCCAGCAGTATGTTTTTTGACTATTTGGTATCAAAATAGCCACGATTGGGGGTATCCGTTGGTTGAGTGTGAATTTTGGGTTGTAAATGTGTAACATTTTGTTCACAATATCAAAACATGGTTAGGTCTAAATATTAAGGCCAACTCAACTGCAGATTTGGTCTAAAGTCACGAGATGTAAACAAGACTGACCCTAACCCACAATCTTGTCAAAAAGCATGTAGCCTAGGCCTAAGCCAAGACCTAGTCCTGACCCTAGCCCAAACCCAAAATTGTGTCAAAAAATCATGTGCCCTAACCCTATTTACATGTTGTGACCTTGAACCAAGTCTGCAGTTGGCCTTAACATTTAGACCTAACATGTTTTTGACATCATTCAATGAAATGTTAACATGTACACTCCAAAATTCACACCTGTGTGATTTTTGACCAAACATGCAGTTGGCCTTAATATTTAGACCGAACATCAAAACATGGCATCTACCTTTGAGATTGGCTTAGACTTATGTGACACTCAAGTCAAGGTTTACTTTTTTACTGATTGTTAACTGGTTTCTTTTTGGAGGGCCAGTGACGGGCTGTTCGCGAGAAATAAAGAGGTTTATTTCTATTTCCAGTTGAAACCATATTTTTTTTATTTTCTCACTGTTTTTTTATTTCATATTTATCCCCAGCCTCCTATCATTTCAGGTGCCAGGGCAATGTTTCATAGAGTGGAATGATTGACCTCAACACAAGTATTAAAAAAAAAAAAAGAAGCAAAACAGGTGAGATAAATGTGCATTTCATACACTTTAAGAAGTACATCCAACCTCATCCCCACTTCTGCTCACTAATAGTAATGGGCTGGAAATTTGGTACTGCACAGGCCTGTCTTCTCCCCTTGACATTTAACTGAATGACAGAATTCCACATTTTGACCATTTTCTGGATGTCAATGACCATTTCCCTGGATAGTATTCGTCCCAGAATTCTCATTCTCATCCAAATTTAACATTTCAGGTCTACATCTCAAAACCTGATCTCTTCCTGGACTGGCTTTAGGAGAACGATGATGCATATCAATTTCATCCCTGATCTCTATGACACCTGTGGTGGAAGTGGAGGGCAAATCGTAATCAGTTTGGGTTCCAGTCCCGAGGACCTCTGTAAACTTTGCTTTTTGGTGATGACTTAATTTCCGAGCTTGAAAAGGACGCTTGTGTGTTTATCATGGCCTCTCATATTGGAAGATAACATTAATGGCTTGTGTGTTGATCGACGGTTGTGCATATCTCTTGGTCAGGAAAGTTGTAGGCACCATCGCCATTGTAAATCATTTGACAGGCCCGAGTGAACGGGGCGACCTATGATTGGTCAGCAATGTATCATATTCCATACCGGGGGGTGGGGATGAAAAAACTGTTGTAGTGTTACATAATCAGATTATTTCAACTTACTTATCCTTGAAACTATGTTAACAGAGAAAAACTGTGTGGTTTTCGATGAAAGTGTTAAAAGTCTAATATTGCATCATGATTACTGTTTTAAAGTATTTTCGTGTTTGATTTATGTTGAATTCATCTCATCTTTTTGAAGAATGCATTTATGTTCAAAAATGCATGTGCTTTTAAATTATCAGATTCCAAACTGGGGGGTGGGGATGAAAAAGCTGTTGTAGTGTTACATAATCAGATTATTTCAACTTACTTATCCTATGGAAATACAGCTACATAGGAGATATTTTAAAATTGATAGGCACTGCATGTTTCAACATTTTAGATTTGACCACAATTTGGCACTTGAAACTACGTTAACAGAGAAAAACTGTGTGGTTTTCGATGAAAGTGTTAAAAAGTCTAATATTGCATCATGATTACTGTTTTAAAGTATTTTCGTGTTTGATTTATATTGAATTTATCTCATCTTTTTACAGAATGTTCAAAAATAAAAATGTTCTGTTTAATTCAAAATTCATGTGCTTTTAAATTTCTGTCTGAAATTCCGCAGTTTTCTGATGTATTATAGTGTTTGCAGAATGCCGCACAGCTCATCTGAAAATGCATAGATTTTCATATTCTTTGACCAGGGAATTGCATATATGTTTGTTTATTAGATAACAACAGATTTGTTAAAACTGCAGAAACATGTGAGGTATATAGGACTAAGACTAGTAATTATTTCCCCTTATTTCATGATGGACGAATTTTTCCCTTAATTTTTTTCTCCCCTCTTCCTGCATTTTTGGGTTGACTTTTTGGTCTAGAATTGAAGAAAAGGGATCAAATTTGCAATTTCATAGCAGTTTTGGGTAATACTGATGATATTACAGCGGAGGGATAGAGGGTGTAAAGTGTCTTTCTGCAGAGCAATCATTGTGTCGGAAGTGAGATTTTCACCCCTGTCAACTTCAAATCCGTGTAGCAAAAAATCTAAACGGTGAACCCCCTACAAAATTATGATGAGGAGATTGCCAAATGTTGTCCCCATTGTGCCTATAAAGATTGGAACCAACGGAATGTTGAGCAAAAAGCTACAGCCTGTGATGTTACAGTCATTTAACATTGAAGTCAATGGGCAAATAATTGCTAGTCTGAGACCTGATCTACTTGTCGATTGTAAAGGGAGATAACTGCGTAAATATTTTAATTTTATGTAAATTATCGAATATTCGTTGCAATTATTATACTGATGTGCTGCTAATTGACGATATGAGGTTTGTATTTTATAATATTGGATAGTATTTGATAAGTATTTGGTAGTATTGGGTTATTATTTGCTCGAGTTGGGTGATATAGGGAGGCAAATGGAACAGCCAGACATCGGTAATCACATTCGAAGTACATTTCCCACGATATATCTCACTATTTTTGAAAAAAAAATCAAGTAATATGCTCATTAGGCACGATTATGTTGTAGTATTGGGTAGTATGTGGTGATATTGGAGTGGGTGGAGTGGGAGTGGGTGGGGGGGGGGTGGATGGCTGAATGGTTAGCGTGCGCGCGCTGTATCATAAAGTCTGTCATTGAGTCAACTGGCGTGGTTTCGAATCCCCGGTTGTACGTGACGAGGAGTAGGCTCGCCTGTCCAACCTCGTGGGTTTTCTCCGGGTCCTCCGGTTTCCTCCCACTGCTAAAGACCCCTACGCACAAGCGAATTATTGAAATAAAATTAAACCATATGTTAGTCCAGAAATGACCTAGTTTGTGTCGAGTGGACGTAACACCCCATTTCTCTCTCTCTATATTGGAGTGGTATTGGGTCGTTTTGGGTAAATCGTCCCGCCGATCATAATGTGCTCAACAACCCTTGTTTTACTTATGAATGTAAATCTCCCCAGGAAAAAGTTCTAAAATCATTTAATTGGTTCACATCAAATTGGTCAATGTCAAAGTATATGAGTAAAATAGCCAGGCCCCAGTGACCGCAAGGTCTTGCCCAAATAATATCGAGCCTTAATAAGATCAAAACTCGATTATGGGTGCATTATGTATGGGTCGGCCCGCGAGTCTTATCTCAAAGAGCTTGACACCATACACAACCAAGGACTTATAATCAGTTTAGAAGCATTCCGTACATCTCCAGTGCACAGTTTGTACGTTGAGGCCCACGAGCACTTATTGCACGACAGACGTGATAAACTGGCACTGCAATATGCTACACAAATTGCATCTCTGCCTGATCAAATATCATTTAATACCATATTTAGACCATATCTGTATTTACTGAAAACTAACGTTATTCCACCATTCGGTATTCGCATCCACCCCTTTTGTCAGAGGCTGGCATCAGTCATGAGGGTATTGCGTATATCCCTTTGTTTAGTACTCCACCCTGTACTACATCGACTCCCAAGGTCGATTAAGATCTAACGAGAATAAAAAAGAACGATACTAGTTCCACGGTGTTCAGTCTCTCTTTCGAAAGTTAAGGTCTAAATATGGTGATTATGTTCCTATTTACACAGATGGTTCTAAAGATGGCGATGGGACAGCTTCGGCTACCGTTACACTATCTGGAATCATTTCTGTCAGACTTCTATCGGCTGCTTCAATATTTACTGCTGAGCTCAAGGCCAATCTTTCAGGCCTTGGAGTTATTCAATCCCCTTCATTTATAAAACACATTATATTCAGTGATTATTTGTCCTCTTTACAGATAATAAATAATTAACAGCTTGTACACCCATTACTATCATAAGAGTTTAACGGAAAGGACACCGACCTTTGCTGGCTCCCCAGTCATGTTGATATTAAAGGGAATGATCAAGCAGACTTAGCTGCCAAGTCGGCTTTAGATATTCCCATATCACAATTTCTTTTACCTTTCCCCAATTTTAAACCTTCCATCAACCTTTTTATGTATGACCGCTGGCAACGGCCTTGGGATCTTGCAGGCACAAACAAACTTCATCACATCAAGCCTATAGAACCATGTTCATGAAGCAACGATCGCGAGTTTTACAACATCTAACCGTTGCTTCAGTACTGGGCAATTCCCGAAAATTTTGCGCTCGTTGTGTTAACACGTGATCAATTAACATTGTCCAATCGGGGGTCGTCGCACAGAACACACTGTAAACAAATATGGCGGCCTCCATAGAAACCCTCTGTTGATCAGGTATGATTTCAAGCAACCTTGACATTGACCGAACCTTGAACTTTGCACATGTCACAAGTAGACATTTTAGCTATAAGCCTCAGACTTGATAATCGTAACGCTATTTTTAACAAAGGAATCTGATAGGATCACAAGCTGGGCTTATACCCAATCCAAAATAGTGCCAACATATGAGGGTATTACGTGAAGAGAGTGATAAGATGTACGTAGTTAAGGCGAGATTAAGCCCCTTCTATTGAAGATGCTATAGAACCAGCAGGAGGGATGAAGTTGTTTTGTGTCGCTCTCGCATTGGTCTTGCATTTCATTTGGAAGCCAGAGCCTCAACCAGAATGTGCTCACTGTCATTCCTTTGACAGTAAACCACATCTTGAATGAGTGCAATCATTTCAAGTATATTAGATCTAAATATTACCGTTGTCAGCTGTTTGCTCAACCGAAGCTATATGATAAAATACTAACATTATTAAACGAGTCAAATTTTTATAATAAATTTTAATTGTATTTTTTTTAATTATGCGTTAGGTTTTAAATATTCTTTTGTTTTTATTTACATATTATATAAATGTCTGTGATATTCTTTTAATTTGTCTCGTTAAATTCACCATATGTTTGTCGCAATATATCCCGGTTGGAGCTTACGTGCTATAAAACTCAATTTCATTTCAAAAGCCCTGATACATATGTGGCAACCATTTTACTTTCCGTTATTGTGGACATTGTGGACAATTTATATTGTCCCCCGCCTTTTGAAGAAAGCAGGGGACTATTAAAATAGGTTCGTCCGTCTGTCCGTCACATTTTGGGACACAATGACTTTCCTTCTAATTGAGCTAGAATGTTCAAACTTGGTGTGGGTGTTTATTAGGTCAATGCCTTGATGGAGTTCGAAGATGATGGAAGATAAGCATTTTCTGCTTAGGGTGAGCAGAGATAAGCAATTTGATTGGTTGATGCTTTGGGACACAATAACTTTAATTCTAACAAGCCAACAGTGAGGCTGATGTCCCCCGCCGAAATAGGAAAATAATTAGAGGACACATATAAATTTATCACAAATTATCTTTTACAAAGTATTGAACAATCAAACAGTATATCTTTACTTATAGTCTAACAATCAAAGAAGGAGAGTTATTGTTTTCCAAAGTCTCGACCAATCAAATTGCGTATCGCTCTGCTTACCCTGAGCAGAAAATGCTCAATCAAACTTAGTCAAGGTATTACTGTAATGAAACTATACACCAAGTTTCATCAATCTCACTTAATTAGAACTAAAGTTATCGTGTCCCAAAGCATCAACCAATCAAATTGCTTATCTCTGCTTACCCTAAGCGGAAAATGCTCATCTTCGAACTCCATCAAGGCATTGACCTAATCAACACATACACCAAGTTTGAACATTCTAGCTCAATTAGGAAGAGAGTTATCGAGCCCCAAAGTATCAACCAATCAAATTGCTTATCTCTGCTTACCCTAAGCGGAAAATGCTCATCTTCGAACTCCATCAAGGCATTGACCTAATCAACACATACACCAAGTTTGAACATTCTAGCCCAATTAGGAAGAGAGTTATCGTGTCCCAAAGCATCAACCAATCAAATTGCTTATCTCTGCTTACCCTAAGCGGAAAATGCTCATCTTCGAACTCCATCAAGGCATTGACCTAATAAACACATACACCAAGTTTGAACATTCTAGCTCAATTAAAAGTTATCGTGTCCCAAAGCATCAACCAATCAAATTGCTTATCTCTGCTTACCCTAAGCGGAAAATGCTCATCTTCGAATTCCATCAAGGCATTGACCTAATAAACACATACACCAAGTTTGAACATTCTAGCTCAATTAAAAGTTATCGTGTCCCAAAGCATCAACCAATCAAATTGCTTATCTCTGCTTACCCTAAGCGGAAAATGCTCATCTTCGAACTCCATCAAGGCATTGACCTAATCAACACATACACCAAGTTTGAACATTCTAGCTCAATTAGGAAGAGAGTTATCGAGCCCCAAAGTATCAACCAATCAAATTGCTTATCTCTGCTTACCCTAAGCGGAAAATGCTCATCTTCGAACTCCATCAAGGCATTGACCTAATAAACACATACACCAAGTTTGAACATTCTAGCTCAATTAAAAGTTATCGTGTCCCAAAGCATCAACCAATCAAATTGCTTATCTCTGCTTACCCTAAGCGGAAAATGCTCATCTTCGAACTCCATCAAGGCATTGACCTAATAAACACATACACCAAGTTTGAACATTCTAGCTCAATTAGGAAGAGAGTTATTGTGTCCCAAAAAGTGTGACGGACGGACGGACAGACAGACGGACGAACCCATTTTAATAGTCCCCTGCTTTCTTCGAAAGGCGGGGGACAATTAAGTGAGAGTGATGAAACTCTGAGTATAGATTCATTATATCATTACCTTGACTAAGTGCGATGATGAGAATTTTCTGCTTAGGCTAAGGAGCGATAAGCAATTTGATTGTCAAGAGAGAGTGATGAAACTTGGTGTATAGTTTCATTACATCAATATCTTGACTAAGTTCGATATTGAGCATTTTCTGCTCAGGTTAAGCAGAGCGATAAGCAATTTGATTAGACGAGACTTTAGAACACAAAAACTCTCCTTCTAATTGAGCTAGAATGTTCACACTTGGCGTAGGTGTTTATTAGGTGAATGCCTTGACCGAGTTCGAAGATGAGAAGCAATTTGATTGGTTGATGCTTTGGGACACGATAACATTAGTTGTAAGTAAATGAGAGTGAGGACACTTGGTGTATAGTTTTATCACATCAATACCTCGGTAGTGAGCATTTTCTGCTCCGGGTAAGCAGAGCGATAAACAATTTGATTGGTCGATACTTTGGAACACAATAACTCTCCTTCTAATTTAGTTAAAATGTTCAAACTAGATGTAGGCTTTTATTGGGTGAATGCCTTGATGGAGTTCGATGATAAACATTGTCTGCTTATGGTAAGCAGAGATAAGCAATCTGATTGGTTGATGCTTTGGGACACCACAACTTTGGTTTTTAGTGTAACTCCAGAGAATAGATTCATTATATCATTACCTTGACAAAGTGCGATGATGAGAATTTTCTGCTTAGGCTAAGGAGCGATAAGCAATTTGATTGGTCAAGATTCTATCTGATAGAGAGTGATGAAACTTAGTGTATAGTTGATAATCAGTTTGATTGCTTGATACTTTTGAAAAAAATAAATGTGCGATTAATTAATGTGTGTCATCTATTTATTTTGGGATTTCGGCGGGGGACATCAGCCTTACTGTTGGCTGTTATTTTACACCTTGACACAAGTTGAATACTAACCTCACTTAGGAGTGAAATTGCATTAGCCTTGGTTGGACTTCATACATTCACTGGCTGTGATTCAGCAAGCTGCTTCCATGGAAAAGGCGAGAGAAAGCATTATGAAATAATGGTTAGGAATCAGAAATACGTCCAGGCCTTCGTAAAACTTGGAAGTACCTTCATCCTAGATGAAACCCTCATATCACTTTAGAAGGATTTGTTTGTGATATGTACAGACAGTGTGAACGGGGAATGCTCACTAGTCCGCGGGTTTATTAGTCCACAAAATTATTTTAGTTAAACCGATCACGGCACTGTTTATCAACAATGATCACGTGACTAGTCACACGCCGCAATCCAATGATTTTCATTAGTCAATTACTTGATCGCGTAGCAACTTTGTGTTGTGGCGAGAAAAATATAATTGTTATTAAGATAATTTTTATACGCCCACATTTTCATGTGGATATATATTGTCGTCGCCCCTGTCCGTCCGTCCACAATAGTTTGTGAACACTCTAGAGGTCACAATTTTTATCCGATTTCAACGAAACTTGAAATGTAGGTTTATCACCCTAAGATCTCGATTCCTTTCGATATTGGCATGTACCAGACTGTCACTAGATGGATTATGGCCCTTGATTGTACGAAAAGTCACATTTTTAGCTTGTGAACACTGTAGAAGTCACAATTTTATCCGATTTGATTTAAACTTGAAATATATGTTTATAACCCAACGATCTCAGTTCCTTTCGATATTTGTGCATATCGGACCATAACTACCTGAATTATGGCCCCTGATTGTACGAAAAATCGCGTTTTTAGCTTGTGGACCCTTTAGAGGTCATAATTTTAATCCCAATTAAAAAACCGTTTTGGTATATCGCCGTTACACCCTAAGGGTGGTCGAGTTAGAATTTCGTAAAAATCGAACCAAAACCGACAGAAAACGGCCACGCCTCGTAGTCAAACAGCGTTAAAATATGGTATATCAATGTTGTGGACCCTCTAGAGGTCATAATTTTTATCCGATTTAAAAAACCGTTTTAGTTGGAATTTCGTGAAAATCGGACCAAAACTGACTGACAAAATGGCCGCCCCTCATTCTCAAATAGCGTAAAAATATGGTATATCAATGTTGTGGACCCTCTAGAGGTTACAATTTTCTTCTGATTTTGATGAAACTTGAAATGTAAGTTTATAACACGAAGATCTCGGTTCCTTTGGATATTTGTGCATATCGAATCGTCACTTCCTGAACTATGGCCCCTGATTGTACGAAAATACGCGTTTTTAGCTTGTGGACCCTATAGCGGTCATAATTCTTATCCGATTTAAAAATACGTTTGAATATATCACCATTACAGCCGAAGGATGGTCGAGTTAGAATTTCGTAAAAATCAAACCAAAACCGATAGAGAAAATGGCCACGCCTCGTAGTCAAATAGCGTTAAAATATGGTATAACAATGTTGTGGACCCTCTAGAGGTCACAACTGTCTTTTGATTTTGATAAAACTTGAAATTTAAGTTTATAACCCAACTTTTTAGCTTGAGGTCCCTCTAGAGGTCATAATTTTTATCTGATTTAAAAAAAATGTGTGAATAATCGCGGATACCCAAACTTAACTTCCTGGATTATGGCCCCTGATTGTTCGAAAAATGGCATTTTTAGCTTACGGATTCTCTAGTGGTCACAGATTTTAAAAACCGTTTAAATATAAAACAACCCAACAAAATGGCCACTCTTTGTACGCAAATTGTGTAAAACTATGCAATACGAAGGTTGTCGACCCTCTAGAGGTCACAATTTTTATCCGATTCTGATGAAACTTAAAACACATCTTTATATCCCGAAGATCTCAGTCCCTTTTGATATTTGCGCATTTCAGACCATAACGTTCTGGATTATTGCCCCTGATTGTACAAAAAATCCCGTTTGTTTTTAGCTTGTCCTCTATCCATCTCTTGCAAAATGTGGGCGTATCCTGCCTGGCAGCCGCAGGTATAAATATTATGCACACTGACGGCGACATGTGAAGTGTGTTGGTTAATATATTGGCTGTATCTATCAATTTTAAATATTAGAAAGGCGGCACCAGGCGTTTTAACGAGAGTAAAGATCTAAGCCATATAATCTTGCCCAGTCCACGGCCTACCCATGTGCCCATAGGAACATTGGCACACGAGCCAGTTCGAGCCCGATGACATTGGGTTGCTATTCTTGTTGTGCACACACAGACTTTGAAAAACGTGTAGTATGTATGTTAAGTCAAATACTATTTTTTTCCCGGCGATCCTTTCTAAAACTGTGAAAAAATAGTTAAGGAAACCCAGAAAAAAGAAGAATGAACAAGTCTCATTGACGACATAGACAAAGCTATTGAGTTTAATACCTACGTCGGAAGCGTGTTTACCAGAGATGATCTAGCATGTGTACCGAAAGGAACACCGACAGTTGAAACCGAACTCGAAGACTACACATGAGAATAATCGAAAAAGACTAGAAAAACATAATACTACAAAAAGAGCTGTCTTCTGTTATAGATATTCCATTTGATAAAAATAAAAATAAAAATAACCAAGTACGAACAATCCAAACCATTAGACAAGTCCTAAAAAACGGTATAGGCTAAATAGTGTAATCATCAAATGGACTGTTCACCGTGTATAAAATACACGACAAACAGTGGTAACAGGTGTCCGGAAGAGTAGGCTTACCCTACCTGGCGCCACAGCTGCATCAAAACTATTAGACGAAATCTCGGTAAAATAGCGTGATTGGCCAATGGACTATATCGGTATGGAAAATGCACGTGATGAACAGTGTTAACGATGTAGTTGACATAATCAGGGAGACAGTATACGCGTTAATTAAATAGCCGAGAGAGACATGTTATATTTGTAACGTTTCTTTAAAGGGATAACCACGTTTGGGGTATGGGGACCTTGGTATCTCTGCCACCAGTGATCAATTCCTGGCTGATCACGAGCCACCGGTAAACGGAACTTCGGAAAGGTGTGTAAGGACCAGCGAAAAAGTGGTCAGGAAAGGCGTTAAGCTAAAATTATAATAAGCTGAAACTTGAAATGTAAGTTTATAACCCAAAGATCTTGGTTCCTTTCGATATTCGCGCCCCTGATAGTACGAAAAATCGCGTTTTTAGCTTGTGGACCCTATGGTCATGGAGGTCATAATTTTTATACGATTTAAAAAATGGTATTATTATATCACCGTTACACCATAAGGCCGACTGAGTTCGAATTTCGTGAAAATCGGCCCAAAATTGAGACAAAATGACCGCCGTTCGTTCTCAAATAGCGTAAAAATACGGTATATCAAGGTTGTGGAACCTATAGAGGTCACAATTATTATCCGATTTGGTTGAAACCTGAAATGTTAGTTTATAACCAAAAGATCTCGGTTCCTTTCGATATTCGCGCATATCGGACCGTAACTTCCTGAATTATGGCCCCTGAATGTACGAAAAATCGCGTTTTTAGCTTGTGGACCATATAGAGGTCATAATTTTTTATCCGATTTAAAAAAAAAAAACCGCACCATTACATCACGATTTAAAAAATGGTATTATTATATCACCGTTACACCATAAGGCCGGCTGAGTTCGAATTTCGTGAAAATCGGCATAAAACTGACAGACAAAATGGCCGCCCTTCGTTCTCAAATAGCGTAAAAATATGGTATATCAAGGTTGTGGACCCTATGGATGTCACAATTTTAATCCGATTTTGTTGAAACTTGAAATGTAAGTTTATAACCAAAAGATCTCGGTTCCTTTCGATATTTGCGCATATCGAATTGTAATTCCCTGAATTATGGCCCTTGATTGTAGGAAAAATCACTTTCTTTTTAGCTTGTTCTCTATCCATCTCTCGAAAATGTGGGCGTATCCTGCCTGGCAGCCGCTGGTTCCAAGAATTGATTGAATTCAATATATAAGAGTAGAGCGATCGCGCCGCTATCCGGGCAAAGTTTTTCTCCTAGTACAATGTATAGCGAATGCCCGTCTTCACTAGTCCACTCGGAGTAGGACGTTAAAAATATTTCATTTCATTTCCTGCGCCAATCGAACTATTGAAGATGGGCATGCGCTATGAAGAGTGCTATGACGGAAATTTTCTAGGGACAGTGGCATTTCTCCTTCGAATTACGCCGATGTGTACACAGAGGCATGTGTTTTTTGTCCCATCTACACAACTAGACACTGTTCTACCGAACTAGCGGCCGACTAGTGACCCCTCTTTGTTCTCCATGATATTTCAGAAAACTAAATTTAATACTTGAGGACCAATGTAAAAATTTCATTTAAATGACCGTGTAATGAATTCGTCTGCTGCACGAAAAACAATATGGCCCACTGAAAGAATAATTATTGTTAGTGGCGTTTTATTGACAAATTTATGATATAAAATGTGCTGTTTCACAGCTTCAATTTCGTTAGATGCATTATTAAGATTTGTTAACATATCTTTCTTGGAAGTCCAAAACCCCCAAGCATCAGCAATAGATTTTTGTTATTTTTCATTCCGTTCCGATTCCTTTCATGTTTCTGCGTCAAATTCAGCTTTATGTTTTTGCAGCAAACCCTGTCCTTGATTTTGATTTCATTATAGTGTTGTTTTCTGCTTAAAGGCGCGTCTATTGATGCTTGATCTTTTGAATGGTTCTAATGTAGACAGGTAAGTACTAGTTTTGGTATTTCTAAAAGTTACACAAGCGGACAAATGCAAGGCAGATTTTTGTGGCTCACGATTCATGTGTCGATTAAGATCACTAAAATCTTTCTAAGAAACCCTGCAGGTTGTTGGACATGACTTGGTTTGTTCTATTACTGATGTTGATGGTTGTAAATAAATAGCATTTAATATTTGATCATTAAGTTGTCCTTTTAATAAAATCTTGGCATCATAACATAAAATTTCAAGACATTCCTTTGTGGGTGCATTTATGTCATCTGATTGCCTGATAAATAGTTCTTCATAAATATGACGCCTTTCTTAATTTCTATTTCATAAAAGACTGTTTTTTCGTCTAGTAAAGGGTAGGCATCAAATAAGAGAGAATGGGGACTGTCTATTAGTTGCTTTCAGGCAGAATTCAAATTAAACACGTGTTTGTGCTTTTGTTCAAGCAGAGACCATAGTGGAGTTATAATAAAATAAGAAAACATTCTTGGTGTAAAAAGTCTACAAGGCTTCAAAAAAAGAAAAACAACCTAACGTTCTAGCATTACCTTTCTGAAAGGAAAAATTGTCACCTTTGACCCAGTTTTAAGAGCTATTTCTTCAAATGATTTTGAAGCAATGATACCTAAATTGGATATCACATAAAGTCCATAGTATCCATTGCTTTGAATTATTGTCCCCCGTCTTTAGAAGAAAGCATGGGTTCGTCCGTCTGTCACACTTTTTGGGACACGATAACTCTCTTTCTAATTGAGCTAGAATGTTCAAACTTGGTGCAGGTGTTTATTGGGTCAATGCCTTGATGGAATTCGAAGCTGAGCATTTTCTGCTTAGGGTAAGCAAAGAAGCAATTTGATTGTTTGAGTTCGAAGATGCGCATTTTCTGCTTATGATAAGCAGAGATAAGCAATTTGATTGGTTGATGCTTTGGGACACGATGACTTTAGTTCTAATTAAGTGAGAGTTCATTCAGATTTTCCGACGTCGTTTTATCCTTGTCAGTGATGCAGGATGGAGGGCCTGACAAGGACAGCTGTCTAGTCGTTCGGATGGGACGAAAAACCGTGGTCCCGTGTACACATTGGCGTGCACGTAAAAGATCCCCTGGCAGTTGGAATTCGATATAAGAGTAGGCGATAGTGCCGCTGCCCGGGCAAAATTTCCCTCATAGCACACTTTATGGCGTATGCCCGTCTTCATTAGCCCAGGTTAGGAGCAGAACAGTAGGACGTTAAACCCCATTTAATTTCATTTTCATTACATCAATACCTTGATCAAGTTCGATAATGAACACTTTCTGCTGAGGGTAAGCAGAGCAATAAGCATTTTGATTGTTGGAGACTCTGGAACACAATAACTCTCCTAATCGAGGTAGAATGTTCAACCTTGGTGCAGGCGTTCATTAGGCGAATGCCTTGATGGAGTTCGATGATGAACATTCTCTGCTTACGGTAAGCAGAGATAAGCAATACGGTTGGTTGATGCTTTGGGGCACGATAACTTTGGTCATAATGAAGTGAGAGCGATGAAACTCCGAATATAGATTCATTGTATCATTACCTTGACTAAGTTCGATGGTGAGAATTTTCCGCTTAGGCTAAGGAACGATAAGAAATTTGATTGGACAAGACTTTGGAACAACTCTTCTTTTAATTAAGGTAGAATGTTTAAACTTGATGTAGCTGTTCATTAGGTGAATGTCTTGACTGAGTTCAATGATTAACATTTCGAGCCGAAACTAAGCAGAGTTAATCAATTTCATTGGTCGATGCTTCGGGACAAGATAATCTTGATTCCGAAACTAAGCAGAATTAATCAATTTCATTGGTCGATGCTTCGGGACAAGATAATCTTGATTCTATCTGATAGAGAGTGATGAAACTAAGTGTATAGTTTGATTGCTCGATACTTTTGAAAAAAATAAATGTATGATTAATTAATGTGTCCTCTATTTATTTTGGGATTTCGGCGGGGGACGCCAGCCTCACTGTTGGCTTGTTTTTATCTTTTCCAAGTCAAAAAAGTTCTGGGCTGGGGCAAGTGTTATTTAAAGATTTCCTCCCTTGATTGTTCAAACAATGTTTTAACACTCTTAGTAACAATATGACGATCAGTCATTATATTTTATATATTTGACAGCATAAAAGAACAAATTTCTTTTGTTCATTCACATTATCAGTTACTGTACTTGATGTTTCAGATACAAGACTGTTTAATCCCACTATAATAGTTAAAGACTAGATAATGTAGAAGCAATTTGCTAAAAATTTCATTCAAATTGATCCACTATCAACCGAGAACTAAGCGGTTGAAATTTCCGGCTAGCCTTGATCATCATTACTAAAGTCAGTACTCCAAAGGAAAGTTATGCAGTAAATCGGCTCATAATCCACTTAAGATCACAGGCTAGCGATGCCATCTAGAGTTGTTTATGGGCTTGATAGGTTAATTAAAGTCTAATTGTTAATTTAGATAACATTTCAGGACTAAAGAAAGACCTCCAGTAGACAGATTTAGCTCTTAATAAGCAGTGACATTTTAGCGATAATAATCAATCTTTGTTTGGGCGATCGGCTTTAAAGGCCGCGGCTCCGTTGACTCATAAGCGAGATATGGGCATAATCATAATTTGTTTGGTCTATTTTCCATTCGAACGATTAGATAACTGTCCTTGTCAGTTCCCCCGTCTTGCACCACTGATAAGGGAAAGCCATGTAGGTTTTGCGTCCTATCCAAACAACTATACGTTGTCCCTTGCCAGACCCCCTGGCTTACAACACTGACGAGGGGAACACGCCGGAAAATCCAGATGAACTTTCTCGGCCAACACCGGGTATCATCATTTGAGTAATTTGCCATCCGTTTTCGTTATTTGCCGTCCATTTTTTAAATCAACATTCTCTGCCTTGTAACATTTTGCAACATACTGTAGATCATGAAGAGTTGAACCACACAAAATGCCACGCCCTGCCCATGTTAGGAAATGAAATGCGGTTTAACGTCCTGTTCTGCCCAGACTGGGCTTTTGAAGACGGGCATACACCATGAGGAAAATTTGGCCTAACCTCGGCCTGATTAGAACCTACTCGTACATCGAATTCTAACTGTTGAGGGTTCTTTTACGTGAACACTGGACCCCGGTTTCTGTCTCACACGAACGAATATACCTTGTCCCTTCCATCACTGACCGGGGAAACCACGTAAGAAAATCCAGGTGAGCTTTCTAGGCAACACCAGGATCAAAAACGGGACCACTATGTTAGCGAGCCAACATCTTACGCACTGAGCCACCGTGCCCCCGTTAAATACGTGACAAGTATTAGGGTCGCTATCCAGCCTAGATGGTTTTCTCCGGGTCCTCCCACTGCCAAAAACCTTTAGGCACAAGCGAATTATCGAACCCTATTACCAACGAAATGACCTAGTTTGTGTCGTATGGGAGTTAAACTAAATTTCTCCCGCTCTCTGCATCAAGTTACAGTGAATATCAACATAAAACAAGCCAACAGTGAGGCTGATGTCCACAACCAAAATAGATGACACATTAATTAATCGCACATTTATTTTTTTTTTCAAAAATATCAAGCAATCAAACTGATTATCAACTATACACTAAGTTTCATCACTCTCTATCAGATAGAATCAAAGTTATCTTGTCCCAAAGCATCGACCAATGAATTTTTTTTTAGCTCTGCTTAGCTTTAGCTCGAAATGTTAATCATTGAAACATACGCCCGCAGCAGGTAAGTCATCGAGGTAGTCAATAAAGATAATTAATCCTAGCTTACCAAGACAGAAGTCTTTAAATGTTGAAGCAGCTTCACATATTTTCATTTCCCTTGCTCTGCATGGACATTTAACTTCTACTAAGTCTGGTAAATTGCTACCCTTCTGATACAAATTTCAAGCCAATTGCATTGTGAGAAATTTTTGGCTGGATACTTAGATTTGTGATTTATGTCCATTGAAATACAGGAGTAATAATTATTGCACAAAGTATAAAATAGCAGTACCCTGTTTCTTAATAACAGTTCCATTTTTTTATTGTAGGAGTTTACTGCTTCTATTTCATGAGTAATTCCCCATGAAACAATCCTGATTGCTTCTAAATTATAGGTTGACAGTAACCTCTTTTGAAATGAAGCTGTGAAACTGAAATAAATCAGGCTGTAACCTATATTTTGCAAATGTCAATGGCCCATAAGCAGTGTACCATAACCACGAAATGTATGAAGCAAGTAATAACTCCATAAGTATTCACCTAATTTAGAACACATATTTACTCTTTTTTTTTTATTGCTCCTAATACCGCACCAAAGTTTGAAGCAGTTATCCTGTGCTTTCTTGCAGCAGATCATAAAGGATGTCTGGTGACAAGAAAAGGTCTTTCTGTAGCCATGATCTTTAATTGGATTGACTGCTACCTTTAATTCACTATTTTTTCGCTTAGGATTATGTCTTCAATAGATGGTATAATTTGCCCATTGTTTGCTTTCTCTGGTGACAACAACCATTGTAGAGCAGCAAATTTTATTGTTAACAGATTTTATAAACATAAAGTACAATAAAAACGAGCTGAGGGTTAAAATTCAACAAATTACTCATTCAACGATGTTTTTGGGTTACTTTAAAGAATCTTTAAAAATTTAAAATGCAACAAAGTCTTACAAAAATATATATTTTTTAAACATTGCTTAAACTTTGAAACTACATTTACGAAAATGTCCATAAACTAACTATTTCTAACATTTTGATGTTAATGTTTTTACTAACTAAACTCTGTAGAAGGTATATGTGAATTCAATCTAACAGAATTTGACAAATGATAACTGTAGTATGAACAGGCTAGGATGACAACATAAAAATACAAGAGAAAAAATAATAAAAATTTAATCACCAGAAAATCTCCACGTTTATTCAATTCAGCAAACATGAATTCTCGGTCACTGCCATTAAACTTTCTATTCAAGGCATTGGGTTAAATAAAGTTTGTAATGTAAAACATTAAATATTTAGATAAAGAGCCCTTCGTTCTTTCTATAGAAGTTCAAAAATAAAATTAAAGAATCCCCGCCAAACCGAGTACACGAACGGACATGTAGAGTAAAAGGATCGTTTATATACAATAAAGATGATGACGTCACGGGATTTTTAAATTTATTAATGTACATTCAAAGATTGTTGAAAAAAAAAAAGGATCGTTTAAAACAAGGATCGTTAAATTTATTTCTGTACAAATGTTATTGGATAGAACAAAAATTATAATAGAATTATTCGTTGTTTTTAAGCAAAAGTGAAAAAGAAAAAACGATGATTTTAAATTTAAACATATATAAACAGATTGGTTAAGATTAAGTAAATTTAAAGAGAGAAATTATTATTAATGATTTCTATAGTAGCTGTGTCGGTGGCGGTTTCTTCTTCTGTTGTTTTTGTGTTGGAGGGAAGCGTTGATGGGCTGGATTTTATGGGTAAATCTTCGTTGATTGGTAGAGTGATCAATTGACGGTTTTCAACTTTTAGTTTGTGCTTGTATCCGTTTATATAGATAAATTTCGGACGTGATTCGAATGGCCGAATCCAGTCGGAAGGTGGTAAAATTGCCATGGAAGCCTATTGCGGCCATTTCAGAATCTCGACTTCTCGCCGACGGCGAGAAGACAAGAAGTCGAGGACGAAAAGACGAGAACACGGGGAAATAGGGCGAGAATTCGAGGATCTCGCCCCGAGAACACATTCACCTCGACTTCTCATTCCCTCGACTTCTCGCTCCCTCGTTCTCGCCTTTGAAAAACCTCGTGTTCTCGCACTCGATTTCTCGTCTTCTCGCTCGCTCGCCTTTGAGTTAATCTCATCCTCTCATGTTCTCGCTCCCTCGCTTTGTCACAATCTCGACTTCTCGTCTTCTTGCCTCGGAAGTGCAGTTTATACGCATGTCCACTGACTACCGTATCGGCATTTATATTTGGACATGTGGAAATAATAAACGCAAATGTTTGAAGTTCTAGAAAATTTAATAGTCCTAAACAAATTTAATCTCTTCTTGCACAGATAGTATTGTATTCTGTAATCGATTTTATGTCTTCGGTCGAATCTATCTTTGCTCTCTATCTTCAATTACCTTCATCGGGTTTTTGGATGCGTGGACTTGTCAGTGCTGTAGTATGTAGAGCCTGACAAGGGACAACGTATAGTCGTTCGAATGGGATTAAAAGAACGAGGTCCCGTGCCCGGAATCGAAATGACGTTGGCTCTTCGGTGGCCCAGTGAGTAGGACGTTTGCTTTCTAACTTCATCAAAGTTCATCGTGATTTTTCTGGCGATGGAATACAAATAACTATGGAAGCCTATAACTACCATTCATAATTTCTGCTTTTCGCCTCTTCACAACGCGAAAGTCGAAAAGTAGAAGTTACGACAAAATGTGAGGCGACAACACGATATACATGCCAAAATCAACTCGAAAATAGGAAATTAAAAAAAAAAAACACACAGCGATAATAGCGCCCATCGTTTTTTTCTATGGAAGCGTATTTGGGTCACTACTTATTGAAATAATATCGCAACATATCGAACTAAAATATGTCAACTTCATGAGTTTTATTACAACATATCGACTTAATAAAGTCGACTTGACGCATTAAAGAATAATAGGTCATTGGCTAGATTATCAAGTCTTTTACATTATCATAAACAGAGTCTAAGGAGGTAACTAGTCCTAAAACAAGATGTTGACGCCCATGAAATTAATTTAAGAATAGCCATTTCAGAAAATCCATTTGCATTGCAAGTTCATTATCCAATGCTCCTAAAAAAAACATTTTGTAAAATTATTCTTTTCATAGATCATATCTATGTGTTTTAAAATAAATCCTAATTCGTCGTCATGTTTGTTTATAATAATGCATGAATTATGGGATTATTTCGGGAAGAGGTGCAACAAATAATACTGGATAATCAATCACATAAAAAAAACTCTCGGTTACGCAATGAAACTTCTTGTCAAATATTGACAAGTCTCAGACCCTCCGTACCGGTACGTTGAAGACTAGGAGGTTCTGGGTGATCGAGACTAAATTCTTCATACCAGGTGCTGTCCAGTTCTCCCCCTCTTTTAGGACCATAATGGTTGTATTCGGCATAAGGCTTCCAAAATATTCGTTGTCAATTTCGAATCCATCTTCATTGAGTACAATGACACAGAAAGCTTGTAGTTGTATATTAAACTTGACTTTACCTGTTGGGAGTAAAAATGAAATTCATTTAAAGCGGCATGATGGGAGATTAGACAAAGGGCCAACGGTTCAGGCTATAATAGTTAAAATAAAGATGACGTAAAGAGAATATGCTGAACATTTCAGTCAAATTGCTTCACTCTCAACCAAGATATTAGCGAGTGAAATTTAGGCCTAGGCTCGATCATTACGAAAGTCGGTACGATAAAAAACAAAGTCTCGATTATCCATTTTGACGTCGAATCATTTATCACAAAATGTATTCAAATCCAGTAAATATCGCAGGCTTGCGATGGCATCGAGAGTTGATTAGATAACATTTAAGGCCTAAAGAAAGACCAGCAATATGCAGATTTAGCTCTAGCATACGTGTACTGTACGTTTAAGACTTAATTTGATTAATATACAATTCTTAATCATTAAATGATTACGGACACTATATTTGGCACGAAAACAAATATAACAGATTTCACAATATTTCATGATGTGGAGAGATGGGTTATCGACTGAAACCGAGTTAATTTTACAGATACTAAGGTAATTCAAAGATGCCTTGTATAAGATTTAAATAAAGGGCTTTATTAGATTAGAAATAGTCAATGCGAAATAAAATCTGAAAATAATGAAACTTCAGTAAAATTTACTTTATTCTAAGTGAAGTTATGAATATTGCGGGTTAATATCCGAGTCGTCTAATATTCTAGAGAGTTAATTATAGGCTTACCATGTTAGTAATAATAAGATATAGACATACTGTATTATATACTATTCAAAAAAAGTAGGGGATATTTGATTTTTAAGTGTTATTAAAGTCACCTAATGAAACTGACGAAGAAACAAATGACAAAATGAAATGAAGTTCACATTCATCGATTTATTCCAAATGATCGTTAGACTAAAGAAGGCACAGACTGACCATTATAAGGGTAAAATGATACCCGGGGTCAAACAGCAAAGTTACCACAGCATCACAACCAAGTCAGTAACGGGTAAATCCTCCCCTGTTTGCCAAACAAGCATTGATCCGACGTGGCATACTCCTAATGAGACGTCTAAGGTCATTTTGGTCCAGATTGTCCCATTCCGGTTGCAACGCAGCAGCAAGTTCTTGGACATTGGCAGGACGTTGTTGACGTTGACGTAACCTCTGTCCAAGCATGTCCCAGACATGCTCGATGGGGGAGGGGTCGGGACTCAGTGCTGGCCAAGGTAATGTGGTGATGTTCTGTTGTTGGAGGTAACCTGTAACGATCCTGGCCCTGTGACATCTTGCGTTGTCATCCTGGAAGATGAAACGGCGGCCATGACGTCGTGCGAACGGCACAACATGGACTGCCAAGATGTTGTCCCGGTAGTACTGGCCTGTAACACGCCCTGCAACAACATGTAAAGCCGTTCTTCCAGCAACAGTGATGCCTCCCCACACCATAACAGAACCACCCCCAAATCGATCATGTCTGATGACGTTAACGTCTTGGAAGCGCTCGTTTCGACGACGCCACACCCTCCTACGTCTGTCCAAAAAATCAACAGTGAACCTTGACTCATCTGAAAACATCACATTGCTCCAGCGTCGATTATCCCAGTGTTGACGATCCCTACACCAAAGACGTCTTGCCTGAATGTGATGATCTCTCAAACAAGGGATCACGTGAGGACGTCGGGCGCGAAGGTGACCCATATGCAGTCGATTCCGAATCGTCTGGCCACTCACTCTCACACCAGTGTCTGTTTGAAGACGAGCGCTGATCTGATTTGCTGTGATGACACGATTTCTCAAGGCCAAGGTACGGATAAATCGATCCTGGGCTTGAGTTGTCGCCCTTGGTCGACCTGAGCGTGGTCTGTCCTGTACAGATTGTGTATCACGGTATCTGGACCATAGCCTGCTTATGACAGACTGAGAAACATTCATCGTCCGCGCCACAACCGCCTGTGTTGTGCCGATCTGTAGCATGCCAAGGGCACGTAACCTTTCATTTTGGGTAAGCCGACGCATATCAAAATTTGTTTTCTGGTCACTAAAACAATTAAACTGATGTTTCCACCCTGGAATTCAATGCCACAATGACTGTAACATTCAAAGTCAGAGTCGTGCAAATCTTGGGTTGGACCCCAATGATGATCCCAAGCATCACCTGCATTCCATGCGGTAGCTATTGGTGCGTTTGGGCGTCACATGTAACTGGAAATGTTTCTTCTGTTAGGTTCTATAGTGACTTTCTTCGTAGTCATTTGCATATTTTAGTATTATGCCCCCAAAATCAAATATCCCCTACTTTTTTTGAATAGTATATTTATATAATAACATTTGAAGCCCGAAAGTACATGTATGGGCATGGCGGTATAATAGATTCAAAATTCTAACGTGCTATAGCCTAATTTCTAACCATGTAATTTCTAACTTCCAGTCATGTAAACTTTTAAATTAAGACAATGTATAATCCAACTTCTTTAGTTGTTCGGTGTAAATTTTAATTCTATTTCATCTTATTAGTAGAATTTTTATTCTTCTGCTTAGCAACCATCATTATGAAGTTGTTTGGTATCGCCACTGCGTGCTTATTTGGTTATTGCACACCTGGTCCAAGGGGCCATTATGTTGATATAAACTCGCTATTCGTCTGGTTGATGATTGACCGGAGTGCAGAAATTTGTAGAAAGAGTGAGAAATGGATTTACCGACCACTCTACACAAACTAGGTCATTTCAGAACTAACATATGGTTCAATTTTATTTCAATAATTTGCTTGCACGTAGGGGTCGAACAGTGGAAGGAAACCGGAGGACCCGGAAAAACCCCACGAGGTTGGACAGGCGACCCTACTTGTCACGTACAACCGGGGATTCGATGCCGATATTAAAAACAACATCGAACGTGATATGGTTGGCATATATTATTTCAAATATAAGCTAAACATTTTTTTTGTTTGTTTGAAGACAAGTGAAAGATTTGGAGAATTTTATTTGATTGTTTTTTGTGTGTTTTTTTTACAGTAAAGCCAATATTAATATTTATATACTGTTGATATATGTATTCTATTACTGCTCTTTATAATGTCACTTTATAATAACCTTTTTCTTGAAATAGTTCAAAGATATAAATTAGGAAAGAGAGAGAGAAATGGAGTTGAATGTCCACTTGACACAAACTAGGTCATTTCGGGAATAACATATGGTTTTTAATTTTATTTCAATAATTCATTTGCGCGTAGGGGTCTTTAGCAGTGGGGGGAGAACCGGAGTACCCGCAGAAAACCCGAGGTTGGACAGGCGACCCTACTCCTTGTCATGTAAAACCGGGGATTCGAAACCACGCCAGTTGACTCAATGACAGGCTTTATGAGACAGAGTGCACATGCCAACCATACAGCCATCCACCCCCTCCCCCTATAAATTCAGAAATGCCATATTCTTTAAGGTAAGACGTGGGTCGAAATGTCTAAAAATATATCAAATTACGAGTTTCGACATTTTGTAATTTTTTGGCAGGTTAAATATGTATATTACATAGAACGAAGCTCAAAGCATCGCGCGAAAACGTGGTGCTTGAGCAAAGCTCTTTTCCGGTAACACAGGAGCGTAACTGAAATTGTCATCCACAGACTGTTGATTAAAAAAAAATTCATACCGGAACCGGATACAAAACAGGCAATGCGCATGTCAACTTACCAAATCTAATCAATGACGTCACATATTTTTGACGTCAATGAAAATAATTCTCACACTTTTTTGTTCTTTTTTTTTAAAAACAAAATTAATCATACAATTTAGATCTAAATAAAAATCAACTTCGAAAAATTAATTTATTTAACATTTTTTGTAGGACGTGCCTATTTTACCGGCACCGGCAAAACTTCCGTTTACGCTATTTTGCCGTCACTTCAATCACTTCCGTTCGACATGCGCTGTTGTGCGATTCTTGATATATTCCACCATTTTGACTACTCCGTCTTTCAAGTTTGGCGCAGAAGCACGATTTTACTGGAAAAACAAAAACCACTGACAGTCTTAGTACTTAAATTAAAAACCAAAATCCGCAGAAATGCACCCTCGACCAAAATAGAATAATATTCTAACTGCTTTTCTACAATTTACATTATTATCTTATTTTCTTTTAAAAGTTTCTACCATAGAAATTCAAGAATGGCTATTTCGTCCCTTTATAAGAAACGGAGAAAGAAGTAATGTTAGACGAATAGAACTGTTGGGTTAGGGTTTGGGTTTTGGTTATGGGTTAATGTCAGACGGCAAAGTAGCCTACGAGTTGAAACATCGAACGTGATATGGTTGGCAAATATTATTTCAAATATAAGCTAAACATTTTTTTTGTTTGTTTGAAGACAAGTGAAAGATTTGGAGAATTTTATTTGATTGTTTTTTGTTTGTTTTTTTTTTTACAGTAAAGCCAATATTAATATTTATATACTGTTGATATATGTATTCTATTACTGCTCTTTATAATGTCACTTTATAATGTCTCTTTATAATAACCTTTTTCTTGAAATAGTTCAAAGATATAAATTAGGAAAGAGAGAGAGAAACGGAGTTGAATGTCCACTTGACACAAACTAGGTCATTTCGGGAATAACATATGGTTTTTAATTTTATTTCAATAATTCATTTGCGCGTAGGGGTCTTTAGCAGTGGGGGGAGAACCGGAGGACCCGCGAGAAAACCCGAGGTTAGACAGGCGAGTTGAAATAGCCGGCATCATTGCCAAAGCGAAAAGAGAACTGCGCATGTCAAACGGAAGTGAAAATGAACCAATCAGAGTGCGACTGCCGGCAAAATAGCCTCTGCCTTTTTTTGTATCACTTGAGAAAATTAATTATGATTTATGAAGGTTTTATATTTGACAATAATCAGCTTCGCTCTACTCAGACAATGCCTGTTACATATTCATATTTCGAAAAAATTAAATTGACAAAATAAAAATTTCACATTTTAAAATGTGGAGGTCAATTAAAATCAATTGTTTTGTAAAGCATTGTTATGGTCGCCATATTTGATATATCGATGGAAAGAGGAAGTTCCGCTACGTATTATAGTCTTTAAATATTTTATTTATAACCGTTACATATTTGTCAATTGCTGGTTCTTTCCGTTAAAAAATATCACTGAAACTGCCTTTTAAGTTTTATGGATATTTGAATACATAAGGCACTCGGCAAACCTCGGCAGATTCCGGTACCCTACATCTAACGTAGAATCTGTCGAGGTTTGCCGAATGTACATAAGGGTCAATCGGTGAATCCTTCCGGGGCATGCGCAGTACTTTATAATCGTCACAGAGTAAAATCGTCACGTACCCTAGTCACTCGGCAAACCTCGGCAGATTCCGGTACCCTACACCTGGAATCTTTTGAGGTTTGCCGAGTGGTAGCCTAGTTACGGAGATGCGCGATCATACACGACTCCCCATTATTAGTTAATATTGCGTATAAATGACAATCGCGACTACCGGTACGTTCTCGTACTAATTTTTATCTCCTATTGTCCTATTAAAAGTTTACGCCCGTTTTACTGCGTTTATTTTTAATTATTTTCGATTACATATATGCACATTACGGCTGCCAGGAACATTTCTAAGAAAAAATAAACAACAATTTTCGAAGGATTTCATAGTGAAAAAAACAAAACAAAAAAAAAACAACATTAGTTAGATTAGCACTGCTAATATAAATAAGAGACACCTTTTCTATTGATATTATGCATGGCTGCCTGCAAAAGTTCTACAAAAAAATATATTGACCTAATTTTATTTGATTTTTCTGTATTTTTTTTTTTTTTTTTAAGTCAAGTAGATCTAACTAAATCACACCGACCATGATAGATGTTTCGTAGCTTGGTGTTGTAAATCTATCATGGTGTAATTTAGTTAGATCTACTTTCGAACTTAGTCAAGGTATTGATGTAATATGATACTATACACCTAGTTTCATCACTCTCACTTAATTAGAACTAAAGTTATCGTGTCCCAAAGCATCAACCAATCAAATTGCTTATCTCTGCTTACCCTCAGCGGAAAATGCTCATCTTCAAACTCCATCAAGGCATTGGTCTAATAAACACCTACACCAAGTTGAACATTCTAGCTCAATTAGAAAGAGTTATTTTGTCCCAAAAAGTGTGACGGACAGACAGACGGACGGACGGACAGACAGACAAACCCGTTTTAATAGTCCCCTGCTTTCTTCGAAAGGCGGGTGACAATAAAGTTAACAATATGTGGACACATAAAAAATAAACACCCAAATAGGCTAGTTTACTTACATTTTGCAATTAGATCGTGGTAGCTCTGCGCTACCACAACCTTTCTCTCCCTCCTGGACCAATCAACTACTTTTAACGCAAACTTACTGTTATGTTCTTCCATTTTGATATTCTGAAAATTATCGGCAATGAACATAAAATAATTAATAACCTTCTATATTGGTCCATTAAAGTTACATTACGCCTTACAGTGTGCTATGAGGGAAATTTTGCGCGGGCAGCAGCGCTACGGCCTACTCTTATATCGAATTCCAAATGCCCAGGGATCTTTTACATGCACGCCTATGTGTACACGAGACCTCGGTTTTTCGTCCCATCCGAACGACTAGACAGCTGTCCTTGTCAGGCCCCATCCTGCATCATCGTCCAGGGGAAACCACGCCGGAAAACCTGGTTGAACTTTCTCAGCCAATGCAGGGATCGAACACCCGACCTCCAGGCCAGCGAGCCAGCGTCTTACCCACTTAGCAACCGTGATCCCCAGATACATATGTAGGCCTAAGATAGGCTCAATTTCAGCAAGGGTCACATGGTCGTTTTCACAAGATAGTTTTACATGTGCAGCAAATAAATTATCTGCAACGCCTTTGGTAACTCTTTATAAACTTAATTTGACAGTCAAATAGCTTTATAGTGTCAACACTATTAATATTTTCCACACAAAATATAATAGCCAAATAGACAAGTATTTTTAGAATTTTAACTAACGACGAGGGACACCGGTTGTTACGACAATACCGAAAAACACAGGAAAACAACCAGAAAAACACTTAACACCAGAAAACACCCTAAATAGGTAACCCAGGGCCTGGCACCCTAAATAGGTAACCCAGAGATGGTCCTCTGTGTGCGGGAGTTTAGGGTTAGTTTCCGGTATATAGTATAGCCCGGCTTCGGGTTACATGGGGTGTTTTCTGGTATTTGGTGGGTTTTCCGGTATTTAGTGTTTTTTCCGGTGTTCAGTATAACATGCTGTTTCCGGGAGTTTTCCGTTAAATGTATTGCCCAGGTTGTTACGCAATATCTATTTATAGACATACAGCAGCCTTTTGTCACTTTGTGTGAAGGGAAAATGCAAGAATTTACAAAATTGGCTGAAATTTGAAACAAGTAGGCCTAATAATTAAATAGCCCACAAACAAATTGTTGACGGAGGGACGGGCGGACGGACAAGGGCGACGACAATATATGTCCACATGAAAATGTGGGCGTATAAAATTGTGACCTCTATTATAGAGTGTCCACAAGCTAAAAACGTGATTTTTCGTGCAATCTGATACATGCCAAGTTATGATCCGATACATGCCAATGTCGAAAGGTAGCGAGATCTTTTGAAGATAAACCTATATTTCAAAATTTCGTCAAAATCGGATAAGAATTGTGACCTGTAGAGTGTCCATAAACAAATTGTGGACGGAGGGACAGGGGCGACGACAATATATGTCCACTTTACTGTTATAGAGAGAGAGAGGGAAATGGGGTTTAACGTCCACTCGACACAAACTAGGTCATTTCGGGACTAACATGGTTTAATTTTATTTACATAATTCGCTTGCGCGTAGGGGTCTTTAGCAGTGGGAGGAAACCGGAGACCCCGGAGAAAACCCACGAGGTTGGACAGGCGACCCTACTCCTTGCCACGTACAACCGGGGATTCGAAACCACGCCAGTCGACTCAATGACAGACTTTATGATACAGCGCGCGCACGCTAACCATTCAGCCATCCAACCCCCCCTTTACTGTTATATGGTGGTTCTATTTATTGATGGAACTAAGAACAAAATATCTATATTTCAGGCGACAATGTTTTAGAGACAACCCCTTTACCTAATTATAGCTCACTGGTGTTGAAACACATAGATGGGCCCAAAAATTCTACAGTTCCTGAAAAGATTTGGAATATGCTGATTTCAGAAACAGCATACTATTACTTATCACTGGTACCCAATATTAACGACCAACAACAATATAGAATTATTGGAAATAAAATTTATAGGAGATATCCAGCCATTGGACTGGAAGGGCAATGTCCATGGGTATGTGTTACATAATCACGTGTTTAAGCTTTCAAGGCGATCGATTAATAATTGCGGCCTGTGACACAGAGACACACAAAAAGAAAATGGGCGTGGCTTTCCCCTGAGAAATGGACATTCACCAAAAACAATAGCGATGTTACTAAGGATAAAAGGAATACGTATGCAAAGTTTCAAGATGAAACGTTAAGAAATGTGGCCTGTAGATGACAAACAAACAAATACAAGAAATGGGCATGGCTCTGTCAGTGGGGGTCGGGCATACACCAAACACAAAAAAGGTTATCCTTAGGGATAAGTAATAAATATAAACATTTTTCAAGACGATCGATTAAGAATTGTGGCCTGTAGGCGACACACAGACACACAAAAGGGAAATGGGCGTGGCTCTTTCCCTTGGGGTCGGGCAATCACCAAAAACAATAGGGGTCACCCTTAAGGTATAAGGAATGGGTATGTAAAAGTTTCAAGATTATCACTTAAGAATTGTGGCCTGTAGACGTTATAAGTGTGAACGTATAAAAATATAGTGAGAGATAAATGGGGTTTAACGTCCACTCGACACAAACTAGGTCATTTCGGGACTAACATTTGGTTTAATTTTATTTCAATAATTCGCATGCGTGTAGGGGTCTTTAGCGCAGTGGGAGGAAACCGGAGGACCCGGAGAAAACTCACGAGGTTGGAGGGTGACCCTACTCCTTGTCACGTACAACCGGGGAATCGAAACCACGCCAGTTGACTCAATGACAGGCTTTATGATACAGTATGCACGTGCTACCCCCCCCCCCCCCGTATAAAAATAGATAAAGTACAAGTACTTCTATATGTTTACTGGCTAAGTGGGTAGGGGGCTGGCTCGCTGGGGGTCGAATGTTCGATCTCTGCATTAGCCGAGAAAGTTCATCTCGATTTTCCGGCGTGGTTTCCCCTTATCAGTGGTGTAAAACGGAGGGCCTGACAAGGACAGCTGTCTAGTCGTTCGGATAGGACGAAAAACCGAGGTCCCTTGTACACATTGGCGTGCACGTAAAAGATCCCTTGGCAGTTGGAATTCGATATAATAGTAGGCCGTAGCGCCGCTGCCCGGGCAAAATTTCCCTCATAGCACACTGTATGGCGTATGCCCGTCTTCCATTAGCCCAGTTTAGGAGCAGAACAGTAGGACGTTAAACCCCATTTCATTTCATTTCTATATGTTTACTGTAGATAAATGCATAAATATTGTTTTCTCTCCCTGCTCTTGTCAATTAATCATAAATGTCAAACAGAGTTGACAGGCACAGCTAAAACTAATCTGAAACCATCTGTATACTCTCACAACTGAGGACTTATTCTCAAAATTTGAATAAGGCTCTTGAATGTTAAATAATGAATACATATTTTTTTTTCTTAATTCCAGTCTCAATTCAACAAGAGCCTGTCCCAAAAAATTAGACTTCTCAGACATCAAAAAAAAAAAAAAACAAGGACTGAAGTTTCAAATACACAAGCCACAGACCACGTCCCATCCCTTCCCAAAAGAAGATGTTTTGGAGTTTTACCTCAATCCACAAATGATTTAGCACGTCATTTAGAAGAAATAAGGAAGGAATGGGACAAACCTGAACAGAACAGAAACCTAAGCCACATAAAACAAATTATAAATGAAACTCGACAACATCGGTTAGACCTGTTGCAGTCAACAGATGGAAGAATTCTTTACACAATTATACAACATTATCCATGTTTTCAAGATGGCAGATATGTTAGTATTGGTTGTAAATACTTATTCTGAATCTACTGATTACTTGCGATGAACTACTCGGGCTATAATTGAAACTGGCGTACGCCATACAGTGTGCTATGGTTGACGTTTTGCCAGGACAACTATGTTTCCTCGGTTTTGCCGTACCATCTGAACGACTAGGCACTGTCCTTGCCAAACCACCCGTCCTGCACTATAACAAAGGGGTAGGTGGACCGGGACCACTCTTAGAAAACATCTGCTCGGCCAACACTAGAGTTCCCTGGTAAGTGAGCCACCCCCTTACGCACTAAGAGGGCGTGGCGCTCTTGAATATATAAAGCTGTTCATTAAACAAGCCTATTTTGGAATTGCTTGGGCGGAGACAATGCGAAGATGACCAGTCTCACTGGGGCTGAGTGCACGCCCTCCTGCCCCCCCCCCCCCGGATCCGCGCCTGGGGCCGACTTTAGGAATAAGGATGAAGGCTAGGCCTGCGAGCTCTTATCTAATCTCCCATAGTGTATCTTTAATAAGTGAATGGTGTAAAAATTTCCGGAAGGATAATGCAAATATATTTAGATTGGGATATATTTGCTTGTCTGCAATTTAGAATCCAGCTAGACCATTCTTGTTAAACAAGGATTCAATAGTTAGGTCATTATGATTATGAGATGTGTGCTTGTGAAAACACTGCTATTAATCAAATATTTACGTTTGTAAAAATAAACAAAAAAAATCTTATTATTTTCAGTTAAATCAAGAAATGTTATTAGCATTTGGGAAGCAAAGAATTAAAAGAATGATAGAAAACTTGAAAATTCTGCAGGTGGCCGTGGAAGAAGTTGGAGACTTTGATAGTTTGGATGACAAGGTAAACTTGTTATGTATTATCTAGTGAGACTAATGTAAAAAAAGTTTTCTCTTGTGCAAAACTTTTAAAGGACAATGTTGGTGTTCACCAGTTTTAACAAAGAAATCTTTACGGCTCATTTTGAGTGACGCAAATAAAGGCAAGCCTGGAAATAAGGCACCTGTCACTGACAATGTCAGGCACAGATTCAAGATTTGTCAGGCACAATACCTCTGGTGCCTGTCATTTTGCCAGGCACTGATTTATCTTTTTTTAATCATTTTATTAATATATGTCCGGCACTAAGTTGAAAATGTCAGGTACTATTTCATTCCTGACGGACATTTTGTAAGGTACATCTTAAACCGTTATTTCAAGGCCTGAATAAAGGAAAGCAGTAGTTGCAGTTTATTATTTATAGCCTTATAAATAAAGCCCTACTTTGCCAATACAATGTAGTAACACATATGGCTTTAGTTTTTTTATTTAAAGGACACCTGAATAAACTGTCAATATCGCAAGTCATAAATATGACCATCATACGCAATTCATACCTATACTTAGCCCTCAATAATACCCAAACAATTCCATTGACTTTTTAAACGCTATTACCCCCCCCCCCCACCACCACCACCACCACCACCTTTTTAATAGCCTCTGTTAGTACATGTACACATACATGTATGCATGTTTTAAATATACATGTAAATATAGTTTACTTTTTGTTTTTTATTGTCATTATGTTCAAGTATTTAAGGTTTTGTTTGCATTTGTGTGCTGCCTATTATGGGGTGTTTAGATACAATAATATTTTCTTATTTTATCTTATATCTATAGGACCCGTTGAGAATGATGCACGTCATTCACTTCATCGAAGATAATACGGCATTACATCAAGGAAAGCAGACCACCAAGAAGTCCATTAATGAGACTAAAAATGTAAGAGATTATAAACGAATCAGTTATTCATTTCCGGCCACCAAAGACGTCAACGCTGATTGATTAATCAATGTCTGACGGCATAGGGTCAAACGCCGCTCGTACGACTGGCCAGATCTCCATGCTAGTGTATGCTATCAAAAGAATGAAAAAAAAAACCGAAACAAATATCTGTATTTTAATCCGATTGGCGTGAAATGTGACGATTTTTTGACGTTTTCGTTCGTTTTGACTTTGCACATTTTTTAATTTTCTGTCGAAATAAGAAAAAAATCGCTAAACTTGGCAACTTTTGCAGACAATAGAAACTGTGTACAGTCAAAACAACCGACAACAAAAATTTTAAGAAATTTTCCCAAAAATATAAATAGCGTCCTGTGGCTTTAAGGAGAGCATGAAATTGGTGAATCGCATGATATTGATAAATGATATCAATGCGTATCCGAAGTTGGTGGCGGTATGAAATTAAGGAGGTTGTGAACTTTATGATTTTAATGGAGGCATGCAAATAGCGAATGATATTAATACGAGCATGACATGAATGTTACGATTCTATAACATAAAATAAAGTACGGCGTTGGCCTATAGCTATTCGATAAATCAGTGTATGGCGACCTTGACATAAATTACTCATGGGCTTCTCCGCATCTTGTAATAACAAGATAGTTATCTTGTAATTACAAATATCTTGTAAATACAATATAATCAGAATTTGGTTGACCCTAATAGTCTTTCGTAATGTGCAGTGTAGAACATAAAGTTGCAAACCGATTGTGAAGACACTTGCTGTATATAAAGAACAAGGGCGGCGATAAAGCCCACGTGGAATTTACGTAACTCTTTATTTTAGATCCAAAATTGCTACTCTTGTCTTTTTAATTATATATGTGTCTCTCTTTTACAGGATGTACCAGATACACAACTAAATAAAACCTTAACAACTAAAGAAATGGAAGCCCCCAGAATATGCGTCGTAATGTCTGACGGAGAAATTAATGGGATATTTATTCTGGGAGATACCGTTAAGATCAATCTGAACGTGGAAGGTGGCATAATCACGGCATTATTTAAACTTATATGCTGCTACTACGTGTTCGACTTGGACTATCCAAGGCCCTATGCAATGTGTATGGGATTATTGCAAACGTTTATAATGGATGAACCATACAAGGGTAGTAGTAAAAGATACAAAACATTTTTCAAAAAAAATACAACAGAAATTTGATGAAATAAAAGCTTCTCAAAATCGTGATCCCGAAAATTGATTGTTCATAATAATTCAAACATAGATAATGCAAAATGAATATATTGAAAATTTCATTCAAATAACTTTATTCTGAGCCACTTATCACTGTTTGTTGTTTGACAAGATGTGTGCATTGATTGTTTATTATCGTAACGCCGGTATTGGTATACTCGAGTCTTAATTTTCAAATTAAATCTTTAAATGGCCGAATATTTCTAATCTAGTTAAAATCTTGAGCATAAGATGGCACCGAGAGTTGACTATTGTCTTGTCATATTAATAAATGTCTAATTAATAATTAATATAACATTTTAAGGGTGCATATGGCTTTATTTTTATTTTTTTAACCTTGAAATCGACAAAAATGGCTCTAACAGCACGTATAAATGTATTATGAATGTATGTAAAGTGATTTATATTCAATTTTTTAAACTAATATTGTAATTTCTATATAATCAATTATGTTCGGTGAAATACCTGAACAGTTCAAACTGAACAGCAGTCGTTTACTCTTGCTTAATGCATTTTACACGTTTTTCAAATTATAATTTTGTCATTTAATTTGTGAATCAACCTTTACTACTTCCACATTGTGTTGTAGGATATGTTTTTATTTGTTCATTACAAAATGGCACCCGGAACCGTAGGGTACACCACTCGTGTATTGATTAAAAATGTTAATTGTGTCTTAAATACTGGATATTAGGATCCTATAGTTTCACGGCAAGATAACAACATCAATATTAATTGAAGTTGATCAATATTGAAATTCGTGTTTTTAATTTCGAATATTATGGAAAATATTAGGTCAGAGACTTAGCTACTTTAAGGTCTAAACAAAAACTTACAATAGATAGATTTAGCTCTTGTATCGTTAATAGTATTTTAAATATTGTTGTAATTATATTTGATATTAAATCTTTTGTGTTCAATTAAAAGTTTCACTGTTATTTCTTCATTCGTTCAGAACACTCTGTTACCTTGAACACGTGTCAAGTGTTCTCAATCTGTTACATTTGAACGCACACTGTTTTTGTGTTCTCGCGGGCTTATTCAGAACGCTTCCGCAGTGTTCTAAACTAGAACAATATGCGTTCTAAAATAAAACGGTATGTGTTCTAACATAGAACAGCACGTGTTCTTACATGAACGGACAGTGTTCTGCACAGAACACATAGCCAAATGGACGCGTCTCCAGTGTTCTCAATCTGTTACATAACTAGTGTTCTCAGTAACAGTAATGTATGTTCTGTAATAGAACACATATACTTAGAGTGCACAAATCAAAATAAACAAAGTCGTCTGATATTACACTAATATCAATATCAAATTACTGAAAAACACAAATTGCCCCTGATAAAGGACTTATGCACTTTCTCGCCTAATAAAGTAGTTACAGTCAAATGTTTTTCACTAATTTTCAAAGATTGAGCTTAGTGGGATGTTTTACAGAACGACCAGATCTTGTGGTATAGTTAGAGTTTGATGTATTTACAGAATGTTCTGGAAAAACGTTAATAGGAAATTGTGGCAAGTTTGTCTTTGGCTGTTCTTGGAGTAGAGGTGAAGATGTAGCACACGGAGGTATGCAGATACGTCGTGTTGAACGTGTAGTGACAGGTGAAGCACCTGGTGTAGGAACAATATGCACACTGTTACGACGAACGATCCCTCTATCTGTTTGTATCATATAGGACCGAGGAGCATGGTGGTGCTGGGTGATTTGCCCTTGGCGATCAACAGATGTTGATATCAACAGAATCCCCGGGTCGTAGTAATGGAACTTTTTGTACTGCACGCCGTGTGTTGTAATGCTCACGTTGTTTCTCCTTATACACCATTTCCTTGCTTTTCAAAGTATGAAGATCAGGTGTTTTAGGTCAGAGAATACCTTGCTGAATTCGAAGCTTGCTGCGTAATTTCTGTCCCATTAGGATTTCAGCCGGCGATAAACCGTTATAAAGTGGTGCGACTCTGTACATGAGAAGATCGATGTATGGGTCTTCTGCCTTCTTGAGTAGGTTTTTTACGGTCTGGACATTCCTCTCCACCCCCCACCCCCCATTACTTTGAGGGGAACTTGTTTTGTGCTTTAACAGTTTGTGCCTGTAACTGACTAATTTCAGCCCATATTGAGAGGTAATCAACCACGACAATATAGGTTTTACCTTTTTTAGGTCAAAAAGGTCCATTGCGACTCTTGACCATGGATGGTCAGGAATTGACGATGGAAGAAGTGGTTACCTCACGCCAGGTCGGAGTTTGCTGCAAGTCTGCATCTTTTTACCTTTTCTTTAATTAGTCATACGGATGTATGGCCACCAAACAGGAACTTGAGCCAGACCACGACATATGGTAATGCCCATGTGACTTTCATGCAGTTTACTTAAGAGTGTCTAGCTGCATATTGTTACGGTCCGGGGACACACCCAGCATATTATATATTTTATTATTATTAAATTATTTTACTGGGAACATACCCATGCAGTGCATTATTTGTTATAAAGTATTTGTATTAGAACGTGCCTTTCTTTGTTAATGGAGGGGGGGTTGGATGGCCGAATGGTTAGCACGTGCGTGCTGTATCATAAAGCCTGTCATTGAGTCAACTGGCGTGGTTTCGAATCCCCGGTTGTACGTGACAAGGACTAGGGTCGCCTGTCCAACCTCGTGGGTTTTCTCCGGGTCCCCCGGTTTCCTCCCACTGCTAAAGACCCCTACGCGCAAGCGAATTATTGAAATAAAATTAAACCATATGTTAGTCCCGAAATGACCTAGTTTATGTCGAGTGGACGTTAAACCCCATTTCTCGCTCTCTCTTTGTTAATGGATTCACTGGTTTGTTTACCTTTACGAACTTGTTCTCCCCCGCGTCACAAATGGACTGCGCCATTTTTGTTCCACGCGTTTTTCTTCGCCGGCTGCAAGTAGCCGATAATCACTCATACACTCGTAAAAATAGAGTGCCGTGAACCAATGAATCGATGGGCTACACTGTTAGAAATTTTTGTAAAATTACAGTAGTACAAGTAGTTTTTGTACCTTAATTATCGGTATGTTCACCACAATGTAGTAGTTTTACCAAGTCTGGCGTATTTTAACGGAGTTTCGTGTACGTTTATAGAGTTTCGTGTCTTTTTTTTACAATAGACGGTGATGAAATCAAAGACACATTCAAAATCAGTAAAAATACATTCTTACATATGTAATATTTCCAAACTGAACTCAAAATAAACAAGCTTGCATGTAATTTTACAGATCTTACGTTTATTCACATTATTTTGTAAATTTACTTTTAGGTTAGAAATATAAATAAAATTACAGCAGTTCTCACTATAATAATTAAAAACTAGATAATGTAATGGGAATATGCTGAAAATTTCTGTTAAATTGATCCCCTCGGAACCGAGATATTAGAGACTGAATGTTAGGCCTAGCCTCGATCAACATTACTTATTAAGTCAGTACGATAAAAAAAAACATAGTCTTGATTATCTATTTTTGAATTTAATCATTAATGAGCGTTGAGCCCCAGATCGGACTCAAATCCAGTGAAAATCCAACACATAAGATGGCATCCATGAGTTGATTATGATCTTTTCATGTTAATAAATGTCTAATTCATAGTTTATAGAACATATCAGGCCTAAAGAAAGACCTGCAATAGGCAGATTTAGCTCTTGCATAATGTATGTTTAACTTATTGGTAGTTATCGTATTCGGTAAATTTATTGTCTCTTAGCATGCAATTTTACAGATTTTACGTTTACTCACATTATTTTGTAAACTTTCAGGTTAGAAATATAAGTAAATTTACAGCAATTAAATTTTTACCAAAAATATTCTAAATGTTTACCAAAATGATGTATATTTACTAAGTTTCATTCTTTTTTACAATAAACTTTGATGAAACCAAAGGCACATTAAACCCCGGTAAAAATACATGCGTAATATTTCAATATTGAAATGAAAATAGCAAAGCCAGTAGGTAATTTTACAGATTTACGTTTATTCACATTATTTTGTAAATTTACTTATTGGTAAATTTACTGTCTCTTATGTTAATTTACTGTCTCTTATTTTATTTTAGTATTCCATAGCAACGAACCATTCCTAATAATTATTTTCTTATAGTATTCATTCTAATTTATTAACCATAATATGGACAATCACATTTTGTGAAATTTGGTATATTGCATGTTATATATATTTAATTTTCTTTATTTATACGATCTAAAACGTGTATTATTATTTACCGTGCGTTGATCAGATTGTAAGTATGTTCATTAACGTATAAAAAAATGTTTTGCTTTCTTGTCATAGATTGTATTATCTCGTAACCAAGGTTAATTGAAGACGGTTAATTAAACCGATTGGTCAGTGTTAGCTTGACTGTCTCTAGAGCAGAGTTACCATGCCTGCAGTAGACAGTACCACAAGCTTACATCTAAAATCCTGGAACGGAAGTTAAAATCATTGTGGTTTTTTTAACATTTGTCTGTAATTTTTCATTTACTGCTTTTAGGTAAATTTACATTGGGAAGTCTAAAAACAAACTTACTGTAACCGTTCATTTACTGTGTTGCGGTGAATTTACAGTCCAAAGTTAAAAAAACAAACTCATGTTATTTTCCATTTACTGTTTTAAGGTAAATTTAGTCACAAAGTCAAATTACAGAAACTCTGTAATATTACAGCTGAATGTTTATTTACAGTAAATTTACTGGCAACTTTTGCTGCCAGTAATTTTCATGTAAATTTACCAGATTTTTTCTAACAGTGTACAGTAGTAGACCCAAGTACTAATACCTGCGCACCAATAAATATATTTATCATGTTTATGTCCCACCGAATTGTCGATCGGAACATCAACGAACCGACAGTCTGTCAAATTGACTAGCGACGACTGTTGGTCACGTTGGGGGTAATATGGCGCGTTATATGAATATCATAACAATTAAGGTGTTTTTTCAACATTCACTTTAAGCTCTTTGATGTCCAGAGACATCTTATGGCTTCACCCATCATCTATGTTTAATGTTTTCATTAATTCCTCTTTACCCTTTATCCGCTGTTGTTACTATACTATGTGCTATCATAATTAATCTTAGCATACTTAATTTGATAACCCAATCAAGCTAGGGTTTCATGATTGTTAACTTATGGTTTCTCTTATCATTGTTCAATGTACGTATATATAACACTGTCACAATTTTTTTCCTCATCTGTAAAATGTATGCTTGATAACGACCAGTGAATTCTTGTCGAAACGTCGTGTGTATATAATATAGTGATTGTTATCCATAGAACTGTGTTGTGTTATATTATGTTCAATCGCTAAATGCCATTCAAAAATTATATGATAATCTTGTTCAAATATTAAACCTTAGATTTGGCTCAACCAATAGGGCTGAATATTTAAGGCCACCCTTCAGACTAGGACCAAGCAGAGAAATGAAAGTATATCTGATCTTGCTCAGTCCATCAAGAAGCTTTCGAGACAAGCATACCCGGAAGCACCTACCAGCGTGGTGTCAACCCTCGCAACGGATTATTTTATAGATGCTTTACCAGATACCGATATGAGGCTTCGACTTCGTGAAGCCAGAGTCAAGGATATAGTTGAAGCTGAGCTGTTAGCTGTACAGTTGGAGGCTTTTAGAATGGCAGACCGACAGAAGACACATCGGGTCCATGCAGTCGGACAATCTAAGGAACAAAACCTGTCTGGAGATTGTCATGAACAGACAAAATTCAATGATGCTGTCCAGGGTTTGCGACAGGATATGCAACTTCTAACAAAGCAGCTGCAGCGATTGTCCGCTTCTCACTTACAATTACCAAAATAATTCATATCAAAAAGGCGATGCTTACGATAACAATAGGAAAGAATGGCCTTGGAGAGGGAATCGGAAACCAAACCATTCTCAAGATTGGCGCCAAAATATAGATATAAAGCCGGGAAACGGGCAGACGTCGAGTTCGGAGGCCAGACATCGACGAGAACAGAGACCAAACGGGTATCAATAAGGGCCTCAAAATATCGAGATGAGGGACTGTTTGTGCCAACATTAATTGAGGGCCTACCTGTCACAATGCTAGTGGACACCGGGGCCAATATTACAGTATTAAAAAGAGGAATGTTGGACAAGTTATCTAAAAAGTCCTCACCCATTAAACTTTTGCCGGTTAATTTAAGTATGGTAACTGCGACTGGAGAGTTATCTCCCTTTCATGGGAAAACGCACTTAAAAATAAAATTAGGGGAAAGCAATATCACTCAAGAAGTTTATGTTACTGACATTCAAAATGGTGGCATTGTAGGTCTAGATTTCTTGACAAATATAGGAGGAGATGTAATTCTTAGTAAGAATTGTTTAAATGTTAAAGGAGAAGAAATTCCTTGTTACCTCTTCTCAACTGAGGCAGAGCCAAAAGTGTGCAGGCTTGCTTTAACTGAAGAGACAGTTGTTCCCCCTGAAACAGAGATTATTGTTCCAGGAAAATTCATTGATCCTGTGATCAATATGAAAAAGGGAATTATAGAACCTTTGCCAGGGTTTACTAAAAAGACAGGACTCTTACTAGCTAAATGCTTTGTGAATACCAGGGGAGGGAATATTCCTCTACGTATTATAAATGTAACAGACCAACCTTGTAAGATTTATAGGGACACAGTCGCTGCTCAATGTGAGGTTGCTGAGGAAATTGTTAAGGTTGAACAGGATAATTCTGTTCAACCAGTATACAATGTGACTAAAACTCACATATTACCTGATCATGTCAGGGAAGTGCTCGATAGGAGTATACTAAATCTGAACGATTCTGAAAAAGAAAAATTAAAGAATCTATTAATTAAACATAGTGATTTATTCTCTAAAGATTCCTTTGATATAGGGGAGACAAATCTTGTGGGGCATAAAATAAACACAGGTAATGCCATGTCTATAAAGCAGCCGCCCAGACGTATACCACTGGCTAAACTTCAGGAAGCCAGGGACGAAATAGAGAAAATGGCCAAACAGAGGATCATCTCTCCCTCAATCCGCCTTTGGTCATCCCCGGTGGTTTTAGAAAAGAAAAAGGATAACAGTACTAGATTTTGTGTTGATTACCGCAAGCTTAATGATGTGACTATTAAAGACTCCCAACCCTTCCCAGGATACACGATACCTTAGATGCACTGTCTGGAGTTTTCCACGCTTGATCTTAAAAGCGGATACCACCAAGTAAAATTAGCGGAGAGTAACAAAGAGAAATCAGCTTCTTCAGTATATGGTAGTGGCTTGTGGGAGTTCAATGTTGGGCTTTGTAATGCCCCTGGCAGTTTTGAAAGATTGATGGAGAGGGTGCTAAAAGGCTTATCCTGGCAAATATGTTTGGTCTACCTTGATGACATGATAGTGTATTCGAAGTCGTTCGAACAGCACCTTGCAAATTTAACTAAGGTTTTTGAGTGCCCGAAGCAGGCTAAGCTTAAGTTAAATCCAAAAAAATGTCATCTAATGAAAGAAAAGGTTACTTTTCTTGGGCACATTGTTAGTGCAGAGGGTATTGCGACTGATCCTGCCAAAATCGAGGTTGTGAAAAACTGGCCGGTGCCTGAAAATATAAAGCAAATAAGGTGCTCCCTGGGACTTTGCTCCTATTACAGGAGATTTGTTAAGGGGTTTGCTGATATAGCAAGGCCATTACATAAGCTCACAGAGAAAACAAGGCCATTTCAGTAAACCGAGGAGTGTCATAAAGCCTTTCAAAGACTGCGGACAGACATGAAGGATTGGGATCTGTACTCTCCCAGGTGCAAGATGGTACAGAAAGAGTTGTGTGTTATTACAGTAAAGCTTTCTCTTCAGCTGAGAGGAAGTATTGTGTAACTAGAAGGAACTTCTAGCTATGATAACATCAATTAAAAACTTTCACCATTATCTGTATGGAAGAAAGTTTCTAGTGCGAACAGACCATGGAGCGTTGAGATGGTTGTTTAATTTAAAAAATCCCGAAGGGCAGATTGCTAGGTGGTTCGAAACCTTAGCTGCCTATGATTTTGAAATTGAGCACTGTCCTGGCCGAATCCACTCTAATGCCGATGCACTGTCAAGGCGACCATGCTTCGAACGTAACTGTTCGAAATGCTCTTCTGCCGAAGAGAGATATGGGGAATTTAGTCATGTTCGAAATGACGTAACCCCAATGATGTTGCACCAAAGCTGGTGTGAGCCAATAATGAAAATGCTAAACTTACCACTGACGTAGAAGGAGATCCGATTCCATCTGCATTAGTCCAAATGGTTGGCATTGGCACTGCAGATATCACTAATATGCCTTCTACCTCTTTATCAACAGGACCATTCATCTCGCTTTGCGGATCCTCTGAATAATGTTGATATTCCTTCAGAACAGAGAGAAGATAATACTTTAGCCCAGATCATTGACTGGAAGGAAATGAATAGAAAACCCCCATGGGAGGAAATTGCTAATAAAGATATATCTGTAAAATAGTATTGGCACCGTTTTGAGTCTTTTGTTTTACGGGGAAAGGTGTTATATCGATCTTGGGGAACAGAAACAGGAGATTTGACGTATCTCCTTGTTTTACCCTCTTGCTTAAAGAAATTAGCCTTGGAACACCTACATGACTCACCGACTGGTGGGCATTTAGGGGTCAAGAAAACCTTGTACAAATTGAGATCTCGCTTTTCGTGGTATGGCATGATATCTGACGTAAAATATTGGGTAAATTGCTGTGACATTTGTTCGTCAAGGAAAAGACCGGCGCATAAACCTAAGGCCCCTCTGAAATTATATGGTGTAGAAACTCCCGTGGAAAGAATTGCCATGGATATCATGAGACCTTTGCCACTGACCCTCAATGGGAATAAATATGTCCTAGTTGTGGGCGATTATTTCACTAAGTACACTGATGCGTATCCTATCAAAGATACAACCGCTCTCACAGTTGCTGATACTCTGATAGAAAGATTTGTGACTCATTTCGGTGTGCCTCTTTCACTGCATACAGGTCAAGGGTCGAACTTTGGCTCCAAGGTATTTGCTTCTATGTGTCAAACCTTGGCCATTCACAAGACTCGAACTACCCCTTTTCGCCCACAATCTGACTGAATGTTTGAGAGGGCAAATCAAACAATAAACAAGCCAACAGTGAGGCTGATGTCCCCCGCCGAAATCCCCAAATAAATAGATGACACATTAATTAATCGCACATCTATTTTTTTTTCCAAAGTATCCAGCAATCAAACTGATTATCAACTATACACTAAGTTTCATCACTCTCTTTCAGATAGAATCAAAGTTATCTTGTCCCAAAGCAGGAAATTGCTTATCTCTGCTTAGCTTTAGCTCGATATGTTAATCATTGAACTCAGTCAAGTCAACATCTACATCAAGTTTAAACATTCTACCTCAATTAGAAGAAGAGTTGTTATGTTCCAAAGTCTTGACCAATCAAAATGTTTATTGCTCGTTAGCCTAAGCAGAAAATTCTCATCATCGAACTTAGTCAAGGTATTGATGTAATGAAACTATACACCAAGTTTCATCACTCTCACTTAATTAGAACTAAAGTTATCGTGTTCCAAAGCATCAACCAATCAAATTGCTTATCTCTGCTTACCCAAAGCAGAAAATGCTGATCTTCGCACTCCATCAAGGCATTGACCTCATAAACCCCTACACCAAGTCTGAACATCCAAGCTTAATTAGAAGGAGGGTTATTGTGTTCCAAAGTCTCGGCCAATCAAATTGCTTATCGCTCTGCTTACCCTGAGCAGAAAATGCTCATCATCGAACTTAGTCAAGGTATTGATGTAATGAAACTATACACCGAGTTTCATCACTCTTACTTAATTGGAACTAAAGTTATCGTGTCCCAAAGCATTAACCAATCAAATTGCTTATCTTTGCTTACCCTAAGCAGAAAATGCTTATCTTCACACTCCATCAAGGCATTGACCTAATAAACACCTACACCAAGTTTGAACATGCTAGGTCAATTAGAAAGAGAGTTATTGTGTCCCAAAAAGTGTGACGGACAGAAGGACGGACGGACGGACAGGCAGACGGACGAACCCATTTTAATAGTCCCCTGCTTTCTTCGAAAGGCGGGGGACAATAAAATTTGAAGAAGTTGAAAACGATATCATTCCTACAATTAAGAAATATGAACCTTATTATAATGAAGTAGAGACTATTCTCAACGATTTTGATCCGGATTCAGCTGAACCAGAAATCTGGAATGAAATGGCAGCACAAGTAGAACAAGAGAGACTAGAAGCAGCAGCTGAATCTCACACTATTCAAAATCCTCATTTAAATCCAGATCTTTTAGAAACTGGTGAAGACGATAATCGGAGAAGAAAAATACAAAAACCTTTTACTATTGCCAAAGCTCATTTAACATCAGATCCTCAATTTTATGACAAAGTTCGGTCCTTGAACCCACAACAGAGAAGGTTGTTTGATTTTTTATTTTCTTGGGCAAATCAAACCAGAATGGCAGAAACTGATGAAAGAGCACCAAAACCCTTCTATTTATTTCTTAGTGGTGGTGGTGGGGTTGGGAAAACTCATACAGTCAATACTATCTATGATGGATTGGTACGTGCTTTAAGAAAACCTGGTCAAGATCCTGATAAACCTGTAGTTCTAATGACCGCTTCTACAGGCAAGGCTGCGTCGAACATCAATGGGACAACTTTGCATTCAGCATTTTCCCTGCCAATCAGAGAAAAGGGAAAATCCTTTGCATTTAAAAAACCAGGTGCCGAAAAGTTGAATACACTAAGATGCATGTATGTGAATCTGAAAGTTATTGTAGCAGATGAAATATCTATGTTTGGTGGGTCATCATTAGAACATTTACATCTTTCTTTACAAGAAATATTTCAAGATTCATCACAAATCCATCCATTTGCTGGAATTTCTGTCTTGGCTGTGGGCGATCTCATGCAGTTAAATCCAGTCGGAGACCGTGCAGTTTTTAAAGAAAACCATCAAAATGACTACACTGCGTTGGCTGGGTCATTATGGACAAATCATTTCCAACTTATAGAATTAACAGAAATTGTTCGTCAAAAAGGAGATCCTGTGTTTGCTGAAGTATTATCTCGCATACGTACTGGTAATATGACTCACGAAGACATTGAAGTTTTAAATCAATTAGAAAATACAGATACATCAAACTTTCCTATTGATACTGTACATTTATATATGACCAACCAACAAGTTTCAGTCTATAACAATGAAAAACTTGAAACTTTACCTCAGCCTCACATCACCATAGCATCAGTAGATAGTAAAAGAGATCTGCATACTAACATACAATCAATTACTATTCCACCCAGTAGTATATACCGAACGGGTGGTTTGCCGTCACAACTTAGCATTGCTAAAGGTGCCCGTGTGATGTTAACCAAGAATTATGATATTGCAGATCATTTAGTTAATGGTGTTATTGGAACTGTTGTAGAATTTAATATACCCGCCAATTCACCAGTTAATGGGCATATATATCTTAAATTTGACAGTGCCATTATAGGTAACGAAACAAAAAAGAATTCTCCTCAACATTTAAGATATGCAGTTGGTATCCAAGCTGTAACAGTCAAATTTATCTTAGCATCGAAATGTCATATTCCAGTTGAAAGAAAAATGTATCCATTAATACTAGCCTATGGGCTTACAACCCATAAAGCCCAGGGAAGTACATATGAATATATGATTGCTGACTTTACATAAACTACTAAATTACCACCACAACAAGGTCTTGCATACACAATGTTAAGTAGAGCCACTTCCAGGGCATCTATTAAAACTATCAACTTCAAATCAACTGACATAAAAGTTAACAAACAAGCTATTGACGAAATAAATAGAATGAACAGAGAATCATTATTTGAATGGAAACATCCTTTGAGTCAGTTAAATCCAAATAATCTTAGCATTGGCCATGTTAATATTAGATCGCTTAATCTTCATGCAAAAGACTTGAAACATGATCAACCTATTCTTAACTTAAGTATAATTTGTGTCACAGAAACATATGCTAATTATTTGTCTCATCTGCATAGAATCGACAACTTTAATTTCTTGGGTAAACCTACACCTCATGGTGTTGGTTTTTACATTTCTAAACAAGTACAGGTGACAGAGTATTCCCTTCCTAATGAAATTATTGATATTGAATACCATACTATAAAATTAGACTATAATCATAAGCCATTGATTATAGTTGTAATATACAAATCACATTCACAACATCTTACTGACTTTATAACTCAGTTTGATACATTAGTTAGTGGTATTAAACAAAACTCTCACAATATTCTACTACTTGGTGATTTTAATATGGATCCAACACAACTTGACAATATTCTTTTGAAACACAATTTACAACAATTGATTACATCTCCAACTCATTTCCATGGTGGTACATTGGATTTTATCATATCATCTATTCCTGATATAAATACTGGCTCATTCCCACTACCATATACAGATCATCATATCATATGGGCATCATTACCATAAAAATGTAAATCTTAAGTCCCATCACCAATTAACACAATTCTTTGCTCACTGCTCACATATAAATAGACATAGTTTTTGTATTTTATGATCTTTTCTTCTTCCATTCTCCCTCAAAATAATAACTAATGTGATTATTGTTATAAAAAATTTGAACAGTGAAAAATAAAGAGTTTAAAAAAAAAAAACAACATTGTCATTATTTATTCATAACTTATACCATGGATAAAAAGCAACTGCTAAAATGCACTACCTGGTGGCTTATTTGGCTTAGCCTTATGCAAAACTTAGTCAAGGTATTCATGTAATGAAACTATAAACCAATTTTGATCACTATCACTTAATTAGAACTAAAGTTATCGTGCCCCAAAGCATCAACCAATCAAATAGCTTATCTCGGCCTATGCAGAAAATGCTCATTATCGAGGTATTCATGTAATGAAACTATAAACCAAGTTTGATCACTCTCATTTAATTAGAACTAAAGTTATCGTGTCCCAAAGCATCAACCAATCAAATGACTTATGTCGGCTTAGCCTGTGCAGAAAAGGTTCATCTAATTAGAACTAAAGTTATCGTGCCCCAAAGCATCAACCAATCAAATAGCTTATCTCGGCCTATGCAGAAAATGCTCATTATCGAGGTATTCATGTAATGAAACTATAAACCAAGTTTGATCACTCTCACTTAATTAGAACTAAAGTTACCGTGTCCCAAAGCATCAACCAATCAAATGACTTATGTCGGCTTAGCCTGCGCAGAAAAGGTTCATCTTCGAACTCCATCTAGGCATTGACCTAATAAAGGCCTACACCAAGTTTGAACCTTCTACCTCAATTGGGAGGAGAGTTATTGTGTCCCAAAAAGTGTGACGGACAGACAGACAAACAGACAGACGGACGAACCCATTTTAATAGTCCCCTGCTTTCTTCGAAAGGCGGGGGACAATAAGCATACACACCAATTTTGAACATTTTAACTCAATTCGAAGGAGAGTTATTGTGTTCCAAAGTCTCAGCAAATCAAATTGCTTATCGCTCTGCTTAATCTGAGCAGAAAATGCTCATTATCGATCTTAGTCAAGGTATTACTGTAATGAAACTATACACCAAGTTTCATCACTCTCACTTAATTAGAACTAAAGTTATAGTGTCCCAAAGCATCAACCAATCAAATTGTTTATCTACTTAATTAGAACTAAAGTTATAGTGTCCCAAAGCATCAACCAATCAAATTGTTTATCTCTGCTTACCCTAAGCGGAACGGACAGACAAACAGACAGACGGACGAACCCATTTTAATAGTTCCCTGCTTTCTTCGAAAGGCGGGGGACAATAAGCATGAACATTTACTCAATTCGAAGATCAACCAATCAAATTGTTTATCTCTGCTTACCATAAGCGGAACGGACAGACAGACAAACAGACAGACGGACGAACCCATTTTAATAGTTCCCTGCTTTCTTCGAAAGGCGGGGGACAATCAAAGAAGGAGAGTTATTGTTTTCCAAAGTCTCGACCAATCAAATTGCGTATCGCTCTGCTTACCCTGAGCAGAAAATGCTCATTATCAAACTTAGTCAAGGTATTACTGTAATGAAACTATACACCAAGTTTCATCAATCTCACTTAATTAGAACTAAAGTTATCGTGTCCCAAAGCATCAACCAATCAAATTGCTTATCTCTGCTTACCCTAAGCGGAAAATGCTCATCTTCGAACTCCATCAAGGCATTGACCTAATCAACACATACACCAAGTTTGAACATTCTAGCTCAATTAGGAAGAGAGTTATTGTGTCCCAAAGTATCAACCAATCAAATTGCTTATCTCTGCTTACCCTAAGCGGAAAATGCTCATCTTCGAACTCCATCAAGGCATTGACCTAATCAACACAAACACCAAGTTTGAACATTCTAGCCCAATTAGGAAGAGAGTTATCGTGTCCCAAAGCATCAACCAATCAAATTGCTTATCTCTGCTTACCCTAAGCAGAAAATGCTCATCTTCGAACTCCATCAAGGCATTGACCTAATAAACACATACACCAAGTTTGAACATTCTAGCTCAATTAGGAAGAGAGTTATTGTGTCCCAAAAAGTGTGACGGACAGACAGACAGACGGACGAACCCATTTTAATAGTCCCCTGCTTTCTTCGAAAGGCGGGGGACAAAAATATGCTTAGCGCCTTTGTAAATGAAATCAAAAATGATTGGGATAAATACTTAGCTATGATAATGATGGCTTATCGTTCATCTATTCATGAATCAACTGGAGTAACCCCAAACAAAATGATGTACGGAAGAGAGATAACTCTTCCTGTTGATTTGGTTTTTCGTACACCTGAAATGATAAACAGAGATTATTATTCATTAGATTTTAATTATGCGTATGAATTAGAACAAAAAATGAATAGAATACATAATTTTGCAAGAGGTCGACTAAATATGGCTGGTGCAAATATGAAAAGAAATGATGACAAAAAGTTAGCTCATAATAGTTATGAGGTTGGAACTCCAGAATGGGTTCACAACCCCAAGCCAAGAAAAGGTTTGAGTAGAAAACTGCAAAGGGATTGGCAAGGCCCATATATTGTCACACAGATAATTAATAGCGTAATTTACCGGGTACAAGAATCTCCCCTAGCTAAACCAAAAATAGTTCATCGTGACAAATTAAAACGATACGAGGGTAACTGCTCCCCCCCAACATGGCACAGTCTGTAAATATCTGTAATTTATGTATTGTATATAAAGATGTAATATTAATGATTATTAATTGACAACTTTTCACTTACCTGTATGTTTTCACTCGCCTGTATATACTACGATTTCGTATGAGACTTTATTTTTCATTTAAGGTTACTACCTACACCTGCCGTGTATGTGGGGACTACACTTTTGATAGAAAATCTGCTGGAAGGCGACATCTGGTTGAGCAACACAGTGGCATTGGATTTCGCTGTTTGCTCTGCAAGAAAGTTTTTATGAGGCGCTCGCAGAAGCACCTAGATTGCACCGGGGGTGATGGCTCGGCACCGTACGAGCCCTTCAATTGCATAACCGGGGTGTGTGGCCAGATTGTAGAGGAGACCTTGTCTCGTTTCATGACCACCTACCAATACAGGAGAGGCAATTGACTCCATCTATGGACAAGAGGACGCGTGACAGCCCTCCTCCACTGTCCACCAGCATCAGAAAAAAAAGCCGAACACCACCAGTCCCTGTAGCTCTCTTTCAGTCCTCCCCCAGGAAGTTACAACAAGACAAACAGTGACACATTGTCTCTCTATGCAGAAGGTGTTTCAACTGTAGATGAAGACATGGGGTTCGAGGAATATATTCCACAAACCGTACCAAACCTTCCATCCGAGGAGGAACCAATGCCACACCCTTGCCCAGTTGTAACCAAAGCTACACTAATGCAGTTGAATCGTATCGTGTTGAATGTTGGGGGAACCAAGTATGATACCACCCAGGAGACGCTGTTAAGTGTCCCCGACAGTTTTTTTTACATTTCTTTTCAGACACCCAGCTCATTTCCGACATGTGCTGAATTATTTGCGCCGTGGGGGTGCTTCAAAGCCCCAAACCCTCCCCAGGGAACCCCGGTTCTTGGAGGATCTCATTATTGAAGGTGAATTTTTTTCATTCTTCCAAAACTTGTTCAAATAGCCCGGGCCCGGTTAGCCTTTCTCATAGATGAGTGACAGTTGACCTTACTGTCTACCTGTTTGGGGACCAAACCCGGATTGGGAGGGGGGCTGTGTTACGGTCCGGTAACACACCCATCATATATTTTATTATTATTTATTGTTTTACTGGGAACATATCCATGTAGTGCATTATTTGTTATGAAGTATACTCAGCCAAATTAAAAACTTGACACTGGTGAATTTCAACAATTTTTTTTTTTTCTGGTAAGTCAAATAAATTTTAAAGTGTTTCTAACGATAGTAAGTAGTAAGAAGCCTTTAATTTCATAAAATTGTAAAGTCAAGTGGATCACGTGACTTTTGAGCATATTATAAAGATGAAAAACCTGAAAAACACGTGCAAACACAAACTCGTGAGGTCAATCGATGCAAGTTTGCTTAAACTGAACACGCACACGTAACTTGAACTGGAAAAAACAAATTAAAATTGTTATTTTCATCTTTGTTAGAAAATGCCGCTCCTTTCAAATGTGAACGTCTACGTGCTATATGTAGGCTCTATGCTGGTCAGTCTGTGGTCACTGTTGCAAGAGCCTTTAATTGTTAACGCCAGACAATAATTAATCTTAGAATGAGAGTGCTTCAAACTGGAACTATTGCCGACCGCCCAAGGGCGGGAGCGCCACGTGTGACGTCACTCCAGGAAGATCAAGCAATATGATTACGTCATCTTAGAAACAGATTTGTTGGCCTCATCAATCTGTAAAGTAGCCAAAATGTCATCGGCAACATCTCCAATGGCGTAACGAAACGCACATACTTGTTCTTTAGCTGGTTTGATCTCCATACCCTTTACTGTAAAATAACGAACGAACCGTTGCCGCCAAATCCTTTAGGTAGTGGTAGTTAAGGGTGGCGGCGACCCAGCAAGAACACTATTACTCAATGGAGTTACTTACTTCCCTTAGTACATAATATCACAAGCATCGGTCTAGCGTTGATGTTTGGCCATTTGACGAAATGCGGTGATGCTCTGTATCTAGAACAAACCGGAGCACCTGATCATACCAATTTCCGGTGTCTTCGCCTACTACTTTTTTGTGGCTTTTGAAGCATGGTAAAACGTTTCATATGGTTATTTTTGGGTGACTGGAATGTTCTGTCATGAGATTCAAGACATTTGTAACAAGTTTAATATCAAACAAAAAGAATCTTAACAAGCCAGAAACGAAACAAAAAGACCCTATCTTGGAAATAAATACAATTAACCACATAAGTTACTCATCCTCCTCATGTACATCCCTTATCATATTGGTACGGTCTCTATCAAAACACGTGCAGAGAGATGTATAAAGCAAACCACTTTGTGGCAACTGCATCGCCCCTTACAGCTTGTTTTACAACCACATTTTGCGAGTTCATTTGCAGCACGAGGGGCAGGCAGATCGTTAAATGACAGGAAAGTCCTGGGACCTGGTTAGGTACGACTTGTTGCGTATCGTGGTGTGCTTTGTTCCTGTGATATTGTGCAACAATGCAGCACGAGTCGGTGGAAGCATCTTTCTCTCCAAGTTTTTCTGAACAATTGCCATCTAAGTGATGGTATGTTTAATGGAACAGATGAAGAGTAGACTTGTCAGACAAATATCTCCAATTCCTTGACCTGCGAAAGCAAGTCATTATTCAACAGCTCAGTTGAGATGATAATTCTCCAAGCTCCTTGAAACAGATAATAACAGGGTCATCACCATCAAGCTTCATGTATGCACTAACCAATGTTTTCTTTGTGATGCCCACAAATTTACCTCTCGAGTCAGAACCAGAGAAGCTGCGAAGTCCAATCAGACCTTGAGACTTATGACTTCCACTGACACGCACTCGTAGACCGGGAGCCCATGGGGTCAACCTAGCTGAAACGTGTACCAATTTTTTCCTATATGGTATCATCAGAATGTAAGTCTGCCAGGTTTCTGGTGGTGGGTGTGGTATTCCACGCCCTAAATGCCATGACCCCCAACTATGCTAGATTAGCTCAAAAGTGTACCACACGAAATTACAAAAACACTCTGACAGACAATTCTAGTGGTGGGGTACCCCTGACAGAGCTATGTAATTGCCAGACATTTGTGGTGGTGGAGTATCCCTGACAAGAGTTATCTACAATTTAGACCAAAGCTAGGCTAGATTAGCTCAAATCTGTACCACCTAATACAGCTTTTGGATGTGTAAGGGGACGAGGATGATGCATCGCTGATGTAGTGGACTGCGTTGTATTTATTTCCAAGATAGGAATTTCGTTGTTTTCGTTTCTGGCGACTTCTGACCTGTCATGACATCTTTTTGTTTCTGATATCAAACTTGTTTACTTGTTTAAGTGGGTAAGACGCTGGCTCGCTAGCCTGGAGGTCGGGTGTTCGATCCCTGCATTGGCCGAGAAAGTTCATCCAGATTTTCAGGCGTGTTTCCCCCTTGTCAGTGATGCAGGACGGAGGGCCTGGCAAGGACGAAAAACCGAGGTCCCGTGTATACATTGGAATGCACGTAAAAGACCCCTTGGTAGTTGGAATTCGATATAAGAGAAGGCGATAGTGCCGCTGCCCGGGCAAAATTTCCCTCATAGCACACCGTACGGCGTATGCCCGTCTTCATTAGCCCAGCATAGGAGCAGAACAGTAGGACGTTAAACCCCATTTCATTTCATTTCATGTTTACTTGTTACAAACGTCGGACTCGTCCTCAATCTCATGACAACATTCCAATGACCACGCTTTAGAAACCACAAAAAGTGGAACTGCATGATAGATTTCTCCAAGCTGAAATCGATCCGAGTTGGACACCAGAAATTGGTATTTCAAACCGGCAGTCGATAAAAAACAACTACGTCCATTCGCTTTAAGTGTATCATAGACGGGGTCGGCAGGATGAAAAAACACCCAGAATGAACTCCAGGTCATGGAAATCCAAATATTATTAGCTGAAATCAACCCGAGTTTGAGACCGGAAATTGGTATTTCAAACAGGAAGTCGACAAAAAAGACCCCCGAAAAAAATTCAATTCGCTCTAAATGTATCATAGATGATGAAAAAACAACCAGAATGAACTTCAGATCATGAAAATCCAAATATTATTGGCTGAAATCAATCCGAGTTTGACACCGGAAATTGGTATTCTCCACCGAAAGTCAATGAAAACTACTTCCAATAGCATTAAGTGTGTCATAGATGGGGTCGGCATGTTGACAAAACACGAGAATGGACTTCAGATCATCAAAATCGAACTATTATTGGCGGAGATAGCCATGTCCTCGTTCAGAGGGGTCCCGATTTCAAAAATTCTTTTCCCAGAGGGTCAAGGGCTCGGAAAATTTGAACCCCGACATATTTTGATAGCTTTGACCGTAATCAACTCAAAACAATAACAAAAATCAATTTTAGCATACAAATCCTACGGGAGCTGTTTTGATGACATGGTATACCACACTATAAGTTAAATGGATTAGAAATGTTATTGCTGATAAAAGTGTTTAGATCAGTTTTGTGAATATTTAAAACATTTACATAGGACTAGTAATCGTCATTTCGCCGAAAAAAATTGCATAGAAAGTACATATTAGTTGATGGACCGTATACGGATCATGATTATTTTTTGGGGGGCATTTTTGATAAAAGAGGATTTATTCTTTATGTTAGGCATTTAAAAACAGTATTATCTCAATATGTTTTTTCGAGTTATCTTGTCTGGAATTGCACCCGGTTATTGGGAATGAGTGATTGGCAGTTTTACTATTTAAGAAAACCAGATGACTGAGAAAAATCTGGATATTATTTAAATAAAAAAGAATTAATACAATATTTATTAGGTTCGGGAGACTACGTGTGACGCTAACTCAATTTTATTATGTCCTGTCCATGTGCAGAGCAGCTAGACCGAAGCCCTATCATGAATAGTCGGGCGGGTTGGGGTTGGGGGGGGGGGCTTGAATTAGATTTCGGTTTCGATACAAACCTGTTGAAGGGAATGATTGCCTGAACGCCTGGCGTTTTTATTTGAGCGTTTTGAATTGTATACATCAAGCGTTCGGAATTACATTGATTTATTAAACAATACATAATAATTTATTCTTGATAAAATGTACAAATGTTTTATTTTATTAAAGGCTCAATACCACTCTTGTAACTGAATAATATGTCCCAATCTTTATTATGGTCAACAAATTGTACTATTTTAGAATATTTCAATTAATTTGTGATACAAATTTCATCTTAACACACCTTATTTAAAAATTTTGAAAAATTCAACATAATGGTTTGAAACGTCTAACGTAAACCTTTTCAAATGAAACTTCGATTTAAAAATATTTTCGAACCCTCTGGACAAGTAAAATAGGATGTAATGGATAATTTACGCAACAGGTAGGACATAACATCTAGTACTTAGATAGAGATATTATTTATTTTCTGGAACTTTCAAGCCAGCAAGGGTGTTATTGTCCCTTTAACAGTCTACTTTGTCTGAGATGAGAAATCTTAATGGGATGGTCAGATCACATGAGAACTCTTGAGTAGCATCAGAGTTTAAACTAATTAGAGCTGAACATTAGATATCATTAAAACTTTTCCCAAAAAACATTTTTACCAGCGGCTGCCAGGCAGGATACGCCCACATTTTCGAGAGATGGATAGAGAACAAGCTAAAAAGAAAGTGATTTTTCATACTATCAACGGCCATAATTCAGGAAATTGCAATTCGATATGCGCAAATATCGAAAGGAACTGACATCGTTGGGTTATAAACTTACATTTCAAGTTTCAACAAAGGATTAATGAAACTCACCTGTTCGTGGAGCTCGAAATTCTTGATCAACGTGGATCTAGGCAAGAACATTGGTTTCATACAGAAATGGGCGGGTAGCTAAGACATGTGACTATGTAAAGAAAAGCTAGAATTTGCTATAGAGTGCTTGTTTCGTGCTGTTGATATCGTATGTGACGGTAACGTAAGGTTTTTTTGCGGGGTTTTTCCACCTTAGCCTAATCATAAGACATGACAAGGAGTATTTTATGGTTAATCTGAAAGGGGTAGTTTTTAGTCCACTGTCTCCTATAAACCTACTGTAGCTAACCGACGAGATATTATGGTAACGTATGTTTCATTTCTTAAACGCCCCCCTCAAATTTGTGATATACTAGGCTCTTTAGGGAATAACTTGTCAGATTTATTGGGCAAACATTATTGTTCATGTATTGATATCTTTTCAAAGATGTATTTGGAACATAATTCAGTTAATATTAGCTAATATTTCTAGACGATGTCTCCATGTCAAGTTGATATGACGTAGGTGTCAACTGCGACAACAAAAAACAGATATGGAATTTCACATTACTTGTGTATATAAAACCAAGCCTTATTTCTAACATTCATCAATATATGTTCTATCCTTTGAATATTATCAAGTACATATATATATTATTTATAGCCCTTTAAAATTTACTAGTATGGTTTGCGACAGTAACGTATGTTACATTTTAGGGTATTCTGTTGCGTAATAAAGTCACCGTTATCAGTGTCTCAAAATAATCACTATATGTTTGGCGCAATATAGCGGTTGGAGCTGATGTGCCATTAAACAACATTTCATTTCACTGTAATCAGTTGACATGTTTATTGTTATGTGTTCTTGAAAGAATGATGTATGCCTAATATAAGGTAACAGGGAATCCGTACTTAATATAATTAGGAATAGCGTGTAATAATCAGCGACACTTTATTCTATCAATTGCTCCCCTTTATTGAGAATGAGCGTTTAGTGTTACGTCTATCTTTACAACATTAACTTAATTTGACTGAGAGGGTTTTATTCATGCTGCCTTATTTCTACTAATTATTTTCTCTTATTATGTAAAAATCAAAATGCCCCTCTTCAAAATCACAACCACACAAAGGCACCAAAGAAAACTGGTTGTTGTCACGTCTTACGATGACTTAATTAAGAAAATAAGTCTTTCTAATTGAGCTAAATGCTCAAACTTGGTGTAGGTGTTTATTAAGTCAATGACTTGATGGAATTCGAAGATGAGCATTTTCTGTTTAGGGTAAGCAAAGAATCAATTTGATTGGTTGATGCTTTGGGAGATGATAAAGAGTGGTGAAACTTGGTGCCATGGTTTCATTACATCAGTACCTTGATTAAGTCCGATTATGAGCATTTTCTGCTCAGGGTAAGTAGAACGATAAACAATGTGATTGGCCGAGACTTTGGAACACAATAGCTCTTTCTAATTGAGCTAGAATGGTGTAGGTGTTTATTAGGTCAATACCTTGATGGAATTCGAAGATGAGCATTTTCTGCTTAGGGTAAGCAAAGAAGCAATTTGATTGGTTGATGCTTTGTGACACGATAACTTAGGTTCTAATTAAGTAAGAGTTATCAAAATTTGGTTGTTGTTTTTTTATCACATCAATACCTTGACTAAGTTCGATAATGAACATTTTCTGCTCAGGGTTAGCAGAGCGATAAGCAATTTGATTGGTTGAAACTTTAGAACACAATAACCCTCATTCTAATTTAGCTAGAATGTTCACACTTGACGTAGATGTTTATTAGGTGGAGTTCGAAGATGAGAATTTTCTGCTTAGGGTAAGCATAGATAAGCAATTTGATTGGTTGATGCTTTGGGAGACGATAACTTTAGATCTAAGTGAGAGTGAGGATACTTGGTGTATAGCTTTATTAATCAATACCTTGACTAAGTTCGATGATGAACTTGGTGTAGGTGTTGATTAGGTCAATACCTTGATGGAGTTCGAAGATAAACATTTTCTGCTTAGGGTAAGCAGAGATAGGCAATTTGGGACGCAGTAACTTTAGTTCAAATTAAGTGAGAGTGAGGAAACTTGGTGTATAGTTTTATCACATCAATACCTTGAATAAGTTTGATAATGCGCATTTTCTGATCGGGGTAAGCAGAGCATTAAGCATTTTGATTGGTCGAGACTTTGGAACACAATAGCACTCCTAATTGATGTAGAATGTTCAAACTTGGTGTAGGCGTTCATTAGGTGAATGCCTTGATGGAGTTCGGGGATTAACATTGTCTGCTTACGGTAAGCAGAGATAAGTAATCTGATTGGTTGGTGCTTTGGGACACGATAACTTTGGTTATAGTTAAGTGAGAGTGATGACACTCCCGAGTATATATTCATCATATCATTACGTTGACTAAGTTCGATGAGAATTTTCTGCTTAGGCTAAGGAGCGATAAGCAATTTGATTGGTCAAGACTTTGGAACATCACAACCCTGCTTTTAATTGAGGTAGAATGTTTAAACTTGATGTAGATTTCCATTAGGTGATTGGCTTGACTGAGTTCAATGATTAACATTTCAAGCTAAAGCTAAGCAATTTCATTGGTCGATGCTTTAGGACAAGATAACTTTGATTCTATCTGATAGAGAGAGAGGTTCACGCATCCGTGTTAAGCCTAAATTAGTGTTCTTATGACGGACTCTTGTTCAAATGATATGATTACCGATTAACATTTGTTACCGTTAATTATGGGTTTAAAGATGTTTTGTAATGATGAAAATATTATTTTGGATATTTTATGTGTACGGTCATATGGAACACGATTCCGAAAGAATTAGCTTCAGTGGAATTAGTGGTGGGCCCCATACAGGATTCGCCTTAATTTGACAAGCCGAAAATACAAGATATTTTGTATCAATTTTTTCTCTGAACAATATATTCGCCGTGTGGCATTCATAAAAGAGCCGTATGTCAATCCACAAATACCCCTTCTAAAAATCCTGGCTGGGAATAAAAAAAAAACCCCAATGAACTATAATAACGTGGTAGTGTTTGGAGTCGGTGTAATCAGTGTCGTCAATGTGGAGGAAATGGATATAAACAAATTCTTAAAGTCCGAATTTGATGTTTATACATGAAATGAAATGGGTTTTAATGTCCTACTGTTCTGCTCCTATGCTGGGCTAATGAAGATGGGCATACGCCATACAGTGTGCTATGAGGGAAATTTTGCCCGGGCAGCGGCACTATCGCCTTCTCTTATATCGAATTCCAACTGTCAAGGAGTCTTTTACGTGCACACCAATGTATCCACGGGACCTCGGTTTTTTTCCCCACCCGAACGACAAGACAGCTGGATGAATTTTCTCGGGCAATGCAGGTATCGAACACCCGACCTCCAGGCTAAAGAGCCAGCGTCTTAACCACCGTGCCCCTCACACCACGAAGATGAGACCGTTTGGAGAAACACTTTTAACTGTCGCAAACGCTTGTTCCTGCTATTTCAGAGCATGAATACAGCAACTTCAATGTGGTCCAATACAGCCAACCTGATTCCAAAACAACCTATCAACCGTCGCGGCGGCTTATAGCCCCCCCCCCCCCCACACCTGGGGAATTTCTGAAAATTAATCACCACAAATGTGTTTTCCAGCTTAACTGACTGAAAATTAAAAGGAAAATAAAATTAGTCTTTTATTAAATTTGCCAAGTATATGATTCAAAAAAATAAATCTCCAACTAGCGGTAACAATAATCCACGTTCGAACATATGGACCTGAATAAGATTTGAGTAGCCCGGTAGTAAAGACATGGTATGGCATTTGCCTTATTTTGTTACTAAAATAGGTAGTCTCCACCTTAAAAACAATACAAGAAATGTTAAGGCCATTTTAAACGATCCTACTTTTGTTCAAGAACATCATCCAACATTTGTAGGATGATGTTCGCAGGAAAATGTCCTATCGTGTGTATGGGAATTTGAACAACAGTTACTGTGAACAAGCTTGAACATGTTGGATGGTGTTCGAGCATGCACATTAATTTGAACATGATAGGACAGTATTCAAGGCCTTGAACCAATGAGAATGGGTCACGTGGTGTATTGGGTCACATGACAATCAGGCAAAATGGCAGCCTACACATCTCAAATTAAGACCACCATAAAACAAAATACAACCGGTAAAAAGAAGTGGACCCTTCAAGAAACCACTGATTTGATTCAGAGAGAGAGAGAGAGAGAGAGAAATTGGGTCATTTCGGGACTAACATATGGTTTAATTTTATTTCAATAATTCACTCGCGCGTAGGGGTCTTTAGCAGTGGGAGGAAACCGGAGGACCCGGAGAAAACCCACGAGGTTGTCTAAATTTAAGAGAAAGAGAGAAATGGGGTTTAACGTCCACTCGACACAAACTAGGTCATTTTGGGACTAACATGGTTTTTAATTTTATTTCAATAATTCGCTTGCGCGTAGAGGTCTTTAGCAGTGGGAGGAAATAGGAGGACCCGGAGAAAACCCACGAAGTTGGACAGGCGACCCTACTCCTTGTCACGTACAACCGGGGATTCGAAACCACGCCAGTTGACTCCATGACAGGTCTTATTACAGCACGCAAGTGCTAACCATTCGGCCATCCAACCCCCCTGATTTGATTCAGATCTATGAAGAGAAACATTGTCTCTACAATACAAAAATTGAGGACTACAAAAACCGGGATAAAAAGAGCAAAGCTCTTGATGATATTGCAGCTGTTTTTTCTACAACAGGTAAGTCATGTATACTGCAGTCCTGGGGCCATTACAATGCCAATGTAATTAATTAAATTACCATTACAATTAGAAATGTAATCAATTACTTTCTCATTTTTAGCAATGTAATTAATTACCATTACATTGAAAGTAATTAATTACTATTACCCATTACTTTTTGACTATATAAAGAAAAACCTTTTTACAGACATTCAAAATACAACCTCATTTTTTTTCTACCATGAAGCACCAAGGAAATTGGGCTCAAAATAATCTTCGATTCACAATAATAGATTTTTCTGTTTGAATTGTGATTTCTATAAAATATCACAAGGCAAAAATAAAGTTTAAAGAGAGGGGCAGTGGTGACAAAAACAGTTGTTATAACTGTAACTACATTTTATTTCAAGTAATTTGATAAAAGTCTTAATCAGTCCACAATAATAGATCTTTCTGTATCAATCGTCATTTTTATAAAATATTACATCAATGGCGGTGGTGACAAAAACTGATGTAACTGTAAAACTACATTTAATTTCAAGTAATTTGATAAAATTCGTAATTAATATAAATAGTTTGTCAATAAACAATGTATGACTGGGAAATTATTCAGCAATGACTTTAAAACAATATGGAACATTTTTTTTTTCTATATTAAGTAACCAATACCATAAAATGATGAGATACTTGTAGGCCATTAGAATTGACACTTGTCACCTTGAGATTAAGATTAACATATAATGGAGCAATCTAACTATCTTTTAAATCTAACTGATTGATTGCTAATTGCTCCAATGGAAACCAACCTTCTGTGGGAATCCATGATGGAACAGTGAGGTTTCCCTCCAAAATCCATAAAACATCCATCAACAATCTTGAACATGTTCACTAAATGTTGTATGGTGTAAATTGACATGTTCGTGGACGCCTCATGACCTTGAACATCATCCTACAAATGTTGGATGATGTTCTTGAACAAAAGTAGGATCGTGTAAAATGGCCTTTATGATTTACTCCCCCATAAATTATACCTACTATGGCACATATTATTACAATAATTATCCTGCGAAATTTTGTCATATACACCGCTTTAAGGCCTTTGACTCGTCATTGATAACACCTTTCAGAGTTACGAGCATTACGAAAAATATACACCGCTTTAAGGCCTTTGACTCGTCATCGATAACACCTTTCAGCGTTACGAGCATTACGAAAAGAACAAAATCAGGCCAATCGTGATATGGGGTTTGGCTACACGCTAATAAAATGAAAACTATTTATCATAGAACTTTGTTTTTTTGATATATGATGCCGACTTACGAGGTTTTAGAATGACACACGAAAAGTATTCAAGGCTTTCGTCGGATTATTGTCATGTGTGGTCTAAGGGGAGACAACTATAATTATCTCCCTTGAATTGCTTGTAGTAAATGAAAATGTTGATCTTTGCAAGCATAATTTTTTAAAGTTCTTATATTAAATTACAGGACTGAAACTTAAACAATTTCTTAATTTAAAATTTATTTTTCAGGATTCTGATTATTGTAACAGTTTTAGAATGGAAAAGTAGTTTTTAATTCTGAACCGCTCTTTAAATTAACTTTTAACTTGTTATATTAGATACAGCACATTGAGATGCAAAAAATATCTAAGAGATTCATCTGTATCCATACCAAGACAAACTCAGTTTAATTGGAAAAAAAGATGTACGGAAGCCTCTAACGTTTTTTCTGAACATGATGACCCTGAGAACGGTACTTATAATGATTCTGGATCCATGTATACATCAAGTTCAGATCAGTCTAGTGATGTTGACTCTGACATTTTCGATGAGGCATATTCTTTTGATGAGGGCGATTCAGAGTGTTCCCAAAAACAAATGTTGCTTTTGATCTTGTTATTTATTCATAAACATTCATTAACTGATAATGCAATTCAAGATTTATTTGACCTGATAAACATAATTCTTCCCAATGTTGTACCTGAACAGTAAACGAGACATAGAAATGATGAGGAATATAGATGTTGTACCAGTCTTTAAATCTAGTAACCAGTCATCCCTTTGGCCCATGCAATGCAGTATTCTTGATTTGCCACCAAAATTGAGAAATAAACACATTTTAATGCCTGCCCTGTGGTGTTCAAACGATAAGGTTTTGATGAAGCCTTTTGTATTGGAACTGGAGAATTTAAGTACACAAATATAAGGTGCAAAAAAATAATAACGATCTTTTAACAGAGCTATTAATCCGTCGATGTAAATTTTATTTCAGAAGAATCTTTTAAAAAATAAACTACTATGAGGCTTTTGAATTGTTAGGAAATCACCCCTATTAATTAGAAGTTTGGTGTTGAGGGAATGCATTTTATAGAGAGAATGATTATCTTTTTCAGGTATGGAATTAAATGGAAAGCATATTAAAGTATTTGCCCCTATTTGTTCATCTGATGCAATAGCCCGTCCAAAAATTTAGAATTCCAGACAGTTTAATGGTTTATATGGCTGTGATTGGTGTTACCATCCTGGTGAGTCCATATCAAGAAAGGGACTATATAGAGAATCTCCTACTTGTCTTTTTTTTTTATCCAAAAAGACGAGTAGAAGATTTTATTTAACACCCAATCCTTTCTTACATGCACAAATAAATAAATATACTTCTTTGCTATAGATTTCAATTTTACTGAACCCGATTACATTACGACGTAGTGTTCCATCAAGGTCAACTGAATACCAATAGTTCATTTTTAATAATAAAAAGAGAATTTACTTTTAATTTAAAAAATGAACTCTTCCATTTAAGGTGAAGAAGTTGCAAAGGGTAGAGGTTCGACACGTGTAGATCCTTACAGGGGCCATGTTGAATTACGAACAAAAGAAAGCATTGAAAATGATGCACGAATTGCAGCAGCAGCTATTAACAACGTTTACAGAGGAATTATATCTCCATCATTTCTTAATAAATTGCAATATTTTGATTTGGCAAATGGCTTTGTGCCAGATTTTCTCCATAGTTGTTTACTTGGAGTTTCAAGGCAATTTTTAAATTTAAGGATTGATAGTAAGCACCATGAACAATCCTGGTATATAGGTAAGCCAGAGACTCAAAAGCAATATGATGTACAAATCACTAACATTCAGGTACCAAAAAGAAATACGTAGAGCACCAAGGAAATTCGCATCTAAGGAACACTGGAAAGGAAACGAATTTAAGGCATTTACATTATTTTATTCGTTAATTCTATTGAGAGGAATTCTTCCAGACAAATATTTGAACCATTGGTTTTTGTTTGTTTGGAGTTTACATACTTTGCTAGGCACTGCAATTTCAGCAGTTGACCTCGCCACAGCTGACGCAATTTTAAATGAATTTGTGTTACGGGTAGCTACGCTCTATGGAGTGGAAGACAACACATACAGTGTTCATCAATTAACTCATTTATCCATGAGTGTACAAATGTGTGGTCCATTACATTCTGCTTCTACTTTCTCTTTTGAAGGAAACAGTGCATCCCTTAAAAAAATGGTTCAGGGTACACAACATGTTTTGTCGCAAGTTTGAAATTCATATACATTATTTAGGGCACTACCTTTGTATTTAAATAATGCTAAACCCAATGCCGGTAGGATGGAAATGTTTGTAAATAAGCTTTACAGTGGTCACACTGAAACCCAGAAAGGAAAGTGTTTTGGAAATAATGATGAAATTATTGGATTGGATAATCCTATCATTCGTAGTCTGAGTGTTGTTGAAACATTAGCTATTAATAAAGTACAGGACGGAAACATCAACCATATTGTTTATATTTACCAACGTTACATAGGAAGCAACAAATTATATTATGATTGCAAGACCTATACTTTATTTGCTCAAAAACGAACAACAACTTGTAACTTAAATTACTATTCACTTATTCGTTAAAGGACTACTAGTCTCAATTATATTTAATGTTGCTATGTTTTAAATACCTATCAAAGCAATATGTAGCGGACGTTTAATCCGATCAAGTAACAAAACTAACCGGGAGGAACTAAATGGCTGTACAAAAATATATACAATGACATTAAATAACCATAACAACATATTACGAAAAACAATCATTATAAATATCACTTGGCATCTATTCCATAATTTGCTCTGATTTATATTGATATGAAAACATAAGGATATGAAATTATTATTTTAATATTATTTTATGGTGATAGAAAGCGCAGTTCTCTTGCTGGACACTTCACACAGACGGTTTATAAGCAAGATAATGTCCTCGACTTCGGTTATGCCTGCCGGCCTCAGTTTTTCTTTTTCTCGGGTTATTTTCTTCATTTTTTCCTCCCCAACATTACCTCTGCAGTCTCCTGCTTTATCCTACGCATAACACCTTTTTAAAACATGAAAATGGAAGAGTAAATCCGGGTAAAATTCGTGTAAACCATGTTCGTAATCCATTCTTTTTTTTTTAGTCTAAACTATGGCATATAAAGTGTGAGCCATGGTCTGCATGGAAAACCATGGTGTACAAATAGTAAACCCTGGCAGGGGCGTGCTGGCCCTTCGGGTCGGGGAGGGGGGGGGGTTCCACCCAGAAATTTTTTGAAATTTGACAACGGGAAACGCGTTTTGCAAGCACTTCTGCTATGCTGCTATTTTGACTATAAGACATACTACTGTACTACACAAGACACTCATGACAGGTCTGCTTAATATAATGCTAATACAATGTATTTCTATCCAAATAATAAATTGCATCTTATACATATCGAGGCATGAATACATGTATCAAAGACCATTTCACCTTAAGGTGACAGACATTTGCACGTCAGCATAATATATTTTACTAATCGTTGTGTATGTATGATTTTTCGCGTGCGCACTCTCAATTTTTTGAGGGGATTCCGCGTGAAAATTAGAGCTCTCAGGGGGGCCCGCTTATACGGGTGGACTTATTGTTTAATGGGGGCCTGGGAGGACACCGTCCTCCTAAACTCCCTGCCAGCACGCCCCTGAACCCTGGTTTGTAAATGAAAATCTTCATTTTTCTATCAAACCATTGTTTCTACATTCTGAACCATGGTTTATATTTAAAATCCATCATTTCCAGTACCATGGTTTCGAATTTTCAAACTCCAACCATGGTTTTTATGGGAAAACCACCATTTTCAAATGAAAACCTTGGTATTGGATTGCCTTACCATTTTCAACCAATGTTTTTCTCCGACCATAACCATGGTGCATCTGCTAAAACCGTGATTTTTGAATAAAAACTAAAAACCATGGTTTTTATTGTGATACCATGGTATTTTTATGTAAGGGTAGACTTTTACAGGAGTTGGGATTTAGACAAAGAGATGTTAATTTTAAATATTGTAATGTAGACTATTGTTTAACTGTTGTGATATAAAATAGTATAGCAAAAAACTATCGTTGTTTCTATTACATATTTGATTTCAGTACTGTTAAGAAAACGCAATATTGAAGTCCTTAAGAAGAGAGATACAATAACAGTCAAACCAAGCCTTAGATGACCTGGCGCCTGGTACGTTCGGGCATTTTTATGCGCGAACTCTTAAGTTTTTTTTTACTGGCATGCGCACAGGTACTATTTCTTTTTCTTTTAACAAGTACCCAAATCGGGGATTTCGTGCGGAGGTAGTTCGGAGGTAAACAGTCTGTAAAGTACAACACTTGCCACTGTACCTGTGTATCGCTAATTATAAACCGAATGTGTGAAGACAGTTCATACATATCACTCAAAATTTTTTCAGTACAAACGCAGTTGATTCACACTCGATTTGCTACTAAACAAACCCATCGGTTTATTTTCTCAACAGTGTGACCCGAAGTGACCGCGGATTTATTGACCTTGTATGAACTTATCCATAGCTATATCCTTACACCGAGATAAATTATCTAGTCTCGGTGAAAAGAACCATGGTCATCTGGTAGAAAATTACTTTTGTATTTTTTGGAACGGAAAACAGTGTTTTTAGAAGCAAACTAACCTGTCGCACATGAGGAAGTCATTATACTAATAATAAAAGGCGAGACCTCTTTTTGCGGCGCAGGCTTATCACTGAGTAGTAAACCGTCCACAAACAATAATATAGGAAGCCTAGTGACAAGTGTAGTAAGTAGACTATAGGTTTGAGTCGAGATTACTCGCTTTCAGTTTACTCTGTTTTTGCGATAACCAATTATGTGAGAAATACCATACTGACATTCGGTTTTTAAAAGTTGTACGCCAACTAAATGCGTTTGTTAGATACTGACAGAGCAGCCCCGAGTCGAACAATCGCCGCCCGAGCTGTCTTCGTCAGCTAGTTTCACAATATCGTGCAATAGGTGTATTAATGTGATTTTTAGGTTTAACCCCGCAAACAATGCCAAAATAGTGTTTTCACTGTTTACAGAAAACTGAAATTTAAAAAAAAAATTTTTTATGAGGGTGACCCTCCCACACACTCCCTATCGAGCTGCCGCTCGGTCTGCGCAGCCTCATGCCTGGCACATACTGTCAACATTGTATATTTTTCCGTTTCCGCCCTTCCCCCCCACAATATATATTTCACGGCTACGTTGCGACGGTACCAGCATACCCAGTTGTTGACACCCATTACATCACTCCTGTCTAACAAATCATAATGCTGTGGTGTTACGGTGGCGGCATAGTATTTCACCGTAACACCACAGCCACTCTAACCATTCATAATACATCTAATTATCCCTTTACAGCACTTCACTCCCTACACATTTCCCCTCGTCCTACTTTCCCAAACGTCAACAACACATCTCATACATCCAGTTCGCTGATTAACCCTTGTACCACGTCTACTGGATGATTATGCCAAAACAAAGATCGGTAGTGCTACACTCCGTTATGAATTGCAGACATTTGGAGGGAAGGGGATAACTGGTTTTTTTTTGCTGTTACTGGATTTACAAACGGCCAAATTATGTTTTTAAGCAAGCTAGAAATTCGGGCTGCAGTCTTGACTACAACAAAAGTTTCAGTTTTAAATGCAATATCTTGTAGAAGAGTAATAAATTAGTAGGTCCTTTGTAAATTTGATGCAGACTAGAGGTCCCCTCTTGGCTAGAATGTCCCAGTGGTTTGTTTCAATGTTGTCCAGGTGGTCCATCAGGGAGAATATTACTCTTTGCTGCTAAGTTATAAGATAAAGAAAAAATGTTACCGTGAACTTCCTATGCAGTTACTTCCCTTCCATTAATAGAGGCGAAATCTGAATCCACATTTTCCATTTAAAACCCTGGGCGTATACACCAAATGTGACGCGTTGGTTAATTAGGAGTGATGCATTGCATTACTGTGATAATAATAAAGTAATTTTTAGCGATTTTATTATTTTATACACATCTGTTTAGCGAATGTTATCTTCTTTCAAATTAATCTGTTTTCAGTTAAAAATATGTTAAATGAGTCCAAATAGGACAGTTTTAGACCTTTGTTCTGCAATCGTCCCGTAACTGTTCAATACTATGTCTATAAACATATTCAGGGGTACAAGAGGTGTATGGCGCATTTAAATGGTTTTTTGTGAACCGCTAGAAAATCTTAGGAGATTGCGAGTTATTGAAGTAGAGTAGATCACGTGTTAGTCCCGAAATAACTAGGTTAAGTGCACCAGAAATTTCCAAACAGATATTTTTGCATGGTTCAAATGCGCGGGGAAAACATACGTTTAATTCTACTCACAATTCGATCCCAGCCTACTGATTCTGTGGCGAATTTCGCACATGTACCTTTATTGGGTTTATTTTCTGTTATATACTAAACAGCAAAAAACAAAACGACTCACTAAATGGATCAAAGCAATTTTGTGTGAATAGTATGTGGACACATTAGTGATAAATTCATCACAATTCCAAGACATTACGAGAAGGTTTAGAGTCTGTACAACAGTCTCAGAAAAACCTGGCGCAATCCATCGGCTGTGTTTGGTTGTGGTACGACGTTATTAAGTCTCCTCTGAATTTCATCCCAAAGATGTTCAATCGGGTTTAAGTCTGGTCAGTGCATAACGTTCACACCGTTCTGATTTAGAAAGTCCCGAGTAACTCGGGCGGTGTGGGTACGGGCGTTGTCATACTGGAAAACGTTGTTTCGATGACGTGCAAAATGTGGTATGACGTGGGGTCTGAAAGCTTGATCGATGTAGCACACTGCTGTGATGCCGCCTCCTCTCCCTGAACCAAGATTTTGGAACACTACAGGACCCACTCTCTGGTTCAGGCCGATCCCCCCCCCCCAAACCATTATGCTTGGACCTCCACGTAAGTCTCGTTCCATGCCATCTGCAGTTGATACGCAATACCGACTCTCATCTGTGAACAGAACAGTTTTTCATTGCCTGTGTCACCAGTTCTGGTGATGTTGGGCAAACTGTAGACGTTCACGTCGATGGCGGGGGTCAGGATCCGTACGGTAAGGTCTACGGCAATGGATGTTCTTTCTGGTGAGACGTCGGCGCATTGTATCGGTACTGATGGGTCTTCCGTGTGTTCCCACTGTCTGACGTGCTGTCTCAGATGCCTGTGTGATTCTGCACGTGCTGTCACACAACATGGTGGTCTTGTGGTAACCCTTGTTTTACCAGTTCGGGGGCGGTCATCCGTAGTGTTGGTGGCCCGAAAGCGTTGCCCAAGCCTGTAGATGGCCAGAACATTGACCTGGAAGTGATTGGTAACGGCTTGGGCAGTGTGGCCAGCGTCGAGTCTTCCAAGCGCCTGGTTCATCTGAGCTGTTGTGGCATGTTGCTGACGTTGCAGTGTGAATGATTCAACCAGGTATGGGGGTGCATTTTATAGGGCTGGTCTCGCTGTGCAGCATGAGATACATGAAAATCATGGAAAACACATAACCATCTCAGAAGTCAGGTTGCGTTTTTGAGAACATTTCCTGGGTTCAATTCTGTGTCTGGGAAGGAGCCTTATTGCTCAGGTGAAGTTGGAGATGTGGTCACAAATATACAATAAAAACATTTGGCAAGTTTTATGCAATACGTCTATTCAGAGTAACATACCAACCTGACGTTTCTTTTGCTGCCTAGTATATGTGCACTGTATGTAATATCAAAGGCACCCACTACAAAATTCTACTAAAATTTATTAAAGAGCAGGTTTGCAAGCAAGAAGTAAAACTGAAATGGGGCTTAACGTCCTACTTTTCTGCACCAATCTTGATGATGAAGACAGGTATACGCCATATAGTGTGCTATGAGGCAAATTTTGCTCCGACAGCAACTGCCAAGGGTTATCTTACATGCGTGTACATGGACCTCGGTTTTTCGTCCCATCCGAACGATTAGACGCTTTCCATCCCAGATCCTACAAGGGGAAACCACTCTGCATAATCCCGAGGAACTATCTCGGCCAACATCGGGATCGTAACCTGGGCCTCTCGGTTGGTGAGCCAAAACCTTAGTTGGTCACCGTGACTCCGACAGATAATACGCAAGAGGAACCGCTCTTCGGTAAATTGGTGTTATAAAGAGTTTTTTTATCCAAGTATCTAAGGAACTCAAAACTGCCCGTTACACCAACTAGTCGCGTTTAAACAGTTTTCCAATAGATGAAATAAATGTTACATTTAACAAGATTGCCCAGAAAACGAAAGCCTGCTTAATTCTATGTTTCTTTTATGCGTATTCTGCAATGATCTTATTGTATTTTGAGTCTCCTTAAGCTTTATTATCTGTCTAAAATGAGAGACGGGAAGTCTGAAAGTGATTGTATAATACTCCTAGCTTTATCATTATGTATACAGTAGTAATTGTTACATGGTATTAGTGTCTGGCATTTCTTTGTTACCGGGAAGCATTTTGTTAGCAATTGGCGGTATGTGATTCCAATCAGCGATGCTAACCTTAATTTGAATCGGCCCTTTCTTCTATTCCATTATTTATAATTGTTAATGCGGTCGGATATTATCTAGACACTATAGCCCCCAATTACTGAATACTAACAAAATGGGCACATCTACATACAAACCGAGAACACAAATCTAAACACAAAACAGATGACTTTGAAACACTGATCTTGACTGCACAGTTTCCCTCACATTGTCTAATATATGTCAATGTTGCCTAATATTTAAACAAACCCTCAATTTTCAAAATTAACTGTAGTTCTCATTTTGATCTATCACAACATGCATCAATAAACAACTTCCATTTACTCCAGACTCTTTGATATAAAATACAACGCCTGCCTGCAACACTTTAGTAAGAGTGATAGCATTTTTGCCCTTTAAATAATAATTAATATTATATCTTTAACTAATTATTGGGTTCACATGCATGTATTGTAGGGAAGTGATATTTCACGCACTCAAATGAATGATTGAGTGGTTGAAACATAAAACGATTTATAAAACCAAAACATAGTCGATTCTGGGTGAAATCAGAATATCATTTTTATCACTTGTGTAGGAAAATTCCTATTGCGTCATTTGAATTAGTAACCAATCATTATAATTAATTACGTCGTATTTGACCAATTAGATAATTGAAAGTCGAAACCTGGAGGTAGAAAACCACTGGAGCTCATGACAGTCGCTAAATTGGGGATACCGCCGAGGTTCAAGAGACACCAGTTGGGATTAGTAGACCCCAATGATTTGTAGGAGAGCCATGTAGGCATTCCGTCAGTAAACTCTTATCTGCAAATGAGGGCCACACGTTGAATATGGAGAGTATTTGTTGCTTTGTACTTTCCACATCTAACCAGCAGTAAAATGAAAGGGGCTTTAATGTCTTAGTGTTCTGCTCCTATACTGGGCTAATGAAGACGGGCGGGCATACATCATACACTCTTCTATGAGGGAAATTTTGTCCAGGCAGCGGAACTACTATTAGATCGAATTCCAACTGCCAAGGGATCTTTTAGGTGCATGCTTATGTAGACACGGGACCTCGTTTTTCGTCTTATCCGAGCGACTAGACAGCTGTCTGTGTCGCGCCCTCCGTTATGCACCACCGACAAGGGGAAACCACGTCGGAAAATCCCGGCCAATGCAGGGATCGAACACGCGACCTCCAGGCTAGCGAGCCAGCGTCTTACCCACTTAGCCACCGCTAAACAATACAATGACCCGTAGAAATATATAGTGGTCCAATATAATTCGCCATACACATGCGTCCGGTATTGGAACGATTATCGAGCTGAACATACTTATATTAACATGCAATGGCGTATAGTGTGTGTTATAGATCTAGGTATTAAAGGCTCAATACCACTCTTGTTGTAACTGAATAATATGTCCCAATTTTTATTCTGGTCAACAAATTGTACTATTTTACAGTATTCCAATTAATTGATGATACAAATTTCATCTTAACACACCTAATTTAAAAAATTGGAAAAATTCAACTAAATGATTTGAAAAGCCTAACGTAAACCTTTTCAAATATGACTTAGATTTAAAAATATTTTCGAACCCTCTGGACAAGTAAAATAGGATGTTATGGATAATTTACACAACAGGTAGAACACTTAAACATCTAATACTTAGAATAAGGCTAATATTTATTTACTGGAGCTGTCAAGCCAGCAAGAGTGTTATTGTCCCTTTAAATTATGTCAATATTAAATAAACAGTTTGCCTTTACCCTGTACGATTTATCACCAGAATGATTTAATACAAGACACTGTATTTAAAGCTTTTAAATACCTTTAATACGGATAGTATTGTCAGTTTACGGTCACGGCTATATTATTCAACAATTTTTAAATAATTTCGAGTGATTAAAAATATGATTTACTCCGGGAAACAGGGGCTAATAATTATTAAAGCCTGGAAAAACAGGAATGACAACTGTATTAATTCCAGTGTTTAGTATGCGCAATTGCCAATGAATAAGGTCTGGGACGACAAATCCCAACCTGTTCACCGCCATACCAAGGCGACAGCACACAAATTACGCAACTGCTGCCATGACCAACCAAGACAAGCCAACGGTGAGACTTATGTCCCCCGCCGAAATCCCAAAATAAACAGGTGACATATTATTTAATCGCACATTTATTTATTTTTTTCAAATGTATCAAGCAATCCAACTGATTATCAACTATACACTAAGTTTCATCACTCTCTATCAGATTGTCCCAAAGCATCGACCAATGAAATTTTTTAGTTCTGCTTAGCTTTAGCTCGAAATGCTATTCATTGAACTTAGCCAAGACATTCACCTAATAAACATCAACATCAAGTTTAAACATTCTACCTTTATTAAAAGCAGAGTTGTTATGTTCCAAAGTCTTGACCAATCAAACTGCTTATCGCAAATTAGCCTAAGCAGAAAATTCTCATCATCGGGCTTAATCAAGGTAATGATATAATGAATCTATAGTCGGAGTTTCATCACTCTCACTTATTTAAAACCAAAGTTACCATGCCCCAAAGCATCAACCAATGTTTATCATCGAACTCAGTCAAGGCATTCACCCAATGAACGTCTACACCTAAGTTTGAACATTCTACCTCAATTAGAATGAGAGTTATTGTGTTCCAAAGTATCGACCAATCAACTTGCATACCGCTCTGCTTACCCTGAACAAAAAATGCTCATTATCGAACTTAGTCAAGGTTTTGATGTGATAAACTATACACAAAGTGTCCTCACTCTCTCTTAATTAGAACTAATGTTATCGTGTTCCAAAGCATCAACCAATCAAATTGTTTATCTCTGCTTAACCTAAGCAGAAAAATCTCATCTTCCTCATCTTCGAACTCCATCAAAGCATTCACCTAATAAAGACCTACGCCAAGTGTGTACATTCTAGCTCAAGTAGAATGAGAGTTATTGTATTTCAATGTCTCGACCAATCAAATTGCTTATCGCTCCACTCACCCTGAGCAGAAAATTCTTATTATCGAACTTAGTCAAGGTATTGATGTAATTAAACTATACACCAAGTTCCATTACTCTCACTTAATTAAAATTAAAGTTATTGTGTCCCAAAGCATCATCCAATCAAACTGCTTATCGGCTTACCCTAAGCAGAAAGTGTTCATCTTCGAACTCCATCAAACACCCACACCAAGTTTGAACATTCTAGCTCAATTTTAAGGAGTTATTGTGACAGACAGACAGACAGACGGACGAACCCATTTTAATAGTCGCCTGCTTTCTTCGAAAGGCGGGGAAAATATTTCTCAAGTACAAAACCTGAAAAATATTTTTGAATAGCTAATTATCGACATTTAAAGGAGCTAAATCGCTAATATTTTGGACCTAGAAATTGGCACAAATGGGTCGCAACACATATAATAATGTAATATGAATTAATATAAATTGTTTTACATTCAATCGTGTCCGTTTTACTGTGAATTGTCATCAGTTATGTTCGGCGAAATACGCCAGAAGTCTCAACCGCAAGTCAGTTTCTAGCGTCTGGTTATTCCAGTCAACATCGATATTATTTATTGCGCATGCTCTCCAAATAAGAACATGATATCACCCTTTGACATGACTTGTGGAATATGTCTAGCCTCATTCTTTGAGCACCTTGTTACAAATGGCGGTGAAACGCCTTATGGTACACGATTCGTGTACCAATGGTAAAATGTTTATTTTGTCTTAAATATTGGATATCAGAAGCCCATCTTTTCCAGGTAAGATCACAACACCAATGCTGATTTAAATTGCCAAAAAATTCGTGTTTTCAATGTCGAAGATTTTGGATGATATTGAGTTTAAATAATGGAGGCCAAATCAGTACACAAATTTTCCTCGGGTAAAACCGGGTCATAACAAGTAGTCTCCCACACTGATCAACAGTGAATATTCGCTAGGACGCTACAATCACTGATAAGGATGACATCAGTGCGACTTAATGAGTCTCAAATATTAACTTATTTCTACCGACAAATTAATGTGGAATAGGCCTTTAGCCTATTCATATAATTAGATGACAGAAATATTTATAATTTCTAGAGGTGTTTATTCCAATAAACTGAGCAAAACTGTCAAAACACAAAATGATGTCCTCACACAGTGAAAACCACAAGATAACTGACCTCTCTCACTGGAGTGTACACTCTCTCACACATACAACCTTACATTAAAGGGACAACACATATAGTATCATCATTACTATATGACACCCCCCTCGCTTAAACCAAGGGCCTGCAAAATGTAGTGCAATATAACTATATTTTAAAAGAAAGCAAACTAAAATAACAAACATGTATACATTGAACTATAATACATAAATGAAAATTGATGACTATTAATATCTAGTGTGTTCAAAATGCTCCAACCCTACTGTTGACATATTATTCACATCAATATAGCAGTGTATATGATAATTAATCGTGATATGTTATAGATACTAAAAGATGGCAAAATACAATTGAATAGTAACAGATAACGGGTTATGAACACAAAAATTGTAAACAACAATTCTCAAGATCCTCCCCTTTAAATGTGCAACAGATGATAAAATATTTCAGTACTCTCTATCAGAGGAATTCTCTTCTCATCAATATATGTCATAGTGACATTGAACAAATCAGGGGAAGGGGTAACATTAATCCATTCATAGGGATGCCAACAAGAACATGTAATTGTCCTTGTTTAGAACTAGCCTTGGATATAACCATATACATATGATCAACATTAGGAACCTGAGATAGCAGATTGCACTGCTGCTCTATCTGTGATGAGGATAAAGCATTAACGGAGGCTAAATGATGATTTTCAGCACAGTGACTAAGACAAAGTGAAGTATTGACTGGAATAGTAACTCTATTACAGATATGGGAACTATCAGACCTAGATAAAACATTATTCAATTCATCTGTGAATTCCAGGGTATTCTCACCACATGTAGTTACAGAATATACAGCATTAGAAGACGCATTACCTAATTTCTGCTGCAATTGATCAATGTGCGTAATACGTTCATTGAGATTTGGAGCACGCACAAAACAAGGTTTGAGGCGGTTAATGGAGAAAACATCTGGAAGTACATGACCATCCAAAGTAGCAAGAACGTAGTGGGTCCTGTCCAAGAGTTGGTGTATCACGTAAGACCCACACCAATCAGCTTTTATTTTGTGAGACTGAGCAGTGAGGGTTGATGAAGTTGGCTTAAACATGTAGACTAGCTGACCTAACCCATAAACAGGATTTTTGCTCAGACAATGTGAAATACTGACATTTTGGTGCTGTTGTTTCTGCTTTTGAAGTTCAAGTGTCATCTTTGTACACTGTGATAATTGGCTTTGGATCTCCTTTGGCACTAGAGGAAAGTGGGTTAAAAGGGACCCCTTAACTTCGAACGTTCACTGCTTTGGTCGAACGAAATAGAATATACGTAATTGTTTGTCGGGTTGTAGCATCAGAAGCACTTCTCGAGTAACGAAGGTTTCATTACGAAATAATGATTAATTTTGAAGTTTTGCATAAATAAAGAATAATGTGTCGGGAGTCCGTTTTACCCACTATATGGGGTAAAACGAACCCCCTCTACAGGGGAAAGAAGGACCCCTGGTGCCCGCCTTACCCCAGGTCCTAGACTATCTATACTATACTATTAATACTTCGATCTTTCGTTTCTTACCCATTTTCCGGCGTGGTTCTCCCTTGTCAGTGATGCAGGACGGAGGGGCGGACAAGGAAAGCTGTCTAGTCGTTCGGATGGGACGAAAAACCGAGGTCCCGTGTACACATTGGCGTGCACGTAAAAGATCCCTTGGCAGTTGGAATTCGATATAAGAGTAGGCCGTAGTGCCGCTGTCCGGGCAAAATTTCCCTCATAGCACACTGTATGGCGTATGCCCGTCTTCATTAGCCCAGGTTAGGAGCAGAACAGTAGGACGTTAAACCCCATTTCATTTCATTTCGTTTCTTACCCAGGCAACAGTATGATCGCAAATACTGCATCTTTTGAGCAGTGGGTCGTGGGCGGCGGATAATTTCGTCAAATTCATATCATTGGATGAGTTTGTATAACTGACAGATCGCCTAGCCCCGGTTGCTAATTTGATAATAGACAGTAATTAGTAAATGCGATAACTTGCATTATGCATAGACTGGAGGCCAATCTGATCCTACTCCCAAACCACATGAATTCAAAAAATAAATCAACTATTATTTGTTAGAGTACATGCTATTTTATTTTAACTCTAGCACATGTAACAAATATGTTCTCATTGTTCACCCGTCTTCGTAATGTGGATTTTGGAACTCTAAATTCTCTACTCGCTCGCTTTATTCCCATCTCGGCATTTCGAACAGAAGCAATGGCCCTTTCGATAGCAGAAACATCCCACGAATTCCTTGTGGATATACGTTTATATATTCTAGGCATCTGAAAATCAGGGAAAAAATTCCAGGGCATTCTCACTACATGTAGTTACAGAATATACAGCATTAGAAGACGCTTTACCTAATTTCTGCTGCAATTGATCAATGTGCGTAATACGTTCATTGAGCTTTGGAGCACGCACAAAACAAGGTTTGAGGCGGTTAATGGAGAAAACATCTGGAAGTACATGACCATCCAAAGTAGCAAGAACGTAGTGGGTCCTGTCCAAGATTTGGTGTATCACGTAAGGCCCACACCAATCAGCTTTTATGTTGTGAAACTGAGCAGTGAGGGTTGATGAAGTTGGCTTAAACATGTAGACTAGCTGACCTAACCCATAAACAGGATTTTTGCTCCGACAATGTAAAATACTGACATTTTGGTGCTGTTGTTTCTGCTTTTGAAGTTCAAGTGCCATCTTTGTACACTGTGATAATTGGCGTTGGATCTCCATTGGCACTAGGGGAAAGTGGGGTAAAAGGGACCCCTTAACTTCGAACGTTCGCTGCTTTGGTCGAACGAAATAGAATATACGTAATTGTTTGTCGGGTTGTAGCATCAGGAGCACTTCTCGAGTAACGAAGGTTTCATTACGAAATAATGATTAATTTTGAAGTTTTGCATAAATAAAGAATAATGTGTCAGGAGTCCGTTTTACCCACTATATGGGGTAAAACGAACCCCCGCTATAGGGGGTTGTTGGACTCTAGGTACCAAACACGCCTTCGATTGATCAATCTCTCCATGGTTTTGCAAATACAGCTAGTTAAAGCGATCGGACGATAATTGGTAGGATTCGTAGGATCTTTACCCGGTTTAGGGATGGGAATTATTGTGGCTTCATGCCACGATGGAGGGAAATTCCCATCAATCCAAATCCGGTTATAAAGATATAATAGTATTAAAAGTGTAGAAAAAGGTAAATGTTTTAGAATCTGGTAGTGAATTTCATCTGGACCAGTTGCAGTATCCCGAGTTCGTTTGAGAGAATCGCGGAGTTCAGCAATGGAAAACTTGTCATTATAACATTCATCATTACGGGACTTAAAATTAAGTCGCCTTTTCTCCTGCTGATGTCGAATGCCTCGAAAGGCATCCGAGGAGAAATTGGATGATGAATTGAATGAGAAAGTACTGGCCAGAGAATTAGCAATATCAGGAAATGTTGTTAGGGTGGTATTATCAACATTTAGATGGTTAACTGATAATGCACTACTTTTACCTTTAATCCTACGAATCTTATCCCATACCGATTTGGAAGTGGTACGGGAATTGATCCTTGAGACATAACCCTGCCATGAAAACTTCTTTGCTTGCCGTATGGTTCTACGGGCCTTCGCCCGGACCATTTGGTAAAGAGCAGATTTGCAATCGTTATTATACCATGGTTTATTGAAACGTTTGGGATCAGTCGTGGTCTTTGGAATCGCCTGCTCAGCTACCTCTTGAAGAATTGAAGTGAATAAGGCCATGGGCTCATCTGCATCTTCTAACTCTTTTACATCAAAAGAGAAGAGACACAAAGATTCAAAAAGAGCCCAATCAGCCTTATGTAACTTCCACCTCTGCGGTCTTTCAACCGGAGAGGGTCCATTATTCTCTATCAAGATCGGAAAGTGGTCACTGCCGCACAGATCTTCATTAACTCTCCATGTAAAATCCTGAAATAGGACCGGAGAGCAAATGGTTTGATTAAGGGAAGAAAAAGAAGCTGTGGCAGGATGTAGATAAGTAGGCGAGTCATCATTTAATAAACACAAATTATTAATGTTGATGAAGTCCGCTATTTGTTTACCTCTCTGTTATTATCATCTGGACTACCCCAGAGTGAATGATGACCATTGAAATCTCCCGTAATAATAAACGGGAGAGGAAGTTGTGCAACAAGGTCATCAAGATCCCTGGGGTTCAGATGTAAACTTGGTGGTAGATATACAGAACAGAGTGTGATAGGAATATGCAGAGTCACCCTAACTGCTACTGCTCTACCATCATTATTAGCAAAGTGATGGTAGGCAACAAAATACATCTGAATTCTTTAAAAAAGTTTCTTGTAAACAAATAGCCAAGGGATTAAATTTTTGAATTAAGATTTGAACTTCATTAAAATTTGGTTTTAGACCACGACAATTCCATTGAATAATGGAATTTGCCATTTTCAGGGAGGTTTAACAGGACTTCTATGATGTTGTTTGGGGTCATGAATTTCAACAACAACATCCATTAATGTCCTGAATCCCGAACCTGTTATAGGTTCCGACAGGATCCTCGTCACCCTTCCTACTACGGAAGGTATTTAACTTTCGAGGAACGTCTTTATCAGAACGTTCCTTGTTTTTGTTTGTTTTGGGTGGATTTCCACCATTTGGTAGAGGAGTGGGGGGCACAATCTCCTCTATCTCAGACTCCCCAGACATTTTAACAGTCTGAGTGCTGAGAGTAATAATTTTGGGTTTTGGAGGAATAAGTGGTTTTTGATTCGACGAGGTATCTTCTGTCTCAGCTGGAAATTCAGCAGGCGTTTGGCAAGCAATAGAAGCGGTTTTCGGCTTGACTGCATTTGCAAAAGACATTGCAAATGTTGGGGTTGCAGCCTCAACCAGCTTCCTTGCTTCCGGGTATGGTATATCTTTTTCTGTTTTCACCCGCTGAACTTGTTTTTCTTTCTTCCATACTGGGCACTCTCTAGAGTAAGCAAAATGGGGCCCTTTGCAGTTAATGCAGTGGTGGTCGAGCTGACAAGAGGTACTTTCGTGACCATCTTGTCCACATGGAGCACACACCACTTTCCCCTTACATACGTTTTTACTGTGTCCAAAGCGTTGACAATGAAAACAACGCAATGGATTGGGGATGTAAGGGGTAACTGGTATGGCAAGAAAACTAGCTTTGATCATCCTAGGAAGATCTGGTTTATCAAAGGTCAGGATGTAGGTGTTTGTTTGAATAATATTACCATTACGTCTGATAGAAATACGTTTGACATAGGTAACACCTTGTAAGGCAAGATTTTCAAGCATCTCTTCCTCACAGCTGCCTTCTAAATCCTGAGACCGTATAACACCTATTGAAGAATTAAGAGAGTTATGCGGTGCTACTTTGATAGGAATGTTGGCTAAAGTTTTTGATTTTAATAATGACGTGGCATGTGATTCTTTAGCACATTCCACTAACAAATTACCATTTCTCATTTTCTTGACGCTTTTGGGCTCACCAGCTAAGCCAGCAAGACCTTTGGCAATCAAGAAAGGAGAGGTTTTACTAAGATTTATATCATTGGTACTTTGTATGACCAGAAATCTAGGCCAGGCTAAGGAAGTTTTGTTTGGTATATTATTTGATTCCAATTCCTCGGTCGACATTCGCTTTAATGGACGAGTCTTCTTCGATTGGGAAGCCATGAGTGAAATTTTAAAGATTCATCCCTGCCTGCTCTCCAACCACCAAAGGGTTGCAATATCCATGCAGGCTACTGCGCGGATATCCAGCGCATACGCCCTAAGAGGACAGACAGGGATATACCTAGACAAAGTAAAGATTTAATATTTTTACTTTATCCAGTTGACCCAAGCCGCTGCTTTAGAGTAGACACTCACGACACAAAGGTAGAGCTGCAATAAATACATTACAGACTTATGGGAAGGATGCGCCTACTCGTCAGCTAAACACGACCAAAGCCGATTGATCAGAGTGGGCCACTCTGACCTCCTGTCTAGGTGAATTGTGGGCCAAAGCAATGTGTTGCAGAGAAAGGGCTCGCAAGCCAAATCCCCACTCAATTACCAGGATTCCACTCTCCACCGACACGGGTCGCAACGCACGGCAAACACGTTGCCCCATTACAGGGGTCCTTTTAGTCGCCTTTTACGACACGCAGGACATACGAAGGGTATATTCTTATCACCCCCTACACCCCAGGGGGGTCAAAGTTAAACACGTGCTGAAAAGTGGATATAACAAAAACGCCGCACGTGCTGTTGTGACGTAACATAAGTAATCGGAAATATTAATCACGTGATAGATGAACGTGCATTTTCTTGCTGACGTAAAAACAATACCCACAAATAATGGCCAGGTGATGATTCCATAGTAACGCTCGTGCGTGATACTGTAATCTGTATTTTAAGTAGTTTAATGGTCTCGAGCAAGACATTGCGTAATATATTGAAACAACACTCGGCTAACGCCTCGTGCAGTATCAATATATTACTTAATGTCTCGCTCTCGACCATTAAACCACACATAATAACATCATCTATCTACAAGGAATATATTTATTTATTATATACATTATTTATATGAGTACTTAATTGATCCCCGTTTTGGTCGAGAAATTGATGATTTCTTAACACCTTCTTGCAGAGCATCGCTTTCTTCTTTGAGATGAAATCTGCCTATTGCAGGCTCTTTTCTGGCTTTAAATGTTATGTATATAATATATATATAAATTACTATTTAAACATTTATTAACATGACAAGCCCATAATTGTGGCTCTGAATTTGAGTAGATTAGATCTCCGCTGTCATTTAATAATCGAAATGATACATATTGTCAAAACTTCAAACAACCATATAACGTCGCAACCAAGCATTACGTCGCACAGAATAAAGTGATTTAAATCACGTTTTCAATATATTCATTTTTTTATTATCTATTTTTGAACTATTATAGCAAGAACATTCATCTGTTTGTCTATTTCTTACATAATGCATCTTTAAGATACTTGGTTGATAAAATATTTTTAGTTGTCTTACAAGATTACATCGCCCCTATCATCACATTTGCTTTTTAATTCTTTTCTTTGAACCAAACCATTTATTTCATTTGAACAAAATATTTTCTTCCGTGTAGTCTTTATCCAGATTAGAGAATTGACTTACTGTTTCTTCCTTTTCAGATATAGTTACTAGCCTGAACATTTCTGAATTTGACAGCAGTAATTAAGATCTTTCACTTCCAGCAGTACTCGCACCTTTTAACGGTTCTTATATAAGGTAGCTAAACTGAGTATTCGCTTGGTCTTCATCACCTTTTACCCCGGCTTTTAACCTCAGTAATCGCAGGCAGTTTATTTTTCTTCTCTGAATATCTTCTCCCATCCCTCGATTGCCTATTTATTTCTTGTCATTATCATTCCCCAGGTCTGCATTTTTAAAACGTCTAAAAATAGTTAATTGCGTATTTACTGTTTTTCTTCTCAATTGTTATTCCGTAGAGCCTCAACCGTCCTGTATGTTTGGTTTACTTGCACCGGTGTTTGGGCCATTTATGACCTCTGATATTATCCCTAGTTGTTCGGATAGAATGAAAAACCGGGGTCCACATGTGGACACATTAGCGTGCGCGTAAATAAAAATAAGTTGTAATAAAAGTATCGGACGCCGTTTTTATGGTCACCGCAAATGCTCACTAGTCCGCCGGTATCTATTATTGTCATATTTACGACTGATGATCACATGTAAATGCATACCCGTAACGAACGCATCCACCTTGATAATGAAATATAAAGACGCACCCACCCTGACAATGATATAACACTCCCACGCTGACATAACGTAGCCAATAGATGTAAACGAAGGTAATGTTTTAGCTAACTGAACAACACTCCACTTCAGCTAGATGGTATGATCTGGCATTACTTGTACTGCACAATATTGTAACCTAGGGGTTGGTTACTGATTCAGAGATCTTTACCCTGTTTGTTTGCTGAAATCTGATTAGGCACTTGTCATACACTTTGAAATCTTAAGGCTGTAGTCCGCTGCGATGGCTAATAGTTGATATAAAATGTCATCAAGAGACAAAAGCACTAAAATCAGATGTACAGTTAGCCATTTGTGGTTAATATAAAACGAATTATTCACCCAATCACGACATATCCCTATATCCTTTTTAATATAATCTTAAAATTAATTCAAAAAGACGCAAAACCACAAATAGCTATATTTGATTACCATGTGAGCTGTTATATTAAATAAAAGTATAAAGTATTGTTTTTCTATGGCTTCAAGAAAGCTTTCTTGACGTACATTAAGCTCAAGATCTGAGTCTTGTGACGCAGAAATCCATCTCTTTAATTCTTGTAAGGTATTTTAGGCTCGCTCGCTGAGCTGCTTTTTACCAGGAATAATCTGAAAGCTAAATGTGGTAATATAATTGTAACTACTGGAAAAGGTTAGGTACATTATTAAGTTATACTGACAGTTGTTAATAAGCTGAGTTTGACTAGCGGCAGACTCTGTTTCAACACTTGATCTTCTATTCAACCATCACGTGCTTTAAGGCATATTTTCCTTACGTCGTTAGCAGAAGTTTAAATAAGGGTAGTCACCGTGACATGAAACCGTGTTGAGCTCAATATAGACTAGTATGTGTTGACTAAATGAGCAAATCCAGCTATGACGGGTGATTAATGTTAATAAATTTGGCTGCGGGCAAAAGGGTATCAATTGCAGCAGGTTTGGTAAAATTTGCCATCAAATATTTCCCGGGGTTAAAAGCCTGGTTAATTCTTATGAATTCTTATATTTTTGAATATAGATTTTATGTTGCACGGAAATAATGGCACATGTAATAATTGCAGTGTAAAAAGGGTTGGGGTTAGAATGACCATGATCATACATATATTTCAGGCGTGTCCAAATTGCATTCATGTCAAATTTGAGACAGTTTTGGGAAGACATTGGGTGTTCAAACAGAACATACAACAAAACGGTGCGTGATAATATAGTCGTGGTTTGCAGTAAGTTCACGGAGCATTCGATCCTATCCTTTGGGTATATCCCCATCGCTTACGCTCTTGAAACAAAAATATAAGGGTTCTTAATTGGCCGTTAATTTGACATGCACACCAAATATCTTCGTTTTTTGCATTTTGGTTTTATCTAAATCAATTGCGGGTTTCTTTTCCTTATTAAATACCGTATAATATATCAGGCTGTATAATTAAAGGAAGTCACGGTGACATTAGGCCTGCTTAATAGAGTCTTAAGATTTTAACTAACTACCGGTGGTCATCTCGCAACCAATCTCCTATTATACACGTTATCATACGCGGTGACACTAATCCGTATGATGTATATTTTCTCGTCTGGAATTTTGGATGCCATATTTAGTTCGTATACCGGAGGCCATGGTAGTTGTGGCGCTGGCTCAGAAATCAGAGTGTCACGGGTTCAATCCCGGTGTTAACCGATAAAGTTCATCAAGATTTTTCAGTCTGGTTTTCTCTTGTTGGTGAATATTTTTCTGGCAGTACCTGTTCTATTATCTGATACCTTTTCATTTCAATATGGAAAAATCAAACATACTTTTATGCTCACATTTAGCAGAGCTATAGTCATTTCAACCGGTTTTTATTTTCAAAAGTGACTTCACTTTACAGCCTTTGCATTTACCTGTCAATCGGTCTTTTTGGGCTAATATTTACAACTATTGAGACGGAGGCATACCATTTCTTTCTTTCATTTTTTCATAAATGAGATTGTATGGTGCGAAATAATATAGAACTGGATAACGAATCAAATATAGTGTGCTATGTGTAAAATTTTCCGCAGACAGCGGCGCTACAGCCAACTCATATCGAATTTCAATTGTCAAGGGTTATTTTACGTCCCGTCCGAACGACTATACGTTGTCTCTCGCGGCAAACACCGGGGTCGAACACGGGACCTCTAGGTTAGCGAACCAACGTCTTGCTAACTAGGTTTAGTTGGATGGTCGAATGGTTAGCGCGTGCGCGTTGTATCATAAGGTCTGTCATTGAGTCAACTGACCTAGGTTGTGTCGAGTGGACGTTAAACCCCATTTCTCTCCCTCTCTCTCACTAAGTCAACGTTGTCCACTTACGACGTAAGTACAGCATACATCAGACAATAATACTGAAACGAATTTTTGTGGGTCTTTTTTCAACTAATATCAGCTATGAGCTGTATGTTAGAATGTGTATAACTAGACAGTAAATGAACAATACACACGTTAAGAAAATAAAAATGATATTCTGATTTAAGCTGAACCGGTATTGTATTGTAGCAGTTAGAATCTTCGATAATAAATAGACTGGAACTATTCTTGAGACTATTTATTTCTGGAAAACGTTAAACATCATATACAACAAGTCCGACAAACAGAGTAACTGTCCTGGAAACGGGATGAATCCTATATACTATATGTACAAATCGGTGTTTATAATGAAATGGTATCTAAGGAAATAACAATATACACCAATGTTACTAAGTAATATTGTACGTGGTTTTTTTTAGAACTGGATATTGTAAAAGCTAAATGTCCTGCAAACATTGAATGAAAATATAAAGTATTATTTTTCACACTAAGTCTTGCCTTATTTAATTTGTTGCAACCTGTTGAAGCGATACAGAAATCAATATGTATTTATACACTGAGATTTAAGATGCTTAAGTATAATGCAAATAGACGATCAATATCATTTATGTACAATATATGCATTGATTGCCTTGTAAATCAGTCTATATGCCGATGTTCAAATGATTGCAGACCTATCCAAATCACATAAACCGTCTCAACAAAATCTTAATCAATGTGACCTCTCACATGCGATTGATCAGTGAATTAAATGTGTGTGAGTTAGTTGTATTTTACGTCCGCTTCCACCGAGGTGATATGGCAGGCAATTAAAGGATTGCATTTTCTTATATACTGCATGCTCAGTCCGAAAAAGTTAGCAGAAGTCGTTATCTTCCAAGCTATTTTTTTGTTATTCCTTATTTGGCAATAGTAATATTTGTCAGAGTCGAACGGGTAAAATAGATTTTCTGTCTACAGACCACACGCACATATAATCAGAGATGATGTGTATATATTTACAAAGCTAGAATTTTTAATGGAACCCTGAAATATCATAAACATGGCACAGCAAGGAACAGCGATTAGTCGTTGGGCGGTACGAAAAAACGGTGTCTGATACACAAAAGAACACATGCCAGTTGGAATTCGATGAAAAATAGGATAAATTTCCTATACCGTACATCGCATGATGTATGCCAGTTATCATATATATCCCGAGTGGTATAGAAACAATTTATATTATTTAATTGTACATGGACATCATAAATATTCTGTTATTGAGTTTCTATCTACGACTGAAGTATCGTCGACCTAGAAATACTAATTGAATAATGTGCTCAGCCAAAAGTAATTTTTAATCTTTCCGCACTTTGTCTTTAAGCCAGTTATAGGAAATTGACCTTAAAACGTCGCCACTTTATTTTGAGTACCAATGTAGAATGATGTTACAAAAGACTATGAATTTCATGCTAGATTACACGAGAACTTTCCATTGACGGATTTTCTCCATTTAAGTGTCTTTATGTTCCCTACATTTTTCGTAAATTTTAATGATATCTGTCATTTTCTATTAATCCGGAGAGAGGGTCTAATTTTATTAAATTTTACCGATATCTGTCATTTTCCATCAATCCGGAGAGCGATTCCATCAAGTGAATAAATGCTATTGGTCTCCTTGTATTGTTTTAATTAGCGTCTGCTGCTTTTCGTGTTAACGCCGACACTGTGCTTATCGATCCGTCTCGTTTGACGATCGGTCAATTTGGAATAGTCAGTGGCCAGTTGTACCGATGATTGGTCATCTTAATCAACTAACAGATTTCATCCGACCTTAAATCAAATTGGCTTAGGCACCCAAATGCTAAAATACGGGCTGATAAAAGCAAAGAATGGTAGGTGTTGTTGGTTAATTAGATTTCCAGAGTGGGGGTTTTAGAGGAAAACGACGAGAAGGCTTTAAAGACACAAACTCGTAGCGATATCCCCAAGGACACAGACGGCGGTGAACCATCTTTATAGGTCTTTGTGGAAATAAATCGACAATCAGGACTGGGTTTCGCCTTGACGTGTTTGCGCCTTGTCTACCCTAGATGTGAATTAGTTGGTTTTATTGTAAGTAGTCTGAAGAGCACATGTCTAAATAGCAGGCAACTCGCTTTGATTTCTTTAAGTTTATTTCCTTAAAAGGCACTTATCAATAACTAATAACCGGAAACAAGTGACATTTTGGGACTGGGTCATCGCCGGATATGTGTAGGATCTAATAGACAATAAACGCGTCTAACAAAAACCATACCATTGAAAATAACGGAAGTCATTTGACACATAATCACATTATCGGAGGACGTATCCTTATTAAGGAATTTTAAGAAGGCTAAAGAGCAGATGTAATGGTTATAAATCCAAAAGAGCTGTCATGTCCACCATGATCCCACAACTACATGTTAAACCCCATTCGATTTCATCTCTGTCGATATGCAAGTTATGCTTACCCTTTCTCCACACCATATTATTTCTAGTGAGCACGCACTTGGACATGTATAATTATTCGTGCAAGACGGAAGACATAATTACCGAGTTGTTCATGTAACCTGAGGTGAATGTAATCTGACTACTTAGTCCGGGAAACTTTATTTGGCACTGAATTTTAAAACTCGTTCTGTGTTACTACTATTTGAGCGATGCAGTTTGGAGTGAAGTTGTCGAACATCCATATGGTACAACCTATTAATCGTTAATGATGTGTGTATAGTACTTTATGAATTATTCCACTTTAAATAGTGTACTGGGTTTTCTTGGCCACACGTTTTATGGACGTAAATTTTTTAATGGAGGCAGATTGTCATTCCCTAAAATAAATCAATCGAAATCGACAATTTTTTGACCCTGATCAAAACCCTTTTCACGTTAAGCACGACACAATCCTGTCATCATAAACCATTTACATTGTTGTGCTCTTCATCCTAGATATTTATGTACTTACTGACTCTATAAATACAAGTAATAGTAGACAGTGTGTCGTTTCGAAAGTGAATTAACTTCCAAGGAGAAGAATAAATAGTTTTGATGTTTGAAAATGTCAACTAGTGACATCAATACCTTGCTTATAGTACCAGAATATACTTCATGGCTTTCTCTGATTTAGCCGAAAGCTATTAACTTTTTAAAATTGAAGAATTACTCAAATTTTTAATGAATCCCTCAAACTAGATCAATTGTTTTCACTTGGTCGATTTAGTATATATTATAATGGTGGATACACGCGATTGACATATAGAGTATACATTTTCAAGTAGTTTGAAATCCCCTTCCCGAAAGTAAACCTTGAGTCGAAAACCTTTCGAAAAGTGAACATTGGGGTCGTGTCGTCTTCGCATAAGATGTAGAGGCTATGGAAATATGTTTTGTCTAAATTTAAGAGAAAAGCACATACTCTTCTAACACGAGTTGCTGAAATCCAGAGGTTCCAAGGTATTGCAAAGCAGTGATACTACCATATATATTTACTAATAATCTACTAAACAACACCTGTCGTTCCAAAAGTTTAACATTCAAAATTAATAGCTCCGAATTAGGCAGGGGGGGTGGATGGCTGAATGGTTAGCGTGCGCGCGCTGTATCATAAAGTCTGTCATTGAGTCGACTGGCGTGGTTTCGAATCCTTGGTTGTACGTGACAAGGAGTAGGGTCGCCTGTCCAACCTCGTGGGTTTTCTCCGGGTCCTCCGGTTTCCTCCCACTGCTAAAGACCCATATGCGCAAGCGAATTATTGAAATAAAATTAAACCATGTTAGTCCCGAAATGACCTAGTTTGTGTCGAGTGGACGTTAAACGCCATTTCTCTCTCTCTCTCTCTCCGAATTAGGCAAGCTGTCCGGATTTGAAGTCGGAAAAGAACTATTATCTCCGGTTATCAACGTATATCGAAGAGCTTAGTGTTTGATTATCTATTTTTGTCAACGTTTCTAACACAAGATACTATTGAAAACTTTTGTGTGCGAACATTTCATTCAATTGATGTCCTTAAATAGGATTTCGGTTTGTCCTTGTATAATGTATATTTCTGAAGTCAATGGGGAAAAGGATACAAAAAACCGCTTTATGCATTTTATGTCTGTTGGAAATGGCGTTAGTTTTGTCTTCAAAAGCATGTTGTAATCTCATTTTCGTATAACACTGTACGGTTTCGGAGATGAGTGCATGGTATAATAAATAATCCGATCCTAGCCACCAGAAAGGTTAGGCACATTATTAAGTTATACTGACAGTTGTTAATAAGCTGAGTTTGACTAGCGGCAGACTCTGTTTCAACACTTGATCTTCTATTCTACCATCACGAGCTTTAAGGCACGTCGTTATCGGTAAGGTTAATTACCACAGCCAGAATGACATTGCAGCAAATAAGGTGGAGGATGCGAGGTCAACTTTTGATTCGCATTGGGAATAAACCCTTCTTTTCGGATGATGTAAGAAGAAAAGGTCATATCAAATACTATAAAAATAAAAATATTTCTTGACATGCCGAAATTAGTTTCGCAATTCAGTCGGTGCTATGAGCATTAAAAAGAATTAAATTACCTTTTCCAAATGCAGCAGCCATGGAATTGGAATTATCAAAGGCCACTTTCTTGAAGGGTTTTGCATTCACACAATATATAAGAAATATCAGATTCCTTATTTGTTTATTAAAGAGTAATGGTATTTCAATTTCTGGAATTTATTAAATTCAAAATAATGCCGATTTTGAGTCTCCACTTTCACGTGAGAATCGTTTGGCTCTTCTTTATTGAAGTATAAACAGTAACCCTTAAAGCCACCTCGGGCCAAAAGGGTTTATTAATAGCCGAAAACGTATCGAATTATAGTTTCCGTTGGCTGAGAGATCTTATTGGTATGTAAGGCGGAAACTGAATAGCTCTTGGTTTTGAGTTTACCTTGTTCAGAAAGGCAGCTGATTGAAAACTGAGTATGTATTTACAAAACATTTCAACACTATCCATAGCATCACCCATGCTCTTTATACGTGAATTTCCCCTTGAGGCATCTTCGAAAGCGATCGAAACGCTTTGTATTGAAACTAACGTCATCGATGTCGTGTCGTCTTTAAGTGGTGTAACGCCTTCGTATTTCGTCAAAATCTGAAAAGAAAAAATCATTAGTTCATTAAACATGGCTGGAAAAAAACTCGTCATAGATTATTTTACCGGATCTATATAAAGCCGAGTGTCATCGTTCGATATAAGAGTTAAATGGATTTAAGAGTAGAAAAAAATGGGAGAAAAATCATGGTTAGATATATAATGGTTTAGTAATGATATTGTACTAGTATGCAACAATGGCGAATGTACTATTCTGGGTTAGATATCATTAACATTTTCCTGATCTATATTTATCTAAGCTGAAGAACAAAGTACGGTTGGGGGTATTTTGTGGGTAGCCTATTTGACAATAATAACATACCTATGGTGTAGATCTCATCTTCGTACAATGGAATACGACAGCTTGCAGCAATCTCAATGCACATTTATGTCGTTTATTTCAATATGCGTAGAAATGAGTGCAGTGGTATTAGAAGGAACAGAAATAAGGCAATACCTATCTCATCTTCGTACAATGGAATACGACAGGTTGCAGCAATCTCGATGCACATTTATGTCGTTTATTGATCAAATGTTTTCGTCTAAAGCAGAACTTATTTGATACCGTGACTCATCCAACCTGTGTTTCATCTAGGATACTGGAGTAGAACAAGCTACATCGTTCATCATTATCTCAAAAGTAAAAATTATTTACTATTTAATATTTTAATATGGTGGCTTAAAGCGTCCATTTAGATCGGCGGGTTTCTAGATAAAACGCGAGAGTCGCCGTTAAGCCAGCACGACGGCGCCTTTTTCGTCGTACTAGCTTAACGGCGACACGCGACTTTCACAACACGAGAGTCGCCGTTAAGCCACGCGACGAGCTATATCAACATTTTTAGTGACACTAGGGCAAATTAAAATTTATGAGTGTTACACTGGAATTAGATTTAAAATGTACACGTCTTTATATCACTAAATATTTCCCCATTGATTTAATGTTAATTCTCGTATCTTAGACCGACTCTAACTTTTTCCCAAATTTTCGTTGGGTAGAACGCTTTCTGCCACAGATGGAGCAACATGTGCAAAAGCATGTATGAGGTTCACCATGAAAAACTTGAAATACACAAGCTGGAAGTAGAGACAACTATACATGCAATTTTCGGCCCTACATTTCAACCTAACCGACCTCTCAAAATCATGAATATTCACCAAAACCTGGCAGAAAATGTATTTTCAAACCCCTTTCTTCGATTCTACACCAAAAATTGCCATGCAAAAGGGGGGGGGGGGGAGAGAGAAAGACTAAAAATAACTTTCGCCCTACATTGGTGGGTGACGGTGTAAAAATATTTGGTGATCTGTGTGCGTAAAATGTAGCCATTGCGCATGTAACTAACTATAAACTTCCGAGGCGAGAGTCGCCGTTAAGCCAGAGCGACAAAAAGGCGCCGATTTTTTCGGCGACTTTTTCGTCGCGTGGCTTAACGGCGACTCTCGTGTTGTGAAAGTCGCGGGTCGCCGTTAAGCTAGTACGACGAAAAAGTCACCGATCGGCGCCTTTTTCGTCGTGCTGGCTTAACGGCGACTCTCGCGTTGTATCTAGAAACCCGCCGATCTAAATGGACGCTTTCAGCCACCATAATTTAATGTATAAACGTGTTTTAAGTAATTTTAATTACTTTTATTATACTCGATGTGATTAAAAGTACATCGTGTATAATAAAACATTGCTGAAGAATAGACTGCCTTGCCCCAAAAAAGATTGCAGAATTGGTATTTACTTCAACTGCTTAAGTCAAAAAGATGACATATGAAGTCAGTGAAGAATTTTAATGGACATTAATGACCCCCGGATCCATTCCCTTGATTACACTGAAAAGAAAACATATTGTGTTGAAACAACACAAACTTCAACACAAGTTAGGTGTCTCTATTTAACAACACAAACTTTTTTTCAATGTTGAAACAACACAAAACTTGTGTTAAAATTTATCAAACAACACAAACATGTGTTGAAACTTGTGTAAAAATCTACACATTACTGGTGATAAAATTTCTGAAACTTGTGTTGAAATTTCTGAAACTTGTGTTGAAATTTCTGAAACTTGTGTTGAAATTTCTGAAACTTGTTTTGTTTCATACAAACTTGTTGTATTTTACCAATTTATATCCAGTATAACAGCCTTTCCCATGCAACCCCTTCCATTTGTTCTGTTTAAACTGTAATGTTTGATACATGACATAACACTTATTATTTATTCAATACATGATATGAAAAATTAAATTAATGCCAAATTAATACTAAACAGACATCTCGAGGGTTAATAACCAAAGTTAATTGAAATACTAATATAATTGTGTTATACAATGAAAAAATACCCCCCCCCCCACACCCACTACCAATTATTTGGAATTAATTATGCACTAAATTGAAATTATTTTAAGAAGAAATATTCCCTTTAACAGATTAGGAATTTAAAATTTCTACAGTACATAAAAGGGAACTAATAGATTAGGTACAGGACAAATAATTATAGATAGATAAAATAAATATAGCATAAAAATCAAATAAAATGGAGAATTTTTTAAAAATTTGTAAAACCAAAAATTGATGAATAAAACCATCTCATATAAAATAGGCATTAACATTCGAAATGTTCACTAAATGTTTAAAAATAAAGGTTGATTTCATCCTACAATAATACATTTTTATAATTATCGACTGTTACTATTAATTAATATAATCCCTCATTAATAGTTCAAGTTTTCAGGTCAAATTCTTAGTGTTTAGGATTACACTGCAGTCTATATAATGAAACAATATTAATTTTAGAGATGGTTTGGTATTTGACATTAAAAAAAGGGCAATGGTGACAAATAACTTTTGGGTTTCCACAATAAGATCTATAAAAGAATTTGATGGCTTTATATTCAGAATTTAGAGTTGCTTTCTTTCTTTAGTATTAATATTTACTAAATACATGTTCCTCTCCAAGGATGTTCAAGTCTCTGAAAAGTATAAAGTGATGGTTATAAATACATTTATAGACAAATTGGGTTTCGATTTGGTTTTTACTTGACATACCAGTCACGGGTACAGAGTTATTTAGATGGCAGAATAAAAGTAAAATAACATAATGAGTCGTGGGGCGGGGTGAAAAGAGCATAATTTAACAATAGATATTATTTTGAGACTCATATGTATGGGTACATGCGAATGCAAGAGGGGAGAGTAATTTAGTCAGGCAGCATTATTACTTACTCCCCTTTCAAACTCAAATTACATGCATTACCAAGTTTCACATTGAACCACACCAAGCAAATATCCAAAAACCTATTATCATTTGAAGTTTACATTTGTTTCTGATGATTACAAACCCGATTCTCTGTGCGCAAAATAACCTAATAGCAAGTGTATAAATGTGTTTTGTACAGTCTGTACACAGTAACATATCTGATGACCAGATTAAACCTATTAAGTGTAATATACATGTAGATATTTAAAAAGTCTTACCTTTTATTATTATTTCTGCTCAAGACTCCCTGTGCATTATAGTTTGCAGTGATACAACTATACAAGGCAATTACCAATTCTCCATGTTCTTGGCCTGAAGAAATAAAATATTAAAAGTTAAGTTTTATTATTATGCAATTGGATAAATACAATTCTAGGTGGTATGATTTGAATAAATACAACAAATCATGAATATAGCTGATTTGAAGTTTGGATTATTATTTGTCTAAGACAACTGGGCAGTTACACATTGAAATAGCTACTCTTCATAAAGAAAATACATGAATATTTTTCCCAATTCACCTGGATTTTATTGTTGTCCCCCGCCTTTCGAAGAAAGCAGGGGACTATTAAAATGGGTTCGTCTGTCTGTCTGTCCGTCCGTCACACTTTTTGGGACACAATAACTCTCTTTCTAATTGAGCTAGAATATTCAAACTTGGTGTAGGTGTTTATTAGGTCAATGCCTTGATGGAGTTCGAAGATGAGCATTTTCTGCTTAGGGTAAGCAGAGATAAGCAATTTGTTTGGTCGATACTTTGGGACACGATAACTTTAGTTCTAATTAAGTGAGAGTGATGAAACTTGGTGTATAGTTTCATTACATCAATACCTCGACTAAGTTCGATAATGAGTATTTTCTGCTCAGGGTATGCAGAGCGATAAGCAGTTTGATTGGCCGAGACTTTGGAACACAATAACTCTTCTAATTGAGCCAGAATGTTCAAACTTGGTGTGGGTGTTTATTAAGTCAAGGCCTTGGTGGAGTTTGAAGATGAGCATTTTCGGCATAGGGTAAGCAGAGATAAGTAATTTGATACTTTGGAACACAATAACTCTTCTAATTGAGCCAGAATATTCAAACTTGGTGTAGGTGTTTATTAAGTCAATGCCTTGATGGAGTTCGAAGATGAGCATTTTCTGCTTAGGGTAAGCAGATAACTTTAGTTCTAATTAAGTGAGAGTGATGAAAATTGGTGTATAGTTTCATTACATCAATACCCTGACTAAGTTCGATGATGAGCATTTTCTGCTTAGGGGAGGCAGAGTGATAAGCAATTTGATTGGCCGAGACTTTGGAACACAGTACCTCTCATTCTAATTGAGTTAGAATGTTCACACTTGGCGTAGGTGTCTATTAGGTGAATGCCTTGATGGAGTTCGAAGATGAGAATTTTCTGCTTAGGGTAAGCAGAGATAAGCAATTTGATTGGTTGATCCTTTGGGACATGATAACTTTAGTTCTAATTAAGTGAGAGTGAGGACACTTGGTGTATAGCTTTATTACATCAATACCTTGACTAAGTTCGATAATGAACATTTTTTGCTGAGGGTAATCAGAGTGATAAGCAATTTGATTGGTTGAGACTTTGGAACACAATAACTCTCCTTCTAATTGAGGTAGAATGTTCAAACTTGGTGTAGGTGTCTATTAGGTGAATGTTTAAACTTCGTGTAGATGTTCATTAGGTGAATGTTTAAACTTCATGTAGATGTTCATTAAGTGAATGTCTTGACTTAGTTCAATGATTTACATTTCGAGCTGACGATAAGCAGAGCTAATCGATTTCATTTGTCGATGGTTTGGGACAAGATAATCTTGATTCTATCTGATAGAGATTGGTAAAACTGGGTGTAAGGTTTGATTGCTCGATACTTTTGAAAAAAATAAATGTGCAATTAATTAATATGTGTCATCTTTTTATTTTGGAATTTTGACGGGGGACATCAGCCTCACTGTTGGCTTGTTGGTCTTTGCACGAATTCAGATTTCCTTTTAAAGGTATTAGACAGCGCTATCGCTGGATTGTATTTCTAAAATCTACTGCAATCTGAAAATCTACATGAATATAGGTCATGCCTGTTTTTCAAAATGGCGCCCAGAACACAAAACAAACCTTGCAATCCAGGACTGGTGTCGAGGCTGTATCCTAAGAATGATTTTTTTGAATATTCACACAGAAACACAATTATGCACATGCAGTTATGATATGATATTGAATTAGCTTACCTCAAATACCTCGAAATATACTGTTTGGTCAGTTTGTCCGCCCGCCATATTGCTAATAGTCACACGTCCTTCGGCAAATTAAAATGGGCGTATATTTTGTTTTAACCGAAACGAAAGATTTGCGTTATAAATACACTGTATTAGAAAATACAAAAATATTCTTATTTTCTGAACACACTTTTTTCACAATATCACTATGTAAATAATCGATACTAATCCAGGAAGGAATTACCACACTGCTTAATAATATAGTTAACTTTTGCAGTACCATAGGGTTTAATATCGCAAAATACTGCAATAAATTTGGGGCGATATCAATCAGACACTTCCAAATGCAGACATTGTAATAACCTGTCTCTGTATATTGTCTGAGACAAGATGTGAAAATAAACAAAGAGTAAAATCAGAATAATCTTTTATTATCTCTAATTAATTGAATAGTTTATAATTAGATAATAATTGACTAAAACTTCGATCTCTTTATATCAGTATACTGTTATAAAATACGTTGTTTTAAAAGAGGTATTAAATTATCGCACGATACATACATGGCGATTTCTACCTTATGTTTGTAATAATTTATATATGGTTTTAGATAATTATAAATATTTAAAAAAAAATCAAGTGAATTACTCGACATTCAAATTCAGAAAGAGTGGTTTTACATATAGGCTAAGCCAGATCCCTAATCCAGTTCCACAATCTCATTCAGATATTCTCAATAAATAAAAATCATAATGTGATAAAGTAACATAATAAATGTTAACTTAAATGTCGACGTAGTTAACTATAAGAAAAAAAACCCACAAGATTTTATAAATCTACACAAGTTTGTGTTAAGACATTGAAAAGAACACAAACTTGTGTTATTGCAATGTAAAACAACACAAGCTTGTGTAGAATATTTTTAACACAAGTCCTTGTGTTGAGATCCAACACAGGAGTTTTTTCAGTGATGTTTTTTTTTTGTTATATGTGTAATTTGTTTGTCACATTGTCTGTTGGGTTTAACCTCATGAGTTTTCTGTAGGGCCCCCGATCCCCCCCCCCCCCCGCAGCTAAAGACCCAAATAAATTACTGACATAAAATTGAACTATATATTATGTAAGTCCCAAAAGAGTATTTTAGGCCTGTCACGTGAATACTTATAATGTGATAAAGTAACATAATAAATGTTATCTTAAATGTCGACGTAGTTAATTATAAGAAAAAAACCCACAAGATTTTATAAATCTACACAAGTTTGTGTTAAGACATTGAAAAGAACACAAACTTGTGTTATTGCAATGTAAAACAACACAAGCTTGTGTAGAATATTTTTAACACAAGTCCTTGTGTTGAGATCCAACACAGGAGTTTTTTCAGTGACGTTTTTTTTTGTTATATGTGTATTTTGTTTGTCACATTGTCTGTTGGGTTTAACCTCATGAGTTTTCTGTAGGGCCCCCGACCCCCCCCCCCCTCCCGCAGCTAAAGACCCAAATAAATTACTGACATAAAATTGAACTATATATTATGTAAGTCCCAAAAGAGTATTTTAGACCTGTCACGTGAATACTTATCTCAATAATAATTTTTATAAGATTTGAAGCCAGGAAAAAAGACCTGCAATGGGTATATTGAAAATTTCATTGAAATTACTTTATTCTGGGCGAAGTTATGACTGTTTGAAGTATCGTAGAGTCTCGATTATCCATTTTCTCGTTAAATTTTTAAATCTCACGGGTCACCAAATCCACTTATATTTATATCTCGTCCATTCGATGGTCTCGAGAGTATTTGAGACTTGTCGTATTCATGTGAATACATGTCTTAATAATAATTTATATTTCAAGTCAGACAAAAGACCTGCAATAGATAGATTTGGCTCTTACATAATGCACCTTAAGCAAGAAATTAAATTTAATTAATAATGAAGTCGACTTTCAATTAATCTCGCAAAAAGAAATGGAAAAAAATGAAAAAAGAATAGAACCTATAAAAATGAGGATACAAGGGCTTAACAGGTACATCTGTCTAGTTGTTCGGGTGGGACGTAAAATATCGCTTGGCAATTGGAATTCGATATAAGAGTAGGCCGTAGTCCCGCTGTCAGGGCAAGTTTTCCCTCATAGCACACTGGATGGCGTATGTCCGTCTTCATTAGCCCAGTGGGGGCAGAACAGTAGGACGTTAAACCCCCTTTCATTTCATTCTTATTTCAATTGTTTCCAATTTTGCCGGTATTTAAGAATTGAAGAAATATTGTTCTTGCATTGCTGAAATACTCTAGATTCAAATTGCTAAGGAAGACGAAAAAAGTGTATTTTAGTTCTGAAACATCTAAGTGGTAGGTTGAGTGGTAACCCATGACAATATCTACATTTTTAAATCCATATAATTGAGAGATTAATTGCCCTCAATAACTAAACCATATATCTACTAACTTTAGTATTGTTCACATAAAAATCAGTCTGATTTGTATCTCGTGATAAATAACCAATGATGTCTAGCATTAGTCGAACACAGATGAATTCAAACCTGTCAATATTTCATTATATCTAATACACGTCATTTGTGTTTTTTTACATCAATTATTTATTTCTTTACTGCCAAGTGAATGTGACTGAAATCAATGAGTCTATTTATTCTGTTTCAAATTTGGTTGATATCACGATTAGGCACACGGCGCTGTTGGCGTAAACTTCATTAAGAGCTAAATATGACTATTGCAGGGCCCTTATTCACGAAAACTTAAACTAAGATACAATCGAAATTGAATGTGCAAACGCATATATGCCTCAAATTGAATGTCACGTGATGACACCATATACGAGCTAAAGTTGTTCTCCTACATGGGGGGTTCGGTGGCTGAATGGTTAGCACGTGCGCGCTGTACCATAAAGTCTGTCATTGAGTTAACTGGCGTGGTTTCGAATCCCCGGTTGTACGTGGCAAGGAGTAGGGTCGCCTGTCCAACCTCGTTGGTTTTCTCCGGGTCCTCCGGTTTCCTCCCACTGCTAAAGACCCCTACGCGCGAGCGAATTATTGAAATAAAATTTTTTAAAAACGTGTTAGTCCCGAAATGACCTAGTTTGTGTCGAGTGGACGTTAAACCCCATTTCTCTCTCTCTGTTCTCCTACATGGATACCCGCTACAATTCCTAGAGGTGCCAATACTCGCTCTGACACACACTAGAGGTGCACATACGAAAGTTACGCTGTCAACTGTTACATCCCACTTCTACCTCGTTGCCAGTGGCAACCTTTGATCAAACTGTCCTGTTTATTTCCAATACAGGCATAAAAGTATCCGTGTATCAGAAATGAACAGTACGCTTTCCATAAAGAGTACTGTTCATTTCCGACAAACGAACACTGTTGTACAAGCAGGATGAAAACAAGAGCCTAGAAAGTCGTAACTTTTATTACAAATAAATTTCAACGGACGAACCCATCCACCGATGCACACTTCACCAGGATTGACCCTCGTTGTGCAGTGTCCTTTACTTTACGTTTAATATAAGTGCAGTCCTCTACGCCAGGCACAGAAAAGGATAAATGAAAGAGCAGAAAGTATTTGTCACATTTCGCTTGACACGACTCGATAATAAATACTATTTTTCACATTTCGCTTCACAATACTCGATAGAAATGTGATGTAAGTGACTTATTAGCACCTTTGTGTGTGCTAATAACTACTACATATTCGGTAGTTACCACTGCTTCTATTGCCGGTTATTCTCCTGATGTCACGAGACAACGGTGGAGTTAATATTGAAAAGTAATTATGGAGGTCTAATATACAAATAAAATAAAACCAAGTACGAACAATCCAAACCATTAGACAAAATTCGAAGTCCTAAAAAGACGGTATAGGCAAAATAGTGTAATAAGGCAAAATAGTGTAATCAGCATATGAACTGTTCACCGTGTACAAAATACACGACAAACAGTGGTAACAGGTGTCCGGAAGAGTAAGCTTACCCTGCCTGGCGCCACACCCGCCATAGCTGCATCCAAACTATTAGGCGAAATCTAGGTAAAATAGCGTGATTGGCCAATAGACTATCGGTATGCAAAATGCACGTGATGAACAGTGTTAACGATGTAGTAGACAGACATTATCAGGGAGATTGTATACGCGTCAATTAAATATATCTAGAATAATAGCCGAGAGAGACATGTTATATTACCAATCAGGTCAATATGACGCCCATAAAACTTTTTAAAGGTTTTAATAAGTTTAGTTCGCAAGTATCCCTGTAGTTGAAGCTTAGATGACAAATGCCTCGATCTACTTAAAAAATCAGAATAAAATGAACAAGCTCTCGCGTAACGAATTAGTTGAGACACAAACACTCCATAAGCTGGTGATATTGGAATGTTACTACTAATAAATGTAACTAATCAAGCTTATAATTAAAAATATGGATTATCAATAACGTTTCAGTAATGCATTTATATTGTGCTACAAAATGTGGATGTCACAACATAATATACGTCGTATAACTACTTTGATCGTGTTTCATCATACTTCTGGGGCCGCGCTTGCTCAATAAGCACGAAATCCGCGTTGTTTTTCCAATATCCAGGGCGGCTTCCTTTTGTCAGGTGTGCAGAACGGGGATCTGGCAAGGAATCTCGTCTAGTTGTTCAGATGGGGCGAACAAGACAAGGTCCAATGTACGTAAAAAAAAAAACCCATTAACAGTTAGAAATGCTTTCCGAACAAAGTTTACATTATAGCTCACCACTGCATGACGTATGTCCATATTCATTAGCCCAGTCGGTGCATAAAGGTAGGACGTTCAAATGCCAATAACTTGATAAGAGTCGTTTGATTTAAATTCTTTATAATGTGCTTTTAGTTATTTGGTTATTAATTCCCAGTGATGAAGGTAAGTGATCTCGAAATATAAAATGCTTGTATAATGAATCCAGAAAAGAGATCTATTATTGACTGTTAAAGAATACAACCTTCAGTGCTGTACTGTCTCAGACAAAAGTCGTTCTATTCCGAATACAGCGTGTTATGAAAGCAATGTATTTATTAATGCACCCGTCAGACCGGAGTGGCGTTATTACTGCGACGCTACGGGGACGGAAAATGATCGCAGAGGGCGTCAAGATCGCCATAATCGTGGTAAAGAGAGAGGCACGGAGTTTAACGTCCACTCGACACACACTAGGTCATTTCGGGACTAACACATGGTTCAATTTTATTTTAATAATTCGCTTGCGCGTAGGGGTCTTTAGCAGTGGGAGGAATCGAAACCACGCCAGTTGACTCAATGACAGACCGTATGATACAGCACGCACGTGCTAACCATTCGGTCATCCAACCCCCCAACCGTGGTAAAAGCGTGGTGGGAACGCCAGATGTCGTGCTGTAGTCTCCATGGTCGCCAATGATCGCCGAGTCATGGCGTTTGTTTTGAGCATGTTCAAAACAACTGCCAAGGTTCCGCGATCTGACCTGGAAAGCTGTAAGAACTTGACTTTTTTCAAGTTTGTAATTTTTGGGACATTTTCTCGCGTTGTTTTCACGCTTGCCGGCGACCTTTTGCATTATCTGGTCGCTGTACGGTCACAGCAGCGTAGTAAGGAAGCCACCCCGGTCTGACGGGGGCAAAAAGTAGTCATCTCCAATATTATTTTGGGTAAAAGACAATTTAGAAACCCGTTCTCTCGGCATTACCGCTATTATCATATCACTGAACAACGAAGGTCATTTGAGATATTAATAATTGACCATGGATTGAACGAGGATTTGTGAACAGAATTAACTTCTAATACTAATGTTGATAACATTAAACAGTTTAAAGGGGCTAATTCTCTATTGGATGGAACCTAAAATGGACGAAAATAGGCCCAAAGGCAGATATTAATCAAATATGAATATATATATATAAACTGATTTCTAATTTTTTTTTACTTATTTTTTTAAATTGACAGTAATTTCTTATCAGCTATGCTCGTATAAATACGCGACTGAACAGTCCAAACTGAACGGTAATCACTCGCGACTGGCAAATCCAGTCTACATCGAGTGTAATGTCTGAAACTGCACGTACACGCTAACGTTTTGTCGTGTTCATAAATACACCTCTATATAGAGGACACGTTGTCGTGTACTGACGGGTTGTTCATAGCGTCATAAAAATTGGATATCAAGAGCCCATTTTTTCGCTGTAAGGTAACGTCACTAATTCGTGTTTGTAATGTCGAAGAATATGGATAATATTCAGTTTGAATTTAAAACTGTCAAAGAAGATAAGGATGCCATTTTCCTTCACATATTGGCGTGTCATTGGCATACTTAAATCCAGTTTTATCAACGGATATATTCAGGGATTTAACTTGTATCGAGGATGTTATTTTCAGCCACAGCTTGATCAATTCTAAGATTAATTCTAAGAATATCGCATAAATGTCCTATTAATATTCTATCCTTTGATGAGAAAGCCGACTAATACAACCAGACAGCCAATCCCATTTATATTCTTCTCAGTAATATTTATTCCATATCATAAATGGGGGTCATGATGTGCACTATAAGAAGTTGCTTAGAATGAATATTGACAAATAAGTCGTTCAATTCATTTTTTTCAAAAGATTATTTTCTGTTCATTTTAAATGAATTGTGAGCCAGTTATATAGTGAACGCGTTAGACAGGGCTACGTTTGAAATAATATTGAAATAATATTATCTGTTAAAGGCAGCAGTGCTAGGTTCCCACTGTCGAGTCGGTGTACAACATGAATAATGATACAGTAGCCTAAAACCTGTTTGTTGAAAGCAGTTTGCCGGCAGATGATTGCTTCCATAGATATTTCGGTGAAGAATCGAAATTTAATGATGTCTTAAGTCACCAAAACCTTTGGTCAATCTCTAGTCATTACCTTACAAATGCAAAAACTAGTAAAAACGAAATGAGGGTGACTAGATATATATCAATAAAAGAAGATGCCTGTCCTGGGGGGGGGGGGGGATGAATTACACAATGATCTGATTCACTTTGTAGAAAGAACAGAGACGTTTGTCACAATTTAAATTTTATTTGAAGGAACGTGTTCTGTGGTGAATATTTTAATAACTGAACTGTATAATTGGTAAAATGTTGCCATCTCAATACGAAATCTTATTTCGCAGGTATAAACTGAACTGTATAATTGGACCGCCTGTTTTAACTTATTTTTATTATTACAAAGAAGAAGATGACCCGCCGTCCCTTTGCACGACAGTGATTTTAAAATTGTGTTTTTTTTAAAGTGACTTTTTGATATCAAAGCACTTTTTTAAAATGTTTTTACCCATTTTCTTTTATATATATATTACGTCTTCATATGTAAATAACTTAATTAAACCAACCAGTCTATAATACCATATTACAATGTTTTGGGCGTTAAATTTGTAATAAACAACATTAGTAGATGGTTGCTATCTCAAATACGAGATCAAATTTTACAGGTATAAAATAAACGCTGTACCAATTCCTTCAAAGCAGCAGTAGAATTACACGAAAATTAAATTACTACAGCTAAAATTGTATAACATAATGCACTACATTTGGAGGTAACAAACAGAAAAACCAGAATCAGAACGACTACAACCCTGCCCCCCCACCCTTAAACAATTAACAACACAGGTTAGTGTTCAGAGCTGATATTTTCCATGCCATTATGGATAAAGATAAGAAGGACATACGTGGGACAACTAAGTAAAACCAGTGCCAAATTTGGAAATATCTCTACGAAGAGCATTAGTTAACGTTAACAATTAAAAAATGGTTTTGTATGCTCAATTCTTCATGCGACCCCCCCCCCCCCTCCACACACACACACAACTTGGAGCCCTTTTTGTGTCATTATGTTTAGAACATTGACTTTTGAGTGTATTTATAGTTGTTACTAGTGTTTTGTGCACAGAGTTGAATTCGTAGATTAATAGATTTCCATGCCAATGGATTAAAATAATATTAGGTAACGCACAACAAAAGGTTATAAAGTACCGGTATACAATACATAGCATGACATTAATTTACATAGTCTTCCTGTTGATATAATTTGACAATAGTGCAATACAGGAGTAATGAGATGAAATAAATGTTCATAGACTAATTATGTAATCTGGCTATAAAACTTAAGCTTTCATTAATTTACATAGTCTTCCTGGTATAATCTGACAACAGTACAATACAGGAGTAATGAGATGAAATAAAGGTCAATAGATCAATTATGTAATTTGTCTATAAACTTAACCCTTCATTAGCATTTGTGTCAATTTTAGTATATGCCCACATTTTCATGTGGACTTAAAATATAAGTCTATCTCCCAAAGATCTCGGTTCCTTTCGATATTGGTATATTTTGATCTGATTTTGATGAAACTTGAAATACATGTTTATAACTCAAATATATTGGTTCCTTTCGATATTTGGGCATATCGGATCGTAACTTCCTGAATTATGGCCCAAGATTGTACGAAAAATCGCGTTTTTAGCTTGTGGTCCCTCTAGACGTCACAATTATTATCCGATTTAAAAAGATGTTTGAATATATCACCGTTACACTGTAATGACGCTTGAGTTCGAATTTCGTGAAAATAGGACCAAAACTGCCGGACAAAATGGCCGCCACTAGTACGTAAATAGCGTAAAAAATATGGTATATCAAGGTTGTGGGCCCTCTAGAGGCCACAATTTTGATGAAACTTGAAATACTTGTTTATAACCCAACGATCTTGGTTTCTTTTGATATTCGCGCATATCAGATTGTAACTTCCTGAATTATGGCCCTTGAATGTAAGAAAAATTGCGTGTTGAACTTGTGGTCCCGATAGAGTCACAATTTTTATCCGACTGAAAAAGAAACGTTTGAATATTTCACCGTTACACCCTAATGATGGTCGACCAAGACTGTCGGACAAAATGGCCGCCTATCATACGCAAATAGTGTAAATATTTGGTATATCAATTTTGATCCGATTTTGATGAAACTTGAAATATAACTTCATAACCCAAAGATCTTGGTTCCTGTCGATATTCGCGCATTTCGGATCGTAACTTACTGAATTATGGCCCTTGATTGCATGAAAAATCGGTTTTTGATTTAGCTTGTTCTCTACCCATCTCTTGCAAAATGTAAGCGTATCCTGCCTGGCAGCCACTGGTTCTCTAATGAACTGATAAATGAAAACAAAAGATAAAGAATTACAGGGTTTAAAAATCTCCTTATACAGTGTCGAAGTAAAAAGTGTAAAAATATACCACATGACTCACGCATGACTCAACAGTGTAATTCCTATTAATATATTTTTATGTATGAAAATTCAGTCGGTTAATCGATTAAAATATATCAACTTATTACTGGTCTATTTTTCAGTACGTTTTGGTACACAGCTGCATGCCTTGATTAAACATAACAAAATAAAATCCCAGCACCAAGTAATGGGAATTGACTAAAGATAATATTTATACAAGTGCCGGTAACATCAACCATTAAATATTAATCATGAATGAATATATTCACTAATTGATTGTGGAATAGCACGGATGTTTATACTATATTATGTATATCATACAAGCGTCTGCAAAAAAAGAGCACACTGAAATACCAGAGCCTAGTCTATAAATAATAGATGCCGAAGCTCTGTGGAAACAAGTTTTGTAATAAACATTTTTAAATTTGTGTAATAAACCCATGTATCGTCCTGGCCTGACCTTTCGTGTAAGCCAATCAACAGAAAACAAATTATTCTATGAAGTAACAATATATAATATATTAATAAATCTGATTAACAATTAAGCGCACCACTTCAAAGACATGGTGAAACACAAATTTCTCATTATGGTTTGCGATGTATGGAATAAGTATATTATTATAATGTAGTTCTTTGTACTCATGTTCCACTAACAAAATAAATAGATATTCTATTTACTTAGTATTTCCGGTTGGTCAAGGATCCTATGGGCTTGGTCTGTGTGAAGCGGTATTTAAGTAACTGGGCTTGTGGCGGTCGGCCCATGACTATGTCTAGGTGAATAAATGGGGTTTAACGTCCCACTTTCTGCATTAATCTGAATAGTGAAGACGGGCATGGGCCATGCATTGTGCTACGGGGGAAATTTTACCCAGGCAGTGATTCTATGGTCTACGTTTTCCAGTTCCATCTCAGGGGCGGATCTAGGAATTTTGAAAAGGGGGGGGGGGGCGCTGCAATATGAAGGCATTGACCGCGGAGACGGGGCACGCCGCTGAGAGGGGGTCATTTTCTTGCATCTGTAGCCATTCCAAGAGCTATTTCCCAGACTGGTGTGTTTGAGTCGATGGTTTGAGTCATTTGGGATCCCCACAACGGGTTAGGGGGGGGGGGGCGCCCCCCATTGAATCCGCCTCTGCATCTGTCAATGGGTATTTTATGTGCACGCCAACGCCCCACGCTCCATATGGCCGAATGGTTAGCACGTGCGCGCTGTATCATATGATCTGTCATTGAGTCAACTGCCGTGGTTTCGATTCTCGGGTTGTGCGTTACAAGGTGTACGATCGCCTGTCCAACCTCGTGGGGTTTCTCCGGGTCCTCCGGTTTAATCCCACTACTAAGGATCCCTACGCGCAAGCGAATTATTGAAATAAAATTGAAATGTTAGTCTCGAAATGGCCTAGTTTGTGTCGAGTGGACGTTACCCCCCCCCCCCCTTTCTCCATTCTATACTAATGACAAGGAGAAATCCCGAGAAATCTTGATCAATACCAATAGTCGGATTCGGTTTGTTACATAATTCCCATCCGTCGGCTTTTCGGGTAGAAATCATGGAATAAGCTTTAGTTTGTAGGTTTTGATGTTTGATTACAAAAAACCAATGTTGACATTTTTTCTCATCCGTCGGCTTTTCGGGTAGAAATCATGGAATAAGCTTTAGTTTGTAGGTTTTGATGTTTGATTACAAAAAACCAATGTTGACATTTTTTCTGAGTAGGTCTTCATAGTATGGGACGCCATTATTTGAGGGTAGCCATTTTGCGATAATATTCCAACTTATTTTATTATTTTCACCTTATTTATAATGTTATCGACATATCAACTGTAATTTGGCAATGTATTAATATTTACAGGGTTCTTGACTATACTTCAGATTGTGTTCCATCATTTCAGTATGATATTTCCAAGATGGCGACCATTTTTGGCGGGAAAATCGGACGATGTGCTGATTTCGATTAAGTAGTAGTGCTTGGTGTCAAAATATATGTTTTCGGGACCACAGATTCCATTCCTGACATTTACAACCTTGTAAAATGATCACATGTTCATATACTTAGCATATTTCCAAGATGGCGGTCATTTTTTGGCTGGAAAATAGGACGATGTGCTGATATTGATTAAGTAGTCGTCGTTCGTGTCAATATATATGTTTTCAAGGGCACAGAATCTATTTCGGTCAGTAACAACTGTGTAAAATGATTATTTTGCACATTTACAATATGACGGCTATTTTTGGTGGGAAGATGGAATGATGTGCGGATATTGAATAAGTAGTCGTCTATGGCACCAAGATATATTTTTTGGGGAGCTGATTCCATTTTGGCCGTTTACAACTGTGTAAAATTATCACATGTTCACATATTTAGCATATTTCCAATATGGCTTTCATGTCGGGCTGGAAAATGGGACGATGTGCTGATTTTGATTACGTAGTCGTGTTTTTGTGTCAATATTTGTTTTTCGGGGGCGCAGTTTCGATTTCTGCCATTTACAACTGCGTGAAATGGTGGCATGTTCACACATTCAGCATATTTTTGTTTGTGGCAGGACGTTTTCTAAATACATCACTGTAAAGGTTTCTGAATCCAATTCTGCTATGTATAAGCTTGTAGCATGTTCCTGGAAGCCTGTGCCAAGTTTACCCATTAGGTATATTATCCAACAATGTAGTAGTTGAACTCCAGCGCAATATCAATCCACATGCTATGAGGGCTTCTTAGCAAGTATTTCATTTACAGCCACGTCCCCACCACTATCATCCACGTTGCTGCCAGGCTGGAACGAACCTTCTGGCCATATACTTGCTACGCTGTTACGACCTTTTTGTATATATAGGGAAGATACTGAGCCTCGTCCATCAGCTCCAGTCTAGCACCCAAAGAGGAAACCTCAAGAAAACTATGAAATGTTCTTGATTGCTTGACTATTGGTTGTTTTCTGCGTTGAAAGCGAATGAGGACGAGTGAGCATGGCACAGTCTCTATAGGCGTGAATAGAGAACGCCTTACGCCTGGTAGGCATGTCACTGGAGTGTGGTGAGAAAGTATCCCGGTCTGACTTGTAACTGTGAGATCATGGTGGGAACAATTTTCGCGCAGCCAGATCTTGGCAATGGGCGTAGAAAGATCTTGAAGTAAGCGCTTAGTGTGGTCGTTGCAGGCGCATGATGGGCACGTGGCGTAAGCACCACGCTGCCGCTATGCTCTTTTTGCCTTCATGCCAGGAATAGGCTTTACTTTCCCAGAAAAATCGAAGATAAATAATGCTAATAATGTGTTTAGAAAACGTTCCACCATCTTGGAAATATGCTAAATTGGTGAACATACAATCATTTTACGCAGTTGTATATGACAGAAATCGAATCTGCCTCCCAGAAAACATATATATTGTCACCAAAGACAACTACTTAATCGAAATCAACCCATCGTCCGATTTTCCCGCCACAAGTGGCAGCAATATTGGAAATATATTAAATATGTGAACATGTGATCATTTTACAAGGTTGTAAATGTCAGAGATTGATTCTGCGACCCCGTAAACATATATATTGTCACCAATCACTACCACTTAATCAAAATCTGCACATCGTCTCATACTCCCGCCAAAAATGCCCGCCATCTTGGTAATATGCTAAGTATATGAACATGTGATCATTTTACAAGGTTGTAAATGTCAGGAATGGAATTTGTGACCCCGAAAACATGTATATTGACACCAAACACTACTACTTAATCGAAATCAGCACATCGACCGATTTTCCCGCTAAAAATGGGCGCCATCTTGGAAATATCATCATGAAACGATGGAAAACAATCTGAGATATAGTCATGAATGCCGCCAATATTAATACATTGCCAAATCACAGTTAATATTTCGATAAATAAGGTGAAAATTTGGAATATTATCGCAAAATGGCTACCCTCAAATAAGAATGTCGTAATGTCGCGTAAAAATGTCGTGATGTCGGGTTGTCGTAGTGTCGACTTTATTTATCAATGTTGAAGCGGCCATGAATAAAAGAGTACTGTCCCTTGCCGAGATCAAGTCAGCCCTCACTATCTCATCCTTCACTAAGAATACTTACCCTTCACTAACTGCGAATCAAGCTGGCCCTCACACTGATCAGCAGTGAATTTTCGCTAGGCCGCTACAATCACTGATAAGGATGACATCGATGCGACTTAATGAGTCCCAAATATTAACTTTTTTCTTCCGTCAAATTAAATTCTGAAACATTTTTTTTCATTTATTAGAAAAATTAATAAAGACTTCTGAATTATTTGTAGGTAAAATCATTTGCTATTTAGTGTAAATGGGTATTAAAAAAAGAAAAATTCACCATTTAGCCCGAATCAGTAACGTATCATGTTAACAATGCTCGCGCTATGAATCAGTAACGTATCATGTAAACAATGCTCGCGCTATTGAGCCAATGATTGACGCCGCGTGATGTGACGTCACGTGTCGAAACAGTCATCTGTTACAGAAATATTAGAAGATCTCCGTGAAACAGATTGGCTGGCCCTCACTACCAAATTCGCTGGATGACCATGACTTGAGTGTAATCACGTGCTCGGTATGGGCTAATTCAATCCTTCGATAAATAAAATGAATTGAAAGTAGTCCAATTTTAGTAAACCATTTCTTTGCTGAAAATAAAAATGCTTTTATCTCTTCGGAAAGTATGTAATCGTGAATGTGCCAGAAAATAATAAGTAGATTTAAAGAGCCATAGAAACCTACTGTCCGGTGATGTATGACACAATAACTGGAATTTCGTATTAAGACACATATTTTGACATTAAAAACCACTATCTTTAATTCAGCCAGTGAAGGCTAACAAACTTGTATCAATTTTAATTTTAAAAAGTATATATGCATTCCGCCGAAAATATAATAAATACATTTCAAGAGAGGATATACCGAATTTTGGATTAAGCCCCGCATTTTTATTCCAAATACCCTCCCCCCACCCCCTTTTCACTTTTCATGGCAAGAAAATATACATGTGCCAGAAAATTATTTATATATTTGAAAAGAACAGTGAACGTGCTTTCTACTGATATGTGGCATACGCTTAGTTTTCCTTGTTATCATATAAGTTGCTGTATAACGAACTCGCGGGATATCAGAAGGCCTAGACTCCAGTTTATTACAAATCACATTATGCGGGCTGATAAATCTCGAAAGTTCCTATCGATTTAAGTTGGGTTCGAATCTTGACATTCTGCCCCCTCCTCCCTCAAAAAATAAATAAATAAATAACAATTAACCAAATAAAACGAGAAATAATTACAAAAACGCAAGAAACTAAGATTCGCTAACGTCTAACTTGTCATAAAACTACTTAATTTGAGAAACTATCTGACACGGGGACGGTCATGAGCATTTAAATAATCAACACCTTTAAGTAACTAACATCTTTAAACATCTATCGATTCCTATAGATTAAAACTACCTATTCTTTTTCTGTTAATATCAATATGCCTACGATGTACGAGCTATATTTGTAAATATATCTTTATTGGATTTTGTAGAAGAATACAACGAACAGGTTTGTTGGCTGTTGATTGGCAGAAGATCAATGCTATTCTGGTTCTATTACCAATACAAAGTTACTCAAGCACCGATTTATAGTAGAAGTCCATTCAGCAAATACAGACCCACTGGCTCCAGAATGACATAAAATAATACCGTCCTAATTTTTTTACATAGACTGTTCGACAAATTTGGTATTTCGGAAATCTTTCGGTTGGGAGAAAAGAAGCTGAAATTAGTGTATGTATGGACATTAGGTCCTTATACCACTAATAAAATTAACCCCTTACTAAAGCTTTATGTGAACTCCTTTAGTTTGGATATTTAGAGGTCATTTATTACATCTTCTCAGACCAACGCTAAGCCGTTAAGAGATTCGGTAATGGTAGTCGTTGACCTTCTGCGACAGTATATATCTGAACTTAAACTTATTAAGTTAGACTAGAAACGGCAACCGCGAGTCTAATATCTGAAATTATATTCAATATCCTAGGGCCAAAAGTAGAACTGTTCCACGGATTAAGTTTTGCCATTATGCATATTGACGCTAGCGGAGTTTAAAATGAGAACGAATGCTGACCCCATATAACCAGTACCACCATAAGGTTAACGGCGATTACAACTTCCTTATCCATTACAATTTGGTTGTAAACATAAATACTTCCAAGAGGGACCACTCGACTCGTCCAGGATCAGATCGATCTCCGAATACCAGATCACTTGTGAAAGGTAGTATCACAAACAACACTAAAACTGTAGTTAAAGGAAATAACACATTGTAACCATACTTTGATCATAGTTATATGTAAATCGAGCTGTGTATGTTAAATACAATTATTTTGTGTGGAGTACAATATAACACATCCCCGTGTATACCCCTGATGTCAGTGATACATCTTTCAGGGTCTGGGGGCCACGGTGGTTGAGCGGGTAAGACATTCACCCGCTAACCTGGAGTCGCGTGTTCGATCCCTGCGTTGGCGTAGTTCCCACTAGTCAGTGGTGCAGGACAGAGGGCCTGGCAAGGGACTACGTATAGTCAGCCGTTCGGACGGGACGAAAAACCAAAGTCCCGTGTACACATTGGCGTGCACATAAAAGATCCCTTGGTAGTTGGAATTCTATATAAAAGTAGGCCGTAGTGCTGCTGTCCGGGCAAAATGTTTCTCATAGAACACGGAATGACGTATGTCCGTCTTCATTAGCCTAGTCGGAGCAGAACAGTATCTGGATTTCTGCCCTTGGCTACCCATAAAAACTACCAGATGGGGTGTTGCGATTTACAGTGAAATCCAAAAAAATCCTTCCGCTAACATACCGTGAAATATTCCCGTTAAAATGCTTGTTATATTCAACAGTTCTGTTATCAAGCTTGGATAATATAGACACTGAAGTTGTAATAAAGAAACAACGCGGAATGAGGCCTATACTGAGAGTACCTCAAGAACAAAAAGAACCAACAGTGCTGCCGTCATCGAATAACAGTCCACGGAAGTAACAAAATATACAGGTATTTAAACGAATTAGAGCCAATTACACATAATCGGAATTGACATATTCTAATTTAGTTGTCATCATTAGTTGTTCTTTGTAATCCGATACTATTTTGTCTAGTTTGGTAATAAACCGAGATAATGGTTATCGGACCCCTGACCCGAATCGCAATTTCTTTGCACAGGAGGGAGGCAATATTATAATATTTGACAGAGTATAATAGTCGTCTTGAATGATAATAAGCCAATTTCTTCAGACTTTCACCGATAACAACGTCTTTATGAAAGAATCTGTACAGTTTTAAAGAGAGCAGACAAGGAATTTTGATCTGCAGATTACGGATTTACTCCGTACAATGTTGAATTAGGAAAGAGACGGAGTTGTCCTGTCAACACATCAATTAATTCGATAATTTTGAGACTGCTATCGTCAAGTGGCTAAAGCTAGTTGTCCTGTCAACATATTAAGTAATTCGATAATTTCCAGACTTCTATCGCCAAGTGACTAAAGTTAGGAGAATGATCTTGCTTTGGTACCGCGATTGCACCTAGTTTTGATCGATTTCAAATTTAAATGGTTCTTTTACGTGCCCACTAATGTGTACACCTGTGGCCCGCTGTTTTGCATACCTTTCGAACGATTAGGTAACACATTGACTGTCAAGAATTATCAAATAAGCCATCGTCAGAATACAGGTATCTATCCATTGAAAATCATGGCATAATAGAACTCTATGGTTGGACAATAATTAACTGTGCAGTGTTTAAGCACCATTCGATACTTTTGTTTGAAAGCTTATTCATATTGTACTCTATCAACGGTTTTAAACATATTTTCATGATGAATTCTTTTAGATTAGCATACCTTCTATATAGATCAAATAATCCTAACTTCCGGCATACACATGCCTACCATAATGCAGCGAGGCATCTTCAGTAATCTTATAATAACGGAAAATAACTTAATATTCTGACGCTAAAGTGATTAAATCAGCGCGGTTGATGTTTAAAAAGAAAACATCTTAAAAGCCAAACCGCGTCTCTTTTTTTTTACTAACAACGCGATAAGTAAAAGGCTTATCAAAGTGTTAGTTTCACTAGTGCATGTAATGTTTTTTCTTCCAGTTTTTAAAGAACTCAATATCCTCTTGGATATGACTAGCACCAATCTCTCAATATGAACTATTCTTTACTTCATGAGGCGTAGCAGCACATTAACCAATAAGATTCGCGGATCGATATTATGGTAGAATGAGTTATGCGGACGGGTGGCTTCCGACTTAGTTTTATATAGAATAGACTGGTAACCCGTCTAGCCAATTGAAAATAGAGATTACCTCGACGATTCTGGTCTCTGTGGAACCTATTATGCAAAAAAGGGGCAATCGAGGTGTTTATAACTAGCTTATTGAGTGTTACAAACGAGGTAGAAATTTGTTAACAATAGAAAGCAAGCGGATTAATCAACTTTATTGTTCGTGATAACGGAACTCGAAGAAAGTTTAGCAAGGGTGAAATGTGTCGAGGGGAATACATGGTACCGATGTGGGGAGTTTTTATGTGTTATTAACTTGTGAGAGCTGGTGGGACAGGTGATTTATATTAAACGTGCACAGAATATCTAGTCATGGCACAAATCCAGGAATCTTCAAGTGAGCATTAAGAAAGTGAACACTTTTTATTTAGAGGATACGGAACCCGTCCCAGAACTAATATAGCATTGTTTATTTCTACAATGGTGGCCTAGATATCGACAATACAGGTAATTCGTTTGTGTTTTTTATTTGTTAGAGTGTTAATCTCTATTAAGATCTGTTATCGATTTTTCAAGTAATTAATGAATATCAACTATTCCATACGTTAGTATCATGTTGAAATGTCGACTTGGTAATTGCTCTGGTGTTTTGTTACTGCCCTACGAAATTATTAATACATTATGAATTTCGCCAGGGGATGTTTTGATTTTAAAATTTACGCAGAATATAGTTGACTGCTGTCATAAATAATTGTTTTAAGACATAGATCACTTTGTCGCTGTATAGAATACTGAGAATTGTGGCGGTAGATGCTTCGTTTTAAGACCTGGTGTATAAAATGTCTAGAGCAGGTTACGGGGAAAATAATACACTAAGTAAGAAATATATTGCACAAAGGTGTAGTGGCTTACGACGATAAATGAATTGTATACTGGGTGATCCCAGTGAAAACCCTCGCTCCATTCAGCTTCAAGTAGTACCCATGTGAAGTGCACGAAGCAAGGTATGTTATTCTATGCTATTCTATTAATATTATACTCACTAACATAAGCACCAAATTGAGAATATTAGAATATTAATAACTTTCCGTGTCTAATTAGAAAAATTATTGGAATGCTGATCGAAATAAGGATAATAAAACACACCATGGTGTGTAGTAATTACTCAGTATCTAAAATATCTACTAAACAGGCCAATGTCAGGAGCTTTTCAGATAGAAATTAATTTACAAAAGAAGTGCAGTAAACGCAAATTGCTTTGTTTTAATAATACTTCTATACACCATTCGAGATGAAAATGTCTATGGTGAGTCTCTAATAATAACGATCTATTGATGTAGATTTTGATTTGTATATAAATTTAAGTGGAATCTTCAACCTTGGTATACCATTAACAACCATGCTATCGATAAATCAAAACACGCAGATTTGCACTAATCTTTATATTGTGAAATGGTGCTATATATAGTACGTTCAGTGGATGCTTAGGTATGCTGTATTCTAACCCCACAATCGAACAACGCAAAACAGCAATTAAGATTCATGGTAAATATACACGTGAAAAGGTTCCGATCGAACACATTGACGAAATGCCATGCCATAAGAATTCTGATCAGGTCGAAGCGGCAAGACAAAACTGGTCACTAACGTCCCAATTTGTTCACTGGTGCCGACAATGCATTATGGACATCAGTATACTACAAGGCCTGTTTTTTTTAATATTAGATGGCCAATCTCGCCCTTGCTGGTAACATCTGATATAAACCAACATTATATTCTCAGGAAAATGGCCATCCACAGAAACATTTTGGGGAAGCAAAATGCAAAGAATGGTCCGACCGAAGTTTCGTAAAAACCGATGGTACAATCACAAATATCGTTAAATATACAGATCCGCATTATATCCATCAATGCCACAAATGATTTGTCTTGTGTTTTACAATTTAAGTTGGCTTCAAGAAAATCCGTTGTTACAATAACCGTAACAACAGTCTTAGCATTATATATTGCCCACGTACACATTGGTCATGGCATCATTCTCTTGTAACGCAAATGCTAACATTAATTGCTTGTTGGTGGGGAGGGGCGGGCTGCGGTGGGGGAATTTCCGGATAGTCTTGATTCACCAACCGTGCTATAAACATTATAGTATATGCCTAAAGTTATATTTCCTTAAAAGATAATGATTATCTATAGACTAGATCAGAAAAGACTTTAATATCAGGTTAATGGTCTAGATTAAAAGTTCTGGTAAAGATCCTGAACGGGTTAAATCGATCAAATTTCTGAATCTTTCTAGGAAAATCGATGAAATCAATACTATAGTTCTGAATATCTTTTTATGCAAGAAATGCACTATTGTGCGTAAATAAAAGAAAAAAGTTATATTAAGGATCAAAATGCCTGCTAAACATGAAATAAAAGTACCGGTATTGAACCTTTTCTTAGATAAGCATCCTTGCGCACAACAAAGAGGGTAATAGTTCAAACTTTATCGAAATATTGTATGTAGTTTTCCCAATGGAAGTCGATCAAACCATGTTCAGCAAATGGTCTTAACAGTCCAAAGTTTTATTCATTATTAATTAACAGTGAGTGGATAATAACGGTTCCGTTCCTCAGAAGATGAATGGATGTCTTTCGCTCGTATGGGTTCTTTGATTGGATATATTGATATAGAAGATGTCGACTATGGTATCAATGATACTAGTCATGAAAGCAATGATTAATGGGAAGACAATAATGAGAACTGTCCTTTCTCTAACTCCATGTTGTATAGATAAGACGGGGAAACACTTCCATGTCAATTTCAATCAGCTATAGATACCATAACGAGGTAGTAAGCTTGTATAATCTGTATGATATTTGGATGTAAACACTCTTAGTTAGCGTTGTGGGAGTTAACGCTGTTTATGGCACCACCATTAACCATAATTCTAGCAGTTTATGAGTGTATAATTTCCCAAAGCATTGCGGCGTTGTGTTTTCATTTGGAATGTATAGTTGTATAAAATTATCGAAATCTTCTCCCTGCTTATCAATGTGATACTGTTGAACAAACAGTCTTGGTTGTAGCGGACAGTAAGATTCAAATTCGTGGAGCTGGACCCAGGGGCAAATTTCTATGTTGAAATAGAATATCAGATCCATTTATATTGCATAATTTATGTGCATGTTGTATGAAGATGGCAAACCCCTTCTTTACATCACATTAACCTTAAAGAAAACATTGCCCTGATGGATTATGCTACAAACTTATTCTGTGAACATGTCTACATTTCTAGTAAAGTAAGACAAATCTGGATGCGAAGGACGGCCAGCACCTTTCGCCCAAGGAGGATTTCTACCAAATATGACAGGAACGAATATAATGAATTGTCCCCAAGAAACAATATTTGAACAAACTAAAAGTATGTCGTTTGGCAGTATTCTTTCCCGATTTTGTGAAAATCATTAAATGAAATGGTCTTTAACGTCCCACTTTTCTGCACAGACTGGGCTAGTGAAGACGGACTTACGTCATACGGTGTGCTATGGGGGCAATTTATTTCGAATTCCGACTGTCATGGGTTCTTTTAGGTGCACACCAATTTGTACCCGAGTAGGCACTGTCAGTGTCAAGCCCTTTACCCTACAGCACTGACACAAAGGGAGGTCACACCAGGAAACCCCGTGGAAATATCAACCAACACATGGGGGGGGGGGGGTAGAGTCACTACGAGTCCCGTGAAAAATAATTAATAGGGTTAAAGTGACTACCTTTGTCCGAGAAACTTTATTTGAACAAATCAAAATAAGAATCAACCGTGTATTACATTCCTCTCATATTTTTATGAATTCCGATTAAAAAAAAGAATGAACAACTTTCGGTGAAACGATCTGAATAAGCCGTCTCCGAGCATCTTCCAATCCTATTTTGTTGAATTCCTTAATCAGTTTAGGAGAAGACTTCGAAAAAAAAAAATAAACATGTACCCATGAGGTGTTTAGTAAACCACAAGCCACAAGGCAAACACCATTCCTTAAAAAAAATCGAATTCCTCAACCGGGTTTGAAGAATTCAATAAGAGTCACGTGATACAGTAATAGTAATCTAGCTTATAGTAAAATATAGAAATTTTTAAAACGATATTTTTATAGATGATATTTTTTTTTTATCTTGAGTGACTTTCGTGTTAAATGTGAAAGAAAAATATATAAATGGTGGTGGGGGCGCTAACTTCTGCAATTCCAGCACCAAATTGTTTCAATGGCATTTAGTGATTGAACTAGAGTATACAGGTCACAATTCTATGGAATACAATTACTGATTATTACTGAGCGACGTTTCGACTAGGCTTCTCTAGTCATCATCACATTAATTGTATTCCACAGAATTGTGACCTGTATAATTCCAGCACCAGTGGTTCTTTTACGGGAGTCCTGGCAAAATTTACCTCATACTACTGTATGGCATATGCCCATCTTCATAAGCCGGGTCGGGTCGGAGCTGAACAGTGGGACCTTAAATCCCATTTCATTTCATTTCTTTACGTGACTACATCTTCTATTAGGTATGTAAAGGTTACTCGGTAGATAAAAACCGGAAGAAGATAATGCCTGGTTTTCGGTAATGATTTATACTTTTAGCAGATGGTTGAATGTTTTTGGTATGATTGATACACAGGTACATAGTTCTTTTCATGTAATTGAGTCTCTACTCTAAGATAGTTGTCTATAATACTATAAGTCTTTAAGATTATATTTCCCACTAACGCAAATATGTTGATTAATTATGTCTTCAAAATGGAAAAAAAATAATAATAATTGTTAGCTATGTAAACTCACCAAATGCTGTTTATAACTGATGTGATGGCGGTTTGTATTATCATTTCTGGAATTAGTCTAATATAATATTCCATTGGCGTGCACGTAAAAGATCCTTTGACAGTTGGGATTCGATATAAGTGTAGGCCGCAGCGCCGCTGTCTGGGCAAAATTTCCCTCATTGCACACTGTATGACGTATGCCCGTCTTCATTAGACCAGTTCGGAGCAGAACAGTAGGACGTTAAACCTCATTTCATTTCCATTAATGTAGTTAATTTCTCATTTAAATATGCCTTGGAGTATCGCCTGCCAACTTCTTTTGCAGCCAATTTATTGCAGAACACAACCAAGCGGTCTCGATAGACTGACAGTTAGTGACATCCTTACATGTTCCTCCTGTGCGCGCCCCATGGGTGTTTTTCAGAGAACAATGGGTGTTTTTTGTACATACAATCCAGTGTTTTTCGAGTAAGAATAGGTGTCTCTATCATTTCATAAGGTGATGAGCATTTTGTTTTGAGGTTATAGAAAAGAATAATACTGCTTCTAATTGGGTGTTTGAGGAAACTTGGTGTATAATTTCATTACACCAATACCTTTATTAAGTTCAATAATGCGCATTGTCTGTTCAGGATAGGCAAAAATAAGCATACGAATTGATCTAAATTGGGAACACGATAACTTTGATTCTAATTGAATGTGAGCTGTGAGGCCAAGCAGGGTGAAAAACAATTAGATTGCTAGACGCCTATTAATAAAAAAAACCAACAACCCAAAACAGCCCTGTAATTAGTCATCTATTTGTTTCGGGAGTAAGGAGGGTGGGGGTAGGGGCATTACTATTGGCTTGTTCACCAAGGCAATATGCCAAAGCATATTATTTTCTTTTCAAAATAGGCAATTTAACATAAACTACATCAATATAATTAAAATTAGATCATTTTATAAGAGAGAGGGAGGGAGATTTATTTTAGAGAGGTAGACATTTTTCTCATCGAGTAAAACATTTTTATTATAGATTCGTTAGGTATAAAATAAAAGAGTCAATGATCTCTAATTGTCAGAATAAATCACCATATTATTCCAAAATCAGTATGACGCCACAATATTGAAACCGTGACACTCTTCTCGGAAATTGACCGTTTATTTTATTTATTTTCTAAATTGAATAGCTTCGCGTTATATTATGATAAATCAATATACAATATAGATTCCCCAGAAAGTATATATGTTAACCGCTATCGAAACAGATTTTGGTATTATCCCATTTGATTTAATTGTATTTATATAGTATTACTATATATATATATATATATTACTGCATTTATATAGTATTACTACATTGATTGAATATATGTTTTATTTGTACACTCCTTGAAATATAGATGTTTATATGTAACTATGGTAACGCCCAGATTGTCAGCTCTACATATCATCCGTCAAAGTACGTTGCTGTTTATTGAGTAGTAAATTACTAAATACAATGAAACAGCTGTTTTCATTTTGCAAGTTATTCTTAAATACAGTCCATATTCAATTAGAGATAGCATTTAAAATCTCGATGTTATTCATGAATCTGCCATGGTTGATCCTCTGAGAAAGTCTTAGTGATGAGCTGAAATGACTGGGTCTTAATCTGTTGTAAACCCAAAATGTCGGGCAATTTGAAAGTGGAACAGCTAACTGTGCCCCAAATCCTAACCACACGACTCGGTCATTTGTAGTATTACTTTCTAAAAAAGCTCGTATACAATGCTTTAACCCGAGCAATTCACAAACCATATTTGTTTTGAGAATATTCGTGAGTTTCACTATTACCTAAAGATCCAAATCTGTATATTCATTGGAACTTAAATGCGTCAGACAGCCTTTAGTCATTCCCATTTTTAAAATTTAACAATTTTACATAGACCTTTTTACGATTGAAACCAAAAACGTAAGTTAGTAGCCATTTTAACATCGCTGTCCGTGGACGATTAAAATAAAAAAACGTAAGTTATTTGGCATTTTGTCTTCGATGTTCATGGATGCAAATTATACATACAATGGCTAATGATCTGAGAGACAAAACCATGGTGGCATTAAATCATCTGAAAGCAAGGACCATGACTTTCGTTAGGACTGGTCGATTAGAGATGCTTAAGCTTTTCAGGAAGGGCTTTAACAAGACTAATTACAATGTTGTAACGATAGGTGTCTGGCCGCAGGTTAGGGAGGGGGGGGGCAGCCCCGAAAATGTTTATTTGGACAAGTAGAGTGATGTAGATGACTACAACTGGATCCATTGTAGTAATGCTGTCATTCGTGGTGGCACCCTAGATGGCACACTACCCCTCCCCCGGCCTCAGTAATAGTGAGCAGGGGAGGGAGAGCTGCCCGCGTAATTCTGTCGACCCTGCTTGAATCGGTAGGCCATTTAGTACATTATCTCAAGATAGTGAGTTTTAGCCTGGATGGGGGCCGGTCTACACGACAGAGTATGCTAACTGTTTCTAGATCAACTAGATAACACACATGTCTCACTTCAGAAGAAGCAATCAAGGCGCATAACTGATGTGCTCTTTATGCTATCAGTTTTTCACACTGGCCTATATCATTTACATTTTTGATGCCGCCTACTTCTGTAAAGCATAAAAGAAAATTGCGACGATATAGCCATTAGACGGACAGATAACTTTAAAAAATTAGAGATGATGCAGAAGTCAGCGATTTGTAATTAGCTTTCACGTCAAACACGACATTTTACACACGTTTCCTTTCACGTTAATGAGTAGGCCATAAAAACAGATTATAACTGATAAGGAGTACACATCGATAATTCTTGATATTAACATAATAACGTAGCGTTTTACACTTCAAGTATTCTTTTTAAAGTGGAAGTCTGACTGCGTCTTTCTAACAAAAATGTATGTTTAAATAATGTAAAACCTATTGTTTTCGGGAAGGCAGGGAAAAGGAAATTGTAGCGGAAACAGTAGTTACAAGTAAGATATCATTACATATCGCCGGACGTAGAACCTAAATATTTTAAAATACACATCGATAATTCTTCATACTCGCATTTACAAAATAACGTGTCGTTTTTACTTTTACTCTTTTTAAAGTCTGATTGTATGTGATGGATAATGGCCGAAGACTGTCCATTATGTAAATAGAAAAAACAAAATAATGAACAGTTTTATAAATAATAGACGCTTGTTTAAGAAAAGTGTACATTCTCCTATATACTGGTTAAAAACATCAAAGGGTGACGTCATATCTATGTTTTAAAGGTAGGTTATTGTTGGGTGAAAAATAGTGATAAGTAAGGCATCGTTCATTAACGCCGATCCTACGGTGCTAAATATTTTTACAATGTGGGTGTGGTATACGCTCCATTCTTTCTAATTAGAAAATCAAATATGTATTCTAAATTTAAATACTATGATTAAAGTAACGATGCGTGGTTTGCATCTTTCGAAAAATTAATCCACGCTAATTGATTATTTAACATTTGATTAAGAAAGCAAAATTCCAAGGATAGATAATCTCCCAGCATGGATTCAAACAGATTTAAAATAGACCCGTTAAATTGGTTCAATCAAAAAAGATGGCAGTGGTTGTGCTTATATGGAGCAGAATATAGAATATAGAGAATGGAATTTTCAATTCGTGATATATTCGTAAATACTGAATGGAACCGAGACATATTTGGACTAATATTCTATTACACATAAACCTTCCACAGAATTGTAGTTTGTAAGGGATTCTATATCGGTAAATAGGGGGTTGGGTGGCCGAATGGTTTGACGCGTCTGTCATTGAGTCACGTGGCGTGGTTTATTAAGTATTTACCCGCCATGCCAATCGCATGAAAACCTCATTTTTCTGAAGCAATGTCCCGAGAAATCCCTCTCGGGCCATTGCTGGATTGGCTTCTGATATTTCAGCTTTTTTGGGAGTGTGTCTATTCTTCCCGTTCAATCATATCTATCCCCAAGTAAAGCAACACGACAGCCCTTCGTTGAATCTGGGGACTTCCCTAAAACTTTGGACAGTGATTTAAGGCGAAAGTATTGTTCGTCTCCAAACAGTAGTGTCACATAATAAGTTTTTCTGCAATATTCTGCCATGCACTGGTTAATTGGGCATAATAAAATCGCAAGTCATGACGTAACGCTATGTAAACATATTTGGTTCAATTTGGATCTCTATTTAAAGCGTAATGATATTGATACCCAGTTACCTATTGGTTGTTAATCGGACTATTGACCAGTCATAATTTGGAGCAGAAATTTGCTTCCTTTACAGCAGTGCTAAGTGGGATTAGGTATAATCAAACGAAACACTGCGAGGAGTATGGAAAACCTTAGCACTGATATTTAATGTAATCAGTTTAGCATGGCTAAAATTACCACCGAATGAACGGGACAATGAACGTTAACTTACAACTGATGAAGAGCAACAACTCCTTCTGTCACGTCACGGGTCTGTTACGGATTGGCGTTAATACTATTATACAAGTTCGCCACATACTTGTTTTGATATAAATAGTTGTGTAGATAAATAAATGAAAAGATGAATCTTGTTCATTATTAAGATTAACAATAGATCAACATTTATTAAACAGCACAAATGTAAATTAATGAGTTAAATGCTTAATTGTGGATAACCTCCAGTATGGTTTAGAAAAATGATATTCAAGTTGGTGTATAATATAATTATTGCTATCCATAAAACGGTGTTGTGCTGTATAGGACATGTGAGCGTTCTCTTACCTAAACGACTGAACGCATTTCCTATACAGCCCTCGAAGTGTGAGGGTAGGTCTATCCTTTACGTGTTGAAACCAGGACACTGGTTGCGTCCCTTCGTTAAAGTAAAAGTAGACTAGAAGTCAAATATGCAAAAACATTATAATGTAGACATGACCAGATAATCTAAACGATAAAAAATATAACTGTATCCGTTTGAAGTCATTTCCTGCTCACATATTTAACATGAAATTTTTGAAAATAATGATTACAATTTTTGTTTACTTTTCCTGTAACAGGAAAGTGGCTAGTTAATGTTCCACAGATAAAGTCTGGCATACGGTTTTCATCAGAATCTAGGTGTGATGTTATACCTCAGCCGACATGTAAACAGTACTTGATAGGTTAGTGTCAGATATATTACTGATTAATAAACAAATTAAACTATACACTACAAAAAACAACTTTTAGGAGTGAATTAGAAATCAGTGAATGGGTTGTTAACGTACATTAAATCCCACACGTTTTACACTCATATGGGTAATTACTTTTTGGAACCGATGAAATTTTATAAACTGTATCTATGCCAACACAGTATCTTGCTCAGTTTGATCAAAGCACGTATAATACAACATCACGGTGAATGAATTGAAAGGTACAAGGTACAAAAATATATAAATATGATCATAATGATTATTGAACGATTTCTACTACAATTTGAACTAGGATAACATATATATAACGATACATACTCACGTTATGGTTTAATTGTGGTTTAAAAATAGACCGAGTTCTCACCCACTGATAACAAATTTTATCATCTGTGAACGAGACATTATCAGCAAATAAGTTTAGATAATACCACATTCAAAATATCCCTGTCGCACATAAACCAAAGCATTATGTGGTGGGCGTCCACTAAACCCGCCCCTCCATATGATGTGTATCATTTGTAGTGATTTTCAATGCATCTGTGGCTCAGCGATAGTTCTATAGATATGTCACACCCTAAACAGAGCTTCCGTGTACTGTCGTGCAAAAAATAAAAACAATATCTATCCCATGTAAAAATGTCATTCCTGTATCTCAATTAGGTAAAGAGATATACACTGTCGATTTGGGCGGTTAATGTAAATTGCCCTGGTATAACTAAGGAGGAAAGCAGCAAGTGTGGATACTGCCGTTTTCCTTGATGCATCTATGACAATCCAGAGCGAGATTTGGGCAGTAAATGTAAATTGCCCTGGTATAACTAAGGAGAAAAGCAGTAAGAATAGACACTGCCTTTTTCCTTGGTACATGTATGACAACCAAAGACGAGGTGTTGGCAGTAAATGTAAATTGCCCCGGTATAACTAAGGAGAAAGAGAGTAATTATGTCAAGTGTTTGGGACTCAAGTGAATGTGGGAATGTCTAGAACAACATTTTATGCTTAAATATGCAGTTTGCAAGCCGCCAATTCATCTCAGAAGCAATTAGTGACTATATGTAGATACTGCTTTTCACCTTGGTTTTGCAGTGGGCAACAGAAGTGATCCAGAGCCATAAAATGGGTAGTATCTGCATTATCTCAGTCCCACAGAAAAATATATGAAAATCGACAATCTGTATCGAAAGAGAACCAAAATATTTCCTAATGTTTAAAAAATCGAACTATTTTATTGAAAAGTATTAGTGCAGGAAAGTGACAATCTTTAAAGTCAATTTTCTCAAAATGACTGTTTTGCAGATACTGCCTTTCTCTTTTGTAGGGCAGTGTACACATTAACGTGCACGTAAAGGTACCCTTGACAGTTGGAATTCGACATAACTGTAAGCCGTAGGGCTGCTGTCCGGGCAAAACTGTAGCGCAACGTATTAGCCCAGTTGGAGCAGAAAAGTGGGACGTTTTAATTCATGTCGTTTCATTTGTCAGTCTTGGCACATCACTACAAAACTGCAGGAGTTGTACCGGACATAACTTTTTAACCAGTTTTAATACCCGATAGCTGTGCCGTAAAATCGTAATCCCATTCTGTCGTATTGTTTTAGGATCTGTGGTGCGATCATGAAAACATCACTACCACGTGTTATCGTCATGAACTGATGTTGTCACATTCAAAATTCCAAGACGCCTTATCTCTCAAACGATATTTACAGTCTCAACCAACTTATAAAAGTGGTGCGTTTTCATTAACTGATATTGGTCAAATGAAATGAAATGAACTGGAATTTAACGTCTTACTGTGATATTGGTCAGGATTTAAGATGCGGCTACAGATGTAAGAAGGTAGTTTATATGCATTACAGGTATTATAAAATATCCACCTGTGTGCATTTTTATTCTTATATGACGATCGTTCTTAACTTTGAAATAATTCTGACAGAAGATTTAATGTTTTCTTTGTGAGATTTACAAGCCTTGTGTCTCTGGTACATTTCGTTCAACTGTTGTGGGGTTAAAGTTTCATTACATTTATAAATTGATGCGATATGTAAACCGATTTTCTTTTTATTAAAGTACAGGTGATGCATGCCCACGGGTCTTCATTTTCCGAAAAGTATCGACGTTTTAAAGAGCCATTAGGGCTTTATAGATCTTCGCTGGATGGTTAAAAATAATTTCCGATATGTCTAGACGTTACACCTAGGATTTTCAATGACTGTTTTCAAATTCAGGATGCTAGTGAACTCTTTAATCACATCTAGATTGGACTATTGTAATTCGTTACTTTACGGACTTGAAGCTTCTTCTCTTCGCTCATTACAAAACACTGCTGTACGTGTAATCACCAGAACAAAATTCTACGACTACATTAAATCTGTGCTCAAATCCCTTCACTGGCTGCCCATAAAAAGGCGTATTCAATATAAAATAATCCTCCTCACTTACAGGTGCATCCATGGTTTAGCTCATGACTACCTGAGTGATCTTCTACAAATCAAAAGTGGAGAAAGAACAAAAACACGAACTTGTCGTTCCAAAAACTTTGAAAGTGTTATGTGGTGATAGGGCTTTTTCAGTGGCAGCACCCATCCAATGGCATGAACTCCCAGCAACTTTAAAGGAATCCAGAACATTAGGGTCCTTTAAATCATCCTTAAGGACTCACTTATTTAACTGTGAATACCAAATGTGACAGTGCAGCTCAGCGCCATCGAGTAGAACAGTTCTAGATGAGAGGCGCTATATAAAATCATTATTATTATTGTAAGTGCCATTTCACACCATCTGCCAAAAATAGTACTTTTTGCATATTTTTAACTAGAACACTAAAATTGACATTAAAAGTTGATCAATTTGACTGAAATTTTCAGCAATTTCCTTTACATTATCTAGGTTTTAACTAATATAGTGAGAACTGTTAGCTCTTTATCTAATCTCCCATAAGGTATCTTTAAGGTTTCTTTTAATATAATTGTATTATAAATATGATATTTATTTTCTTGGTCGGCGTCATGAGAGGCTAACTAACAATGCATAACTTCTTTCTATTTAATTTGGAATTTATATTAGTTTTTAAAAAATAATTAGCAATAGAGTTCGTTGTAAAGGTTGGGATGTCTGCTCGGAATATATTACGATACATGGATTAACAATAATGAACCCAATAAAAATGCAAATAGCCAGTACCTTTATTCTTCGAATTGCAATATATACGTGCGTAGAACTGCCTTGTTCTATCTGCGGTTCAAAATATAGTCAAGATATTCTAAGGACAACACCAGACGCCAAAAATTCAATGTTATGTTATTGAGTAACCAATTAATTACGGGAAATCTCTATTGATTGACCAAATTAAGACCTAATGTTATTATGAATTTTCAACTGGTGCGTTAATGATCTTTTCTTAGGCCGTGTTTGTTTATTTTATTTACGGTCAAATGTGAAATCCAAACCACAATGCTACACATTATAAACATAATGTAAAACCCCGAATTCCAAAATGAGCATTACCCACGCTATAACATTAATGTTGATGATATAATATATCCAATTAACATTTTATAATCTGTACACGAGTCGTGTATTCTATGGTTTAGAGTGCCATTTTGTAATGAACAAATCAAAACATAATCCTACAAGACAGTGTGGAAGTAATTAGTAAAGGCTGATTCTTAAACGACAAAATAATAAAAAAAAGACTTGCAGAATGAACAAAGCGGGCGTAAACGAATGCCGTTCAATTTGAGCTGTTCACGTATTTCACCGAACATAAATAACTAGGAATTACAATGGTTTTCAAAAATTGAATATAATTCACTTTACATACATTTATATTACGTTAAAGATACACTATGGGAGATTAGTTAAAAAGCTGGAAATTCTAACTATAATAGTTAAAAACTAGATAATGTAAGGGTAATTTGCTGAAAATTTCAGTCAAATTGATCCACTATGAACCGAGATTATAGGGATTGAATATTGGGGTTAGCCTCGATCATCATTACTAAAGTCGGTAGGATAAAAAAAACATAGTCTAGATTATCCAATTTTTGATTTGATTATGAATGGAAGTCGTACAGCAAATCAAAACGTAACCCAATAAACATCACAGGCTAGCGATGCCATCGAGAGTTGATTATGGTCTGTATAAGTTAATTAATGTCTAATTAATAATTTAGATAACATTTCAGGCCTAATATAAGACATGCAATAGGCAGATTTAGCTCATGCATAATGTATGTTTAATATTTGCTTTTAGAACCATTTTAGTCAATTTCATTTTCCAGAAAATAGAGCCATGCGCCCTTTAAAAGATCAATCGCGAGATCACGTTATCGTGGATCTATTCCTGTTACAGGTGTTTCCTTTTTCTTACTGTATATCATTTGGTCACATGTCTCTAGTAAAGAGTAATGCTTACCCGCGGACTCGAAACTAACAATGTATCGCACCTTTCGCCTTTGGGGAGGTTGGGTGGCCGACTGGTTAGCGCGTGTGTGTTTAACCATAAGGCCTGTCATTGAGTCAACTGGCGTGGTTTCGATTCCACAGTTGTATTGTACGTGACAAGGAGTTGGGTCGCCTGCCTATCCTCGTGGTTTTTCTCCGGGTCCTCCGCTTTCCTCCTACTGCTAAAAGACCCCTACGCGCAAGCAAATTATGGAAATAAAATTGAAACATATGTTGGACCCGAAATGACCTAGTTTGTGCGCCCCCCCCCCCCCCGCCCCCGTATAACAAATTATGTGTATTGATAAAATTAGGTGGGAAAAGATTTATATATATTTTGCGTGCATTAGAATGTAAGGAGTAATCTAAAGGAAAATGATCGGTATCTTCGATGGAATGACCCCAATCACACTCGTGGCTGTCCGAAATATGCCTTAAAAATTTATGCCCATTAAGGTCACTGCAAGAGAGACGAAGACGACCATGTAATATTTGATTTTTATGTTTGCCAAAGTTGAAATGAGGGGGTATATCTTTATCAATTATTTTAGTTTTAAATTTACTTATAGAGGTCGAATTTTTAATACTTAGATAAAGGTTATTATTGCTATTGTGATGATTATAAGGAGTTTGGGAAAACCGAATTAAATTGCGGAGGTATGGAGGGGTTAGCTGATTAAAAATTTTGTACATTACGATGAGTTTGTGACATCTTCGACTGGTACCCTTTACAGCTCCGCATATAGTCCTGAGTGCATCTAGTTGTAAGTGTTCTAATTTAATTTTTAGTTCGTCTGTGCATCCCATATTACGTCACGATAGTTAAAATGTGGAAGAATAAAAGAGGTATAATAGGTATTTCTATTAAGGCGGTGTTTTTAAGACAATTAATCATTTTACTCGTTTTAGTCAAAATAATGCTAACATGTTTGTCCCATTTACAGTTTTTCTGTAAAGTCAATCCCAAATGCTTGTGTTGATAAACTTCTTTAATAGGAATTCCGTCTAAATTTAGTGTAGGTAACCGTGGGTCTCGTTTAGTAGTCAATGCAAGTGATTCCGTTTTCAGTGGATTAAATGAAACCAGACACATTTTTGCCTATTTGTTTAACATTTCAAGATCACTATTTAAGACAGTCGCGTATGCGGTTGGGTCACTTATATTTTAGATAGATGCTTGTGTGATCCGCAAAAAGTTGAATATTCGATTTTATGTTCTTAACGATATCATTTATATACAAGTAATATAAGAAAGAGAAGGGGGTCGAGGACAGAGCCCTGTGGTATACCAGCAGGGACGGTCTTGGGATCAGTGGAGACTCCACTGACAACGAAGCAAGTCTCCTCTGATTCCAGGGGCCCCAATCTTCCAACACAGTGCAGCAAACAACACTCAGTCAGATGCCTTGCTGATATCATAGAACACCGTCCTGGTATACTGACCCCGGTCTATAGCTTGAAACTTTGCATAGTTATTCCTTATACCCTAAGGATCCCCCTATTGTTTTCTGTGCATGCCCAACCCCAAGGGGCAGAGCCACGCCCATTTTTTCTTTGTGTGGTTGTGTGGCGGCTACAGGTCGCAATTCTTAATGGATCGTATTGAAAACTGTTCATACGTATTCCTTATACCCTAAGAAGGTCTTCTATTTTCTGTGGTGTATGCCCGACCCGCAGGGACAGCCACGCCGAATTTTTGTGCGTGTCTTTGTGTTTCTTAACAGGTCCTTTTAAAGCTTTGCATACCTATTCTTTAATTGCCTTATACCCTAAGGATGATCCTATTGGTTTTGTTGTGAATGCCCGAGTCCCTACGTTGATTTTGGTGCATGAACCTGGTATACTTAATCCTTATACCCAAAGGACGCTAACTATTGATTTTGGTGCATGAACCGCCCCCCCCCCCAACTCTTGGGCGGTGTCACACCCACTTTTTGTTAATATTTTGTCTGTGAATAATCTACAGGTTGCAATTATTAACAGTTTTTGTACAAATTCAGCATATCAATCATTTCAATAACAGGGTTGCGCATATTTATATTGTTCCATATCCACCCCCCAGGGACAGAGCCACGCCCAATTTTTGTGTTTGTCGTTTACAGGCTTTAATTCTGAATGAATCATATTGGAACTTTACATTTATTCCTTCAACCGCAAAGACAGTAACTATTTATTTTGGTGCATGCCCCCGCTCCCCTGGGTGTCACACCCGTTTCGTTTATATTTTGTCTGTAAATTTGGCAAAACAAACCCAACGCCTAGCCTTCTATGCCTCTTGTCATAATATTACAATCATTGCAGCCATTTCATATTTCATTATCTTCATTTTAAAAGTACCATATCAATCAAAGCAGGAATGCCCACGTATATTGCAGCGGTAGCGATGCTCTTGTTAATGTTATATTTTACCGGATTCAGTTTTACTTAACATGTGACATGTTTTATCATTATGTCGTGGGGTATCACGGTGGCTAATTGGGTAGGACGCTGGCTCGCTAGCCTGGAGGTCGGGTGTTCGATCCCTGCATTGACCGAGAAAGTTCATCCAGATTATCCGGCGTGGTTCCCCCTTGTCAGTGTTGCAGGACGGAGGTCGCGTGTACACATCGGCGTGCACGTAAAAGATCCCTTGACAGTTTGAGTAGGCCGCTGTCCGGGCATAATTTCTCTCATTCTGTTTTTCTTGCCATCTTGTAAAATTATCTAACACGTGTTGCTAGAAAATATGAAAACCTGTAAGAATAAAATCTGTGAATGAGAAACGAACGAAACAGGTGTAGGATATATAAGCTTTTTCAGATTTGCAAGCAGGTAATAAACGAACACATCTCGTGCCAATATATTAACCGTGCGTATCTTTATCATGGCGCTGATGGAATTCATGGCGTGTCAGTTTTAACGGAACGGACATATTGTTAATCAATTAAAAGCCACTCTGAAGATACAAAATGAAATGAAATGAAACAGGGTTTAACGTGGTGCTGTTTTGCTAATGAAGGCGGGCATACGGCCATGTAGTGTGCTATGAGGGAATTTTTGCCCGAACAGCGGCGCTATGGCCTACTCTTATTTCGAATTCCAACTGTCAGTGGTTATTTTACGTGCATGCCAATGTATACACGGGACCTCGGTTTTTTCGTTGTACCTTGCCAGGCCCTCCGCCCTACACCGCTGACAAGAGTGGTTGGGCAAGCCGGAAAATCCCGATGAACTTTCTCGGCGAACGCAGGGATCGAACAAGGGACTTCAAGGTTAGCGAGCCAACGTCCAACCCACTGGGCCTCCGTGGCTTTCCTGTGAAGACGCGTAAAATAAATAGGTTGGTAATCATTAAGCTATTAGTAAGTGCAGGAGGACCGCACTACACGTAAACGAAATCGACCAGACTAACCCACGGACACGACACAAACTACACGGACATTGCAAGCAGTAAACAACAAACGTATAAATTAAATCAAGTGAATAGATCCGGGGGCCAGTCGTAAGATTCCACTGTGTTGTGTAGTAGTCCCGGGCCTGTAAAGATACAGGCTCAATCAAAATGAAAAACACACTGACAATAAAAAGAAAACAGTATCAAGTACGTATTCGATATATTGGACCTTTCGTTTAATTATAAAAAAAGAACAGTATTTGAAACTGTGTGGTGTGTTGTACATAACTTAGCTATACGTGTTCTCTCTGCCGGCCACAAATCACTAATGATTTCCCGATTGACTTAATGTTAATTCTCGTCTCTTAGACCGGATCTATCTTTTCCCAAAATTTCCGTTGGGTAGAACGCTTTCAACCACAGATAGAGCAACATGTGGCAACCTCTTGCCCAAAAGCAAGTAGAGAAAAGTAAACATGCAATTTTCGGCCCTACATTTCAACCTAACCAACCTCTCAACTCTTGTATCCTTGCTCCTCAAAATCATGAATATTCACCCAAAACCTGGCAGAAAATGTATTTTTAATCCCTTTTCTTCGATTCTACACCAAAAAGTCAACACAAATCGCCATGCAAAAGGGGGAAAAGGGAGAGAAAGACTAAAAATAACTTTCGCCCTACATTCGTAGGTGGCGGCGTAGGAATATTTGGTGAGCTGTGTCCTGCTGGATGACTCTAACCCAAGTTTATAATGTCGGCTCCAGACTATATATATATAGGGGATATTCAGAAACATTACAAAACTGTGGAAATGCACTGCTGTTTTTATTAGAGGTAAATAGTGTATGTTAATAACAGGCTAATTGCCTACACATGGACATAAACAGTTCATATGGGCGGCTTATCTGACTGCCCCATTTCACTCGCAAAGAGATACACCGTCAAAAGTGAGAATGTACGTTTTTTATTTTTGTCTTAATAATGAGTAATTGCTCCACCAATCCTCAGACATTCAGCAATTCGTCGTGGCGTGCTCCTAATCAACCGTCCAATCACGATTTGGGGCAATCTGACCCACTCCTCTTGCAGTGCCACGGTCAATTCTTGCAGTGTTGTCGGTTGACGTTGACGAACACGTCTCCCCATCAAATTAAACGTAACACACTAAAGCAAAGATACGCTTAACAGTAAATCTTGTGCAAGAACCTATAGGAAAGCAAACATGGATAGATAAACCAGCACGCGGCAGTTTTCATCAACCCTTCTTTGAAGTGTCAAATTTGTCAGTGAACCCCTCCCACGTGTATGGCGCTATTGCGTGTCGCGCGTGCAGCTCAGTGGTTCTGTTGGGGCGATAAATTCTTCATCTGTGAACATACTCTCAAAGCATGTCAAGTGTCTATGACTATTTATCATATCACAACCTGCATAGGTGTTTTCATTTCAATATCCCCTACTTTTTTTGAAGAATATATATACTGATACAGCTCACTATTGTCGAGGTTAAACAACTCATCTTAACCTGTCTTATAATAGACAATTTTGACATCTGACATTCGAACCGATATGTTTAATATGATGAATTGCGAATAACAGGGTAGAGAGATGTGCATGTTCACCAAGTTAATTAGTGATTATGCTCGTCCAAAATACAGCTTCCACTCCCGATTATTTTGGTAAGGATGTTGGTCAATGACACCTTTTTAGATACATTCACATGCATTTTCCCAGCCCAACAGGGCCGGGGAATGGGTAAATGTAGTACATATAATGTTACAACTCAACAGCTTGGGGGATTTCAACCAACATAGTGGTTTGTACATGGAGGGTGGTGTTTGTTCAAATGAAGTGGATTGGACTGGACCACTTCAACTAAATATTTTCAGATTCTCGACTTTTCTTTCTTAAACGTTTTAAGGATTCACACCAAATTTAGTGACACCTCAATACTGCGTGTCGTGGCCTTGGGAATAATATCTGATTGTGTGATTGAGAAGTTAATAAGTTTTCTGTTTTCTGAACCTTAGGGAATCGACCGATACTTCCGTCGTTTTTGTATTACTGATTGTTAGTCCCACTCCAACAATATAAACCTCTTTCTTTTTATAAAATATATCCTATCCAAACATATAGCCTTTAATGGACCTTTATCTGTTTTGAGCAATGGGATTGAGAGCCATAAAGATGTAATTGATCATTTCCTCTCTTCGCATTATTTATCTAATGATCAATTTAATCTTTCATTTTTGAAATACACCAACTAATTGTTACGTAATTAAATAATTGTTTTATTTCATAATAATTAAAAATAAATTTTTTATAAAAAAAATAGTTTCAGGGTATCCAGTAATAGTGCTATTGATGACCTTCTTTTTCCTTTTCCTAGGAAAAAATACATTACGTGTGGATTCCGGTTTAAGTAAAATTATACCAAATTTTGATTCGGATAAGGTTATACTAATATGTTTCAAGTGCAGTACTGTTGCAGGCAAGCTATATCTTAGCAAAAAGAGATCCGAGTGCGTAAACCTCTCCTGCCCCCCCCCCCCAATAATTTTAGAAAATAAAAGTATTTGTGATACGTTTCGGTAATCAGTACCTTCTACGGTGAATAAATCCCACATCCCCACTCAGTCATAAACTTGTATGTTGTAGAGCATTTCCGACAGTCTATTTTTAAAAATTTTCTTAGGGAGGTCTCCAATGGACTCGCTAGTTTGGTGCTCACAAGGGGAATTCGTTGAGGTTCGCAAGTCTGTTCGTTTGACATTTTGTTCTCTGGTCGGATAAACTAGTGATCAAGCGACGGACGATATCTGGTAAGATCTATTTATCTCGACGATCGGTGCCTGACTGAATACTAACAGACAGCATTTCCGGCAGTCTATTTTTCAAAATTTTCTTGGGAGGTCCCCCATACCCTCCGTAAGGACTCCCTACTTTGACGCTCGTGAGTGGGCTTCGTCGAGATTAGCAAGTCCGTTCGTTTGACACTTTACCTCAACGATCAGTGCCTGAAATACTGCCAGGCTGCATTTCCGGCGACTTGTTTTTCAAACTTTTCTGGGGGAGGCCCCCTTCCCCTAGTTGAAGCTCGTGCCGTTGCCCCCTTAACCATAGACTTTGCACCAGCTTTGCCTCTCCAATCACCGACGGCTGGCGCCACCACTGGTTCGAAGAACAGCATTTTCTGCTTAGGATAAGCAGAGATAAGCAAATTGATTCGTTTATTTGGTGTATAGCTTTATTACATCAGTACCTTGACTAAGTTCGATAATAAACATTTTCTGCTAAGGGTAAGCAGAGTAATAAGCAATTTGATTGGTCGAGAATTTGGAACACAATAACTCCCCTTTTAATTGAGGTAGAATGTTCAAACTCGGTGTAGGCGTTCGATGATGACCATTGTCTGCTCACGGTAAGTAGAAATAAGCAATCTGATTGGTTGATACTTTGAGTGAGAGCGATGAAACTCCGAATATTGATTCATTATATCATTACCTTGACTAAGTTAGATGGTGAGAATTTTCTGCTTAGGCTAAGGAGCAACTGAGGTAGAATGTTTAAACTTGATGTAGATGTTCATTAGGTAAATGTCTTGACTGAGTTCAATAATTAACAATTCCCGCTAAAGCTAAGCAGAGTTTATCGATTTCCTTGGTCGATGCTTTGGGACAAGATAATCTTGTTTCTATCTGATAGAGAGTGATGCAACTTAGTGTATTGGTGATAATCAGTTTAATTGCTTGATACTTTTGAGAAAAAAAAACAAATGTGCGATTAATTAATATGTGTCATCTATTTATTTTGGGTTTCGGCGGGGGACATCAGCCTCACTGTTGGTTTGTTTATTTTACGGATCAGCTGTCATACACGGCTATATACACGGAAATTCGCTATTTTAATATAGGTTTTGGTATGTGCCATTAAAGAACATCAATAGAAATTGGTTTTAGTTATCTATTTACCATCACAAACAACAGCAGTGGTCGCTGCCTTAAGCCATGCCGTGCTAGGCAATGTGATGTATGACATTAAGTGTGTAATTCCAAATAGGGTTGACCTAGTTGCTGCGTGGAACTAAAAGAATTGAAATGAATTATTGGAAAGTCAAAATCATCTCTTGTTAATAAAATTATCCGAATACAGCTGAACCGTGTTTGCTAAAAACGATACTTATGAGTACAAGATTCGATATTTTCTCCTTTATCACAAGTTGAGTTTGACAGGCAAAGATCTGTCTTAATTTTAGCCATCGACATCAGGGCACAGAATCTACGACACGAGTGAAGTCGAGGCTCAAGTCAATTTAGATAAGAGAATGACCGAACAAGTCGGTAGTGGAAGAAGACGGAGCCAAAGAATAACTATCTAAAATTAAAATCTTATCAAACCATCCATTATCAATCAACAAGTTGAAGTGTCAATGACTAAATAAAGAGAGTCGCCCTCGATTAACAGACGAATTTAATGCGAATATAGAAGCATTTCAGTTTCATCTTTAGCTGACAATAGGAAAAAATAGAGTTGAATACCATCAGAGTGATTAAGTATAGTGTTGCCAGACAGTGAACAATACCACGATCAGAAAATGGATAGAGTGGGATAAGAATAGACCCCTCTGTATATGCTATAGAACAATCATGACCATTTTGAATAGAATATTGAAATCTGCGACCCTGTACATTTTCATTAATTATACATGAAAGGACATAGATTCCCACATTAAATGTTTGCGCATACTAAGGCATATTTACAGTTTACTTTTCCATTTCTACAAAATGCCATAAAGAAAGTAAGTATATATGGGTTTTATTACTGATGTTACTGTATGCTCAGATCCAATTAGTATCTTGCAGGTTGTGATATTGTTAAATAGAAAAACTTAATAAACACTGGTAATCAAAATACAATTTTATTGAATATGGTCTTAAAATTTAATTATGGTCGTTCGAATTACTTGAAGATAAGTGGATGGAAACGCAATCACATTGCACACGTACAAAATAACGAATGTTAGTTTCAAAATGACGTAAAGTATCCACGGGACGTTAAACACTATATTGTATTTGGACCTTTAAGAATTGTCGATACTCTGGTTAGCCATTTGTGACAAAATGTGGAATTTTTGTGCGGTCATTTTACTTATATTACAATGTTTTACACTTTGATTTGTACCGACAAATCAGTTCTTCGAAATATATTGAATACAGTTAGCAACTTGTCTTTGCCGAAGCATTATATAAATTTATGTTGGAAAAGAAAACTAAACACAGCAGAAAACAGGCTATTTGTATGCCATGATCGAGAGTGAAACAATTTGTATAAAAATACTTATATTTTATTCTGTCATTCATTTCAAGTTTATACGGCAAGTTTTGATTTTACTCTCGGCAAACCGAGCCATATTTTAGACGTTAAGAGATTGAAATAAATCAGGATAATTCCACTAAAACATGTTTATTAGCATCCAAACCTATGGGAGAACGAGAAATCTCGTGGTATTTCCCCTCCATTTGTAATGGATTATTTACGTTTTGTACGGATGGAATAATATTAAGTACGTTGTAGAATATTTGTTCCTACTTGGAATTAATGTTGATTATGTTTGTGTGATCTGAAAATAAGCAGCTTTCTGAATATCTGTGCGGTTGCAATATCAGAAATAGTATAAAAATATAAATGTAAATGCACGTAATTTCTGGACGGTGTCCGGGAGAAAATGAGATGAACGTGCTTGCAAAAACCATTGATTTTTTTGAGAGAAGTGGCAGGTCCAATTGCTCTGAATGTTTTTTATACATAAATTTTGTATAGGATGTATTAGAATCATTGAAAGTTTGGAGAAATATTAACCAGTCCTGTCCGTCATACACCAATTTTGCATTGTAGTTTATTGGAGAAAAATCCTATTTTTAAATAATAATAAAATTATGGAAGACAAAATTTGCCACAAGCTAATGGTTTTCTTGATATTATTTTTTTCTATTATTTTACAGGTAAATATTCATAATTAGTTTTGACAATTAATGAACAATGATTCTGGCCCATTTCATAGTGTACAATAAAGCTCAAAGATGTGTAGACATTCTCTGTCGACTATCATGAAAGTCAAACATTTTTTTTGTAGGTTTATTATAGATTTTTATTTCTAATAAACATAATCATATCGTAGATCGTGTGCGCATGAATTTTTAACCAGTAATCCAGTAGGGCATCTTGATCAATATTTAATGAGGTGCTATTTAATATAAAACCATCACGGAATTTATTAAAGCAGTGTTAGATGGTGTCCGCTGTGAAATACTAATGTACCATCATACAGTATTCAGATTGCAAATTTGATAAAACTATGTATCAAACATGTCAAGGGGTTTGCCTTTGTGTGTCTTTATAATTACTTCCATATTTGTCGTTTATTATGCTTCAAGCTCATTAATGTTCGCCCATCTGCACTGGCCAAAATACAGGTCAGTGTTTTCAGTAGATATTTAAAACAGGAACGCGTTCACAACCGCTACTGATCTTGCTGTCCTTTGGGCGACGCTTTTTGAATAAAACCTAAGGCTCTGCAAATTCAAGGACGATCAACCTGAAACTTGGCAAGCCCAACAATTTCAAGATGGCTATGATGACGTCAAGCTCGGTTTCATGTCCATATGGGGGGGGGGGGTGTATGGCTGAATAGTTAGCACGTGCGCGCTGTATCATAAGGTCTGTCATTGAGTCAACTGGTGGGGTTTCGATGCCTAGGTTGTACGTGACAAGGAGTGGGGCCGCCTGTCCAACCTCGTGGGTTTTCTCCGGGTCCTTCCACTACTACTACGCGCAAGCGAATTATTGAAATAAAAATGAACCGTGTGTTGGTCCCGAAATGACCTAGTTTGAGTCGAGTTCACGTTAAACCCAATTTCTCTCTCCATGTCCATATAGTTAGCTCGTACCTATTTTCATTATTTCGTGCTTTATCTTTCGACTGTTCTGATGAACATAAAATGTGAGTAAGCTTGCTGATGTAACAAAGCGAAATTGCACAACTCTTCTAAATCCTATATAAACAGAATTCATATTACGAGAGAAGATGGCTTACGGGCTTTCCTTGATCATGATAAAACAAAATAATTTTTACACGTCATTAATCAAAACGCCAATTGATCAATGTTTGTGTTGTTTGTATTATTTTTTTTAGAAACTGTCACTGGTATTATAAATAGGATCTCTGTATTTTAATTCCAGTATGTTTATGTGATGAGTAAAATAGGCGCCTAATGGAACAGTATAAATAAATTATGTGTGTTTGATTCCCTTTACATACTAATCGCACTAAACGGCACAAATCCAATCAGTCAACCAAGTATTGCTTCTATTGTTATTGTGATTCTGTATAAAAAAAACATAATACCCATAATCAACTATAAAGCAAATAATTTAATACTTAACTGAGGACATGTTTGATATTTAATCTGGATAAAAGGTATTACAAAACATACGCCATGGAAATTGTAGTTGAACACGGGAAATATTAGCTACAGTTAACGTTATAGATTTTACTAATAGCATTGGCTCTGGGGATTTCTGTGTACATCTCTCTATTACGGTAAACTTTGATTTTCCCATTCTATATGTTGAGACCCTTAGAAAAAGTTTGGGTAAACACTCTCATATTCAAATAAATTTAGATTGCTTATATTTATGTTCTATTATTATGTATTATCACGTACTTCGCTGTAATTTCATAAGAGGTTATGTGAAATAAACCAATACACAATACTAAGTACTTTTTTCTGCACAGCCCAAACAGGATTATGACTTGACGCTAATTGGTCAAAATTTTAAAATTGAGTTTTCACGTAATAATTAGATTCAAGTGTAATCGGGTTTGAATCCTGGCGTTTGCAGATACAATTTCTTTGGGATGTTTCAAAGCCGACCTTCACATCTTAGATTGACGCCCATATGCTGAGATGGAAAGTATGTCTACTCGTTTGGACTATCAATTGACGTACACACTGTAAATCGAAGAATCGTTAGCAGAAAACCTGCTGTTAAAGAGAAAAAAAGATCCTCCTCAAATTGAGTTAAACCCCATTTTTCCAGAAAATCTTACCAGGTTTTAAGATCGCTCAGTTCTAACTCGGTTGTACCAATTTGTCACCAACTACGAAAATAATCATTATTTATTACAGATGTAAGCCAAAATGTGGAAAATCCTTACATAATTGCTGGGAATTATAACTCGTCATTTATAGCGCTTTTGGATTTAATAACATGTACATTAATCGCAATAGCATCATTAATTTTCCTCATCAAATTGTATATAGTGTGCTATAACTGACAAATTAATATCTTATTTAATAGAGGATGCCATTATTCCGTGTTATTCTGTATTGTAGAGCCATTCTTTGAAAATAAAAACAATTTGATGATCGAATCACAATTTGTTGTTAAATATATATCAAATTAATAGACCCTTTTTAAAAAAAAGTAAGTCACATTTAATCTGTTCCCTCATACAGGTGACGTCACATCGCCGGCCGTCCACTATTGGCTCTATGGCGCATGCATTGTTTACACACTTTTATGGAATAAAAATTACTATGGTTTATTTCACTGCGACGTTTCAACAAGATTTCACAGACTTGTTGAAACGTCGCAGTGAAATAAACCATAGTAATTTTTATTCCATAAAAGTGTGTTTTGATAATGTTCCAATTACTAAATAGAATAGAACAGTATGTTGACACATTAGTAATTATTTCATCAAAATTCCAAGACAGCACGAGAAGGTTTAGAGTCTATACATCAGCATCTGGTGTGTCCACCGCGAGTGTCAATAACAGCAGCACATCCTCTGTACATGGAGTGGACCAGACGATTGATAAACGCCATTGGCACCTGGAACCACACTCTCAGAAAAGCCTGGCCCCGAGTTCACAAAACATTCTCAGACTTAAGTTAAGAATTTACTCAAAATTGTTTGTCTTATTTAAACTAAAATATAGAACTTTATAAAACTTTTGCTGTTTTAATGTATCAAATACATCAATAGGAAACTATGTGCAAAGTTTTGTGTTTCTTCATCAACGTTGACGCCAGAGTAACTCTGGCAGTGTAGGCACAGGCGTTGTTGTGCTGGAAAACGTTGTTTCCATGTGGTATGACGTGGGGTTGGAGAGCTTAATCGATGTAGCGCACTGCTGGGATGCCGCCTCCTCTCCCTGGACCAAGATTTTGGAACACCACAGGACCCACTCTCTGGTTCAGGCCTATTTCACCCCAAACCATTATGCTTGGACCTCCCCTTGAGTCTCGTTCCACGACACATTGGTCAGAATAACGCTGGCCACGTCGACGCCATATTCTGGTCCTGCGATCTGCAGTTTATACGCAATACCGACTCTCATCTGTGAGATTTGAATGACCGCTGCATCGAAGTGGCTTTTGACAGGGTTTGGCATGCCGGAGTCTTGTCTTAAGCTGGATGCTGCTGGGATTCGAGGAGAACTCCTGCCCTGATTCGAAGATTATTTAAAAAAATAGACAACAAAGTATAACCCTAAATAGCACCTCCTCGGACTCCAGAATCATGCCTGCTTGTACTGGGCCCTCTTTTATTTTTAGTATACATTAATGACATTGTGAACAATATAAATTCAAACATCAGAGTATTTGCTGACGATACCCCTCTATACTTAAAAATTGAAGACACAGAGGCGAGTGCTGCTACCATCAACGATGACTTAAATAGCATCAAAAATTGAGCTGAGACATGGCTAGTTACTTTTAACCCCGTGAAACAGAGCCACTGATTATTACTACTAAACCCTATAAAGTTAAACCACCATTATTTATGAATCACAAATCAAAGATGTAAGTGAACATAAACACATAGGTCTAGTCTTTCTACATAACTGTAAATGGAATAATCATATAAATAGCATTGTAAGCAAAGTATCAAAACTAGTAAAATGCCTTCGCTCTCTAAAATATCGATTGAATAGAAAATATTTAAACACAATAAAGTATTCTTTTATCCTTCCACACTTTGATTATCCCGATATTATCTGGGATGGGTGCAACGATAACTTAGCTGGCATTGCACAATGGTTTGTTTTCCTGAGTGTGATGTCTTGTCCGTGTATTTGTTTTTGTGTAAATTTTGTGTGGTGCAGCCCCCCCCCCCCCTGCACTTACTATTAGCTAACAAACTAGAATCGCTACAATTACATGTAGATGCACTACGCACTATCTGTGGGGCGGTTAGAGGTGCTAAACATGTCTTACTCTATAAAGAGACTTGGTTTGTTCCCCTCTGGGAAAGACACCGACATCATAAATTAAAATGAATGTATAAAATTATGAACAACCTCGCGCCATCATATCTCTCTAACCTATTAGAACCTTATACTCTTAGAAACCAAGATAAAATAAAGGAAATCAGATGCAGAACCGAAATTTTCTCCCAGTCTTTCATCCGTTCAAGTACACGAGAATGGAACAAACTTAACGTTGAAATTAGAAACTCTCGATCCCTTGCTATATTTAGAAATTCACTAAAAATAATTAGATACCATCGTGCCACCATAGTACTATCTATTGTAAAGAAAATTGAAAATAACACACTATAAACTTAGATTATCCTGTTCAAATCTACATGTCCATAAATTCCTCGGGCACGTCGATAATAGCACTGCTTGCTTCTGTGGTGACAACTTCAAAGATCGCGAACACTATTTACTCGTATGGCCCTTACATTCAGACGCTGTATCAAGCGGTACTTTCAAAATAAATTTCTACCTACTAAAATATTTATCAAAAAATATTTATACTATCCATTATTTATCCTATATGTTCTATATTTATGTATGTATTTATATATTTATAATATGTACATGTATCTAAATCAGAGAGAGTGTTACACATAGGCATAATCTATTCCTCAATTCAATTCAGATTTACACAATAAAAAAAATAGTTCATAAAAAGTGGTCTTTTTTTAGGATATTCAACGCATCGCAAACGCAGGGGTCTTTCCCGTAGGGACAAACATGGGTACCTGGGGAAACCCACTTAAGGTTGTGGTTTTCATATGGAAAAAAAAGAAATGTTGCATTTTATCAATGCATCAGTGTTAACATAACATAAACTGTTCTTGTCAGTAGTGGTGTGCTCTCCCCGCGTTGACACGCTTAACAATAATCATCATTGATTTTGCCGCAAGTCAGATAATCTCTTTTCATAATAAATTGGAAGTAAAGTGACGGCTATTTTTATTTCGATTGATCTGCCCAAATTTCCCTCTAAAACTATCGACTTATTTTCGCCTTAAGAGCCAGTAATTGTTTTAGATGAATTGCTCACACACGGTATCAAGGATTAGCTTTGAAATAGAAGTGACGAAAACTCGATTGATCAATAAGTGTATATCTATATAATGAACCTGCAATTTTGCATCGCTGACGATGTCGTATGTAACCCCGTGAATATGCATTAAAAAAGTAACGCCTAAACAGTTTTACTTATTTAAATTGATCAAACTTAAGGACTTAAACGTGCTACTAAAAAAGTAACTTAAAGGATTAAAACAAAAATATGTAGAATGTATAATAAACTAACATCGATGTTAGCATATGAAAATTACACTTAGTTCTATTAAATCCCGTTCTCTATGAGCGCTTTTTCGCAGTTTTTGTTCAGGATGCCAAACCGAATATTTATGTTCTGGTAACTTCTGGCGATCGCTACAAACGAGTTTATTTTCGTGGTCTTTGTTTGTTGCGTCGTACCAACACAGGTTCTCTTTCACCAAGTCAGTCTAAGGCTCTTGCTGCTGCAGCTTGCAAATGGCAGATTTTTGGACATGGTGTTGTTATAAAAAAGAGAACGACTGAAAGTAAACAATGTCGGGATCCATTTAAGTGTGATTTTTAGCGATTTTTCTGTACACATGGAAATACAAAAAGTCGCACGCGTTAACACGTACAAAGAAAGCGGACCTTTCATTATGTTGTATGTCCTATGTTACACCAGCCTCTACCAGTCAGGTCATCCCGCAATGCACATTCTGACAATTTCATTTTCTTTTCCTTGATGTTTATAATCCAGTGTATCCTATCATTACTAACAATAAAACGCTATATCTATTGTTAATATGCTATAAATGTTTTTTTTATCTTTACAGGTGCTGAATGATCAAAGGACTCTTATGGTTTTTTTCGCGTGGATCTACAGGTCAAGGGAGAACATTTAGATACTAATAGATATTGTACAAATCTATTATGATATAATGAGAATGTGTTAATTGTGACCAGCTTAGACTGAATCGTTTATTATGTCGCACTGTTTTGGAGTAACATATTAACAGTTTGTATACTTGCGTGGGAAGTTGGTCGTTTTCATAGGACAATATGATCAACAATAGGTTTCACTAGGATTAGTAGCTGTAAAAAATGATGATATTTGTACCATGTCGTGAACATAAAGCTAATGGAATGAAGATAATTAAAAGAATTGCGTATTAAGTTACAGTGTCGCGTTATGATATTATTGACAATTAGTCGAGATGTGTTGATAATGTACATGTATAATGTTTGCCGAGCCACCGATTGGCCGTTATTTAATCTGTTACCGTATAGGTGATATGATTTTCTATTCTATGGTTCTTTTAGTCTACTTTGTCATCCCTGCAGTTACCATGGAAACTGGTCAAACCATCAACCTTATCATTTATTGTGGAGACGAGTCATTTTCCGGTTGCCAGAAATCCTTAGACAAATATGGCATCACTTCCGGTTACAATTACTGGATAAATGATACTTCCGCTCTGTGTGAATTTCGGGTTAATGCGACAATAACTAGAACTGATGGAATAACCTTTCAGAATCTTGAATATTTGAGCCTACAATTAAAACATGTGCATATGATTGTTGCAATCGCTGGAACAGAATATATACAGATTTTATCTATAATATCGGAAACCTACGGAATACCTTTACTCGGATATGTCACCTCAAAAGTTACTAGGGTAAGTAACGTAAAGAATCAAAATGTTTATACACCCCCATTGCTCCAACCCCACGTGCCGTTTATATTCGGGAGCCACGGTCTCAGTAGATACGACGTTGGATAGCTAATCTGGAGATCCCGTGTTCGATCCCTGCGTTAGCCGAAAAAGTTCATCGGGATTTTGCCACGTGGTTCTTCCTTGTCAGTGATGGAGGACCGAAGGCCTGGTAAGGGACAACGTATTGTCGTTTGGATGGGACGAAAAACCGAGGTCCCGTGTACAAATTTGCGTGCATGATAAATTTCCCTGACAGTTGTAATTCTATATAAGTAGGCCGTAGCGCCGCTGTCCGGGAAAAATTTCTCTCATAGCACAATGGACGTTAAACTCCATTTCATTTCATTTTCATTTATACTCCATGATACGACTTTTTGCAACTGATATAATGTGATAATCTTTAAGTGGCATTTAGCCATCGGAAAACACATTAACAATCACTAGTTTCCCTTAATAACGATAAGAGGATACTTGCCGAAACGTCGTGCTTTTAGAATAAAACTAGTGATTGTTTCCCATAGAACTGTTCTGTTGACAGAATGTGAGAAATCAAAAACGATATAATGGGGGAAATTAAGCTTTAAAAAAAAATATTCCGTTCGAACTATATATCAACAAATAGTTGACATGCAAGATACTTCCACATTCTGTAAGAGATGGACAGAGAACGGGAAAATTAAATGCTTCACATGGATTTAGAAAAATAAATCTGTTGCAAACTATAGCCTCGATCACATTCACAAGGCTTTCGGAAAAGGGGTGTATCTCCGCAACATAATATTACAGAACGCTGAATATTATTGACCACAATGTCACACGCCTTATTTGAAAAGAATTCGTAAAAAAAACTGTAGCCTCTGTCGCGTTTGCAAGCCCATTGCTGGTGGATCGGGTGGCGGCCTAGTCCGCCCACACTCAAATGTGGGCGTACAAAAACTGCATAGCAGACTTAATTTCTCTGGTCACACCCTAAATGTAATATTAAACTATATTCTATACATATAAATTAAACTTATTAATCTCTCTGATTAGACATCATTATTAACATATACAAACATAGTATGCTTAATATCAGAGACAATTCTGTTTGCCTCTAAAATATATAATGAGTAAAAAATCACGATAATGTAATGTAAACTTACCTGAGGAAGAATAATATTTGTAACCAAAGCTGACTTTCATTTCGGGTGGTTATATATACAGTGCGTGAGAATATATACCTTTACGCCAGTGTTAAGTAAATTTTAATCATCTCAATTTCAAAAGCTGCCCTCAACGTAAAATTTTAGAAAACTTTATTAATGTTGCGTATTTAAGTAAATAAAAGCTAAGCAAATGTTCCTGATACGAACTAAGTATTTCTATAATTATATTTCTACAATTATACAACTGTTTGGTGTCGTAAATGTTCACGTCCGTCTTCATTAGCCCGAATGGTGCAGTAAAGACGGATGTTAAAGGGACTATCCCGAATTGAACGGAGTCTCAAAATTAAAAGTCCGATTACGTATGAAAGTTAAGCGCCAAAATATAAAGAAATGGTGTATTTACCCTGTCTCAAAATTTCAGCTCAAAATATTGAGTCATTTGGACGTGAACGTCAAAACTGCTTATCCGGACACGTAACACTTTTAAGATTTTGGGTCAATTCTTTCGTTGGGTGATCTGATAATCGATTGCCTTTTCTTTAAAGGTTTATGCAGTGAATGACACATGTGCTGTACTTGATAACGAAAGGTAAATTTCAACTACACATTACTTTTATAAAATAAAAGGCTGGTTTTATCCAGACACCGCATAATACAGCTTTCGGCACCGGTCCCCACTTCCAGATTAAAACTGACGGGTTTAAGTTGTTTGAAAACGTATCAAATATATTGAGTTAGTTGCTAGGCCCTAAGGTAGAAGATTTTAAGTGATTTTAACACAATTAACCAGTTTTATTCTCCAAAATATTATCGTGATTGGCCCTTTAAACCCCATTTCATTTTATTTCAGATATCCGCCCTCGTAAAACATAAATTGTACAAGATAAGGCTTACAAAACTTACCAAACCCATATCAGATTATCGTGTAATTTTCCTGTAATCCGTCGGTCGTACGTTTCATTTCATATTAAATCTTTTACTGTGATGTTGTTTCTGGGTACCTAAATAATTAAGTTGCGCGTCAGTCACTACTGTGACACTTTTGAAAACATACTGACCTTTGTCCGCCATTTCTATCTGGATATTTACACGGTGACACCCCCCCCCCCCCCCAACGCATTGCATAATAGTAATCAATTTTTATTTACTGTAAGTATTTACTGTGTGGTATGCAGATGTCATGATATGGCAAACCAAACATCACACTCCTCCTCAAACACTGTCATATTCAGCGCAAATTTCTGTCCCAAATTATGACTGGTTAACAGTCCGATCAATACATAGTGACGTAACAAAATCAATCGGGATTAACCAGACCTCTAAATGTGTTACCGTAAAGTGTCTGGTGACAAACGCGCGAAATGTATTAAGCTCAATTAACTAATACATAACAGAATATTGCAGACAAACTAAATGTGTGATAAATAGCCCATGAAATCCCTTGTAAAAACTGGTTATTCTGAAGTTAATATAAAACAATATAAACGCTTGCTTTCCTATAAGCGAACAAACAAACATTCCCGTTTAATAATAATTTATATGTATATATATATATATATAACGCTGAGCGTTCCAGTTATTAAGCTGTCCCGGGAAGTTGTTTACAATAAACTTTAACATGCATTGTCAAATAAAATTAACCTTATACATACTGAATTTCACAAGTGATATTCAGTGCGATACGTAGACAAATAGTTGAGTTTTGATGAAAGTAAATATCCACCTTAAAAGCTTACTCCGAAAGTTTAAATGATAGGAAATATATTCAAACTAACAAAAGCTTGAAATTTCAAGTCAATTACCAAGAGAAGTCTTGGGTACTCAAAGTATCACGATAAGATTTTGCTCCTTTTTTCATATCTGATTTCAATTTATGTCTACTTTAATTTAAATTTTATTTTACTTTGGATTTAAGTTTGATATGATTTTAATATGATATATAAAATAGAATTTTAAATGGTCATACTTAAGTTATAATTGATCAATTTCATGAATTTGGGGACCAAAGTTGATTTCTAAAATAAAAGTTCTCTTTTATATGCGTGGTCTTTGTCTTTACCTTGTATTTAACCCATGTCATACACAAGATAGTATTTGATGAATATTTTGACAATGGAAAGGACATAGTCAGTGCTTTTACCAAATTATCACTGTTTTTATAAACTTATCACTTAATTTAATTTGAGTGTGTGAGATATGACTTCTATGCAATGTGTGAATCCAATAATTAGTAAAAATACAATATTATGGTAACAAAGACCATAGTACTACACCCGACAAAACATTTACCAATCCAAGCAAAACAGAACTTAATTCGTGTAGCTATATTTATTTTGACCACAAATAAACACCACTCCAACATTATCTGCGATATCACTCAAGGTGGAAGCGGACGATAAACCCTACAAACGAACCACTCCCTCCAACTTTCTGCTAATGGGTTTACCAGAAGTACCCATTTTATTCGGAAGGATTTAAATAGAATGATGTAAAGTAATGGCGTGGTTGACAAATCATTACCCGAATCTTTTTTTTTTAAAAAAACTATTACTTAGTCGAGCGTTATAATTTTGGTAATTTTTATATAAGGGTTGAGGCGTCATACGTAACAATTACATTGATTAGATTTCAAATTTGACAAGGCAGAATATAAACTGTTTTAACACAAATTAGTCAGACCTTTGTGGCTTAAATTTATATCAAATACACAAATTAATATGGTACGTTAGAAAACAATTTCTGCCACCTGTATTTTGAAAAAATACCCACTAGTTATATTTTGTATTTAAGGTAGACATTAAGATTGTTGTCCTGTCTTCTACCTTATCCGTTCGAATAATGCAATTGAAGTTTTCCGGATTTAATCGAATTGATCATGTCCAACAGGCCAGACCAGCAATATTGGTATTAGAAGCTGACTGAATTTCGCTCCTAGTATTGACATGTGTGTCGGATTACCAACCTTAAGGACAAACAAGCGTGATGTCTTGGTATTAATCTGCTATTGGTCCAGTTTCTGGTACCGGCTTTAACACGCTAAAAGCAAATACTTATCAAGTAGTACGTCTTTTGTCCGTCTGTAATATTTACACTAATTTGACCTCTCAGCGTATTTACGGTTCCGATGGCTCTAGTTATATTAACCATTTATTCGGTTAAATCTCTCTTCATGCAGTAAGTCTGGAATTAGTTTCTCGAATAATGGTGGACTGGTGTAACCGGTTATCTAGCTAGTGTTGTTACATCAAAGTATATTCGGCGTTTTGAAAAGTTAACACATGTGATGTCGTTCTTTTGTACTGGAGCTTTGCTATATACACTGCATACAATATTCTAATAACCAATAAAATTCTTTCCCCGAAATCCCGTACGTAAATTGACGTTATCACCGCACTATAAAAAATGAATTAGCTTCTAGATAAAGCTTTGAACAGTAATGCATAATATAGTCATTCATGGCGTAATTTAATTCATGCTAACCCTACAGTAGTAGAAAAACAAACGACATAATATATATTATCGAACTATTAGTGCCTTATAACAGTCCTAAATCTTAATGAGAAATAACATCTCGAACTTTTCAGATTATCTTGACTAGTATACTACAGTAGAACAGATATATCTCGTAAATATATCTTATTTGGTCTACCAAACACATTTCGTAAACAAGATAGAATTTGATGGATATTTTGACCATGGTAAGGATTTTTACCAAAATATCACTGTTTTTATATATAAATATATCATTCAATTCATTAAGTACGTGTGATTTAACTATAGAAATGTGAACCAAATAACTAGTTAAAGATACAATATGGTCGCAAGGACCGTAGTATTACACGCTATAAAAGGAATGGCATTATTCAAGAGCTACATCTGCGTATTGCAGGTCTTTCTTTAGGCCTTAGATGGTATATAAATTATAAATTAGACATTTATTAACATGCGAAGACCACAATCAACTCTCGATGCCATCGAATTGCTCCGATTTCAAGTTGATTAAAACAGTTCAGCCACTAAATGATTTAATTTGAAAATGGAGAAGCGAGGCTAAGCTTCGATTAACCATCACCGTTGTTACGATAATAAAATTCAATGCACACATCTTGTCAAAACTACACACATTGATAACTTCGCTCAGAATAAAGTAATTTGAATGAAATTTTCAATATATTGATTTTGCATTATCTATTTTGGGCTATAACCCCATTCGCAGTTATTAATGCGCATGCGTGACGTTACTTCCGTTTTTTTGTAAACAAACACGGCAGACGTCGTGGGCTCGTGACTATGGCAAATTGTGCCGTGGTAGGTTGTTCAAATTCTTACTATAAACTGCAGAGATGGGCGAAGTCAACATGCCCTGTTCACAACAAAAGGCAGGACGAATGTGTTTGCAAAGAGCCTTTCCAATTTTTCTCGTTCCCGAGTAATAAAACACAGAAAGATTTAAGACTGAAATGGATAAAAAATGTAAACAGAAAAACTGGTAATGCTAATTGGCAGCCCACAACTTATAGCAGAATATGTTCGGACCACTTTGTGGACGGAACACCAACATTAAATAATCCATATCCTACTGTCCACATGGGATATAACATGGCAGAGACAATTAACTCCAGAAAACCTCCAATACAGCGATTTACAGTGACAGAGACACCAAAATCTAAGCCAAAGACCAGTAATCAGCATCTGGAGGATATTAATCATGATCACCAATATAATTTTAGAAGTAAATGTGATTGTACTCTAGATTGTAGCTGTGAGGGTTGTCTTAAAAAAGAAAGACAGATATGTTTATTAAAAGAAAAGATTTTGTCACTTGAAGAGCAGCTTAAAGAAGAGAAAAGTTGTTTACAGCCAAAACCCATTCACAAGGTGTTAATGGAATCCGATAAAAATGTAAAACGATTTCTTGGAATGCCTAGTAAGAAGCTATTTTTGACTTTGGTTAAAGTCTTAACCCCAAAAGCCAAATACCTCAGATACTGGAAAGGGCGCCAGAGCTTGAAAGTAATGTCATCAAGAGTGAATAAAATGAACACATCATCTAAAACCAAACCTGGACCTGCAAGGAAATTAACAATAACTCAAGAATTAATGGTTGTTTTTTTGAAGCTGCGGCTTAATCTTACAAATGAACTAATAGCAGTGATATTTAATATAAGTGCTAGTGTATGTTCACAAATCATAACGACTTACCTCAAATTCTTAGCTCATCAGTTCAAGTGTCTCATATTTCGCCCCACTATGGAAGAAGTAAAGGCAACTTTGCCTGACTGTTTCAAAGAAACTGTACCCAATGCTCGGGGAATAATAGACTGCACAGAAATGTTTATTGAAAAACCTAATAGTCATGATGTACAGGCAAGCACGTGGTCAGACTATAAGCATCATAATACCTTGAAATGCCTGATTGATATTACACCTACTGGTATAATACAGTTTATATCTCCTGCTTGGGGGGGCCGAACAAGTGACAAGTCTGTCGTTTTAGAATCAGGATACTTAGACACCGTAGAAAGAGGAGATACCGTATTAGCTGACAGAGGATTTCCAATAGCTGAAGAACTAATGATCAGAGGAGCTTCATTATACATACCACCCGGAGCCAGAGGCATGGAGCAAATGACCAAAGATAATGTTTTAAAGACTAAAAAAGTAGCAAATCTTCGCATTCACGTAGAAAGAGCGATAAATAGGATGAAATGGTTTAGAATCCTTTCGCAGACACTTCCGATTTCTATGGCTCCTTTAATTGATGATATTTTGACAGTTTGTGCAATAATAGTAAATTTGTATCCACCTCTTGTCAAGTGATGCACAAGCTTTGTCTTGGACCCACGGCACTTGACTCTGTGACAGACCTTATGATCTAAAGTGCATGCATTAAACCACCCAACCACCTGGCTAGTTGTTCAGATGGTATGAATACACAAGGTCCCATATATACCAATTGCAGTACGTCAAAGATCCCTCAACCATTAAAAATGAAAATAAAGAGTAGTCTGAATTCTGAACAAATTTCATTAGCCCAGGTATGGTGCTGAAAACTAGGACACTAAACCCCATTTAATTTTTATTTCATTTGAGATAAAAGGTAACTCATTTATTGATAATGATATATTTTTTTATTTATGAATATACATGTACTATTGATGTTGTTTTATTTATGATTATTACATGTACAGTACAATTGATATGTTGATATATTATTTATTTATGATTATTACACGTACTATTAATAAATTGTTTTATATATGATTATTACATGTACAAATATCAAGATTAAAATATGAAAACATATTACTTGCTATCTTATTTTTTATGTAATACCCAAACATATAGATTGTCAAGGGAGTTAGATCTGATAATCTTGAAAATTAATGCCAATTTAACATTTATTTACAGTTTGGGCAAAACCACTCATCCTCACTGCCATCAATGTAATCAACACATTTGAAATGGTACCACAGTAAACATTTGTCACATAAAACACTATTACAATCTGAATTATCAATACTATCTTCTGAAACACTTACATTTAAGCATATTTCACACAAATATATAGGCAATGGGGAGTGTTTGGTCTTTCTTCGCTTACATGGTGGGTTTACTTGATTAGTAATGGGTTTAGTAATTTTCATGTAATTATCGTACTCGGCATCAGAGATATTGTGAATATCGTACTCGGCATCAGAGATATTGTGAACATCGTACTCGGCATCAGAGATATTGTGAACATCGACCTGAACATCAATATTATAATCCCCCGATTTATTCAAAATAGTTGGTATAACAAATTCTGAGTAAAATTGATCACAATTACAAATTATATTCTTAAAATGCTTTTCATCAAATGGGATTCTTTCCAGAAAATGACCATGCCTAGTGTACACAAAGAAATCACACCATGGCAAATGACTGATTCCCATCTGCCACTGGATTTGAGAGTAGTATTTATGGGTTTTCTTCAGTGAGCATAATTCTCCTATGTTTACCAAGTATGGCAGATTTGATTCCGATGGACAAGTATGTGCTATCGACATTGGACATTTAATTTCAACCAAACCATCTTGGCAACATGAGCAAGACACTATGCCATCTGGAGAAGCACCATATTGTGGTTTGTCTTGAAGAACTATAAGTCCCACATTTAAAACACAAAAATTGCTGTGTCCGGAAGAAAGCATAAACTTAGTATAAGACATTTTAGCCTCTGACTCCATTTCTATACCATATTTCAATTGGGGTACTTTCTTGTAATCAAAAGATTCTGAATGCAGAATTTTCATCAATACTGATGTAATGTTTTCCCCCCTTTTCCCAGATTTCAAGGAATTGATCCTAGTAAACACATCATGAACAAAAGATGAGGTAATCCTACATTTTCGATGAGAAGCCCATAAGTTATTATCTGACTGACCAACTGTACTTTCTGCAATCAATTTAACATTTTCATCACTAAAACTTTCTAAAACAGACTTTATTTCTGTCTGTGATTTACAAATATATAACATATCGCATAGTGGAGGCGGGGCTGATGTACTAACATCCACATGGAAAATGTCATCTGGTGAGATATCCTTTTGACCTTGAAAAACCACAGCTTTAGGACAAACTGGCAAAAGAGCCTCTTTGATCTCTTCAAAAGAAAATGGATCTGAAGTTTCTATTGATTTCAATAAGTTTAAATGCTCAGTTTTTTGTTTACCAAATTTAGGTTTACGCCATTGAAGATTTTTGGCTAGTACTGGTTGTAACACAGTTTTATGTGATCCATATTTATTCCAAGAACAAATAGTGTCTGTGCACGCTTTATTTGTTAATCCTTGCCTCCAATAGTAATCCATCTTAAATAAAACTGCCGCAACATGGTTACAGGTTGCCCCTAATCTGAAATGATAAGAAATAATTAACATTATGATACATGTATTATTTTCAAATTATTATCATTATTGTTATTAATTATAAGAATCACAGATATTAAACAAATAGATTCTTTCATACTCGTATGGGGGGGGGGTCTCGAGTCCTCTGGTTTCCTACCACTGCTAAAGACCCTTAAATTACGTGAATTATTCAATTGAAATTATACAATATGATAGTCACAAAATGACCTAGTTTGTGTCGAGTGGAGGTTAAACAACAACAACTCTCTCTCTATTTATCTAAAATATTTGGAATACTTATCATATAAAATTTGAATTGTTAAAGATACATTATTCAAGAGCTAAATTTGCCTATTGCTGGTCTTTCTTTAGGCCTTTTAAATGTTATAATATAATATCAGTAATTAGACATATTGACATGACAAGACCATTATATATTATCAACTCTCGATATCATTGGATACCGGTACTTAATATTTTAACTAGATTAGTACGGTTCTGTCATTGAATGATTTACTTTAAAATTGGGGAAGCGATAACAGTGTTAACACACAATCATTATTATAAATACATTTTTATAAATATAAATAACTTTGTTCAGAAAAATGTAATTAATGAAATTTCCAATATATTCATTTTTCATGAACTATTAGGCCTACAGCAAGAATGGCCAGCTTTTTATCAAAATCTTACATAATGTATCCTTTCTTTAATAATAAATAACAGTAACACTAACAGAAATTATGAATAATAATATGATGATGCACAAGACGACTCAGAATAAATCATGTTTTTTCGTGTAAGTAAAAAAAAAAAAACAAATAAAATCATAATTAGTAAAAAGGAACATAAATCAACCTTAAATATTAATTCATTTCAACTTTTTTCTAACCCAGCAAAACAGGTACAGTATGCAGACACAATTTCTCCAGTTTTCTTTACCAAAGTCAGCCATACATTATGAGGTGTGTGATGTATTCTCTGACTTGGACTGCACATAGCTTTTAAAAAACAATACTTTGATTCATCGGATAATGGGTGATAAAAGACTTCCTTGAGCCATTGAGAGTCAAAGTAACTGTAGGCCTTGCCTTCTTTATAATCATTTAGTGCCTTTTTAGTAATTGATTTGTTAATATCTCCGCTTAGGTTATGGAAATACTCACATATATCACAATACATCGTCGGTGGCCAAGACTTTCTACCATTATTTTCATTTATCCAACCGACCGTAAGTTCAGAAAATGGATCAGGGAGTTTGATTCCACCTGCATACAACAAGGATTGGTAGGATCGGGCTTTGAGGCGAAGTTCTTCATCTTTCGTGGTTTTGTCGGGTAAATCAAACTCCAATCCAGCAAAAACACGAGCTACTAATTCTTGTTTGCTCCCATTTACTCTCAATCCTTTTTTCCGACAAAAGTCTTTTAAAGATTGGATATTCCAAAGATTTATTTCGTCAAATTTGACGTCTGTCAATTGATCGGCCATGTCACGTGTGTCTTTGTTTACAACAAGGCGACCTTGACCCTATCCCAGAATTCCTATTTGCGAATTGGGCTATTACAGTAGCACGACCAATTCTTTATTTAAATCTTGCGTAATGTAGGCCCATTTTTAATGATATTGGGGGTTTATAAGAAATGATTGATAGGAATTACACATTTTAGAGTATTTTTATTTCTAAACTTTTCGCAAATTATACTATTCAAAAAAAGTAGGGGATATTTGATTTTGGGGGCATAATACTAAAATATGCAAATGACTACGAAAAAAGTCACTATAGAACCTAACAGAAGAAACATTTCCAGTTACATGTGACGCCCAAACGCACCAATAGCTACCGCATGGAATGCAGGTGATGCTTGGGATCATCATGGGGGTCCAACCCAAGATTTGCACGACTCTGACTTTGAATGTTACAGTCATTGTGGCATTAAATTCCAGGGTGGAAACATCAGTTTAATTGTTTTAGTGACCAGAAAACAAATTTTGATATGCGTCGGCTTACCCAAAATGAAAGGTTACGTGCCCTTGGCATGCTACAGATCGGCACAACACAAGCGGTTGTGGCGCGGACGATGAATGTTTCTCAGTCTGTCATAAGCAGGCTATGGTCCAGATACCGTGATACACAATCTGTACACGACAGACCACGCTCAGGTCGACCAAGGGCGACAACTCAAGCCCAGGATCGATTTATCCGTACCTTGGCCTTGAGAAATCGTGTCATCACAGCAAATCAGATCAGCGCTCGTCTTCAAACAGACACTGGTGTGAGAGTGAGTGGCCAGACGATTCGGAATTGACTGCATAGGGGTCACCTTCGCGCCCGACGTCCTCGCGTGATTCCTTGTTTGAGAGATCATCCCATTCAGGCAAGACGTCGTTGGTGTAGGGATTGTCAACACTGGGATAATCGACGCTGGAGCAATGTGATGTTTTCAGATGAGTCAAGGTTCACTGTTGATTTATTGGACAGACGTAGGAGGGTGTGGCGTCGTCGAAACGAGCGCTTCCAAGATGTTAACGTCATCAGACATGATCGATTTGGGGGTGGTTCTGTTATGGTGTGGGGAGGCATCACTGTTGCTGGAAGAACGGCTTTACATGTTGTTGCAGGGCGTGTTACAGGCCAGTACTACCGGGACAACATCTTGGCAGTCCATGTTGTGCCGTTCGCACGACGTCATGGCCGCCGTTTCATCTTCCAGGATGACAACACAAGATGTCACAGGGCCAGGATCGTTACAGGTTACCTCCAACAACAGAACATCACCACATTACCTTGGCCAGCTCTGAGTCCCAACCTCTCCCCCATCGAGCATGTCTGGGACATGCTTGGACAGAGGTTACGTCAACGTCAACAACGTCCTGCCAATTTCCAAGAACTTGCTGCTGCGTTGCAACAGGAATGGGACAATCTGGACCAAAATGACCTTAGACGTCTCATTAGGAGTATGCCACCTCGGATCAATGCTTGTTTGGCAAACAGAGGAGGATTTACCCGTTACTGACTTGGTTGTGATGCTGTGGTAACTTTGCTGTTTGACCCCGGGTATCATTTTACCCTTATAATGGTCAGTCTGTGCCTTACTTAGTCTAACGATCATTTGGAATAAATCGATGAATGTGAACTTCATTTCATTTTGTCATTTGTTTCTTCGTCAGTTTCATTAGGTGACTTTAATAACACTTAAAAATCAAATATCCCCTACTTTTTTTGAATAGTATATTAGTCACGTGATGACTAAGTGATATTAAGAGTTCAAGTATTTACAGTTTCCTATAACAAAGTTAAGGATTGGGCATAATGCAATATAACTGTCATTTATGATTTGCCTTATGCTATTGTCTCGTCGCCCTATATAAAAACAAAAAGCACAATCCACACTAACCAGTAGCCGAAATACAGCCACACAAGAAAAGTCACAAAACAGGAAGTGGTACCAGCTATCCATGATGGGGCAGGCCTTCCCCACCGTATTTATTTCATGGCAATATTATCACAATGCTTCAGATTATATATATACACGGAATTACTAGATTACACATAAAATAAACCTAAAGCGAGTCCTCGGAAGTCTTAATTGGCGAATATCCTTGTTTCTGCAGTTTCGATGTTAATAGTTTGCTACGAACCGGTATTTCATTATAAAATGAGCTCTCACTCTGGAATAACGCTGGGATGAGAATCGTACACTCCATATGCTGGTGAATGGAAATAGTTCCTAAAGAAATAAAGACAGCAGACACAATTTACTTTTTATCTTTTATACCCAAATCTCTCAATTCTTCCGCCTCAGTATATTCTGGAATTATTTCAGGTATCTTTTGTAGCTGCACCAGCTGGCCAGGCAATAATGTTAGTTTGGTAAATATACCATCCTGTTTACATGTGTCAACTAACGTTTTTGTCTTGCAACCATCGACATTATGTTTATGATACCCATCATTAATTGTGAACGGTTCGTGTGTAACAGGTTCGGGTTGGTTTCTGGCTCGCCTTTTAAGGATGGCGAATCTGATGACCAACACTACACTGCAGGATAAAACAATAACTACCGATATTCCAACGAAAACCATCCCCATTATGAACGGGAAAGAAGATTTGTCCCCAGGTTCTATGGTAGCGTCATAATACTTGCTCAAATCTGTAGTGCTTATATAAGAGTTTGTAATCCGTTGTGTTGTCTCGTCCGTAGCAGCGACTTCAAAATTAGGGATGGCCGCGAATATAAAAATCAGTGAGCTGCTGTATGCAGCCATCCTGTATGTTTGCCTCATAAATAACTGGCAATCATTATCACAATCAAACATAGATGCAATATGTCGTGCCATCTAACACTTTGTATAGACAAACCCAGACGTATCAAATGCATTATTTGGTGTCAAATGCTTAGTGTCTGGTAGCTATAGTGAAGTATTGCGAACCATGCGAGAGACAGACATAATGTGTATTTATATTCTAGTATTGTTCGTACCTTCGAACTTTCAGATTTTTCTGCCTACCTTGAACGAACCTACGTTATACATTGACTGAAAGCTAAAGCTGCCTCCGAGAACTGCATATTGAAAGTTGTGTACAAAACATAGATACCGGATGTCGGTGAAACTATTGATAGATGACAACTTTCGGGACATTATTCAGTCACGGACTGTTATATACTATTCAAAAAAAGTAGGGGATATTTGATTTTTAAGTGTTATTAAAGTCACCTAATGAAACTGACGAAGAAACAAATGACAAAATGAAATGAAGTTCACATTCATCGATTTATTCCAAATGATCGTTAGACTAAGTAAGGCACAGACTGACCATTATAAGGGTAAAATGATACCCTGGGTCAAACAGCAAAGTTACCACAGCATCACAACCAAGTCAGTAACGGGTAAATCCTCCTCTGTTTGCCAAACAAGCATTGATCCGACGTGGCATACTCCTAATGAGACGTCTAAGGTCATTTTGGTCCAGATTGTCCCATTCCTGTTGCAACGCAGCCGCAAGTTCTTGGACATTGGCAGGACGTTGTTGACGTTGACGTAACCTCTGTCCAAGCATGTCCCAGACATGCTCGATGGGGGAGAGGTCGGGACTCAGTGCTGGCCAAGGTAATGTGGTGATGTTCTGTTGTTGGAGGTAACCTGTAACGATCCTGGCCCTGTGACATCTTGCGTTGTCATCCTGGAAGATGAAACGGCGGCCATGACGTCGTGCGAACGGCACAACATGGACTGCCAAGATGTTGTCCCGGTAGTACTGGCCTGTAACACGCCCTGCAACAACATGTAAAGCCGTTCTTCCAGCAACAGTGATGCCTCCCCACACCATAACAGAACCACCCCCAAATCGATCATGTCTGATGACGTTAACGTCTTGGAAGCGCTCGTTTCGACGACGCCACACCCTCCTACGTCTGTCCAAAAAATCAACAGTGAACCTTGACTCATCTGAAAACATCACATTGCTCCAGCGTCGATTATCCCAGTGTTGACGTTCCCTACACCAACGACGTCTTGCCTGAATGTGATGATCTCTCAAACAAGGGATCACGCGAGGACGTCGGGCGCGAAGGTGACCCCTATGCAGTCGATTCCGAATCGTCTGGCCACTCACTCTCACACCAGTGTCTGTTTGAAGACGAGCGCTGATCTGATTTGCTGTGATGACACGATTTCTCAAGGCCAAGGTACGGATAAATCGATCCTGGGCTTGAGTTGTCGCCCTTGGTCGACCTGAGCGTGGTCTGTCCTGTACAGATTGTGTATCACGGTATCTGGACCATAGCCTGCTTATGACAGACTGAGAAACATTCATCGTCCGCGCCACAACCGCCTGTGTTGTGCCGATCTGTAGCATGCCAAGGGCACGTAACCTTTCATTTTGGGTAAGCCGACGCATATCAAAATTTGTTTTCTGGTCACTAAAACAATTAAACTGATGTTTCCACCCTGGAATTCAATGCCACAATGACTGTAACATTCAAAGTCAGAGTCGTGCAAATCTTGGGTTGGACCCCCATGATGATCCGAAGCATCACCTGCATTCCATGCGGTAGCTATTGGTGCGTTTGGGCGTCACATGTAACTGGAAATGTTTCTTCTGTTAGGTTCTATAGTGACTTTTTTCGTAGTCATTTGCATATTTTAGTATTATGCCCCCAAAATCAAATATCCCCTACTTTTTTTGAATAGTATAGTTAAATTACCAAACGAAATTGTCGGAAATGATTAATGCTGGACGATAGCGTTCAACATTATTAGTTGCCCACCAATCCCAGACCAACATGCCAATGCCTGCAAGTTGAAAAATACCAATGCCTGCAAGGCTGAAAAATTAAAATGTCAGTGCCACCAAGAATATTGACCAGTAAATGATGGAAAACTATGACTTTCAATAGTGTTCATCCTTAAGCGGGGGACACACTAACCGCCAAAATTCACTTGTGTGTCCAGAGTCACGATGTCGAACTTGTATTCGCCCGAATGATTCGCGAATGGTTGATATTTTCGGCCGAATTATCATTGGCCGTGTTTATATTCGCCTAGTGTGTCCGGTTTGCCGAAGCATTCGCCCGATTGTAGAATTCATTAGCCAATCATCACTTGATGCCGAGAAGTCAAAGTCATGATTGTTAAAAGAAAAAATGGCGGCTATTACGACTTCATAACCGCCAACGTCTTAAATGAGATTGTTAAAAAAAACTGTGTGTCTCGGCGACGGATCCCGGTTTTCGCCCAGCCACTCCTAATTCCGCATGTCTTTCTACTCCGACGCATACGGCGTAAATTATTTTAAAAAATCCCACGGCTGCAGCTATTTTTTATACGCCTACATATTCATGTGGACGTATATTGTCGTCGCCCCTGTCTGTCCGTCCGTCCACAAATTATTTGTGGACATTCTACAGGTCACAATTTTTATCCGATTTTGACGAAACTTGAAATATAGGTTTATCTCCTAATGATCTCGGTTCCTTTCGATATTGGCATATATCGCACCTTAACGTCATGGATTTTGGCCCCTGGTTGTACGAAAAATCATGTTTTTATCTTGTGGACACTCTACAGGTCACAATTTTTATTCGATTTTGACGAAACTTGAAATACATGTCTCCCTTTATCTCCCAAAGATTTCGCTTCCTTTTGATATTGGCAAGTATCGCACCGTAACTGTATGGATTTTGACCCCTTATTGAAAAATCATGATTTTAGCTGATTTTGATGAAACGTAAAATGTATGTTTATAACCCAAAGATCTCAGTTTCTTTCGATATCCGCGCATGCAGGACAGTAACTACGTAGCTTATAGGCTCCTACTTGTACGAACAATTGCGTTTTTAGCACGTGGTCACTCTAGTGGTCACAATGTTTATCCGATTTTAAAAACCGTTCAGATATATCACCGTTACACTCTCACAATGGTTGGGTTCAAATTGCGTGAAAATCGGACCAAAACTGCCTGACAAAATGGCCGCTCCTCGTACTCAAATAGTATAAAAGTGTTTAAAACCAAGGTTATGGCTCCGCTAGAGGTCACAATTTTTATCCTATTTCAATGAAACTTAAAATATATGTTTACATCCCAAAAATCGCGGCTCCTTTCGATATTCGCACATCGGAACTTAACCCCATCAATTATGGTCTTTGGGTGTACAAAAAAAGTCGCGTTTTTAGCTTGTGAATCTCTAGACGTCAGAAATTTCATCTCATTTTAAAAACCGTTCACAGATATCACCGTTACACCCTAATACCAAGGTTGTGAACCTTCTATAGGTCGCAATTTTTATCCGATTTTGATGGAACTTGAAATACATATGATCTCGGTTGCTTTTCGTATTCGCTCATATCGGACCGTACCTTCATGGCTTACGGACCCTGATTGTAAGAAAAATTGCTTTTTTTAGCTTGTGTAACCTCTTGAGGTCACAATTTTATCCAATTTTGATGAAACTTAGAATATATGTTTATATCCCAAAGATCTTAGTTTCTTTCGATACTCTCGTAACTTCATGGATTGTGACACTGATTGTCCGGAAAATCGCCTTTTTATAGCTCGTTCTCTGTCCATCTCTTGCAAAATGTGGGCCTATCTTGCATGACAACCACTTGTTTTCTTTTTCTTGGTCGCTGCAATATTTAATCATGTGGCGTGAAAGCTGATGCATTCAACTGGTGAATCGGGCGGAGAATTCGCCTAGTTCACTCATTCTGCTGCATTTCGGTGCCGATTGATTCGGCCGAATGATTCGGGAGGAAATTCGCCTAGCGTGTCTGTCGCTTTAGGACCAATTAAACAACCCCAACTGTGAGCAGTGATATAGACAATGACGATACAGCTTATACGGGTCCATTTACATTTCATCTATGGGCTCCTTGAGTTTTGCTGCAAATGTCAACATCAGTGACACTGATCGGATATCAGAATAGACTCATCTGGTAACAAAGACGTGTTATAATGTACGGTATTAATATCAGGGTAAAGTCCTCTAATAATAAAGACATGTCTTATTCTGGGTTATAATGTGACTGGTCAGATTTCAAAGTAGACTTATCCAATAACAAAGACATATAATCTAAAGTTTGGGGCCATTTTAAACATTAACTCCCATGTTGCTTGGTACGCCACATACTCCTCACAGTGTTTCGTTTGATTAGACCTATCAAACTCAGACACTGCTGTAATAACCTCAAATTTCTCTTCCAAAATATGACTGATCAACAGTCGGATCAACAACCAATACATTACAGCTTAACAAAATGATTCCGGTTTAAATAGAGCTCCACATATGTTTATATTACATTAGGTCATTTCTCACGAAATGTGTTATGCTCCACTAACCAGTGCATAGCAGAATATTGCAGAAAAAAACTAATTGTATGACAAACGAGGCTATCGAAAACGCTTTCAGTGTAAACAATGGGTAATGACCAATATAAACAAACACCAGGAGACGAACAACATGTTCACCGTTTTTAATACATTAAATCACTGTCTAAAGTTTTAGGGAAGACCCCAGATTAAACGAAGGGCTGTCCATGTTGCTATACTTGGGATAGATTTGATTGAACGGTAAGAATAGACACACCCCCTCAAAAGTTCAAGTATCAGAAGCCAATCCAGCAATGGCCAGAGGGGAATTTCTCGGGCCATTGCTTCAGGAATATGGGCACGCCGAGAAATGGGCTTTAAAATACACACAAGTCACCCAGATACTTTGTTTGCAGGCCAACTGACTTGCGCACATTAGATTTCGGTATTGGCTACTGATAAAACGGTGTGGCGGACTCAGGCTGGAATAAAAAAACGGCCACCACCAACTCTACTGTACATTTATTTAAAATATTGATTAAAGACAGAATGAAGACAAATAAACTTAGGATTGCGAAGTCAATTTTTATATTTACGTACATGTACTATTAACCAACAACCTTTCATTGAGAAAACAGGTGATATACACGGCTACACAAGGATTAAGGGTGCCAAATTTCATGTCGATCCTACTTTAATTCCCGGAGCCTTGGGCTATTTGCGAACATGGTTGCCCACAAGAACAACAAGAATAGAACAGCGCTTGGGGACCAGTTCCTAGACCAATAAAAGACACAATTTAATGAGTATTAACCGATGTTACTGGTCAATAACATTACGTGTTCACTTCAGTTTACTGTTTCTCGTTTTGTTCAATGCAATGTCGGGATTTTTAGAGGCGTTCTCCCCTTGTCAGTGGTGCAAGACGGAGGGACTGACAAAGGCAGCTGTCTAGTCGTTCGGATAAGACAAAAAAAACACAAAGTCCCGAGAACACATTGGCATGCACGAAAAAGATCCCTTGGCAGTTGGAATTCGATATAAGAGTAGGTCGTATCGCCGCTGTCCGGCCAGATTTCCCTCATAGCACACTGTATGGCGTATGCACTGTAGAAAACTAATGCACCTGTTTTGGGTGTGTTCACTATAACAAACCAAACAGTTTAATATAAATTCATAACCAGTTTTTCTAAATGGTGATATTTAGTACCGGATTTAATCATGAAATTGGGCAATGGCGATTGTATTATTATGTTAAAAACATTCTAGTACATACCATATTTTTGTAGACGGGTCCATTACATCCAGGAAAACTAGTTAGTTTATTAGTTCCCTACCAGTGAAATCGGTAGGCTATAGGTTTTCTCTCGGCCCGTTTGTCTTGTTTATACGCCCACACTTTCATATGGACGTATTACGCCGTCGCCCCTGCCCGTTCGGACGTCCGCAATTTGTTTGTGGACGCTTTACAGGTCACAATTTTTTTTTCCAATTTTGACGAAACTTGAATTATAGGTCTACTTCCCAAAGAGTTCGAATTTCGTGAAAATCGAACCAAAACTGCTGGACAAAATGGCCGTCCCACGTACGCAAATAGTGCAAAATTGTGGTATATCAGTGCCGTGAACCCTGTAGAGGCTACAATATTTTGATCGAATTTTGATGAAACTTTACATATATGTTTATATTTCAAAGATTTGGGTTTCTTTCGATAATCGCGCAAATCCTAACTTAGCTTCCTGGATTATGCCCCCTGATTATTCGAAAAACCGCATTTTTAGCTTCTCGATCCGCTAGAAGTCAGAATTTGTATTCAATTTAAAAAAAGAAAACGCTTCAGTATATCACCGGTACATATCAATGAAGGTTGAGTTTGAATTTCGTAAAAATCTGACCGAAACTACCGGACAAAATGGCCACTTCTTGTACGCAAATAGTGTAAAGATATGTAATACCAAGGTTGTGGACACTCTAGAAGTCACAATTTTTATCCGATTTAATGAAACTTGAAAAGTATGTTTATAATCCACAGATCCTGTTTCCTTTCAACAGTTGCGCATATCGGACCGTAACTTCCTGGATTATGGCCCCTGATTGTACAAAAAATCGTGTTTTTAGCTTGTGGAACCTCTAGAGGTCACCGTTTTTATCCGATTTTACAAAAAATTTAAATGTATCACCGTTACGCCCTAATGACGGTTAAGTTCGAATTTCGTAAAAATCGGGCCGAAACTGCTCGACAAAATGGTTGCACCTTCACCGCTAATAGCGTAAAAGTATGTAACACTAAGGTTGTGGACCCACTAGAGGTAACAATCTTTATTCGGTTTTAATGAAACTTGAAATATATATTTATGTCACAAAAATCTCGGTTCCTTTCGATATTCGTGGATATCAGACTATGACATCCTTGATTATTGCCTCTGATTGTAGCGTGTGGATCCTCTAGATGTCACAATTTTTATCCGATGTTAAAACCGTTTAATTAAATCACCGTTACACCATAATAAAGGTTGGGTTCAAATTCCGGGAAAATAGAAACGATTATGGGCCCCCGATTATATGAAAAATCACGTTTTTGTTTTAACTTGTTCTCTATCAATCTCTTGCAAAATGTGGGCGTATTCTGCCCGACAACCGCTGGTTATTTTGCGGAATAAATCAAAATTTAGCTCTCAGATATTTGAATGAAAATTTGTTTTTGTACACGACTTAATTACAACAACGTACTCCCATGTTTCTTAAAACGACATCGGGTTTACTTACACGATTATAACTATCTAAGAATATAATGAATGATACATGGACAACACTTCGTTGGCCTTGCCTCGGCACTTTATTTGTGCGGATTGCCATATATAACACAATTATTATTATAGAGAAACATAATAAGAGTATATCATAAGGTCCAGTACAATGACTGTTAAAGTAAAACATAAATATGTTAACTCTATGAACTTCTCAATCGGGAATCATGTTTCCTCGTGGCTACTCTTTATAGAGCCAAACATGTACCCTAATCTAAAATGTAATTTTTTGTGTATTTTAGGTGTTGTATAACGATTACTATATTCCACTAAATATGCCGAATTATTTGAAAGGCATTGGACTGGGCGATATGGTGGGACCATACAATTTTCCTCAAACAGTCGTGGTTATCCAGGAGAATTATGTCAACGACGGTTTTTTGGAAGGGTTCATGTCACGACAGCCTGTTGATCAAGAAGAAAACCTTGTATGGAAATCAGTCAATGTTGAAATAACAGATATCGAGGTAAATATGCACAGTTCTGTATTTCATCTAATACAAAGGTTATTTCTAGTAAAATAAATCGCACCAATAATATACGTGACATTTTGCAGATTATAAAATGGAATTACCGTGTGAGATAGACATCTTGCATTACTATTATCCCGCCCCGAATAGCATAACTCCTAACTTTTCAAGATATATTTATGAAACAGTGTACACATATCAACCTATTATAATAGTTATACCTTTTGCTAATTATAACTTTAATGGTTTTGATATTTTTGTGTTTCCATGGAAACAAATTTGATGATTTGGTATAAAGGGGCGCTGGATATTGATGGCGACTTTCTTTGTTACCTTTAGTATGTGTTAAAATCTGTTGTTATCTGCCGCTGAACTAATACTTATGTGTACAGATTTTAATGTGGTTGTATACTGCTGTCATCTGTCATCTATCCACAATATTTCATGTTAACACACCAGTGTTGAGCGAGTTGCCGTTCTAATATAAGCTTATTAATTTTCAACGATTTCCGAAGTTTATTTAAAGTTATGCCGCTTTGCAACAAAAGGCTTGTACACGTGTTAACTCGATTGTTATAGAATCTTTCAGGCGTTTGTGTAGGCTACCTGACTTTCCATTATCGGTTTTGTTTTTTGGACATTGTATGTGACTATTGATCGGTTGCGTTTATTGATTAGCCTTGCTTTATATGACGAAAAAGAATGTTGATTTTCAAATATTTCCGACGTTAACTTTCATACTAATGCCCCTTTGGTACGGAACCTTAACGGACAATGCAGGTATCCACCATGTATAACGACCTTTACTACGGTTGATCCGTAACAAAGATTTGAAGAGCTACGCAGATGTTTTCAACTCACCTTTAATTTCTGTGAAGACGAGGAATTTTTATATGGGATTATGAGAAGATATCAGATCGAAACCACCAGTTCTTAATAAGAAAAATATAATCGGGAAAAAGTCATATAGTTATTATATATTTCAAATACTTCGCCACGTGGATTACAAATCGCAATTCGGATCGTGCACTAAAACGGCAAATACTGCATTCATATCAATTTCTCGCCCGAGTAAACCTTCTTGCAAATCGTGTACGATATTCACTGAAGAATTGATCTCTTTGGCTTTTGTCTACTTCTGGTCATTTTATCATCAGTTTTGTAAACCGTTGTCTCGCCGAACTAATCACTAAAGGTGTCAACAGTAAATGATAAAATCGACCCTATGATAGGTTTTATATATTCCGAAGTAGTAGACGATTTCTATGTATTTCAAAGAATAATATAATTGCTTAACATACGGCAGCCACGTAGATTTATTTACGGGGCATTTTTAATGATAAAATCGACCCTATGATAGGTTTTATATATTCCGAAGTAGTAGACGATTTCTATGTATTTCAAAGAATAATGTAATTGCTTAGCATACGGCAACCACGTAGATTTATTTACGGGGCATTTTTATTGGATTTAAAGTGGTGGCCCCGGTATGAAAAATAGACCTGTTCATGTTCGCGGGGATGGAGGCGACGGTGGGAAAATGTTTTTATTCTGACATATTTCTCCCGTCCTGTAACCAGATTTTGTAAAAATAAATACAGGACCAACGCCATGAAAAAATTGTTTTTGACTATTTCAATCTTGATATTACTGTAACATTTTGGGGTAGTTATGACGTACATATATTAGATACCATAATGTTTTTCAGTTGAACGTTGAAGTTCCAGGATATGAAAAGTCCGCAAAATCATGCCCATAAGTACATATCTGTGTATGGTGTGCTTAAGACTTTACGTGAATTTGGTCTACCTACCACGAGTAATTCCTTTTGACAATTTTCTAATATGTATCACCCTTTTTTTCAGGTGGAGTATTTATTAACGGAGTTGTCAATAACCGGTTGGAAAATTCTTGTACTTCACATGGATCCGCATTGGATGATACGGATAGTCAGAAAATCTTTGGACATGAACTTATTTCGTGCTGGCTATGCCTGGTTTCTCAGTGATAAAACATTTATTGACGAGCCTTCGGTGGTTCAAAATCTACCAGAGGGTCTCTTAGCTTTAACTAACTTTCACCTGACTGGATCAAAAGGAGTATTGTCAAATGTTTTCCGCTTTTTATCACAAGCGTGCCTTTGTGTTGACTTTCTTAAGTCATCTGGTATAAGTCCTAATTTATTTGAACCGACCAGTTCTTCGGTTGATACCAGTGATACTTTTATATTTTCTAAACCCGAACTTTTTAGGTACGTATATATCAATCTTTGGAAATATGCACACCCTGTAAAATCTCATTGAACGAATAAAAGACGAAGGCGAATTCCTCCATTGAAGAGGACCCTGTTTGTCCATTAAAGAGAATGCTCGTGAGCGAGAAACAATCCGTATTACGAGTGCGATTACATTTTATCGAATGCCCTGCAAAATGTGTCAGTAAATATATGGGTTCATTGTTGTAAATTAAGATAAATTGGATTTTATCTTTTCAGTGTGCACTTAATCAGATTAACTATTTATTAGTGAGTACAGGGGTGGCCGCACCACACATAAACAAATGAAATGAAATGGGGTTTAACGTCCAACTCTTCTGCACCTAACCTGGGCTAATTGAAGACGGGCATACGCCATACAGTGTGAAATGAGGGAAATTTTGCCCGGGCAGCGGCGCTACGGCCTACTCTTATATCGAATTCCAACTGCCAAGGGATCTTTTACGTGCACGCCAATGTGTACACGGGACCTCGGTTTTTCGTCCCATCCGAACGACTAGGCAGCTGTCCTTGTCAGGCCCTCCGTTCTGCATCACTGACAAGGGGAAACCACGGCCAATGCACGGATCGAACACCCGACCTCCAGACACACATAAACAAAAACTCGTAACGCGACAAGACGCGCAATATATACAGACTTTGCAAGCAATAAACAACAAACATATATATCAAATCAAGTGAATGGATCCGGGGCCAGTCCACTTCACTGTACAGTTCTGGACCTGTAGTGATACAGGCTTCATTCAAAAGAGAACAAATTAACAGTAAGTGGGACAGGCCTTGAATATTGGCAAACATTTGCGTGCGTAAACGTTAAACCTGTCTATTTAAATCTTAACGACAAAAGTAAAGTAGCAATGTTGTTATTAATTCGTAATATCAATCATGTTCAACCCTGGCATGGAGTAAAAACTTCAGCTATATATGTGAACTCCTCAGATGAGAAGTAATATGGCTGCTGAGTAAAAGATAACCCCGCGTCATTAACAGACACCGGCGCAGTGATTATTATACAAACGCATAATACAATTTAAAAGACATTTTTAGAGCCATACGCCTTGCCGTATATTTCACACTCCAACAGTTATTAATGTTTGAAGACTCGAGGGCTTCAATTAGTTGGCCAACAAAATGGCGCATGTGGATAGTAAGCGAAGCTAACGAGACCTAAACACGAGGTAATATTCCGGATAGTTCCATGTGGCGAAGCTTAAAACTAGGAATGGTTAAATTAATATATTATAATATATTTAACGATTGTTATGGCGACAGGCGAAATTAATCTCAATTGAATAACCCATTGCTACTTTAAATATGGCAAGCACGGATTAACGCACAAGAGTTCAAATCCGACCACTCTTGCAAAATGAATCGCAATGTTAAAACTTAATAATTCATGTCCACAGTTTTATAGATTCTTGGTCATATCACTGGATATTTATCGTTTTTATGGTTTCCAATTCTTGTCTTCTTTCAGATACCTTTCCCGTGCCTCACAGTGTTTTAATGACACAGAACCTAATGAAAACAGCACTTTGTTGGCTACTGGCGAAGCCTTTCATTTGGTTAATTTAGTAGACAAGAAAATAGGCGGCAAACAATGGGAGCTGGTTGGTTATATAACGGTAGACGGACTAACTGACCTAAAAACTGTTCTGTGGCCGGGGAATACGATATTTGGCCCGTCGTCTAATAAAGAAAGAACTTACCGCGTTGTTACAAAGCCCGCAAAACCCTTTGTTTTTATTAATGGACCTGTGGCCCACCCGTCTACCTGTTACTCTGATACGCCCTGCATTAAACTAACTAACAGTACCCCACGCCATGTTTCTTCCATGATAGAAGATTTTATAACCACGAGGGATTATATGAACAAGGGATATGATGTCCATTGTTGTACGGGATTAACTATTGAACTTCTCCTTAGATTGTCTTTGGATATGAAATTTGAATATGTGATATATTTCCTAGATGATACTGACTATGGAAGTTTTGCAAATGATACGTGGACCGGTATGGTTGGCGACATTGTGAACGGAGCAGCAGATATAATTGCAGGTGCTTTTAGTGTAACGTCCTCGCGGTTGACTGCGATATCCTATTCCGAGCCTTATTTCCAAAGTGACTATGCAATGGTGACTAGCGTCGATGGACGTTCGACGTCTATGTGGGCTTTCTTAAAACCATTTTCCTTTGAAGTGTGGATATGTATTCTACTGAGTTCTATTGCTGCGGGTATAGCTACCTCAATTCTAGAGTGGCACAGTCCATTTGGATTAAATCCAAGGGGACGGAAGCGGGACAAAAACTATGGTTTAGGTTCAGGATTGTTAATGGTGTGGGTATTGATTACAGGACATACCATCAATGTAAAAGCCCCCAAAAGTTGGCCTGGAAAAGTTATACAAAATGTTTGGGCTGGTTTGGCTATTTTTATAATGACGAGTTATACTGCTAATTTAGCTGCTTACCTGGCCGGCCAATCCGCGGTCATACTTATATCAAGTATATATGACGCAAAGGTAAGCAAGCATATTTACTTTATTAGCTTTAAGTGCTACCCTTTCTCCGTTAACTACAACGAATTAATTATATGTAATCCAATGCTCGAGCATGAACATAATGCACATCACAATATATAGCTGAGGTACGAGTATGTTACTGCATATCAATAGAAACGCGTAAGTGGAAGAGAGAAGATGGGGTTCAACGTCCACTCAACACAAATTAGGTCATTTCGGGATCGAAACCATGCTACTTAACTCAATGACAGACCTAATGATCTAAAGCGCACTTATAGATGGCAATTAACATAAAACACACACCTATATTTCAGTAAAACTCTGTTTAGACATACGTTATTATCAAAAATAATATCATTAATTTCTAAACGAAATCTCTATATATAGGTTCTTAATCTAGAACTGTCTATAGAGACTGTGTGAAATAAACAGATTTTAAGCAAGTCTTTGTTCTTCGGAGCATGTCTTTGAATCCATTCTAACAGAGCAGATAATAGAGGAATCAGAGATCAAATAAGCATTATTGATAACGGATAACGATTTTATTGACCAGCCGAAAAAGTTAACCTCAAAATTCAACAAAGAGTTCCAACACATACAAAATAAATCGATTGGTCATCTTTACTCTTGTTATTTTGGTTCTATCTTGTCGATCATAATTAATAGTTATCTTCATACAACATATAGGCGAAAGATCGGGCAGGGAAAAAACAACGTGTAATAAATATACGGAAATATGTCATTGTGAAATAATACAAGAAAAGGTACAGCAAAGATTGCTAGTTTCTCAGCGTTTTTGACATTTAAAATTATAAACTAATGACATGTGAATTGCTCTTCAAAATATTTAATGCCTGCCATTTTCCATATTTATTTTAAACAGCAACAATCCGATTTTTTTAAATTCTACTTTTTATACCCCCACATTTTCATGTGGACGTATATTGTCGTCGCTTCTGTCTATCCGCCCAACATTTGTTTTTGGACGGTCTATAGGTCTCAGTTTTTATCTGGTTTTGAAGAAAATTGAAATATAGATTTTAGCTCCCAAGGATCTCGGTTCCTTTCGATATTGGCACGTATCGGACCGTAACTTAACATGGATTATGGCCCCTGATTGTACGAAAAATCACGTTTTTAGCTTGTGGACACTCTAGAGGTCACAATTTTATCCGATTTTGATGAAAAACAGATCTCAGTTTCTTTCGATATCCGTGCATATCGGATCGTAACTTCCTGGACTATGGCACCTGATTGAACGAATAACCGCATTTTCAGCGTGTGGTCGCTCTGGAGATCACGCAGTTTTTATCCGATTGAAAAAAAAACCGTTTGAATATACCACCGTTACACCATAATGAAGGCTGAAACTGCCGGACAAAGTGGCCTATCCCTGTACGCAAACAATGTTAAAGTATGTAATACCAAGGTTGTGGACCATCTAGAGGTCACAATTTTTATCCGATTTTGAGAAACTTTAAACGTGTTTATATCCTAAAGATCTCTGTTCCTTTCGATATTTGCGCATATCGGACCGTAAGTTCCTTGATCATGGCTCCTGATTGTGGACACACTATACAGGTCACAATTATTATCCGATTTAAAAATATCACCGTTACACCCTGATGATGATTGAGTTCGAATTTCGTAAAAATCGGACTGAAACTGTTCACAAAATGGCCACTCCTTGAATGCTAATATTGTAAAAGTATGTAATACCAAGGTTGTGGACCCGCTAGAGGTCACAATTTTTGTCCGAATTTGATGAAACTTGAAATGCATCTCCCAAAGATCTCAGTTCCTTTAGATATTTCCACATATCAGACCATAACTTCCTGGATTATGGCCCTGATTGTACGAAAAATCACATTTTTAGTTTGTAGATCCTCTAGAGGTCACAATTTTATCCGATTTGAAAAACCGTTTAAATATATCAAAGTTGGACCCTAGTGCAGGTTGAGACAAAACTGCCCGTCAAAATGGCCAAAGATATTCCATATTCTCAGTCCATTTCGATATTCGCTAATTTCAGACCATAACTTCCTGGATTATGGCTCCTGGTTGTACGGAAAATCGTGGTTTAGATTTTAGCTTGTACTCTATTCATCTCTTGCAAAATGTGGGCATATCTTGCTTGGCAACCGCTGGTTTAATAATATTGCTAACAAATATATTGCTAAGAGGAGACATTTTTGACAACAAGATCCATCAACTCGGATTCAGATACGTTATCATATAAGCTTTCTACCAAATTTCTGAGACGATTGAAATCTTTATCCACAATTGATTGAAAATACTCGAAGATTATTTACATTTTTAAAGGGCCGATCTAAGATTTTACATGATTAACCTAGATATTGTTGATTTTAGACTTTAATACCAAAGGTCATAATTTAAAAAAGGAATGAGTTTAACCTGGTTAGAAAGTTTTAAATCACAATATTCAGCATTTGCAAAATAATAGCCAAAGTGGCTTAATGGGCTCATGTAATTGACATATAGGGTATAGGGTTGGCGTCCATTGTGTAATTGCGTAGTCTAATATTATTAGTTATAAACGCGAAATTGTAGATATGTTTATTTAGACAACAGTATAGCTTGGTTAGTGGATACTGATGGATAACCACGTTTGAGGAAGTTATGTTTCTTCCAAAAAGTTTCATAAAGGTTCTGATAGTTGCACGTTTTCATATTTATTTCATTAAAATATATGCATGTCCGCTCTTTTAAGACATAGTAAGTTTTCTCTTTGTTACTTTCATAAAGTAGTCGATGCCAGCTAAATACCCATTCCCACAGCGATCTAATGAATGAAACGTCAGTAGACCGGACGAATGTGCTTTATCAACAAGACTCGTCAAACCATATTTTATTCAATTGATGGCAGAGGAAATCGACCGTTCATATTCATTACTTATCATATTCCGAACGTTTGTATTAGTTTGTAAGGAAAGATTATTCTTAATTTTTTTTCTAAACACTGACAGAAATCTTATTAAATGCATGTTTTCTCATTTCTGTTACAGTTGCTGTCAAAGAAAGTGGCTTTGATTGAGTCGAGTTCCGTAGAATTCCTTCTTAATATCATCAACCCAGATCTTATCAAAAATGTTAGGCACAACTACATATCGTCAACTGACGAAGCCATTTTTATGCTACGGTAAGATCATCAAAATGACAGATTTGTTGTTGGAAAGACAGGTTTTATCGATTCAAGCGTCTTTCGATATTGTTCTAACTCTACACAAACATGTACCTTAAACGCACTTTGCAGACCCTGTTTTGAATTTGATCTATTTTACCGCAGTGCGAGAAGTTATTTCTAAATCTGAAGTTGTTATAAGTACCTTGTTTGTTGTCTTGTTTCCATATTAAGGAGAATCATGCTCATTTCTTCTTTGAAGTGTGTGTATATAAGTTTCAGAATATTAGTAATGTTGTAATTGAGCACACAATGACACGTTGTTGCTAGTGGTCATATAATTACTAGGACAGCGGCCCGTGATTCGTGATAAGCCCACGCATAAGATGGCGTCTTGATAGAGGTCAAGAAACAAAATAATTTTAAAACTGCTTAAGACACGTCGTTAAGAAAACACTGAAATTTTCGGACCACTAAACTATTTCCATGACTTTATTTTCTAATAAATGGGAATAATCAACGTTGTATAAACTAAACAGTCGGCAACTCTTATTCGTTTAAAAGACACAATAAACTACAGAAAAATGCGGTGTTTACATTCGGCAGTCGGTAACTCATATTATTTGTACACTACAAAACAATACGGTGTTTACATCTGGCAGTCGGTACCTCTTGTTCGTTTAAAAGACACGTGTAGTACTATCAGATCTCCAATCTTCAATATTCAATCTTCACGCTGTGTTTTCTTCCGTGACGAAGTTACAACTACAGTTCAGGTTCTTTTCTTAAATATTTTATTTCTACAAACTGGAAGTGTTACACACAATTCTTCCTAGTCTCAAATAACTAAATGGCTTTTATGATTGGCGGAGTGAGCTCTCTCGAATGCTATTTCCCCACCTTATTTTATAGGTGCACATTCCTTTGTCTGGGGTGTAGGCTAATTTGAAATTTTCCACTCACGTGTATTTCAAACAATAACAACTTATCCTTGAAAGATGCAAATGACCAATATGTTTACTGAACTCCAACTGGTTATGAACTTAGAATCAATAATTTGTAAAGATAATGCTATTGTTCCAGCCCTCATATTTCTCCATTCTTGTCTTTAGACCGCATGTCTTGTTATTGTCGCAATATTTCATAAAAAATTTTAATTTGCGTTTCAGAATTAACTTATACCCTAGCTAATATTTTGAAAATGGAGAATAATTAATCAAAACCATAATATTATTTTACATAGATGTTTCTTAGCACAAATTCTTGACCTCCATATTACTACACACATTGTGCTACAAACAACACGGTGTTCACTCGCCAGCTGGTAAATCTCATTCGTTTAAAAGGCACAATTATCTATTTAACAACAAATTACCCTCATTCGTTTAAAAGACACAATTAACTATTAAACAAGGAACCCTCATTCGTTTAAAAGACACAATTGACAATTAAACGCCAAGGCATTCTCATTTGTTTAAAAGATGCCATAAACTACTAAATAGCAAGGTATTCTTATTCGCAAGTCGGCAACTCTAATTCCTTTGAAAGAAATACGTCTAAGATTAAACACGGCACAGCTTATTGTACGACGTGTACAATATGGTAAGTCGAAACGTGTCGAGGATTCAACTTTCTGATTTACAGATTTATAATTTTTTTTCATCTTATTTAGAGATCGAGAAATAGACGTATACGTTGATGATACGCCGTTGTTACAATATTCAGTAGCTAGATTAGATAAAGATTGTGCTGTCAGATTTGTGGGTAAAGGATTCGGGTCGGATGGATATGCTTTCGGTTTACCCAAATTTTCGTGGTTACAGGTATTTATTATTCATAATATTATTTAATGCTTCAAAGAACGATGTAAGATTATATTTCCGAAGCAGTCGTAAGGAGCATTATCAACTCATTAATCATTGCCACATTTTATTGTAATTACGGACTATAATTATCATTGGACTACTAGGTTCGCTTGAGGGCCGATATAAGTAGTCAATACCATGTCTGGGGTTTCTAGTTAGTACTTTTGTTAAACCTATGCCTATAACTATTATGCATAACTCAAGCGAGAAATCAATTAAGCTTTACGTACATATATAGTTCATTTCAACCCGAGCAGAATCGGTAGAAAAATTGCGAGTTGAAATCTAGTGCGGTCCTTCTGTGCTTACTGTTGGAGTTAGAAACGACAAGACAATAATACTCGCAACTGTTACTTAAACAAAATGCTGAAGAACTGTATTTTAGAGTTGATACAAAACAAAATCTGAAAATGACACTAGCTTTAAGACCGTAATATATTCATGTATAGTTTTTAATTCTTAAAATTTATTTCCAAATACAGGTTCCATTATCGAACAAAGTACTAGAGTATGCTGAATCAGGGTTTGTCAATGACCTCAGTAGCAAATATCTATCCAGACCTAAATGTGAACATTATTTAGCCACTAGTCCATTTCAATATAGCCTAGAACATACAGGTGGATTATTTATTATATTATTGAGTGCTGTGGTCACTAGTATATTATTACTATTAGGAGAACATATGATTTATAAATATGTGGTACCCTGGTTAAGAAATAAACCACAAGACAGTAAATGGATCGGAGAACATCTGTATTTCTTTAGTCAGGTGAGTTAAAATTTGGGTTAGTATTAAAAGGTGGGGCTGATATTAAAAGATGGGTTTAATATTAAAAGGTGGGATTAATATTGAAAGGCGGGGTTCATATCAAAAGAGAATTGTTAGTCACGTTAATCTGGAACAATTGTGTTGAAGGCCACTACTAACATGTTGTACGATTTTATTTTTCAACAATCATCTGGCAGGTATGAGGTGATTAGCAGTTATAGGAAACCTGAGGACCCGGAGAAAACCCATAGGGCTGAACAGGCGACCCTACTCCTTGAGATAGCAACCACGCCATTTGAGTCAATGACAGGTCAAAAGAGCACGTATTAGACCACTCGACCACCCGACCACCCAACTAGCTAGTTCTATTTTGGGAAAAAAACCCAACATAATTACAAATATTAAAAACATTTCAGCTTCTTTCTCTCTCTCTCCTTCTTAAATGTCAAAGAAAATTCAAAATAACAGAACGGGGGTAATTATTTTAACTCTTAAAAAATAATACGAATAGAGTTAAACATTAAATTGGCTTAGCCTTAAGGCGGATTTCTTCTTCTTTCTCTCTCTCTCCTTCTTAAATGTCAAAGAAAATTCAAAACTAACAGAACGGGGGTAATTATTTTAACTCTTAAAAAAATAATACGAATAGAGTTAAACATTAAATTGGCTTAGCCTTAAGGCGGATTTCTTTTAGTTCAATTCTTAACACTGTAATTGATAATCAGTAATCCATCTCTATTTTTTATGTATGGTGTTCCTGAATATATTTTATCTTTCTTGTAGAGGTTGTCACGTGTTGTAAAAAGTGAAACGTTATATTCTCAGAAACACGCCGCCCAGGAAATGATGACTATAGTTAGAACTGGAGACTTTACTAGATTAATACAGAAACACGAACTACAGAAAAGAGTAAGTTATTTCTTCTACGAAAGAAAGACATACGATCTGTGTACATATTGATAGTGCATTGAAAACGTGACCGTTGGAATTCGAACAAGAGTGGACGGGATCGCCATTTTCCCCCTCCTTTTGCACTCATAGAACATTAAAATTATTTTATGCTAACTTTAAAACGACTGAAATATTGTATTCACGACACATAAAATCCAGCTCTAAAAATGTGGGGAGTCATGGAGACTCAGTGAGTAATGTGCTGGTTCCCTAAAACACAGTATGGCGTTAAACCCCATTTCATTGATTTATTATAAAAATGTGAACCTCAGCCATACGTGATCACAGCACTGTCCCTATATCTGTATTGGGTTGCATTACAACGTCTCTGAAAGAGTTTTGCCATTGAAGCAGACAAACGTGGGTCAGCCTTAATGGACAGATCGCAATAATAAGCAAGGAGTGATTTAAATTTGAAATTCAATTATTAATCTGATTTTTTTTAACGACTACGTGCAGTTTAAACGTTTTAAAATCTTTATGGGTTTATTATATCCTTTGTAGAAAATGCCACCACCAAAGAAGGAGAAGACAAGGGCGCAAATGTTTCAAGAATTAACTTCAAATATAGTCAGGTATGGATATCAATTTGATGAATATTTTATCTATAGGGGAGCCGCAGTGGCTCCGTGAGTATGGCGTTGACTCACTAACCAGGAGGCCCGGGGTTTGATCTCGGTGTTGGCCGGGCCAGTTTGCATGGATTTTCCGGCGTATTTACCCCTTGTCAGTGGTGTAGGGCAGGGAGTAAGGAGGGTATCTAGTCGTTCGGATGGAATAGAACCCTTGACCGTTGAAATTCGAAATAATTAAGTGTAGACCGTAGCAAAATATCCCTTAGAGCACACCTTACCCTTTGTCCATCTTCATTAGCCCAGTCGGTGCACAGCAGTAGGACGTTAAACCTCACTAGTGCACCCAGTACTTCACAAATGTAAAATTTAGTTTTTTTCTGTTTATGCAATAATTTAGTAAGCTATATTTTACTTATACTTAAAGCATATCATTTAGTCAAGCAACAATCTGATTAAAATACAGATCTATATTTCGTTTCTTTTTTTTATACTTTCGATGGCCTACACTACATGAAGATCTGACAAGTTATAGCGATAGGTCACGTCAGGGGTCAAAAGACGGACTTATGACCCTAAGACGTCAGACATTTGATTATCCAATCAGCATTGATGTTACTAGTGGATTACCCACAGTTCCGTGAAAAACACGCCTAAAGCTCGTCGTAACAGACCGTTTCATTGGCTTATCCCTGACACCATTCAGAACACGAGTTAAATAACAACTCTTCCAGATCCAAGTGTAGTAAAGACAAGTAAAACGAAATTTTGAACTATAAAAACGAAACGAAATAAGATCTGTGTTTTAACCAGATTGGTTAAACAACGTCAGTTGTATTTTTCACTCAGATTGTTTAACATTTAACTAAGAAACGAGATCAAGATATCAACCGCTAGATACACACACACCCATCTCAGCCCCCAAGACTTGCTTTCAGTTATATTAAAAAAAATATCAAAGTTTTAAGCGACGGTTATCGGTGACTTGTTGTGAACAATAGCGCCCAAAGTATTGTTAAATGTAACACACTTTATCACCCAATAATACATTCTACAGTAGATATCGGTTGTGTGATATATTTCATAATCTACTGCGATTGGTCAGTTGAAAAGGAACTACCTTTTTTTAATTTTACTTATTAAAAGTAACTTTTTTTTATTAAAAATGAACTATTGTTATTCAATTGACCTTGATGGAAAAACTGGGTCAATATAAAGGACTTTGCAATGGTTGAATTGCTGTCAAAAAATGATGTATCACTACGCCGTAATGTTCAGTAAAAGTGAAATCTACAGCAAAGAATTATATTTATCTATTTGTGCATGCAAGAAGGGATTGGGTGATAAATAAAATCTCCTACTCGTCTTTTTTGATACTCAAAAAATATCAGCACTCGTTGATAAAGTAAAAAAAAACTCGGCAGAGCCTCGTTTTTTGTTACTTTATCAACTTGTGTTGATATTTTTTGATATCAACAAAAGACTGGTAGGAGATTCTCTATTTATCCCGTTTATATCGTCTGCAAAGGTTGCTGAATGTGGACAAATATTTACTTCATTACATCTCTGTAAATACTGAACGGAATTGAACCCTTTTAGACTGATATTCCTTTAAGGGTTCAACTTTCGCAATAATTTAGTTTGCAAGTGATTCGCCAAACATGCGGTATTTTAATATTATGGGTGAATATTAGATCAATTGGTCAATAGATTCTGCTTATTATTGAATTAATTATTAACCAAGTTCACCCCAAATTAATTAGATAAAATTACTGGGAATATTACATTTATATAGAAAAGATATATCAAGAGATAAGCGCAAAAAAATTACGCCTGAAGTAATCCAACTTTAAGCAATATTGTAAATCACATTTAAGTGGCGTGACGAAGATCAATAAGCGATAAAGTACGTCAATAATATATACATTGTACATGTGGGATCCATTTTAAATGTTATTAAATAATTAGTAGCTAATGGATCCATTTTCAGAAATGACGTAGAACATTACATAGCATCCCTTTTAAGTTTAATACCATGACAAACATGGAAAATAATCTATATGAGAAAATACTTTTAAAAGTTCCATTAATTAATCTTAAACTATACATGCAGTCTACTAAAAACAATGGATGTGTTAGCTAGGTAACGGTATACTTTTTTTTTTCAAAAAATGATAACAAGGACGGCTTCCATTCACGACAAGCATACTATTTGCAGAAATTTTTTAGATGGATGTGTTGATTGATGTATTTTCGGTTCATGAAGTAGTTCATCCAAATACTGATTCTACAATCATAGATCAATACGGTGTCCTATAAATATTTAGATACATGTTCATTTTATTGAATTGTAGTTATAAATATTGAATATAGTCTATTAAGATCGGGGTATAGGGTACACACAAAATGTCAATACATTGTTAAAGGCTGTGAGCGCATATGAGTCCTGCAGTATAGATTAGCGTTGAAAAGCAAACATATGGCATTATCGTTATCCAGTTTCATTGGTATTGAGGTTGAATAGTTACGTATCATTTTTTCTTTATGTTTAGTTAAACAGAAATATATACCACGACAAAATACAAAATATTAAATGAAATTTTAAATATGAGCAAAGTGATCTGTAAAACTAAATACCTGACACCATCATCCGCCATCAATATCAGCGTTTTTTAAAAAAAAAAAAATATAATTGTATAATCTTATTTTAGAGCACGACCCACCCCACAAACGTGATATTGCTATCAAGGTATCAACAGGATGTTTATAGACAGTTATACTCTATATGTAATATTGGTTTATGTTTATATTATATTCCAGTTATCACCGTCAATTAAAAACTGACACGTCCGAGGAACATTCAGAAGAAGAGGTGGAAGAAACGCGTGTCGACCCCGAAGAAATATCAGCAGAGGTTCACGTTGAAGACGAAGACGAATCTAGTGGTGTCGCTAACCTAGGATATCGCGAAGACGAAGCTGACACTTCGGATGGTGATGAAATATCAATAGATCTAGTAGAAAGCCAAGCAAATAGCCCCCAACGCCGTCCATACCAACGATTATGCAAGCGATACTCAACGTGGCCGTCCGGATTAGTGGTTTATGCAGATACAGGAAAGGTTTCGCCATTTAAAAAGCAGGTTTCAATGTCGGCGGGTACGAGTCCGACGACAGAACCAGAATCCCCAAGTAAGATTTGGGTGATATCAGACGGTCGAGTTCTTGACGATCGTGTGCACTCCCCGCGCGTGTCTCCTGCTCGGAAACTCTCCGATATAGGTGTACCACGAAGTAGTCATACACGTGATGAACCAAATAATGCCAAAAGAAGTAAGAGTTACGATCACCAACAACCTGATTATTTTAAAAGAAATTTGAAGATGAAAGACAATCGAGTGAAATCCACCATCAGAAGACACGCATTGTCTGGCTATCAATCACAAATACCGGTGGATTATCTGGATGAATGTACCATTGATGCTCTTTCTAAGGAAGACTTGTTGATACTGTGGAAGAAATCTGAAATTGAGATGCAAAGACGTCTAAATGAAGTAAAAGTGAGGAACCGGAGACTTTCGTTGGCTATAGATTATCTGGTCAAGCATCAAGGGGATAGTGAAGGTGCCGAGGAAGTCTGAAGCGATTTGTGCGACTTTATGGTACACTTTAAAAGAACTTTGGGATTCAAAACCCAGAGCTACTCAAGTGCTCCCAAAAAGCACCATTTGAGATTTTGTGATGGGTTAAAGAAAATGTATTCTTTGTTCTTAAACATTGGTGTTTGTGTATTTTCTATTTAAAAATATAATAGAATTCACTTGTTGATTATGAATAATGATAGAGCATGAAAGTTTGTTTTTTTTTGGAGATTTTTTGGTCCATAATGTGACCAAAGGGGTGGCACACCCGTTTCTTGGCCATGTCATTAGATTAGAAGAAATCACCATTAAAATTGTTTTGGATTCTTTTTCATATTCGATACTTGTTGGTATACTTACTTTCAATCACCAGTCATTTCCATATTACTAGATTACATCGCCACCTTCTCGTGAATTGCATGGTGTAAATTTTGTGCATTGTTTTGTGATCAACTGTAGAAATAATTGATTTTTAAAATTACACTCAATATTATTCCCTTTTTATCGAGTGTAGAAGCATTAAATTCATGGTCGTTTTGCATTTGGCTATATTCCCACAACTTCGAATTCATTCTAGACCAATTTTTTAATGCATTAACGTTTGTCGTTATAATCCTACAATTTTTTATTTATTTTAGATTAAACATATAATTCTGTAACCTCATTTTGAAATTATAATATTTTTAATGCTGAATTGTTACTATTACCATTATCTCATTTTTATAACTGTTATCATCATCCTTTATTTAAACCACATTTTGCTGTGATTTGTTTCTGAGGTTATGCGTTCTCTATATTTTAATGGAAGGAGGTTTTCTTAATGTTATTTAATGGCAGTTTACTTTTGATATGAAATAGTATTTTAACCATTTTCATTATAAATAACCCTTGATTAAACTTACATTGTCAGACATCGTTGTTACTGATATCATATCTATAAATAAATAAATGTTTCAGAGTTTTCATACAAAACAATAAAGGATGTTATTATGTTGACATAATGTAATGGTAATTGATTCAATTGTTTACTTTATAAATAATAATGATAATAATAATAATAATAATAATGAATTTATATAGTGCCTTTCATCTAGAACTGTTGTACTCGATGGCGCTGAGCTGCACTGTCACGTTTGGTATTCACGATTAAATAAGTGAGTCTTCAAGGATGATTTAAAGAACTCCAATGTTCTGGCTTCCTTCAATGTTGCTGGGAGTTTATTCCATTGGATGGGTGCAAAAATATTTACAGATGTTTCATCAAGCTCTAAGAAAATCATTATTTAAATCGACGTGAGCTCATTTCCCGCCAATTTTACACCCCCCCCCCCCCCACCGACCCGCCTCCTCACAGGCAAACCTGCAACCCCCCACCCCACTTCGCCACAAATCAAAACTGTTGTCCTAGAAATTTATGTTTTATTAATATATAACGATAGTCCATTGGCCAATCACGCTATTTTACCGAGATTTCGCCTAATAGTTTGAATGCAGCTATGGCGGGCGTGGCGCCAGGCAGGGTAAGCTTACTCTTCCGGACACCTGTTACCACTGTTTGTCGTGTATTTTGTACATGATGAACAATCCATATGCTGATTACACTATTTTGCCTGATTACACTATTTTGCCTATACCGTTTTTTTAGGACTTCGAATTTTGTCTAATGGTTTGAATTGTTCGTACTTGGTTTTATTTATGATAATCATTTATGTCAACATAATGACATTGCCCCCCAGTTGTAGGTATTGGACGCCCTATATCTCGAAAAGGCCCCCTCGGAATCTATGCAAAAAACTGGTCTAGAAAAACTTGGTCTCATAAATTCACAGATCGGGTTGGGACCCCCCCCCCCCCCTTCAGCCACCGGACTATATCACCACGAGGACACTTTCAAAGTTTTTGGAACAATGTCGTGTTTGATGTTGATCGAGCTCTTTCTCCAATTTTGATTTGTAGAAGATCATTCAGGTAGACAAGAGCTAAACCCTGCATGCACTTGTAAGTGAGGAGGATCATTTTATATTGAATACATCTGTTTATGGGCAGTCAGTGAAGGGATTTGAGCACAGGTGTAATGTAGTCGTGGAGTTTTGTTCTGGTGAGTTCACTAACAGTTTAGTTGAATCTGTATCTAAAGACCACATAAGATGAAAAATCTAAATTGCATGTACGTATAGCCAATGACTACTATATCCACTTTACGTCAGTTCACACCAATCTGATTAAAATTAATTCGGCTATTAACGTTTAAGTATCCGACACGCCAAAACGCTTTTCAATTTTTCAATTACGACCTTAATCCGGTCGATTGGCTGGTGACGTCACAGGGACTACACATAATATATACATTATCTATACAATATATCACTGTATGTATAATATAACACTAGTCCCGAAATGACCTAGTTTGTGTCGAGTGGACGTTAAACCCCATTTCTCTCTCTACAATATATCACTGTCTATATACACCATTATCTATACAATATATCACTGTATGTATAATATATCACTAGTCCCGAAATGACCTAGTTTGTGTCGAGTGGACGTTAAACCCCATTTCTCTCTCTACAATATATCACTGTCTATACACACCACCTGTTGACAAGTGTGTATTGACGGTCCAATTAACATTTGTCTGGCCTAATCATGCCGTAGATCCATATAAAGTGCCATTGTTTAAATAGGCCACGTGACAAATGAAGATGACCCAAGCAATTTGCGCATTTACCAGTAATTTGGGTAACCCCGTAATACTTGATATCCCAAACTATTCTCTACAAGTACAGAAATATGGTGCCAGCCATTTGTCGATATATTCATTATTAGCTATATATAATAATAATAACCATTTCTATACGCAAAGAACAACTTTTATCGTAACCTATTTGAAATTCACAGCGAATATGGGATTTTCCGATGACTATGCATAACAATAGATCGCCCTCATTTCTCAGCCAATCAACGCCGGAAATCTTATTACCATATACGGTTCCATGCATACTACGGGCGTAGTAACTGAGGTTAAATTTTGGCGCGATAATTGCATGGAATTCATGGACATGAATATCAAATACACGTGATCATACGTGGAGTTCCTGATGCCGTTTAGTGAGTGATTAAACTGTCAATGTAATTGTAAAATACCTTTATTATAAAGAAGTTAAACGATGTTAGACATTAAAACCTAATGTTATCACGACCGTTTATCCATCGAATAATATATATTCAGATTTCATATCAAGTCAATTAAATGTTGTTTAAACGCCAATCAACAAATAATACGTGGCTACTTTATTACAAAAACATCGGTGAACAAAGTTAATTGATTATTGGGTAAATAATAATTATAAACAACTGATGAGTAAAACTTAATTATTTTATACAATTAACAAATGTACGATTCTACGATTAGTTGTCGTGTGGAGAAATGTTTGTAGAAAACTTCCCCCGTTAATTTTTTCGTTCGTTCGTGTGGTATTACGCACACGTTCAACCCAAATGTCATTAATCTGGCCGGCGTAAAAAAGATAATTACCTAATCAGCATTCTTAATCCCACATCGAGGTGTAAATTAATTTATGACCCCATGTCTGTGCAACTTTAGTCGGATTGATTAAACATACATTATGCAAGAGCTAAATCTGTCTATTGCAGGTCTTTCTTTAGGCCTGAAATGTTATATAAATTATTAATTAGACATTAATTAACCTATCCAGACCATAGTCAACTCTAGATGGCATCGCTAGCCTGCGATCTTTGGTGGATTATGAGCCGATGTACTGCATAACTTTCCTTCACGATTTAACGATTAAATGGATAACCGAGACTATGCTGTTTATCGTACTGACTTTAGTAATGATGATCGAGGCTAGGCGGTGATTTCAATCGCTTAGTTCTCGGTTCATAGTGGATCAATTTGAATGAAATTTTCAGCAAAGTGCCTTTACATTATTTAGTCTTTACCTATTATAGTGAGCACTGCCAACTCGTTATCGAATCTCCCATAATGTACCTTTAATTACAGATATTAACGACACTACACTTGCCATATTATGATTAATACACAAAGATATTTAGATGACCCTTCTCAATCTGTTATTCGATTTAGATGGTTAACAACAAGGTATAGTGGGGATATTTATTTCGTATTTCATTTTTACGGTCTATTTCAGAGTAAATGAAATGAAATGGGGTTTAACACCCTACTGTTCTGCTCCGAACTGGGCTAATGAAGACGGGCATACATTATACAGCGTGCTAGGAGGGAAATTTCGCCAGGACAGTGACACTACGACCTACTGTCAAGGGATCTTTTACGTGCACGCCAATGTGTACACGGGACCTCAGTTTTTCGTCCCATCCGACCGACTAGACAACTGTCCTTGTCAGGCCCTCCATCCTGCATCACTGACAAGGGGTAACTACGCCGGAAAATCTGGATGAACTTTCTCGGCCAGCGTCTTACCCACTTAGCCACCGTGATCCCCTATTTCAGAGTAATGAAGTCAAATCCACATGCAGAAAGAAAGGCGCAGTACGATGGCTACAGGAAAACGAGATACAGTTGGCTACTCTGATAACGGATCGTCATTTACAAATTGAGTTTCAATCATGTTTGACTTTTATGATACATTTTGCATATCCACATCTTTTTACTCCTGTACTCTTTTACTCCGGGAAATTAGAACCACAATACTATTCTGACGGAAATGTATCTCGAATCGTTTAGACTGCACACGATAGTATCAAAAAGTCACTTTAAAACACAGTTTTAAAATCGCTGCCTTAAGAAGATAGGGCGGGATATTTTGAAACAAATGCTAAATTGGATCATAAATTACAAAACAAATTATTCCGTAGTCAATTGTTTTATGTAATTAGGGGATTAAGTTCGAATCAGTCAGGCGTTAATGAATACACGTCGGCTGTATGTAGGTAAATAAGGAATAAACATTCCGAATATGCATTCGGTCACTGTGACGTTACTGGCATCTGAGGGGATTAGAGTGTTTTCGATAATTGGCAAAGCCGTTTTTACGGGAGGTCTCTTGTTGCAACTTTGAGTGAAGAAAGCCGATTAATTTTAATCCGATTGGTGTAAACTTGCTGTAAAGTGAATATAGTAACCATTGGCTATACGTACCGAAAAGTAATGTCGTCCATCTGATGTGCCCTTTAAGTATTTCCGTACCCGACCAATGTTGAACAGCTACAACTTGTTTGGACATATCCATGGTAGTGTTAAACATAACATCCAAATTTCTAGCAGATTGAACGGGCCTAATATCATCACTTCCAACATGAATGAGGTGCTTATTTAATGATGAAACACATGATGGTCAGAGTTGAGTTCAAGAAAGTTTGCAGTCATCCATACTCTTATGCTATCAATGCAGGTTAGAATTGCTATTAGACAGAGGTGAGTATCGTCTGCAAAAAGATGGTAGTCTACACAGTATTTGCAGATGATTTCACCAAGGGGAGAGGTATAAATAATAAATAGAATTGGTCCCAAAACCGATCCTTGGGGAATACCAAATTGGGCTGGATTAGATTTAGCATTGTCTACACATACAATCTGATTACGATTAGATAATTATGATTGAATAAGTCTTATAGCAGAGTCAGATAATTTTAACCTATATTTGGGTCTTTGAAGTAAAATATGATCACCAATAGTGTCGAATGTTGCAGATAGATCAAGCAAAACAGACAATATGACACACTTGTTGTCTATACCACGCAATACGTCATTACTCATTCTGACTAGTGCAGTTTTACAACTATGATTGTCTCGATATGCTGACTGAAATGGTTCTGAGAGATTTTCATGAGTTAGATGTTCTTTGAGTTGTTCAGCAATAACTTGTTCAGATATCTTTTGTAAAACAGTTTCAATATTTATGTCCTCTATGAATTGACTCAACTTGATATTTCGGCACTTCTTATATACTAATTCAGTTTTAGTAGGGGCTGGTTTTGACAAGTTGAGATCCACAAACACACTGAAGTGATCTGATAATTCATGGTTACACACATGCACATGTGTTATCAGTTTTGAAGTTGATTTGCAGATAACTAGATCTAATGTATAGTCGCTACCATGTGTAGGTTTGGCAACAAGTTGTTTTAATCCAAAACTATCCAATAGTATTGATGTTTCAAAGAGCCGTTGCTGATCAGATCATGGACAAATAAAATATTCAATAAAATAGTAATTTACAGTATATAATATAGGAGTCACCAAGGCGTCAAATATAACATGGTTACCATAGCCTATTATTCCATATCTAAAGAAAATGACTATATCAGATTACCATAGCCTATTATTCCATATCTAAAGAAAATGACTATATCACTAAACCAGGGTTATTCGAGTCAATTACACAAGGCCAACATGACAAGAAGATATTGCTGGCGATACTCCTTATTTATTCATTTATTATTTTGCTTAATGAGATCAGAAAACGTCTGATTTAATCTAGCATCTGAGTTATGGAATATTAGATGTATATCTATTTGTATCAGTAGATTTATTAGCTTATTGTGAAATAACTGTAACGTTTCCAAGTAACGCACTTTTGAGTTTTTTTATTTGTAAATTTTATGTTGGGTTTGAAAACGTGTCAAGTTCTTCGAGGCGGGTCAATTTTCTTAGGAAGCTTGGTGTAATAGTAATTTGAGCATAATGAATTCAGAATCATTATCTAGGATTAATTGAACTGATATTTTACACATTGTTCATCACTGCTGATAAATAGCTGTGCTTATTGAATGAGGCATTAAAACTTGAATAACCAGTAATAAGTAGGCCTGCGACAATTGTATTTTGACACCCTGGATTAGTCCGAAACTTGGTGTTGTTTCACAAAGCACGTGTAAACTTCAGTATACGTAAACCGAACATTTATAAAATGTTCTACTGAGAACTTACGAATGTGGTTTTACGAAACGGCCCTCTTATGACAATCTTAAAAAGGTAATTGAGAGCGTAACCAGACTAATAAATCCCATATGATAAACTAATTTAAAATGATATCACCTCTTTAAATATACCCCTTAACGTTGTGTCATTAAAAGAGAGAGAGAGAAATGGGGTTTAACGTCCTCTCGACACAAACTAGGTCATTTTGGGACTAACATATGGTTTAATTTTATTTCAATAATTCGCTTGCGCGTAGGGGTCTTTAGCAGTGGGAGGAAACCGGTTGTGTCATTAAAGCTTGAACACATAAGCTATAAACGCAAACATATCGATGAATGTATAGGTTTTATTTCCAACCAATATCTTATGCAATAATGTCTAGACGTATTGAAAACAAATTTAATCAATATGATATTGTCAGAAACCCAGAGAAATATCATTTGTCTCTGACAATTACATTATTGTATACACGATAGAAAATTAACCAAACTAACACGAAAGTGGAAGATGTAGAATCTGGCATTTTTCAAATAACAAAGCTAGAAAGTATACTTGATTTATATACAGAATTAATCTTTACTTGAAATCTACGATGGATCGTCGGCGAATCGAATACATGATCATTGTAAAAGACGGGGAGTCTAGAGTCTTTGGTTTTTTTGTTTTCAAAGCTTGAAAGTGGGTCTAATTTCGATATTAAATCTATCTTGAATAAGAATTAACCCACACGAAATTAAGAGATAGACGTATGACGTTTCTATTTAAGAAAAGCTAGAAAATCAGTCTCATTTCGAAGTAATTCTCCAATATTATGGATTTGAATTAATCAATACAAAATCGAAAGCAGCGAAGTTTTGATTTTTAGAATAACTTTAATATTGAAATTGACAATGGAGTGGCCGTGGAATCGAATTTGTGATCCTTAAATTTGAACACCATGAGTACTCTAATAATTCTGCAGACTAACATTAATAGATCTGTAGAAATACTGATCACATTTTTTTTATCGTAAAATTACAAGAGAAGTACAGCTGTTCTCGTAAATACCGGGGGTAGTGGCAGAACGGACAAAAAGCTGGTATATGGTATAATTCGAACTTTTAAGAATAACCCATTTCGTTGGCTAAGCAGAAACATGTGCCAGGATTGTTACTCTCGGGTCGTTGAAATTAGATGGTATAAGACGTCATGGACTAAATAAGGCTGTTCAAAAGCCAAGCTTAAGAGAACAGAAGCTTTCGAGCTATCATCAAAACCATACGCCATCTTTGTGACAAAATTTCGTCCAATTGTCAAGAGTTCTTTTTTGTATACCCAAATGATGTACAATGATCCGAACGGCTCTTGGCAACACTGGGCATGAAAATACAAGTGTCCATTTAAATAACCACCAACGCTTCTGATAATTTAGTTGACTCGAAGTTTGCTTTGAATATGATATTATTCAAAATTAATTATATTTATTTTCTCTAAAAGTGTCATAACTGATTCCATTTCTTAAATTCTAGACAGATGTTTAGTTTTCTCAGCGATTAAAGCTTACTATAAAATCGAGAAAAAAAAATCGGTTATCTAATTCAGACGAAAGAATCCGACCAACTCCCAAGAAGATAAACCCACCACAAAAGCAGCCAAGTACGTCCGCCAACAATGAACAAATCACAGCAAAATAAGTTACAGCAATGCTAAATACATGTACATCTACACTTTGACAAGCCCACGTATTCGTAAGAAAACTGTACAACTACAAACTAGGGTATATACTGTGATAAACAAGAGTACACACAGTGCAATATCCAGTCTTAAAACGATGATTAATATTTACAATATGCTATTTTAAAATCAATAACCTATTAGCCACAAGATGTCAATACTGGAGACCAAACAACACTACTACCCTTTCATCTCATCTCACCAATAATTTGTCTACAGTAAATGCCGTCTTATGATTAATTATAAAATGAAAACTTGCAGAGTTTAGCCCACTGATATTCCTGTAGACCAATCTGTCAATTTGGTTTAAAAGAAAATATCAACGTGAAATCCGTAAATAGAAATTATGAAATGAAATGAAGTTAAACATTCTACTTTTCTGCAATATAAAGGCTAATGAAGACGGGTATTCGCCATGCTGTGTGATATGTCAGCGGTACTACGGCCTACTCTTATTTCGATTTGCATTGTTCGGGATTCTTTAACCTGCACAAGACCTCGGTGTATCGACCCGTCCGAACGACTAGACAGTCCCATACCAGACTCTCCGTCCTGCATCAGAGTAACACAAAAAATAGTAACAAAATCCAATGCTTTAAATACAAAAAGCACCCAAAAATATATTGTTAGGTTTGTGAACTCCTTGAACGAAAAGTGGTAACAAATGTCCTACAGGCGTAAACATAAATTGAATTCTGACCTACATTCACCACTACCTGAAACGATCGTTAAGTAGAGAAAGTTCTTACCGTTCTTGCTATAATAGTTCGAAAATAGATAATGAAAAATGAATATATTGAATATTTCAGTCAAATAATTATATTCCGGCCAAGGTTGTTTGATTAAGTTTGATCAAAAATAGTCACCAATTGTCTCCAACAATTGTCAATCAATCCTTGGCAGGCTGAAACTCCGCAAACAATTCATAATCTTAATTGTCAAGTACCATTGCCCTGATATTAATTGAAATATCTAATCAATTTATATTCGGTGAAAAATGCCAACAGTCTAAATTTAACGACAGTTGTTTGTGCCTGTCCATTCTATACGTTTTTAAAAAAATATTTTGTCGTTTGTGAATTATTTAAAGTTGCAATTGCAAATTGTCAAGTTATATTTTTAAAATGTGTTAAAGAATAATCCTATTAATCCTATAATTCGCTATTGCCAGCTGAGAAATTGGCAAAAATATCATTTTTAATTTCAAATTCCAACGTTGGAAAATGGCTGCCCCATGTTGTCAATAGCAAAACAGGGGAGGTAACTGTGTTGTTATTTCCTGTGTCATAGATTTTTAAGGGTGGGAAATAATGCTCATGATCGTATAATAGTGATTTGATAACCTATTGGGCAAAGGACATAGAAATAAATGTTTTGACTTTTTTTAGAAAATTTGAAATTCTCGCTTTAATGGATTATGGGATTGTCATGTGAACAACGGTCTGAAAAATAATTTAAATGACATCCGAAGCCAGAAATATATTCCCTTTTCATTATCTATTCTTTCTCACTATTATAGTAAGAACTGCCAGTTCTTTATCGAATTCTTACATAATGCATCTTTAATCGCATAGATCTAATTCATGTTGAAATTTTAAAGGAGCGAAACCTCTAACATTTTCCATAATATGCAAAATTAAAAAAATGAATTGGAATTCAATATTGATCAATTTCAAAGACAACTGGCCGTCTGATGACTGGGACCATGTTTATACGGATGGCTCATGCAACCCTGAGAGGGGCACCAGCTCGTTTGAAATATACTTGCCGAACGGGCAATAAGCAGGAAACTGCCCAATAACTGTTCGGTGTACACTGCATAGATTGTGGCCATCCGTGATGCTATATCATGGATATCCCATCAAAAGACTAGTAAGTTCGTCATTCCAACTAGAAGTCATTTTGGAAATCAGGCAGCTGTACCAAAGGGTCATAGAGATGGGAAGCAAACTAGGGCTCGCGTAGATTCCATCACATGTGGACATCAGAAGAAACGAGGAGGCAGATCGACTCGCCAACGAAGGTCTCAGGGACTCAGCACCACTCCGCACCTTAGAATACAGCACCACGGGAATCTACAGTATGGTTAAAAGCCAGGTCAATTCAATCTGGGAACTAAAGCTCGTTGAACTTGACATATACAGATTCTGGCTGGATGACAAGCTCTACACGATGACAGCGACCAATCACCCATGCAAACTTGTGTCGAAACTAAGGGTGATAGAGCGGCTACGAGACATCAAACACCATGTCCTGGGAGTAAGGGAGAGTCGCGGTTGGATGGGCCCGGTATCTAAACACTAAAAAGACACCCAAGGAGAGTGGAGTAAGGGGAGGTCACGATAAGACGGGCCTGGCACCTAAACACTAGACCCACAAAGATGACATCTACCAATCCAGAGCCGATACGCATATAATTATGTCAACAACCAAATAATGCGTTTTTTATTAAATAAAGGGAATATCTTCCAACTAAACCTACTCCATGGTCTAAGACCGCAAATGGAAAGATTGCAAAATCATATTCAAAAAGCAGGAAGAAGCTTCGGCACTCCTATGTCTTGTCTGCGATATCACTTCTGTGGAAGCAGACATTAAAGCACCAGGTAGTAGTTAATACTTGTCGAAACGTCGTGCTATTTGTGTATAAACCAGTGATTGTTTTCCATATAAATTGTGTTGTGAGTTTTAATGTGCACAATCGTTAAATGTCACTCAAGGATTATATCTAAATATGTTCTTTAGATCGATTTTCGGCTATTTTAAGGTTCCAAAGAATAGAGCCATAAGCCCTTTCCGATATTTTCAATGTCTATGTATATATTGCTTATATTATGCACTAACTCTTCGGGTATGGCAGGGATCAAATTTTGTTTTGTCGTCGTTATATGATAGTCGCTTTGTTTTACAGACATGGCAGAAAGTTGAAATCAAAGCTATAGATATATTTCAACTGTTTAATTTATACTAGAAATTCAAGTATATACATGATCAAATACGTCATCAAAAAGATCTGATAATAATATCGGTAATTCCTCCATATTTATTATAACACAGATAGACAGTAGATTACAAGCCATGATCACACGAAATAAAAGGGTATAAATACAGTTTATTTAGACACACTTTAGATTACGTTACAAATTGGAATAAACATTAGTGATTAATTGTTGAAAGTAAAACGTCTATATATCACGGATATTTATTTGATCTATCTCAACCTTTTCATACAATCTAACACAAACATCTCTTATAGTCAACCAAGTCAACTTCAACATTATTTTGTTACCTATAAGAGAATGCTACCAAAGCGCTATTTGATGTTTTACATCGTCATTTGTTGTTTTCATAATGTATACTTTATTATCAAACTCATTATTTTGTTGCTTTTATCAGACAGACACATACTAACATTTCACATAATATATAAACATAATACAAAATACCATTTCCTACTTCAGTAATATTTCATGCTGAAGAAACTTGTTTTATTGTCCCCCGCCTTTCGAAGAAAGCAGGGGACTATTAAAATGGGTTCGTCCGTCTGTCTGTCTGTCTGTCTGTCTGTCTGTCTGTCTGTCTGTCCGTCCGTCCGTCCGTCTGTCTGTCCGTCACACTTTTTGGGACACAATAACTCTCTTCCTAATTGAGCTAGAATGTTCAAACTTGGTGTATGTGTTTATTAGGTCAATGCCTTGATGGAGTTCGAAGATGAGCATTTTCCGCTTAGGGTAAGCAGAGATAAGCAATTTGATTGGTTGATGCTTTGGGACACGATAACTCTCTTCCTAATTGGGCTAGAATGTTCAAACTTGGTGTATGTGTTGATTAAGTCAATGCCTTGATGGAGTTCGAAGATGAGCATTTTCCGCTTAGGGTAAGCAGAGATAAGCAATTTGATTGGTTGATGCTTTGGGACACGATAACTTTTAATTGAGCTAGAATGTTCAAACTTGGTGTATGTGTTTATTAGGTCAATGCCTTGATGGAGTTCGAAGATGAGCATTTTCCGCTTAGGGTAAGCAGAGATAAGCAATTTGATTGGTTGATACTTTGGGGCACGATAACTCTCTTCCTAATTGAGCTAGAATGTTCAAACTTGGTGTATGTGTTGATTAGGTCAATGCCTTGATGGAGTTCGAAGATGAGCATTTTCCGCTTAGGGTAAGCAGAGATAAGCAATTTGATTGGTTGATGCTTTGGGACACGATAACTTTAGTTCTAATTAAGTGAGATTGATGAAACTTGGTGTATAGATTTATTATATGAATACCTTAACTAAGTTCGATAATGAACATTTTTTGCTGAGGGTAAGCAGAGTGATAAGCAATTTGATTGGTAGAAACTTTGGAACACAATAACTCTCCTTCTAATTGAGGTAGAATGTTCAAACTTGGCATAGGTGTCTATTATGTGAATGTTTAAACTTGATGTATATGTAGATGTTCATTAGGTGAATGTCTTGACTGAGTTCAATAATTAACATTTCGAGCTGAAGCTAAGCAGAGCTAATCGATTTCATTTGTCGATGGTTTGGGACAAGATAATCTTGATTCTATCTGATAGAGAGTGATGAAACTTAGTGAAAAAAATAAATGTGCGATTAATTAATATGTGTCATCTATTTATTTTGCAATTTCGGCGGGGGACATCAGCCTCACTGTTGGCTTGTTTACATAGATATTACCATGCAATAGCCGTAAACAAATGTAATCAAAACAGGAACCAAGGTCATCGCAGCCATCTTGGACCATGGCGTCATATCAAAAAAGCTTCGTCGGGCTTGAATTGGTGGAGCCGTACGCCTTTTTCGAACAGCGTCGCCCTCAAGAACAAGAACAACAAGATGAGTAGCTCCTAGCGACCCAGTTCCTGGTCCAATAATATTTCAGTTGTTTCATACAAGGAAGCATTGAGAACTTTCTTTTCATGTTTTTTTTATATATATATATAAAATTCGTGGACAGAAATGATGGATTTATTTTTATCTTGATTCACATATATATTCAAGACTAATCTCAATTATTGTGAAATTGTCTGCGATATGGTAGAATTATGGTGAAATTCGAGTACCATTGTGCAATATAATGAGCTCTAAACAAGCATGGGACTACTAATTATTTCTCAAGTTCTATTACGATACATTAACATGATACGAGTTTTATTTAAGAGATAAACACTTCCCGAATGGACAACCAACTCAGTCTTAATTCGAAACAGGGACATATTTATCGATATTGTAGCTCAAATATTTAGGGTTTTCTTCGGGACTATTTAAGAAACATTTTTACATTGTGCTGCCATACATTTTTCAAGAACCATTCTCAAGATGTCGAGGAATGTTTGATAGCAAATGATATTTATACATCAGTGTATCAAATGATATTTATACATCAGTGTATTATTAAAATACAAATCTACAGCATCGTTAAGTATGGCGGGATATCGGGATCAAAATGCGATCTAGAGTAAAAAGTAGAAGATCAGAAGTAAAAGTAGAAAATCAAAAGTAAAAAAGTAGAAAATCAAATGTAAAAAATACAGAATCAAAAGTAAAAGAGAAAATTCTTATCTAAAAGAGTATTTTTGTCATGGAGACCTATAACTTTTTGCATTTAATTTGTAGAAACATCAACTTTAAATCGGCATAATTCTACTTTTCAGCTTTTGACATGAATTTCGACTTTTTACTGTCAGTGTGGGTATACTACAAAGTAGACTTGGATATTATTGATTCATTTATTCCAGTATGATGTAATGAGACCTACCGTAGTGCTAGCAAAATTATGTATTTTTGTATTTTGCAGTAAGAGAGTAAGGTGATAAGGCGATGATAACAGCACGTTACGACAACAATCACGCGATACTATCCATGTCTACTTTGTCGTATGCTCTCCATAAAGACCCTGTTACACCAAACTAGTTCTCGCTACATTCTGGAAAAGGCCCTAGACAATCTTAAAACGGGCTGTGGTCGGGGTAGAATGTGTAATACTGGACTGGTGTCACACTGTCCCGAAATTGACACCAGGTGGCCATACGAATATGGAATGTTGAATTTCGCGCGAAGATGGCCCCGAACCTGGTCAAAAACCAATCAACAGCCGAAACATGTGCGATGCCTACAGAAAGTCACACGATGGCACCCGAACCACACATGGAGGTAATGCAAAGATGTGAATTTTGTAAAGTAGTTTATACCCACAGGACACACGAAGGCCACACGATGGCTCTGTAAAGTTGCGCAGGACTGAATCAGGAAGATACTTTATCAGGCGCCACACTCTCTCGAAATTGACACCAGATAGTCACACGATTAAGTGAATTAGGCCCTGGGGCCTGCTTCATGAATTTTTAACTAAGATAAAATCTAAATTTTAGTAATTTGATTGGGTAATATTAGATTGACTTTAGTGCTTAGCCAATCAAAATTGAATTATCTACTAAAATTTGGATTTTAACTTTAGTTAAGATTTCGAGAAACAGGACCCAGATCGTAAAAACATCGTGCTATTCGCGAGGGCATCTTAAGTCATCGTATGCCCGCCTGTGAAATTTTTAAAGCTCCGACAGCAACTTCGTGACCGATGGCAAAATCTTTGGCATGACAAAATTTTGTGGAAGGACTGTGCGAAGGTTCATTTACGTGTTTCATTCGTGTGTTCATTTTGCCCTTCATAAGGCCTTCGTAATGGCATTGCGACGGCTTCACGTAGTCGTGTTGCCTTCCTAAGACAATCGGGCAGATTCATTTGTACTTCGTATTGTGTTTGTGTGGAGAACAAGCGGTTGTCATGCACGATACGTCCACATTTGGCAAGCGATGGACAGAAGACAAGCTAGAAAAAACGACTTTACGTACAAGCAGGGCCAATAATACAGAAAGTTACTGTCCGATAAGCGTGAACATCGACAGACTCTGGGGTTGTTGGGTTATAAATATAAATTTCAAGTTTCATCAAAATAGGATGAAACCTGTGACCTCTGGAGGGTCCACAACCTTGGTATTATATACTTTTACATTATGGAGTGGCCATTTTGTCCGGTAGTTTCGGTCCAATTTTCACAAAATATGAACTCAACCGTCATTGTGGGGTAACAGGGATACATTTAAACGTTTTTTTTTTTAAATCGGATAAAAATTGGGACGTCTAGAGGGACCATACGATTGTTTTTCGTACAATCAAGGGCAAAAGTCCATAATAATACCGAAAGGAGCCGAGATCTCTGGACAAGAACCCTATAATTTAACGTTTCGTCAAAATCGGATGGCAAGTGACGTGTAGAATATCCACAAACAAAATGTGTACGGACGTTCGGACTAGCAGGGGCGACAATATACATCCACCTGAAAATGTGAGTGCATAAGAATGCCTAATGGCGCCGATATCATGCAGACGAAGTAAAGATGAAGATGACATGATTTGACAAGATGCCCTCACGATAGCCTTATGAAGGACAAAATGGACACACGAATTCAAAGCAAAAATAAATTTTTGCCATCCCCCAAGAAGCTGCTGCCGGAGCCATACGATGGCTTAAGATGCCCTCACGAATGACCCGGTGTTTTTACGATCAGAACCGAATTTAAACATTTAGTGTGTCGGGGAACCACGCTGGCTAAGTGGGTAAGACACTGGCTCGCTAGTCTGGAGGTCGCGTGTTCGGTCCCTGCATTGACCGAGAAAGTTCATCTGGATTTTCCAACGTGGTTTACCCCGTGTCAGTGGTGTAAGACGGAGGTCCTGACAAGGACAGCTGTCTAGTCGTTCAGATGGGACGAAAACCCGAGATCCCATGTATTCATTGGCGGGCACGTAAAAGATCCCTTTGTAATTCGATATAAGTGTTGGCCATAGTGCCGCTGACCGCCCGCTTAAATAATGTATATAATCACAGGAGTTTTGATTTGCATAAATACTCCCACAAAACGATATCATAGCCACTTGTTTCCAATACTTACATTACTTTCGTCCATTTCCATTTTGCCACTGCCGAGAACTAGTTTGGTGTGACCAGGGCTTTATATTGTCGGGTTATTTAAAAAAAACGAAAATTACACGTCAACTATCAGCCACCAAACTATTGGACAAAATCTGCTATAGAAAATCGTGCCTAGAAAGCTGACAGTCGAAAGTCAAACGTTGATAATAGAATTTCTACTTTTGAATTTGGATTTTCTACTTGTTTTACTCTAGATCGCATTAAGAAACTGATACCCTGCAATACGTAAGTACTTAAAAACATGCACTGAATACAAGAACGCAGCAATAATGCTACCGGTCTTGACGTCCGTAGGCTGTCGAATGGCGTCATGGAGTATAAGTAAGAACAGACAAGCTATAGAACGTTAAAAATACCAACAATAGAATTTCGGAAAACAGTATAATGATTGTTATTAACAATAAAGAAATAAACTTAGATTATAGGCAAAGCGATTGTACAATTCAGCTGTACCAACTATATACTTGAAAGAAATGCTGAAGAAAAGGAAGTTCAAACATTTTCTATATAAATTCGTGCCCCACTCTAGCAATACATCTATATAAATAAAAAAAAGTGTGTATGGGTGTATGTATGTATGTTCGCCCATCAGGCTTCGTCACCATGTTCCAGCCCTACATATATTATGTGGTATCAAATTAGCCAGCAGGACCCCATGAAAGTTTTAACCCATCAAATTTGAGTCCTGGGCGAATTGGTCCTGGAGCCCGGGCGAATAATGCTTCATCGCCGCGCTCCACCCCACATGTGATATCAAATTAACCATCATGGAATACATCTAAAGCATAAACCCCTACTTGCTCTCACCCTTTAATATTGAAGACACTTGATATATACTCTTCAAAAAAAGTAGGGGATATTGAAATGCAAATACCTATGCAGATTGCGATATGATAAATAGTCATGGACATTTGATATGCTTTGAGAGTATGTTCTCAGATGAAGAACTTATTGCCCCAACAGAACCACTGAGCTGCACATGCGACACGCAATAGCGCCATACACGTGGGGGGGGGGGGGTCATTGACACTTCAAGGAAGGGTTGATGAAAACTGCCGCGTGCTGGTTTATCTATCCATGTTTGTTTTCCTATCGGTCCTTGCATAAGATTTACTGTTTAGCGTATCTTTGCTTTATTGTGTTACGTTTAATTTGATCGGGAGAAGTGTTCGTCGACGTCAACGTCAACCGACAACACTGCAAGAATTGGCCGTGGCACTGCAAGAGGAGTGGGTCAGATTGCGCCAAATCGTGATTGGACGGTTGATTAGGGGCATACCACGACGAATTGCTGAATGTCTGAGGATTGGTGGAGCAATTACTCATTATTAAGACAAAAATCCAAAACGTCCATTTTCACTTTTGACGGTGTATCTATTTGCGAGTGAAATTGGGCCGTCAGATAAGCCGCCCATATGAACTGCTTATGTCCATGTGTAGGCAATTGGGCTGTTATTAATATACACTGGTTACCTCTAATAAAAACGGCAGTGTATTTCCGCAGTTTTGTTTTGTTTCTGAATATCCAATCACTGCATTTTTGAACCGACAGAGTAGGTCAAGAAGTCGGTATTTTAAAAAAAAAAATTATTCTGAGTTTGTCATATCGACTGTTGAACACGCAAAAAAACACATTTGCAATATCCATGGATAATCTAAATGTTGTCAATTTATCAAAACAAACCAAATTTGATTAAATCAGTACGTATTTATTAACGATTTCAAAGAAGTCGTATCCATTAAAGTGTTGCCTGGCTAACCTAGTGGTTGTTCTCGGGATCACCGGTTCTCTTCCACCTCTTGGACTATAGACTGTACATACTTTCAAATAAATGTTATTTTTTTTCTATTATACTACAAATTCCTTGACTACCCAATGTTATTAATATTCCGCCCGTGCTACAACATCAGCCATCAATTATTATTCAATATAGTTTACTTTGCCAATTATATAAGATCATAATATCCCATACATTAGCTTAATCAATAGATACAAATATCTAATTCCACTTTGAGAAGTTAATATAGGGATTAAAGATGGCGCTTTAGAGCATTCAAGTTTATTAAAGTCTGGCACTTGACAGTTCCATCTGTAGACCATGATTAATAAAAAAGCCCAAGTCTCATAAAATCATCCACTTTAAAAATAGCCAAGCGACTATTGAATGGATCTATTTGAGTGCTAACGTAGAAATCAAATTAACTACCTTATTAAGAAGTACAACCGCGTGCCAGACGTATTTGGTTATGAATTTCAATAGGTTTTTATTAATAAAGTAGATATTACTGGTCATATTGCACCACCTCTAATGACAGTTATTCGATCCTGTTTACTGAGGTAACTCCCAGGGCAGACACAAATACACTGGTTAATTAAGACTAGCCTTTAGCTTTGATTAAACACAGTCCGTTCCTTCTAGAAGTATAAACCGATCCATAAACCGAAGACCTAATGTTGTTAATAGCAAAACACGTTCATCCAGCGAAATCGAGGAACATTTTCTTTTTCAGAAATATTTCATGATTAGCAGACTGAATAAAATGTCCAGGGAAATTACTATTAGAAATTAAGTCATAGTACCAGTATACAAACAAAGTATATTGTAATTAACCAAAATATTTATTAACAAATAATCCATCATAATGGTATATTTCAAATAGAATGATATTTAATTAATTAACAGTGCCCTAATAACGATAGAACTACTTACAGAGATTAATATAGATATTTCTGTATTTTTTGAACCAGAAACTGGACCAAGAACGCAGAAGTGTCCGCCAATTATTTAAGTAAGTTCGACATGAAACTTGGCATGCTAGTTCCTTGAATAATAATATTTTACATTGATTGATGGATTCTGATAGAACGTCACAATTCCAAGATGGCTGCGATGACGTCACACCCCTGTCCTGGTCCATAGTACGCACATCACCATATATCAATTTTCGTTAGAAAGGATATAATATAGACCTGACTGGATCGATTAGATTCAGATAACCAAAGAATTCATTTACAATAAATGTTGAAACATATTCGTGTTAATATAATAATATATGGTTTACGGCATTTTCAAAGACAAAAATAATCCATCACTTTATGTGGACGTACGTTGAAATGATATGGTGTAATGCTCCAGACATGGTGTTTCTTTACAACAAGAGCTTTAACAAGGATAATCGAAAATGTTTGAAAAAGTCTTAAATTTCACATTTTTTGTTTTAGAGAGCATCGGGTAATCATATTGCTTACCACTCTGCTTAAAGACATTATGCGAGATTTAGGGAATAGCTGGTTGTGTGTAGTAGTATAATAATAGTTCAAAAACAGATAATAAAAAACGAAAATGTTAACATTGAAAACTTCAGTCAAATTTATGATTTTTTTAAAGTTTTGACTAGAATAGCTATAATAATCTCCGACGATTGCCGATTGACAGTTATATTCTCGATTGTTACAGTAAGGGCCATTGCCACAATAATAAACGACGTTTTGATTTTCAGTCCTTTTATCTTGAGAATCCGTGACTACCACAACATATCTAAGCCATCCGATGTTCCAGAGAGTTAATTATTGGCTTTACATGTGAATAAATGTCTAAATAATATCTAATGTAACATTTGAAGCAAGAAAAAGGCCCGACAGTTGGCAAGTTAAGCTCTTGCATTATGGAACTTAGCAAGGGTATTGATGTAATGAAATAAAATAAAACCAAGTACGAACAATTCAAACCATTAGACACAATTCGAAGTCCTAAAAAACGGTATAGGCAAAATAGTGTAATCAGCAATGGACTGTTCACCATGTACAAAATATACGACAAACAGTGGTAACAGCTTTCCGGAAGAGTAAGCTTATACAGCAAGTTTCGTCGTGTACTGTTTCTAATTTGTTGTTATTACTTGTCTGTGTATAATTACCCTAAACTTAATGTACTCTTAGTACTTGTCTGTGTATAATTACCCTAAACTAATGTACTCTTAGTACTAATTAGTAATTGTTCTTCCATAGGAACGTGTTATCATTTATTGTTGTATAAGATACACTTAAAGCACGTAATAAATGAGTGTGGGTGTCTTGCCATTGTGAGGACAGGGTTTCTGTCTAGTCCCTTAAACAACACAATTGACAGCGCATGCAGCTTTCCAAATTACATTTTGCGGTGTTAATACCAATGGGCATTTCTTAGATTCGTACTGTACTTGATGAAGTGTCCACGAGACGTTAAATTCATTCAATTTTATAACCGACCGTAGTCATTTCAAGGGATAACTAACTGATTGTCAGGACTACTAGAGAGTTTTATTGACTGTTCACGGTGTTGGCATACTCTCCGAACTACAGTGAAATTGATTCTACGATTGCTATATTTTACTTTACAGTAAGAGGTATTCAGATTACTTGTCATGTCCGACAGATTTTCAATAACCATCAAAAGGAAAGAAGATTGCCAACCAGAAAGTAAGATTGAAGAGTATTCGGAGTATAATCCATCAAGAGCGGGAAATTTTAATGTAAGTGTTGATAACGAATCCTGGAGAATTGACAGTCAAATTCCAACCAGAACATAAAAATCATAAATTCTGAGGTGCCGATCTTGTGTCAACAAGAACGCCAATATAGTTCCTCTGGTTTAATATTAATTCGCCCGCTCATTGATTAACTGTATTAAGAAATGGCATATATTTACAGAGATAACGGTAAATCACATTGACTATTTTATTGATTAAAGACTAAATTGTACCAACAGAAACGTTGACAAATAAACCGAAAAATTATTAGTGACGAAAATAAAGCCTACTTAATCGCATTTCTATGTTAATCAATAGATTAATTATAGGTTAAATATGTGACAAAATTACATACCTGTAAATTATAATTCACATAATATATCATTAAGTTGTACTTTACACAAAATATTGGTTATAGACTTATTGAGAGCATATTGAAGATATACTCCTTCCTGGTTACTTAAAATTATTTTTATTTGAAATTATAGACTAGTTAGAATATATAAAATAAGGAAACTACCCGTTCCTTCCTGTCAAATGTCATAACTGCAGTCGTTTTAAAGTTACAATTTCATATTTTCTAAGAAAGTCAAAACATAATTATTTCTATGTCTTTTGCTCAATGGGTTGTCAACTCACTATTAAACGATCATTGGTTATCTTTCTCATACTTAAAAATCTTCACACTGGAAATAATAACACAATTACCTCCCCTGTTTTCCTATGACCCACCATGGAATAGCTATCTTCAAACGTTTGAATTTGAAGTTGAAAATGATATTTTTGCCAATTTCTCAACTGACAATAAGTGAATTATAGGATTAATCTTAACAAGGTAGGACTGTTTATAGATATCATCTATTTTAGGGCTTTATTTTAATACATATTAAAAGTATAACTTAAAAATATGAAATTGTAACTTTAAGATACAACACGTAAGAGCTAAATCTGCCTATTGTAGAACTTTTTGTGGCTTCAAATATTTTATTATTATTTCGACAGTTATTCACACGCCAAGCCTATAATCAACTCTCTAGATAGCTTAGATATGGAGTGAATAAACATTGAGACATTATTTTATTTTCCTGACAAAGATAATGAGAATATGAACTGTCAATCAGCAATCGTCGAAAACAACTTCGGCTATTTCTTGTCAAAACGTCAAACTTCTATAACTTTGCTCCGAATAAATTAATTTCCAAAATAATAATCTTTCATTGTCTAATTTTCAACTATTATAGCAAGAACGACCAGCTCTTTCTCTGAATCTTAAAAAAATATGCATATTTAAACCTAAAGGGATAGGCTACCTAACCGTGAAATAAGGTGTAATACACCTTTCTACTACAAGACTAGACTATTTACTTGTCGCTAAGAAACACGCTACACTTAATAACGATATATTTAGATAATGTATAGTTTTCTTTAATTTTCAGGAACAAATATAGCTCTTCTAGTAGTTTGGATATCGTCTCCAGTCGATCGTTGTATAATAAATAGGTTGTCGGGTGTCAAACAATATCTATTTAGCCAAAGTGTGCTGGAGTATACGACGGGGTTACTGTATTCAAGATGTAAATTTACCTGTTGAGTTTTTTCTGGCTTCAAATATTATAAATCGTTTTTTAGACATTTATTCACATAATAAACTACAATCAACTCTCTAGAACATCGGATGGTGAGATATTGAGTAGATTAGACAATGTCTGCAGTATATTCGTTTCACGTTAATACGGACGTCTCGCGGAGACAGCCGATTGAAGGACTGAAAATTGAGACATAAAACATCGTTTATATTGTTGCAATGGTACTTGGATAACGCTCAGCTCTTTAACTAAATCTTACATACTGCAAAATGTGTATACAAAGGGTTAAATATTAGAATTGGATTTTCCAAAGCGTTAATTCTAAAAGCATTACATTTGAGAGATATCTAACGCCACTCGGGGAGAAATAATACCGAGAGCTGGTATTTTAATACTCTGTGATCGATTCTCTATCATAATTTGCGATATCAGAAAGGGTTGACTTCTGGTCAATTGGACAGATAAAACAAAATTTGAAGAACCGTTTCTGAATATTTAACGACTCATTGATAATTGTAAATTGATACAATTGCTTTTCATTACATCTAAATGGATTACGAGGATAAATTGCATTGTTTGGCTGTGACTTATACCAACAGCCTGATTCTGTTCACGTTAGTAGAGACGATTGAAAATAAATTTCTTCGATTAACTCCGATATAGGAGAGAGGAAAAGTGACATCAATTTAAAAATCACTTGGTATTCCCTTCCACGGTTTAATACAACATCACTTTTACTGGAATCTTTATCGGGAATTTTCACCCCGAATCAATGAAATCTGCATCTAGCTTAAGATCCTATCAATGACGTTATTTTTATCAATAGCTCAGTATAAACTTTTCAGTCAGGGTCCTGTGGTGTCTTTTTCCGAAACTGTCATATTGAATCCTTCTTAAATCAACATTTATTCATGTTGATATGAATCGCATATTAATTTCCCTCCAATATGACTTATGCAAATACTCTGAAAGTTATCCACTGTCGCTAAACAGAATGTGTTAATGAAATAAAATGGCGTTTAACGTCGTTTCTTTACACCAAAACGGGCTAATGTTCTGAAGACAGGCAACGCCATACGACAGTTTGTCCGGTTAAGAACATTTTTACCTATTCTTTACAGTCAGGGGTGCTTTCGGCGAATCCGAACGACCAGATGCAGTTATGTTGTCAGGCATTTCGTCCTGCGCCACTTCAAAAATCCAGAGGAACTAACTAGGGCAACACCCTGGTTAATGACCAGCGCCATACTCATTGAGCTACCGTGGTTCTATATTTTAGTGAATACACGTGTCAGCCTTTTTTTAATCCTTCCTGGCCCCATGGTTGCTTCAGAAAATCTCGCTGACGGTCTTGACTGGATGTATATGTCTGAAATTTAAAAAAACAATTCCGGACAGTTAGCTTCATTGACCACAAATAATTCCTTCAGCGGAGTCGAAGAATGAACATGTTTCAATTTGTGCCCTGAAGGATTTGTCTATTAAATGATCTATAATTATTATCTGGGAATATCATCAACCAACTATGATACCTTCACGTCAATCCTTATTGTGTCTAAGGTGGAAAATATTTACCAGTGTCCAAGGGGTTGCTCCGGTTGAAGAGACTGTGACAAAGATAAGACCAAGATTTATTCAGCAGAATATTCCTGATATTACCTTATCTTTCTGGTTCTGTGGTGCCTAATTACACGCTACCAATAAATGAAGGTACTATCACTGACAAACCACCAGGGAGCGCTATCAAGTTTGGGTTGTAAAACCATTATTGGAGATATTTTATGAGATAACATAGCAAACCTTTTAAGTCGTAAACACATTTTAGTATCGTGTTTAAGAAACAGGAATTATGTTTGAAAGATTTATTAAAAGTTCCAATTATTCTTTATTTTCAGAGAAGCTCACATTGGATTTTTGTGTGCTAAGTTTACGTTTCGGTTTATGCTATTGAAAAGAAATCCCGAGAATGATGATTTGGCCATTCAACCGTCCTTTGCTTATTTTCTCGTTTGCTTTACTTCTGACAGAGGCACCAAGCAGTAAATTAACAGTTTTCTGACAGTTAATTTGTCTGCGTATCGGAATTCTTTCTATTTCATCTGGTCTTTAGAATTATCTTACTCACAAATAAAGTGATTCCATTTTTTTATTATAAAGCATGTCGCATATTCAAAATCTCAGGGGATAAACAAGGTGCATGAAAACTAATATTGTCAGTTCAATAGGGGGCGCTAAATTAGTCTAGTCGTAGGGAAAAATGAGAAATGTTTCTATAGGCTTTTAGATTTATGAGGCCTATTCTCTCCAGTGTCATGTATAGTTTCGCCAATCAGTTGATTCTATTCACAAACTTGAATAGAGTTTGAAAATCAATTTCCGTGTTTGGTCAAATTATACGTGACCTACCAAACCCTCGACAAACGAATGATGATGTTAAATCCATCGCAATATCTATCTTTATTTTTCTCTTTATTAGTCCCGATTCGATTTTTTCTTTGTATTTTCACCACTGATAGAACTATATTTGTACACCTTATCATAGTGTGTAAAGAAGTTGTAAATCAACCACAAGCCACGAGAGACTATGTTTAGCAAATCCCTTGAGAAAAATCATAAAAATAGGGAATAGATTTAGATTAATTCATATTTTGTAACTACAAACCAGAACTGTCCATCAATTACATTACTTCCATTGTACCTGTGTTAAAGAGTTTGGGTAACGTTATAGCTATAATAATAAAAACCAGCGTCTGCCAAGCGGGATACGCCCACATTTTGTAAGGGATGTATAGAGAACAAGCTAAAAAGAAGAACGATTTTTTGTACAATCAAGGGCCATAATCCAGAAAGTTATGGTCTGAAATGCGCAAATATCAAAAAGGAGTCCGATTTTTGGAATATAAAGATATATTTTAAGTTTCATCAAAATTGGATAAAAATTGTGAGCTCTAGAGGGTCCATAACCTTTGTATTACATACTTATATACAATTTCCGTACAAAGAGCGGTCATTTTGTCGGACAGTTTCATTTCGATTTCCTGAAATTCCAATCCAATCTTCATTATGGTGGAATGGTGATATGTCTAAACGGTTTTTAAAATCGGAAAAAAAATGTGACCTCTAGAGAATCCACAAGCTAAAAATGCGATTTTTCGACCAATCAGGGGCCATAATCTAGGAAGTTACGTTCGGATATGTGTGACTATCAAAAATAACCAAGATCTTTATGATAAAAATATATCTTTAAAGTTTCATCCAAATCGGATAAAAACTGTGGCCTCTGGAGGGTCCACAACCTTGATGTACCATATCTTACACAATTTGCGTACAAGGGGCGGCCATTATGTCCGTCTGTTTTTGTCCGATTTTCACGAAATTCGAATTCAACCATCATTAGTGTATAACTGTGATATATTAACACGTTTTTTTATTTTTAAATCGGATAAAATTTGTGACCTCTAGAGGGACCACAAGATCAAAACGCGATTTTTCGTACAATCAAGGGCCATAATTCAGGAAGTTACGATCCGATATGCGCAAATATAGAACGTAACCAAGATCTTTGGGTTATAAACATCCATTTTAAGTTTCATCAAAATCGGATCAAAATTGTGACCTCTAGGACGTTCACAACCTTGATATACCAGATGTTTACACTATTTGCGTACAAGGGGCGCACATTTCGTCCGACAGTTTTCAACCATCATTAGAGTGAAACGGTGATATGTTAAAACGTTTTTTTAAATCGGATAAAAATTGTGACCTCTAGAGGGACCACAAGTTAAAAGCGCGATTTTTCGTACCATCAGGGGTCATAATTCAGGATATGCGAAAATATCGACCGGAACCAAGATTTTTGGGATATAAACATACATTCCAAGTTTCATCAAAATCGGATGAAAATTGTGACCTCTATTTTACACTATTTGCATACATGGGGCTGTCATTTTCTCCGGCAGTTTTGGTCCGATTTTCACGAAATCCGAACTCAACCATCATTAGCGTGTAACGGTGATATACTCAAACGGTTTGTTAAATCAGATAAAAATTGTGACCTCTAGAGGGACCACAAGCTAAAAACGTGATTTTTCGTTGTCACGAATGTCGAAAGGAAACAAGATATTTGGGTTATAAACATGCATTTCAAGTTTGATCAAAAGCAGATCAAAGTTGTGACCTCTAGAGTGTCCACAAGCTAAAAACTTGATTTTTCGTACAATCAGGGGCCATGATCCGATACATGTCCATATCGAAAGGAACCGAGATCTTTGGGACCTATATTTTAAGTTTCGTCAAAATCGGATAAAAGTTGTGACCTGTAGAGTGTGCACAAACAAATTGTGGACGGACGGACGTCCGAACGGACAGGGGCGACGACAATATACGCCTACATGAAAATGTGGGCGTATAAAAACTAGTGGACAGGTTCTGAAATCTTGGAACGGTTTATCTTTTTTACCAGAATTTAAAGCCAAAACAACATTGTCAAAAGATAGCGTTTAGCTGCGTCCTCCAATCGTCAAATTGTGCATTATTCTGCATCTTCTTTTTGAAATCTGTAATGATACTGAATACACAAACTCTATGCCATAAATATTTTAAAGCAATGGTTTTAATAATAGGATAGACAATTTGTAACGAATATCGTACTATTCTGAAGATGATTTCTGTCAGAAAATGTGATCAAAAATATATATCTCAGAATTTATGGGCAAACTAAGCGAAGCCACTCAATGCTATTGTTCTGATTTGAGTGATCTAGTACATGTGATGATTCTGTAAGGAACTTTACGACATAAATAATTTTTAACACAGCCTAGGGTATAATTATTCAGTCTTTATTCTGCGGCGCCTCTCTTTGTTTTCTATTCCATTATATTCTAAAGTGTATATTTGCTAAGTGCAAATAGCTATTACTGCCAATTAATGTTGACAACCCAACACCCAACCGAATCTTGTTATGGGAGAAACATACAATGAATATTTCGCATTTCAGTGGCTGACCTTACATCGATTCCACACATCTAATAAAATCAGCCAGAGGTAGGCAATATGGTGAAAACTTTCCCCAAAACCTTACAGTGGTATTTTGAGACTAATTGAAACGCCGAACCTTATCCATGTTTACGTCTGAAAGGCTGGCGATTATTTTTCCAAAGGCAGTAACTGCGTATATAATAAGGTGGTTGGATATTTCCTACGACTCGCCACATTTTCTTGACAGCCCCAAAGGGAAAATCTCTTTTAAGTTAAAACCGAATTCACGACGATTTTTCTCAGCCAACAACTGTCTTCCAGGTCGGAAAAGCAGGTCACGTTCTTTGGGCAGACGGCTTGTCGACGAGTGGCTATATTCCCTTGTTATACGTCCACATTCATAATGTGGACGTAGTATGTATGTATGCGCGTGGGTGCCTGTGTATTGCCTACAGGCCACAATTGCATATTTATCCCTTATACCCCTAGGATGTCCGAACCACAGGGACAGAGCCACGCCCAATTTTTGTTTTTGTCTTTTTGCCGCCTTTAGACTGCAATTATTAACAGATCGTCTTCAAATTTCGTATACTTATTCCTTATACCCTAAGGATGACCCCTATATTTTTTGGTGCATGCCCAACAACCAAGGGTAGAGCCACGCCCACTTTTTATACATGTCTGTCGCCTACAGGTCGCAATTCTTTTTGTTTTTGTCTGTTTGCGGCCTTCAGAGTGCAATTATTAACAAGATCGTCTTAAAATTTCGTATATTTATTCCTTATACCCTATGAATGACCCCTATTTTTTGGTGCATGTCCAACCCCCAAAGGTGGAGCCACGCCCACTTTTTATACATGTTTGTTTATCGCCTACAGTTCGAAATTCTTATTGGATGATATCCAAACGTTTCGTACTTATTCCTTGTACCCTAAGAATTACCTCTATTATTTTTGGTGCGTGCCCGACCCCCAGGGACAGAACCATACCCAATTTCTGAATCCATCGTTTTGTCGTCTCCAGGCCGCATTTCTTGATGGAACGTCTTGAATCTTGTCATACTTACTCTTATACACTAATTAGCATCCCTAATGTTTTTGTTGCATGTCCAACCCCTAGGGGCAGAGACACGCCTATTTTCGCTTTGTGTGCCTGTATGTTGCCTACTGGCCGCAATTCTTAATGGATTGTATTGAAAATTGTTCATACTTATTCCTTATACCCTAGGAATGACCTCTATTTTTTAGGTGCATGCCTGACCCCTAGGGACAGAGCTACGCACAATTTGTGTGTGTTCGTCGCCTACAGGCGGCAATCTTCAACAGATTCTCTTGATACTTTGTATACCTATTCCTTATACCCTAAGCATGATCCCTATTGTTTTTGATGAATGCCCGACCCCCAGGGATAAAGCCACACCTTTTTTTCGGTTTTGCCTACAGGCCACATTTCTTAATGGATCGACTTGGAACTTACCATAAGGATTACGTATAGTCTAAGGACAGCGGTTTTGGTGCATGTCCCGACCCCAGCGGCGGAGTCATGCCCAATTTTTCTGTTGACGGTATACAGGCCGTAATTCTGAATGGATCATCTTGGATCTTGGCATATTTTTTCTTTATACCGTAAGGACACTAACTATTTATTTTGGTGCATGCTCCGATCCACTTTTAAAAAAAAAAATTAGTCTGTAAATTTGGCAATGTAGCAATTTCATATTTCATTCTCTTCATTTTAAAGTACCACATCAATCAAAGCAGGAATGTGGACGTATGCTGCAGCGGTAGCGATGCTCTTGTTTCTGGTAGCGAATAACTGAAGTTGGTTATGTGGTTCATAATGATTATATGTATTTTCATTTCATGCATTAAGTGACAAACGCCCGAAGAGGTATCAAGCAAAAAGGGTGGCATATCCCTTTATTTGTCAGTTGTGAATGGGAAAGTAAATCCAAGAAACTCGGCTAGTAGGAACAAAGGGTCGTTTGAAAAAGTTGCAGTTGACAGTACAGACACATTATTACCCACATACATCCTATATTTGTATTTATCATACGAATTGACATACTATTAAAGTTTGTAGAGTACAACCGATGATGCAATTAATCTTGAGGGAATATAGCTTTAACTTGTTAATTTAAAAGTACGTAAATCCGCGTGCGCTGCTTTAAAAAATGTAAACTTCTCAAGTTAATATCCAAGCCCATAAATGACCTGGGTTATATACTGAACCGTCCAGCTATATTTTATGGATGCATGTGTAGAGTATACTATTCGTTTACTGATGTATAGACTATTGAGTTGATATCATGACTTCTAGTTATATACGAGAGTAATACATCATACCCAGGTTATGTAGATATATTGATGTGACTAATATATTGGAATTAGGTTGTGGTAGGTCACTTATAAAACATCCATTGAAGTCCCTACCAATGCAAAACATCGGTGATTAGACATCAATTCATGATATTCTGCCATTAATCACGAATAGCATTAGTAACTTGATCAGTCATAAATTTTACCTAAAGGGCAATTAAAACTTATATGTACATATTATAGATCCAGTAATATAAAACACGTGTTTTAATCTGTAGTCGTAAATGGGTAGGTAATTTAAATAAACTAAAATACATCAATTTACAATCGTTTAAATTGAAGTATATTTAATTATTTCTACCTGCGCTGTAAAATTTCATAAAATTTGTTATTAATATACATTGACTTCGTTATTAATATACTATTCAAAAAAAGTAGGGGATATTTGATTTTTAAGTGTTATTAAAGTCACCTAATGAAACTGACGAAGAAACAAATGACAAAATGAAATGAAGTTCACATTCATCGATTTATTCCAAATGATCGTTAGACTAAGTAAGGCACAGACTGACCATTATAAGGGTAAAATGATACCCGGGGTCAAACAGCAAAGTTACCACAGCATCACAACCAGTCAGTAACGGGTAAATCCTCCTCTGTTTGCCAAACAAGCATTGATCCGACGTGGCATACTCCTAATGAGACGTCTAAGGTCATTTTGGTCCAGATTGTCCCATTCCTGTTGCAACGCAGCAGCAAGTTCTTGGACATTGGCAGGACGTTGTTGACGTTGACGTAACCTCTGTCCAAGCATGTCCCAGACATGCTCGATGGGGGAGAGGTCGGGACTCAGTGCTGGCCAAGGTAATGTGGTGATGTTCTGTTGTTGGAGGTAACCTGTAACGATCCTGGCCCTGTGACATCTTGCGTTGTCATCCTGGAAGATGAAACGGCGGCCATGACGTCGTGCGAACGGCACAACATGGACTTCCAAGATGTTGTCCCGGTAGTACTGACCTGTAACACGCCCTGCAACAACATGTAAAGCCGTTCTTCCAGCAACAGTGATGCCTCCCCACACCATAACAGAACCACCCCCAAATCGATCATGTCTGATGACGTTAACGTCTTGGAAGCGCTCGTTTCGACGACGCCACACACTCCTACGTCTGTCCAAAAAATGAACAGTGAACCTTGACTCATCTGAAAACATCACATTGCTCCAGCGTCGATTATCCCAGTGTTGACGATCCCTACACCAACGACGTCTTGCCTGAATGTCATGATCTCTCAAACAAGGATCACGCGAGGACGTCGGGCGCGAAGGTGACCCCTATGCAGTCGATTCCGAATCGTCTGGCCACTCACTCTCACACCAGTGTCTGTTTGAAGACGAGCGCTGATCTGATTTGCTGTGATGACACGATTTCTCAAGGCCAAGGTACGGATAAATCGATCCTGGGCTTGAGTTGTCGCCCTTGGTCGACCTGAGCGTGGTCTGTCCTGTACAGATTGTGTATCACGGTATCTGGACCATAGCCTGCTTATGACAGACTGAGAAACATTCATCGTCCGCGCCACAACCGCCTGTGTTGTGCCGATCTGTAGCATGCCAAGGGCACGTAACCTTTCATTTTGGGTAAGCCGACGCATATCAAAATTTGTTTTCTGGTCACTAAAACAATTAAACTGATGTTTCCACCCTGGAATTCAATGCCACAATGACTGTAACATTCAAAGTCAGAGTCGTGCAAATCTTGGGTTGGACCCCCATGATGATCCCAAGCATCACCTGCATTCCATGCGGTAGCTATTGGTGCGTTTGGGCGTCACATGTAACTGGAAATGTTTCTTCTGTTAGGTTCTATAGTGACTTTTTTCGTAGTCATTTTCATATTTTAGTATTATGTCCCCAAAATCAAATATCCCCTACTTTTTTTGAATAGTATATTACAAATTATACATTATATGTTACAAGTATCACATAATGTGATGTGTACGTCTTAACGTTTTTAAAGTAAAAGTGCTTTAATTTCTCTTCGTAAATGCTTTTATAATCCATATTTTAAATTACTTGAGTACATGCACCATTGTTGATGTACATGTGATAACCATACGCGAAGACGCGTTCCACGCAATGCTGTTTTAACCTACATACCGAAAATAGCTGCTAGGAAGTAAAAGTAAATTAAATATCTCCTTACAATGCATGACATGGATTGATCGAGTGGTATTTTTCTGCGCTAAATTAAAATTTTGCTGTTTTGCGACCCCTCTTGAGCAAGCGACGACAACATATGTTTAAATGTCATTGAGTGATTCGTTAATTTTCGTTTGTTTCCCCGCACTCAGGTTGTTTAGATATTCAGCCTGAAGAAGTGTTAGCAAAACAAGGTCGATGGTAAGAAGGCCCAATGATTACAACTTTTAACCCAGCGGCTTTTGTCGTGCATCGACCTGTGAATACCAATTCATGCTTAACGCAGAGACTAGTGCCAAGAATAGCACGTTTTAAATTACCAAGATTAAAGTTTGATTTGTGAACAATCGGTTCTCATTGATTAGGTTAATCTTAAAGTTAAATAATATTGACCCGTCCAGTATTGAACTGACTCACTCTTACGTGAACATAGCCCTGTTACAGTCTATTCTACATTTTCTTTTCATCAGACACTCGTCTCCACCTGGTGTACAGGGACAAATACAAGTGCATCGAATAATTTAAGTTTTTGTTCGGTTATCCAATAATATTCTACAAACACAGCTTGAAAGGTTATGTAGGGTAATATTTCCAACAGAAAATCCATAAATAAAAGAACACAGGAAACAATATTCAATTAATGTGGCAAACCATCCCCGATCCGGGGAACTTTCTGAGAAAATGATTATGATAGCTACTTTACCAGTATTAGTTGCGTGATAGTTCATCAGAGTATATTTCAAGTTTAAGAGATACTAATATGAATGTTGAGGCTCGGCTTTGGTCTATCTTAACTGATGTCGGACAGACCTAAATATATATTAATTGTTCTGTAACAGGCATATTTTACTATAAAATAGAAAAGAAAGTATATTTTTGATAGACTTCGTGACTAAAAGTGTAATATACGTAAATGAAAAAGATTTTAGTATTTTGGGTTCTTCAGACAGATAAGACCCAGTGGCTTTACTGGGTCTTATTATACAATAATTTGACGAATAGCCAGATAACTAGAGTTAGCAACATAACACTGTTTAAATACCCAGATCAATGAATAATATTATTAGTCGGTTACTTATTCCATCATTTACACACTGTGTGTGTGTACAGGATGTAGAGGAAGCAACTGTTTTTTAAGAGAATCGATAAGAAACTCCATACAAAGCGAGGGCCTTATTACAGATAACCGAAATCATGGCTACGTTACATTCAACTTATCAAGCCATAAAAATGCCAATATTGTATGCAGTGACGTAGCAGTCGATCTATTAAATTAAATGACTGTTACAAATGTTTTCGCCTCGCTGCGTTTAGAATACTATTTATTTTATATTTATACAACATATGAATTTTTTAGGAAATTATTTGCTATATTCCAATTGTATAAGCTTAAAGATGGGTTCCCAGAAAAGTATTTATCGGGTGTTTTTTTCCAATAAAAGTATGATAATTTTGGTATATATGGAAAGTAGAGATATCCAATCTTACTAGAAAAATATTGGAATCCCTGAAAAACACTCATGAAGCGTATACAGGACAAAAATGTAAGGGTTCCCCTAATCAACAGCCCGACGATTAGGAATTTCTGCACGCGTGATGTCAAAGGTCACACGTGAACATTGAGCGCTTGATGTACAAGTTGATAAACTTGATGAAGAGTTAGACATACAACACTTTCTGAGATAAAAATGGCGGAAAAAGACGCGGGTACTGGATAATCCGAGAATTTAATTAGGATTCGATATTTGTAATAAATAGTAAGCGATTAAAGACAACACCGTCTTATGTATGCAATGAATTCTCCTCTGACTTCCAAGAGAGGAAAGTCACGTGACGTAAACATGACCTGGTTTGATCGAATTTTTATTACAGGACATTCCTTCGCAATTACAATGTTTGAGAAGGATTTGAAACAAAATTATGACAGATTAATTAGTTTGAATATGTTTTTAGTCCATATATACCATTAAATCACCCAGTTTGTACGCGGGAACCCATCTTTAAAATACCGATTAAAATTCGAAGCTGTAACAAAGCACATTTATTTTTTCGACCTCACTGTACATCTTATTTCCTCATACAGTTTTGTCTGGAAATTTAGTTTCTCCACGTTTCCGGTTCAAAGTCCTAGCTACGCTTCTGATTACAAATTAGATAATCGATAACTAATATTCTTCTTGTAGAAAACTAAGATATTGTATCTTACAATACAACATGTAGGTAGATTCTAGTATTCGTTTTAATCTGGATCATATGATTGATTGCTACTTGCGCACCTTCAGAAGTACAACTCATTGATGAGATGAGACACATGTGTATGCGGTTGTTTTTTTTTTATACGCCCACATTTTTATGTGGACGTATATTGTCGTCGCCCCTGTCCGTCTGTCCACAATTTGTTTGTAGACAGTCTACAGGCCACAATTTTTATCCGATTTTGACGAAACTTGAAATATAGGTCTATCTCCCAAAGATCCCGGTTCCTTTCGATATTGGCATGTATCGGACAATAACTTCATGGATTATGGCCCCTGATTGTACGAAAAATCACGTTTTTAGCTTGTGGACACTCTAGAGGTCACAATTTTCATCCGATTTTGTTGAATCTTGGAATGCATGTTTATATCCCAAAGATCTTGGTTCCTTTTGATATTCGCGCATATCAGATCGTATCTTCCTGAATTATGGCCCTTGATTGTACGAAAATTCGCGCTTTTAGCTTGTGGTCCATCTAGAGGTCACAATTATTATCCGATTTAAAAATAAACGTGTGAATATATCACAGTTATTCACTAATTTCGTGAAAATCAGAAAAAAACTGATGGACATAATGGCCGCCTTTTGTACGCAAATAGTGTAAAAAAAATATGGTATATCAAGGTTGTGGGCCCTCTAGAGGCCACAGTTTTCATCCGATTTGGATGAAACTGTAAATTTAATATATGTTTTTATCATAAAGATCTTGATTCTCTAGAGGTCACAATTTTTTTCCGATTTTAAAAACCGTTTAGATATATCACCATAATAAAGGTTGAATCGGAATTTTGGGAAAATCGAAACGAAACTGACCGACAAAATGGCCGTTCTTTGTACGCTAATTGTGTATAAGTATGTAATAGAAAGGTTATGGACCCTCTAGAGCTCACAATTTTTATCCGATTTTGATGAAACTTAAAACATATCTTTATATTCCAAAAATCTGAGTCCCTTATGATATTTGCGCATTTCATACCATAACTTTCTGGGTTATGGCTCCTGATTGTTCAAAAAGTCGTTTTTTTTTTCGTTTTTAGCTTGTTCTCTATCCATCTCATGCAAAATGTGGGCATATCCTGCCTGGCAGCCACTGGTTTTATATCTCATTCAGTTCAAATTTTGTACATACAGTTAGTGTATGAATGCGGGGGTATGTCCCTTTTTATTCAAACACTTGGCTTCCCAGTAGCATCGATTCTAAGTTTGAAATTATCGCCCCTTTCTGTGTAACGACACCTTCCATGTTCACCGCATGGTATACTAATATATACTTCAGCTAACTATGCAGTACTTTTGGCGGCAACATTTCCGTGTTGATGTTTGACCACACAGATGGTAATACTATAGTAATAGGAAGAATCTAAAAATCTAATTTTACTACTGTTAATATATGTTCTGTTCTGCAAAAGTCAAGGCAAGGATTCCATTGTGACTTTATACGACGGGAACGACCGTTTTCCAACTCTTTCTAATCGCTGTGCAATTTTGGGTTTTTAAGATTTTTTTAAAACTTATTCCGTCGTCCAATTTATTGCCCTTGTTATCGAACCCCTGTAATCATTTAGTAACAGTCTTCAGAAAAGGCCGCATGTGGGTCGTGTTTCGTTGCCTAGCAACCGATCTTAACAGGTTTTAGTGAATTCCATGTTGTCAGTAGCAAGGTGGACCTCAAGTATTGTCTAATCCGAAGTGTGTAATTTTCAGATTGTTAGACGAGACGTAAGAGATTATAGATTATTGGTGTAAACTCGCCTTCGGGGAACACCACTTTTGGACAGATTTACACGGCGTGAAAGATGGAGGAGAAGATAGTGTGTGTAGGACTACACTGTACAAGAAATTAAAAGCAAATATCCTACTTAATATTGATCTTAACGTATACGACTTGATCGAACGAAATGACCCCGAAACAAGATTATTCTACAGTTTTAAACACACACACACACCCTACAGCATATTGATAAAAGATTTAAATTGATATTTTGGTTCCATTTCATTTTTTTTATTTTTGATACCTGACGAAAACATGAATCCTGCTCAAATATTTACGGCGGTATATTAGATTCAAAATTCTAACGTGCTATCGTCTAATTTCCAACATCTATTCATGTAATTTCTAACTTCTATTCATGTTATTTTTAAATTAAGACAATGTATAATCCATATTCTTTATTTGTTCAGTGTAAATTTTAATTCTATTTAATCTTATTTCTATTATCATCGACGCTTTACACGTTTAGCATGAACATCAAACAAATTTGGAATCTTTACATTCCTGACTAGCAACCATCATTATGAAGTCGTTTAGTGTCGCCACTGTGTGCTCATTTGGTGATTGAGCACCTGGTCGGGACCATTATGTATTGTTTTATGGTCTCGAGCTTAAGACATTACGTAATATAATTGTAAAAACACTCGCAAACGACTTAAAATGCAGACACTCCGCGCGTGCTTTTACAGTGAAATACGTCCCGCGAGTCCAATATTTTACTAGTATAAATAATGTACGATTGGCAAGTTGTCCGTACGTTTATTTGAGATAATGGTACGCCATCATCAAAGGGTGACGTCACATCTCGTCGCGTTTCTGGCAAACCGTTGAATGTGCAGATTTTTCAATTTTGAGTTTTTACCATCAAAACGTATAATTCAGTACTCCCCATCCGCTGTCTAATTTACATTCGTAGCAGACTACTAGATTTTCTAATACACTGATGACCCAGTGACGAATATGAAACCATGTGCATAGTTGAGGTCCAGCATTGTGGCGAATGTCACGTTCGTCACTTTTCCAGATTTTTATTTTCAAATTTGTCTGTGTTTCATAGGTGGCGAATATGATGCCAGTACTTTATTAGTTATTAACTATGGTATATTTTTACAAACATTGTTGCAAATACTCATTGTTGCATATGTAGGTACCTTAAAGTGAATGATTACTTTCATTTTACCTAATTTTTGTTAATTTTATGACACTATATAGGGGTCATTCTCAGAAAAAGTGGCAAATTGAGTGAAAAAATGTCTTAATTATCATAAATTTTATTTATTAATGTGTTGGAACAACATTTTATCTAACAGAAAAAAATTATTCAACCATATTTACTCCAAAAATAGTCCTTTCGAGATCTAATATTCGTGTGAAATGTCCTTTGTATTCCAAAACTTCTGTACATTTTTCCTAGATGTGAGGAAACTGTGAATGTTAATCCCCATACATATCAATTCATACCATATTGGTCTATTTCCATTCAAAGTCCCGGGTTCCTAGGGTTTTCAATGTAGCTATGAGGAGAGCCTCATTGCGTGTCCCGATTTTCTGTTTCAAAATGTCTTTACCGTTACCTCGCTGTATATTTCACAGATATCTCAACTTTATTCAACAAGGCTATTTTTAACCCCAAGGTAAAGGTCTTTCTCAGCCATGTTGGATTCCTGAAGGTCATAAAAGTTTACCAAGGAGGGAATTTCAAAGGAAAGAATCATAATTTTCACATGTCAGGGAAATTGTTTGTCTTTACCGTTACCTAAAACAATGATGCAAAGAACGGAGAAATATTTTAAATAATAAAATATTAGATAAGATAACTGGTATTCTTCAAAATAAGCAAAAAAACAAAAGATGAGAATATGTTGTTCTTTTTCTTTTTTCAAGCAAAATGTGTCTTTACCGTTACCACTCGATGTCTTTACCGTTCCTTTTTTCGGTAACGGTAAAGACATTTGTTGGAACGGTAAAGACTTGATCACTTACAAGTTGGACTGTGTGTGCTGGGGATCACAAAGTAAAACTACTCTGGTCAGCTCTGGTGAGGCATATTGGCTAAGGCCTAGAAAAATGTTGAATGTAATTATGTTTCCAAGGACATGACCTCCTAGCCAAACAGCCATAACCTCACCTTTTATTGACTTAAATAAAAATTTAGAAAATATTAGAATTAGGGGCTTAAAATAGAATAACTAAACAAAATTTCTTACCCCTTTGAATTTTGGGGTTTGACTGATTGAAAGGTTTTTTTATGAGTTGAGACAATCTGATTGTCACACACAAATCATCACGATTCTCGACGCTGAAATAGATTCCTATAATACTAAGACGCTATTCCATAGTCCAGATACTTCTTCAACGTCAAAAACTTTTTCAAAGAAAAAAAATGTGAATCATCGACACCGGAATTGCTTTAACATGTCGTTTGATCGTGAATGATTTAATTGTCGTTTCGGCAATTCTGGACCGAGCCTGTTTTCTCCAGAAAGAGCATACTCTTCCCCGCCAAGGCTCTATGTCGACAAATACTCGGACCTCAAAGCTCTCTGCTTGAGTGATACCCCAGTTGTTCGCTCTCCAGAAGCTAGATTATTTTATGCCAATTTGTCGCATTGAATGACAGTGTTGTACTACATATTGAAAGATGTAATAGTGTTTTCTTAAACAGTTGTACTATTTGCGGCCTTTATTTAAATGAATTGACTGAATTGCTTAATTATTCTGTAAAATGTATTTGCTTTTGTTTTAAACCTTTCACAAGGCTTAAATTGAATGATGTGGGGTTTTTTTATCGCTAGAACAACTTTTAGAAAAACATTTTTTTCACAGCAGTAGTCCAAAAGTGCCGCAGAGTGCAAAAATGCTTTACTGTATGGTATGGACTGGGGTTAACGTCCCTTCAACATATTACTTCGGTTATACCATAATAGTAAGTTTCCATTACATTTAACCCAGACAGCGTGTCGGAGCGGCCCCTTTTACTGACCGCGGAGCCCGGACGGGGGTCCTGGGGCTCTCCCCCTGGAAAATTTTGAAAAATGAACCCCAAATATGCGATTTGGTAGCATATCTGATTATAATTTCTGTCAAAAATATATCTCATAAATCGATTAATTTAGGCCAAAACCCCGACCTGCAAGTAATTTACAACCATCAGCCTGTGAAATTATCATATCGTCATATTATTAATTAAAGTATTATCATTGTATCATCAAGAGTCAAGAGAATTTAACTGGTTAAAAAATGGGACTAGTTGAGAAAATTTTGACCATTTGATTAACCAGTTAGGAATATTGGATAAGTAGGAATATTTTCATTGAAAAATGTCCCATTTTTGTTGGGGACGGGGACTGAGATAACGTTCTTTCGCTGGTTCAAGGCCGTATAACAGGTGGTCTTGGCGGAGTGGGAGCGGACATGCATAGGCGTACGGGACACAATTTATTTTTGAATTTTTGGAAATGGGAGGCCATTTCGCACAATTTGAGACCATTCCCGACATCCCAATTATGTAATTTCATCTCTGAAAATAACGGTTTAATAAAAATGTCAAGGAATGTTTAACACCAGCCTCAGGAAATCGTCTCGCACTCATATTCAGCCAGCAGACCAGCTATCATCAAACATTGCTGAGGCCTTAAAATTGACTTTTTTGGGGGAGTTACGAACCATCGGCAGACGTTTCTAGCATATCCCCACAAACAGGGTGCATTTGACTTAATAATTAGTAAATTTGCGGGCGACAGTGTCGGGTGAATCCCATGAAATTTTCGGATGAAAATCGGAATCCCCATTGCAGGATTCCGAATTCCGGCCCACCCCCAGCCCACCCGGCCTAGAAAGTCTATTATACCAACCCATTCCAGACTCCAGTGATGGCGTGGCGGCCCGTTAAAGCCACCGGCCACATACAACATGATCATCATCGCTCCATGGCCGGTCCAATAACCCCCCCCCCCCATATAATGTTCAGCAAAAAAAGGTTTTTTTTAGACGAATCGCCCAATCCGCCCCTGATTATGATGCCTGGACACGTCTAGTTGATACCAAGACTTATTATTTGTGTTTGTTAACTATTTGTCCCATTGCGAATTGAGAAACGGAGAGAAATTAATTCTTTCGAGTCGACGAATGTACGGCGAATGTGTGCCCAATTCATTTTTTTCCGTTTTACAAACTGACGAATTATGGCGAATGTGAAATGTGCAGTTTGATTTTATTCCGACGGAACTGCGAATGCGACCCTCATGAACTTTGACCTTTTTCAAGGTCAAATTTACCGTCACTAACAACTAGACTTGTTAGTTAATGAAAATCAATATACTTGTTTACATATATGAGTATTCATCTTACAGCCAAATGCTACTATTCATTGGTCAGAAGAATTTCAATTCAAATCAAACTCCAAGGGTGTTTTTCTCGAATATTGAAAATTTCAGATTCGACGGTTCGCCAGAAACGTGACGATCTGTAGTTTAAGTGTGGTTTAATGGTCGAGAGCGAGACGTTAAGCAATATATTGAAACAACATTATGTATATACTGCTCTAAACAAAAATATCATTTTATAATGATAAACTTTTTCTTGAAATGGTTCAAAGATATATATTTACAAATCTCATATTGTGGGGATGAAACGGAATTTAAAGGATACCGGGAAAATCTGTGAATAGCGATGAAGTTTCTTTTTCTGATGCCTTCATTATACTGACCTGACCAACTGGTCTAATGAAAACGGACTTACACCATACAGTGTGCCATGGTGGAAATTTAGCCCGGACAGCGGCGTCATGGTCTACTTTTATTACGAATTACAGCTGTCAAGGGTCTTCGTCTGATCCGAACGACTAGACTTTGCCCCTGCCTACAATAACGGCAGGCTCCGAAAATCAGAAGGGGCGGAACTAATAATGGCAGAAATATTATAAAGCTTAGTTTTGCCAGTGTGTATACTAGCTGGTGATGCTATATAAGCCATAGAACTGTAATACTCTTAAAAAATATAAGAAACGCATAGCCAATTTTTCATCATTTTTTTTTAAATGAGCGGGATCGTTACTTCCATAAATTTTACTTGTTTTTAATGTCATTTTATAAGGATAAAAGAAATTCATTATTGGTTTTAAATGTCGGGCCACTTTTTGCCGAATTTGTTCTCGCTGGATTGCACCACACACGAGTTTAACAACTTCGCACGCTTTTCGCATGAAACCCAAATCTAAGGCCTTTAAAATCCCAGGGTTCTCGGTTTCAAAATCAGTTGTACATGTAAACACTCAACGTTTACAAGCAATTGAATACCAGACAGATGTAGCCAGGCTGCTGAATGTTGCCAAGAATACAAAATGAAAATGAAATGAAATGGGGTTTAACGTCCTACTGTTCTGCTCCTAACCTGGACTAATGAAGACGGGCATACGTCATACAGTGTGAGGGAAATTTTGCCCGGACAGCGGCGCTACGGCCTACTCTTATATCGAATTCCAACTGCCAAGGGATCTTTTACGTGCACTCCAATGTGTGCACGGAACCTCGGTTTTTCGTCCCATCCGAACGACTAGACAGCTGTCCTTGTCAGGCCCTCCATCCTGCATCACTAACAAGGGGAAATCACGCCGGAAAATCTGAATCAACTTTCTCGGCCAATGCAGGCTAGCAAGCCAGCGTCTTACCCACTTAACCACGTGATCCCCTTGCCAAGAATACCACCTCTCGCTTTTTAGATAGGTACCGACAGCGAAGTTCAACAAGTGACCGCCCAAGCTCAGAGCACCTGCCCTGGATCGTCGCATCCGGTTACGTCATTTGCGGAAACGGTTCACAACAGCGACCTCTACTGCAGCAACATATTTTGGACGGCGTAGGGCCAGATTAAGGAGGTGTTGACAGGTTTCAACCGGAGGTCCCTAAATCAGTTCTATAATTGTTTTATATAAAGCATATAATTTATAATTTTATTTATTATGTTGTACACATGTATGTCTGTGCGAAAAAAATCTATATATCTACCATACTGGCATGCACATTGCATGACCAGAATGTACCCCCTTTTAATTGTTGATGCATGTAGGCTTTATATAGCTGTGACCACCGCAACTATAATACACGTGTGCTCGGATGAATTCCACATTTTTAATGCGTATATTATGTAAATCTGAATTCTGAAATCCAAAATGAAACATTTTTGTTGGCACTTGATTATTGCAACCGTCAGTATACCCAGCAGTTATTTTATTATTTATCGGGCTAATATTCAAATATACTATTCAAAAAAAGTAGGGGATATTTGATTTTGGGGGCATAATACTAAAATATGAAAATGACTACGAAAAAAGTCACTATAGAACCTAACAGAAGAAACATTTCCAGTTACATGTGACGCCCAAACGCACCAATAGCTACCGCATGGAATGCAGGTGATGCTTGGGATCATCATGGGGGTCCAACCCAAGATTTGCACGACTCTGACTTTGAATGTTACAGTCATTGTGGCATTGAATTCCAGGGTGGAAACATCAGTTTAATTGTTTTAGTGACCAGAAAACAAATTTTGATATGCGTCGGCTTACCCAAAATGAAAGGTTACGTGCCCTTGGCATGCTACAGATCGGCACAACACAGGCGGTTGTGGCGCGGACGATGAATGTTTCTCAGTCTGTCATAAGCAGGCTATGGTCCAGATACCGTGATACACAATCTGTACAGGACAGACCACGCTCAGGTCGACCAAGGGCGACAACTCAAGCCCAGGATCGATTTATCCGTACCTTGGCCTTGAGAAATCGTGTCATCACAGCAAATCAGATCAGCGCTCGTCTTCAAACAGACACTGGTGTGAGAGTGAGTGGCCAGACGATTCGGAATCGACTGCATAGGGGTCACCTTCGCGCCCGACGTCCTCGCGTGATCCCTTGTTTGAGAGATCATGACATTCAGGCAAGACGTCGTTGGTGTAGGGATCGTCAACACTGGGATAATCGACGCTGGAGCAATGTGATGTTTTCAGATGAGTCAAGGTTCACTGTTGATTTTTTGGACAGACGTAGGAGGGTGTGGCGTCGTCTAAACGAGCGCTTCCAAGACGTTAACGTCATCAGACATGATCGATTTGGGGGTGGTTCTGTTATGGTGTGGGGAGGCATCACTGTTGCTGGAAGAACGGCTTTACATGTTGTTGCAGGGCGTGTTACAGGCCACTACTACCGAGACAACATCTTGGCAGTCCATGTTGTGCCGTTCGCACGACGTCATGGCCGCCGTTTCATCTTCCAGGATGACAACGCAAGATGTCACAGGGCCGGGGTCGTTACAGGTTACCTCCAACAACAGAACATCACCACATTACCTTGGCCAGCACTGAGTCCCGACCTCTCCCCCATCGAGCATGTCTGGGACATGCTTGGACAGAGGTTACGTCAAAGTCAACAACGTCCTGCCAATGTCCAAGAACTTGCTGCTGCGTTGCAACAGGAATGGGACAATCTGGACCAAAATGACCTTAGACGTCTCATTAGGAGTATGCCACGTCGGATCAATGCTTGTTTGGCAAACAGAGGAGGATTTACCCGTTACTGACTTGGTTGTGATGCTGTGGTAACTTTGCTGTTTGACCCCGGGTATCATTTTACCCTTATAATGGTCAGTCTGTGCCTTACTTAGTCTAACGATCATTTGGAATAAATCGATGAATGTGAACTTCATTTCATTTTGTCATTTGTTTCTTCGTCAGTTTCATTAGGTGACTTTAATAACACTTAAAAATCAAATATCCCCTACTTTTTTTGAATAGTATATATTATTCCACACAAAATCAAGCATATTAATTTTACTTTGTGATTATTCAATTGCATAGCAATTCCGTGTTTAAATAACTTTGATATTTGATAGACAAAGAAAATAAATGGTTAATATTTCTTTATTACATAGTAAAATAACCCCCCGCCATGTCCCCGATTTCCTTATTGAATTAATTCCGCTCATGACATGACATGTTTTTTAAAATTCTGTGCTTGTATAATTGAGCTCGATCGTCACTATGTAAACAGTTTATGCCATGTTACAATATGTGGAGACACGAATAGATTTAATTGTTTAAAGACTCGCATGAAATGGAATCCATGTCGTTGTTAACGTTTTATTCTTTAATAACTTGAATTATTCCATATTAGTGAGGAGAATTTCTGTTCAAAAACACATTGTGAATATGAATAAGATGGAAAATTTCAATTCAAAAACACATTGTGAATATGAATAAGATTGATTTACTTCCAAAACGAAGCACACATCTTGAAATACATTCCCATAAACCGACCTGTCACTTGGGAGTATTGAATTGTACTCTTCTACATTAACACTTCTTATGAACACTTTATAGTTGCGAGACTTTTAGATCTTTAGATTTTGGAATATTCGGCTTGTGATGAAGAGATAACCTATCGAAATGGAACCAGGCTAGTAATTCTCTCACAATTGACCTCAACGTTAACTCTATAACATTTCTTGGCATATAATATTTTGTTGAACACTCTCGTGATCTTTAACTTGTACATCTCAAGGAAACCAAAATGTCACAATCATCTGATAAAAATATAGAAGTTGTGTGTGTGTGTGTGTGTGGGGGCGTTTCGAATTTTTTGCTACGCCCGGTCAAAGGAATCTATGCATGGTCTAAGTTTTAAGCCGAAAATGGGTTTCGATCATTTGTCTCTTTAAAATAAACGCTGTCGGTTGCCAAAGTCGCAATTGGCAAAACAAAATTGAAAGTGGGCGATTAAAAATTCGAAGTCACTGATACCTGTGATAACAGCGAAAGCACAAGGTGTCTTTGTAATTGATCGGAATGAAAAATAATAAGATAAAGATAACGACGACCGATAAAACATTTTACCACATATGAACATGATATAAACTGACTGACGTGTCACGTTATTGGCCGTTTACTATTTTTATACGCCCACATTTTTATGTGAACGTATATTTCGTCGCCCCTATCTGCCTTGAAATATAGGTTTATCTCCCAAAGACCTCTGTTACATTCAATATTAGCATGTATCCGACAGTAACTTCATGGATTATGACTCCTGGTTAAACGAAAAAATCACGTTTTTACTTTGTTGACACTCTAGAGGTCACAATTAATTTGTATCCGATTTTGATGAAACTAGAAATGTATTTTTAAAACCTCAAGATCTCAGTTCCTGTCGATATTCGCGCATATCGGACAGTATCTTCCTGGGTTATGTGTGACAAAGTGATGTATACCTGAAGTTGACGTTTAAATTCTCTATAAACTTTTGTTAAGGCACGATCTTATTAAACATCTAATTTATTCAATATGTTCTTTACAAGCTACACGTGATCCGTGTATAATTCGACAGAACTTGAAAGAGAATGTATTAGTGGTCAGTGCATCATACCTTGACCTGACACTGACTTCCAAAGAAATATGCAGTGTAATTACAGACATCACAATTTGATAAATAAACAATACCATATATGGTGATCACTCCTGTCCATTTTCCCTAATTCTTAGACGCTATATAAGCAGGCGTTTACTGACAGCAAGTCAGACTTGGAATAGAGCTCCTCCCGATTTATGTCTATTTCATGTTCTGAATAAATGTTTTATACATTATGCTGATCTTTTGTTATCTGTAAGATAGTGTTACATATGGCCCCCGATTGTACGAAAAAACGCGTTTTTAGCCAGTGCGCCCTCCTCTCTAGAGGTCACAATTTTTAGCCAATTAAAAAAAAAACATTTGAACATATCACCGTTACACCACAATGACGATTGAGTTCGAATTTTGTGATTTTCGGAGCCAAAACTGCAGGACAAAATGGCCGCGTCATGTACGCAAATAATGTTAAAGTATTACAATTGTCAAGATTGTGGACCCCCTAGAGGTCGCAATGTTGATCCGATTTTGATGAAACTTAAAACATGTGTTTATATCACAAAGATCTCGATTCCTATCGATATTCGCGCATATCGGACCGTAACTTCCAGGATTATGGCAACTGATAGTAAGAAAAAGTCGCGATTTTAACTTGTGGACCCTCTAGATGTCACAATGCTATTGTTATCCAATTTTAATTGTTTTTATATATATATATTATCGTTACACCCTGATGATGGTTGAGTTCGAGTTTTGTAAAAAAAAATCAGACCGAAACTGCCCAACAAAATGGCCGCTCCTTGAACGCAAATAGTGTAAAGTATGTAATACCAAGGCTGTGGACCCTCTAGAGGTCACAATTTTGATCAGATCTTGATGAAACTTAAAATATATGTTTATATCCCAAACAAAATGGCCGCTCCTTTTACGCAAACATTATAAAAGTATGCAATACGAAACTTGTGGGACCTCTAGAGGTTAAATTGTTGTCCGATTTTGATGAAACTTAAAATATACGTTTATATCCAAAAGATCTGTTTCTTTCGACATTTGCGCATTTCAGACCATTTTTGTCAGATTTTGGTGAAACTTAAAATGTATGTTTATATCTCAAAGATCATCTCAGTTCCTTTCAATATTCGCTCATTTTAGACCATTTTTAGCTTGTTCGCTTTGTTAGATATATTGTGATAATTGTTCACTGATACCTTAGCGGTTTTAGGGAGTCTATTTGATATAGATTCCGACCTGATATGCCTTATATACTCTGCCCTAGCATCTTTGATTACTATCTACTTATTTGAGGAAATATTACTGTCTATGTCTCGTTGTACTACTTTTAACATTCCTTATTTAATCGCCAGCCACTCACTGTCCGGTGGGTAAACAGAAGTCTATATAGTGTAGGAGATTGGCATAGAAAATATGAAACCCAAGATCATTTCAGACAGAAGGCAAAAAACTTTACGCAAAAATTTGGGAACTTGGGCGAAATATTTCAATTTCACAACTTTAAAGGAGACAAGTCTTCGACATTGCAAACACGACTTATTGGTCAATTTAAATCAGCATCGATGATGTTATTTAACCGTGAAAAGATGAGCCTCTGATATATAATATTTAAGACAAAATGAAAATTTTAAAGTTGACACATGAATCGCGTGCCAGAATGCTTTCGAACATCATTGGCAATGAAGCGTAAACATACCCCACAGGTGAATACTACCGGTGTAGACTGGAATAACCAGACGCCAAAGACTTCCATTCAATTTTGACACTTCGCGTATTTATCCGAACATATCTGATTAGAAATTACAGTAAAAACAGAAACGATTGAATGTAAATCCGTTTAAATACATTCACATTACATTATATGCGTTGCGACCCATTTGTGTCCATTTCTAGGTGCCAAAGATATGGTGCCGCATTAAAAGTTGAACACGCCGCAGCGAATGTTCACGCTTCAGTGACTAGTCCCGAATTTATTACTGGGGGAACGCAATATAGTCAATAAGGCTATAAATAGCCATCGTTCGTGAAATTTTCAGGAGCGGCATCATTTAGTTTAGTAAAATTAATATCTCCGAAGCTCCTTAGTTAGGCAAGAATAGCGCACTAGTAGTATTTTCTTTTGTTTTTACAGGGTTCTCAAAACAATCGTAGAGTTGCCCCACGTGCGTGTTTCTAACTTAGATTTATTGATCTAGTTTCTGTAACGTTTCGCTGAAAATAGTCTTGATTATCTCGCCCTGTCAATCGGCCGGAAAACGATCGGTAGACCGGTTAAGAGGGACTTATTTCATATCTAGGGCAGATAACCCATTTTTGCACTCAAGAATGTCCGGATTTAATGGCGTCGGATTGTCAACATTTCCATTGTCAACATTATATTGTTAAATACAACACTACTGTCTATTTAGGGACTATAAAATGTGAGATGGTAAGTTGAAACTTGGTATATACATATAGACCTATTGTGGTATAATTGTCGAAATATTTGGAGATACTGGGAGATATTTATTTATGGTGGGGCACCCTACGGCAAAGAATAGAGATTTAGCTCCATTAAGCATACAGTATACCAGTAATAAGCATAGGCGTACGAGGCGGGGGGGGGGCAATATTTTCATGAAAAAAATAGAAATCTGAAAAGAGCTCAGAATTGTGAGATCGGTCATTAGCCGAGGAGTTTTTGAAAATGGGGTAGGGGTATGGCCTTGTCGGGGAAGGGTGAAGTCTCATAAAATGAAAAATGTGGCAAAAGTAAATCGTTCGACTTGTTCTTGTTTTCGTAGTAATAAAGCTTGTATTTTAAAGATGACTTTTTACCAGTTTTTATGCTGCAACTGACATAATTTACTACCCACTCCAAATTACTAGAAAGTATTCGAAATGCCTGGAAATCGCGTCTACGGCCGTCTGGTTTTAAAAGATTTCTGGGGGAGGCCCCCCACCCGCCGTCGGATTATCTTCGGGACCTCCGGTTCCTCACAAGCCAAATGTTGAAATAGGGTTGAAATATATTGTTAGTCCCGAAATACCTACTTGTGTCGTGTGGACGTTAAACCCCATTTCTCTCTCTCTCTCTCAGTTAACATTCCGAAGATACCTCTTAGACCTTTCTACGACAGAGATATCGAAATGAAGCACACAACGCTATGTCGAGTAGAACGTTAAACACCATTTTATTTCATTTCTACCACATTTTTCGATAGATAAGGTTAATGGTTCCAGATTTGAGACCTAAAGGTGTTGTTCCCAATTGTGTTTTGTTTTTGGTATTCTGAGCACGCAACACTATGTCTACCATATTTAGTCGGAACAGGCCATAGGACGTTAAACCCCATTACATTTCATTTCATTTCTACCACATTTTCCAATAGCTAAGACTTATGGTTCCAGATTTGAGACCTAAATGTTTTGTTCCAAACTTTTTGTTTTCTTTTATTTGTTTTCTGAGTTTCTGTCTAGTAGGCCTATCTCGTTATTGCCGCATTTAAAGTTTACAAACGTTTATCAGGTCACTCAGTGCAAATTTGAAGGCGAGCTCTAAAAGAATTGTGTAATTCCTATAAGCTGTTCTTGCCAATCATTTCCAACCTGCACCACCTGTTTTATTTGCATACTTTAATTGCATTTCAGTAGACGCTGTTCTTGCCTATCATTTCCAACCTGCACCACGTGTTTTATTTGCATACTTTAATTGCATTTCAGTAGACGGTGTTACTGATTTTTTTTTCTATCTGCTATTTCTAAACAACTGAAATTTGAATGAAAAGCTTTCATTGTTAACATGCGTTATTAAATCATATTTTAGTTTTGATTAAGATCGTGAAAATAATTTGATTTGATGCCTAAAAATCACACAAGGTGTTTAATTGCTGTCTCTGAAGAATATTAAATTGAATTTTCTTGTTAGTTAGGCTAGTGAAGATAATTGCCATCATTGAATCATTAAAATTCCTCAAATAATTGTTATTTCATGGCCATGACAACACTCTTTATCAAGAATGGTTATAACGTGGTAATGGTATCTTGTATTTCTGAAATTGCAACCATATACGGCAAGTTAACCATGGTATAATTTATACTTGCTACATTCTGCTTGGTACATTAACTAAATCGAAATTAGGGCGAATTTTCATTTGATAATCGTGGCTACCTTTATCTGAAGAAATTTAAATGCAACCGCAAGCAGCCATGCATATCATTTCTAGAAACTGTTTATTTGAATAATCGCATTGATATTTTGGAATATAACCAAATCACTGGATATAGCATTTATGTTTATATGTAATCAGTTAACATCATAATATGTCATCAAAGAATTATTGAGGTATTAACTTTCTGTGCATTATATCATCGCAGATTAATTTCACTCTGACTGATTTACCGGACGAAGATATCCTCAAATTACTCGACATTTGTCTGAGGAGGGATGGCTTCGCTTTCAACGACCGAGTATACCTCCAGTCTTCCGGAACTGAGATGGGAAAACGATTTGCCACGAGTTAAGCAAATCTCTTCATGGCTGAGTGGGAAAGGGAAGTTCTGCCACTCTGCCCATTAAACCCAGATTTCTATGAACGTTTTTTAGATGACGTTTTCATAGTCTGGACGTCCACGCTAGACGCATTTTGGACGTTTTTCAACATTCTGAATAACCATCATCCATCTGCCAAAGTAACCGCAAATGTAAGTGTTTAACAGCATAGATTTCCTTGACACTACCGTTTTTAAAAGTAGCAACACCAAAAACACAGGTCAATTGGAAACTAAAGTATTTTTCAAAGAAAGCGATACACATCAATTATTGTTCAAACGCTCCTTTCACGCTCCTATATACGAGGCCCCGTGTATAGATTGGAATACACATAAAAGATTCCCTGGCAGTTGGAATTCGATATAAGAGTAGGCGATAGTGCCGCTGCCCGGCCAAAATTTCCCTCATAGCACAATGTATGGCGGCGTATGCCCGTCTTCATTAGCCCAGTATAAGAGCAGAACAGTAGGACGTTAAAGCCCATTTCATTATCTTTTCCGTGCACACAATTCCCAATATTAGACCAACTTTCATGCAGTAGTTCAAACATAATTTATCTAATTTCATGTAGACAAGGTGACAAACAGTACGTAGGGGAGACTCAAAATGCACTTCCTGAAAGAATTAACCGTCACCGGTCACCACCAAAAAAGACAAACCGGTCTCAATTCACTTCAATCAACCAAATCATGGCATTTCTGATCTCATTGTCACACCAACAGAAAAGACCAAGAGCGACTTTGAAACTACAGAACAAATTAGAACGTTTAAGCTAACAAGAGAAAAATTCTTGATTGACAAATTGAAAATAGCAGCTCCCGAAGGTTTGAATATTCATACGGCTAGCGCAATAGCCCATTTTGTAGTTCCGTTTAGCGCAACAGCAGCAAGTGCATCCAAAATCATCAGAAAACACTATACTGATCTCCCAGAAAATCACCCGAAAATCTTCACACAGAAACTCATAATTGCATATTCACCCTAACCCAATACAAAGAATATATCAAACCCTAACCCTTAGTAAATAAAATAAACTGTTATAAGAATCCCTGGCCGTAACCCCGGGACAGTGGGAAAAAAATCAAAACCTTTGTAGGAAACCCATTAATGTGGCTCTCACCCGGGAGCCTCAAATTTATTCTTTTTTCTTCAGAAACCAAAATACCACAAGCGACACCAAAGGCAGACCATCATCGCAACCAACACCAAAAAACAGCGAAACCAACTATGTATATAAAGCTGATGTATTGCATGTATTTTTAATAAAACTGGGAAATATCACGAACCAAATTTTCATCATCCTAGGTCAGTGGTTTTGTGGAGACTTAACCTCTTCCCGCCAAATTCTTAAACCTAACCAACAATCCTCGGCAAAAATCACGTGCCCTAAGCCTGTTTACACCTCGCGACCTTGACAAAATCTGCCGGTGGACTTAATATTTAGATCTGATCTAATACCAAGGTTGTTGACCTTCTGGGGGTCGAATTTTTTTTATCCAATTTTGATGAAACTTAAAATATATATTTAAATCCCAAAGATCTGGGTTCATTTCGATATTGGCGCGTATTCGATCGCAATTTTCTGGATTATGACGCCGTGCTTGTACGAAATGTCACGTTTTTAGCTTATGGGCCCGTCACAATTTTTATCTTGTTTTTAAAACTGTTCAAATATATAAAGTAACCGTTATACCATAATTATGGTTGAGTCCGAGTTTCCTGAAAATCGGACCGAAGCTTCTATTAAATAGCCGCTCTCCGTTACGCAAATCTATATATATATTTGTGACTGTCGTTTGTCTGTCTGTCTGTCTGTCTGTTCGGGTTTGGCGGCTACACTAGGTCTGCCCCGAGTCTGAAATTTGGGGTATAGGGGTAGCTCGGACCGGGGAGTAACATAGGCCAGGTGGCGTTAGTCTACCACCTCCGGTTTCGGAGTTATGACCCCCGAGCAAAGCCGGTCTGTTCGGGGTTGGCGGCTACACTAGGTCTGCCCCGAGTCTGATATTTGGGGTATAGGGGTAGCTCGGACCGGGGAGTAACATAGGCCAGGTGGCGTTAGTCTATCACCTCCGGTTTCGGAGTTATGACCCCCGAGCGAAGCCGGGTATCCTGCTAGTCTATATATATATATTTGTGACTGTCGTTTGTCTGTCTGTCTGTCTGTCTGTCTGTTCGGGGTTGGCAGCTACACTTGGTCTGGCCCGAGTCTGAAATTTGGGGTATAGGGGTAGCTCGGACCGGGGAGTTACATAGGCCAGGTGGCGTTAGTCTACCACTTCCGGTTTCGGAGTTATGACCCCCGAGCGAAGTCTGTCTGTTCGGGGTTAGCGGCTACAATAGATCTGCCCCGAGTCTGAAATTTGGGGTATAGGGGTAGCTCGGACCGGGGAGTAACATAGACCAGGTGGCGTTAGTCTACCACTTCCGGTTTCGGAGTTATGACCCCCGAGCGAAGCCGGTCTGTTCGGGGTTGGCGGCTACACTAGGTCTGCCCCGAGTCTGAAATTTGGGGTGTAGGGGTAGCTCGGACCGGGGAGTAACATAGACCAGGTGGCGTTAGTCTACCACTTCCGGTTTCGGAGTTATGACCCCGAGCGAAGCCGGGTATCCTGCTAGTAGTGTAATAAAAGCATGTAATACCGACGTTGTGCACCATCTAGAGGTCACAATTTTATCCGATTTAGATGAAACTTAAACTATGTGTTAGGTTCTTGGATGAGTTCGACGTTGGTACGGATCAGACCGTGCATTCTAGAGCTATAGCACCTGCTTTTCACGCACAATTTGAAATATGTATGGATTTTGTAGGCCCTCAAGAGGGGCTACCATTGTTGTCCTATTCTGATGAAACTTGACAAATATATTAAGGATCAAAAGATCTTGAATGAGAGGATGAGCTCTATTGATTTTACCTCTTCCCCATCCATTTCTTGCAAATTGTGGGCGTATCTTGCTTCTTTGAACTGGTCATAACTGATAGCAGTCAATTATTTGATGGGTAATGGACATAAGGAAAGAGTATAAGGAAAATTACCTAATCTGTCATAGATACAACGGGTGAGATGAACTTGAAAGAAAGATAGACTGTTTAGTAATCTAATCGCGACCCTCGCGACCGTGAGTCTCTTAAACCAGCGGTCAGTATAAAGCATAGCAGGGTTTTCTTCTTCTAAAAGTCTACGTTCTAGAAATCTGAGGTCTATGTTAAAATCGGGCCTCTTTGTTTTTAATCGAATAGTTACTTGCGTTCAATAACCTGTAGAAAGGAGTACTTGCGGATAAATTATTGGGGACCTGCTGTTTCAATCCCATAATTTATCAATTTACTTATTCATAAACACACTTGTCGCCGATAGACGGTCATAAAGGCAGGCCAAATCCATTTATTGGATGCCTTATAGTTAAATTTTTATTCTGGCAAGCAGAATTCAGACTGAGATATCCGTTGACGTTGAAAATATTCTGGATTTGCAACTGAGCATGCCATCTTTTATACATAATCCAATAACCATATAAGAAAAGCCTGAAACGAAACAAAAAATACAAAGAAAGTATCCTTTGAATTTGAGAGGGGTGGGTGGGTTTTAACAGCGTTTTATAGAAGAAATTGGTGATTTTTTAAACAGGTAAATTAGAAAACTTCTTTAGCATAGCTTCGTCTTGGTAATTATTTAAAAAAATAAAACTTGTCTATTATTAAGTAAATATTAACAGCTTGTAAAAGAAACTTGTCTAGCATATGGTTCGTCTAATATAGGGACGTCAAACTCATTTCGGATCAGTGGCCACATGAACTAAAATTTTAAATCAAGTGGGACTAAAATCGTTACATATTATAATGCAATACAATACAACGTTCTCTTGTATTACATACAACTTAGATATCTACATGTATGACATACAGAACAGAAGTCGGAGTTTTACTGAAACCGGAAAACAATAATACATGATTTTCACCGCTAGTTTCTACACGTCAATTTGTTTGAAATTTGTTACACGGGCCACATTTAGACCCCTGTTGAGTCGGATCTGGCCCGGGGGGCTGCATGGTTCATAATAATGAATGAAGACGGTAACAGGTGACGTCGCTTAATTGCTCCAACGACGCTAAAATTCAACTCTTTGATAACGGATTTTAAGTTAAGGTTAAAATTATTTATGCGTAAATTATAGGTCTGAACATTGATATTTGCCTTTATGCTGAAAGCAAGTGAGAATCGGGGATGTTGAAGTGTATATTTTGGTGCCAGGGGATATTATTTTATAATTAAATGGACACTAGCGATTATCTAGTCCAAATATAGACCATGTATTTATCTTACATTAAACCCACTAACGTACAACAACACCCTTTTCCAATGTCTTCTATCGTATTTGTGATAATTGGTAGTTTTATTAAAGATGCATTATGTAGAGCTAATCTGAAAATTGCAGATTTTTTTTTTTTCGGCTTCAAAAGTTATATATATTATTATATAGACATTTATTCAAATGACAAGCCTATAATCAACTACCAAGTCCATCGGATGACGGAGATGTAAAAGGATTGAAATACGATGGAGAAGCAAGAATGAGTCTCGATTAATAAGTAACGTTGCTAAGATAATAAACAATCTATGGCAAAACATCAAACAGTGATAACGTCGCTCAGAATAAAGTAATTTGAATGAAATTCAATATATTAATTTGGAACTGTCTATTTTGGAACTATTGTATCAAGAATGACCATCGCGATTACAATTCTATGCAGGAGCTCACGTTCTCTTTATATCACTGTTAATGATTTACTCTATCGAACACGGGGATAGAATACAATGTCTAATGAACGAATTATTAAATTCGGTGTTCTATAGCTGGAGTTCTGGTACTAAGAAGGGCGGGGGTGAAGAAATAATATTTGTTAATATTTAAGAGTTGAGAGGTAATTTCCTTTTAGCTCACTATAGTCCTTCTGTAGACAAAGAGTTCTTGTGTGAGACAGTGTCGATATATAAGTCCGAAAACAACCATCTATGTCCACAAGCTCTTGAACATTTGCCTTCCATAGAATTCAGACAGGAAAATAACCGACATTGATTCGCATGAAAGGGATAGTTCTTCAGGGAAATATTGGCTGACAATTTGTTTTAAGCAAAAATAACTGCTATAAAAGGTGCTGAAAGCTCAATTATTAACACTACATATTCCTTACCAGACTACAGTTGCTCAACCCTGGTGTGTGTGTGTGTGTGTATACTAAGCAGCAAAAGAAACGCCAGGTTGGTATGTTACTCTCAATAGACGCATTGCATAAAACTTGCCAAATGATTTTATTGTATATTTGTGACCACATCTCCAACTTTAGCTGAGCAATAAGGCTCCTTCCCAAACACAGAATTAAACCCAGGAAATGTTCTCAAAAACGCAACCTGACTTCTGAGATGGTAATGTGTTCTCCATGATTCTCATGTAACTCATGCTGCACGTGCTGTTCGCCGATACCAGCCGTACAAAATGCGCCCCCATACCTGGTTGAATCATTCACACTACAACGCCAGCAGCATGACACGACTCACGACAGCTCAGAAGAAACAGGCGCTTGGAAGACTCGATGCTGGCCACACTGCCCAAGCCGTTGCCAATCACTTCCAGGTCAATGTTCGGACCATCTACAGGCTTCAGCAACGCTTTCGGGCCAGCAACTCCACGCACGATCGCCCCAGAACTGATAGATTAAGGGTTACCACAAGGCGACAAGACTGCCATGTTGTGCGACGGCACCTGCGGAATCCCTTCACACAGGCATCTGAGACAGCACGTCAGGCAGTGAGAACACACAGAAGACCCATCAGTAACGATACAGTGCGTCGTGGTCTCACCAGAGAGAACATCCATTGTCGTAGACCTTACCGTGGACCGATCCTCGCCCCTCGCCATCGACGTGAACGTCTACAGATTGCCCAACAACACCAGAACTTGTGACACAGGCAATGGAGAACTGTTCTGTTCACAGATGAGAGTCGGTATTGCGTATCAACTGCAGATGGCGGGACCAGAATATGGCGTCGATGTGGCCAGCGTTATTCTGACCAATGTGTCATGGAACGAAACTCATGGGATGGTCCAAGTATAATGGTTTGGGGTGGAATCGGCCTGAACCAGAGAGTGGGTCCTGTGGTGTTCCAAAATCTTGGTCCGGGAGAAAAGGCGGCACAAATACCACATTTCGCAGGTCATCGAAACAACGTTTTCCAGCATGACAACGCCCGTACCCACACCGCCAGAGTTATCGGGACTTTTTACAGCAGAACGGTGTCAACGTTATGCACTGGCCAGCCCTTAGTCCGGACTTAAACCCCATTGGACATCTTTGGGATGAAATTCAGAGGAGTCTTAATAACGTCGTACCGAGACCAAACACAGCCGATGGATTGCGCCAGGCTTTTCTGAGAGTGTGGTTCCAGGTGCCTATGGCGTTCATCAATCGTCCGGTACACTCCATGTTCAGACGCTGCGCTGCTGTTATTGACACTCGCGGTGGACACACCAGATACTGATGTATAGACTGTGTATAGACTCTAAACCTTCTCGTGATGTCTTGGAATTGTGATGAATTAATCATTAATGTGTCAACATACTGTTCACAAAACAATTGTTTTGATCCATTTAGTAAGTCGTTTTCTAAAATGATTTGATTAAAGTGGTTCCGGGTGCCACTGGCGTTTATCAATCGTCCGGTACACTCATGTTCAGACGCTGCGCTGCTGTTATTGACACTCGCGGTGGACATACCAGATACTGATGTATAGACTGTGTACAGACTCTAAACCTTCTCATAATGTCTTGGAATTGTGATGAATTAATCACTAATGTGTCAACATACTGTTCACAAAAAAATTGTTTGGATCCATTTAGTAAGTCGTTTTCTAGAATGAGTTGATTAAAGTGCCTCTCTGATTTTGAAATCGTACTGACGTTGTTGATTTTGCTGTTTAGTATATATATGCAGAAGTAAAGGGGGATAACTATTATTTAAAAGTAAGCATTTTCACATTACCTACTATTCATGGATAGTATTGAAGTACAGACAGTCGCAATTGATTCTGGGTAGAAAATAAGCGTGTAGAGTTCCAAATTTGTGCATTGTTCATCCTCATATTCTTAGTAATGAAATGACATTATCCAAAATCATGTGTCAAAGTGTATACCCTTTTTACTGAAATGTTTTTAATTATCTATTTTTTTTCAAATGACAATCAAGTATAATCGGACAATGCATTGTTCAATTTAAAGGTGAACACATTAGTGCATTGTCCCACACAGCCTAATCTAATCGCCAACCTCGACAGATGTTCACAGTCAAATGGAAACCTCTAAAAGGGTTACGTAACAGCTCCAACTAATGCATATGAAATTGGCCTATATTGGCGTGTATTGGCCTGTGAATAGTCAAGAATGGGATGCTGTTAAATCATTTATCAAATAATGAAGCACCATATCCCTGTTGGTGCAGAACAGTAAGACGTTAAACACCATTTCATTTCGTTTTCTTCACATCTATCCATAAAGTATACCACTTATAATTTATAAATAACTAGCTACGACCGGATACACGTCTGACAATAGTCAGTCATGGTTTTTTTTTACGGAGATTCACTTACTAAGCCCCTTTCAACCGGATTATGCAAATCTCCATGCCCTGGTAAAGGGTAGCAGGGAACAACTTTCGTGGATCTTACTTACACATCAAGGGGAACGACGAAATCGAAATGAATCAGAGTTGAAAAACGTCATATAGGTTAACTCCATTTCTAAACTTCGTGAATATGCCATCATCCAGATAACCACTTATGGGGACGTATCAATCGGAAAAATATCTTTGAATTATTTGTAGTGTTTCTATTGCAGTGTATTCAAGATCACTTTCAGAGATTGGCGTGGCTTTCAACACGGTCAACATGGCACAATTCACCAAGTACCTGGACATAATATAAGCCAGTTTACGTGTACATGTTAAATACAAGTTACTTGACAGATGTAAATGTTCGCATCTTATCTTATCCTTTTATATTAGGCGCGGTGGCTCGGCGAGTAAAACGCTTGCTCGATAACCAAGACGATCTCTCTCTGGTTCGCTCCGGTGTTTAGCTAGAAAATAAATTTCTCTACTTTATCCGGTATGGTTTCCCCTTGTCAGTGCATGAGGTAGAGCCCGAGAAGTAACAGTGTCTAGTTGTTTGAATGGTACGTGCACCGTTGAAATTCTATATAATAGCAGGCCGAGCAAAATTTCTCTTATAGCACACAGTGCGGAGTATGGCCGTCTTCATTAGCCCAGTCGGTACTGAAAAGTAGGACGTTAAACCCCATTTCATTTCAAATGGTTCACTGCTTCATAAAAGTTAAATCGAACGTTAAAACGTTACATTTTAATAAATTAACAACGCACAAAAATTTGGTAAGCTTCTCCATTTTAGCCCACAAAAAACGTGCAGAAGATTGTCAAAATAGCGTACATTGATAGCAGCTCCCTTGTCTTACTTAAAGATGCATTAGGTAAGAGGTAAATCTGATACAGAGCTAGAACAGTAATTAATTCCAAATGACGGACACTAGTAGAGTGGTTATATTTATTTTATGGGCATTTTAATATAGATAATATGTTGCGCATCACTATGTCTTTAAACTGCCCTATTCTCTACACGCTCCTTAAGAGTATATCCAGTGAGTTCGAGTTCATTCAGTTCACCGAGAGTTTTTTTCAACATTAATCTGAAGGTTTCTTGATCAACATAATCATAAAGACCAGTTGATATTTTCATCTCGAAGTGCTTTATAAGTTTGTTTTTTTTAGTTAGTATTGCATAATAGTTGAATCTAGTGCAGTTTTGAGTAATTTGCAGTAATAGAAATAGAATCTACGGCTACAGGTATGTGTTAATTTCTAACTGTCCCCTATTTCTTGTCATTATTTATAGTGGCCATGTTGGTAGGGTGACCCATGGTCACAGAAATATCCAACAGACAGACAATATTTGGGGCTTATTTTAGCATTATATGATAAGACTTGCCATAAAAACTTCATTCATCAAAAATTGAAGTCTGACCACGTTTGATTTTTGAGGATATACCATTTTGGCATTTTTTAAAAATTTGTTCAAAATATGTCCTGGGCCCATTATCAAGGCTGTTAACTCTTAGTGACAAAACGAATTATGGATCTTGGTCACATTAAAATTTAGACCTACGTCCATGGAACGAAAATTTCTTCATCACAGTCGGGAAACATCGTTTATTTTCTTGCTGCGAAGTAACGGAATACACTCTATGAGACGATTGAATTTTCAACATCTGTAGGCTTAGATTTTGTTTACATGGCCGATAAAGTACGAGGAAATTATAATGACATGTAATACAGAGAGGGAGGTGGATAAAGGTCTCTATAAATCTAATCATTTAACGCTTTATTTTTAGTCATACCGATGCATATTGTGCAGTATTATGTAGTCTGGAAAATAAAGACTACAAATAAACTTTTTGTTTCGGTTATTTTTCCAGTCTCAAATAGTTCAGCGTACTTAAAGCCAGCAACAACGTAATTTCTAATCTCACCAAGGCGACAACTAACCACAGTGTTTTACAGTTGAATAAAAGTAAATTTCACACTCTTTCGGTGTCGGTTTAAAAAAAGAGAAATAGAATGAAACTACATGAGGTGACTCTGAACCGTACGTCATAGGTTACAATCAACTAAATCAGAAATAAAATCACCGAGTTTTAGCCAAAGTTTTAATCAAGTTCGTAACAACGTATTTTTAAAAGAGAAACGAGTAAAAAAGAATATTTTTTCATGGCTTCATTGACATAAAAGTGAATGAATATTGACACGTGAATGTCTATTTTGGGCGAGTGTTTGCTGCCTGCACTGCACGAGCAAACCCGTGACTGAACTTTTCTCATTCGCTGTTGTTGTGATTAAAGCGGAAACAGGCTAAACAACAGGTTAGTAATTAAAGCGCAATTATTTGAGGCAGTGAATCACCCTAATGTTGGTTTAAAGTAATTCTGTTTAATTTGGTATTTCAATGGAAATCGTATGACGGGACGGCTGATTGATGTCGTAATCCGGAACGTACAGAGGTCGAATTATCCAGAGATGTTTTGGCTGAAGTAATAAGGAAATAAATCTGGACATGAAAATGGTGTCGGATGTGACAGAGTGCCGGAGTGATCAGAGGTCGGATGTGACAGAGTGCACTGTATTTTAAGTATACATTTGTTATTTATACACTTTTCATGTACTTCACATCATTTTAGAGGAAAAAAAACTTATATTATTACTATTATAGATGCATTATGTAAAGGTAGGGTGACCCACCATAAATAAATATCTCCAAATATCTCGAGAATTACGCCACAATATTTATATATATGCCAAGCCTCAAATCAGTTTAACACAATTATAGTCACTAAATAAACGATCATGTTGTACTTAATAAGCTATGACCATTAATCATCTATAAATAATAGACGGAAAACTGGTTCCAAGTGTCGTCCATAACATCCAGACACTTTTGAGTAAAAGATAGGTTACGTGCCCTTGTTTTGAAATTAGTCTCGCTTAACCAATCTATCGACCATTCTACGTCTGATTGACAGGTCGGGATAATCAAGACTATTTTTTATGAAACATAACAGAAAGCTAGAACAAGAAATTGAATTTAGAAATAAGCACTTTAGCCAACTCAACCAATTGTTTTAAGAAACTTGTAAAAGTAAAATGAAACTAATGCTAGTATCATGTTCCTGCTAACGAAAGTGATTCAGAGATATTATTTGTACTAAACCAAAAGATGCCGCTCTTAACGGTACAGTTAATGATAAAGCAATTTAAAAAATAAAACAAACGTAATTTCTAAAGCTGCTGTAATAACCAAGAAGCTAAATTTTACTGCTATTCAAAATCGTCAACAATACGGCTGTAATAGTTGATATATTTGTACAGAATTGCACGTGCCATGGCTATTTATCGACTCAAAGAGAGTGCGGGGTAGTCAGAAATCAGTTCGAGACACGCAACTGAAGCGTGCACATTTAGCCGTGTCGAGACCAACTTTCTATAGAGTGCACGGGTCACCCTAGTAAAGGCTAAATTTGCCAATTGCAGATCTTTCTTTTGGTCTCAAATGCTATATAAATTACTAATTAGGCATTTATTAACATAAGCCCATAACCAACCCTCTTGGTCATCGGATGTTGGCGATTTTTAATGGACTGAATTAATTTAATTTAAAAATGGATACACAAGACTTTTGTTTATTATTGTGACAACGGCAGCACACCAACGACAATCGAGACTACGCTATTCTTCAAACATCCACAGCGTCGCTCAGAATAAAACAATTTAACTGAAATTTATTTATAAACTATTATAGCGAAAGCTGTCTGCTATGTATCTAACATAATGCATCTTTCATACTGTTACATCCCACTTATACCTCGTTGCCACTGGCAACCTTTGATAAAACTGTCCTGTTTATTTCCAATACAGGCATAAAAGTGTCGGAAATGAACAGTACCAAAACTGTACTGATCTTCACCGATACACCTCGGAAAGTGTGCTAATAACTACTAAATAAACAGGGGGTTGTTTCCCTTTAATTATTTCACTCATACCATATGACTATTTATTATTTTTTTTTCGCTTTCATGGTTTACTTTTATCACTATAAAATACTCTCATTTAACTACTTGTTCGTAAATCATTGAAAAATCATATAAAGCACGAGGTTTAGAATTGAATTATTTTGAATTTCCAAGTTTGTTGATTTATATTAGAAACTGTATTGATATCAACACATTGAATATGTATACCTCCTATTCTGCGAGTTTTTCATAGGTTTTATTGAAACTTAATGTCACTGGCATATTGGGACTATTTCATTGATTTTTGTACTCCCATATCTTAACGCGGTAGTCACCCTGTATGTAATTCACTGTAACCTATGTTTGGTGAACCTTTTTACTTAAAAGACCCACAGCTTGTTTTCAAGTACTGCAAAAACACACAAGCTTTTCGATTTGCTGAAATGATCGCAATTAATGTTGCTTATATAAAGTGAGTTTTCCGATATGTCTAAATAAGGCTGGTCATTTTCTCAGGGGAGAGGTTTTGGTATCGTACCTAGAAATGCCACACTACTTGAAGTGTTGTGGGATTCGTACTTATTCATAACGTGGGTTAATATATCGGTGGGATAGTGACGTGAGCAAATTTAGATAGAACGGCATATAGCTCTATTCTTTGGAACCTTTAAATAGACGAAAGTAATTTTTTTTTTTTTTAAAAAAAAACCCACACATATTGATGTAATGTGAGTGTATATAAAGTAATTTTCATTCAATTTTAAAATATTTTATTGTAATTACTATTTTCAGGAAAATATGCGAACAGTCAAAATTAAACGGCAGTCCATTCTGCGCGGTTTTTTGTTGTTATTGTGACGTTATGAATCAGCCATTTTTAATTACCTCCGCAATGTCTTCTGAGAAATGTTTTTCTTTGTTCATTACAAATCGCGCATGAAACCATTATGTACATAGGGTAAGCCTCTTTCAAAAACCCCGTCCAACTTGGTGGATCTTCTCCGAGTCGTCCGGTTTCCCGCCACTGCTAAAGACCCCTACGCGCAAGCCAATTATATAAACTTGAACCATGTTAGTCCCGAAATGACCTAGTTTGTGTCGAGTGGACGTTAAACCCCCCCCCCCCCTCTCTCTCTCTCTCTCTCAAAAACCAACTCCGGTGATAGATCTTTCGAAGTCGGTGCTCCGACGTTATGGAATTCAATATCAAACGAAACCAAAAGCACAAAATTCTATTAAAGATTTTAAAACGTATCTTAAACCCGAACTGTTTAATCAAATATACAACTGATTGAATACCGTTCTAGCTGTGTTTGTGTCAGATGTGTACTAAATAATGTTCTCTGTTTATTTTTTTGTTTATGTCTTTTTTATAGATTAATTTGTTGTGATTGTTGTAATGTTATATTAGTTGTACATGTAAAGCGTCCGAGAGCAGCTCGCTGAGTTGAATTGTCGGCGCTATATAAATTAATTAGGGTTTCACCCTGGCTTTTTACTCTATTATTATTATTATTGGCTTTTCATAAAAAGTAACATCAGTTGAAGCATAAAGCCAATGTGCGCTACATCAAATTGATTACAATTTAAAATTGACACCGGAAGTGTGACGCCATTTTGTCAAAAACTGTATTTTTAACCTTTCCTTTAAAATCAATATTTTTTTTATCTAAGAATTATTTAATATGTATTAAATATTTTAGCTTTCTAACTTGTTCATTTGCGGAGAAATGGCGATTTTCTACAAGTCACTTTTCAAGTTTTTGGTCCATAAAAGTATTAATTATTGTTCGATTTTCCTAAACCTTTCGCCATGTGATGCCTAATGTCGTTTATTAATTCATAAAGCTCATTTAACATTTTCATTATCACAGGAAGTAATGTCATTTGGGTAAAAACTGTATTTTTAGCCTCCAAAGAACTTTCTTTTCTTTTTTTTTCGAAGTAAGTGATATTCATGATTCATATAAAAATTACGATTTTTGATTCCAATGGACACAGAATGAATCAATGCGATCCTTTAGATATCAAAAAATATTTTCTAATATTTACCTTGCCGGAAAATAACCAATTTTGTTACGATCACTTTTTAAGATTTTTCGGATTTTAATTTCAGTTTAGGTTAATTCTAGGTTAATTGTTTATTGCCTGATATGTTTAAAAGAATAGCTAATGTGCTCCGTGGTGCAAGTTCTCATCTTTTTTCTGTCGAAGGGTGTTTTCAAAAGTAATTATTAATGTTTACAAATCAAAAAGATCAAGATGAATGTTCCTACTAAAGACGCAAAATATGTCGGGCTTAGTTTTGTATTTGCGCCATTTTGATGCTGTAAAAATGAACTATTTACAATGCATTAAGGCTTTTCATATTATAAAATATTTCTTGACAACTTTCAGAAACTTGTAGCATTAATCCATACGAAGACAATGTATGTCAAAATTAGTTTGTAATATTCTATAGAGATGAAAAAGTGTCTCTAACATATTCCCTTGCCAAGAAATAACCAATTTTGTCAGGATCACTTTTTAAGATTTTTTCTGCATTTTAATAACTGACTCATTAACTAGGAGGTCCCATGTTCAATCCTGGTGTTGGTCGAGATTTAATTTCCTCAGGATTAATGAGCCAGGTTTCCACTTTTTCGTGTTACAAGAAAGGGAGTCTGTTTAAGGAAACGTTTGTAATCGTTCAGATTGGAGGACCAATCAAGGTCCTGTGTATACATTGACGTGCACGTGAAAGAACGTTTGGCAGGTCAAATTCAAAGAAGAGTACACTGGAATGTCGTTTTTCTGGCAATATTTGGCTCAATGCAGACTGTGGGATGCATGTCCGTCTTCATTACAAATAAATTTTATTTGGCCCAATATGTATAGAGCTAAAATGAATACACTTTTCACAAAACTTTGATAGAATGATTCAACAATTTGTTTGCAGACGTTTGCGTATTTGGCTTACCCACTATAATCAACTAGTTTGTCCCCATTCTGCTAAGTAAACTGACTCACTAAACAAGGATTCCCGGGAAGGTTTCTCGAGAGTTTTCAGTCTGGTTTCTCCTTAACAATGGCGCAATACAGGTGGAGGGGGTCATAAACCTATAACATTGATCATATTATATATTGTTGCCCCGAAATATGATCGATTGTATGGGCCGATCGTTCTCTTAATAACGAATGGTTTTTAACAAAGATCGATCTGTAATGACAAGTTAATCTACTGTATGAAACCACCTTCATGTCCATTTCTAATTTCTTAAGTATATAACTATGTTATAAACAAGACAAATAGGTGGATATCAATGACAATGGAACAGAGAACTTTTTGTTTTTAAGCACACTGTACTCGTCTATTTGTCTTGTACTCGAATACACAGAAGGATAATAAATATCTATCGGGTAAAAGGCCCCTTTATAGCTGCCAGGCTTCAAACATTTGTTATCTGGTACCATTAATGTTAAGTGATTTTTATGGATGATTTGGTAACTGAGTAACAAAACTAACAAGCAAACGAGAATAGATCAATTCGTTAAATATCTATCATACTTCGTACAAGTGAGTATTTTTTTCTCTGATTTCTCCTTTTTGTCTACCATATCGTCTGCTTAGGCACAGCAGCTGACTGCTTTCAATTCAGATGGAAAGGGCTTTTCTAAGTTTTTGAAACTTGTGCTCAATCCTTTTGATATTTGTCAATAAAATATGTTTAAACTAATTCAGATAGGATGTTCAGGCTTGTGCAGATGGTATTTGACTGTTTTGATTATGTTCGATTATCAGCATTTTCCTCAAGCAATTTTAGGATTGCGGCGTGGATATCGGCCTGACCGTTGGATTGTATTTCTTTCTGGTAAACGCCTGGTGTGTTTTAGCTTTATGTAGCGTAATGTTTTAGTTATGAAATGTAATATTCGGCAACTAAAGTATCGACACAATTTAGTTAGCAATCCAGTGTCCAGTATTGTTTGAAATGAAATGAAATGAAATGGGGTTTAACGTCCCGCTGTTCTGCTCCGATTGGGCTTACGCCATAGTGTACTGTGGGGGAATATTGCCCGGACACTGGCGCTACGGTCTACTCTAATATCGAATTAAAACCGTCAAGCTTTCTTTTACGTGCACACCAATGTATACACGGGACCTTGGTTTTTCGTCCCATCCAAACGACTATATGTTGTCCCTTGCCAGGTCCTCCGTTCTGCACCACTAACATATCAACATAGGGAACGAACACGGCACCTCCAGGTTAACAAAACAACTTCTTACCTACTGAGCCGCCATGTCCCCCTTGTTTGAAAAGAGTAACTGTAAGACGCATTGCGATCATGGGAAGATAAATAAGGCATCTCTCAATGGGTATATCTTTTAGATGCGTACCTATATATTTCAAACACTTATATTCATCAACATTTATAAATTCCCTTTCTTCGCCATTTCCTCTCCATACTGATCTGAGCAGTTTGTGTGAACTACGCAATAGCTGGCTGCTAACATTCCGTGCACACTTGACTACACACGCCATTTCGTTAACCCCATCATCAAACAGAACGCGGCTTAGTTGGAATGGCTTTGAACATCCTACTCATAATCGATATCACATCCCCCTTTATTTTAGGCATTGGAAAAGCTCTCTAACAAGCTAGTATCGAAATCTACATTTCATAAATCCTCCGCTACCAGCGTCTCGACTTTTAGCTTCAGGAGGTCCTCAAGGATCCGTTCTGAGGTAAATTTTGTTTAAAGACCACTTAAGATCAAAAATCTAAATTTCATGTATGTATAGCCCATGGTTACTATATCAACTTTACGGCAAGTTCACACCAATCTGATTAAAATTAAGTCCGCTGTTAACGTTTAAGTATCCGACACGCCAAAACGCTTTTCGATTTTTCAATTACGACCTTAATCCGGTTGATTGGCTGGTGACGTCACAGGCACTACACATAGGATATAAATTATCTATACAATATCTCACCGTATGTACAATATAGCACTATCAATACACACGGCAACTGGGCAAGCGTCTATTGACGGTCCAATTACCACGTGACTGACCTAATCATAATCACCGAATTATCGTCTTTCATTGGTATAGATTAGACATTTGTGATTGGAATATTTTAGAGTGAATTTAAAATGCCGTAGATCAATTTAAGCTGCCTTTGTTTAAATAGGCCACGTGTCAAATGAAGATGACTCAAGAAATTAGCGCATTTACCGGTAATTTGGATAACCCCGTAATACTTGATATCCCAAACTTAAGTACAGAAATACAAATGGTGCTAGTCATTATTCGATATATTCATTATTAGCTATATTTCATAATAATAACCATTTCTATACATAAAGAACAACTACAGTGAATATGGAATTTTCCGATGACTATGCATAACATGTACAATAGATCGCACTCATTTCTCTGCCAATCAACGCTTGGTATCTTATTATCATGTACCGTTCCATGTACTACGGGTGTAGTAAATGAGGTTAAACTTCGCCGCGAAAATTGCACGGGATCATTCGTGGAGTTCCTGGTGCCGTTTGGTGAGTGATTAAACTGTCAATGCTGTTGTTGTTGTTTATTACAAATTTAAGGTCCAATACATAATGCATGATATTATGGACAGGTTGATTTGATTAAGTTATTTACTTAAATAAAAAATAGAAGTTAGGTAAAAACACTAAATATTAAAAATTTCTTGTATATCTAAACGTCACTTTAAAACAGATTTAAAATAATTAAAAGTTCTTGTATATCTAAAAATCACTTTAAAACACGGTTTTAAAAATGGCTTGAAAATCGTTGTCGTGGGAAGAGAGGGCGGGTCATCTTCTCACTTTGTCATAATGAAAGTTAAAATAGGAGATGCAATTGTAAAATACTTTTATTATGAAGAAGATAACCGATGTTAGACATTATAACCTAATCGTATCAAAAACGTTAATCCATCCATCAATTAAATGTTGTTTAAACGCCAATCAACAAACAATACGAGGTTACTTGATTACAAAAACACCGGTGAGCAATAATTATTGGGTATATAGTAATTTTAAAAAACTTATTAGTAAAACTTAATTTATTTTATACAATTAATGTGTGTGTGTATGATTCTACCATTAGTTCGTTCGTGAGGTATTACGCACACGTTCCACTGAGAGTGATGTCTTTGATCTGGCCGGCGTAAAAAAAGATAATTACCTAATCAACATTCTTAATCCCACTAACACTCACTGCTAACACCAACTTGAAATTAATTTATGACGCATGCCTGTATAACTTTTATAGTCGGATTGATTAATTAATGACAGATATTAACGACACTACACTTTATGTGGAAAAGCGAAGTGCTCGCAATAAAAACCACATAACTGGACCCGTATATTTTTTACATATTAAAAGTGTTCGTCCAATAAGTTCCATATTGTAAAAAATTAATTAAGAGTTCAGGACTTCAAAGTTTAAAAGTTGTAGGCACTCTAAATTGGACCTTAAATTAAAATGAATTACAAAACAAATTATTCCGTAGTCAATTGTTTTATTTAATTAGGGGGATTAAGGAATCCTTCAGGCTGTATATAGGTAATTAAGGAATAAACATTCCGAAAATGCATTCGGTCACTGTGACGTCACTGGCGTCTGAGGGGATTAAGAGTGTTTTCGATAAATGGCAAAGCCGTTTTTACGAAAGGTCTATTTTTACGACTTTGAATGAAGATAACTGAATTAATTTCAACCAGATTGGCGTGAACTTGCCGTAAAGTGGAAAAAGTAACCATTGGCTACACGTATCTCAAATCTTCCGGGACCATCTTATGTGCACTTTAATCTTAGAACCAAACACCATAGCCATATGGTCAGAAAACATGGACTATCATTTCACTTAAACACTGACGTCACCCAACTATACATTTCCTCTAAACCTGTACTTAGTGTGATTATAATCTCTCTAAATTCATTGGGTACCTGATTGGGTCTTGAGCACATCTGAAAAAAATCAACTGTGCTCTATCTCTGTATTTGCCGGAGACAGCTTGACCTTGCCATAAAAAACAGCAAAATCATCGCTAGGTTTATCGCGTGCGAAGAGTTCCTTTTTTAAAGTTCATCAGGAATAACATTTGTCAAGACTGTCTTTAAACAAATCCAACTCTGGGTTTTATTGGAATCAAACAACTAATTTAACCTTTGTATATCTACCAGAGAACTTGAGCATTTCATCTTATTCTGAGAAAAATGAAATGGCGACCTCCTGTATGTTATGTGTATGAATAATTAAATGTAATGTCACAATAGCTGTCAAGAGAAAACAAGAAAATCGACTTCGGTCCAATTGCAGACTCGTCATTCGTAAGGTGTATAATAATTTATTTTGACCTCTATATAACTGTAAATTGCATCAGTTGAAATTCTGTGTTTGATCTTGTCGATTTGTTAGCCTAAGTGCATAAATATTATTTTTATAACATACAGTAATTCAAATAATCGCGTGAAATTACCCCATATTAACGTATTTTGGACACTCTTTTAATACGTATAGAATTACCCCGTTAATATCATGCCTTAAATAAACGTTTAACGTCGATAGTCTACACATGATTGTTTGATGAAAAAACAGATAGTTTGTTTTATGAAACAACAGATAGTTTGAGCTTTTATCACAGAATACATGTTACATTGAATTCAGATAATGTAATTCGTTGTTCAATGTGTAAATATTAATATCGGAAAGTCAACAAATTTGAACAATGACTAATTCTGGTTTGGGTGTGGTCAGCACCTCAAGTAAAGATGTTATTAGTGTCAGATATTCCAGAGCCTATGATACTAGTAATATGGAGCATCTAATAAGTGAACAATAGCGCCATACACGTGGGAGGGGTTCATTGTCAAATTTGACACTTCAAGGAAGGTTTGATGAAAACTTCCACGTGCTGGTTTATCTATCCATGTTTGCTTTCCTATCGGTTCTTGCTTAAAATTTACTGTTTAGCGTATCTTTGCTTTAGTGTGTTACGTTTAATTTGATCTGGAGACGTGTTCGTCGACGTCAACGTCAACCGAAAACACTCAAGAATTGGCCGAGGCACTGCAAGAGGGAGTGGGTCAGATTGCCCCAAATCGTGATTGAACGGTTGATTAGGAGCCTGCCACGACGAATTGCTGAATGTCTGAGGATTGGTGGAGCAATTACTCATTATTAAGACAAAATCAAAAACTTCCATTTTTACCTTTGTCGGTGTATCTCTTTGCGAGTGAAATGGGGGCGTCAGATAAGCCGCCCATATGAACTATTTATGTTATTAACATACACTGGTTACCTCTAATAAAAACAGCAGTGCATTTCCGCAGTTTTGTATTGTTTCTAAATATCCCCTACTTTTTTTAAAAGAGTATATTTCTATGATCAAACACAATGTACATGCTAAGTTTTAAAGGATAACAAGATGACTAGCCACAGTGCCGGACTGGTGGGCCAAAGGCCCACCTGTCAGGTCATTGACCAAGGCCCACGCCGTAGGCGCGCGAGCGTCCGAGGGGAGGTCTGGCTTGGTTCTCTCCACAGGAAAATTTTGAAAATTGACAACCGCAAACCCATTTTCCAAGCATTTCATACCAAAGCAGAAGAAGGCAAATTTTTGATTTCCTGATACAATTAGATAACAGAATGACCTAAGACCACTATCATTAGATAAATTTGAGAATTCTAGTACGTTTATTTTTTTTGTGTTGTTTGTCAGTCATTTTTTTCCTATCTTTTCTTTCTCCTGTCCTGTGTCCTGTCCTCTCTTTTATTTTTTCTTTCTCTTTTTTCTTTTTTCTTTATAGGCTTAGGCCCACTTTTTTTTAATGAGCTTAGGCCCACCTGTCACAGACAGTGGACAGGTGGGCCCAGTCCGGCACTGACTAGCCATCACCATCCCGCACCCTTGCACTTATTTGGAAGGCATAAGGAAAAATCAACTTTGTATATCAATGGGAAGATTCAAACACAGCTCGACAAGGCAGGGTAGCTACTCCCTGTAAGGTTTGCACAACCGTTGCCTAACCCAATCAGCTGCTGTATGTTAAACAATAAGCTTATACATCGGAAAATAAAATACTATAATAGGTTGGTGTTTGTACAAAGTTTCAAACAGATTTCTTGAACGGATAATCAAATATGATCCGGAAACGATATCAGAACGGAAGGGCGGTGATCCGAAAATTAAATAATAGGTTGATGAATGTAAAAGTGTTATAAAAGTATCTTGAACAGTTTCTAAGATATGCTCTAGAATAATAATTATAAACCAAAAACTAAGTCCAATGTGTAGTAAAAATTCAAAAATAGCAACAAATGAAACACAAAAATGATTAAATCAGAGAAGTTTATAATTAGAATAAGGCACAACAACTATAGGTTGATATTTATACAAAGTCTCATAGATATATCTTGCATGATTTATGAGATATGCTCCGGAATCAAAACTTTACACCAAAAACACAAAAAATATAGACCCGAGAAATCCCTAAATAGCAAAAGGCACAACTACTGTAAAAGGTTGATGTTTATACAAAGTTTCACGAAGACATCTTGAATGGTTTATGAGATATGCTAAGGAAACAAAATTGAACGCCAAAAACTATGTCAAATTTGCTTCCATGGAAACGGAAAAATGGTTAAATCCGATAAATTAACAAAAGGCACAACTATTATAATAGGCTAATATTAGTACAAAGTTTCATGAAGGTATCTTGAATTGTTTATGAGATATGCTCCGTAAACAAAATTGTACACCAAAAACTAAGTCAAATTTTAAAGCAATATATAAATCCCAGAAATTCCTACATAGTAAAAGGCACAACTACTGTAATAGGTTGATATGTGTACAAAGTTTCAAAAAGATATCTTGGACAGTTTATGCGATATGCTCCGGAACGAAATCGGGACGGACGGACGGGGCCCATTTCAATTATGGCGATATATTAGATTCAAAATTCTAACGTGCTATCGTCTAATTTCTAACTTCTTTCCATGTAATTTCTAACTTCTATTCATGTAATTTCTAACTTCTAACTTCTATTCATGTAATTTCTAACTTCTATTCATGTAATGTAATTTCTAACTTCAATTCATGTAATTTCTAACTTCTATTTCTAACTTCAATTCATGTAATTTCTAACTTCTATTCATTAAGATATAATCTTTTTAGTCTGCAATACCACGTCATAATGTTTTAATCAATGATACTAGTTTTTTTCTATAATGATTAACAAATAATACAATTTTATTAGTGTTGCTTAACGGCGATTGCAATTGTCTTCAATACCATTAATCAAAATACATTAATTCTTTATTTAATTGCTATTTCAATCTGCTTTCTAATCAGAAAACCAGACTAAATATCACCTTCTATCTTTTAGTTTTCTTTTATTAATAAAATAAACAATAAATTCTCCAATCTCGCTATTATTATTTTTAACGCGTCGGTCGATTATCTAGCTTTTCCATTCGTATCTCCTTAAAGAGCAGAGGCGGATTAATATTTATTGGCGCAAACAGTCATTGTAACATTCACGTTTCCACAACGTGACCGATATCTTAGCCACCAATATTTTGACATTATAGGTCCGGTTTATATCTTTTGTGAATTAAAATTTAATTGTATATAATAGTTCGCACACCAAAGTTATCAGCAGCTTTAAACCGTGTTTAATGCTTTCTTTATATTATCGTTGTGTTTTTTTATAGGTAAACTACAAGAGAAATTAAATGTACTTGTTAACGAGATAGGCATTTAAACAATTGCTAAATGGCTTTATTACTAAATGTGAAAGATATAATCAGTAAAAACCGCGAAACTAATGACGCAAAGGAAGAAAAAGAGGGTTATACACGGAAAAACAATGATAAAGACGCAAACGAGGGTAAAAACAAAACATCGGATAAAATGGAAGTAAAATTAAATGATAAATCCAAGCTTACAAAACGAAATAATGGAAAACACAGAGATAAAGAGAAGAACAAAGATAAAAAGAAGGGGAATTGCGAAAAGAAGAAAATTAACAAATATGTTGCAGATGATGAAAATGGAAAACCTAGAGCTACTAAACTATGGAAAGACAAAGTGAGAAATATTCAGGTGGTGGATACGTTTTGCAGTATAGCAGATAGCCCTTTTAGGATTTTGAGGGTAAGTTTTTTTTTTAGAAAGGCAATCACTTTGGCGAGTGTCTCCTGTCGGCCTTGTTTCCCCGATTCTTTGAGATTTTACTATATGCAGTCCTGATGGGTCTTTCCAAATCAGATTTTGCGCAAATTTATCATTTTAATGTTGTTTCGGGGAGTTTTTAAAGAAGATTTAAAACTTGTCGTGGAACAAGCACTGGTCATACGTAACAGTGTTCGGATTTTCGATAGTTAGGTCAGTCTTTGATTAATAGCATTATTTCAACTTGTAATTACATTTTTGTTTCTCGTTGAAAGTGATAACAGTAATACCACTTTAAATAATTTTAAGTGTCCTTAAGGGTTTTGTTTTGAGTGATTTATTTGTTTCGTTTTTTATACGCCGACATTTTCACGTGGACGTATATTGTCGTCGCCTCTGTCTGTCCGTCCGGACATCCCTCCACAAGGTCACCGTTCTTATCCGATTTTGACGAAACTTGAAATATAGGTTTATCTCCAATAGATATCGGTTCCTTTTGGTATCCAAACTTCGTGGATTATGGCCCCTAATTGTACGAAAAATCACATGTTTAGCTTGTGGACACTCTAGAGGTCACATTTTTATCCGGTTTAGATTAAATTTGAAATGTATGTTTATAACCCAACGATTTTCACGCATATCGGACTACAACGTCCTGGATTATTGCCCCTGTGTATGAAAAATCTAGAGGTCACAATTTTTATCTGATTTAAAAAAAAGGTTCAAATATATCACCGTTACACCATAATGATGATAGCGTTCGAATTTCGTGATAATCGGACGGAAACCGACGGACAAAATGGCCGCTCCTTGTACGCAAATAGCGTTAAAATAATACGTAATATAAAAGTTGTGGATTCTTTAGAGGTCACAATGTTGATCGGATTTTGATGAAACTTAAAATATATGCTTATATCCCAGAGATCTTGGTTCCTTCGATATTCACGCATGTCGGACCGTCACTTTATGGATTATGGCCCCTGATTGTATGAAAAATCACGTTTATAGCGTGTGGACCTCTAGAGATCACATTTTTTATCCGATTTTAAAAAAAAAACGTTTTTATATGTCACCGTTACACCCTAATTTCGTAAAACTCGGACCGAAACTACCTGACAAAATGGCCGCTCCTTGTACGCAAATAGTGTAAAAGTATGTAATACCAAGTTTATGGGCCCTCTAGAGGTCACAATTTGTATCTGATTTTGATTAAAGTTAAAACATCTGATTATGTTTATATCCCAAAGATCTCGGTTCTTGTCGATATTCACGCACATCGTACCGCAACAGCCTGGATTATGGCCCTTGACTTACAAAAAATCGCGTTTTTAGATTGTGGCACCTCTAGAGGTCACAATTTTTATCCGATTTTAAAAACCGTTCAAATATATCACCGTTACACCATAATGATGGTTGAGTTCTAATTTCGTAAAAATCGGAACGAAACTGCCCAACAAATTGGCCCCTCCTTGTACGCGACTAGTGTAAAAAAAAAAGTATGTAATACCAAGATTGTGTACCTGCTAGAGGTCACAATTTTTATCCGATTTTGATGAAACTTAATACATATGTTTATATCACGATGATATCGGTTCCTGTAGATATTCAAGCATATCGGACCGTAACTTCCCGGATTATGGACCCTTTTTTTTTAGCTTATTCTCTATCCATCCCTTGCAAAATGTGAGCGTATCTTGCATGACAACCGCTTGTTACTGATCGTTGTGACTTTATCGCACCTTTTTTAGTGTCTTATTTTGTCAAACTGGAGATGACTACATTATGATTTGTCCAAGTCTGTCGCTGTTTTCCGGAATTTTAAAATAATAAACTTTTGAGATATTTAATACCCGACTGTATATAGCAGTATTAGAGATTGTAAACAGTAAAATTGTAAACAGTAGTTACGACGAAAACACTCTATAAACACAGTATGAAAATATAAATACAAACATTCAATGAAGGCCCTGAGTAACCTACTCCTCTTGTCATCCACATAATTAACATTTCTGCTAAATACTGGCCAATCGATGTAACGGGGTGGGCGTCTGTTCCGCACAAACTGTCGCTTGGGCGGTGTGAATTGGAGCAGCCAGACACTTGGGAGAGGTTTACCTTGGCGCAACTCATCTGTGTAATATACACCTTTTATGGTGGAACACTTCTTTGGATCGTGATTACGCATTCGGGAGTCCTAGAAAACGGAGGTCACGACATCGCCACTGGGGGATGTTCTCTTGAACTTTTAGCTTCTACTGCATAATTTGACCTTTTGTCTCTGGGCAAAAGTTATGTACACGGGTGTCACCCTGTGTAACAATATAACCCAAAAAAGCACGTGGTTCTGTCCGATAGTCCTGGATTATTGGTTGGAGAAAATATCAACTTTATTTATATGGGTGGTCAATTCACAAGGGCGACCAGACCGTGTTTCGTCTTCATTGCTGATCTTGCCCCTTGTAAATTCAGCACACTACAGTTTGACTACTATACGAAGTTGACGTCATGTCATCATGAATTTGCTGAAGATACTTACACCGCTCTGCGTTCGGTTTTCTCCATTTCGATAGCAAATGGCAGGACCACACAGTTTGACAGTTATATATAGGCTATTATAGTAAGCACATAGTAAAACACCTTGCTAGCAACATGCAGCAAACTGGTCGAGTTTGGGCGATATGTTCATGGAGAGGCCGGAAACCTTAGGACACCCCATCGTATTCGAAATATGCATAGATGGCATATATTCTGTTAAACTGACTTTTCAATGAATTGGTCAGTAACTTCTCTACGCTATTTCAATCAAATAGCCCAAAGGATAATCTACCCTACCAAAATCAGACCCTGCCAATATATCATTGAAGTGGGTTTTCATATAGTAAGGATACATACAGTTACCGGTCAACGTCAAATGGCGTGTAATATGCTTTAGCAATGATGGGAACAAGTCGCGGAGCCGGAGTCAAGTCGAGTCTAAAGTCGCCGTACTTCGAGCACGAGTCTAGGCACAAGTCTTCACAAAGCCCAAGTCCTGTCCAAGTCTCCAGTTCATCAAATTATGATTCAGCAATTCATTCTTTCAAGCTAAAAGTTGCCAGCTCTGTGTCTTAGGACTGCAAATCGTGCATGATTTATGAGAAGATGTGGGGTATTGATATAGGTATGAGGTTAATTATCATAATAAATTTTCTATGCTTCAACCATAAATAATTTTTAAATGATTAAAGATATGTTAATGCTATCAGCGATTGCTTTGCTGACATACCAGACATTATCTATTATATCTTTCATTAATCAGTCCCTGGGGACTAGAAAAGCTATATCATATTTGTATAGCGATTGAAACATGTATAGCATTATATATGGATTAGGACTGTAAATCGTGCGTGATTTATGAGAAGATGTGGGGTATTGATATAGGTATGGCGGTAATTATCAGAATAAATTTTCTGTGCTACAATCATAAGTAATTTATAAATGATTAAAGATAAGTTAATGTTATCAGCGATTGTTTTACTCACATACCAGACATTAATCTATTACATCTTTCATTAATCGGTCCTCGAGGATTAAAAAGCTGTCATATTTGTATTATCGATTGAAAGAGAGAGAGAGAGAAATGGGGTTTAACGTCCACTCGACACAAACTAGGTCATTTCGGGACTAACACATGGTTCGATTTTATTTCAATAATTCGCTTGCGCGTAGGGGTCTTTAGCAGTGGGAGGAAACCGGAGGACCTGGAGAAAACCCACGAGGCGACCCTACTCCTTGTCACGTACAACCATTATCGATTGAAGGAAGCGTGTATAGCATATATAAGTTATGCTGTCGAATAATTACCTTCGTTTCTGTACTTCCATTTCATAAAGAGTATCCATACTATATCAAGAATAAATTTTTGACGTTTTTTAGAAACGTCCAGGTATTATTTGAATCCTATCAAAATTTATAATTCCACACCACCTTTTGTTGAGTTGGGCAGTAGATATTAATCGGCTAGTTATAAGGATAGCGACCATTTAAAGATACATTCCCGCGTACAGACTGGGTGATTTAATGCTATATATGGACTAAAAACAAATTCAAACATTGTAATTGCTATAAAAATTCGATCAAACCAGGTCATGTTTACGTCACGTGACTTACCTCTCTTGGAAGTCAGAGGAGAATTCATTGTATACATAAGACGACGTTGTATTTAATCGTTTACTATTTATTACAAATATCGAATCCTAATTAAATTCTCGGATTATCCATTACCCGCGTCCTTTTCCGTCATTTTTATCTCAGAAAGTGTTGTACGTCTAACTCCTCATAAAGTTTATCAACTGGTACATCAAGCGCCCAATGTTCGCGTGTGACCTTTGACCTCACGCGTGCAGAAATTCCTAATCGTCGGGCTGTCGATTAGGGGAACCCTTACATTTTTTTCCTGTATACGCTCCACGAGTGTTTTTCGGGGAATCCAGTATTTTTCTAGTAAGATTGGATATCTCTACTATCCATATATACCAAAATTGCCATACTTTTATTGAAAATAACCACCCGATAAATACTTTTCTGGGAACCCATCTTTAAACTCAAAAGCAGTTAAGACTTTTTTCAGATGTCAAAAACTGATTAGTATTTTTGGGGAAACAGAAAAATAAACCTTCATGAATGTTTACAGTTTGTGTTTTGATTATGCAAATTTGACTAAACACAGTGATATCTGTGCAGATTATAGATTGCAAAAGTTGTTGGTTGTTGTGCAACAGCCTTTATTTTGTAAGTAAAAGAATTAAGAGCGTGTTTAGGGTGATGTGGGGTCTTCAATTAAAATCATTGCCGGGCGGATCCAATAATTTTTGCGGGAGAGGGTGTGCCAGGTTCCTGTTAAGGAAATTTGACAGTTGAGAATGCATGATGCCATATCATCGTCTCCAAATTACTTAGGCACACATTTACACCACGCTTTTTAAAAAGAGAAATCCAACACCCCGTTTAACGTCAATTTTTAAGACCAATCAATAGGATCACATCGCGCTTTCAATGACCATCCCATTCCACCATCTCAATATAAAGGATAAAGTACATGATCGTTATACTTTTCTCATAAAAAGTTGTTTTACAAATATTTTTATGATTTCTCGTTGTTTCGATTAGAAAACTTTCTAGATCATATCTACATTTATGCTTATTTCACCATAGGGCTAATCTCACTTTATTCTTACCGTCAATAGTATTTGGAACAGTCGACCTTTTTATCTCATATATTGCTAAATTACTTTGTTGTCGCGTAAAAAAAACATTATTTGTCCAGTAATATCTGTGACGGCATAAACATCAAGTCGTACAATTAAATAATGTTCAAAATGTCCCGTTTGGTTAAAATGATGTCGAATGAATTGATTTTTGAAAAAAATGTTTTAAAATTTAGTGGTATTCACGATTATTTACTACAGGTAAGTCGTCTGATATTATACCCAATTCTTTAAAAGAAATACAAAAGCAGCTCTCTCAACACAAACTATCATTTCGGGACTATAATATGACAAATCTAGGAATCGCGTTTGAGACATACATGTAAATTTAAGAACATTGAATAACACTACATGTATTTTAGTCAAAGGACTAATGTCATACCCTTTGCCCTGCATGATGCTGTTTTGGTGCTTTTTATCTTAGCTCATTAAAAGAAATCAACCAATTTAATTTGGTAGGTGTGCTGCTTGGTAGTGTTTATTTAGAATTGATAAAATACAGTCGCTCGGCATGACCAACAACTTTAGACGATTTCAACTTCTTGTCTTAAACAAAGCACCCAACTAAATTTTGTGGATATTTTGCTTTAGGTGGTGAGATTCGCCATAATATTAGTTTACACGAAGTTAATTGCCCCATGGGGATCGAGCTATGTCATATTTGTTCCACCTTTTCACCTCTACTGCTTGGTGGATTTTAATCAACTTTGATAAATATGTCACTACTAATATCCATGTCGCATACCTAGATAATTTTATGATTCGTTACTCTACATTATATTAGTTTACACGAAGTTAATTGCCCCATGGGGATAGAGCTATGTCATATTTGTTCCACCTTTTCACCTCTACTGCTTGGTGGATTTTAATCAACTTTGATAAATATGTCACTACTAATATCCATGTTGCATACCTAGATAATTTTATTATTCGTTACTCTACATAGTTTATTGTTAATGAGGTCTTTACCAGAAACAATAGTGTTGAATTAGCACGTACAGACATTTTATTCAGTGTACATAAAATAAATGTAGACCAGTTTTATATTAATGAACCCTCGACACATACTTATTTTTGTCATTCTAATATCTATGTACTTGTTGAAAGGAATAATTATGGAAATAGATACTTTTAACTGTCAAGTCTATGTGTAAAGAGACCCAGAGGTCCCAACTATAAATTAGTATCTCTGTTTATTCTCAATCCAGTTTAACGTCAATTAGTATAGCCTACAGTTATGAATATTAAAAAATAGTTGGATTAATAATTGCTTAGCTAATATCGATTTGTACTAATCACTGCAAATATCAAACACTATAAACAAATACAACTAGTGGTCAACTATTCAAATTAATACATTGCCATTCATACCAAACAAAGATGTCTATTGTATCGAGTTTGCAAACTAGTTTGTTTGAATTACTTGACATCAGTATCGATGTCATTGGGGTAAGTCTCTTTTTTTCCAAAATTTTATCTGGGTGGTTTGGTGCCATGTATAGATATTAACTAGACTGTAAACAGGAGTTACACGATAAATCGTGATTTGAATACAATACTTGTTAAAGACCGAAATGTTCCTTTCTGAACGCATCATCCATTGGTTTATTAGCTTTTAATGAATTTGAACCCAGTTTAAAGGGTAATTAATAATAATATAAATTTCTTGTCTTTATTTCTCTAGTCGTCGAGAAAAGAAATATACATTTTTCTTTTGCACTGCATATTGGCACCCGCCATTTTCCTTTTGAACCAATCATACTATCTGCAGGTAGATTTAAAGTTAAAAGCGCGTCTGCTATATTAACTTGTCGAGCATAACATAATATCTGATTAAATCTTTTTTTGTTCAGCTGTGAGTCGTGTGGTGTTGTTTCGACTCCCGCCGCTTGTGCGTGACAAGGAAAAGGATCGCCTGTCCAAGCTCGTGGGTTATCTCAGGGTCCTCCGGTTTCCTCCCACCCCTATGCACAAGTGAATTATTGAAATGAAATTGAACCGTATGTAAGTCCCGAAATGGCCTAGTTTGGATACATCACTGTTAAAATACTTAACACATATCAGAAAATTTCTAAAGCTGCATAGATAATACAATTAACCGTAAATCAACTTTAAAATTGTAACGGTATCATTGCACAACCTCGCGGTTCGCTCTGTGTACCGTGGAAATCAATTACCGACTTGTGATATCGTCGATTCGCTAAAACAAATAACCTAATAATAAATACATCAATATAAATCATATAAAATCGATTATGCCTACAAAACTACTTGTAGATGATAAATTAAACATTAGCTCTTTGTAATTTTACTTGATTTAGATCAATAGATCGATTCAAACCAGTTAGCAGTTAATGGCCGAGGGTTCCCTCTTTGAAATGAGAGATAAACATCAAGATACTTTGAGGATGACAACTTTAATTTGATCATCTGTTGCACAAATTTTCGTTGAAACCATCAAGAAACCATTTTGATCGCATTGCTGTATAACTTACAAACCTGACAAATGGTAAATTTAAACGCTTTTCATCGGAGCAGTGGTGACTCAGTGAGTAGGGCGTTTTTATCGCTATTCTGGAGTTCCCGGGTTTGATACCTATGTAACCAAGTAAGTTCCTCGGTATTTTCCAGCGCGGTTTAATCTTGCCTGTTGGTAGGACGGAGTGCCTGGCAAGGAAGAGTGTCTAGTCGTACGAATGGGACGAAAACCCCATGACAGTTGGAATTCAATGACCTGCATTGCGTATGTACGTGTTCAGTATGGTGCTGAAACGTAAGACGTTAAACTCATTTCATTTCGCTATGACCCATACACAAGAACACAAGTGCATGTAGCTGAATTAAAGTAACTTGGATCAATTTAAAGAAGTTTTACGTAACAATAACATAAATCCTAGTATTGATAAATATGATCAACTATTAAACACCAAATATAACAACCAACTAAAGCAGTCTTGGCAAATTCCTCATGCTTGTGTTGACGGTAATAGACTTATCGCCATGTTTTTTTAGCTTTTGTTTTTAATTAATTGTGAATGGAATAGTAATGGAATGGAATTCTGTATTTGATTTTAAAAAAATGGGAGCACTGGTTACTGTGAAAGTTTTGTTATTAGAATTATTTATAATACTGCCACTGCAATGACTTGTTATAAACATTATTAATTGCCGTTAGTTCACGAACAATCCCCATACTTTTTGTTTAAAGGAGTCAGGGATGTTAAATGTTGCATTATTGCCCGGGGCAACAAAAGCTCATGTTCGGGCAAGTTAACTGAAGCTTTTGTATCAGACTACATACAAACAATCCCATCTATGATTAAATTTTCACACAAAGCAACATTTACTGACTGATCCTAATCATTTACAGTGTTTTAGGCTAAATTTTAATCTGATTAAAATACAGATCTATATTTCGTTTCGTTTTTTATACTTTCTATGACCGCTACTACATAAAGATCATACCAGTTGTAGTGGGTGCTCGTGTAAGGCTCATACGAGCGGCTTTTGGTCCTATGACGTCAGAATTTGATCAACCGATCAGCGTGGAAGTTTGTAGTAGGGTACCCACAGTTCCGTGCATTGCACACCAAGAACTCGATGTAACAGACCGTTTCATTGGCTAATCCCTCACATCAACCAGAACGTTATATAGCAACTCTTCCAGATTGTAGGGTAGTAAAGATAAGTAAAACGAAATTTTGAACTATAAAAAACGAAACGAAATAGGATCTGTGTTTTAATCAGACTGACTGGCTAAATTTGACCTTGTGAAGAAAGTTTTCATTAAAATCAATTTAAATATTACCTACACATGTATAAGATACTGAATGTTTAAAATTGGAGTTTCTCGGGAAAAAAATGAAATGGGGTTTAATGAAGACAAACATACACTATGCAGTGGCCTATGAGGCTTTCTGTTGCGATGAGGGAAATTTTGTCTGGACAACTAAGTTGTCGCCTCTTATAACAAATTCTAACTGCCAAAGGTTCTTTTCCGTATCCAAGAGACCCTGGTTTTTCGTCGTATCTGAACCTGACAAGGCGAAACTATTCCAGGAAATTCCTAGGAACTTACTTGCATTAGAAATTAGCCTAGACAACTTTTGTATAATAAGGCAAGGCTCTATGCTGGTAAAATTTATTTTTTTGCGATTTTGTCAAAATTTCACTTTTAACAGTAAAATGTAAACATACTTATTCCCTTTATCCAGTTTAAAAAGTTTTATTCAAAGATGTCCCCAAAGTTGCATTCAAATGAACCTCATAATTACGCTTTATTGTTTTAGTTCAACTAATTAAATATGAAAGAATTTCAAAACACGTTTTCTTGGCTTCTAATCGGTCGATTTTCATAATTCGTGCCTCTTTTAAATCGCAATTCGCTTCTCTATACCCTAATTTAAAAAGTACATTGTGTTTGAAACAAGGCCGCCTATGATTGGTCGAAAGATCAAACTCTTGTCGACCAATCAAAAGGCGGTTTACATACCACCTTAGCAATGTTTGCCATAGGGAGACATCGGACGCAGGCTGGACGATTCGCAACAAATATGGACATACCACCTCCACAAACAACAGAAAGTTGGAATCGTCACATTACGGTGATAGGTAAGGTAACAGAAACTGTCGCTGAAGTATCGAAGAAAAGAGCAGCAAATCATGCTAGACAGAATGGAGAAACCAACTCAGATGTCACCGTTTCATGTGATGGGACCTGGCAGAAGTGAGGCTTTTCTTCGAAAAATGGTGTCGCTATAGTGCTGACCGTTGACCCCAATGGAGCTGGGTGTAGAGTAGTTGATACCGAAGTGATCCGCAATTACTACAATATTTGTGCGACAATGAAACACAGACATTGTGACAAAGATTAAAGAAATGGAGTGAAGACCACAAAAGTAAGTGGCTGTGTTTGAAAGACCTTAGCGACTCAGCTGGAATGGATAAGATATTCAGACGATCCGAAAAACTCCGGAAGCTGAGATACACAGGGTATCTTGGAGATGGGGATTCCAAAACCGATAACGCTGTAGCCAACACTGATCCTCCCATTTACAACAATGCTTCAATCGACAAACTGGAATGTTGTGGCCATAATCAGAAGCGAATGTGGAAAAGACTCACGGACAAAGGGACCCAATACAAAAGTAAAACATATAAGGAGAATGGTAAAACGTATAAAGGTATTGGTGGCCATGGTCGACATACTCAGAAGGATATACAGAGGATACACGGATAATATTTCGCTGTCATAACAAATCACCCTGGAAAAGTTGCAGCAATGAAACGAGCCGTGATGACAATATGGAAGCACAGAGCAAGAGATCACTTGGACTGTGAAGATTAGTGCCCATCAAAATCTAGTAAAGGTGATGAAGACCAACATGCGTTACTTAAATTTGTGTGCGATGAAAGTAAAACTTATTTGAGGCATTGAGTTCTGATAAATTATTAGCAAAATGTGCTCATGGAGGAACTTAGAATACAAATGAATCGTATCACAATATGATTTTGGAGCGATGCCCAAAAACTACTTTCGATGGTCGGAGATGTTTGGAGTTGGCCGTCCAGGAGGCAACCATAGCATTCAATGAAGGCGAACTAGCTAGACTAACAAAAGTTATATTTTATAAAACATCTGCATTAACCATCAAATTGTTTATGACCCCGCATACCAAAGCAGAAAATGTTCATTATCGAAGTTCGACAGGGAATTGAAACTAAAAACCAACTTTCCCATTCCACCCCGCATTGTGTTCTAAAGTCTCGGCCAACCGAATTACTTATCTGTAGCCTAAGCAGAAAATACTCATAAGGCTATTTGTATTTAAATGTAGAATCATTAAATGACCATTCGGTAACTAATTACAGGACGATTATATAGATTATTCTGATGTGAATATATTATTAGGCTTTCGCCATGAAAGGCTTTTGTTATTACTAAGATGTTGTTGTGTTGTTTTGGTTTTTTTTTTGGGGGGGGGGGGGCTGTAATAGCAACTGTAATAGATAGAGGTCTGAAGTTTTTTTGTTGTTTTTTCTGTGAAAGTGTGGTGCAGTTACTCATTACAGCTATTTCCAGAATTGTGCGCATGGCGTGGCTCCCCAGTCATTTTGATATTACATGGAATGATCAAGCAGACTTAGCTGCCAAGTCTGCTTTAGATCTTCCCATATCACAATTTCTTTTACCTTTCACCGATTTTAAATCGTCCATTAAATTATTTATATATGACCGCTGGCAACGGTCTTGGGATCTTGCAGACACAAGCAAACTTCATCACATTAAGCCTCTCCTAGGAGACTGGCCAAGGTCCTATAGAACCAACAGGAGGGATGAAGTTGCCGCTCTCGCATTGGTCATTCTTTTTTAACTCATATTTTCATTTTAAAGAGAGAGCCTCAACCAGAATGTGAACACTGTCATGTTCCTTTGACAATTAAGCACATTTGATTGAGTGCAAGCATTTCAAGGATATTAGATCGACTTTTTGCCGTTGTCAGTCATTACATCACTTGTTTGCCCAACCGGGTTTATATGATAAAGTGTTAGACTTTATAAAGGAGACGGTATTTTATCATCTCTTAAATTTTATATATATATCATTTCATTTTTGTATTTAATATTTATATGCATAAAAGTTGTATTTTATTTTTAATTTTACTTACTGTGATATTGTTTTTAATTTATGCATATAATGTTTTTCTGTAATATAATTTAGCCTGTCTTGTAATATTTACCATATGTTTGGCGCAATATAGCCCCTGTTGGAGCTGACGTGCCATAAAACAACATTTCATTTCATTTTGCGCATGGCGGAAATGCGTCAAATCTTTAACGTGCACGAAAATTGAAAATCGGCAATAATTTTGTTAATTTTCAACCGACTGTACAGCGCAATGGACGCTTACGGCTAGCCCCCGATCCATTCACTTATTTGAATTGTCTGTCTGTTTGTGTTTTCCTGAGTATGATGTCTTGTCCGTGTATTTGTTTTTGTGTAAATTTTGTGTGGTGCAGTCCTCCTGCACTTACTATTAGATAGTTACATTTTTGGATAGCCGGAGATATTGATGAACAGATAGCATTTCAAAAACGTCATTTTTTTTGTGAAAATTGAAAAAAAAATTAAAAATTTTATTGTTGGGAATTTCAAAATCCTGATTACATTTTTGGATAGCTGACATCGTTCCGATTCCAACGATATAAGTTTTGTTCTGAAATGTTAACTAAGATTTTTCACATTTTAGTCAAATCGTAGAGTTCTTTTTTTTTTTTTAAAACAACCTCTATGATTTTTCTGAAACTTTCAGGAACATAAAGAGGGATGTCTGAAGTAGTACATAAAAGTATTTTGAAATTCTCTAATCACCGGAAGTAGTCAAGAAAAGTATCCAAACTTTGACAAAGTTCTGAAAAATGGGATGTATCAATTGGGTTTTTTTTTATCGAATAGTTAAAGTATTATATCATTTGATTGCCAATTGAATTGTCTAGCAGATGGTAGTAAAGCGACAAGTTTGTATTACAAACCCAAAAAAGTTATGTGACATGAAAAGTAAGGTTTTTTACGATTTTGAGCAAGTTTAGACGCCAGTTTCACGAAAAGTCCGCCTATTTTTTTTTAACTTCTTCCATAGAGAGTCTAATTTGTATTTTTGTTTATGTATGAAACCTTTGTACATCAGTCCAAAATTTCAGCGGTAGCCGAAAGGAGAGATCGAAAATTGAAAAAGGTGTATTTCATTGTTAACCTAATCGAGCCGTGAGAGTTGATACGTATTGCCAACATATAGAGCATATTTATGAATTTACAGATATGTTATGGCACAACTCCCAACGTGCCAATGAATTGCATAGACATCCGTTGATTTCCACATCATCTGTATATTTGTATTTAGATTTTAGCATCGATAACATTCTTGCATTAAACCCTATAAAAGTTGTGTTACAGATTGTCGAATTATCCCTTGGGTATTATGGTATTCATTCCTGCATAGAATTCAATTAATCTAGAAAGTCATTATTTTAGGCCTATTTATGATCGATATAAGCATTTCATAATGTTCTTTGATAAATATAAATATGCATAATACTGAAATTTTCCGTCTACACGGGCCAACATCCTTTGACATATGCATGAAGAAGTATGGCGGGAAAATGTTAATGCAATTTATTTTTTTTTTTTTATGCCGGATTTCACTTCAGATGCAAACTATATTAGAGCCTTTGTCACTGTTGTTTGAATTTAGATTGCTGACATGAATTTTAAGTAAGAGATTGGTCATAATTTATAAGTCCCCCCCCCCCCCCACAAACAAAATTAAATTTGGGATGTAAAATCTTTTATTTCCTATTAACCTTGCTGCTTGTCCTCGGCTATTTATGAATTTGTGAATTTGTTTATTTGTTAATGCTTCCACAAAAAAAGTGTACGATGCAATACACTGGCATGAGTGTGATATTACCCTTAGATTTAAGTATGTACTGTATCCACGTTGTTAATTTTAAGAACGCCGAATCAATAATCTATGCAGTGTTTATAATAGTCCAGGCATTTTAACTCAATTTCGCGCCATTTCGGGCAGTTGCTGCAATAGAAATGCCGACCACGTTTTATGGTCGGTCTAGACGTATATTATCACCAAAAAAAAGTCCCAGTCCGAAATCCGTGCCCAAATGGGTCAAATTGGCAAAAATCCAAAATGGCCGCTGGTTTTGACTGGAAAATGCCAGTTTTTATCCACTTACCATAATATGATTGAGTTTGATATCAAAATATATCCTTCCAAGGTAGCTGGATCCATTCCCATACACATTTTGGTGATTAGTTATACCGCGGAGTCAATATTGGGAAATAATTCCAGATGGCTGCCAGTTTTGGCTGGAAAATTCGAATTTTACAAAATTACCACATTTGGTGTCAAAATATATGTTTTGGAGACAGCTGATCTCATTTTCGACACATTTTTTTCATCTTGGTAATTAACTGGTTCCCCTGGGTCAAAATAATGGTAAATCCCATTGGAGATTTGGGGATTACGAGTGGTCGAGTCCGCCTCAGATCTAATACGATGGCATTCATCAAGCATCAACTAAATTTCATTTAGACGCTCTGGTCGACCACTGCTCACTAGGGAAGCAGCGTAGCAGGCATGACGAAAGGGGTCACTCTCAGCCCACTGTGGACGCAGTGTCGTGGGCGTGTCCGATTTCGATCACCAACCTCGAAAATTGAGCCAAGATGGCCAAACCTATTGAAGCACGTGGCGAATTTATTTCAGAAAATGATTCAAATGTTGAGACACAGATGGATACAATATCGCCTGTTTGTCAGATATGCAGTGAACTGCCCATCGTCATTCCCAAAATGACGGAAAGATAACGGGTATGGAGGCCGACATTAATGAGCCGATTAAGATTCCTGGCTTACGTTCAATAATGAGCGGAGATACTAATTTCAATGGCAGAGAATTTAGGACAGAATAAAACTTGGTGTAAAGTCATGACTAAGTTCAACAATAAGCCAAGGGCGTGCTAGGGCCTCCGAGGGTAGGCAGACCAAAGTTAGGGCACTTTAGGAGGGGGAGGGGGTAGGATCGGGGAAAATTTGAGTTCTGTGGCACATGGTAGAAGCGATTTGACGTATATGCCGTGACATACCATACATTGACACTTGGTTAAGGGATTATGATTAAGTCACAAAGATCCGAACATGAACATAGTTAGCTGCAATCAAGCACTAAACGACCTGTGAGTAAAGAAAAACAAACATCAAAAGGGACTGGTATTCCTTACAATGGGACGGTACCTGCCAAGTTTCATTCGATTCTGTTCCCTAATGAGGGTAGGGGTAGGGAGGTAGAATTGAAAGTAGACTGACAACCCCAAGAACGAGACGACCATCAAAATACACTTTAAGCCAGGCCAAGGAAGTAACTGGTGACAGATTAAATGTCATTCGTTGTGACGGTTTGCGTATTGGCCCTGAGTATGCTAACCGGCAATAATGGTTCCCGTCGCCCGTGTTGCAATTTTCCTAAATTCATTTAGATATATAAATAAAACTAAGACAAATTAGTTGATTCTGAATATTATGGAAATATTAATCCGTCTGTAAAATCTATTCTGGAAGTCATCCGTGGAAATCATGGTTTGATTGAGCGTGTATGGGGCCCTTATTGTAGCACCATAAGTCTTCTGTTTGACGTGGAGAGCGTCTATGGGAAACCGGTCGCCACATCCTACGTACGACCGATGCATCTTTTCTTACTACATATTTCTGTAGCCTTGTGATCGTCTAGAATTTGTCTCTAGCTGTCTTTACTTCTGCTTCACGTTGTGTATTTACTTCTTAATGATTTTCTTAAGACGTTGTCTTACCAGGAATAACAATGCGACAGTTTGCTTCTACATTTTATATATATATAGCTGAATACAGGTATACAAGCATAATAGATAACAATACTAGTTAAAACCATTTCTCTACCCTAGCCAGCCTCGCGGCTGTCTAGGAACTCAGATGTACCCTCGATCTCTGGAATCTAATGCAAGTCTGACTTACAGGGTTCCCCGGTTTCTTTTAAAGGTAAATGAATATCATGCACCATAAAGCGTGATCATGGCCCTGAACTTGTGTAATTAACAAAATGATTGGTTACTTTAAATCAAATGATGCAATTAGAATAATTCCACTCACGTGTAATTCTGGTGGTAAATGAGTGACATATGTTTTCGATAAATAACTCTTTTTTATGTGTCAACTGACAATTACAGACTAAGTTGATTTAGTGCACACTATATATGTGAATATGTTTGAAATTACTAACTTGCCAAAGATATTAATTAATGAAATATAAAGGCATCTTATTTCAAGAGCAAAAATTCTAGCAATATTATTACATTATATCATCAATAAAAAACGGACATTGTAGTATCTCTGGAGTTAGTTGGAACAAGGGAAGGGCAGCAGTAAAAGGGGGCACAATATTTGATGGCACATTTTCGGAAGAGAGGCCATATAGCCACCCCCGCTCCCTCCCATATACCTTGTTAGGAAATCTCATCGGATTCAAGCGTTATCAACTATTTCGAGTTTCTTTTGTTTTTGCATTTATGAGGGCAGGGTAGGCGGTTGACTACCTGGCCAGCATGCCTCTGCTATTAGATTTTTTGCTTAGGTTACACAGAGTGAAGAACAATTTCTGTTCTATAAATAAGTTAGATGTGCAAGTAATTAATAAGTGTCATCTATTTAGGGACACCAGCCTCAATGCTGATTTATTAAATACAACTAGATTAATGTCAAGTCGTCATTTGAACTGTCTTGGCTTGTCCAAAAAAAATAGGCATTGCGAGTTCTACTGTTTACTGTTGTAACAGCGGTCACCGATTATATATGTTGTAAAGGACCGTCTGCTAGTTTTTCCTACAGACCATGTAAAAGACAACGGTCCGCTAAAATACATTTTGGCACCGCGGACCCTCTAGACCTTGATACAGAATCCTCCATTTCATTAACCTTAAAACATTGACCAATAACTATGGGTTGTTCATTGTTAAATGGTTCACTGCATATCTGACAAACAGGCGATACTGTATCCATCTGTGTCTCAACATCTGAATCATTTTGTGACCAATAACTATGGGTTGTTCATTGTTAAATGGTTCACTGCATATCTGACAAACAGGCGATACTGTATCCATCTGTGTCTCAACATCTGAATCATTTTGTGCCACGTGCTTCAAAAGGCACGATTGTACGTGACAAGGAGTAGGGTCGCCTGTCCAACCTCGTGGGTTTTCTCCGGGTCCTCCGGTTTCCTCCCACTGCTAAAGACCTCTACTCGCAAGCGAATTATTGAAATAAAATTAAAACCATATGTTAGTCCCGAAATGATCTAGTTTGTGTCGAGTGGACGTTAAACCCCATTTCTATCTCTCTCTCAAAAGGCACGACCAGCTTCCGCAGTGACCCCAGTAGACATACCCCTATGCCGCTACCGCAGTGAATTGGGAGACACTCCAAATGAAATTTAGTTGATACTGGATGAAAGTCATTGTATTAGGTCTAAGGTAGGAGTATCATTAATCTCCAATCCCTAATCGGAAATCTAAATCCCAAATTGAAATTTCTCCTATATTGACACATGCAATCACTTAATCACTAAAATATGTACAAAAATAGATTCAGCTACCTCGAAAACATATATTTTGACACCAAACTTGATCCTTATGTAAAATTCGAATTTTCCCGCCAAAACTGACCACTATCTTGAATAACCCCTAATATTGACTCAGTGGTAACACTTATCACAAACATGTGTATGGAAATTGATTCAGTTACCCCGAAAACGTATATTTTGATACCAAACTCGATCATATTGTGATAATTGGGTGGAAATTGGAATTTACAAGCCAAACGCGGTGATCATTTTGGATTTTGGTCAATTTGACCCATTTGGGCACGGATTTCGGACTGGGACTTTTTTTTGGTCATAATACACGTCTAAACCGACCATAAACCGTGATCGGCATTTCTATTGCAGCAACTGCCCGCACTTTTGCTATCTTGCCTGGACTATAAGGGCAACAGTCTTGCTATGGACTATTTAATTCTAATAGTATATTACTATTCGCGGTTAACTAAGACTTTTATCCAGGTATTTCTGTGGATATTATTGTTATATGATATTCAAATAAACCTAGGACTCGTCGGCGGAAAGTGTCAACGGGGTCGGACGGGCGATCCTACTCCTTGTCACAAAACGAGTCCACTGAACTCAATGATAGAACTTATAATCTAAAGTGTACGTGTTAAACCACTTGACGACCCTATTAAACTATTTTGGCTGTTTCTGGTAAAACAACAAACACGTAACAGTGCAATTTTGTTATATTAAACCGATTTTGTGACATTTCATATCTTGCTTCGTATATTCGCTCATTTTTTTCCCACGAATGCCATCTTAGGGTCTTCGGGCTATTCGAAGTACAGTGCAGCACTGGGTAGAGAATACAGCACAGGATTCGTTGGGTATTTCTTTCGCTTAAGTGTACCGTTTGCTTAACTCTGTGGAGTAATTGGCGGTTGGCCGTCAAGTATGCTAGTTAGGTACGCCAGGATTTTCCTGTCCGTTTGTTTCCTAGGGTGATATTGATTATAATGAAGACATGGTAACTCCTCTTAGGATAGAGTAAACTCTGATAAAACTGGGTTTTTGATTTTATATATTTGATAACTTTGATTGAAACACTGGTAGAAATGAAATGAAATGAGATTTAACGTTCTACTCCGACTGGGCTAATGAGAGAGAGAGAGAAATGGGGTTTAACGTCCACTCGACACAAACTAGGTCATTTCGGGACTAACATAATATGGTTTAATTTTATTTCAATAATTCGCTTGCGCGTAGGGGTCTTTAGCAGTAGGAGGAAACCGGAGGACCCGGAGAAAACCCACGAGGTTGGACAGGCGACCCTACTCCTTGCCACGTACAACCGGGGATTCGAAACCACGCCAGTCGACTCTTTGACAGACTTTATGATACAGCGCGCGCACGCTAACCATTCAGCCATCCCCCCCGGGCTAATGAAGACGGGCATACGCCATGTGGTGTGCTATGAGATAAATTTTTCCCGGTACTATGGCCTACTCTTATATCGAATTCTAACTGCCAAGGGATCTTTTACGTACACGCCAATGTGTACACGGGGCCTCGGTTTTTCGTCACATCAGAACGACTAGACAGCTGTCCTTGTCAGGCCCTCCTTCCTGCACCACTGACAAGGGGAAACCACATCGGAAAATCCCGATGAACTTTCTCGGCCAATGCAGCGATCGAACACGCGACCTCCAGGCTAGCGATCCAGCTGTCCTTGTCAGGCCCTCCTTCCTGCACCACTGACAAGGGGAAACCACATCGGAAAATCCCGATGAACTTTCTCGGCCGTTGCAGCGATCGAACACGCGACCTCCAGGCTAGCGATCCAGCGCCTTACCCAATTAGCCACCGTGATTCCCCCGAAACACTGCCAAGGGATCTTTTACTGGAAGAAGACTGGATAACTGGGGTCCAGTAACATACAGCAATTCAGAAAGTATGAATATCTTTTGTAAACTAATCATGTAATTGGGTATTTGAGATCAAATATAACCAAGTCACATTCGAAATTTGGAAACAGTACTATTTCGGTCCAGGGAGATGACTGCCTTTGTCTGACCTGCTAAAATGTCTTTTCCGTTGATTAAATGTCAATAATAAAATGTACCAATGTAAAAAGTCCAAATACCGATCAATTCAAATTGCCTCTAATAACAAGGTCACTTGTAATGTGTCAACCGACAAATATTTTTCCAGTGCGGTTTCTCGTTGCCACCGCGATTCTTCTTTGTTCGCCAAAAGGAATCATTTCTTGCCACATCCAACACAAATTTATAATAATCCAACACTATTTTCAAGTAAAATTTAGTGATTCAAAAGCCCAAACCAGATTCGTTTGAATTGATTCACCATAATGAAACCCACGTCTGCGCAGACCGGAAGTCACGGGTTCGTTGCTGTGCTTAGCCAATATTCCAATCTTAGGAATGGAATGTTAACGTAAACGAAATTTCTAAACATCGATTAATGAACTATACTTGCAATACTGATATCACTAAACTTTTTAAATTCAACATACATGAATAATTATTACATAAAATCTTTAAAATTACAATTTCATATTTTTAAGTTATATTGTTAAAATGTATTAAAATAAAGCCCTAAAATAGGTGGTATCTATAAACAGTCCTACCTTGTTAAAGAATAATCCTATTGGTCACGTTTATGTGGGAGCATTGGCTTACGCTGATGATCTCACATTCGTGACATCCAGCAGACAAGCTCTGATTGGCCTACTTAATATTGCTAAACGATATTCAGAAGAGTATGATCTTAAGTTCAATCCTGAGAAAACTAAACTTATTTTCTTTTCACATAGCAGAACATTTATTAATCAATTTAAAGACATATGTATTGATGATAAAAAGATAGAAGTTGTCGAATCAGAGAAACATTTAGGTAACACTCTTAACTCCTCCTCACAAAGACAAAACATATTTCATGGTATTAATAGTTTTCTCGTGAAGGTTAATGTCACTATTAAAAATTTTGTATATGCATCATCTAACACAAAATATAAATTATTTAAGACTTATTGTATGCCTCTGTATGGCTGCCAATTATGGGATTTGAACCATAAAAATATTGATAGATTTTATTGTGTCTGGCGAAAAAGTGTTAGGAGGCTTCTTGGTATATCACCACGCGCACATAGCAACTTATTAAGCATAATTTGTGACGATTTGAACATAAAAACCCAATTGTATAAAAGATTTACTAAGTTTTATTTTAGTACAATGTCAAGCAACAATGAATGTTTAAGTATGTGCAGCAAGATCGCTTTAAATGGAAGCCAGTCTTCTATGTGCAATAATATTAATTTTATTTGTAAAAAGTATAACTTTAATAAACATGATGTCCTAAATGTAGGAATTTCTTCTGTTTTAAATAGAATAAATGACCTAGATCGTAATTATTATAGTGATGATGATGTAAGAACAGGGCTTACAATTAGAGAATATATCTCTTTCAGGGACTCTAATCCAAATGAAGCACTAAACCTGAATCAAATTATCAACTTTCTGTGTACTTCATAATCAAAGTGATATAATTATTTGTATATTGATTAATTATTATATATGTATAACCTATGTGTACCATGAGTACGAATAAACTATTATTATTATTATTATTATAAATCCTATAATTCACTATTGCCAATTGAGAAATTGGCAAAAATATAATTTACTACTTAAAATTCAAACGTTTGAAGATAGCTATTCCATGGTGGGGAATAGGAAAACAAGGGAGGTAATTGGGGGTAATTGTGTTATTATTTCCGGTGTGAAGATTTTTAAGTGTGAGAAAGATAACCTATGATCGTATAATAGTGAGTTGACAACCTATTGAGCAAAAGACACATAAATAATTATGCTTTGACTTTCTTAGAAAATATGAAATTGTAACTTTAATTACATTAGACTTTGTCATTAGGGGTATTTAACTGTTTACATTTACGCATTGGGAAATAGTAAACCATTTAATATACATTTCCACAGATAGGCAATGTCAACGTTGAATGTCGACGATCACTTCGGGAGTTATGCCCCTTTATTAGGAAACCTTTATTACGACACTCCAGGACCCACAATTGACCTTTCCGTCAGAGACCTGTAGCTCCTCCCACTTTTTATAATGACGTCACCTTAGACAACATTGACTCGCCCTAGACATAAACAAGCATGGCGATGTCCGAATGGCTTTCAATCTTGTGCCAATCTTTTGGACCTTCCCGCTAATTTTTTGGAATAATTTATGAAAGAGAAGTGTATTGTTAGTTTGAAGTAAAGATAGCAGTGCCCTGGGTACTCTAATGAAGAATATTTCATGGCGTGAACATAGGCGATTGACAGACCAACCATCAATGTTTTACTGAAGTCCGAATTGGCAAGAAACAGAACAAGAAACCATATTTATTTCATTTAAATTTGACTTGAGTTCGAAGTAAAGATAGCGGAGTTCCGGGTACTATAATGAAGGATATGTTCATGACGTGAACATTGGCAAGAAACAGAACAAGAAACCATATTTATTTCATTTAATTTTGAGAGAGAGAGAGGGAGAGAGAGAGAGAAAAACGGGGTTTAACGTCCACTCGACACAGACTGACTTTAAAAGAAGTAACAGACTACCATTGTTCCGGTCAGGTTGGGTAAGGACATACTCTTTGTTTATTATCACTTATGCGGTTTTATTGTAAGCATGGTTGAGTAAGTAAAAGTTATTGAAGCGTAACCGGGTGGGGGGGCGGATACAAGTATTACGTCGTTAAATACTGATTGTTGATCGGACTGTTAACCAGTCATAATTGGGGACAGAAATTTGAGCTGGGTATGGCAGTGTTTGACTGCGATTAGGCCTTATCAAACGAAACACTGCGAGGAGTATGTACATTCTGCGGACCGGCAACGTTTAAATAAATAAGGATCATCATAGTTGTTTGGCATAGTGTGGTCTGGATTTGATATGAATTTAGAGAAAACCAAGGTTGGTTATAGGTACTTAATGCTGTAGGTTACAAGGCCTAAAAGGCCTAGCAGGCCATCCTAAACACAAAGTTGCGTTACTGTCGAGACTTGTACTACTATTAGTATATAGTGTCAGTGAGATACCAAAACTTAAGGCAGCGAATGTACAGGTATTATAACTGGTGCAGTATGTCTATAGTACCCCAGGCCACCCCATATTATGTCCCTTTCAACTAATAAAATAGAGAAAACATACCGAGATTTTCTAAAAAAAAACCAAAAAACAAAACATTTATCATGATGATTTAATTTTTTAGGATTTGCGAATACTGCTCCCTTGCTGTCGGGTTTGTGATTGCACTCCCAACACTGGCAATACACTAACACAACAATGAAGAAAAACCAAGAGGTGACGAGATTGATCCTGTTGTAGTAATCCGCATCCACATTTTCAAGATTCTAGATACCGGTAAGTAAAATTCAAAAGTATCTATAAAACATTAATTATTTAAAACAAATACATGCACAGTGTTTACATCTAAATGAATAGATATAATTGTGCAAACAGTTTTACAATGTATGTTCTGAAGCAACAGGTAACAGATTTTGCAGAGAGTGAAATTGTGAAATTACATGTTAAATTCCTTTGTAAGTGTTTGAAGAATAAGCTTATATGTGGTTATAGAAGATTATTTATAATATTAAGCAAAACTCAATTACCAGTACATTTTTGTTAATTCTTGGTATTTTCTTTTTCTCCAGGAATGTTGCTGTAAAAGAATAAAGAAGTTATAAGCTTATAGTCTTATTTTATTCCGACTGATTATAAAATGTACACATAAATAATGTGGTGTGTCTATAGGGCTAAAGGGAATTTAACATATTTTTGAAATAATATTTACATGATGTAAGCTTATCCATTGAAATTGCAGTATGATTCCACTTAATTGACACCAGCATAAAAAATCAAAACATGCTATTTTATATCAGAGTTTTTCAAAGAAACCCAACAAATTTGTGTCTTGAAATTAAATGAAGAATATTTACCCTGAAATTTCACCTTAATATAAAACAACAAATTTCAAGTGGAAAAATTCATTTGAAAAGAATAGGCCAAGTAACAAGAAAAATGGGAGTAACACTTTTCTATCTTTGAATGATCTGTAGTAATGTCCCTTATGAACCCTTGATTTGATAATAAAATTATTAGTTAACAAGCTGGCATATTTACCTGTCAACAATTTGTCTGTCTTTTTATTGGTGCAGCTTTTGTTAATTTTGGTTGCATGTTATACTTCCATTATGATCGGCTGAATATGGTTCTGGATTATTTTCTATTGGTCCAGACAGCTTCACAAAGTACTGAAAATCAGTTGACTTAACATGTCAATTGAAATACAAAGTACTCAATCATTACATTTAAGACTACTACTAGTACTAGTTCAACAAACCAAATAATAATGCCTGTGAAAGGCACATTTCATCTAACCTAAATTGCATATTGACAAATTATCTTAGAATTAGGCCTAGGCCTCTAGTGTAGCCTTCATTTGATTGTTGTAACAGAGTAATAGGCATATGAGAGCGTACAGACAATCCAGTTAGTTTAGTTTAAACAATAGTTTATTCGTTTGAAAAGGATTGAACAACAGGCAAAGCCTATATAAGTTCTTTCCCAGGGATACAGAAAATAATAAACGATAAATATAACATATACATAAAAATAAAATTAAATATAATAAATTGTAAAACCGAACATATATACAGTTTCATGTGGAAATGATATATACGATGCAATTTTTTGATATTATACAACAATATTATGTAAAAGCGAATCAAAACCTTTGAGTATTTTTAATAAAATAATGGACTGCTTCAAAAATCAAGATATTGGAGGTGTTCGAAAGATCTGTAGAGCCATTTAAAATTAGATCTAGATTAATAGTTTCTGTGAATACCTTTAATGAATTTAATAGTTCGATTCTGATAGCTGAATAAGATGGACAAGAGAAGAAAAAGTGGAAATTATCTTCATCCGAAGAATTGCATTTTGGACATGTTTTTGATTCAGATAGGTAGTGGTGGAAAAGATGATTATTGAGATTACTAGATTTATTTCTTAATTGACAGTGAATGATATTTTCCTTACGGTTTCCATAATGAAAGTAACTAGGTTTTTTATGTATAGGATACTGACTCAGCAGGAGACTAGACTTAAAAGTATTGAGAGACGGTGATAACTGCATATGCGTAGGAAGACTATTCCATAGTTTTATTGTGTTTGGGAAAAAACTTTTTATATAAGAAGACGTTTTACATTGTGGTATTTTCAATTTATGGTTTCTAAGATTGTAATAATTTGTTTCGGGTTGTATTTCCATTAGAATATCGGATAGATACTGGGGACTATGGCAATTAAGGATTTTATAAAAATAGACGAGTTTATGCTTTTGACGGCGTTTGAACAGTGGTTCCCACCCTAATTCGTCATAAACATGTTTTCTGTGGGAATTGCGGCGCAGACCAGTTATGATTCTCCCTGCTTCTAGTTGGATATTCTCAAGTAATTCCGAATCTTTAATACTACAATTATCCCATATACTATCCCCATACTCCAAAAGAGGACGTATAAATGACGTAAATATCGTACATAACGTAGATCTGTTTAATTTAAATTTTAATTGGCGTATTATGTTGATTCTATTGCAAGCTTTTTTGTGAATTCTAGAAATATGTTCTGACCATGTTCCGTTTAGATGAAATGTTAGTCCCAGGTGGCAGTGTGAGGAAACTTTATCAATAATTTTGTTTTCAAACATAAGATTAGGATGATTAGTTTTTTTACGTGTTAATATTAAGTTTTTAGTTTTATTTGGGTTAAATTTTATTTGCCATTTATTTGCCCACGTTGATATTAGCCTAAGATCACTATTGATTGAATTGGCAGTTTCTAAAGGGTTATCATTAATAATTGCAAATAAGGACGTATCGTCAGCAAATAATCGTACATTGTTATCTAGATTGTCTGAAATATCATTTATGTATATTAAGAATAGAAACGGACCGAGTATTGATCCCTGGGGAACCCCGGATTCAACTGACAAATAAGGTGATTGAAAACCTTCAAGTACAACACATTGGTTACGATTTGTTAAATAATTGTATATCCAATCACATAGGTTTAGACTAACACCATACTGTCGCAGCTTATATATAATTCCCATGTGCCAGACTTTAGAAATATCACAGAATACAAAGCTAAGCTCTTTCCCTTTATCTAGATTACTTATGATTATATTATATATCTCAAGAAGTTGGTTTATTGTTGAATCATTTTTTTGAAATCATGACTGATGTTTAGATAATAAATCATATTTTTTAATAAAGTTATACAGGTGTTTTAGGATAATTTTTTCAAAAATCTTACAAATTGTGCACGTTAAGGAAATGGGGCGATAATTTTCTGGTAATTGTGGATCACCCTTCCCTTTAAAGGCGGCTATGACATGTGAAGTTTTCCATATGTCTGGAAGTTGTTTAGTTATAAGGCACAGGTTAAATAGACGAGTTAATGGAATTACAATGGCGGGAGATATGTTTTTTAGAATTAATGGGCTGATTTCATCTGGTCCTGGTGGCTTTGAAGAGTCGAGTATTTTTAATTGATCTTTGACCTCTTGTTCAGTTACGATAAAATCATTCATTGTGATGTCAGAGCGTGCATCAAAGGGAGGTAATTCATGTGAGGTATCTAGTTTTGAAACATATGTAAAGTTAGACTGTCCAGTCATAGCTTAACGTGGGCCTTGAAGCTGGACGGAGTGGACGAAGAAATTCCCACCTTGTTGGCGAATTCTGCAATACGGAATGGGAACTTAGAAGCATATGCAACTGAATGAATGTTATGGAATAATGTGACATAACTCGTAAAAATACCACGGCAGTATCAGTAATAACACACACGGGTTACTCTCGGCGTTTTGACAAATGGTGGCTGTTATTAAAGTAGCTAAGTAGCTAAGTCTCTAACTCAGTATCATCCAAAACCTTCGACATTGAAAACACGAATTATTTGTCAATTGTAATCAACATTGGTTTTGTTATCTTACCAGGAAAAGATGGACTTCAGATATCCAATATTTATGACAAAATAAACATTTTGCGATTGGTACACGACTCGTGTACCACAATGCTTTTCAGCGCAATTTGTAGCAAGCGACTCAAAGAACGAGGTTAGACATATTTCACAAGTCAAGTCAAACGATGACCCCATATTCTTATCTGGAGAGTATGCTCAATAAATACTATCGGTGTAGACTGGAATAACCAGATGCTAGAGATTGCCATTCGATTTCACCGAACATCGGAAACGATTGAATGTAAATCAGTTTATTTACATTCATATTACATTATTATATACGTTGCGACCCATTTGTTTCAATTTGTAGGTCCCAAATATTAGCGATTTAGCCCCTTTAACATTGGATTAGTTTACATAAAATTACATGTTATTAGGCATAAAAAAAAACACATTTACTTACCTTGGAAAACACTTGACAGGTTAAAATTGACGTTTGTTTACATTCAACTGGGAGTGACTTCGACAACAGTTTTATCCATTACAAGACATCCCATATTTTTTTTAACTGTTTCGGGAAGGGAATGAACACTGCATCACCCTGTCTGGGTTGCAGCTATCGCTGTTACGGTGTCCGTGTGAGAAATGTTTAACCACGATTGACGACGGTTCAGCACACGGCAAAATGTCAAAATTCACGTGGTTTGTCTTAGGTGATGAAGCTCCAGATATGTTTACATAACGCTACGCATGGCTCATGAAATTTATTACGCCCAATTAACCAGTGCATAGCAGAATATTGCAGAAAAACTAATTGCGTGACAAACGTGACCATCAACATGGCTACAATGTAAACAATACTGCTTGGAGACGAACAATACTTTCGCCGTTTTTAATACCTTAAATCATTGTCCAGTGTTTTAGGGAAGACCCCAGATTAAACGATGGCTGCCATGTTGCTGTACTTAGGAGAGATTTGATTGAACGGGAAGAATAGACACACTCCCTCAAAAGGTTAAGTATCAGAAGTCAATCCAACATTGGCCAGAGGGGGATATCTCAAACCATTGTTTCAGGAATATAACAAAACCCTAGCACTACAAAATCTTATTATGGTGACTTCCATTCTCGGGTGTTCGTCACTTGATCATGAAACCTTTTTTTAACATTTTATATTGGATCTTTATGATATTACTGCGATGGAATGATAATCCTGTTTTATAAATTAATATCTTTGTTTTTGGAAAGTCAGACGACTTGACACGTTCCAGAGGTAAAATCCACATTTTTTGTCATGTGGTATTGATGGACCTTTGCATTCATTAAATTGCTCGTCATGGTCTACATTTTGCATTTTATGATAATTAAGCAAATCTGTGTATTAATATTTTAAGAAATCAGACGTGTAAATAAAGTGGCGTGACCTAAACAGAAACTATTATAGTAAAGTTAATTGCGCATACACAGATTTATTTACCCCCTTACAGAGGTTGCGTCGTCTGTACTGTAATTTGTATTGGGTGGGGAAGTAGGGGCCAGAGGGTTGGTTTAATTGATCAGCGCTGGTATCTCCTTTTCTAATTTTAAGTCTCACTACATAAGGCGATCAATAGACATTTCCCTTTTTTTTTTTAAAAAAAACTTGTCAAAGTGTTGAAAAGTGTTCTCAAGAATAAAAGAATAAGGTACCTTGGTCGCGATGATTGCAGGAAAGGTTAACGAAAAAGGATTTTCTTGATAAACGGGAAATTTCCCTCCAATTTCGGTAACAAGTTTGGCAAACACATTAAAATAATATGCTGTTTGGCATAAAATTATGTTTGGTGGTGTAGACATAGAGAGAGAGAGAGAGAGAGAGAGAGAGAGAAATAGGGTTTAACGTCCACTCGACACAAACTAGGTCATTTCGAGACTAACATACGGTTCAATTTCATTTCAATAATTCGCTTGCGCGCGCGTAGGGTTCTTTACCCGGAAAAAAACCAAGGAGGTTGGACAGGCGACCTTACTCCTTGTCACGTACAACCGCGGAATCGAACCCACGCCAGTTGACTCAATGACAGACCTTATGATACAACGCGCACGCGCTAACCATTCGCCATCCAAGCCCTTAACAAATAAACAACAGAAACACCAAACCTGATTCGTGATTTCTACAAATAAAAGTTTGTTAGTAGACTGGCCTTAAGATTTGGAAAAGTATAACTGTCTGCGAGTTTAAAAGCAATGCCCCCATTTAGATAACATATTACAGTGCTGCAGCTTAAACGATATTGTCCCGTCATAGTCGTCTTTTACAATATTTAAGTCAATATTGACTATCCCCATTATGCTACCCGTCGGCTAATCCCCCATTTCCTGTGATAAACATATTTGCGTGATCATTAAATAAACATGATGTTATTATACGGACTAAGGGGGTAGCGGAGCCTTTCAGTGCCAACATTTACCTATATATAGACTTGCCAGACTGAAGCTTCGGGCCTCAAGATCTAGGGTGGCTCCAGTCAAGGGATATACTATTATTGACACTAAAGCATTTCTTCCACGCACTGTATAGTCTTAAAGGGACAATAGCACTCTTGCTGGCTTGACAGCTCCAGAAAATAAAAAAATAGCCTTACTCTAAGTACTAGATGTGTTAGTGTCCTACCGGTTGTGTAAATTATCCATTAAATCCTATTTTACTTGTCCAGAGGGTTCAAAAATATTTTTAAATCCAAGTCACATTTGAAAAGCTTTACGTCAGGCTTTTCAAATCATTTAGTTGAATTTTTCCAATTTTTTAAATTAGGTGTGTTAAGATGAAATTTGTATCATCAATTAATTGAAATATTGTAAAATAGTACAATTTGTTGACCAGAATAAAGATTGGGACATATTATTCAGTTACAACAAAAGTGGTATTGAGCCTTTAAGCATGCGCCATCAACCTGGGCTTTGGTCAGTTAATTGTGTTTAAAACACACTTTCATCTTTCTCAGGGTGGGGATTGGGAAGGGGCCTCATAAATGGTTTAGCCTTGGGCCTCTCTCTTTTCATCTAAATCTGGCCTTCCTCAATTCTAGCAAACAGTTGAGAAAATTCAAGTAAAAAGCCAGGACAAACAAAAGCAAAAAGATCAACAAAATAAACAGTGATGGAATTTTTTTTTTAAAAATTAGATAACTGTCAAATTTATTCGGGTTTGTAAATTATTAGTCACATCTAGCGTCTATTCAAAACAACTGAATTGTAAAAGGCCATAAAACAATGTTCATGGCTTTTACCCTATATGAGCTTATCGCCATTTACATCGACACTAATATACCTAAACTCTCTATAATTCAGTTATCCGTTCGTTTTGGATTGTGTTACCCAAGTCAGCTGAAATGTAAGCTACATGTTGTGTGATTATTAGAAATTGGTATATTATCTGCGTAAAATTGTGGGCAAATTAACCCCCTGATCTCCTTAATCAAAATGCTTCCATACGTCAGTGCATATTATTATACAATAACGATATAAAATGTTTAAGTAACACGAATTTTAGCTGGTCGATAGCATAATATAGCTTTTGCATTGCGTTAAACAAGCTCTAGTCTAATAACAAACGACCATCAAATTATACAAATAAAAGGGTCGAAATGGGAAAACAAAACATTAGGGCTTAATAGATCTGTCTAGTTTAATAAAATACCGAGACGAAAACTATACAAAACAATCATTTATGATTTGATAGAACTGCTTAGTTCTCTGATCCGAAAGGGCATTAAACATGCCCACGGGTCCAAATTAGTACTGATTCCGCACTCTGAGAATACCCAAACGATTTCTGAGATTTAAAGATACTTATATAATAGTAATTGTAAAGGTGGGTTTATCCTCAACTAGGCACACTAAATACTAATATTAACTTTTTGATTGAGACTGAAATATAAATCTATATATCTCTTTACGTAGTTTGTTTTTAAGATATATGAAAGCGATAATCGAACCTAAATCACGAAATTGTCCGTATTAGATACACGAAAGACAACAAATCTGAGAATAGGAAACACGAAAAAAATAACAAAAGTACACAAAAAAAATGTCGTGAATGAAATGGGATCAGAACATAGCATATAATTATGTAGTAAAATTCCCGCATTTTCTTTGAATTCAGTCTAATAAAAAAGAGGCAAACGAAAAAATTTCAGCGAAAAATCATAGGTGACGCTAGTTTGTGTTGACCATTTCCTGTATTATATCGTCTGCAATAGATACTGAATGTTCACACATTTTCAATTCATATCTTTCTAAATACAGAACCAAAGTGAACCATTTTTGGACTGATAATCCTTTTAAAGATTTAATCGAAATTTGGCCAGCTCTTCTGGTTCAAAAGTTCATCCTCTAGGATGCAATATAATATAGGATAGATTTGAACATGAGGGTTATAGATACCTGTATACTGACGGTAAATAAAAAGCACAAACCAAATCAATTTTGTAGAATTAACATGCCTGACGTAGTACACACAGGTATGAAAAGGTACACAAGAGAATATAAAGGAATTATTAATAATTCAAAAGATTCCTTCGTGAGGAAGTAATAGAAATTATTAATTAACAGAAATAGACACAGCGTGTGAGAAGGCTTATTGTGAGCAACAAAGTCGTCTCAGTGGAAATCTGTAATAATACTATAACCATAATGAGTTTTATTGTTTAGAATCCAGTGCGCGACAGGAGCATTATTCGGTATTCCAAGTAAATGGCATATCAAGTGACGCTAATTTTGCGTATTCGCCCGAAATGTACTTTGAGCCTAGTCGAGCTATGCAAAAGATATTCTAGCCAACGTTTTTAATTACATTTCGAGCATGTAACAAATCTAGTGCGCAAGTGACATACATTTTACACATTACGAGCGTACAGTATACGATCATATAAAGGAAATGTTTATATGTGGTATTATTTATTTACCAAATGATCTAAATTCGAGCACAAACCCATCGACACTTTCAATTTTACCCCGATCAAAAAGGTCTAGTCAATTTAAAGTAGTAAAATAGTACTACGTCAGTTTCAGTGTCTTTGGGGACGGGGGATAAATATTTACAAGTATAAGCGATCCTTTGTACCAAAATTAAACATGGAAAGCTTTCACTAACTGTATTTTAGTATGTTTAATCAAATAAATGTTATCATTTGAGACATCAATGTTGTTCTAGAATCGGTGCATTTAGCTTATCATGTTGCTGAAAATTTCAAACGTCATCGTAACATTATTAGTGGGTGTGTTTCGATATGTCGTCAATTTTATAAATAAATCACCGACTATGGAATTAGAATATCGTCGACACAACACTTTGATATTTCTAGCGAGAACGACAAAAAGGAATAATCGTTGCAGTCATCGCCACAGCCCACGGGTGATTCGTTGCAAATTCGTTACGATCGAAACATTGTGAATAAATGTTTGACTTTAGAGTAATAATATATTAGATGATTTAGTTGCTTTATAACAATTAAGTAGTTTGTGATATAAAAGAGTGATTTTAAATGCGTAATCCCATTAATGATATTTCTAGAATAATCGGGCCTATCTTCCGTATCTGATATGCTGTCGCATTCAGTGTTTGACTACTATAGGTATACCGAGGGAATATGATTTGCTGGTATAGATAACTTTATTACAACAATAGCTGGTTAAAAATGTAAAGAACTCTAGGTAAATACCCCGAATGATATTTCGATATAATAGACAATTGAGCCTGTGGTATATATAGTCAACATATTTCAATGTCACAGTTTAGTAAGTATACAGGCTGTGTCGAAGCGTAACGTGCACCAAAATATAACAACCTGGGATATTGTGCTCGATTATTGTGATAAACGAATATTACCTGGAAGTAATTAAACATACATTTTATATAATATGTTTCCCTTCGGAGTACTTTAGAAGTATAGTGTAATTTAACTCAGAGTTTTAGGTTGATTGGTCGAGTTATCCAGGTGTATATTAGTGTTATTATACAAACGACATTATGTCTAAACCATATAAAGTGAAAAGTGACTCAGATATTAAGTCGAGCTGTAATAACAGCGATGCTACTAAAAGGGGATCTGTGGTCGCCTATAGTAATTTAGCTCAAACTGATAAAAGCAAACTTTCAAAACTGCGTAGATCTTCTGTGTTTAAAATGTTCAAAAGGGAACCAACTATACAAGTTCACGACGACCAAGATACAGAAATGCCTTTAATTTGTCTGATAGATGATAGTCCACTTAGAATTATTAAGGTAAGACAGATGGGTCTTTATTAAATTAAACAGGGTGTTAGAATCAATCAGAAAGCGCGTAGGTAAGAAAAAGTACAAGGAATCAATATAACCAATAAGCAATTTGGTCCCTTTTAATGATTGGTATTGAATTGAATACGATAGACTAGAATAAATCACAAAACGCTTGAACCTTATTTGAGCAACTACGCAACGTTTTAAGATGACACTGCAAGAAAAAAATGCTGATTTAATGTTCTAGAATGATGTTTGTTGACACTTACTTCATAAAATATAATGTTTACTTTAGTCTGAGTCACGCTGTTACTTAGTCTTCTAAACGCAGTATACATGTACATTGGTGTGAAATATTATATAAAAACATTGCAGGTATAACACACCCCATTGTAGTAGGAAATGGGGTTAAATATTTACAGAGTAAGAAACCACGTGGCTTCTGTTTAGCTTTTGCTTTCACACCTAGATTAGTTTGGATTTTTTTCATTAAAATCTTTATTCAAATATAACAGCAGTAAAAATTATATAAAATATAAAAATATCAGGCAAATATCAGCTTTATATGATTGGCTATTGAGAAGTTGTCTATTTTTCATTATATATAGTCGTGCTACAGGGAACATTAAAATCAAGGATGTCATATTTTGTTTTCCTTTTGAACTGGGGAAACCAAAAATCATCCAGGTTTCGAAATCATTGAATTAGTTGACCTGATACATATGGATATTTTCTTTGAATTATTTAGATTACACGGGCTAAGTATATGATTTATTGACGTGCTGTTTATTAAACTATATTCAACTAGATACCACCCTTATTTATATTCACTTAACTGATCATGCATGAAAATTAATATGCTATAAAGTAATACAAATCTTTGTAAACGTCGGTTCGTATATTGTATAGTATATACTGGTAGGCTAGGGGATAACCGAATATCCATTTACAAACTACGTTATTATGGTTCACAATAATACTTAGGTCAGTGTAACATTTAGCAAATTGTTGATGTAAGGTCGGTAGTGGTGGGGACGCAAATTCTCTTCTGAGATCTGGCCTATAACACCTGTTAATTAAAGATTCATTGTAAGAGGTAAATGTGTGTATTGCCGATCTTATTTCTGACTTCATATGATAAGTCCATAATCAACTTTCTGGGACATGAGAGAGTTTGGACTTTGAGTGGATTAGACAAAGTGCGCCATATCTTCGTTAAACGATAAATGAACGCCACTCGCGGTGTCTGCCCATTGAAGGAATGAAAATAAAGAATTTATTATGTTTATTATCGTGTTAATGGTACTTGACAATCGAGACAAATTATTTTCGAAACTTCAAACATTCATTACTTCAGCTCAGAATCAAGTAATTTGACTGAAATGTATTCATTTCATTATTTTTTATCTATTTTTGAACTATTATAGCAAGAACGTCCAGCTCTTATCTTACATAATGCAACTTTAATAATTCTTTAAGATTTATTCGGTAAAATTAATACAAATATTTCATTTTATTGCATTCTATTTTAGTGAAATTTGATAGAATTGTAAAATAGCCTGAGAAATTATAACTACGTAGGTGTGTAGGGGCGCCCGAAGTTTCTATGTTCCCTTGTTATGCTACGAGACTGAATGACTATTATCGAGATTGACGTTACGGAAGAGTTCATTTGGTGAATGGTTAAGCAAAAATAATATACCGATGTTTCGCCAATAAATGTTCTTTATCATCACAAGCCTTTTATACGAAACGCCATTAATGACACCTAACTTGAGAAAATCAACTTGTTTTATTGAATCGAACATTGCATAATGGGATTGGCTTTAACTCATTTCAATAGTGACGTGTGTTTACCATCTTTAAGATATCACTTGAAACGTTGATATAACTAAAACACTTCTGTTCTACTTTGGTATTTAGTAAATGAAGGGATTAGACTCTCTCATTAGAATTTGAATGACACTTGCATCCTCTCCCTGGGTCAGTAAGACGTTGCCTCGCTAACTTGGGGGTCGCGTGTTCGATCCCTGTGTTGGCCGAGAGAATTTTGGACGTGGTTCCGCCTTGTCGTATAGTCGCTCGGAGGGTGAGAAAAATCGAGGTCCCGTATACACATTGGCGTGCACGTAAACGAACCTTTGGCAGTTGAAATTCGATATAAGAGTAGGCCGTTGCGCCGCCACTGTAATTTCCGTTAATTTCTTTTGGTGTTACGACCCTTGTTTCACATTGTTGCACTTTGTGAACGCTCGAACGACAACAGTTATCATCCTATCTGAATGAAATTCATAAGTATCATGTAAATTAGTAAAACAAAGACGCCTATTGAATTTCTAATAATTACTTCTCGAGTTATCACTCTTGTTTAACTTTGCTGGACCTTGTGAACACTCGAATGATGAAAGGTATCATCCGATCTACATGAAATTTATATGCATCATTTAAATTAGTGAAACCACCAAAGAATTCTATTGAATTACAGCAATTTCCAATAATTACTTCTCAAGTTATGGGCCTTGTTTTACTTTGTTGAGCAATGTGGATGCTGGAATGACAAGTCATCATCTGATCTGCATAAAATTTATATGCATTATTTAAATTAGTAAATCGAAAAATGCTGTCGAATCTCAACAATTTTTGTCTATTACTTCCAGAGTTAAGGCCCTTGTTTCAGTTTGTGGCACCTTGTGAACCCCCCAAAGGACGAAAATTATAATTTGATCTGTATGAAATTGTCTTGTAAATGCTCCCCATTACCCACAAAAGATTAAATATGCAACAACCCTTGTTGCCCGGTCGGACGATTTAGCTGCTGTGGGCGTATGTTTGCTGCCTGACAACCTATCTGTTGAATGTGAATATCTTATTTACAGCTCACCTTAGAGTGTTGGTATTATCGGAGTGTGATTATTCCTAAATTGTATATTTTGTTTAGTCGATTGCAAGTTTAAACTGGACAATAACTAATAAATCTGCCGCTGTCCGACTTTGATCGCAGCATGAACTGACATTAATTCTTTATTTGTTGTATTCTATAATATTGCACATATGGTATTTCGGATTTTTTTATTCTAATGCATATAAACCTGTCATCTTTAATTGTTATCTTGATTTACTCACCATTCTTCACTTTGCTTTTAAATGGTTGAGAGCAGTGAAGGTTGTCTTAAGGGGGCTTATGTCGACCTTGCAACTGAAAGCAACTGGCGTTTCGGCAGCTGGGAGCAACTGAATGCAACTGAAAATGGTCGACCTGAGCGCCTCTTACACATCAAAGCAGCTAGTTGCAGTCAGGTGCACATGTTCAACTTTCTGCAACTCACTGTAACTAGCGGCAATTCGTTGCAGTCGACATGATCGTTCTTGCAACTGGCGTCAACTCGTTTCCATGAAAAATGAAATGAAATGGGGTTTAACGTCTACTGTTCTGCTCCGACTGGGCTAATGAAGACGGGCATACGCCATACAGTGTGCTATGAGGGAAATGTTGCCTACTCTTACATCGAATTCCAACTGTTAAGGGATCTTTTACGTGCACGCCAATATGTACACGGGACCTCGGTTTTTCGTCCCATCCGAACGACTAGACAGCTGTCCTTGTCAGGCCCTCCGACCTGCATCACTGACAAGGGAGAACCACGCCGGAAAATCTGGATGAACTTTCTCGGCCAATGCAGGGATCGAACACCCAACCTCCAGGCTAGCGAGCCAGCGTCTGGTACAAAAAAGCGATGTCTCGTGTTCATATTGGCTTGAACGTAACATAACCCCTTGACAGTTGGAATTCGATATAAGAGTATCTGTAGCACCGCTGTCCTGGCGAATGTTCCCTCATAGCCCACTACTCGGCTTATGCCCATCTTCATTAGCCCGGATGGAGCAGAAACGTTGGGGCGTTAAACCCCATGTCATTCATTATCATTTCATTATTAAGAATTTCTGATGTGTTATCCGTAATTCTATTTTACGGGATTGTTGTATGAGTGTACAAAGCACTTTAATTATCTCCGTATGCCGACTTCCCATGATAAGGATATAAGGTATATAATGTACAATTTATATGTTGAATTAATTGGTTGCTGTGAAACGCGCTTGCGATCCATACGTATAGATTATATTTGATAAACCATTTTATAATAGTAGCCCTAACCACCTAAACTACATATAATATTATTAACATAAAATATCGATAACTATCTAAAACACTACAATATAATATTCAATTTATTTATTTATTATTATTTTTTTTTTTTTTCGCGCTTGTCAATTTGTGAATATAGTATTATTCTAGGGCTTTAATACGTTTGTCCTTCATAAAAAGAAGTGAACGGTGACAAATAGTAATTATTCACATGTTAGTCAAATTCAAGTGTGAAATTAGACAGTTTGAAATATGAAACTGAAATGAATTCTGGAAATATTTTTCCGCTTTTGTCATTGTCGAACTTGACGTTCGTTTCCAACTGGGCTGGAGGGCCTGAGAAGGACAGCTCTCTAGTCGTTTGGATGGAACAAAAAACCGAGGTCCCGTGTACACATTGGCGTGCACGTAAAAGATCCTTGAAAGTTGGAATTCGATATAAGAGTAAGCCGTAGTGCACACTCATAGCACAGTTCGGGGCAGAACAGTAGGACGTTAAACCCCATTTCATTTCATTTTCATTCCAACGGGACTGATATCGTAGACTTTTTCCCCCTTATTCTTGTTTAGTTATATCTGAGCACGAGTAATACATTGTTATTAATGACAAAAATTTAGTATTAAAGACGTTTACTGAAGAAACTGCCAAAATGGTGAGTATTGTTGTATTCGGACAGCTTTCAAATCGGCAAATTGCTATTATATTCTTATGTAATCTGTTAACACAAATTGTTGTTTGCTTACAACCATGTTAGTTGTAATTAGTAAATCCATCCAGTGGCTTGTTTCGGTATCCCGTGAATAAAAAAATATTATTTAAAACAGCATTTGAAAGTTTATAAATATTAAAGTCTGTTGGGTTCTTTCAGACTTTGTAGCACTGGTGCGTGTCGATTTTTCGTGGCCCGAAATTTGTATTTCAAGATAATAGATGTAGACCTCCATAACTATTCCATGAAGATTTGACAATCAATCACATTCACGACCGTTTTGACTATTTTACTAAATAATCTACAATGACCGTGCTGCAAAACCACTGACTGACATCATTGATGATTCGTATGACATTCTAAACTCTTTAATAAGGTTTGTTAGGTTGTTTTACAAAATAATTTTGTATTCAGGAAACTTAGACTTACATCGTAGGCAACAAGATATTGTTGCATGGGAAAGTTTTGTTAAGCTTAATATTTACTCCCTTGGTTAACGACCATGCGGGTTTTCAAATGGTGGAAAAGTATAACATACCGGTGTCAGTAAGTTTCCAGTGCGCGGGTAGGACACTGTAATCCACACCAACAGCGACGGGTTAACCACGGGGCACGGTCGGGCCATGTCAAGGGGTCCCCACGAAAAAATATGAGTTGCGCAAGAAGGGATGTTAGCATGGTCGGACCGAGGACTCCATCTGCTAGTGCCAGTGATGGGGCCTTTCGAGGCCCGTTGGCCTCTATCAGATTTTCAAAAGACCGGACATTGGGGCCTCTTCAATCCACGGTAGACTCGTGTCGCGGTTGATATCCGAGAATTCGGTGTAATCTGGCGATGCCGCGTCGTACTGTTGACTGGTATCCGTGTTTCTATTTTTTTTTTATTTAGTGGCAAAAGTGTTTCGACTCCGGTCGGTTACTACGTCGTAACGTTACGGCCTTCGCGGATATGACTCTTGGTATCAACGTCTCTCCGTTATTTTATCACTGACCGACTTCAGATTAGGTTTTATGTAGTTACATTCATATCGGTGGAATAATCACGCCTACGTTCTGGTACTTCTGTTAGGTACCAGGGCCACAACCATGGTTAATCCGGCGCTGCCCACCAACGTCTTCAAACCCATTCCCGTGAGATTGTCAATGAAAGGGCCATTAAATGCTGTTCCAGTTTGCATAAAAAAATTTCCTTAAAACATGTCACTATATATTCAAAAACGCTGATGACACTGTATGTTTCAAATACAATAAATATGACTGTATTATAGTGTTAGGATGACTAGGGTAATTTTATGCAGTTTATCAAACTGATGTCCTGCATGTGGCATAAGGTTTACTTTTTACACCGTGGTGTTAGCACCATGCGGGGTCTAATCGCCATTCACGTTCTTCCCTCTCTTCTCTTGTTGTCGATAATCCGTTTATCATCCGGACCATAAACGGAAAGAGCCGTTTATGACTGCAGCTTGACAAAATTCACTGGTCCTATTTAGGTACCAAAGCACGCGCATTTTTTTTTTAAAAAAGAGAACTATAGTACTAAATTCTATAACATGAACATCTTTCTGATGAATTAAATATTTTACCGTTCTGGCAATAATAGTTTGAAAATGGATAATGGAAAATGAATATATTGAATATTTCAGTCAAATTACTTTATTCTGAGCAAAGTTATGAATGTTTGAAGTCTTGCGAAGCATATCATTGCTACGATAATAAACGAGGTCTCGATTTTCTATTTTAGCGTAAACCGATTAAATGGCGCATGTTTCTAATCCAGTTAAGATCTCAGTCATCGGATGGCCAAGAGAGTTGATTATAGACGTGTGTCATGTAGAAAATAATAACTAAATAATAAATGTCTATAACATTGGAAGCAGATTTAAATCTTACATAATTAATGCATATTTAAACTAAGCGATTTTATGTAAATTTTAGTGCACCAGCTCCAATACAAATTTGAGTAATATTTGTTTTTTCTTGTTGAGTAATATTTATTTAATTTGTCATTCTGAATCATATCTCTGAAACAATTCAAAATATCTGGCTTTGTACGCATACTAGATTATTATAGAAAAAATGGGCCTTTTGCTTTTCAACAATATAGTAGGATGAGCAATTTTTGTGTGCCCATGGATCCATCTACTACCCTGACTTTCATTTTTCCTCCTTTCTTCTGTGATTTGTCCAAGGGGTCTTGTTTTCAAACTGAGCTGCCATCTTTTATGAATTTTGATAATTGTTTGGTAGTAATGTAAATCTAAAATTCCCTCGATATATGACTATTATAACCAGGTAGCATAAATGAGATGCCTGATACTGTAATATTTGATTTTTGATCACCTATAACACAGAGGCTAACTGTCCAAGATTCCCGGTACCTTTAAAAAAATACTTTGATTTTGTCCGATTCAATAACTGCCCATTAATTTACATCTTATTTCCCTAAAGGTTTCAGAAAAAATTATTTTCTTTTAGGGAACGTGACCTGGCGTTGCACAACTAACATTCATAACAATCATTATTTTGTCAATTTCATCTTTAAATACTGCACCAAATATCAAATGAATAATATTTGTACAGGAATTGGTTATATAAAGTTGTTTTAAAATTATCAGTTCAACCGCGTGGTCCCAATAGCGAACAAAGAAATAATCTTTCTCTTTTATATACATATTTTTTAACTGTATTTATTTGTTTATTTGACCTGAATATGTTTTTATTTCATGTACATAAAATTTGTAAATGTTTAATAATAATTTAAAAAGCACTTTATGTCTATTCAAACCATGTTTATAAATATATTGTATCAATTAATCAGAGATTTATCGTTATTGTGGAATATAATGTTTACATTTGGTACTCAAACACGATAGAAAAAAAAATTAATGTGATAGCGACTGTTTGTTATTATGGAACAAAACTGTTTACATTGGGTACACAGACAAGACAAAAATTAATCTGTTAGGGAGTGTGTGTTATTGTGGAATAAAAACCTTTACAAACAAAAATCAACATTATATTTGGATGGAACAATAGCCCTGGTTCTCATATACCGAACAGTAATCAAAGTGTTAGCGATTAATGTAATAATCAGTAATTTTATTGATGAGCATTGTGTATCCACTAGGAAATTTGATAATAGATCGGTTTTATATAATCGAGTCCATTATCACTTATGAAAAGAATAAACTGGGAGCTAGATACACATTATGTTAGTTGGGGTATTAAAGTTATGACAATAGAACTATACAATTTACAATACTATGAAAATATGTTACGCCGCTTATCTGGATGACGTACATTAGCATGTGCTCAGATGTCTGAAAGAAAAGGATTGGTTAAATTGTTGGCACGTGACGACAATGTTGATGATCAGAGTTCCAGACGATTCTATTTACATATTATGCAATCATGACTGGTGAAAATTAATGATTATTGGACTAGAGTTTCTTACATTTTTATCGCAAACTTCCATATAAGTCATTGATACTATTTTCATTTACCATGGATAAAATAAGAAAATGGTACAACGCGTGGCAATTTGTGCATTCGGGTACCTATGTAAGAAAGCGTAACGAAATACAGAAAGATTTAAAACATGCTATCGAGGACGAATGTTCTACTTGTGGACTTAATAATGTTGCAGATATTATCGTTAGTTCCCGAGGAGGGAGTCAAATCGAATTGTCCTTAACTTTACAACACGATCATTTTACCGACGTGAGTCTATTTGGATTCCTTTTTTTTTCTTTTCTGTTCATGTCGCCCACTTGTCTGTTAATATTGATGACGTATGTCTTCAGGGTGCTGTAGTGTAATATACGCTGTTTCTGTTTTTACTGTGGGTGTTGTTTGGGTATTGCTGCAATTGGAGCTATTGCTATTTTTCTTCGCATGTTGCAAAAGTGTACTTTTATATTTGGTATTTTGTATACTGATGTTGTTGGCTATGCGAATTTTCTTTTGCATATTACTACTTTGTGATAGTTACAATAATATAGTCATTGTAACACGGAAAACGTTATACCATTAACAGATTTTCTGGCTGTTGATAAACGTTTTAAATTTTCTTGTTAAAGAATTGATCTTTTCATTTTTTCCTATCAACAATCTATCTAAAACTTGCGTGAAGCCATACTTTTGACAGAACAATCTAGCACCCCAACAACTCTGTCCTTTGCCACCCAAATCCTTACCCCCACAACACAATAAATACATAAAGTGCGCTTTGATGTTTAAAGTGTCCATAATTTCAGGTTGCTGGCAAAGGAAATTTAGAAGAATTCGAACGATTATACAATGCTGATCCGAGCAGGCTGTATATTGAAGATAGTAAAGGACAGATGGCTATACATATGGCAGCAGTTAAAGGCAGGATAAATATATTGGATTTTATTATCAATCATAATGGTGGTAAGTGTTTGAATATAGCATTAACCGTTTTATTGTCATATTAAAATATGAGTCTATCGAGTACTATTATGTTTATTAAAGGTTTTCCCGATGTTTTGCTATTTACAACAAGGTGTCAGTTTATCATTTAGGTTGAAATCCGAATAAATATAAAATACAGATTGTACAGGTACAACGTATTAGAGATGAAATATGTATTCATTCAATTTACATGTAAACTAAAAAAAATGGAGCCCTGTTGAAAAACTAATGTAGCCTTTTGAATTTGAATACTCAATATCTTTAATCCCAAAAATAATATGATCCAGATTGTAGTGTTCCAAAAATTTAAACTATTGCAATCTGATCAAAATACAGATCTATATTTCGTTTCGTTTTTTTTACTTTCGTAGAAGTGAAGCCAAGTAAAACGACATTTTGAACTATAAAAATATTAAACGAAATAGTCACCTATTTTCCTAATTTTTTACTATTTGAAGATATTAATATCCAAGATAAAAAGGGCAATACGCCGCTACATTTAGCTGTAGAGAATGAACAGCTAGAGGTCATTACACATCTACTAGATAAAGGTGCTGATCCATCTATAAAGAATGAGATTTCATTCTGTCCTTTACATCTAGCTGTTGATATCGACAACATAGACGTCTTAGAGGTAATGCTGATGATTATATACTAATCCGAACCTTTCTGACTATCTCCAAGAATATCCTTTCTTTAGTGAAATTACATAAAGTTTTATTTAAAATGTATGTGGAGATGTTAGATAGCAATCATTAAAGAATACAAGCTTTACATGTATCCTAATAAAATTTGCTTGTATTCTTTTCGACACAATGATTCAAGTTTAGTAAGCACTTATGTAGGTTTAAAAATCTGGAAATATTGCTCAACAGAATATGATATAAATGTTACTGCCTATATGTATTTGAAAAAAATTCGAAACATTCATTCCCGCCCCCCCCCCTTCCGCCACAACTAGTACACGTGCCTTTGTAAATCTTTTATTTGTCTTTATAGACTTTGGTAAAACATCCAAATATAGATAAAGATGTAAGAGGTGAAATGGGGGTCACACCATTACATGTTAGTGCTTTTAAAAATAGAGCTGAAGCAGCCAAATTGCTGGTAAGTCAATAACTTTAAAGTTTATCTTCAAAGTCAAAGTACTGAAGTTGTTTCATAACATGATTTCTTTCCTCCTAGTATTTTTTTTTTTAAAACTAAAAAGAAACTATAGCAGACGTAAAATACGTCGGTATTTGTAAAAGCATCCTTAATAATGTCGTGTTGTCTTGGTTGGTGGTGTGGGGTTGTTTTAAGATCTGCTTGCCATTAACACTTGTTAACGAGTCTTGTTGATTATAAATTACAGATAAGGTATGGCGCCAAACCGTGCGTAAAATGTGATTTTGGATATTATCCCATCCATTGTGCTGCTAAAGCAGCAGCTTCGGAGACGCTGGAAGTCTTAATAGGATATGGTAAGTATATTGACGCTATTTGCAAATAATTGAAAGACGAAATCCTAAACGTATACCAGTGCATAAATGATACCAGGGTAGAAACCTGTCAGTAACCCAGGCCTGTGTGCAATAACAACGTTCCGATATACTTATACTTTGTAGAGGATGCGGGGTGTTGTTCTTCAGCCAGTTTCCGTCTGGGTTTTAATTGCTTCTTGGAAAAATTGGCAAACGGATATCGAATTGTCTCGTTTATCAGGTCGTTCTAAACAAATACGTAACCCTACACATAAACAGTTCCGGTGATCATTTCCTAAACCAAATGATCAGACGAGATAAAAAGTACTTTAATTCACATCTTTTCGTTTGATTTCGTTCAAAGAGGATGGTTTACCTTTGTGGATATATTTTCTCAGGCCAAAACGTCTTGAGAGATTATTGACTTTGAATATTTTGACATTGTCCATAATGCACTTTCTTTATTGTTTTTATAAAGCAATATCAAAGGGATACAGAAGAGAACAGATTATGTCATTTAAAGATAAAGAAAACAACATGCCCTTACATTCAGCTGTTCACGGAGGAAACATAAAGGTAAGAGGGGTTTTGTTTAGGTTTAAAATTGCTGGTCAAAAGGTATTTTACTAAGTGATATTTGAGGCCACCAACTGGTTCCCTTTTCCAAAAATGATAGATTTTTTGCTTATATCTCGACAAAGTAAATGACGTTTCACTTTGAAATCTGAGATTCATCATAGTGCAATTTGATTAGAATACAGATTTATATTTCGTTCGTTTTTATACGCCCACATTGAAATGTAGTCGTATATTGTCGTCGCCTCCGTCCGTTCGTCCGTCGGTCCGGCGTCCACAATTGCTAAAGTTAATATCCGATTGAAATTTATACACAGTGTTAATGGTCATGAGACGAAGAATCCTATTGATTTTCAACGATTTCGATAAACACTGCCGGAGTTATGAGCCCTGATCCCTTTGAAAAATCTTGAGGGCGCTCTAAAGGCTAAAGTTAATATCCGATTTATACAGAGTGTTTAAGGTCGTGGGAGGAAGAATCCTATATATTTTCAACGATTTTTGATAATTATTGCCAGAGTTATCACCCTTGATCACTTTGAAAACTGTTGTGGATAATGTACAGGCCAAAGTGATCATTCCATTGACTTTAGATTGATACAAGGTCTTGAGACGAAAAATATATTGATTTTCAATGATTTTTGATTCCTTGAACAGCTAAATATTAAATGTTTTGTATACTAAAAGTTAGCATGGGACAGAACTTTATAAAAACCAAACAAATTCTAACGGTTTTCTGATAATTACTCAAGGACTTGTTACTCTTAATCAGATTTTAGTGTATTTTAAATGTTTCATTACCGAGAAAAGAAACAATATGTGACAATTCTTATTGACTGTGCGGATGACTTAGCTGCTGTGGGCGTATGCTTGGTTGCCTGTCAACCTATCTTTATACTTTCGATAAATGCCCGGACGACTTAGCTGTTGTGGGCGTATGTTTCGTTGCCTAGCTGTTGTGGGCATATTTTTCGTTGCCTGGCAACCTATCTTTATACTTTCCATGGCCTCAGCTACATTAAGTTCTGACTAGTTGTAGTTGGAGGTCTGGTCAGGGGTCATACCAGCGGCTTTTGATCTTATGACGTCAGACCTTTGATTAGCGTTGATGTTTCAATTGGGTATTTGGAAATACTTTTGCCCATCCTCGGAATCAACAATGGTATCACTTCGTTCTACTCCACTAACCCCTGGGTCCATTCAAATTATCCGTCCTTGATAGGTGTGCTATTTTCATCCACCAATCAAAAATTCGCTAGTGGGCGAAGGAAAGTAACTCGTTTTTTTTATTGCAACTAAGGTCGCCGAATCGGTGTTGCAAATTTGTCAAAATATTTTAGGATATCGTTTTGTGTGCATGCCACTTCTTTGATATTAATTTTCTTGCAACCCTTCTCATAATCGAGGGTACAAACTGCTTTATTGTGGTGAACGTAAACCATATATTTCTATGACGTAAACACTGACGCTAAGACTGGTATGGAAACTGCTTTTTGAGTGGTTCGTAGAATCAAACTACGACTAAGAGCAGTTGATTTGAATTCGTGAAAAACCCGCGAATGAACCTAAGGTTTAGTGGAGTAGAAAGGAACGAATGTCAACCCATAGTTCTAAGCATCGCACGCCAAAAACAAGCCACAGCCAACCATTTGATTAACTAATCCCACACCATCGGCGTTAAATAAAGCTGTTTCACACACTCCTAGTGTGATAAAGACAAGTAAAACGAAATTTTGAACTAGAAAAACGAAACGAAATAGGACCTGTGTTTTAATCAGATTGCATCATAGTGGTGCTGTCCGAACGGATAATCTTAAATGAAGAACCATTTTCTCTAGAGCCTGATTTAATACATGTATTTTAAGGTGTTTTTTGACAATTCATTATTTTATTTTACAGGCTGTTGAGGTTTGTTTGAAAGCCGGGGCTCCAGTTGACACGCAACAGGTATATTTTCCAATTTTATTTCTAAAATTTGAAATTTTTGATATTTTGGAAAATAAAACGGTACAGGATACGCCATGGCCCCGGAGTGCCTTTAATACCGCGTTTGGGCGACTTGATCTGTACAAAGAGGCGTTTACAACGGAGAGTGGTGACTGAGAAATGGGGTTTCACGTCCAGAAGGTCATAGTTCCCATGGTACAAAGTTTTTTAGTTCAATAATTCGCTTGTGTGTAGAGGTAGTTAGCAGTTAGACAAACCGATGAACCCACGGAGTTAAGCAGGCGATACAACGCACAGGCTTGGGAGTTTACAAAGGGAGATATACATTCCAAGATGAAAATCAATATGTTTGCAATAAATATTTTTTATAGTCGCATTTATTACCAGTACCATATTATAATTAATTGCAGGATGACTTGTCGACACCACTCCATTTTGCCGCTTCTCAGGGTAATCTCGAGATGTTAATGATAATGTATAATAACCAAACAGATAGATTTCAGACGGCTCTTCATATCGGTGACGTAGTTAAAAGAACACCACTCCACAATGCATCATTATTTAATCATAGTTTAGTTGTAAAGTTCTTGTTGGAGAAGGTAAGCAATGGATCATTCTTGGGAAAACATAAACAGTTATTAGCTTTTAGTGTCACCTTATTGATAAACAATAACACCATGGTCCCCAAAGAACGAGAACGGGCTTACTCCGACGGTACATCTATGAAAACATAATTATAACGTTAAGGTAAAACGGCATTATTAACCTCACCATGTAACTTAATGTAATTAATTCTGGATAATGGCATATTCACAACCCAGACTCAGGTATTGTCTAAAATCAAAGCACTAGTCGAATTATACATCGAAAAGGATATTTTAAAAACTCCATGAAAACCACTAAAAAATGTACAACTCGTAAATTGAAAGTGGCCTGGTAGATTTTTGTACCTGAAGATACATAGATAGTACGTGCAAGAGGACCGCACCACACACAAACAAAACCAACAAGTATAAAATAGGCATCTTTTTAGAAACTGCATATATAGTCCTGTTCGTCGAAAAGATATTAAAGAGGGCAGCAAGAATTATTTTTGATGCACCAATTGAAACTCCGTCCACCTCTTTATTTACTTACCCTTGACTTACTCGGTTGACTTACCTTTACACGGAGGATTCTTTATAATAAAATAGTTTTATCATTCAAAATTATTACATTTAATCTCTTGTTTCCAAAACTGATATCTTGCTCCGTTGACAGACTAGTAAATCTCTTTTCCTTCAAAAATGCAAAACGGAATCCATGAAACGTACTTTTCATTATTCTGCATGTCTTTTCGTGTATATTCAACTTGCAACTGCATTCTATCTTATTTTGTGTGCAATTATAGTGTTCTTCCTATATTTTACTTGTATAATATATATGTTTTGTAGTTTAGGAGTGACTTCCCAAACTTCTCACTTTAAAATGCTATTGCATTTCAAATGATTTTGAATTTATATGTCTTTGTAGCTTAGGAGGGACTTATGGAAGATTTTTTTTTTTTTTTTTTTTGCAAACTAAATAAGTTGCCTCGTTAAGTAAAGTTTTTATTGTTATTGTTCTAAAGTATTAACGGTTTATATTATTGTTTTAGGGTGCTGATGTTAATGCTGTAGATAACGAAGAGAGAACAGCATTATTGTTGGCGGCGTCTAAAGGTGGTTGGGATACAGTACAGATCCTGTTAGATCACAGTGCTGATATGTCTGTCAAAGATAAAAACAACAGAAATTTCTTACATCTTGCAATTAAATTTGGTGGTCAGTTCAAAGATTTCAAATGTTCTTACTTTAAGGTAATATATATATTCTATATAAGCAAATGCAAAAAAAGTATATCATTAAGAGGCATTATTCAAGTGTTAACCCTGCCTAGTGTAGGTCTTTCTTTATGCCTTAAGTTATATTTATAGCACGGCTTTCATGAGTTAAAGGGTTTAAACATCGAGGCCGTAGGCTGAGATGTTAAACCTGTTAAAGAATGAAGCGTGCTATAAATGACTTGTAACATTGACACCTGCTCAACATGCTTGCTGTTATTGCACAGAAAACCCAGTCCACTTCTCTATATGATTTCTACTAAAACTAGTGTAAACCAGCAAAAGAGTGCAATAACAATGAACATGTCTAGTTATTGCACGGTTAAGCTCCACCCAATCTACTAGATGGAAAACAATCTGCTTATTCAACGAAAAGAACAAAGGAAGATTTCCCGTCCATGTTACAAATGTTATATAAATTATTGATTAGACATTAATTAACTTACCAAGACCATAATCTACTCTCAATGCCATCGGGTGGCTTCGATTTTAAGTATAGTAGAACGGTTCGGTAATTTAATGATTTAATTTAAAAATGGAGAAGCTAGGCTAAGTCTCGAATCGCCAGCACCGTGGTTACATTAATAAACAATCAATGCACACATCTTGTCAAAACTAAACTGATAACTTCGCTCAGAAAAAATAATTTGAATAAAATTTTCAATATATTCATTTTGTATAATCTATAGCAAGAAGGGACAGTTGTTTATCTTAATCTTACATAATATATATATTTAAACAGGAATTATGCAAGAGGTAAATGTGCCCATTGCAGGTCTTTCTTTGTGCCTTAGGTGTTATATAAATTATTAATTAGACATTCATTAACCTACCAAGACCACAATCAACTCTCGTTGTCATCGGATACTCTAGATTTTAAACAGATTTGAATACTATTTTCGGTTGATGATTTAAAGAAACAGTGGATAATCGAGACTGTATTTATTATCATAACAACGATAGCAATGACAATCGAGATCAGCTGTTAGTGTGAAGTAATTTGACTGATATTTTCACCATATTCCATTGCGAGGACCATAATCAACTCTCGATGCCATCGAATACTCTAGATTTTAAACAAATTTAAATACGATTTGAGGTTGATGATTTATCGTAAAAATGAAATAATCGAGACTGTGTTTATTAGCATAACACCAGTAGCAATGTCAATCGAGGCTACACTGTTATTGTACATGATTGACTGGAATTTTCAACATATTCCCTTTTCATTGTCTACAGTTTAATTATAGCGAGAACTGTCAGTTCTTTATCTAATCTTACATAATTCCCATTTAACTAAGTGTTGTTTTTACTTGCATGTATAGAATGTCTCATAATACTTTATATTTTATCATTGTTTCATGAAGTCTTAAACGAGGGCCTAGTCGAAGCGTCGCTCATTAATAAACAATATCTGTTATCCATAGAATTATGTCCTGTTGTTTCAGTTCAATTACTAATTGTCATTAAAACAATATAAAATAATCTAAATACAGGTTAAACTTTTTTGAACAAAATAACAATAAATTTATGTGAAACCCAATAGCCCGCCTTGTATCATTTCCAAATTTATTTTATTTCCGAAATTGTATTTTTAGAACTTAAAGAATTTACTCAATGAGAAAGACGATTTTGGCTGTACACCTCTACATTTTGCTTCTAAAGAAGGGCACTTGATGGCAATAGATGACCTGTTAGAAATGGGAGCCGCCATCAATCCTAAAAACAACCATCGAGAATCACCTTTTCATTTTGCGTCAAAGTATGTGGGGATTATTTTGATACATGTCATTGATTCGTTGCCATAAGACCGTTGTAATTTGTTTTTCGTTGATTCGTTATTCTCTATTTTATATTTTACCGGATTCAAATTAACTTTTCATATGAAAAGCTTTGTGGCGTGTGCCCTAAAGTCCTATGAATGTGTAGATTTTAACGAAAGAAAGATATGATTTTAATTAGACTGTTAAAATATCTTATCCTTAATATAACTTTGAATATCTGGACGTTCTCTCCAGATGTCTGAAACAGACAGTACATTCTTTTTTATTCCCACAGAATCAAAGCGTAATTGGTCTATATCATATTCATAATCATTGTACTCATTGAATTTCTTCCTCCATCTGTACTCCACTTTTATTATTCAGATACGGTCGTTTTAACACGTGTAAAAGATTGCTAGAAAGTGAACAAGGGCCAAATATACTGAACGAGACAGATGCTAAGGGTATGACAGGATTACATTTAGCAGCCATAAATGGTCATACGAAGATATTAACTTTATTAATGACAAAAGGTGCCGTTGTTAACCGGTAAAACTAAAGTTTCTTCAGTTGATTAATTTTTTTATTAATTTCTTTCTTCCACACTGATTCCCGTGAAATATCTGACCATGGGTCACGTTCAAAAGCTACCTGCTTTGCTTCTCCCCCATTATGAGATACGAGTGTTGTTTGAGTCAGGTTTCTTCATTAGGTCCTCACTGAATGTCCTTGCCTTCCTCTGATATTGTGGGCTTCAATCTAATTCTCGGCGGCATGTGATGTTTAAGTGGGGGCGTAATTGCAATCCATTGCCATTTGTTCTTTCCCAGCGTTACTGGTTTGTGATGCGCTCTGGCCATCTTATATACTGGATCTTTTTGGGATAACATAATTTACTTTTTTGTTTCCACGTAAATGATATGACATTTCCTATTGGTTCTTAAATCGTGTTGAAATTCAAACCTTCGCGAAAGGGGACTTACGATGATAAAAAGGCGGGAATTTAAGACTTTATCATAAATCGAGGTCAACTATAATAGATATCTATGAGCTTATGTCTTGAAAATATTGTTTATTTTTCAGGGATAATACAGATAATACACCATTACATTATGCTGCTTTGAATGGTTATACACAAAGTATTCGATTATTACTCAGTGTACATCGTAATCTCTTAGATAGTGTTAATATTGATAAGGTACTCCATTTTACTATATTTTTTTTTCATGAACTCCTTAAAGCAGTAACCATTTTCCATAGCTAAATATAAAAAACAAGGACTTAAAGGTGTTCTTGAGATAGCAATCTAATCCATTTTAAATACTAAACACGTACGTTGCTTTAATCTTGAGCTGGATGTTGTTGATAGAAACTACCTTAGAGGAAAACGAGAATCGAACAAAGAGTAATGGAAACTTTAGATGGTCATAACTCCCATTAGGGTTGCTCAATAAATAATTTGAATACTTGTTTTTAGCACGTCAACTTTCGTACTTTCGTATTTTGCCTTTTAGTCTGGAATATTGAGTGGTAACTTTGAACTTCATTCTTATTCCTATGGAATATAGGACCATGGATCATGGTTTATAACGCCTGGTAATTAGTGGTCTAAATGAAATACGTTGTCACTGCATATTACGTATCCTCAAATACGGGGTTCAAATCGGACGTTCAGCTTCATTTACTCTGATTTACTTTGGGTGTAACTCAAGGGCAATTGCAAATCGGGAGTCAATATTTCATTTCGTTTGTTTTGTTTTGTGATTTTCTATTCAATTTACAATGTAGTGTAAAAAATCAGAAATAATAAAAGAAACGAAATTGTATAATCCAATGTTAATTCGATTTTATGAACATAAGTCATCTTCATTTTGATTTTGTTAGGATACACCTTTACACCTTGCTGCTAAAGCTGGTCATACTAATGCTGTTCTTCTGCTGATGACATTAGGAGCCGCTTTTAACGTAAATATAGAAGACAAATCATTCATAGATTATGTCACTGAAGCAAAACTAACTGACGTAGCCTTGGGTGTCATAGGACACGACAGGTAAGTTGATAGATCTAGTCGTTAAGTTCGTTCTTTGATTCTACCCCCCACCAATACACACACACATGAAATACATAGGCAACCGTCGACTTTATGTCTGAGAACCCTACAAATTATGTCTGTAAGCCAGCTTTTAATTAAACATGCATTATGCAAGAGCTAAATCTGATTATTGCAAGTCTTAATTTAGGCTTCAGATGTTATAGAAATTATAAATTAGATCTTTATTTAAACAACAAGACCAAAATCAACTCTGTAGACCCACGGATGGCTTGGCTACAGCTCGGATTTAAATAGGATTTCACTAATTGATTAAATCAGATAAGGGGTAACCTGAAGAAAATACGTCAGTTAGATCGAGGCTAAATGATAGAGTGTACTTAGAGAGGCCGCTGTAAAGCGTTTCCGTATGCCATTGAAAACTTTACTTGATAATCGAGATATGTAGGTGGAGTTAACGACTGTCAATCAAACGATCGACGAAGGTGAAGACACATTTCGCTACCATTTCTAGGCAAATATTACAACGATGATAACTATGTTCAGAATAAAGTAATTTGACTGAATTTTTCAATATATTCTTCTTTCATCATCTACTTTTGAACTGTTATAGCAAGAATGGCCAACTCTCTATAAAAATCTCCCATAATGTATCTTTAACTGAATAAATGATTATTAGAATCTCTTGGATTTTATCTGTATATCACTGAACTCAAGCTTAGACTTAAAGATCGATAGTCGTTCGAGTGGGACGGAAAATCATCAAGCTGTTGGAATTCACTGAATAGGAGGTTTAAACGCCAATATGGGGGTAAGATTTTCCTCATAGCACACTGTAGAGCGCGTGCCCGTCGCCGTGGTGCAGTAAAGTAGGAGTTAACCCCCATTTCATTTTATTTCATAACTTTACTTTAAAATCATGTGAATACGTTCTCGATATGATTTAGTTTCTGAAACTTTGGATTCTTGGACATAACGTAGACCCCGAAATATTGGAATCATTAATTTTATCCGCTGTCGCAGATGCTTGTTGCCTAAACAACCCTGTCTGTGTCTCAAACATAATTGATCAGTACCGTGTATTTACCAGTGATTAAAAGGAGAACGTGTATATTTTATATTTATCAGTGATTAAAGGAGGTGTGTATATATTTATCAGTGTTTAAAGGAGGTGTGTGTATATTTATCAGTGATTAAAGGGGGCACATGTATATTTTCAGATGGCAGGAGGTATTAGAATGTTGTTCTGAACAATATGGTTGTCCAATGTTAGGTTTTGTGCAGCATTTACCAGAAGTCTGTATGGTAAGATTTAATCTCATAGATTAATATTAAAGATGCATTATGTAAAGCTAAATCTGCCAATTGCATGCCCTTTTCTGACTTAAAATAAATGCTATATACATTATTATTTAAACATTTATTATCATGTCAATCGCATAATCAACCACCTCCCACCCCCGTGCTTAGCTACAGAATTTTTTATCCTTTATCCACAGATGGTGGGATGGGCATTTAAAGCGCAAGATACTGATATAGACATATGTGATATCACAATTAATCCTTTGCATCAATGTAATTGAATCACAATGTGATTGTATTAATTCATAATAAAAATTGCCGTCAAACGGGGTGTTGGGTTTTTCTCATTAAATAGCTCAGTGTGTGTATATACGTGAAAAAGACGATAGAGATATTTATTTCCTAAAACTTTTCAAGTCCGCGAGGGATCGGGCGGGGTGCAAAGATACATTGTCTCAGGATCCCCCCCCCCCTGCAAAAAATTCCTGGATTCCGCCTCTGCTAGACTATTGGGTGGCTAATATATTAGGTGGATTAGACAGTGTCTGCCATCCTCCATATTAAAATGGAAAAATTGAGAATTTGTTTAATATCGTAGGAGCGATACTTGACAATCGTGGCTATCTTGTGAAAACAACAAACACCCATAACTTCGCTCAGTATAAAGAGTAATTTGACGTAAATTTTCAATATAACTTTACAATGTTTTATTTTTTATGCGCCCACATTTTCATGTGGACGTATAATGTCGTCGCCCCTGTCCGTCCGTCCGTCCACAAATTGTTTGTGGACACTCTACAGGTCACAATTCTTATCCAATTTTGACGAAACTAGAAATATAGGTTTATCTCTAAAAGATCCCTGTTCCTTTCCGTATTGGCATGTATCGGATCGAAACTTCATGAATTATGGCCCCTGATTGTAAGAAAAATCACGTTTTTAGCTTGTGGACACTCTCGAGGTCACAATTTCTATCTGATTTACATGAAACTTGAAATGTATGTTTATAGCCCAAAGATCTTGGTTCCTTTCGATATTCGTGCATAGCGTACCAAAACTTCCTGGATTGTGGCCCCTGATTGTACGAAAAATCGCGGTTTTAGCTTGTGGTCCCTCTAGAGGTCACAATTTTTATTCGATTCAAAAGACAGTTCTGATACCTATCACCGTTACGCCATAACGATGATTGAGTTCGAATTTCGTGAAAATCGGGCTGAAACTGACGGACAAAATGGCCGCTCCTTGTACGCAAATAGTGTTAAAGTATGAATTATCAAGGTTGTGGACCCGCTGGAGGTCACAATTGGAGGGCTGAAAAGCCAAATGATCCAAATACCGACTTTATCGTTTTGAGTAAATGAAGTTTAAAGTTTTAACTGTAAACTTCGTTTACTCAAAGCTAAACTATAAGACTGATGTTTTTTAAATCATAGGAAGGTTGATAGTATATAATAAAGTGTACTTTTGAAACAGATTTTTGATTTCATTCATTTAACGGTCATTTGACATCCACTTGGATCACTTTGACGTGATCAGGTTTTAATACATATGTTTTTATCCAATCAAGATCTATACAAATTAGTGTAGTAGGAAGTGAATCAGGTTGTCGAAATGGATTATTATTATATCATCTTTATATATGTCCGATTTGGTTTTTGATAGGTGCAAGACGGAGTATCAGACACTGTGAATGATCCAAGTAGACATGGATTAATCTTCCAGAAAGTCATAATACAATTTCGGTTTTAAAAATTATTTAAATCAGTAAAATGTTACTTTAAGTATTAACAAATTACATTTGACACGATAAAATATATTTCGGGGGGATACACACACGGGGACTAATTTAATTTACTTGACATTGTGACTTGGGTCACTTGGCTTTTAAGCCCTCCAATTTTTATCCGATTAAGATGAAATTTGAAATGTATGTTTATATCCCAAAGATCTTGGTTCTATTCGATATTCGCGCATATCGAACCACAACTTCCTGGATTGTGGCTCCTGACTGTACGAAAAATCGGGGTTTTAGCTTATGATCCCTCTAGAGGTCACATTTTTCCCGATTTAAAACACCCTTCAAATATATCACCGTTACACCAATATGATGATTGAGTTCGAATTACGTGAAAATCGGACCGAAATTGCTGGACAAAATGGCCGCTCCTTGTACGCAAATAGTGTTAAAGTATGTAATTTCAATTCTGTGGAACCTCTACAGGTCACAGATTCGATTTTGATGAAACTTAAATATTATGTTTATATCCCAAAGATCTTGCTTACTTTAGATAATTGCGCATATCGGACCGTAACTTCCTGGATTATGGCTCCTGATTATATGAAAAATCACGATTTTAGATTGTTGTCCCTCTAGATGTCACAATTTTTATCTAATTTTAAAAAACGTTGAAATATATCACCGTTACACCTTAATGACGGTTCGTGAAAATCGGACCAAAACTGCCTGGCGAAATGGCCGCTCCTTGTACGCAAATAGTGTAAAAGTTGAGGACCCTCAAGAAGTCACAATTTTTATCAGATTTTGATGAAACTTAAAATATATGTTTATGCCCCAAGGATCTCGGGTCCGTTCGTTATTCGCACATATCAGACCATAATTTCCTGGATTATGGCCTCTGATTGTACGAAACGAAAAATCGCGTTTTTAACTTGTGGACCCTCTAGAGGTCACAATTTTCATCCGATTTTAACAAAAAAATCGTTAATATATCGGCCTTAGACCATAATGATGGTTGAGTTCGAATTTAAATATCTGAACGAAACTGTCCGACAAAATGGCCGCTTCGTGTACGCAAATAGTGTAAAAGTGTGTAATACCAAGGTTGTGGCCCATCTAGAGGTCACAATTTCTATCCGATTTTGATGAAACTTAAAACATATGTTTATATGGTCCCTGATTATACGAAAAATTGCTTCTTTTTTAGCTTGTTCTTTGTCTATATCTTGCAAAAGTGTGGGCGTATCTTTCATGGCAACCGCTTGTCTTTATTACAGGCAGTTTTGGACAGGTGTCAAACATATTCAGAACATGATGGGAAAAGCAAAGAATTATTTGTAAGTGAATGGTTTTAATTGTCTAATGTTCATCTCAAACAACCCCTAACTTAGATTATCATGGTTTCATCTCTTTCAGATTCAGGTCCGCGGTTATTGTTTGATTCGGTCTAATGAAAGTTAAACTGTGTTTTCGTTTCCCTGTCTCATTTCAATATTGCTTATATTTACACTACCGTGCAGTCTGCTTCACTAGACCTCCAAACGGAACTAATTTTTTAATTAGTGCGGGTCCACAGTAAACCAAAAAAGGCAACAAATTAATAATGTGCTGGTATATTCTGCACTTGTGATAGTATATGCATCATTCTAAGTTTCGCTGGGGCTTTCCCATAGCTAACATGCTGTTTCAAGACTGCCAGTCTGTCTGAAACACCATAACTTTGATGCAAATTAAGTTTACATGCGAATATCTTGAAATAGGTCGATGATGGGCGATTTTTGCTTAGGCTAAACAGAGACGAATAATTTTGATTTGTTGATGATGATTTGGAACACATAACTCCGATTATAACTGAGCGAGAGTGATGAAACTTGATGTATAATATCATTATTACACCAATACCTTCAATAATGGGCATGTTCTGCTCAGGTTAAGCATAGTGATGTGCTATTTGGCTGTTCGATGCTTTCTAAATCGATAATGTGCTAGAATGTTATGAGTATCATCCTTTAATTTCAGATTGAGTACAATTTTAAATATTTGAGATGTGAAATGACCTATGCGTCTGACCAAACAAAAAATGTAGATTACAGACCTCTTAAACCGTTAAATGTATGTATTTTGTGTGTGTTTGGTTCTCTTAAATGAGTTAATTTGTTCAGCGTATGAAATTTAAATTTTTTACAAAACTTGTTCTCTGTTGTCAATTTCTTAACATTTGTATAATGCTGCCCAGAACTGCTCAGAAGACTCGTATGTCAAGTTTCTGCAGACAATATAAAGAAAGGATTGGTATTTTATGACATGTCAGGGTGCGGATAGTGAATAATAATTATCTGCCAAGTTGTTTAATTCTGAAAGAGGAGAGTAGGCGGAAACGCTACTGTTCGGTTCACTTATTATGAATTGCACGACACCTGTATTACAGATCGAGGACTGTAAAGTAGAAGCTTGTTACTGCTTGATGACTTGTGTTCCTGTTTATGTGCTGTTTTGTCTTCTTTCCTGTATACTTATATAATTGATTATTAACTATAGTCCGATCCTTAATATAAATCCGTCGGCTTTTCGGGTAGAAATCGTGGAACAAGCTTTTTTTTGTAGGTTTTGATGTTTGGTGACAGAAAAACGATGTTGACATATATTCCAACTTATATTTTGTTTTCAACTTATTTATAATGTTATCGACATATCAATTGTGATTTGGCACTGTATTAGTATTTACAGGGGTCAGGGCTATATTTCAGATTTTTTTCCATCACTCCATGGAGATATTTCCAAGATGGCTGCCATTTTTGGTGGGAAAATGAGACGATGTGAAGATTTTAATTAAGTAGTAGTGTTTGGTGTCAATGTATATGTTTTTGGGGTCGCAGATTCCATTTCTGGCATTTGTAACCTTGCAAAATGATCATATGTTCATATACTTAGCATATTTCCAAGATGGCAGTCATTTTTGGTGGTGGTGGGGAGTTGGGGCGATGTGCAGATTTTGATTAAGTAGTGGTGTTTGGTGTCAATATATATATATATATATGTTTACGAGGGCGCAGATTCCATTTCTGACATTTACAACCATGTAAAATGATCTCATTTTCACATATTTAGCATATTTCCAACATTGCTGCCACTTGTGGAGGGAAAATCGGACGATGTGTTGATTTTGAATAAGTAGTCGTCTCTGGTGTCAATATATATGTTTTCGGGCGCAGATTCGGTTTCAGCCATATACAGCTGTGTAAAATGATCGCATGTTCACCAATTTAACATATTTCCAAGATGTCGGAACGTTTTTTTAAACATATTATAATCATTTATTTACTTATCGGTGTTAATTACAGGTTTCTGAGTCCAATTCGAATATGTAGGCTATTAGCTTGTAGCAAATTCCTCACAGCCGGCACCGGGTCGTACCCATTTGGTATACTATCCAACGATGAACATTCCTCATCCGAGATGACCACGGAGATGATATCGATTTTCCTGGGAAGGAAAAGCCTATTCTCCTGGCATGAAGGCAAAGAGAGCGTAACGGCAGAGTGTGGACACGTGCCCATCATGCTCCTGCGACGACCACACCAAGCGCTTACTACGACTAGCGCGCTCCAGTCAAGATCTTACTAAGCTCATGACCAGGCTCTGGCTACGCGCACCGTGTTCCCACCATGCTCTCGTGGTTAGCCGTCAGGCAGGGATACGTTCTCACGACACTCCCGTGACTTGCCTACCAGGCGTAAGCCGCTCTCTCGCCACAAAAATATGGCCTATGGTCACCCCACCTCCATTCACTTTCAAACCAGAGAACAGCCAAAAGTCAAGAAATTAAGAACATTTGTTAGTTTTCTTGGTGTTTCCTCATTGGATGCTAGACTGGAGCTGTTGGACAAGGGCACAAGGATCAGTACCTTCCCTATAACTGGCCAAGCTGCGTGTGGAAGGAGTCGTTCCGAGGAATGTTGTTGCGTTGGAAAAACAAACTGGTTATATAGTTTATTTTTTGAACGCAACAGCATTCCTCTAATGCCCCTGTCAGACCGGGTTGGCGTCCTTACTGCGCTGCTGCGACCGTACGGCGACATGGAAATGCACAAAATCGCCGGCAAACGTGAACACAGTGCGAGAAAATGGCCCCCAAAATTATAAACTTGAACAAAAGGGTGTTCTCACAGCTTTCCGGGTCAGATCGCAGAACCTTGGCTTTTGATTTGAACATGCTCAAAACAAACGCCGTGACTCAGCGATCATTGGCGACCATGGAGACCACAGCACGATATCTGGCGTTTCCACAGCGCTTAGTACGATCTTGACGCGCTCTGAGACCATTTTCCGTCGCAGTAAGGACGCCACCCCGGTCTGACGGGAGTATAAACGACTCCTTCCACACGCAGCTTGGGTCACTGGATAATATAATCTATGCCAAGAAGGTTTCTTATAGCAAGTATTCCTATTTCATTTGCAGTCCTTGTTTTTTATTTCTTTGTATACCTCTTTATATTTAATATTAAACATTTATTTATTTACTTCCTTTTCAAAAGTTGTAAGTCTCGCATTTTTAACCATCGTTAATTTTGTATCTATAACTGACAGACGACATAAACTGAAAGTCTCGATTGCGCCACCAAGTCTTAAAATCAGACTGGAGTCCAATTACTACAACGCGATCCACCAAGTAAATGTGCTATTTTCCTGGAACATCGATAATAGCTCAGTGGACAACTTGGATGAGGAATTCTCATAGTTTTATAATATACCGAATGGGTAAACACGATACTGGCTTCCAGGAACATGCTACAAGCTTATATAAAATTATACATAGCAGAATTGGATTCAGAAACCGTTTCAGTAACGTGTTTAGAAAACGTCCAGCAACAAACGGCGGCCATCTTCGAAATGTGCTGAATGGGTGAACATACCACCATTTCACGCAGTTGTAAAGTGCAGAAATCGAATCTACGTCCCCCGAAAACATATTTTGACACAAAACACGACTACTTAATCAAAATCAGCACATCGTCCCATTTTCCCGCCACAAATTGCAGCCATATTAGAGATATGCTAAATGTGTGAACATGTGATCATTTTACACAGTTGTAACGGGCAGAAATGGAATCTGCGCCCCGAAAACATATATATTGACACCAAAGACGACTACTTAATCAATACGACTACTTAATCAAACTCAGCACATCGTCCAATTTTCCCGCCAAAAATGGCCGCCACCTTGGAAATGTGCAAAATAGGTGAACATGTGATCATTTTACACAGTTGTAACCGGTAGAAATAGAATCTGTGCCCCTCAGAAAAAATGTCAACATTGTTTTGTTTTTTTTCTCATCAAACATCAAACCCTTCAAAATAAAGCTTATTCCACGATTTCTACCCGAAAAGCCGACGGATGGGAATTATGTTACAAACCCAATCAGGCTATTAATTGTTATGTGCAGTACGGTCCTACTGTACTTGATGTTAAAACGTTATCTACTTAAGATAATATTTCTGGTTGTTTTTCAGACTATGGTGCAACATGGGAGAGTTGAGTGCCTCTCACATCCAGTCGTAGTCAACTATCTCAAGATGAAATGGTATGGAGTATATATTAATAGATATTTGTAATAAGATGCTACTATTTTGGGGCGAAGGGGTGGGAATCCATTGTGTCAAGTCGTATTCATTGCCATGTGGCAAAATGCTGGTTTTAAATTCATTTTCCGTTTTTCATGATTTTAGATTTATATTTTTATGGTTTACTCGGCATAGATTTACTTACCACCGTAACAAATTTTGTCGTTGTGTTGTGTTCTTGGGACTAAAAACGCTGCTGTTCCAATCACGCCAAGACATTTTTATAAACCCATCAAATCCTCGTGCATCAAACAGCCGACTTCAGCCTTCAGAACAACACTCCCTTTTAAATTTGATCTTACGCAATGTAGAAAATCGGAAACACAACGACAAAAAGAAACTACAAAATAGATGCCATGTGCGTGATCATTTAATATCAAAACAAGAACGCAATCAGTGGATTAGTTATTTTGAGAAACTACACGTAGGTTGTTATAATGGAATGTCTTTCTATTGTTACGTCAACGATTTTGTGTTTATGACAGCAACAGAGTATCCATTTTTATGTATTTGTCCTAATATATTATGTGTTATATTTACAGGAATAACTATGGAATGTGGTTTTATACTTTATATCTCTTGGTTTATGCTACATACCTGGCACTGCTTACTGCTTTTGTCGTCCAGAGTGATTCACTGAAACATCATGATAAAACCAATATTACTAATACAACTATGGAAATGTTACATGGCAATAAACTAGATGGTTATGAGGTACAGTTGATTATTTCAGACGCAGACTATATACTCTTGAGTAGAGCTATCTTCCCTTGTAGCGAGATTCGTAAGGGAGAACGGACGTGAACATGTGAAGTGTCTCGGGCTTCGAAACCTGGTCTCGGCCGAAATGAGGAAAGTGTGATGAAATTCAAAACCATGTTCATATGGGCGTGGACGTAAAGTAACCGTTGACAGTTTTTATAATCTGACGAAGATGGCGAAACTCCCTTGTCCTGGCAAATATATCCCTTACATTTTAAACATAATATACTGAATATAGCCTACAAATAATCGCATGTTAGTGTTAAAGTAAAGTAGGTGAAGGTGTCAACCCTATTCGATTCATGCACGCTATGGTAGTACAGTTAGGCATATTATAAGACAAAACCCTAGGTATATATTGACTATATTCTTCTCGGAATTAGAAAAAGTACATTGTCAAAGAGATATCTATCCCGCTTTTTTTTGGATAACTAAGAAGAGAATTTTATTTTTTGTATTCGTTATTCTATTTCAGAGACATCCAAAGTTTATGGCGTATAATGTGGTGATATCTGTGTACTGTGTTTTAAACATCATAAAAGAATTGTTTCAGATGATTACTCAGAAAAGGAAATACTTTGAAGACCCACAAAACTTCCTTGAGTGGACATTATACCTGTTAACACTCTTCTTCCTGGCCCCATTTCTACTTGGATATTCATTCCATTGGCAATGGGAGATAGGTACTCTAGCAGTCTTCACTGCTTGGTTTAATTGTCTTGTATTCCTTCAAAGGTTTGTTATTATATTGTTATTCAGTGTATAACTTTCAAAACTAATGGACCCGGTAGGGATGCTTTGCTGTATTAATCGCGCGAGTCATCTGCGTTTTATATCTGTGGTTTCAATTTCGCTGGAGTAGTAACGCGAATACCGTAAAAGTTTCGGCTCGCGATTGACGAATTGTGTATGGAAGTGGATTTGTACCGACAGGACTAAAGCATGAGATAAATTTGCCAGGACAGCGGCGCTACGTCCTACCCATAAGTTTTTACACCTGTTGAGCCTGCTTTCTTTGTGTTGTTGTTTGGGGTTTTTTTAGCGGGGGGGGGGGTAATTTCAGTTTTAATATACTGACATCTTTATAAATGACTTGTTTTTACTTTTACTAGATTTGACTTCTTTGGTATTTATGTGGTTATGTTCCTGGAAATTCTGAAAACATTGGTTCAAGTTATTTGCGTATTCTCCATCCTCATCATTGCATTTGGTCTCTCCTTCTATATTCTGCTTTCAAAGGAAGTAAGTAAAGTGGGACAATGTTTTGGATTTTATAGGTATAAGTTGATAAAAAGAGTTTTAAATATGTATTTTATTTTATAGGACATAAATTGATAAAAAAAAAGATAGTTTAAATATACAAATTAAAGGGACAATAACACTCTTGCTGGCTTGACAGCTCCAGAAAATAAAAAATAGCCTTATTCTAAGTAGTAGATGTGTTTGTGTCCTACCTGTTGTGTAAATTATCCATTAAATCCTATTTTACTTGTCCAAAGGGTTTAAAAATATTTTTAAATCCAAGTCACATTTGAAAAGCTTTACGTCAGGTTTTTCAAATCATTTAGTTGAATTTTTTCAAGTTTTTAAATTAGGTGTGTTAAGATGAAATTTGTGTCATCAATTAATTGGAATATTGTAAAATGGTACAATTTGTTGATCAGAATAAAGATTGGGACATATTATTCAGTTACAACAACTGAACAAGAGTGGTATTGAGCCTTTAAATTCCATGATAATGTAAACCCTTTTCGTACCTTCCTGAAACGAAATTTCCAATGCAAACTTATTATTTGACAAAGGGCCTATTATTTGATTACTGCAACACAAAGGCAAAAACGTTATCGGTCATTTATATTGCGAAATTATTTTGGCAAACATTTTCCAATCCCAATTTAATAGTCTCTTTGAATACTAACAGCTGCATATATGTGTTCTGTAGACATTTACATTTACTCATAACCTTAATCTCTATCTTTATTCTGATTAAGACAAAATTTACGTTTTGGGGAAATGGGGGAGGGGGGGGGGGTCTTAAACCACTTGCCACTATCCGTGAGAGCATGGTGAAGATAGGTTTTAACTTGTGGTCGATGCACGCAGCTAACATTTGATTAGCTTTGTCTAATTATCTATGTTGTACTTTTCATTGACTGTAATAAAAGAGACCAATGAATGACCTTGTTTTTATTTGGGTTTTTATAGCAATCGATGGCTTATTCTACACCAGGCTTATCATTGTTTAGAACTGTCATGATGATGTTTGAACTGGATTACATGGAATCATTTAATTCACCTTTCACAGACAGTTTGGGCTCAACTCTTCATTATGGTAGCCTGACATTCTTCATGTTGGCACTGTTTGTTCTATTAATGCCAATCCTGTTGATGAATTTGCTGGTAAGTATTTTCAGAAATGTATCCCTTTAGTCTGGAGGCTCAGTGCGCGGGGGTGTCCATAAAATGGGCACAAAACTTGTCTATAATATTTTTTTGCGTGGAATACGATGCCGAGTGGTAATCAGTCCGCCGTTGTGGCCCTTTCGAGATATTAGGGGTCAAAGGTCAAATGGGGTCATTTACACTGAAAATGAATACGCAGCCATTCTTGCATTATAAAAACATGCTGAAAATGATCGAAACTAATCACTCTTTCAATAAAAATGTGAACTTGCTAAATTGACCTTTGTTCTTTGTGACCCCGGAGGTGAAATTATCAAATTTTCCGTTTTTGCACTAGGAAGATTTAACACAATACACATCAGCGTAAAATATAAAATCTACAGAGAAACCTGTTCTAATTAATAAAAGGAACATTTGAAATTTATCTTTAGGGTGTCTAAGTCCTGCACGTACGGTACTAACACCCCCCTAAAGATAAATTTCAAATGTTCCTATTATTAATTAGAACTCTTTAGTTTTTATATTTCACGCTGCGTTAAATGATCCTTGTGAAAAAACTGAAAATTCGACCTTTTGACCGCCAGGGTCACAAAGGTGAATTATTACATTTTTATTGAAAGAGTGATTGGTTTCGATCATTTTCGGTGTAAATGACCTCATTCAAACTTTGACCCCGAATATCTCGAAAACGCCCAAATGGCGGACTGATTACGCAAACTTTTACTCTCGTAAAAAAGTAGGGTCTGATTTTGTGCCCATTTGATGGAGGACACCCCCCCCCACCCACTTCTCGCACTGGGGATCCGGTCTACTTATTTTGAGAAATCTGATATATATATTTAGAATTTGGAAGCGATAAAAGGGACGACGGCAGCACGGGGGTAGCAAGTGTGCCTGTTTTTTAACCTGAATATGACTCACGGTGATTACGCTTTTATCACAATAAGAGAAAGGATTCATTTTAGGTATCTCTAGCTTTAAAATTGCCCCATGAACTCCTACAAAATTCGAATATGTACCAGCTTGAATGTTTACGACGACCGAGACCCCCAGCTGGTGTGCTTTCTTGTTTGACCGATCTCGTCACTAACCCAACTGCCCCCCCCCCCCCACCTCCACACACCCATACACGCGCACATTATTTCAGGTGCTGGGCGAAAGTATAATTTGAATTAACTCTAAAATTTATATACATGTACCTTAATACTTTACAGATCGGTTTGGCGGTTGGCGATATAGAAGCTGTTCAAAGAAATGCACGCTTGAAGAGACTGGCTATGCAGGTAAATTTCCATTCAAACCCTCCAGTATCATAAAAAAAACATGCTTCCTTTTGGCTGGCATGACAAGCCATGGGGTATTTCTAAAAGTAAGATTTGAAAAAGAATCTCCGAGAAACATGCATCCCCTGAAAATCCACATGTATCTCAGTCCAGTAGATGTTAGTGCCTTTGAGAGATAAGTGAGGGTATTGTTGTTTGTGTTGTTTTGTGAATAAGGCTATAATATGACTCTATTTGTTTTGTTTCAAAGGTTGATATGCACAGTGATCTTGAAAGGAAGATGCCACAAAGATTGTTTGAACTGATTGATAAAACAAGTTACCGGATTTATCCTAATAAATGTAAAAGCCTACTAATTAATGTAAGTCCATTCATTGTACAACATGATATTATGCCTATAACCTCCTTGACAATTTTTATCCGATTTAAAAAACCGTTTCAGTATATTACCGTTACACCCTAGTGATGGTTGAGTTCGAATTTCGTGGAAATCGGACCAAAACTGTCGGACAATAATGGCCGCCCCTTGTACGCAAATAATGTAAATATATGATATATCAAGGTTGTGAACCCTGTAAGAGACCACAGTTTTGACGCGATTTTTATGAAACTTTAAATTCTTGTTTATATCTCAAAGATCTTTGTTCGTTTCGATAATCCGAACGTAACTTCCTGGATTATGGCCCCTGAGTGTTCGAAAAATTGCATTTTTAGCTTATGGAAAAATCACGATTTGAGCTTGTGGACTCTCTAGATGTCAAAATCTTTATCCGATTTTAATGAAACTTAAAATATATCTTTATATATTTAAATAGGTGTTCAAGTCCATTACGATTATAGTGTTTTTGGTTATAGTATATTATTGTTTTATTTCCTGTAGTTATGGTCTAAAGTAACCTGGTCAGGTGATAACGAGGGTAATGCATGCATGGATCCATTCTCAAAACAGAATACCTATATATATCAGGAACTCTTCAAACAAAAACAAAGGTAACCAATTTGATATTTTTATTGACGATAGGGGGTTACTATTTACGCGTAGGGGAAACAATTAATTAAATTCCATATCCAATTAAAAACATATATTTCAGTATGATCATGCGAGCTTAACGTCCGTGTACAGTTAAAGCGATATCGCAGATTCATTATGATCTTGGTTGTCCAGCTACCATTGACGGGAAAGTGATGAAACCGATGTTCTGTTTCAGATTTTGCGCCTAGGCCATTGGCGTCTTGACTAGAAAGTCAAACCGAGGTCCCGTGTACACATTGGCGTGTACGCAAAAGATCCATTGCAGTTCGAATTCGATATAAGAGTAGGCCGTAGTGCCGCAGTCCGGGCTAAATTTCTCTCATAGCACACGGTATGGCGTATGCCCGTCTTCATTAGCCCATTTCGGAGCAGACCAGTAAGACGTTAAACCCGATTTCATTTCATTTCATTACGGCTTGATGTGCACACTTGTAATTCGAAGAAACTAATGACGGAGACGACTCTGAATAGACAGATTTATCTCCCCTCATTGCACTCAAAATTCGAACAACTTGCGGTATGTCTCAGAATATCCCAGGTAACGTTTCAACAATGTTAAATCCCCTCCCTTGTCATTCTAGACAAAAGATTATTCTAGTAAAGGTACCAACCTTTTAAAGGTATTAAGCCTGGGAAAGTGACAATTTTGTATGAATAGATTTTCATCTTTTCAGGATAAAAGAAGTGAGCAGTACCATTGAAAAGAACAATAATTTGTTGAAACTGATTGTACAAAAGATGGACATCTACACAGAAGATGATGCCTGGGACGAGGGACTTTGTCCAGCTGACAGCTTATCCAGCATTATCCATCCCGGTAATAATATGAATAACGGTTGGCGCTCATCATCCAAATTCAATGTTGTGCGCCAATCAGCAGTGATCAGACAGTGGAAGAAAAAAATGGATAAATGAGCAAGGATTGGCCGTAGATGGAGTCAATTCTTTAACGACTTAAGGTTTATTGTTCATAACGTGCGAGAACTACTGTCATGGGGTGTTTATTACGAATTAATATCGACGGGGCCGGATTTACCAATAAGCATAGTAGGTTATTGGCCTAGGGCCAACTGATATCCGAAGGCCCATTGCGTATTTCATTAAATAATATATTCAAAACATAAGGGCCCCTGTACAATAATTTTGGGCCCACTGGTGAGTTTCTACTACGGCCCACAAATAGGTAAATCCTGTCCTGCTTATTCCATAATGATCTCTCGACCTCTAGGGAGCTATAGGATTTTCAAAGATTGTATCATTTAGGTTCTTAAATTTCCCACAACGGGCGACAACCAAATACACATTACGAACTATATTTCCCCGTGGTCCTGAAGACACCCAGATGCGTTGCTAATAGTGACAGCATATTCAAGATTGTTCATTTTTCGTGAAGTGTTGTGATTTTAGTTTTTTTATAAATCCTTTTTAAAAAATATAGCAATGTCAGATGTTTATAGTTATTTTTTTTTTTGCGATTGAAAATCTATGTACTTGATAATAACATTAATGTAAAAGTGAAATGTAGTTAGTAATAGACTATAACACAGAACGTTTACTACTTATATTTGCATTTGGTTGACATTTCTAAGGGTATCCTCTCGACGTTTTCAAGCAAGTACAGTAACAATTGGGTAGGGCAAAAGGATTATAACAAAGCGTAAGGCAATAGACGACTGTATACATTCATAATCTTTACCCAAAATATTCATGGCTTGATTTGATCATAGTCTTTTTCTTTAATTCAGTATTTACGTAAATCACTCTTGGAGTACAATTCTAAACAATGTAGGGTTTATTTTAGATATTAGGTAAAAAAAAAATACAAGTCCAGCGAACATATATTTCTGGATTAAAAAACAAAACAAAGGGTTTAAAAACTAACTACATTCATATCCTTGAGAATGCATGTATGCCATTAACGAATGGTGTCTTTTATAGTCTAAAGCTAGATTCGTTTGTATTTTGTTATATCTATTGGAACATCCATCATTTAAAAATTCGAATTCAAAAACAAAACACATTTAATTGAATTTTGCAATACTGTCTCATTCATGGGCTGTTTATTCGCCTACATGTTAATCAGATGTACATTGTCCTCATCCCTGTCCGGGCGTCGGTCTTTCTGCACATGGTTAAATTCTTATCCGACGTTGGTCATATTTTACAGAAATAGTTCGCAGAGGGTTCTCGAATTTGCAGTTTTCTCAAAAGATAATTTCAGAGTTATGGTCTCTGTTTACATGCATTCCCTGATTTTCATCATTTTTTTAAGAATCGTTAGTATTGGGTTAAAGATGGTCCTATCGATTTTTAGTAGGCCCAGAGTTATTAAAAATCCAAAACACGGAAAACATTATCGGACGAAGCTGTCGCGGTGCTGACAACAAAATTGCTGGCGTGAGTATGTTGCATTTTGATGGCAAACCATGTTTACTCAATTCAAACAATTCTACCAGACAATTCAGGAAGCCCATTCAGCAAAACATATGTGCACAAAATACTTTTGGTTACATAAATTACTACAGGCTGGATCCGCTTGAATATGTCCAGTGGACAATATCGAGGTTTTTTTTGGAAAGAGTAAGTGTACTTCGCCTTGTGGACAACACCCATCACAACTTGTAGCTGATTTTATTTTTAATAATGCGACTTTTTAATTATAGCGCGTCTAAAATAGAAGTCTGCTGTTTGACAAACATTCCTTTCTTGGTAAACAATCCAATTTGGCATGGTTCCTAATAGTGTAACTGAGAACTCGGTAAGCGTTCAATTCGCCAGGGCTACTGGATAGGGTTACTCAGAACTGCGTTATATCGCCATTCAATATAGATGAATGTAATTCATATTAGGTCCGATGTCACACATACGATGTGCCGTTACCCAGAAAGTGCCCCGTGAAATCTCTAAGATTTCAATTTTATTAACCTCATAAGTTCTCACATTGAACTGTTTTAGTCATTCCTTTTATCATGAATTTTATGAACATTTACTGTTTTTGATTTTATACATTTTATTGAAGATAATATATTTGTTATTTGTTGTGTATATCATTTTAACTTTTTGTCAAATAAAAGAATCTCAAAAATGTAATTATATTTTTTTTATTAAAATTTAATAATTAAAATAAAAGCACATCGCATGAAATAACCGAATTTTTACGAAAAACAAGCATCTTAGCGCTTTGGTGCGCAGGGGGCTATAATTGTCGTATTACCTGATGATCGAGAGTAAATACCCTATAAAGAGAAAAATAAACTGATCTGGAGTGTGGAAGCGGTCGTAAAATACAACTAACTCGCACAGTTCTGGAGTGATCAAAAACGGAAGTTAACGACAATCCCCATGTGGTAGGACGTTTACTTTTAATATCTTCAGCATTACTAAAGATAACTGTGTAGTTCTGGAGGAAACTGCTTTGCGAAGAACAAGGCGCTTTTTTTTTGTTTCGAAGAACAAGACACCTTTTTTTGTTTTAATGAACATTATTGTTTCTTCAGCTCGGTATACAAAGGCCGCGACAATACGTTTTCCGAAGAACACATAAACAAAAGTTTTGCCTATTCCCATCACTTCAAATTAAAAGTAGTTAAAGGATTTCGTCGCTTTTCCATTTAAGAGTTTTGACAGTGTTCGGTTCTGGTAGGAAGAGCAGGGATTTCGTTTTTAAAGATAATTCCATGAAATGGATGTGATTTCTTTCCGGTGTTCTGTGGTATCGATGTCTGACTCGTGGACTATTTAAAGAGCACGTACTGCCATCTATACTGCCGAGGTCACTCTGTGAGCTATATATCTCGTGTAAACAACGTAACTGTAATATGGTTGTTCTTAAACTGATAAACTGTTTTAAAAGTGATTTGTCCTGTTCCTTCATTATTGCCTATAAAAAAAGAAAAACATATGAAATGTTAACACAAAGATCTGGCACTATAATTCTTTTTTGCGGAAACGAAAGCACACTTATAACAAAAAACATGAAATTAAAGTTAACCATCGCTTCGATGTTATTAACCATAAGTTCGACCCCATGTGTTTCAGTCGTTGTGTAGGTTCTACTTAATTTTACAAGACAAAAGACTAACGTTTCTTTACTATTCTTGGTGGGAGGAGCGGGGGTTAACCACATCCTCCCCCCCCCCCTCCAGAGAATTTTGGAAAATAGGTTTTGCGTCTAAGGAGAGGAAATTTGCGGCTGAACTGTTTTTGCGATATTGGCGTATTATGATATTTTGATATGAACATTATAAAAATTTGAAGGAACGAATACTACTTTCGCGTACCTATAATAATTTATTCGAAAAACGAAAAGTTCGGAATCGGGTTAGAGTGCAACTTGTTTGAATTTTGAAGATTATCACGCCTGGTGCGGGCTTGAATCAATCTCACTCGGAATTATGGATTATGGGCACCCCTCCGGGATAAGGTACCGTACAGATCACCCCGTTTTGAGCGCCCCGACAATCAAGTTGTGGTGTTATTCGTGTGATTCATTATGAAGTGCCTCACCAGTGTGTGTGTGTGGGGGGGGGGGCTCATATATAACGGCATGATTAGCGAGGCGCCCGTAAGACCAAGTGACCATCACTCCCACCGGCTAGCTACGTTCCTATCACATTTTACAAAAAAGAAACAATACAGACAAAATTAAAAAAAAAATACTATATGACTTGCAGTTTGATTAAATGAGCAACACATTTTGCATGTTGCCATAGTAATCTCTGAAGTTGACAAATTTATAGACAAAATAACAAATCCAAACGTTCATACTGTAGAAGTTGAACATAAAAAGCCTGTCGGGCCAAATTAACTAAGGGCAAACACCGATAAAATTGATTTAGTCAAAATTAACATTCCTGTACGTATTTGCACGAATCGTAGCTTTAAAACGTATACCTGACATTACATCCTCGCCGAGGACTATATTGGGTTTTAAAAAAAAAAAAATATATATCTTCTAAGAATTTGTATTACGTTACAACGATACATCGTTGAAGTATTTAGTCTACAAGTGTCTGTCAACAAGACAATAAGATCAAGTGTAGCCATGTTGTTTACAAAAGAGGTGTGAGACAATACGGTCATGCAAGAATTGATTTTGGCAGCCATTGTTTTTATCGGAATATGTTGAGTTAGATCGCTGTGAAGTTGTTTGTTTGTAAGACCGGGCCAACTTCTAAAGGCAGTGGGGATTAGTATTGTGAATAAACTAAAATAGTTATCAACGGTTCCTGGTACGGGCAACGCTAGGCCATCATATTGAAAATAAAAGAAATCCAAATTCTTCGTCCACATGTACTGATAAAGTGCATAATATGTCCCGGCGACGGTAAAACATGTTGATGGTTAATTTTAAGAGTTGTGTCCACAAAATGTTAAGCACATTGACCACCTTAGTCGGTAAAGAGAGAAATGGGGTTTAACGTCCACTCAACACAAACTAGGTCATTTCGGGACTAACATATGGTTTAATTTTATTTCAATAATTCGCTTGCCCATAGGGGTCTTTAGCAGTGGGAGGAAACCGGAGGACCTGGAGAAAACCCACGAGGTTGGACAGGCGACCCTACTCCTTGTCACGTTCAACAGGGGATTCGAAACCACGCCAGTCGACTCAATGACAGACTTTATGATACAGCGCGCGCACACTAACCATTCAGCCATCCAACCCCCTGGTAAAATAGAGATGTTCGATTTGATTTGAATGGGTTATGTAATTACATTACAAATTGTATGAATTTTTTCACTTAATCGGCTTGTCTGTTGGTGTATTTCGCAAAAAGATTCGTTCCAATTTCCCACAGTAAGACAATTAATTTTGCAATGGAATCGGCGAAAACATCTAAGATGAATACGAGGAACACGCTCCTAACAATGGAGACTTTCACCGAAGGACTAGGAATATATATACACAATATTACTTACAAGCTGTTGTTTTACCCATTCAAAAGCTGCTCTCAAATCTTTCTCTCTGGATTCCCTAGATTCTGTAGTTTCGGGAACATTGACCAATCCGTTCATGACATCATTAGTAACAAGTCTTCTATAATAGCGTTCTGGTAATTGAGAAAAATCATGTTGGAATATCAAGGATTCCAGTGGAGAGTCTGGGGGTGTAGATTCTTCGTCTGAAGATGAATATGGGGTTATCATGACACTTTCGTCTAAAGCTATTAATCTTCCAACTACTAAATTGCGCTTTTGTAACAACAACAACAAGTGCCGGGTATCACAGTGTTTTGAAAGAAGTTACCATTGCGAAATAGGAGACATCAACACAGTGTGCTAAATCTGTTACAGCCGTTTTCATATAATTACAAAATATCCCTCATTATATTTAATTTACTCAGGTTTCGTTACCCGCTTGTCACAATCGCTATAAAATTGGAAATTACGTCTTCTTATCGCTCCGAGTCACTTCTGTCGCTGACAAGGAAGGGAGTCTCTATCTGCCAGTCCGCCAAGATACAGTTTAATCAAACAAATTCTCTTTCGTCCAGACCACTTGGCAATATTAGCTATTTTGATTGACCTGCTATGAACTTCTCGGTGGGTGAAGGTATTTACTTGTAAAGAAAGAATTTGATGGATAAATTGTTTTTGTGTGGAATGTGTTATTTTGTGACGCTAATCTGGTGTTAGGGATAACAAAAAAGGCGAATTATGCGCAAACAATAGTCGTTGCATTTGTAAATATTTCTTTGGGTCAGGTCGATGTAGACAAAATTTACTTTTAAAAATAAAAAAGGGAAAAGGAGGGGCAAATTAGCGTGCTGTTAATTTAACGCGAAATTCCTAGCATATGTTAAATGGTATCTTCTCTGTGCGTCAACACAAAACATTAACCACTACCCGTGTCGCGATTTCAGACATATACCCAGTTTGTCTTGGCTCCTTGTGATCTTTTCCCCGTTTGGTTTCCCCCTGCCAGTGTATGGGCAGAACGGGGACCTGACAAGGAACAGCGTCTAATCGTTCGGGTGGGACGAAAAAAAACGAAGTCTTGTGTACACATTTGCGTACACGTAAAAATAAATTCTCTATACAGAACACAGCATGGCGTATGTCCGTCTTCTTTAGGCCGGTTGGAGCAGAACAGAGGGGCGTTAATCTCCATTCCTTTCATATGGAACTCGGATGGGGCAAAAAAAAATGAGGTCCCCTGTACACCATGGCGCGCACCTTAACAGGTGGAATTCAATTACTGTCTGGGCATTATTTCCTTCATTGCACACTGCATGGCGTATGCCCGTCTTCATTAGCCCGGTTGATTCTCCGTTTTCATACGGAGCCTATTTCATATCAGTCGATAACGGATTTATCATGATGTTCCACTTTTTGTTCGGGACAACAGACTGATTCAAGAGATCGACTACAAAATAAGCTATCAAATTTTTAAGACAAAACATCAGACATAAATACTGCTACTTTATTTGAAAGTCCGTATTAGGTAGATTATTATAGTTAATAAATTATCCAATAGGGTCTGATATTTGACAAGTACCGTTAGTTTTAGACAAAGTATAGCCCTTTTTACACGTCTTACAAGCATTTCTGTCCGTACATGAGACACATCCATTACCACACCCTGTAAGAAAAAGAATATTAGATAAACCTTAGGAGTTTTAAACCATGCAGAGTTACAGGTTTCCTAAAATTTTCACGGCTAATGTTTATAAAAGTATTTTGAAGTGCATATCGTACAGGATTTTTCAGGTTTTTGATCAATATTATAGGAATATGGATACAAGCTAAGCAACACTTATATTTTACTGAATACATAAGATTCCTCGGGAGAATGTCGCTGACGTATTATCAGGAAAAAACATCAAGCAGCCATTTTATATTCCAGCAATAAATATCCTAATTGCAGTGTATATGCAATGTAATATAACCAGAATAAACATCTGGACAAATTTCTCAATTTTGGATATAAATTGAGAACTTTAGCCCAGAACTAGCAATTCTCTTTGAGATTAAATTAAAGGCGCAGTGACTCATACTAATGTGTAAAGAATTTGATAAGCATTGAGTATATTAAATCTTCGTTGTATGTAATTTTGGAGCCGTAAAAAAAACACACACTGAACCTCCTAGTTGGGATTAAAATACATGCATGTAGTGTGTATTGATTTGGGTCATTACGGACACAATAAATTGTCCGAACAGTCTGATTGCTGATCCAATTGGAGTTAAATTCTCTAGTAAAGGATACACTGCATAACCGAACTTATCTTGATCCTTTAAAATGACTAAATAGTTTCCCAAATTAATCAACAGATTATATACACGTTTTTGACTTTAGCACAAAACGATTTGTGAAACTCAACGGATATACGGATATATACGGAGACTTACATTCACAGACTGTTAAGTCACCGGCTGCTCGACTGTAGAAACTATCAGCACATGTTTTGCCGGCAACACATGTATAACGAGGTTCATTTCTGAAATAGAGAATTCCATATCCCCCCTTTAGACAAATCATTTACAAACGACGGCCAATGCTTGAAGTTTTAAGGAGTTTCCAAATAGTACAACAAATGCTCGTTCAAATTTTTTAGTCAGTTTTTGTTTTTTGATAATTTAGGTGAGTCTGTGGTTATTTTGAACAAGGTATGTATTCAAAACCATTTACATTTATTTATTGCTGGGAGATAATTGTCTCTTTAACGAAGCTCTGTATATGGAGATCTAAGATTATATTAAATACCATATTGTTCAGAATTACTTCAGCGTGAAAGCGATGTTTCCGAATGCTACGATCGAAATCGTGGTTTTAAACGTGTAGTAATCGTGGTGATCCTATCAGGTCTTATCATATATTGAGGTCAGTCGTAGCAATCGTGTTGACCGTATTGAAACGTATTGAATTGTATCTGCACGTAGCAGACCATGGACTCAATAGGGACAATCCGATCTTCACGCATCGCGTGACAGTGAGAACCTGGCATAAGATAGATCATATGTTCAACCAAAAATGGAGAGGGCGCTAAATAATGGATTTAGTTTCCTCCCCACCTACCAACCATTATTTTGTAAGTCAGTTATAGGGCGTATCACTGCATCCACCAAATATTGGATTGACACCACTTACATATCAACACTACTTCTGATCTGAAGGCCCTGATAATCGTATGAACTGGATGTACTAGTTTTGGTACTAAAATACGAGGGATTGAAGGTGACGGTAAAACCAGGATTACACAGTTGACATCCTAGACACCCAGCTCCACTTATAGCATATACGTCATAGGTGCAGTTTGGTGGTTGAACTGGACATAATACTGCAATAAATTAGTACATGGATTTATTATCGGTTTGGCTTAATTAAATATGTTAACAGACTGTTTCAGACTTTTACTACCGACTTTCATTTTGTAATACGTTTGATCCTCACCGGTCTACAGTGACGGTTTAAGCAGAGTAGGCTTGTGTCTTGGCCGGCGTGACTGGGATCCCATGGACGAGACATATCTTCCTAAATTTGTATTTATAAAACGATCCCCCAGACGACAACATGTATGTACCCAGCATGTTGTGCATAAACCCGCAATATTTTCCCACGTTCTAATTCTTCAGTGGTCATTAATTCAACAAAATATATAACATTCATTTATTATACACGGGTTATTATTGGGGGTGGGGGCGTTTAAAGCATAACCGGGACAGTTTCCAACAATATAAATCCTATATACGTCCACGAATATTTTAATCCATTGTACACAATGGCGTGCAAGTGAATGAACCCTTGACGGTTGGAATTCGGTATAATAGTTGGTCGTAGTGCCGCTGTCCAGACAAAATTTCCCTCATAGAACACTTCATGCTGTATGCCTGTCTTCATTACCTCATTCCATACTGCTTAAGCGTTCGTGCATACTGGGGTAACTGATGTTCACCACACGAGCAATACTATCAATCTGGCTTTTCCCACACCCGCAACTCGAAAGTTACATGCTTACCATTTGAATGTTCGCAAGTTGATCTTTCAATTCCTAAAACTGTTGATGTTGACACTCGTCTGTATCCTCCAAAACAAGAATCACACATATCGTAACGCGTACATCTACTGCAGCCCTCGCCACACCCTATTTCAAAGACAAATGTTAGTTAGATATAGCCTAGATATAGATTTCGTTATGTTTTGATTTGTTTGGGCCAGAAAGAGTTATTGCCCTGATCACCGAAACGTTATACACGTTCTGTCAACGAAGCCTTTCAAGCGTTTTATTGTTTCGAAACTTCTCAGTTCGTTATGGCGTTGGCTGACATCGGTATGTTCACATTATTTTGTAAGTGTTATAGTTCTGAAAAACTGTAATGTGAATAACAGAGTTAAAGACTTACAAGCACAGTAATTGGAAGAACTTGATGAGCCTTGAAAAAAACCTGGTAAACACTTATCACCAGGTGTACAAATCCATTCTGGTTCCTCTCTATAAACACAAAACATGAAGTAGTACTAGTGTAACAATCCCTGCTAAATTTTAAAACTGTTCCCATAAATGCCAAAAGGGTTGGATTAACCTGGTAGGGACACTGGGGCCTTGAACTTGTGGGAACCCCATGACATTCCGCATGTAATGGTGCAACCCGTTTCTTACTGATGAATGAAAAAATCATGGAGTGGGTCGTAACTCACAAGATCAAGTCTCACTGCATTTTATGCAACTGATATTTTTTGTGTCCGTGGGCCTCCCAGTGCGGAGGGCCCTGGGATCCGTGTCCCAATAGATCCCATTGTCGATCGGGTACTGAATGCCAGTAGAAACATCTATGTAAACCTTGCACGTGTAATTTTTTTGTCGCTCGCTGTCATTCCAAATTTGAATTCGTATTTTAGATGTTATCCATGCAATGAACCTCCTATAAGTGCTATATAACTATTCATTCGACACATAGAACTGTATTTAATCTATAGACACGGTTAATCGCAGCTGGTGTGGGAAAATACTGTTTGTGTTCAAAAGTACTAATAATGTTGACAGATATTTGGTGAAAGAGTTGTACTTACATGTTAACGCTAGCCTGTATTTGAATGCCATTATAATCTTTAGAACCAGTTAAAACAGGGGAATTGTTATAGTATTTCTGGTTAGAGGTTTGCATAAAGCCTGGTTTACAGCCCTCTTGACATCCTATACAACCTAACCCCGGTATGACATGTAGATTATATGTGTCTGTCAAACAATTCTCAGCAGGCTTCGGGCATTTTACATCTTTAAAAAAATGGTTAGAATATGCGCTTTTACAGAAAATATTAATTGAACAAGAAAACAAATATAAAGAATATATAAATGATAGCAAAAATTCCAGTGTCCGAGTCCAGAATGACCACCTTAGTTCGAATAAAGTATCATAGTTAAAGGAACTAAACCTGTAACTCAATATTTTCCATAATATTCGAAATTAAAATCACAAATTAGAATATCAATATTGGCCCATTTCAATCAATGTTGATGTTATGTTGCCGTATATACGTTCACATTACATTAATATGCGCCTTTTTATGAGAAAAGTGTCACGGTCGTGTGCTTTGTCCTTTATCATCAGATGGTGAGATGGGATGGACATTCAAAGCGCGAGATAATGATATAGATATACGTGATATCACAATTAATGCTTTGCATCAATGAAATTGAATCACAATGTGATCCTATTAATTCATAATAAAAATTGACGTCACAGATGGTCTTGGATTTCTCTCTTTAAAAAGCTTAGTGTGTATGTATGCCTACGTAATTTGAAGGCGATGATGCATCATGCATTGTCAACTGTCAAATTTCCTTAACAGGAACATGGCAAACCCCACCTGCAATAATTCCCGATAGTTCATATACATCTCAAAATTCAATATGTACTATAAGTAAAGACTTGTTTAAATATATAATTAAGCACAGCCGAGTATTAAAATATCCTTTACCGACAATGGGTCGTAATTATTATTAGTGAAGATGGTGATTCAATTTCAATAGCAACCAACGTAAACTTTAAATGGCCATTTAAGTTTAGAACTGATCGTCTGGAATAATACGTACGTACTACATTAAAAAAAATCCTTGAATGTATCCGGGTTAAATCTATTTGTTAAAGCCAGCTCAATTATCGTCAAGATCGCTGAGATATAAATAAGGTTAGACAACGTGATTGTTGGCGAGATTGTAGGTTGGGGTTAGGGTAAGCATTAGGGCTAGGTTCGGGGTGAGGGTTAGGGTTGGGATTAGCACTATCCCTGTTTACATCTCGTAACCTTTGGCCAAACTTGAAGATAGCCTTATCAAATAGATTTAATCTCAAATCAGACAATACTCATACACAGGACACAATTCTATGGAATACAATTACTGTTTATTAATCAGCGACTGTTCGACTTGTCTTCTCTAGTCTTTCTCTCAGTAATAAACAATAATTGTAATCCATATAATTGTATCCTTTGTATTGAATAATTAAATGTCATTGAAACAATTTAATATAATACTCGCACAAATTTAGTGATCAAATTAATATTCTTACCGACCGCAGCAATAAGTTGTCCCCCAAATAAATCGTAAATGATCCATATTAACAAGAAGTACATTGTTCTAAAATTGTATGTCACTCTATTCGTATAATGTCGCATGACAAAAACAATGAACTTGTGGGAACAGATAAAGAAGTGCCGTCTGTTAGATCCTGTTACAATACGGACTAATTGTACGTACATGTCATCGAGTTTCGATAAATATATATTTATACGCAATATTTTTTTTATTATGATGCAGTCCACCTGCGTTAATTCTTTAAACACCTACGTGTTTATGGGCATATTAGTTCTCTTAGGAACGGTCTTTGATCGGACGGCTGACATCGTCTGATCAGAGACCGTTCATAAAGGAACTATGGTCATGTATACGTATTTTTGTTATTGTTCACTGTGTGAACTGTATGAACAAAAGTCCAGCTGTATCGCTATTCGATAGACATTCTTCTGTATCTAAAAAAATCTATACATGGCAGAAACTAAATTCACTGGACCTGGATTGTATATACTGTGAAGATTCACTTATGTACAGCAACCGCGGAGTCTCGGGGTGTAGCACCAAGCTCTTCGGACGAGATTAGCCAAGATTTGAACAACAACTTGTTAACCAAATTACTATTTATTTGTATAAGTAACCGACTTCTAACCTCAGGAGTCTTGGTTACATACAGTGGTACGATTTTGTAGAACATCAATACATGTATCTGTACAAGTGCACTTTTCGTGTATTTTCTGGAATCTTCGTTGTTGATTTAAAGAAGACAGGACTCTTGTTGATTGTTAATATTTCTCTATATTCTTTTGGTAAACAGTAATCAACATAAATCACAGCAGACAATTAATATAACAATTATTGGTACAATGCTTAATAGTAAATAAGCTCCAATGTGGATATGGGAATTGACATAAACTTATGTCTCCAAATCCCAAATACAGGTAAATAAGGTCTGTCCTTAGGTATGTGATCTAAGTTGATCTCGCAAGACACGTGTGTAGCAAGCTTCCCCCAAATTCTGTCATTCGGGTCTATATATCCCCATACATCGCCTAGGGCATTAATCCTATAAATCTATCGTCTATACAAACAATATACCCTGGTAACTAAACGTTAATTATAATTTATAAGCTCAATTTAAAGTTTAAAACAAAGAATACTGGAGACAGGTGATTAATGAAATATATAAGACAATATGAAGTAGATATATATGGGGGTTAATTAAGGTGGATTAAGATCCATTAAAATATGATTTACTGACTTAAGTGATACTGTGCGGATTAGCACGACGTATTAAACATTTACTATTGAGTCCAAATTGTTCTCACTTTGCCAGCAGCTATTGTTTTCCAGGTAAAATCATTGGACCAGTACTAATTAGGGTAACAATGGTGTTAAAACTATAGTCTTTTTCATATCAATATTAACCACTTTACATAAAAGTTATTTTATTAACAAATTTAGCATGTACATATATATTTTTCATATCAATATTAACTACTTTACATACAAGTTATTTTATTAACAAATTTAGTATTGTACATGTATATTTAAAATCCGACTTAATGTGATATCGAATTTCCATATTCATATAAAGTCGTCAAACCAGTTCATAATCTCTGTTTTTCATCATGTATTCTTCTGTTTAATTCTATGTATTTTCTTTTCTTTGGACTGAAACGCCTCCATTTCCATATTGTAAAATTTGTATCTCTGTGTAACCCTGTTCTGGCGTAGTTCTATGAATCTAAAAATATTCGGGTGGTTTGACGATACTTTCTTTAACTTTGAATGCCAACTTTCAACATATTTTTTGGTTGTTCTTGCACCTTCAGTGTAGAAATGGTTCCATAAACTTATATCTGCACCTTCGACCCTTTGACATATGAATGAAAAATCAGACAGTGATTTATAGTTCATACATGTCATAGGTTAAATTGAACTGTTTCGTGCAATAATTAAAACAGAGTATAACTCACTAATCTATAACTAATCCCTTATCCGCTTAATTAGTAGGGTTAATCTGCTGGGAAAGTGAGAACAAACCTCCAAATTCACCCTACATATCTATCAAGCATTAAATAGCGGACGTTCAGTCCGACCCAGATCGCCATGATAAAGGTGGCACGGACTGGCAGTGGCACTATATAAGGCACTAAATGAATGTACATTCAACAACTAGGTAAAATTACAATAGAAACCTACACCAAAGTGGGAAGAACAAAATGGCAGTGCAAAAATACAGACAATGATATAAACAATACATAAATATGTATTATGATAAACAATTATCATATTAATGGGAATCTATTACACAGTGTGGTTTGATTTATATTGATGTACAAAACATATAAATTAGGATATTGAACATTTTAATCAACAGGTGATAAAAGGCACAGTTGTCTTGCTGGACACTTCATATGCATCTGTGGCCATTTCAGAAGGAAATATATCCTTTTTAATGTATAGGCTCTCTCCTATGCTCTCTCCTGGGTCTCTCCGGTATAGGCTCCGCATGAGCAGGGTGTGTGTGTGTGTGGGGGGGGGGGGTCCCCACCTCACCCTTGGACACGCGCCTGTATGTAATATAATATTAGGCCTACCGCTGATCTATTTTTATTCAGAAAAGTTCAAAAGTACATCCACCAACACTACCGTCCACGAAATTTGCGAGTCCTATTTATATTCATGCACTAATGTAGATTTTGTAAAACAAAAAGAAGATAAAATTAATAAAGATGAGTGCACAAACGTCGAAAGTCGCTCAGTCGTGTGGAGGCAGACCACCATTAAATTTCATCTCGGTACCCGTCTATTTATAGCAATTCTCTCTCTCTCTCTTTTCTCCCCTTTTGCGTGCCCATTTTTGTTGATTTTTTGGTCTAGAATGGACGAAGAGGATTTGAATTAACATTTTCTGCCAGGTTTTGGTAAATATTCATGATTTTGAGGCGGAAGGATAAGAGGGTTATCAGGTTAGCTACGGCGATGTGTACGGCAACTAGTTATATGTTTTTAGTATGCTTCTTCAAGTTTGTGTATCTCAAAATTTTGGTGGTCAACCTCATACAAATTTTAGTGCAAAGACATGACCATTTGTTCCTCTGTCTGTAGTGAAAAGCATTCAGCCCAACGAAAATTTGGGGAAAAGTTGGAGGTGGGCAAAGAGGCCAGAATTAACATTGAAGTCAATGGGGAAATTAATGGTGGTCTGCCTCCGTGTGATCCGAGTCTTTTTTTTTTTTTTACCTCCCCTTAGTAGTTCTCTTTAAAGGAAGTGCTAAACCGTGTACATTTCCGTTTCAGAAATTTTACCACATTGATCGTAATAAATTCTGTAAAATGTATATTTTCTCTTGTGACAGTAAGTATTTTACAAAGGTAACGCATTGATTATGTGGAAACATATCTTACCTTGAACTGTGTGATGACTAGAAATGATAACACTATTAACACATTCGATAGACAAACGTTTTTATAAAAATCTTCGTATCCTATGTATGTATAGTATGTACATAACATATGTGATTGTGAAGATTACCTCAAGTTCTGTGCTTTATACATCTTGCACTGCAATACTTGTTGATACACGAAAACACACAATATAATATCGAAATTCAGAAATTGTGCATAGTTATATTGTATAATTTTGATTAATTTATGCATATGTTTGTTATTAGAAGTACATTGTCACATTGTCGCTTTGTCTTGTAGTTGTACCCTGAATAAAATGTAATTCCTAAACCATGCCGGATAATAGTAATGGAGACTGACTGGATTATAATTGATTGATCAGATTTAAGAATTGAATAGTGTATTTTGCTAATATATAAATTAACATAAACATGTACGTAAGTCACCGGACTCTGTTTTGGACTCTGAAGAATACTTAAAAGACTTGAAAATTTATGTGATATACAGTAACAGCTGTGTTTTTTTTTTGTTTTATGTGAGTCTGATCTTTTAGTTATTTAATTGATCGGCGATTGTTGAGACTGCTAATAAAAGATTAACACTGCTAGTTCTGTTTTGTTTTGTTTAATCAGTGACTATTGAACTGGGCAATAAAATATTGTTGAAAGTTTATGTATATTTAGTAATACTTCGTTGTTTTTCTTTGATCAAATTGAAATAGTAAACAAGCTTGATTGACCGATCACTGCTAATGTTTTTACGTGAAAGGGAATAATTGCAATCAACACATGATTGGTACTGCTATCTATGACAAGCTTGTCCAGGAACGCATGTCAACGTGCAGCTTGCAGATTATCGTTACAATTTTCTAGGGTCTTGTAAAAACAGTGCATGTCGTGTAAATATTTTCTTTTGTTTTTGTGTAGGTCATTTTGAAATAAATTCATCAGCATATTATTCTTTTTAAAAAAATATATATTACTTTTACAGGAAGTGATAATTACGCAAGAGCTAAATCTGCCTATTGCAAGGTCTTTCTTTAGGCCTTAAATGTTTTATAAGCTATTAATTTGACATTAACTAACATGACAAGACCATAATCAACTGTAGATGCCATCTGATGCATAGGATTTTAAACAGATTTGTATTTGATCTGCGATTCAAAGGCTGTTCGTGATTTACCGCAAAAATGGATAATCAAGACTTTGTTTATTATTGTAAGAACGGTAACAATGACAGTCGAGGCTACAATGTTTTTGACATTCAGTTTTCTCGGCTCAAAGTGAAGTAATTTGACTCTGAAATTTTCAGCATGTTCTCTTTACGTTACCTATTTTTTTTAAACTATTATAGCAAGAACTGTCAGCTCTTTATCTAATCTTCCATAATGTCCATTTAACATTTAACAAAATTATATACAAGAAGACCTATATCCTTTTACACAAATATATATATATAGGTCCGAATCCCGGCTCCTAATAATACTGCAGAGCATACTGATAATATTGTCTAAATAAATCTTTGACAAAAATCATGGTCTCGCTATTTCACCCTGAATAGTGATTAAAATGGTACAATTAAAAATGTATAGGACATTAAATGGATAAAACTATGATAGTACATGTACTATGTACACGATCTCTAGCTTAGAAGAAGAAAACAAATCAAAGATAAGAAATAATCCTGTTAAAAATTTATCTCTCTATTATTTGGATTAATTACAGAATACATCCACCAATTTCTTACCTGATGTACATAGAATCTCACCATAGGAACAATACAAGTAATTTCAGGAGTTGAATAGCCAATTATTTCAATGCATATTAAATTGTAATTTGATTATTTTCTATTTCAGTTGTTTCTCCACCATACATGTTATATGTAGGAGAAGAAAAGCATGAAAGTAAGTTACAAAATGTTATTTAGAATTTTAAAATTTAGTTAGTATTCAAGCATTTAGAATATATCTTTTTTATAGAAGTTAACATAGTATTATTTTGTGATATCTTTTATGCGTTCCCTTAATCATTTTTATCTCTAAAACATTTTTGTGATTTGTATATTAAAGCACTCCTGAGCTGTTTTTAGTTGAATGTACAACACTAATTATTGTACACATTAATGAAACAGATTGATGAAATTAACTTTGCAATTAAACACCATAACTTCATTTTTTGTACATTTGTTTAAAGCTGTTTTACATCCATTTTTATTTACTTAACAGATGAAGAATTAATAAGATGGGGCTGGCCCGAAGATGTATGGTAAGTTTAATTAATTACCCATTATATGAATTATGGATATAGATTATATAAGATACCAGTGCGGCAGTTTGGCTGGATTCATGGTTTTGCTCATTGTTTTTAAAATAAAAACTCGGTTTGATATGTTGATAATATGAAGCTTTTGTATTGTTTTATGGAATATTTTCCATTCATCGATTTCCGGATATTTCATACAAATATTGTGGACATATTTTTATCAGCAGTAAATTGTCACTCTGGTACCATAAATTAAATTCAATTTTGTAAACCGTGTAGTATAATAATAATATGTATTATGTCAAATGATAACTCCTACTATCTCAAAGATGAAGAGTTACGAAACTTAGCATGGAATAATCATTGATCACATCCCAAGTCTACAAACACAAATAGAAAGTCTGCAAATAAATCCAATATGCATGAGTCCGATGTAATCCACTGAAAGTAGACACTGTAATTATCTTCTTGACTTATTGTATCCTGACTGGATTGTCATTGATTTCTCAGACGTAGGGATCAAATACGTGTAAATCTATGAAAGTACACAATCTCTGGCGACGGGGAACCAAATGGATATGCAAATAAAACATTTCATCATTTTTAGGGCTTTTTCCTGCATGTCATGCACGGTCTTATCTTATACCCAAGATATTTTACTATTCTTAATAATATTTATATGAAATGTACTTCATCTTTTTCTTTATTATTCAAATAAGAGGAATAATAATCATTTTTGTTTTGGCGTTTCAGGTTTCATGTTGACAAAGTTTCATCAGCTCATGTGTATTTAAGACTTCATGCGGTAAGTATTTACTCTTTTATTTCTTGTTACACTTGTCTGTATGGTCATCCAAAATTCATTTTAGAAACTAAGTTTATGAATGAATCTTATTTAAATTTTTAATATATGCAATGATTATATTCATAAGAAAGAAACACCTATCAAATTAGACCAATGCCATCTTCCTTAGCCTAGATGGTACAGATGACTGATAATTACAAAGTTGCCATAATGATAGGTGGGTAAGGCGCTGGCTTGCTAGCCTGGAGGTCGGGTGTTCGATCCCTGCATTGGCCGAGAAAGTTCATCCTGATTTTCCGACGTGGTTTCCCCTTGTCAGTGATGCAGGACGGAGGGCCTGACAAGGACAGCTGTCTAGTCCTTCTGATGAGACGAAAAACCGAGGTCCCGTGTACACATTGGAATGCACGTAAAAGATCCCTTGGCATTGGCCGAGAAAGTTCATCCTGATTTTCCGACGTGGTTCCCCTTGTCAGTGGTGCAGAACGGAGGGCCTGACAAGGACAGCTGTCTAGTCCTTCGGATGACACGAAAACCGAGGTCCCGTGTATACATTAGAATGCACGTAAAATATCCCTTGGCAGTTGGAATTCGATATAAGAGTAGGCGATAGTGCCGCTGCCCGGGCAAAATTTCCCTCACAGCACACTGTATGGCGTATGCCCGTCTTCATTAGCCCAGTATATGAGCAGAACAGTAGGACGTTAAACCCCATTTCATTTCATTTCATTTCATTTCAAATAATTGCTTTCGAAGTTGTGAATGCTCCAGAGGCAAAACTTGTCATCTGATTGACTTGTTATATATAAACACAGCATTTATGATCATGTGACAAAAAACTGTCTTGAGTTATTGCTGTCAATAACTTTGAAATATCTTATGTGTGCTGTAGAGGCTACATTGTCATCTCATTAACCTGGAATTTAAATACTGTGTTTATGTTCATAAGACAGGAAATCAAAGATGTAGCTGGTTTACAAAATTTCTAGTCGGCTGCTTGGTCTTCAGATAACCAAGCATACATGTAACTGGTTAATCGTCTTGTGCATATCTAATAATTTTTTATAAATTAAAATATTTGCTACGTCATAGAAAAATTTGATAAGACAGGTTTATATCTTTATAGCATTCCTCCTCCACAGTTCATGCCTTAAACTTGTCATGCCCTACCACATAGATCAGTCACAGTCAGACTGACATAACCCATTATCTAAGATAACATAATCTACCAATTTATTGTTCGTATGACAGTAAATATTAAAATGCATAACTTTGGATTTTTGAAATGAAATTGGGTTTAATGACCTACTGTTCTGCTCCTATACTGGACTAATGAAGACGGGCATACATCATACAGTGTGCTATGAGGGAAATTTTGCCCAGACAGCGGCACAACGGCCTTCTCTTATATTGAATTCCAACTGTCAATGGATCTTTTACGTGCACACCAATGTGTACACGGGACCTCGGTTTTTCGTCCCATCCAAGCGAGACAGCTGTTCTTGTCAGGCCCTCTTTCCTGTATAAAAAATTTTATATCCTGTCTGTGGGTATGTATGGGTGTGTGTCGTCGTCTTATGGCCGCAATTCTTAACTGATCATCTTGAAATTTTACATAATGTACTTATTCCAGATTTCCTTTTGTTTTTTTGGTGCATGCCGACCATCAGGGGCAGAGCCACGTCCATTTTTTGTATTTGTTTGTCGTCTTTGCATACTTATTCCTTATACCCTAAGGATCATCAGTATTGTTTTTGGCAGATGCCCAACACTCAGGGGCAGAGCCACACCCATTTTCTTTTTGTGTGTCGCCTACAGGCTTCAATTCTTAACCGATCGTTTTGAAAACTTTTCATACTTACTCCTTATATCCTAAGAATTTCTCTATTATTTTTGTTGTATGCCCAACCCCCTGGGACAGAGCGACGCCCAATTGTTTTTGGTTAATGCCCGACCCCAAGGGGCAGAGCCACACCCATTTTTTCTTTGTGTTTCTGTGTGCTGCCTACAGGCAACAATTCTTAATGGATCATCTTGGAACTTGGCTTTATATTCCTTATAGCCCAAGGATGATGCCCAATTTTTATGTTTATCTTATATAGGCCGCCATTCTAAATGGATCATCATGGAACTTGGCACATGTATTCTTTATAGCCTAAGGGCGGCAACTATTGATTTTGGTGCATGTTGGGACCTCAAGGGGCAGATCCACGCACATTTTCTCTTTGAGAGTTTGTGTGTCGCCTACAGGTCGCAATTTTAATGGATCGTCTTGAAAACTTTTCATACTTATTCCTTGGATGAGCTCTTTTATTTTTGGTGCATGCCCGACCCCCAGGGACAGAGAAAATTATTAACATAAAATTGAACCATATGTTAGTCCCAAAATGACCGAGTTTATGTCGAGGGGACGTTGAACCCCATTTCTCTGTCTGTCTGTCTCTCTCTGTGTTAATAATTACTTTCACAAGCCCACAAGTAGTGACTAAAGTTTGACCTTTTGGCACTATGACAGAATCTTTTAAAATTTAAATATAATTGAAAAAGACGTCACCCCTTTGCTCTTATGCAAAGAAAACCTATCAGTATATAAATCCAAAATTATCTCTGTTCTTTTCTTTTTAAATTTTAAGCTTTCAAATTTAAATATACCGGTTAAATGAATATTTTGATCTTGTTCAGAAAACACGTCATGTAAATCCAACATATTTTTGATAGATAGCTACTATTTTTTTGCAAAAATATTTTGTAGGCTTACAGTTAATACATTCATATATTTTCCAGGGTGAAACATTAGATGACTTAAGTCAAGCTGTAATAAATGATTGTGCCCAATTAGTTAAAGCCAATAGTATAACAGGTAATTACAATTTAACTAATTAATAATAAAAATTCCATTCTACATGGAGACATTTTTCATTTACATTTATGGTAATTAAATTTGATATATTTATATGATTTTATAGTTGCAATGGGTGTCATATTTAGGACAGAATATGCTTCTTTTTCAGAACACCTGAAAAGACCTTACTAATACAGTTTGGCTATTGATTATTTTGATATTTATCTGTTACGAAAATCCACTTATTATTGTCCTGATTTTACCTTTCGGGTAGAGTTACAATTATCCCTTTTGTAAATTTCAAAATTATTTGTATTGGCTGATGGTACCATGGATGTAACAGAATGCAGTTCTTTGGATTAATACATTTATCTACTGAAATGAATGATCTTTAACATGATCTAGCAAGTCTTAAAATACTTTTTAGGGTTCTTCTTCAAACAATTTTGTATAGAAATATTTGTGGTTTTATTTTGTTCATTAGGTAATAAAATGAATAATGTAGATGTTGTATATACAATGTGGTCAAATCTAAAGAAATCAGCCAGGATGGATGTAGGACAAGTTGGTTTTCATAAAGATCAGGAGGTAAGTATATGAAATGTGTATTCCATTCTTCCTTTGTTCAAAACCATATCATTGAACAGACGCGCTGTAGCAGAAGGCCTTAATCTGTCCTTTATTTAAACTTAACAACAAGTACAAGCATACTATGGACCAGGAACCGAGTATTCTTAGAATTGTGATTTCATAACATAAGTCACAATTGTCCAAGAAGCAAGCCAGCCAAATTTCATGTCGATCATACTTAAATTGATAGATAGAGCCTTCGACTTTTTTAACCGCGTGTCACCCCCCAAGAACAATAATAAGAAGGAAAACAAGATGGGTAGCACTTGGGGCCCAGTTCCTGGTAGAAAATAAGGGCTTAAAAATCTTCTTTAACTAATAATTTAGATGATCAAAACAATACAATGTGGGTTATATATAAACAATTTTGACCATGATGTTTGTGTATAGATATGAGTTCATCAGGAGTCGATAGATGATTACAAAGATGGTGGTGTAAAATCAGTATGAAGTAATGTGACCAGCTAGCCATAACTCATAACCAATTTTGGATTGATCAGATTTAATAGTTTTTAGACCATTATAATTCTTTTTTATCGTATATGATCTGAAGTGAAAGGTTATAATTTGCCATTTATACTGGGTCTTTAAATTGTGTATGGAAGACATTAATTCCTGCATACAAACTGTGTTATGATATATTTAGATCAAAAACATATTCAAACTAATTTATATATCAAAAGTTTGTTTCAGATCTCTTTTAAAAAACATATTAATCAGTAGAAAACTCCCTCTTGTCGCAAGGACCTTTTCTTTTATCAGCCTTGTTGATTTTGTAACTTTATTTTTAGCTTTTATTTGTCACTTATCACTGTTTACCATAAATATCAAGGACCAAGTAAATTCCTTGATTGTCCTGTGTGGATTTTATTGCAGGTGCGGAAAGTACGAGTAGAAAAAAGATTAAATGAAATTGTAAATAGATTAAATAAAACCAAAAAAGAAGTCCATCCAAATTTACGAGATGAACGAGAAGAAAGAGATCGGAAAGAAAGAGAGAAAGAAAAGAATTTACAACATCAATTAAAGATAAAAGAAAAAGAAGAGGAAAGAATCCGAAAAGAACAAGCAGAATTGAGGTGATCCATGGTTGTTTAATAAAAAATCAAAAAATCAAGGGCAATGGCTTGCAAAGATTCTAGTTAGAAAAAGAACAGGAAAAATCAATGGAAAGCATAGAAATGAAAAGGATGTGCCTAAAATTTAGGCATCATGTGTTCATTTGTATGTGACAAGGAGAAGGGCAGCTTATCAACTTTCATTCTCAGGTATCCTATCATGCCAATGATCCCACTTGAATTAATGAAAAATAAATATGATGTTGGGGACCATGTTGTGCTTGAGTGGATGTTTAATCTCACTTGACTAGAGGTTATGGTTGTTTATAACCCAAATACTGTAAGCAGACCAGTGCCACTAAATTATTTTATGGGTCTTTTTTTAATCCATGAAAAATTAGATATTTTCTAAAATATGGAAATGACAATCGGCGTTTTAATTGGAACATTTATTTCATATAATAAATTTATATTTTTGAATATTTTTCTTCTGTAGATCTTATTCAACGTTAATGAGTGAAGACAATATGAAATCAAATTATGTAAGTATACAGAAGAACAATTCTTTCTGTAATTTCAATTTAGTAAACCATTTTCTTTATGTTTGATGCTGATATACATACATATTATTTGATCATAAGATGGATACGAGGGGTTTTATGATTGTACAAGCTGTTTTGTTCTTGGCATTTATTCTTAACCTTCCAAATTTTTAGTAGTGCTGTAAAGGGTCTGTCTCTGTCAAGTAGGATACTACAGAAACAGAAATATTTCTGTAAGTCTATATTATGAGAGGAAATTATCACAAGCGGCGATTATTCTGGTTGTAAAAGGAAACAGCTTTTGATGGCAAAAACATTGATATTTCAGATTGTCTACTTATTCCATGTCAATTTAGCAATTTGGTTGTATTATCTATTACTAGATAGAGATTTGACTTCACAAAATATGTATTACTCCCCAGTTAATGTTCATTTCATAACATCACAGTGCTATTATTTATTTGTGTAAAATGTTTTATTTTTCTCTTTTTCAGGATGATGGGAATGACTCTGACGATTTTATGTAAATTATGAACTAAACAATGTGAACTTAATCTTTTACCATGTAATGTAAACATTGTATACACCAGTCAAGAATTTGACTTAAATATGGTCATAAAGACTTTTATTGCTATCAAAGAGAAAATGGACTCAAAATAGAGTGAAAAAGTAAAAGCTTAAAATTGTGGCAACTAAATCAAGGGAAAGAAAACTATTATTATGTTATCATACACTGCAGATGGTGAAACATCTAATGACTAGACTACATTTTACAACCTGCTTTTGAAAATTGTGGAAAATAAATATTTAAAGGTCTTTATTTAAATGGATTTAATCGCAATTGTCACTATTGTATTGCGCTCACTCACTATCTTGGGGGTGCTGCGCTTGATTCTAGTGTTCCTTGGGTGGTTCCAAGCCTGACATGGATGGGACAAAAAAATGAGGTGGCATGATATAGATCTCCGGACAGTTGCAAATCGAAATAATAGTAGACTGTATAGAGCCACTGTCAGGGCAAAATTCCCCTCATAGCATACTACATGATATATGCCCATCTTAATTTGTACTTTGATGCAGAAAAGTAAATTTCGTCCCTTCGGTTTTGCTACTGAACACAAAATCCATTATATATCGATATTAGCTCTAAAATTTTAAGTGTTAACAGATACGCAATTATCAAAACAAAGCAACACATTACCATCTAGAGACATTTAAATTGGTTGCATTCCGCCATCTTTTTGCCACTGATATCTGTTTAGAATATATGATTTGTATCCTATAACATTGAGACCAAGACATTACCTGACCTACATTTGTGGGTTTCTCTATTAAATTATTATCTATATATTATATACCAATTTTCAGCCCATATTTTTGTTAAATCTAAATGATGAAAATTGTCATTGGTCCTTTATACATACTTTGTCAAGTTGCCATTTACCAAACTTTGTGGGAATGTTTGTACCATAGGACCCATATGGTATTGAAAAAATTTGCTTTGCCTGGTCAATGTGGATATTTTCTCCTAAACTGCATGTCCATATTAGAAATATTATTAATTAATATATCAATTTGACTTAAATACTGATAGGTGAATAACCCAATGTGAGAACTTTTTGTAAAACACTGATATGTTTGAATTATATAGCAAATGAGGTTAATATTTAACAGGTTGTCATAAAGATGTACAAACCTAAAGAATACTGTATAAATTAAAATATATGTATGTTGGTATTTCATTATTTTTTCACCAATATTCAATTCTATATTAAATTCAAATGCTTGACTTCATTTTAACAATTTCCCTTCACTTCCTGACAATCGCCATCTAGCATAATTAATGCCAAACTTATTAGCAATAAATATTCAATTGGCTGCCAATATCACTGAGAGGGATGGCATCGGGGTGGGTTAATTAGCTCTCAGTATTGACTCCAAATTAAATTCTAAAACAATTTTTTAATTAAGAAAAAAAAGGTAAATTGGTACATAAAATTTTACACAGAGGCGTAAAATAAGTAAAAGGCACCAATTCTGCTCAGGCAAGTTTGTGTTAAACATCCGATGTAAACAATGCACATGTTATCGACGCCCTATGATGTGACATCACATGTAGACCTATACTGCATGTGGACTTAAAAGGTCAGTAAACTTGCACAGAGTAAAAACAAGGCTTTTGCATTACAGCTGTGAAACAGGTTGAATTAGCCACTCCACCGTTTTGCCATATTCCTGAAGCAATGGCCCGAGAAATCCCTCTCAGGCCATTGCTGTATTAACTTATGATACTTGAGCTTTTGAGGGAGTGTGTCTATTCTTCCCTCTCAGGCCATTGCTGTATTAACTTATGATACTTGAGCTTTTGAGGGAGTGTGTCTATTCTTCACGTTCAACCAAATCTCTCCTATATACAGCAACATGACAGGGTCTTCCCTAAAACTTTGGACAGTGATTTGAACATACATTATGCAAAAGCTAAATCTGTCTATTGCAGGTCTTTCTTTAGGCCTGAAATGTTATCTAAATTACTAATTAGACATTAATTAACCTATCCAGACCATAATCAACTCTCGATGTCAACACTAGCCTGCGATATTTATTGGATTATGATCCGATTTGCTGACCAACTTTCATTCATGATTTAATCATGAAATAGATAATCGAGACTATATGTTTTTTTATGTACTGACATTAGTAATGATGATCAAGGCTAGGCCAAAATTTCAATCACTTAATTCTCGGTTCACAGTGGATCAATTAGACTGAAATTTTCAGCAAATTGCCTTTACATTATCTAGTTTTTAACAATTAATGTGAGAACTGCCAGCTTTTTATTTAATCCCCCAGAATGTATCTTTAAGGTATTAAAAATGGTGAAAGTATTGTTCGTCTTCAATCAGTATGGTTTACATTATAACCGTTGATAGCCTCGTTTGTCATGCAATTAGTTTTTCTGCAATATTCTGCTATGCACAGGTTAATTGTGCTTAAAATTTCCAGAGTCATGACGTAACGTTATCTAAACAATGTGGAGCTCTGTTTAAACCCGAATGACATTGTTATGCAGTTAGGCATTGGTTGTTAATCGGACTATTGACCAATCATAATTTGAAACAGAAATTTGGTTTCATTACGGCAGTGCTTGAGTGGGTTTAGGTCTAATCAAATGAATTACTGTAATGCCGTTTTTGGGGGGGGGGGGGAAAAGTTTGTTTTCAAATGGCTACAGCATGATAAAAAATTTGCATCAGTGCATTGTCAATTTCAAGAGGTATTATCACTTCTAACAATAAAAAAAATGTACCAGGTAGGTTACGGGTAATAATAGGCTATATTATATTAATGACCCTAGACATAAGCGACTAAAAGGCCTATAGAAAAAAGTAGAACCTGTAAAATGAATGCTAAAACATGAATATCTCGGCAATTGGTGGTAAATTTGGCTCAAAACAATACAGATCGCCAATGCAAGGTTTGTCATTATACAATCAACGGTAGCGTGAAATCTTTCACGGATGTGGATCAAACTGAGTGAAGGAATGTTACCGTCCCATGTGAGAAGATGTACAACGTCTTAAAATCTTCGGGGGTTGGATGGCCGAATGGGAAGGAGTAGGGTCGCCTGTCCAACCTCGTGGGTTTTCTCCGGGTCCTCCGGTTCCCTCCCACTGCTTAAGACCCCTATACCCGAAAGCGAATAAATTATTAAAATAAAATTCAACCATATATGCAGTGGCGGCGCCAGCCGTCGGTGATTGGAGGGGCAAAGTCCAAGGTTAAGGGGCCAAGGCACGAGCTTCAACTTGGGGTAGGGGGCCTCCCCCAGAAATTTGTTGAAAAACAGATTGCCGGAAATGCAGCTGGCAGTATTTCAAGCACTGATCGATGAGGTAAAGTGTCAAACGAACGGACTTCCAAATCACGACGAAGCCCACTCACGAGCGTCAAAGTAGGGAGTCCTCCCCCAGAAAATTTTGAAAAATAGACTGCCGGAAATGCTGTCTTACAGTATTCTGTCAGGCACCGATCTCGAGATAAATAGATCTGCCCAGATACCGTTCGTCGCCTGATCACTAGTTTATATCCGACTAGAGAACAAAATGTCAAATGAACGGACTTGCGAACCTCAACGAATTCCCCTTGTGAGCGCCAAAGTAGCGAGTCCATTGGGGACCTCGCCAAGAAAATTTTGAAAATAGACTGTCGGAAATGCTCTACAACATGCAAGTTTATGAGTATGACTGAGTGGGGATGTGGGATTTATTCACCGTAGAAGGTATTGATTACCGAAACGTATCACAAATACTTTTTTTTATTTTCTAAAATTATTGGGGGGGGGGGGGGCAAACAGAGGGCAGACCAAATTGCCCCCCCCCCCCTTTGCGCCGCCACTGCATATATGTTAGTCCCGAAATGACCTAGTTTGTGTCGAGTAGACATTAAACCCCATTTCTCTCTCTCTCTCTCTCAAAATCTTCAGTGATGGTCAACTTCTATTTCATTTCTCGAACTGATCTGAAATAAAATAAAACCTTGGCGGGGAAAATCAAATAATGGGTAACTTGGATTTCGTTTCGTTAAAAAATACCTAAATTAGGTATGTTTTTGGGAGAGGGCAATGAATTAATTACTAGTGAGGAAAGCGCGGTCTAGTTATGTCTACTGTCGTTCAAGATAATAATAAAAAAGGTAAATATTAGTTAAGGTATTAAAAATGTGCCTTGGTGTGTCTTTAACATTAGTTTATAACCATATTACACAATCCGTATTTTAACTAATAAATACTCCCAAGTCACATGACTTGTGCGGTGTATAAAATCACGTGTTACTGCTTAGAAACTGTAAACAACATGACTTCTTCAGCGAGTTCACACGTATTCGAAGACTTGAGAGATGAAAGGGTCCCGCCAGCTCTATATTGGACAGGTGAACAGGTTTCTGCATGGATAGAAGAATTGGGATTTCCACAATATAAGGTATAATAATATATTAAATATGGGTGTATAATAAATGCATATCGTCATCGTGCTGTATTTAAAGAACAGCACCTTGTCGTTCGGAAGGGACAAAAAAAAAACGAGGTCACGTGTAGCCTACACATTGGCAAGTACATAAAAGCACCCTTGATGGTCGGAATTCAATTGTTGTCTGACCCAATTACTATTTTCATTGAACATACATATATACTTATAGTATTTTATTTGTTGATTTGCGCCGACCCAAAACAATGGAGAAATGAAATCCAGTGGTTTACTTACTACCTCAAGGTTCATTTATCAAATGCATCTTAAAAACTAAAATTATTAAGCCACTGGCACTGTACATTTAATTCCAAAGTCCTTGAGACTAACATTTAGCTTCCAAGACAATGATAACCTACAGTACTATAAAAAATAAAAAAATAATTTAAGGGTGGCAGCAGTTTTCAATAATAGGCCTACATGAAACAGCCACAGGTTTACATGGTTAGGGGTAGTAAGGACACCAGATGGGAGAGAGTATATATATTTTAATAGGTGGGAAGAAAACTGTAATTGTGTTTAACCATTGCATAGGCTACTGGTACATAGTCAATCTGTTTCACAGAGAATTATGAGTCTTCTCTAATATCTCTGTAAAAGATGACTGCCTTTAACATGGGCTGTCACAGGACGCGACGTCAATCATTGGCTGAATGGCGCGTGCATTGTTTACATAAGACGTTACTGCTTCGGTCAGAATGCTGCCTTTTAGTCATTTTAATACCCATTTACACTAAATAGGAAATAATTTTTACCTACAAATACGTCAAACGTCTTTATTTATTTTTATAATACATCAAAAAAATGTTTTAGAATTTAATTTGTCAGTGGAAAAAAGTTAATATTTGAGACTCATTAAGTCGCGTTGATGTCATCCTTATCGGTGATTGTAGCGTCCTAGCGAATATTCACTGCGGATCAGTGTGGTACATTGTAAGCTATATATATATATATATGCTTCTGGGAACTGTATGGGTTGAAATTTGAAATAGGCTTCAAAAATTCTAGATGATTTGTAAAATTAAGTCTTTGTTCCAGTGCAAGAACAGGATCCCATGAGTTTATATATTTGCCTGCATTAATTATTGATTTTCATCAATAATAAAATATTTGGAATCTTTTTGTATTGCAGCCATGTTTTACAACAAATTGTATAGATGGACGCCGACTAATAACATTACAAGCCTCTAGATTACCTGAAATAGGTATTACAGACTTTAAACATATTATGGTATGATTATTTACTCTACCTTATCTTTGTCAAGTAGCTAAGGAGGAAGCCTAGATTGAATTCTTATGTTTTAGAATTATAAATTTCAAACACATGATTGACATGTCAGAGAGTTATTTTTTAAATGAGTTCATAATAGATTTTTGACAACTTTCTGTGTGGAATTTGTAGAGTTAGCACAGGTGACTGGTTGATATTGGGGTCTGTTGGTTTTAGTGGATAGTTTACCACATTCTATATTTGAACAATAAATAGATGAACAGTGTCAGATACTTGAAACAAGTTTTTTTTATGCAGCCTGTTGAGGCACCCACCCTCCTCAAAGCATGAACAAAATTAAACATAGCCATATTTCAGCTGGAGGGATGCCATATTGAAAGATCTTGTCATCAACACATTATTTGATCCAGAAAAGCTAAGAACAAAGGAGCCACTTAATATATTTTAAAGTTGTTTAGAGTAAAGTTATTAGTGGTTATCTATTGCTAGAATATAAAAACACAAGAGTATTAAATTTAGGAGAACACTGCATGTTGGAATAATTGTATTGACTGACTTGATACCAGAGTGTTATAATCTATGTTACTGCAGAACAGGTTGTTGCTTTTTATTTGTTTTGTGCTTGTTTTCACTGTAGTTTGGTGTTGATTTTCACAGTTTGTCATTGCTTGACCTTGTTTTTTTATTACTCCTTCAACTCCTTGTTTGTATTTTTCTATCAGATTAATCACATATTATAATTTCAGACTATATCGAATAGTGTAAGAGAATTATTAGAATTAGAGGAACCTTTTTGGAACAGAAGTATTTCTCTCCCTCCACGTAATGAAATAGGTAAGATCTACCATTACTTTTATGGCTATGTTTTAAAAAAAAATATTACTCCTCTACTAAAATTTGATTTGGAAAAACTTTTGCTGATATTTCGGATACAGAATTTAAATTTTATTTAACTGTTTGACTTTCCAGAATATTTGTCTTCAGAAACGGCTTTCTTTAATTTCCTGAACTCGAAGGACAATATTCCTTTTTCTGAAAATTAATGATACAGAGTATATAATAACTTCAATATTGGGAACTTACGGCCAATCTCACTTACGAGTTATGACTATAACTTCAGCAAATTTAGACATGGTTAACATCAGGCACGGACACAGTCTGAAATTTTGAGGGCTAAGGGTCAATCCCACATGACAACTGAAAATTTGTATTTCCTTTAAAAATATTATATACAGAGCTTCAAATAATTGCAAAGAAAGGACCAGTATAAAGGTTTGCAAAAACTTTCCCCCCAAATCAATTAGTTTTATTCATTGACTCCTTTAAACTGTTCATTTTATTTCAGGAATGTATTTAGAAAAGAAAAGCGTTCGTGGAAAAATAATAGACAATATGAGTTTTCAGAAATTTTTGTTAACAGTACAAAGCAGAGATCCAAAATGGCAGCCACCATTATCAAACCAGTGTGCAATAATAGCACACAATGTTCCTGCTATCAAGTGATGTTTATATTTTAGGTTTTTAAAGTAAAATTATCTGTAGTGTACGGAACCATCATAATTTGATACCATCTTTTGTTTATGTCATATACGTATACAATTTTTACTGTTTTTGTATAAATACAATATTTACTGCTTTTGTATATATACAATATTTACTGCTTTTGTATATATATAATATTTACTGCTTTTGTATAAATATAATATATTAAAATAGATATTATATAATTAGTACAAATTGTACAATCCTGTAAATGATTTGTTTGAATCCAGTCTTGTTTAAGAGGGAATAAAAGCTCACACCACTGCAAAGGTATTACATGCTCCTTCTGGGAATGTAAATGAAGCAAGTAGAAGCTCTGATTAGAATTTGGATGTTTCATTCTCCTTCCGAGGTCCATTTTATCAATCAGCAAATTTACAGAAATGTTTATCATCGTCATAGGACATAATTGACTAAGTATAGACAATGAATAACCGTGATGCCATTCATTTGTTAACATTCCTTTTAGTTTTTAAAATATTGGACGTGAAAGATGAGAGTTGTCAATTTTAGCCAAAATGCACGATTGTGTTACATTTTGTAATTCGCTTTTAAGTAACCCCACTGTCGTATCCTTGACCTTTCGTTAATAATAGTGAACTGATGTCAGCTAATTACAGCACTAATTACAAGATATTTGTTACAAGATTGATTGTCTATATGTATGTGCTTCTGTAGAAGGTTTTCCATTCCTCAGAATTAACTCGGGTTAACTCAAATATATTGCCCCGTTTACCCGCATTAATAACAAAAACTTCAAGTTGATGCAAGACTAAGTTGTATGGCTCAACCACAAAATCACAAGTGATTCTTTTTCCCCAGTTGTGAAAAACAGGGCAAATTTTTAATGATTTTTTTTTTTGCATTAAGACAAGATCAAGAGTAGATAAATTACTGAGTTCTGAAGAAAAATATAAGTATCAATTAAGTTGAATCTCAGATAGGGTATAAATTATAATAACAGGTTCCTCAGATCTCCATCATTTTTTCAACATCTATTATAGCCTCATTTGTAAATTTACCTGAAAGTAGAAAATATTTTTATTTCAACATGATTGATTAATGTTGACTTAATACCTTAGGTTTTTTTTTGGTTTTTTTTTTTGATAACCTGGTTTTATATACAATTTCTAATGAATAAAGGGACATAAAATACTTTTCTTTATTTCAATCAAATCTGTTTTTATACACAATTTCTAATGAATTTAAAAGAACATAATACTGTTCTTTATTTCAATAAAACACGGGTATACTTCTCAATTTATGAAATTCGATAAAGTAAACCATTTCAATAGTTCCCCCCCCCCCATACACACAGTATTATATAGAAAGGTTTTAATCACAATGCTTGAATATTTTATAAGTGTGCAGCATTGGACTCAAGTGTGTAAACCTTACTAAATAAACACCTCTCGGTCGAACACCCAACTATTTTTCCAGATCATTATGATTTTGGGCTGAAAAAGCTTAAAACCTGAATAGTTACGTGTTGTGGATCGTCTAGAAAAGAACTTAAGTCTTACCCATGGCTATTATTTGTTGTCGATGTCCTACTATACAATCCTTTAATTCACACTTTTCAGACAACTGTGCTTGAGAACAAATTATACTCCCTTGAATATTACAACTGTTAAATGAAACACATACATATTTAATTTAAATTGCATATATTACATTCTCTTATTGTCATTTGAGTGATATGTTCAAAACAAGCCTGCACCACATATAATTTTTACCAACCCAGGAAATTATCTGTTGTTTATATTTTGTTCTTTGGGTTAAATTTTAAATAGCTGAATGTGTATACAAATTATCATATAGCTTAATGTGTATACAGATTATCATGAAGACATCTGAAACAGTTAAAGAGATGTTCATAATAATAAGTGTATCCGGAATAATAATGGTATACCAAAAACTAAGTCAAAAGTTTCATCAAGATATCTTGAATGGTTTATGAGATATGCTCTGTAAACAAAATTGCAGTGCTGGAATTAACAGCCAGATGTCGTAACCTGGTTATAGGTTACCACCAAATACATGTACATTATGGTAACCTCACAGGTCGCCTAAAAATGATTTGTGGTAACCCATCAGGTTTTCTGCTATGTATTGTATTACTAGCAGGATACCCGGCTTTCCCTGGGCCCAAATTCGATGGTCTAAAACAAATCACAGGGTCATGCTGGTTAATTTGATACCACATATGAAAATGAGTTAATTCTTTCGCCCATGCATGTAGACCATTAGATTTTACATGTTGCTCTTGTCTGTGTAATGTAGTTAATTCTATTGACAAACGCAAGCAACGAGTCAAAACTTTGACCCATCACATTGCATAATGTTCCTTCGTGTCATATTTCTGCGTAGTACATACTACATATCTTGCAGATAAGTTTTGACAGTTTATTGTCGTCAACCTCCTACCAGAAATCATCCTTGAAGTCCCACAACAGAAAAGTCTTCAACGGAACTGTCTTGTGGTTTCGTGGTGGGGGCTGCCATTTGTAAACGAACAAAATGTAGTCTCATGTGATCGACATACCCCTTATATTTACTGGGGATATCTCTCCCACCGTCTGCCTTGTCATATACGAAAATTACGCATGGAATGAAGGGTCGTTTGCCCGTTTTATAAGCATGGCGACCTCCCGGTAACCCAAATGACCGTTCGCCACTTTATTCAATATTCCTTTAACTTCTTTTGATGTGTGAAGTAGGGTAGTCCAAGCATTTCAATTCTTAAAGTTCATATCTTACCTCTCTGCTATATGAATGTTATCCATTATTACTGAACCAGTTATTTTAACTTTATCCCCTATAATACAATTACGTCCAATCACAGATCGTTTTATAGAAACTTTCTCACCCACAGTAACATCTTCACCTACTAAACAATCTTGTCCTATCTGTAATTGATATTTATATAAATAGTTTTAAAGATAACCCAACCCATTCTCAACAAATCACCATATTACATTTTGAAAGCACCCTAGTTCTCTCGGTCCTAATTATTGTGCCATGTCCCTTTAAAAGTTTCTTTTCAAGCTTGCTTAAACCTCGATCAGGATAATAGGAACCAGATTCCAAGAGAAAAAACTACTCTTGGTTTCTCATTTTTTATTTGCACCTGGCTCCAAGGAGAAGTTTACGTTCATGCTTATATATTGGTTGAAACAGAAACCAGACTCAAGGAAAATCTAACCAATCATACAGAAACACCATTTTTCTTTATTACATGTAGTAGTAGTTAGCTGACAATACTAGTTACCAATGATTCAGTAATATGCTGGCAGCCAAAATGCTCCCTTGCTCAAATTAAACTTAAAATTAACAAACCTGTGACTTTTCTTTAACTACTGCTGTAGGATGTATTAATTTAAATTCTTTATGTGGAGATAATGTACTTAATAACCGAGGTACCTGAAAAAAATAATTACAGGCAATATGACAATCATTTCCCTACTAATTTTAACAAGATAAAATAATATATAGCAATTTCACAAGTTTGAGGTGTTTAAATAGGGAGAAAATTCCAATCTATGATTGAAAAAGTTTGAATTACAGGGTTCTTTTTCATGACCAAATGAACAATGCCTGTCAAGAGAGAGAAGGAGAAATGGGGATTAACGTCCACTCGACACAAACTAGGTAATTTCGGGACTAACATATGGTTTAATTTTATTTCAATGATGCGCATAGTTGTCTTTAGCAGTGGGAGAAAACCAGAGGACCCAAAGAAAACCCATGAATTTGGACAGACGACCCTACTCCTTGTCACGTACAGCCGGGGAATCGAAACGACGCCAGACCTTATGATACAGCGCGCACATGCTAACCATTCGGCCATCCAACCCCCCGAACAATCCCTGTAAAGAACTGAAGTTGACTAGAAATGAAATGAAATGGGGTTAAACGTCCTACTGTTCTGCTCCGAACTGGGCTAATAAAGACGGGCATAACCCATACAGTGTGCTATGCGGGAAATTTTGCCCGGACAGCGACACTACAGCCTACTCTTATATCGAATTCCAACTGTCAAGGGATCTTTTACGTGCACGCCAAAGTGTACATGGAACCTCGGTTTTCCATCCCATCCGAACGACTAGAAAGCTGTCCTTGTCAGACCCTCCGTCCTGCATCACTGACAAGGGGGGACCACGCCGTAAGAAGTTGACTAGAAATGCAACAAGAAGTGTTTATAGGTGAATAATAGTTATTGATATCTTAAATCAAAGTACAAATCATCTTACTTGTCTGTTGGCTTCACAATAAGAGCTTAACGTATTTGCACGAATACAGAATCCCTCTTCCTGTATGTGAGCATAACAACGAATACTTTCACCATGGAAACAATCAGCCATATCACCATCATGATCAATCCACGTGGAGAGATCAATAATTTGAGAAGAGTAACTGTCATTATTTACTGTAAAGTCATGGATACCTAGAATAAACAAAATACTTCACCACTGTTCATCCATTATATAACAATTTAACATTTGAGTTTTACAGGGGTTATTGTAGGCCTGTTTTGATACCAGTCCATAACCAGAAAAAAGATGATTATTTTTCTTTATATTTTGCTAAACTTCAAACTGTTTCACAAAGAGTTCACCAGACTGCAGGGAATGTTTTGTCATGTCATAAAGAGTTTCTAGTCAAATTCCATTTTCAGCAAAATATCTTAGAAAACCACATAGATCCAACAAGACAATGTTACTGATCATGCAGATGTATTAATTATTGTTTTATAAATGTGCATTTTTAAGAGTCAACCCAAATGTTTGCATTTCAGTAGATGTAAATCTGTCTGGTGACCTGGAAATGACTATCTCTGTGTCATTTCATGGTCAATTAGGAAAACGAATAGTCCAGAAATATTTTTCGGCAGTATAATGGAAGGAATGGTAGAAAATGCAAATTAATAATCAAAGAATTACAGCTTTAAATATGTATAAATATAAATTGTTTATTTACTAGCTTTGGTATCTTGCTGTGATGCTAAACTTGCAGGAGTATTTCCTGGAATTTCTGATTCTTGAGCTTTAGGTCTACAAAACTGTCTTCTGACTAAATGTGGTATTAATTCTCCTTTAATAGTATACATTCTTCTGTACAAATAAGTATAATATTACAACAGATTAATCCACAACGTCTAGAAATAAGTCCTTCATATCTGTATATAAATTGGTATCAAATGCTTTTGCAGAGGGAAGGCACAGTGGCTCAGTAAGTAAGACGTTGGCTCGCTAATCTGGCGGTCCCGTGTTCGATCCCTGCTTTGCCGAGATAGTCCATTAGGATTTTTCGGCATGGTTACCCCATGTCAGTGGTGCAGGACGGACAGAGAGCCTGGCAAGGGACAATGTATAGTCGTTTGGATGGGACGACTAACCTAGGTCCCATGTACACATTGGCATGCACGTAGGCCGTATTGACGCCGTTTTGGCAAAATTTCCCACATAGCACACTGCATGGCATATGCACGTCTTTATTAGCCCAGTCAGAGCAGAACAGTAGGAAGTTAAACCCCATTTCATTTAATTTGTTTTTGCAGACATGATTTTAGCTGTTGGAAAGATAAACTGGAAAAAAATCTTGGGGGCAGCACCAGTGTGTTATGGGGGCCAGCTGCAAATGGCAATTTTAAGATTTTAAAGTAATTTACTACAAATTTTGGCTTAACTTAAATTTAATTTATATCTCTACCATCTATGGAATACTTACTGTCGACCATATCTATTGCGCGAAAGAACTGTCCAGAGAATATTATGTACCATCATAGATGTGGTACCATAGAGAAACTCTATGTTACGTACACATTGACAGGCAATCTTGTTAGCAAAAAGCAGGAAAAAATCATGTCTGATTTTGTCAGTTCTGATAACAGTTTGGGTGAGAATAGAATTGTGAAGTAATCTAACATTTCACCAATCTTGATTGGTAGAGACATCAATATATTCAGTTGCCATATGGGGTAAAATTCTCATGTCTACTCAATAACTTTCACTATATTGGGAAAATTCAATATTGGAACATTCAATTGACATCCCCTTTCCAGAACTAGAACTACATCATTTATTGTTTCATTGCTTGATAATGACTAGAGAAGCCTAGTTGAACCGTTGATCAGTAATAAGCAGAATTGTATTCCACAGAACTGTGACCTGTATATTACATTATATATGTACTTACTGATTTTCTGCTAAAAAGTCTACAACCCATTTTTTTAATAAATATAAATGACAGTCTGTTAGTTTAGATCTAATATTAATATAAGGATGTCTGAAAAATAAAAACAATTAAAATACAGATGTGACGTCGTCATCCTTTGATGTTGGCGTACAATTATTTCAAATAATGGTACGGCCAATGTGCCAAACGTACATTATTTATACTAGTTGCAATTTTGGACCCATGAGACGTATTTTTATTGAAATGCACATGCTGGATAGTGTCTGTATTTTAAGTTGTTTAATGGTCTCATGCAAGATATTGCGTAATATTTTGATATTGCCCTCGTGCTATCACACTTGTACAATATCAAAATATTACTTAATGCCTCCCACTTGACCAATAAACTACACATAAATGCTAATGATAGATCATAGAGAGAGAGAGAAATGGGGTTTAACGTCCACTCGACACAAACTTGGTCATTTCGGGACTAACATACGGTTTAATTTTATTTCAATAATTCGCATGCGCGTAGGGGTCTTTAGCAGTGGGAGGAAACCGGAGGACCCGGAGAAAACCCACGAGGTTGGACAGGCGACCCTACTCCTTGTCACGTATGATAGATCATCATCCCCAAGTCAAGGTAATACAGTTCAAGAAAAATAAGTACATATGTCAATCACAGACAACTAGAGCTTAGAGTCTGATGCTTGTGTGTCCTTACCTATTTAAATTATCCAATGATATTGTTGGTTTTATCATGCCATAAAAGGCCCTCAAATTTTAAACAAATACAGCCACCGGAAATTGCTAAATTAATTTAAACTATTGATGAAAACTAGGCTGTGATTGGTCGAAAATATCACAGTGTCTCATATTTGTCTGCAAATTGAAACTGATTTGCAAATAATACCTTTTTAATGTTGATTTACTAAATGATATTGTTTCTTCTAAATCCACTTCAGATGTCAAAAATAACACTCTTTTTCCTTTTTCATCAAAACCTATAAAATCTCTTTCTGAAAAGTAATAAACAATCTTATTATATCTGTCTTCTAATTTTGAATGAGATGTAATTTAATAGAACATACATAAGAAAAAGAAGCCATATTAAAAACCTAAACAAACCACAAAATATAAATCAAGAACTTTCAAACATCACTGTATATCTGCAATCAAATTGTTGGCAATATTCAATTCTTGTGTCTTTTAATACGATACTTTAGTTACCCAGTGATTCTCAACCTGTGTGCCGCAGAATGTTGAACGGCACATTAAGAAAATGTGAAAAACCACATGATCCCAATTGAGCATTCACTGGTGTCTACTAATAAGTTCATAGCTGTGGTTCGAGTCATTCTATGTGTCAATGTCTACATTTGTGTGCCGTCTGACTTGCCATCTTTTTATTTTGCAAAATTCAAATATTTTTCATATATGTTTACCCAGGTGTGCCACTATTTTTTCATGTGTTCCAAGGTGTGCCGTTGGCAAAAAAAGGTTGAGAATCACTGCTTTAACCCATTCCCCACACAAGTCTCACTATCCAGCATTCGATACTGCCGTCAACTCACGCACTACACCAGTTTACACAGTGGTCAATGTTCAACATTTGTCAGAAAATGAGTTTTAGTAAATTTTAGGGGAAATGTCATCAATTACTACTCCTCAAAAAAAACCACCCCAAAACAGCCAAATTTGCATGTTTCATTTGTAAATGTACATGTATTAGGCCTTACGATCACATTATTATTATTGTTCAATTTATATAGCACATCATTACAACAAAACAGTTCTAAAACATTTTTGAAATAAATATGTTTTCAAAATCTGGTAAACAGATCCATGTGTATATATTTACGACCCTTTAACCCTGTAATCTTTCTCAAAAGAGTACTCTGTATATTTGTAAATACTATTACTTTATTATTTTACGATAAGTATGACCCCATTTCTATTTTATTATAGTAATACAAAGAAATATATTATCATTTATTTGGTTTCCATTGTATTGTTTATCATTGTCTACCGATACCAAGATTAAGTGTAGTGAATTGAGCTGTTAGCAGAGGTTAGTGTGGACTGCAAGAGAAGACAACTCTGTTTGGGAGATTGACTTAAACCCTGTATTTTACTGGGGAAAATATTGTGAGTTAAAATTAATGTAGCATGTAAAGTCTGTTGCAGGAAAATGACCTTTACTGGGATGTAAAATAATGTCAGTATGTTCTGTCTCCTAAAACGACAAATAAAATGTAAAACATACAGCTACTCACGAGATATATATGTTTATTAAAGGAATAATTAGGTCACACTTCCTACAGAGTTAAAAATACACACCTTATATTGAGAACTAAATTATTTGTTGCATGATTAATTAGTAAAGCATGACAGTCCTTGAAATTAGGATTTTTCTGCTACAGCACCAAAAATCTGAAAATGCCATTAGCTAAAATGAGCTGGCAAGGCACCACTGCAGTTCTTCATATTTAATACAAATTGTTGCAATTGTCCATGGAACGTGCAAATTTTTTATATATATTCGTAGATAGACAATTCAGTGTCAATTTATCTGGTTCTAATTATGTTTTGTCGTACTGTCATATGTATTAAATTTACACAGTGTTTTGTTGGAGTATTATATCAAGTTATCGAAATTTGTTGAACTTTTCCCCTTCGATCTTTTAGTTATTCATGTTCCCAACAGGTACGAATATTTGACAAGCATAACTAAAATTGCTTCATAAATTTTTTCACCTTCAATAATAAGGACACTATCTTAAAATGTGAGTATGAAATACTAAATTATAACGGTAACCACTATTTAAAACTAAATCTCGCATATGGTGCAATAACGTTCTGACAACCATGTCAACTGGCGGGTTTCGATTCCCGGTTGTACTAACAAGGAGTAGGGTCGCCTGTCCAACTTCGTGGTTTTCTCCTGGTCCTCCGGTTTCCTCCCACTGCTAAGGACCCCTACGGGCAAGCGAATTATTGAAATAAAATTAAACCATGTGTTAGTCCCGAAATGACCTAGTTTGTGTCGAGTGGACGTTAAACCCCATGTCTCTCTCTCTCTCTCTCTGACAACCATAACTAAAACTGCTTGATAATTTTTTTCACGGCTGTACCATAGCCTTCATTAATAAGGACATGCGTATAAAATACTAAATTATAACAGTAACCACTACTTAAAACTAAATCTTGCATTGCTGAATTATTGACCCAATTCCAACCATCTCTCAACGACTGCATGATAATTGATATTGAACGGTTATGACCTATGCATTTCAAGTGTCATCTTTACTATCTATATAAAAGGAATACATTTTTGTGTAGAAAACCATTTGGTATGTCATTTTTATTACATGAACACTTGATACGTGTACAATACAGTGGCACAAGTTATTTTTATTTTGCTGTAGCAGTCCGTGTTTGCTTTGCCTTTAATCACAATTTTGCCGTATGCCATGGTTGATTTCGAGCACTGGCCTTATGATTGAGATTATGATTTATTATTAATTGTTTATTACAATATAAATCTCTAACTTTGTTGGCACCGGTAGAGTGGTCTTTGTCAATATCATGTGATAAAATCCTGCCTTTTCTATAAATAGAGTTGAAAATACAACCATCTATTACAGCCTCTATATGAGCGTTCAGTCTTGTATTATGTCTAAACATAGTCACACACCTGGCAACTAAAATAAGAGGATTAAGTGCCAAGCGAGAGAGAATGATTTGTTCACAACATGAATAATATTTTAAAGGTATATTTGCCGAGTCCTTTTGAACAGATATCGGCTAGGCAAGTGTCGGCAACATGGACGTGTATCGGCCGATAACAATTTCTACCAATAGGCCACTTATCGTCCAATTACTGATAATCGGAACATCACTAATTTTAATCTCACCTGTTTTTTTCTTTGATTTAACGCCAGGAGCTGGAATATCTGTGTATTGATCAGGTAATGGTGATAACAACATTGTAACAGATGAATCATAAGCTTGATGTAAATTAGCTATCTGATGTAAACTAATATCAGATATTAAATCACAACCAACTACCAATATATCTGTCTGAAATATATATTATACATATTGAAACCACAAGTTTTACAAATGTATATAATAATTTCTTGTATATAAGTCACAAGAGTTCTATCACATACATAACACCATTATTGTCCTTTAACAACACCACAAAATACATTTCAATTTATAATCAAAACATTTTGAAAATTGACAGAATACTTTCTTATGCCATGATAAGCTATCTCAGAGTTTTAAAAGATTTCATGATCTGACGATAACTTTTGTGTGTGTTCACAAGAAAGGTTTGATGAGTGACAGACATAGGCGACTACAAGAACGGTCTGAAAAATTTGATGGATTTGTGGACAGTGAATACAGGTGACAACAATATATGTCTTTATTAAATGAGGGATGTTAAAATAACTAATACAAAAGATGCTGTCTACTTTACTACCTTTATTTTATCTTTAATATAGCGCAATGATTCTGCTGTACCCCAATCTTCATTATCTGGTATACCAACAATATCTAATTTCATTTTAATACCACGACAAACAAGAGACTTCTGTATATCTGTTACTGATGATTCTAACGCTATTACTATAACCTCTGTAAGATAAACACATATTGTGTTAGATTAATGATTTGGACGTGTGATACATCAACTGCATGCTGATCTTCATCTAAGAAGGTAAATGGCTACTCGGTCACAGTTCGGTTGCACAGATGAACCAGTTCAAAAAATTACTAACCGATATTCGTTTTCATATCATATTATCTGACCCTTGAGCCCAGGAATTTTACCTACAACATTGTTTTCTTTCACTAAAGACCACATACATACTTCATATAGCACTTGGCATTTGCAATAAATTTGGCTATAAAAATTGAGACAGTCATGACAGATACGGCCAAGTTCGTGTTAATTCTTAGATGTATGGAGAACGGTACTATAAAATGTGTAACATATACCTTCAAATCCAGCTCTTTCAAGCATATTAACTGGATACCATATTAAAGGATGATTACCAACAGGTAACATAGCTTTTGGACATTTTGCTGTTAAATCTGTCATACGGGAACCTCTCCCTCCAGCCATGATAACAGCTTGAAACTCCATCTTTGATTTTAATCTTTAAAGTCCTTTAACAAAACTATTTAAAAATTAGTTAAAAATGAGCTGCATAGTACTTAGAAATGGTTCCACTACTGATGTCTTCTGTCTTACTCCAGCCACAGTAGTGGGTCCTTCTAAGCAGTTCTTTTGAGCAAGTTTTTTTAATCAAATGACTACAAAAACATTACTGGCCTATAGCTCCCTTAATTTCCAAATATAAACTGCCCCAAACTGTACAAATAGATTCAAACGCACAATTGTCAACATATATCATTACAGTTTGTAATGAAATAAGTAATTCTATCTCAAATAGTCAAGTCTGGACCACTAAAATAGTTACTGAACTAAAATGACTACAAAAATGTTACTGGCCTATAGCTCCCTTAATTTCCACATAAACTGACCCCAAACTGTACAAATACATATCATTACAGTTTGTAATGAAATAAGTAATTCTATCACAAATAGTCAAGACTGGACCACTAAAATAGTTACTGAACAGTTTTTCTTAGTGGTAATGAGTTCTACATTTTCGAAGTGATATTTCTAATAATGTACAACAAGCCGCCATAACACCACCCAGGTGAAATCTCGCAAGTTTGGGGTCAGTTTATGTGGAAATTAAGGGAGCTATAGGCCAGTAACGTTTTTTGTAGACATTTGACTAAAAAAAACTTCTCAAAGGAACTGCTTAGAATGATCCACTACTGTGGCTGGAGTAAGAAGGAACACATCAGTAGTGGAACCATTTCTACACACTGAGCCACAGCGGTTCCTAAGCATTAAAGACTTTAGGTACCGTATAATATTTAGTCTCAGTTTAATGTTATTTAAAGGAGATTTTCCATGTTACGAGCGTCTGTAGTAGGACGTTAAACCCCATTTCATTTCATTTATTGAACTTGAAAACAAGTGCCAGGGCAGAACTAATTGATCTATCGGTAATTCAATTGTAATTCCTAACAGATGCTTCACTCAGTAAACATTAATTAATATTATCGGGTGGTACAACCTATGTAGGCCTACATCTCAAAATGAAATATTGGTAAATAATATATAATATAGCATACTTAGGCTACCACTTGAATTATTTTTAACTTCTGACAACTGACATAATATGTTTAAAACCTGAAATTATGTGCGAGAGAAGTAAACTTGCATGTATGACGAAACTGTTAGCCCACATGTGACACCATGTTTCTAAATTCTGGATTGTAAAGTCAAGTTAAAGAAACGAAATTTCAATTATTAACAGTCTTTTTCACAAAATTTCTTGAAGATTACACGAACGTGGAAAGTCGTATAGCGAAAAGTGAGAAGTTAGTTGTACATTTCCAACCCGAATATTGAGAAGCTCAATTTATTATGTTTATGACAAGGGGAGCGCTACGGTATGGAAAGCGGAATGGGTCATAAATGAAACTATGGTTCTTATGCACTAAATAATGCGTTTAAAGGAAACGTATATTAGATAAAGATGCGTCACCACTTTCACCATGCAAATTAGAGTTAATTATTCTATTAATAAATCATATTCAAATAAATATAGACGAGCACGGACCTACAAAAGGTAGAGTATTTTCCGCGAGCTTTCAACAATTAATTATATATATAAAAGGTGCCTCAACGTTAGGCCTATTTGTTACATGTATAGGCTATTTGTTGTATTGTATTAATGTTCGTTTATTTGTTACATGTATATCTGTTGTATGGTATTAATGTAATTTTTGTAATTGTATGCTGCTCCTCATGGGCGTTTTTATGCAATAAATTTACTTACTTACTTACGATGGCTCAGCTGATTTGCCCCAAATGTTGCACACTATCTAATATATATATGAACTATTTCTATGTTTTAATTTGATAGTAATTATTAATTTAAGAATTAAGAATCGATTATTTATTTATTTGGTATTCTATTGTAAATATTCTTTTGTATATTTTCAGTCTTTTCGTTATCATCTTCATTTTCATCTACATTTTCACCTTCATTTTCATTGATACTTCTGTGTGAATAAACTGTATTCTAGAGAGAAGTGTTTCACTATCTACGAAAATCAGATTCCTCCAAGAATTATTTAAATCAATCAATTCTAACCTTTTTGTAGACCACATATTCATCAAATCACTACAATAGCGCCCCACTTCTCCGTGTGGTATAAAAAAAAATTGCTACCAAAATATATTCTAATGATTCTACCCGCTTACTATATAAACTCCTGCGTTCAGCGAGTGGTCTTAATTAACAATTTATGGACGAGATGCGGCTTAATTTCGATGTCCTGGCAAAGTCCTTCCTTGCATTTTAACTCTTGGAGAAATATTTCACCCGGGTGTTAAATCGACGATTAACCTGAACGGTCACACAAAACCATTTCCTTCAATCTTCCATGTTAAAAATGTGATACGAGTTCACTTCAGGGGTTGACACAACATAAAGACGACTCACGTTTGGTGTGTAGTCTCTCTATACGATCAACAGTGATAAAGTAGAATGAATGAAAAGGTCGGTCCTTACGATCATTTCTACCAGGTATGTTATCTATTTTATCATTAAATATATCATCCAACGTGAATGATCTTTTGCGAGCGTAGCCTTGTTGTTGATCCATGGGTAATAGAGCCTCGAATACAGCTACGACGGTCTAAGACTTTTAATTACGCTACTTGTTAATTGACAACACGTTAAACCTAATTTTGTTGGTGTTTTTTGTTTTATCCCTTGTTGATCAAGTATATTTTGCATACTCTTATATCGAATTCTGTCAATGGTTCTTTTACGTGCACATCAATATGTATACGGACCTAGGATTTTTTGTCCCATCCGAACGATTAGACAGCTGCCATTGTTAGGTCCTCTGTCCAGCACCACTGACAAGAGGACATCTCTCTGAAAAAAAACCCCGAGAAGCGAACCCGAGACCTCCAGGCTATAATATACAGGTCACAATTCTATGGAATGCAATTACTGCTTATTACAGAGCAGCTAGCTAGCGTCTTACCCACTGAGCCACCGGGGGTAGGCTAGTCAAGTGATCTAACGCTTACACTATGAATCAAAATTTCTGACATCAATACAAAATCGTGCAATAAGATTATTATTCTTAGTCCTGTGGATGCCCCCCCCCCCCCACACACACACACACGCGCGCGCGCACACACTGCTAAAGACTATATTATAATATATGTTAATCCCGAAATGACCTAGTCTGTGTCGAGTGGATGTTAAACCCCAATCCCCTTTCCCACTCTATGTTTCATCTTTCAGGCATCTAATCAACAACATGGGTACATCTGTCAAACATCTAATCAACAACATGGGTTCAACTACCAGACATCCAATCAACAACTTGTGGGCACAGGGAGTCCTTTCAAAGAAAGATATTTCACAAAAAGAACTCACGATGGCGAGCCACCGCCGCTACCACTAGAAGAAAAAAAGAGATTTTTTACATATCTCATGGAAACTACGACGTTTTCTGGCATATCTAAAGTTTATTTTACCCCACGGTGGTACCTTAAACTTATGTGGATGCTATTTTTCACGGTGACGTTCTGCTATATGTCAATTATGATGATGGGATTGTTTAGACATTATTTTAAATATCCAGTAAAAACAGACACCACGCTTGGTTACAGGTAACACTATATTATACGAGATTAGCTCGTCGTTTATTATTAAATATATAGATAACTTAAACAATAAATCGTTTTAACTTATGAGAGAAAGGGACGTTAAACCCCATTTCATTTTGAGCAATTATTAGTTCGCAACATTCAATGGTACACATTAATATAAAGACATAATCGGTAATCCAGATGACATGGGAAAAGGAATGTTATTTAAAGTTGCAATTTCACATTTTTAAGTTATATTTTTAAAATGTATTAAAATAAAGCCTTAAAATAGATGGTATCTATAAACAGTCCTACCTTGTTAAAGAATAATCCTATTAATCCTATAATTCACTATTGCCAGTTGAGAAATTGTCAAAAATATCATTTTCAACTTCAAATTCAAACGTTTGAAGATAGCTTTTCCACGGGGGGAATAGAAAAACAAGGGAGGTAATTGTGTTATTATTTCCGTGGTCAAGGATTTATAAGTGGGAGAATGATACCTATCATCGTATAGAGCTGACAACCTATTGAGCAAAAGACATAGAAATAATTATGTTTTGACTTTCTTAGAAAATATGAAATTCTCGCTTTAAAACGTTCAACTTTTAATGTCTTGACGAATACAACTCTGTCAAGTAAATCGACTATTCTGTCCCATCTAAGGAAACAAATTCTTCCAATAAGTATAAGTCGTTGATCCATTAACCATTAACTTTCGGGGTCCTTCATTGTGTTCCGATTTGGTTCCTTCATAAAGTCTTGACGAATACAACTCCATCAAGTTATTCCAATAAGTATAGGGCGTTGACCCACTAACCTGGAGGTCCCGTGGTCCTTCATGATGTTTTTCATGGGTGTTCCTGCCTTGATTCCTCTGGGCTTTCCAGCCTTCATTCCCCTTGTCAGTGGTGCGGGCCCGGGCTGGGGGGGGGGTACGAAAACGTGCTCCCGTTGAAGCGTCTAGTCTTTCGGAGGGACGAAAAACATTTCCCTCATAGCATACCGTAAATGTCGTACGCCCGTCTTTATTAAGCCAGTTCGTGCTGAACAGTAGGACGTCTACCCCCCCCCCCCCCATTTGATTCTTTCATTCATTCATTTTATTCCAGCGCTTTACCATTACCTGCTGTAACTGTGTGTAATGAAAACCCTATCAAAAGATCTCGTCTTAAGGATACACCATGTCAGTTACAGCAAAGATTGAATATGTCCATGACTGAACGAAGTAAGGTATGCTATTTTCGGCAAATTTATGAGAGAAAAATGTGAAACCAAGAAGGACAAAAGATTTAAGCGTAGATATCACGCCCTGCAAGAATTAGAAAGTAATCAAGTTCGAATAATATCATATTAAAGATATTGTTTGGTGAGCTCGCCCATTTACATTCCTGTGAATGGTTTGTAGGTATGATCCCTAGTACACTACTTTGCTCGGGGCCTATAATGCTGTTAAGACAACCTTGCGAGTGGGCCTGGGTTCTCTCCCCTTATTTTTCGATCAAGTTCCTCTGGATTTTCCGGGGTGGTTTCCCCTTGTTAGTGGTGCAGGAAGAAGGGCTAGACGGGGAAGTGTCTAGTCGTTTGGATAGCGCGATAAAAAAAAACCAAGGCCCCCATGTACACATTGGCGTACTCGTAAAAGAACCATTGACAATTGGAATTCGAAATAAGAGTGGGTCGTACCACCGATGTCGGGACAAAATTTCATTCCAGCCCAGTCAGCGTATGTCTGTTTTCATTTTACCCGAAAACATTAGTGCGACTCGTAAGTTATCACATTTATATTACCATACACATAATTAATTGGTATTAATAAATATTAAACTTGACTGTTCGTGAAATGTTCATTCTCTGAAATATCAGTTTTGAAATTTCAGTTCTGTAGACTGGTTGGTGATATAGAAGAGTCTGTAAACCTACAGAGCGATCATGTAGAATGCCCTGAAGAAGATACTGAGTGCCAGGAATTTGTAAATATGGCCGAGAATGCTGTTTTAGAGACTATGTTTGAAAATAGAAGACGTATCAGAGATGATATATTAGAGATGGATCTGTAAGTTGATTGTCCAATATTTATTTCTGATAATAGGCATACCATAAAACCTATATCACCGGTTCCACCGGATTTTCTCTACCATTCTACATCTATTCACCCCAATAGCTTGAATGAAACGGGGATTCGGAAGTAATTAAGGTCGATGTGAATAGTGTCGTCCTATACAATCATCCTTTGCTATATTTCAATTTGCGCTAGATTGTTGATAATCTTTGAATGGCATTTATTCGCCTTAAATACACAAGTATCTGTTTTCCATATATGTAGGCCTACATGCTTTGTTGTTACACTCATGATGTTGACACGGGTTTTCTTAATCCCCGTTCCAGGGTCTTGTCATTCGTCCAATCGCCATCAAATGGATACTGGGCCTAATAATGCCGAAAGCATTGAGCCTTGGACATTATAAGTCTTGAGTTAATAATCACTTTCATTTCATCAGCACAAACAAGATTATTGCATTCGCAGTGTATGTATATTGCGTCTTGTTTATTTTACAGTCAAGATATATACAACTTGGGTCACCAGAAAAATGATTTTATACTGAGCTGTTCCATTCGTGGTAAATCCTGCACCTCAAAGTAACTAGTGGACAATTTAATTTCTCAACAATATCAATGCATGCACTGGATATATTTCATAAAGTCATTGCTGGAAACTAAAATTAAAATTTATTCTAGCTTGTACATGTAATCTCTTTAATACATTTGAATTAAATATTTGAATCTAGATGCGCATATAATATAAGACAAGTATTATTATGGGTTATTGTAGACAATTTCTCCTGGCTTTATAGATTTATTTATGCATTTTAAATAACTGAAAGTCAACATTTCTGTTTAGATCATTTTTTTTAACACTTACATATTTCAATATTTGAAGCTCCTTCAAAACATCACTATCATCTGAATATGGAAATTGTTTTACTTGGTTACCACAAAATGGAACAGACAAAGTGACTGGCAGTGGTCCAGAAAAAGGCAAGTGTCTAATAACTGTTTCTCTCTATATTTTTGTACTCGAATCTCGTTATCTCATGTCACTAAACTTGAGGAAATAATATGCGCCAGCCTGATCAGATTCAACACTTTTTCCCTGAATCAAAGAGGCCCTGCTTTTTTGTAAACTCGGCGAATACCCTGAAAAATCTGGGACTGGTCTTTCACAGGAAATATAACTTTGGACGAATGGTATTATTTAGTTACTTTTTGAAATTTTATCGCCATTTGAATGTCTCGATTCATGTCCATGTTGATAAAAAAAAAGCAAGGCCTGCTTACTGGTAATTTAGATAAATGTGAATCACATAATATGTTACTTCACAGGGCTGGAATTAGTTTTAAATTTAGAGATTGAAGAATATATCGAAGAATATAACCAAGGTTATGGAATACAAGTTATTATACATGAAAATGGTACCATAGCACTACCTAATGTAGAAGGGATGTCTATCTCCGGTGGTGAAGAGACCAGTATCGGCCTAAAACTTGTAAGTGTTTTTAAAAGTCATAACAAGACAGTGGTATGACCAGTCATTTGGGTATTGTAGAGTAGATTTTACTTGAAGAATTTATAGATCGGTTCCTCCAGTAGATTGTGAACAAAATTATAGGCTGCTGGCCAATAGGGAGTGTATACATTAGAATGCACGTAAAAGATCCCTTGACAGTTGGAATTCGATATAAGAGTAGGCGATAGTGCCGCTGCCCGGGCAAAAATTTCCCTCATAGCACACTGTATGGCGTATGCCCGTCTTCATTAGCCCAGCATAGGAGCAGAACAGTAGGACGTTAAACCCCATTTCATTTCATTTTGCTAGCAAATAGAGGTATATCCATCTTAAAATCACGCGCTCAACCACAAAAAACACATTCTACTTTCAGACTGACCACGTCACATGTCGTATCTTTTGTTGTCAATGATTTTCTATAATTACTGTAGGTAAATATAACACGTATGGGTGGTTGGTATGGAGATTGTACTGATGGTGTTGAATTTAGTGAAAAATATAAAATGAGCTACACCGAAGAGGTAAATATACAAACCCTTGTTATTAGACTGTGCCTAAGCAGACACCAAAGTTAGCAATAACAAAGATAGCCACACAAAACGTGGAAAAACGCCCACACGGCAGCTATGTCTTGATAATGATATAGCCATTTAGAGCAGTCTATCCGAAATGAAACTAGGATTTTGACCAAATTTGATAAGGATCTGTTATGCCTTTAAGAAATCTAACATCTATCGTGCTCACAAGCTTTTCAGGCCACATAAAATAACTCTGGAATAGAAAGTCATAGAATGCTGAAATGCAACAGGGTTCATTCTCGCCGATCGCAGTGCTTCATGTCAAATTTGAAAATCAGTAGGGTTAATCCTTTCAAAGTCCTAATGCTTAAAACCAAATTTTTAAAAAAAATATTTAAAACTGTAGTCTTTAACACGCCTTCATGGTTTTCAGATAAGCATGGATTCCACCGTGACGGAATTACATGATAGCCCTTATTGTGGAGTCTTAAACATAAAGAGACTGTTTAATAAAGCAATAGTATTATTTCATTGGGGATTTTATAAGACGAGGAGAATATGTAAGGAATGATTAAAAATCCTGTTGAATTCCGTAGATCATATGCATTTTTAAAAATGTGGCCTATAATATTATGTGACTGAAGTACCCACTACGTATTTATTATTAAATCTGCGAATCAAGACATTTCAAGGCGGGCATTTTAGAATATTCTAAAAATGGCTAGCCACTACGGTAAAAAAACACATTTTATAAACAAATCATACCAAAGAAAGTGATTCATTGCGCAAAATATGAGTGAGGGAATTACCTTTCACATTGTATATTTTTCATCTGTATATTTTTCATCTTATTCTTTTTATCACTTTTGGTCAGGGTTCATTTAATTATGTAAATAAACATTGAAGTGTGGGGTAACTCCAGAACGAAGATCGCGGAACGCTGAATATTAATAGGGTACATCCTCTCATGACTCCAGTCATTCAAACCATATTTGAAGAAAATCTGCCAAGAATTGTAGCGTCTATTGTGTTCACAGGCCAACTGTTAAAGAACCGACGGACTGATAGAAGACGGTATAAAAATACAAAAAATAGCGATTGTTTTTTTATATGTTTAAAATAACACTGATTAGTCGTGATGTCGACCTTAATAAGCCGACAACCAGATATCACCACATTTTAACCCGACATCACGACAACCCGACATCACAACATGATACCAAACAGCCACCATGACTAACATGCATCATGTTATGCAATCTGTTTCACAGAGAATTACGAGTAGAGAATTACGAGTCTAGTGATATATCTCTGTCAAAGATGACTGTCTTAACACGTGCTGTTACAGCACGCGGCGTCAATCATTGGCTGAATGGCGCGTGCATTGTTTACATAAGACGTTACTGCTTCGGAGAAAATGCTGCATTTTAGTCATTTTAATACCCATTTACACTAAATAGGAAATAATTTTTACCTACAAATACGTCAAACGCCTTTATTTATTTTTCCAATACATAAAAAAAATGTTTTAGAATTTAATTTGTCGCAGGAAAAAAGTTAATATTTCTGGCTCATTAAGCCGCATCGCTGTCATCCTTATCAGTGATTGTAGCGGCCTAGCAAATATTCACTGCGGATCAGTGTGCATGTTATGTTGTTTTAAACAGCTGGTTCTGATGTCGTATCTCTAAATCATAAGGGATATTTTGATATAGAATATGTTTCAACGCATTGTGAGATTAACACCCGTGTTTCATTGAATATCTCCATAAGCCGTGGATAATTATCTTCTATAAAATCATTTTTTTAATATTTTGTTTTTCAGTCGTGTAGATTACTTTGTTTATCCAATGCTACTCAAGTAAATTGTGGCTGTTATCCGGCTGCTGCTATAGAGCTAGACTATTATCTAAAAACAAGACACGGATTCTGTCGTCGTCACAGTTGAGTGGATAATCCAATCATTGAGTACATTGGCTTGGTGGGACAGTCTCGGGGCTGGGCAGATTTTGTGACGGCGCTCAAGTAGCGTTTAGTAGGCTCCGCTGGACCGCGGATTGGAATATCGCAAGGGAACCGATTGGGGGTATAGTAAACTTTGCAAGTCACTAATGGTTTACAGTTCTCTCCTTACAAATCAGTTGGAACATCCTTTTCAGCAGATGCCAAGTTCTTTTGGGTTCATTTATCAGCATGGACGTCTAAATGTTATTAACCATAGACTGAAGCTTTCCGAGTTGTTAATGGGACATAGAAATGCCTTCTCGTGGTTTTGGGCGTGCCTGCACGTAACTCATTCAAGCCCCACCCCCTAACTTGACACGGGTTTTAATTATGATTTTAATGTCCATAAGGAATATGATTTTAATATTCATACGGAATATGATTTTAATGTACACCAGGAATATGATTTTAATGTTCATAAATAATATTCAAATTTTCAGAATGGGTATGTGAAGATTGGATGGAAAACCATTTTGCCCGTCACCTAACAATGGTTGAAGAATGTGGGTGCTTCAATCCCTGCAAGTAATATTGATTTCAATATTATAACATGTCTGTCATACATCATAAATCAGAATGGAAATGAAATGGGGTTTAACGTCCTACTGTTTTGCACCATCTAAGCTAATGTTGACGGGCACGCGGGAAGTTTGTTCGGACAGTGGTACTAGACTGTCAAATGCCAGGAGTTTTTTTCCGTTCAGCCAATGTGTATACGGGACCTTGGATTTTCACCCATCCGTACAACTAAACACTGTCTATTGTCAAGCATTCTATATTCTGTACTAGTGACATAGGAACATCACGGTAAAAATTTCCGAGAAACTTTCTTTGCCGATCCCATGACTTCCTGTTTAATGAGCCAGCGCCTTTCTCACCGATCCACCGTGGTTCCCAAATCTAGACGGAATACTCATGGGAAAACCTATTCAACTGGATAGTAATAACAGATTGATTTTCACTGACGTTTGTATATAATGTCGGAGGAACCTACATTAATAAACCTAACACAAAACGGGAAAACCAGTTATATTAAACAATAATAATTATATATTTTCAAAAAATGTTATTTCTTTCAAATTTATCATTTCAAAAGTTAAAATATTTCCAATGTGTATGTTTCTTGCAGAAGGAAGACTTTTGAAAAGCGAGTAACATCAAGGATGTGGCCATCAAACCATCTGTTGGTGAGTATGATAATACCAAAGGCCTCTTTACACAGTTCAACAAATGTGTGACATGACGATACAAGATACCAACATTGTTCACCACAAATGTCGAATCGTGTACATGTTTTTTCTTTACACTTCCAAAATCTCAGCGACGAAATTGCATACACAGATGGAGTCAGGTCATTCTTCCTGTGTCTTATGGCCATCTACATGCGGTGACATTGTCTCGACACGCGTCTCATATCGTAAATCCTTTAGATTATGCAGTCAAGTATATAAATATATTTGCTTATTCTATTTCAGAAAAAATTAGAAAAACAAGTTTGTAGTAGAAATAAAAATAGTCCAAAATGTAAATACACCAATAATTCCAACACGAGTGAACGCAGGTAAATTTGAAACTTCTACTTAATAAACATCAGGGGCACCTCGAATTTGATCCCAGTTAAAAGTTTTATAGGGTGATACAATCGTAACAAGATATACATGCATAATTTTCGTAGTTTACTTCAAATGCTCTAGAACGCATACCATGCCTTTTGCACAACACCCGTCCCTACGTTTGGACCAGAAACCGGGATGTTCGGGCGGTATATTTTTACACTATTCGCAAATCGCAAATAAATGTATAAATGGGATTTGAAATATTTGGAAAGCGCTCAGTTTATTCTAGAACTGACAAAAAAAACAAAACTGTCCGTCTTAACTGTCGTGTAAGACGCTAGCTTGATAGTCTATAGAAAGTTCAGCGGCATTTTCCGAGGGAGTTTCCCCTTGTCAGTGGTGCAGGATGGTACGAAAAATCGAGGTCCCGTGGTGTGCACATAAAACATCCCTTGACAGTTGGAATTCGATATAAGAGTAAGCTTTAGCGCCGCTGTCCGGGCATAATTTCCCTAATAGCACACTGTATGGCGGAGCAGATCGGTAGGACGTTACCCCATTTCATTTCGTTCCTATTTTTGACCATATCAATTCATCATTTTTATGAAAGGTATTGAAAGTGTAAAATTACCCTTTCAGATCTTCTTTCGCAAAAATCTTTATATTTTACGAAACACTGAATTACCAAAATGTAGAGGAGAAACCATTTTACGACGTAAGTACACATAACATGCTGGCCTTTAACGGCAATTACTAAACCCACAAGATAACAAAACATATTGAGGTTATTTGAAGAGTGATTCTATATACGATTGGGTCGTTTCTAACCAATCTCAATATGATTTGGTGGTTCTAGGTTTAAATGACAATACTGGTAGCCACCTTTCTTACTAGTTTAACACAATCCGAATATGATTTTAACACAGATCGTTGCTAAGGCTAACCTTACTTATCAACGATTTAAAGATTCCGAAAATGAACTAAATAAGGAAATTTATTGTTACCGACTAAGTAGAGAGTAATGATAGCTCACGTATAATTCCTGTGAAGACGAAGAAATTTTATATGTGACTGTGACCATCTAACTATTTATGAAAGACTTGACTGCGAGGAGATCAGAAAGTCATTTGCACGGCGTAAAAGGAGCCTTGACGTTTGGAATTCGAAATAAGTGCAGGTAGTAGCAAACCTGTCCTGACAAAATTTTCCTTATAGCACACTGTATGGATTACACCCGTTTTCATTGCGTAGTCGCTCCAGAAAAGTAGGACGTTAAACCCCATTTTATTTTATTTAAGTTATAGACTGTTATTGAATTTTCTTTTTATTATTCTTCCTGTTTTCAGAAAATCTCGTTTATGTCTGATATTGGTGGAACTATGGGTTTAATGATCGGCGTATCATTATTGAGTATTGCTGAATTTATAGAGGTTTTGGTGGAATATTTCATTATGATGTGCAGGAAATTGGGTCGATAACAATATGTTGTTTTTTATACGAAATATATTTTTGTTATCTGAAATATTTTTTAATTTCGTTATACAAATCAGATATATCCAAAATGTATCCTGTGGTATAATCTACAAATCTGTTAAACAAATTGAGCTTCAGAAAAATAAGCTTAGTTACAGCACCAGGTGCCTAGGAGTGGTTATTATGCGAACCGAATCGGCCATATACATTTTAAAAATTTGGCGTCATTAAACATACATTATGCAAGATCTAAATCTTCTTATTGCAAGTCTTTATTTAGGCTTCAGATGTTCTAGAAATTATTAATTAGACCTTTATTTACATGACAAGCCCAAAATCAACTCTGTAGACCCTTCGGTGGCTTGAATACAGCTTGGATTTAAACAGTCGTCCATTTAAAATTAAGTCAATAAATGACCGACGAAGCTAACGTTACCGTTAGTCAATGACGCCACTACCGGAGACTTCCGATGAAAGGCCTGCCAAGCGAGGGTACCATAGCCATTGAAAATGTACTTGATAATCGAGAATATGTGGGTGGAGTTATCGTCAGTCAATTAAACGATCGACAATTCTCGTAGACGGTGCGGACACAATTGATGCCTATTTCTAGTCCAAACTTTCAACAGTTACAACTCCGTTCAGAATAAAGTAATTTGACTGAAGTTTTCAATTTTTTTTCTTTTTTTATACGCCCACATTTTCATATGGACGTATATTGTCGTCGCCCCTGTCCGTCCATAATTTGTTTGTGAACACTCGACAGGTCACAATTTTTATTCGATTTTGACGAAACTTAAAATATAGGTCTTTCTCCCAAAGATCTCGGTTCCTTTCGATATCGGCATATATCGGGGCATAATTTCATGGATTATGGCCCCTGATTGTACGAAAAATCTCTAAAAGGACTGGAGGATCAGAACTGGTGGCTTATTTGTATTCTAGAAGACGTATTATATATTTCGAGAAAATCACCAGGTGGTTGCGAGAAATATCCGCTTTTCTTGCCGTGTTTTTAAACACGCCTACAATACAATACGGTTCCTAATATTAGCTTCTTTATTTATATTGAAGATATTCCGTTTTAGGATGTTGGTATTTTAGGCAGAGAGGGGTACAAATTGCAAAAGAAACCAATGCAGATGGGTTCAATCATACAAAATTAATATATGAGGCAACATTATACTCAAATTCGGCCCAAGTCGGCAATGGCGAAATGCCGTAATTACCTTATATCAAAATGGCGGTCTGCAGGAAGATTCGGATAGCCATATCAGTGCAATTTAGGGGTTGGACAATCAATATACCGATATATGTTTTAAATCTTCAAAAACAAAGTGGTTTTAGAGGCTAAATTTGCCGGAAAAAAAACAAATTTGACCAAATAAGTGTCCCAAAATGTATTTTTCATAAAATGGCATATCTCGTAAATAGTGCATATTAGGGGTTGAACTATCAATATATTTAACCCCAATCTGAAATATGGTGCCCCCTAAAAAGGTGTATGTTCCCTGAAAATCACCTTGTTTTACACATAAAATTGTACCCACATTATTAGTCTATTCAGGTCCTGATATTGTACCCCAGAAATCCCCATATGGGTTTAATCTATCCCGCATCCATCCCCTACCTTACACCTGGCCCCCTCAGACCTGGGCACGGGCCTGTATATCCAAATGTAAATCAAGTATTTTTCTACGAATAAACATAAACAATAGACTATATAGAAACATTTCTATGAGCTTCGTACGCACCACACTAGACATAAGAGGAACTAACTGTTTCGACCCATGCTGGAATTCAAACACCTTGCATTCTAATCGAGAAAGAGAGCCCAGTTGCATAAAAGTTTGATTATCCGCTCAACGTAATCAGTAGTTTTCTAGAGGCGACGCAAACACGTTGTGCTTAAAAGGGTGCTCAATCTCTGTCAGTTCATGTCCAGAACGATTCAGCCATTTAATGATTTAATTTAAAAATGGAATGGAGAAGCTAAGTCTCAAATAACCAGCACCGTGGTTATGATAATACACAATCAATATATTCATTTGTAATATTATATACACTATAGGAGTTATTTTAGTTCTTTGAAAGGAGCTCTGTTTAATATATTAAAGTCTTTAAACAAATGGGTGACAAGAACTGGGCTAAATAGGTACTTTGCATTACTCTACAACTTTCTTAGACTAACTCACTGACATTTCTTCCACCATCCATTACTAGAAGTGGGTTACTGTTGTTGTCCAGCCAACTGGTGTACAGTTTAGTCCAATTAAATAAATAACGTTGACGTAAACGGGCGTTCAAATAAAAACACTAACTCAATTATGGAAATGACCTGCTGTAATAGATGACGTATCTAAACGTTTTATATATATTAAAGAGCGCGGTTAAATTTGCTTCAGACATCATTTTCGTCCGGCAAAGAGACATCATGCAAATCTATTAAGAAGTGTGTGGTTCTTGCCACCTTTAAGACTTTAAGGTATAACCAGACATCATGTGCTATTCTCAGAAGCAGGTCCCGTGTACACATTGGTGTGCACGTAAAAGAACCCCTAACAATTGGAATTCGCTATTTTAAGAGTAGACCGTAACGCCGCTTTTGGTGATAAATATCCCTCATATAGCACACTGCCTCGTCTTCATTAGCCCAGTCGGTGCAGAAAAGTAGGACGTTAAACCCCATTTCGTTCCATCATTTTGTTAGGTTTAATCTGATAAATATATACTGTCAATATTTCAGGATTCTTTTATGTGCACGCCAATGTGTACACAGGAGCTTGTTTTTTTGTCCCATCTACACAACTAGACACTGTACTTTGCCAGACTCTTTGTCCTGCATTACCGACAGGGAGAAACCACGCTGGCAAGATCCGGGGAACTTTCTTGACCTACACCAGGACTAGTGTATATAGTGTATATAATCATAGTATTGAGAGGAATATGGTCGATAACCCGACACCACGACAACCCGATATCACGACATTTTAACCCGACACCACGACATTTTTACGCGACATGACATTTTTAATGTCGTGGTGTCGGGTAAACCACGGTTTACCTAAAGAGTGCTTGGCACCAACAGTCTGCTACATAATACTATGATGGGCGATGTTGCTCGTATTGATTAAAATTCTAACACGGAACAATATGTTGTATCCTGAAATGAAATGAAATGGGGTTTAACGACCTACTGTTCTGCTCCGAACTGGGCTAATGACGATGGGCATACGCGGCACTACGGCCTACTCTTATATCGAATTCCAACTGTCAAGGGATCTTTTACGTGCACGCCAATGTGTACACGGGACCTCGGTTTTCGGACCATCCGAACGACAAGACAGGTGTTTTGTCAGGACCTCCGTCCTGCATGACTGACAAGGGGGAACCACCCCGGAAAAATCTGGATTTACTTTCTCGGCCAGTGCAGGGATCGAACACCCGACCTCCAGACTAGCGAGCCAGAGAGTACAAGTAACGACGGATCTCGAAGGAAATAAAATGAAATGGGGTTCTGCTCCTAAACTGGGCGAATGAAGACGGGCATACGCCATACAGTGTGCTATGAGGAAAATTTTGCCCGGGCAGCGGCACTACAGCCTACTCTTATATCGAATTCCAACTGCCATGGGATCTTTTACGTGCACGCCAATGTGTACACGGGACTTCGGTTTTTTGTCTCATCCGAACGACTAGACAGCTGTCATTGTCAGTCCCTTCTTCCTACACCACTGACAAGGGGAAACCACGCCGGAAAATATTGATGAACACCGGGGGCGGACCCGCGACCTCCAAGCTAGCGAGCCAGCGTCTTACCTACTTAGGCTCCCGGATCTGAACAATTGTTCTACTTTTCCGAACCAATTGGACTATTGAAGATAGGCATACGCTATGCAGAGTGATATGACGGAAATTTTCAATGGACCATGACATTTCTTCATTGAATTTCAACTTTGAAGGATTCTTTTATGTGCCCAACAATATGTACACAGGAGGGTTTTTTTTTTGTTTTGTTTTTTGTCCCATCTACATTACTAGACACTGTTCTTTGCCAGATCCTTTGTCCTGCACTACCGACATGGAGAAACCACGCTGCAAAATTCCGGGGAACTTTCAGTGTACATATATATAATCATAGTCATACAGTATTGACAGAAATATGGCCGACATCACGACATTTTAACCCGACAATACGACATTTTTACGCGACATCACGACAAAAAATGTCGTGGTATCGGGTGAAAATGTATTGTCGGGTTAAAATGTCGTGATGTCGGAGTGTCGGGTTAAAATGTCGTGATGTCGGGTTGTCGCCTTATGAAGGGCCACCATAGTATATAGCCCAGACCTCTTGACAGTACTGAAAAGAAGGTTATGAAAGAAATACATTGAGCTTATAATGCATAAATTGACCAGCCGAAAATGACCATCCGGTTTGAATCTTGCAAATGATCGCCGACGTCGTGAATCTGGTTTTTTTTTGTTCTTATTTTATATCCCCTAATCAAACAGAGAATATATACCAATGTTCCGACAGTCAAAAATAATGTGTGAAGTTGTTGTATGAGGAGAATCCTGAAGGCCAATAAACAAAGAAGAGGGATTTTGTAAGTAAATTGATTAGGACAGTGTAATTCCTATTGAAAGCATGTCTCCCCTATCCTCTTCAAAAACTGCAAATAAAATGGGAAATAGCTAGGGGTAGGGGTGACCCACCTCTAAGCGCATGTGGTTTCACTGATAACGTGTGAACAACAATCTATGACAACTTCCTGGTGGTTTCTGAAAAATGACATTTTTACCTGCTTTTCTGGAGAAAGTGAGATGATCTTGAAACATGAACACCTGACTGCTTAGATGAAATAGATGACAGATGTTTCGGAAAATAATTTAATATTTAAAACATCCTTGAACAAGCACAATCCATCCTAACCAGTGGTTAACAAGCCAACAGTGAGGCTGATGTCCCCCGCCGAAATCCCCAAATAAATAGATGACACATATTAATTAATCGCACATCTATTTTTTTCCAAAGTATCAAGCAGTCAAACTGATTATCAACTATACACTAAGTTTCATCACTCTCTATCAGATAGAATCAAAGTTATCTTGTCCCAAAGCAGGAAATTGCTTATCTTTGCTTAGCTTTAGCTCGATATGTTAATCATTGAACTCAGTCAAGACGATCATCTACATCAAGTTTAAACATTCTACCTCAATTAGAAGAAGAGTTGTTATGTTCCAAAGTCGTGACCAATCAAAATGCGTATTGCTCGTTAGCCTAAGCAGAAAATTCTCATCATCGAACTTAGTCAAGGTATTGATGTAATGAAACTATACACCAAGTGTCATCACTCTCACTTAATGAGAACTAAAGTTATCGTGTACCAAAGCATCGACCAATCAAATTGCTTATCTATGCTTATCCTAAGCAGAAAATGCTGATCTTCGCACTCCATCAAGGCATTGACCTCATAAACCCCTACACAAAGTTTGAACATTCAAGCTTAAATAGAAGGAGAGTTATAGTGTATTCCAAACTCTCGGCCAATCAAATTGCTTATCGCTCTGCTTACAATGAGCAGAAAATGCTCATCATCGAACTTAGTCAAGGTATTGATGTAATGAAACTATACACCAAGTTCCATCACCCTAAGCAGAAAATGCTTATCTTCACACTCCATCAAGGTATTGACCTAATAAACACCTACACCACGTTTGAACATTCTAGCTCAATTAGAAGGAGGGTTATTGGGTTCCAAAGTCTCGGCCAATCAAATTGCTTATTGCTCTGCTTACCCTGAGCAGAAAATGCTCATCATCGAACTTAGTCAAGGTATTGATGTAATGAAACTATACACCAAGTTCCATCACTCCCACTTAATTGGAACTAAAGTTATCGTGTCCCAAAGCATCAACCAATCAAATTGCTTATCTTTGCTTACCCTAAGCAGAAAATGCTTATCTTCACACTCCATCAAGGCATTGACCTAATAAACACCTACACCAAGTTTGAACATTCTAGCTCGATTAGAAGGAGGGTTATTGTGTTCCAAAGTCTCGGCCAATCAAATTGCTTATCGCTCTGCTTACCCTGAGCAGAAAATGGTCATTATCGAACTTAGTCAAGGTATTGATGTAATGAAACTATAAACCAAGTTTCATCTCTCTCACTTAATTAGAACTAAAGTTATCGTGTCCCAAAGCATCAACCAATCAAATTGCTTATCTCTGCTTACCCTAAGCCGAAAATGCTCATCTTCGAACTCCATCAAGGCATTGACCTAATAAACACCTAGGCTACACCAAGTTTGAACATTCTAACTCAATTAGAAGGAGAGTTATTGTGTCCCAAAAAGTGTGACGGACAGACAGACGGACGGACGGACGGACAGACGGACGGACATACAGACGGACGAACCCATTTTAATAGTCCTGGTCACAATCTTGGCCAAACAATTTCAAAGGTAGAATGTCACCTCAAAATCGCCATCTTAAAATTGTTGAAAAATTCACAAAACAAAACTCATAATAAGAGATTCCTCTTGTTTATTATGTGATTATTAATAAACTTTAAATTTTTCAGTTTGTATTTTTATCAAAAAATGCCGGTGTAACATTTTATATTAATGATAGACTGTGATCATTATGCAATGAATATGAATGAAATCCATATCAAGCCAGTGGACCATAAAGTTCCAATATTTTAATCATAAAATAACCAAATTATTGCGCTGGCAAGAGAGTTTACCCATTTTCTTTCCAAAAGGGTCTTATAGTAAAATTACCTTGCTAAATTATTTAAACACCAAAAAAACATATAACCCAGAAAAAAGCCAAAACATAAATAAATGAATATTTTATTATAGATTAAATTACACCAATAATATCACAGTTTTAATAACGTTACATATCAAAAAATATTTCAATCTTGAACCTGAACTAAAAAACATGATCAGCAGGACCAACAGGGATCTCAACATCCTCAGAACGATTTTATTCACAAGAATCTTTGGAAATAACTAGATAAATCTATAAAACAAATAATGTCTCTTATTAAAACAAATTTAGCCACATTATTTTGATTTTCCAGAAGAGCTGGCTCTACCCGACTTAGGTTTAGCTTCAGGTGTTTTTCTACCAGTTTGCTTGTCTTTTGATGATACTGGTGTTTTAAGCTTGTACCTTGGAGGTGGTCCTAATAATAAAAGAAAAAATTATTAATACAGGAGACCGATACAGGAACATCTGTCTTGAATAAATAGTACCTTTTGGAGCAATCTCATTAAAACACAGATCTATATTTCGTTTCGTTTTTTTATACTTTGATGGTCTCTACTACATAAAGATCTGACAAGTTGTACTGGAAAGTTGCGTTAGAGGTCATACAAGCGGCTTTTGACCCTAGACATTAGACATTTGATTAACCAATCAGCGTTGATGTTTCTAGTGGGTACCCACGTTTCTGTGCACCTCATGCCAAAAATTTGCTGTAACAGACCGTTTCATTGATTGGCTAATCCCTCACATTATCGAGAACGATGACAACTCTTCCAGATGCTAGTGTAGTAAAACAACTATAAAACCGAAACGAAACAGGATCTGTGTTTTCATCAGATTTCTTTTGGAGCTAAAATGTCACTGGTAAAAGCAAAATACTCCAGTTGTGGGTGGGTTGTCATAGGACTGATACTGTGAAGAATTCAGGTCTAGCAATTTCTTGCTGATTAACGTTTTTTTAAACTACTTGAAACAAAAGAATTTTGTCAGTGACATGGTAAAACCTTGCAAGCCATTTTTTTATGATTTGGAGAAAAGCATGAAAAAAAACAAAACATTATAGCATAATTGCATTCTTAGCTGGGATTATATACTTTACAGATAATGTTGCTCAAATGTAAGTTTGATGTGTTATTTGTAAGATATTTAAACAAATTAACACAAAATAATGTAAATAATAGGGTATTTTTTGTACTAATGGGGCTTTCAATTTCAAAATATAGACACAAATGCTGTTTTATGTGTTTATTCTGCATAATAACAAATAACTAAACCCCAAGGAATTTGTTTTATACTTTAGTGATCATAGAAAACCTTGTAAGTTGTTTTCAAATTGAAATCGTGCATAAACTACACACGACAAGAGCTAGCCAATAACATTGACAGATGGAAAATTAAACAGAGAATATGGATCCCAAATAAAATTTATTTTCGATAAGTAGACAGACTTAAAAGGTTTTTCAATGTCACCGACGAATTTATAACATTTCACCTACCTAGTACTTGTGGTCTTGGTAAACTGGTTTTCTCTAGTTTAAATTGTAGAGTATCCTGTGTTTGTACAATGGTTGTTTTTAAATCATCAGTTAATGAAGATGTATAACATGTAATAATATCTTTAATCATATCACTTAAACTCTGAAAAACAAAAAAACATAAACTCATTATTGAACATTCATAAGTGGGTCTAGTAGAGCATAACACATCCCTATTTGTTTGCTAGGTTATTAGGAATGTTCTTTAGTAGCCATACCTAATAAAAACGCTAATAAAAATAATGAAGATAAAAAAACATTAAATAACAAGATGGAATAATGTACCTCTTTTGTAAGGGAATCTTCTCTATCTTCATACTTCCTAAAGATTTCTTCTTTCTTTATTTCATTTTCATCATTTAATTTTTCTTTATCACTCAGTAAACTGTTCATTTTTTCACTCTCTCTTCTTTCAATATCACAGATTGTCTGTTCATATTCAAATATACGTGATTCTTTGCCAAGTTTAAACGGTTCTGGAGATTCTGGGGGAATTATTTGAAGTTTAACTTTAGGAATCTCTTCATCTCGTTTCTTTGTCAAGACGTACTGATAAAGTTGATAGTGTGAGAGAAATGTGGAAAACACAAAATCAGTGTACATCTTAAAGAAACGTTCCCCAAGTAAAGGAAACATATTTTCAGCTTCTTTGCTATACCAGGTCACTGTTTCTGCCAGTGACTTCCCTGAAAAAAGTAAAAATTATTTTTAGGTATTTCAATTAATACAGGATCATTCATAGAGAATTAATCAACTATGGAATAAGATTACCTATAATATAATTGTGTTATCTGACACCAAAATCTTCATATCAACCAATATGATTTGGAATCTGCTGGCATCAGGCATATAATATAAATCAAAATGGAACCATACAGACAATTCCCAACACCCTTTACATTGTCATTGTTATAAATACATCAGAGGACCCTGTGCTGAGATGACAAGGAAAGTGTGCCTGATCAGTCAGATGGAAATTCAATGAAGTGTGGGTAGAAATGCAGCTGTCCAGGCAACATTCTCTCCCATGCATTGTAAGCATATTCAATGAAACAAAAATGTTTTGTTAGTTTCAAAATGATCAAAGTAGCCTATTGTGTTGACAAGATGTTAAATCCCATTCCATTGCCCTGATGACTTTGTCATGCCAAAATGAATGGAGTTAGCTTGCTGAAATCACCCCTGAGGAGTTATATAATGCTGGCGCAATATGCCATACTTTAATAGGTCAGTGCTTAGATTTTTGATAATTCTACTGAGTTTAAAAGGTCAGTTTAAATATGATATTGTCCAAAACTAATTTCTTAGTGAAAGTAATAATACCTGTTTAAAACTACCTTTTGAAAATTTTAATAATTTGTTGGCGAATTTGACAACTATGCCGACTGATTTCCATGGAAATCCTCTTTCAACAGCAAACATGACATGATCATATAAATAGTTCACATAGATATCTGTAATTGAATTCTTCTCTTTATCATATGGTTTAATTCCAATACAATTTGCCAACAAACTACAGGCTTCGGATTTCTGAAGAAAGAAACATTCATCTTGAACATGACACATAGGATAGACTGTCAAGAATAACCTACAACTACAAGGTATTCTATAGTAGTTCTCTTTAACTTGTCAGTTTGCACTCAGTTAACCCAGTCAGATGGTGTGTGAACATTACAAGAATAGAGTAGAATAGGGGGCAAATAAAAGAAGTTAGTTATATTAAATGTTGTTGTTCTTAGTGTTTTAAGGCCGCTTCCACCGAAGGTGATATCGCAGACAAGTCTTATTTTTCATTTTTATTATCTGAGCGTACGCGCAGGGGTCTTTCCTGTGGGAAGTAACTGGAGTACCTGGAGTAAACAAACGACGTTGAGAAGGCGTCCCCTATCTGATTTCCAAGTCACATACATAGCCGACATAGCGATCGAAACCACAACCGCTGGCCAGCTAGAGGTCAAAGCACGGCACTCTAGACCACTAGGCCATCCCAACCCCCCAGTTATTTTAAAGATATTCTCCATTTATTACAGATTTGTATCTATCAGTATCGTCAAGTTGACGTCAACACTAACGCAAGTTGAGTAACGTAACGGAGTTATTGTATTCAGACATTTTCTTGGATTCTGTCCTTGGACCGTGGTCAGTACAAAAGATTGGAGACTCTTTATTACTTTAGAATTTGCAGATAGTAATTGTGAAATTGCACATAGCTACCTGGAAATAAGCAATGTTCTTTAAATCCTGCTCGCAAAGCTTGTCAATGTCAGCCATCTTGGTTGCTATAAACGCTTTGTAGTGTCAAGAATATCCAGTTACCAAAATAAAGAACATTAAAAGCATTGACGTCAATGATTAAAAGTGTCCAATTAAACAAGACTGTCAAGGGGAAATAACTATAAATAACTAAGGGATAACTCTAATCTCCTGCACGGAAGCATACCACCATTACTTTCCCCAATGATTTCAATTCAATGTTAATTCTGATCTTTTTGACATTCTATTTCCCAAATTTTCGTTTTCATTACAGACAGAGCAACAAATGGTCAAGTCTTTGCTTCAATTTTTGTATGAGGTTGATCACTGAAATTGTAAAATAAACAACCTTGAAGTACATATCACCGTAAACAACCGCTATCCTTCTGCCTCTAAACCATGAATATTTAACAAAACCATATTCCTTGTCACTTACAACCAGGGAATCGAAACCACGCCAGCTGACTCAACAACAGACCTTATGATGCAGCACGCACAGGCTAACTATTCGGCCATCCAACCCCCTTTGTAAACACAGACCAATTGGGTTTTCAAGTGGTATCACAAGTAATCTTTTATGTAAATTTGAGGTACTTCGATTTTTGGAACTATTTAAGAGCAAGGAAGGACAAAGAACTATTTCTGTCTAGAATAAGATCTCTTCGCTGGAACACAGTCTAAAACAAAATCCAATGTTTGGGAAAGACTCGTTTATGTAGTTAGTTAGTTCTATGATCAAAACAACAAATACACAGAGTCTACCCTTCTAAAAGTCATGCACAAACTTCAATTAGCTGTAGCACGGCCCTTTAATGTATTAAACCATGGCCGTAGTAAGCAGTAATGAATGTCATGTACCAGGCAGGGCATGTTTGCTTTGTACAATTTCTATATCTACTTTCATAAGCTTCTGTAGGTTACTGTCAGTTGCCATCTACATGCAGAGTTATCTGAACAAAAAAAAATATTATTTATCTGTATTTAAAGCTTTTTACTATTTGAAAAACCACATAAGAACACAAATTTGTACAATTAAAAAAAAGGTTTATTTACAATAAAAATAACAATTTTATACAAGAACTAAGAAGCTGACAATAATATATTAAATTAAACTTACACAAGTTTAACAATAGCATTTACAATTACTGATATTAATGCAAACAAATAGTTATGAACATTGTGAAAATATCATATTTAACTACAAAAATCTTTATATAACAAAATGATAAGCTTCTCCTCTTTTGGCCAAACCTGCCTTCTAATATTACTGTACCTAATATATCCTTTTCAGCATTAAAGAAATCAAATCTCTTCGAATTAAGTCAAAATAAAGTACAGAAATTGTATTGATCTAATGTGTTATTTCGCTTAGTGATGGGGCAAAATCTATTAAATTTATTTTCGAAAGATTGGGTAAAAAATCAAGTGTGCAATTGGGTAGATCTGAAGTGTTATTTCAATAAATGATGGGTAAAACGTTCTGTAAATAAAACCGATTTGTTTACTTTGACCAAAGTGGAACACAAAATTCAACAAAGACACATTGTCATTGATCACACAAAGCAATTATATTTTTGATCCAAATCAAGAAGGACTGGTCACTTTAATTTGTTGCAGAAAATATTGTGAAAGCTATATATTTTAGATAAATAAAATATGGATAACAAATAAATTATGTTTTGTTCAGATGTAATAAATTTTCAGCCATTACTCCTTTTGTTAAAACTTTCAGTTTAAAATATTGAGCAATCTTGGACTATAAATAAATTCAGTTTGTCTAGTCAGACCCCATCCACAAGACTTTCATATTTGTTTGTTTGATATTGAATTGGGTTACTGTAAAACCTATCACTCAATATATATTGAATATAATTTTACATGTACCCCTTTTTTTCTACAATTTTGACTATTATTTTTTTAGTTGAAGAAAGAATTAATACCCCCTGTTTCTTTATAGAAATTGAACAATTATGTTTACCAACATGTGTTTTGTCTATTGAAATTAATCAAGCTGGTTGAGTAGGTAAGTCACATTTAACAAACTGATTTCTTACTCACATTATTTTTTATTTATATAGTACTCATAAATATTCAAAACTAATGAATTTAGCAAACTTAACCACTTTCCTAAAGGAAAATTTATATTAATATACACAGCATGAACAACAAGTCAGACTTACTCCAAGATGTAAATAATAACATATTATATAAACATATACAATATTTACAAATTGTACCTGGTACATAATTTATGTATATTTCATACATGAAAGTAAATAAATAAAAAAAAAAGAAATTGTACTAACACAGGGAAAGTCATTATAGGATTACATACTCATAAATACAACTGAAAAAAAAATTAAATATGTAGATTATAAGCTCTTGTTTCCAACATAAGGAGTTTTCTGTTCATATTTTCAAGGGAGATAGTTTCAATAGCTAATTAATTTCATAAAGGCTTCATTATCGACCAATTGACTTCACAAATGATATAAAATACTTCTTTGATGAAATAATATCATGTACTTGTCAGATTTGTTCAATCCTAAGATCAAAGTACTGACAGTGAAAGCAAAAACCAATTCGATTCCAATATTAAATTTGATTAACATCCAACCATTTAATGCATTAGCCATTGTGGTTTATTCATATCCATCAAAAGATATAACTGTCTATCACAGATATATCATTCGTATCTAACACTCATTATGGGAGATTAGATAAAGAGCTGGCAGATAATTTTCAGCCTAGCCTCGATCATAATTACTAAAGTCGGTACAAAACATAGTCTTGATTATCCATTTTTGCAATAGGCAGATTTAGCTCTTGCATAATGTATGTTTAACAGACTAAACTGTAACTATATGCAAATGCCAGAAAAAGATGTGATTAAATTACATACATTATTAGCCATTTCAGAATTCAGATCTGAGTTAGATAAGACGTGTTATTCAAGTGCTGTCTAGCATACTAACACAATATTTTGTTAAAGGAGCTGTCCAAGATTTTACAGGATATGTATTTATGAAAGTTGAGTTTTTATACAAATTAATGGCATAATGTGAAGAAATCATCCAAATACAGGTCTGGAAGTTTCAAGTCAAAATATTGTGCCATTCAGTGGTGATGCTAATTTTCTAGGACAGGGATGTATAAATCATTCAAGGAATTCAAGGTGAGACTTGAAATGTTGACAGTCATTTGGAAATTGAGTCACTAGAATATATCTGGGACAGCTTCTTTAACACAGTTTTGTTACAGCAGCAATATAATCATAACACTTGGTATTCAATTTATATAAATAACAGAAAAATAAAGTACAGTATACCAAGAAGATAAATATTTGCAAGACACAATTCATATACAGTTTGGTGATAACAGGTGTCCCCAAAAAAGCCATTTTTCAAATTTAAAAAAATGAGGAAATTTATAAAACAATTATTGCATATTGATGATAATTGATTTGACTTTTTAAATGTTTGGTTGTGTCCCTTAGCTCTGTGATAAAACTGTATAATAATATTCAAGAATAATCTTCATACAGCAATTGTCTTTGGACCTTGTTCAAAATTTCTTAAGATTTGGGGACATATACTACATGTATGAAGCCAAGGCAGGTGAGCTTCTTAAGAGTGAAAGGCAGACCTTATCTGTCAATTTTTGATAATCTTTAAGAAGATAATAATATTAATGTTTCTTATATTTTTAATCAAACCCATCTATATTACTCATACTGAGGACAGTCCAAACAAACCGTCCTACATTCTTTGCATTCAAATTGTATTATTAAAGACATTAAGATTTCTAAAAAAAAATCTGTACTAAAGTAAAAAAGAGGATCCATTATGTTCTTCGGGAATTAATTATCTCATTTTACTAGCAATAAAGTTTTTAACAAGTTGTTTAAGTATTTGTGTCTACTTCAGTATAAAATATATAAATACAATATTCAGATCAGGAGATATCAGGTTTCTTATGGGTACTGTATTTGATCTTTATATAGGTTAAACTGATGAAGTTTTTATTCTTTTTTTGCACCATATGAAATTTCCTTTTCTGAGATGGATTTTGATCACCAGTTTCCATAATCAAAGTCATCATTAGCAAACACAATAAAATATCCCAATATGGTGGCAAACACCACTACATTTCCAGCTAACACTAAACCACATGCTCCCCACTGAATCTGAAAAACATGAAAGTTTGTTTTAATTAAAGTTAGGAGAGAGAGAGAGAGAGAGGCCATTTCGGGACTAACATATTATTTCAATAATTCGCTTGCGCGTAGGGGTCTTTAGCAGTGGGACGAAATCAGAGGACCCAGAGAAAACCCACGAGGTTGGACAGACAACCCTACTCCTTGTCACTTGTCACGTAATTAAAGTAACCAGAGAGAGAGAGAGATTAATCTCCACTTGACACAAGCTAGGTCATCACGGGACTAACATATGGTTCAATTTTATTTCAATAATTTGCATGCGAGTAGGGATCTTTAGCAGTGGGAGGAAACCGGAGGATCCAGAGAAAACCCACGAGGTTTGACAGGCGACCCTACTCCTTGACATGTACAATCAGGAAATCAAAACCATGCCAGTTGATTCAATGACAGACCTTATGATACAGCGCGCACGTCACACACGCTAACCATTCGGCCATCCAACCCCCCAAAATAAGAGTAATCAATTGAAAAGAGTGACAGAATTAATAGAACAGACACGTCTTGAATGGAACAAGTCATGTTAAACATTTGGATGAATAATGATATATAACAGTCAGTGAATCTAAACAAACACAGTACAGTCAATCTGATACCTCATAGTCCATTAGAGTTCGACTACTTCCAAAAATATCAAATGTTATATTATTTTGTATAAATATTACAACTTTTCCTTTGTAAAGACCTAATAGACCAAAAATCATTTTAAGTATGTGTTCATTACTAATTTAAAGGATTAAAACAAAAACCTATGTAAGGCACCATTTTAAGTTTGATGTTCATGGACAGAAATGTTGTTTGTCTGTTCGGGGTTTGTGGCTACATTAGGTCTGCCCTGCGGCTGAACTTTGGGCTATAAGGGCATCTTGAGTCTGGGAATGACACAGGCCTGGTGGCATTGCACTACCACTTCCGGTTTCAAAAGATTATACCTTTAATGTTTTATTCTAACAGTTTTAAAAAGAGAATAAACCGAGTTACTTACAACACTAACATGTGCTAGTACAACTGGGAGGCCTATTGATGATATCACTATTCCTGTTGTTAAAAATACACACAACTCTCCTATAGCACTACTAGCTGAATCAAAATTGTTGGATAAACGTCTAGCAATAACAGTTGGAACTGGAGCCAACACATAGAAAAATAACACAAATAAAGGCCACCAGTTACTGAAAAATAACAGTTTAATACCTGAACAAAATTAAATGTAATGAACATTATGTTTTTCAAACTAATGAAAGATTAAAGAAAACATAACAGTGAACAATTTTGTGATCAAAACGAATGGCAATACGTATTATCTAAAGCCAAAGGTGCACTGTCCTGTTTGATGATTAAAATATTTTATTATTGAGTTCAGACTCTACTGTACACCACAATGAAAATCTTATCTTACTGTGTAACTTTGATGTCCAAACATTACCTCTTTAATAATACATGGCACATTCGAAAACAAATATTGCCTAGATAATTTCAGATATATACTATTCAAAAAAAGTAGGGGATATTTGATTTTTAAATGTTATTAAAGTCACCTAATGAAACTGACGAAGAAACAAATGACAAAATGAAATGAAGTTCACATTCATCGATTTATTCCAAATGATCGTTAGACTAAGTAAGGCACAGACTGACCACTATAAGGGTAAAATGATACCCGGGGTCAAACAGCAAAGTTACCACAGCATCACAACCAAGTCAGTAACGGGTAAATCCTCCTCTGTTTGCCAAACAAACATTGATCCGACGTGGCATACTCCTAATGAGACGTCTATGGTCATTTTGGTCCAGATTGTCCCATTCCTGTTGCAACGCAGCAGCAAGTTCTTGGACATTGGCAGGACGTTGTTGACGTTGACGTAACCTCTGTCCAAGCATGTCCCAGACATGCTCGATGGGGGAGAGGTCGGGACTCAGTGCTGGCCAAGGTAATGTGGTGATGTTCTGTTGTTGGAGGTAACCTGTAACGATCCTGGCCCTGTGACATCTTGCAATGTCATCCTGGAAGATGAAACGGCGGCCATGACGTCGTGCGAACGGCACAACATGGACTGCCAAGATGTTGTCCCGGTAGTACTGGCCTGTAACACGTCCTGCAACAACATGTAAAGCCGTTCTTCCAGCAACAGTGATGCCTCCCCACACCATAACAGAACCACCCCCAAATCGATCATGTCTGATGACGTTAACGTCTTGGAAGCGCTCGTTTCGACGACGCCACACCCTCCTACGTCTGTCCAAAAAATCAACAGTGAACCTTGACTCATCTGAAAACATCACATTGCTCCAGCGTCGATTATCCCAGTGTTGACGATCCCTACACCAACGACGTCTTGCCTGAATGTGATGATCTCTCAAACAAGGGATCACGCGAGGACGTCGGACGCGAAGGTGACCCCTATGCAGTCGATTCCGAATCGTCTGGCCACTCACTCTCACACCAGTGTCTGTTTGAAGACGAGCGCTGATCTGATTTGCTGTGATGACACGATTTCTCAAGGCCAAGGTACGGATAAATCGATCCTGGGCTTGAGTTGTCGCCCTTGGTCGACCTGAGCGTGGTCTGTCCTGTACAGATTGTGTATCACGGTATCTGGACCATAGCCTGCTTATGACAGACTGAGAAACATTCATCGTCCGCGCCACAACCGCCTGTGTTGTGCCGATCTGTAGCATGCCAAGGGCACGTAACCTTTCATTTTGGGTAAGCTGACACATATCAAAATTTGTTTTCTGGTCACTAAAACAATTAAACTGATGTTTCCACCCTGGAATTCAATGCCACAATGACTGTAACATTCAAAGTCAGAGTCGTGCAAATCTTGGGTTGGACCCCCATGATGATCCCAAGCATCACCTGCATTCCATGCGGTAGCTATTGGTGCGTTTGGGCGTCACATGTAACTGGAAATGTTTCTTCTGTTAGGTTCTATAGTGACTTTTTTCGTAGTCATTTGCATATTTTAGTATTATGCCCTCAAAATCAAATATCCCCTACTTTTTTGGAATAGTATATTTATATGCATCATTTCGTTAATAAATTACATGTACCTAGATTTACAAGAATGTACATCAACAAATGTATCTTTTAAAAAAACACCTAAAAATAACATGTTTCAACTTTTATCTCCATGGTAAATGGCATCGTTGAAAATACAGGCAATATCCCTATGTATTCCAATCTTGGGTTGGACCCCCATGATGATCCCAAGCATCACCTGCATTCCATGCGGTAGCTATTGGTGCGTTTGGGCGTCACATGTAACTGGAAATGTTTCTTCTGTTAGGTTCTATAGTGACTTTTTTCGTAGTCATTTGCATATTTTAGTATTATGCCCTCAAAATCAAATATCCCCTACTTTTTTGGAATAGTATATTTATATGCATCATTTCGTTAATAAATTACATGTACCTAGATTTACAAGAATGTACATCAACAAATGTATCTTTTAAAAAAACACCTAAAAATAACATGTTTCAACTTTTATCTCCATGGTAAATGGCATCGTTGAAAATACAGGCAATATCCCTATGTATTCCAATTTACAATTAACGTTTAAGTTAACATTTATTGGTTGATTATTTACTACTGTATAATACTTACTTATATTGAGGTAATGCACATCCCAATACTAGAAAGGTCATGCCGATAGCAGCCGCAAATGCCAGAGCCACTAATCTGTAATATATAAATATAACTCATTTTTACTCTGTTTTATTAGATTCATTTTAATAAAATAAAATTTACCTTTTCTCAATAGCCTACTGGCATTCTATGCAACTTATGTTTATTCTCTTAAAGTTTACAAATACAGACATTAGAAAAAGACTTCTGGAAAAGTTAAAGATCCACTAAAATCTCTTCTCTTATTCGTTAAATCCAAAGATTCAATGTATTGCTGGTTGCCAGGCAACAAAACATACGCCCACAGCAGCTAAATCGTCCAGGCAGTCAACACGATGGATTTAGCTGTTCAAGTTAACAAAAATCATTGAAAATCAATATACATGTTCGTCTCAAGACCTTAAACTCTGTGTATCAATCTATAGTCAATCAAAACGATTATATATAGGCGTAAACACAGTCACGACAGTGTATAAATATAAAATCAATCAGATGATAACTATGGTCCCTAAAGCATCCAAAAGATTTTTCAAAATGATCATGGGCCATAACTCTGGCAGTAATTATCGGAAATCGTTGAAAATCAATAGGCTTCTTTGTCGCATGACCTTAAACACTGTGTATAAATTTAAAGTCAATCGGATATTAACTTTAGCCTCTAGAGAGTTCACAAGATTTTTCAAAGTGATCAACGGCCATAACTCTGGAAGTAATTATTGAAAATCGGTGAAAATCAATAGGATTCTTCGTCTTATGAGCTTAAACACAGTGTATAAATTTAAAGTCAATTGGCTATTAGGTCTAGCCTTAAGAGCGTCCACAAGATTCTTCAAAGTGACCAAGGGCCATAACTCTGGCAGTAATTATCGGAAATCAGTCTGTATAAATTTAAATTCAATCTGATATTAACTTTAGCCTCTGGACAGACGGACCGCTGGATGGAAGCAACAACAACATACGACCACATTTCAATGTGGTCGTATAAAAAGGCTGGCTCACATAAAAATATATTTTTACCACTTACGCTATTGAAGTAAAACAGGAGAGCAGGATATGAAAGAAAACAAATATAGTTTAAATGTACATTGTATGTTAAGTAAATAATCATAAATCATTTTGTAGTGGTAATTATAATGATCATAAAAATAAAATGTGTTTATGCCATGTATGTTTTGCTTGTTTTTCAGGCATGCTACGTTATTAATATTATCAAAAATTTGACCAAATTCTTCCATTATTTCAATATGAGCTATATGTAATTCTCTGAAAACTTGCAAAAATTGACATTGTAGAGTAATCTGGAATGTCTATTGATACTATAAATTATAGCTTCAGTGATAAAAAAAAATGGGGGTAAACGGCAGTAAAAATATTGCAATAAATAATAGGTTTCCCACCAACTAAGTAACAAATTGTTATACAAATAATTAAATTATAGACATAATATAGACATTACACAAAAAAATACAGCCCAATCATTTGGCAAAATCAGCCAAACATTTTGGTACACATATAATTATATATAAAACTACCAAACATTTTGGTAAAAACCGCCCAAAATTTTTTGTAAAAATGGACAATTAAATATTCCTAATTTATTATAAATCCAATGATATTTATTTACATGTCTCCAAATACATGTACATCTAGGTGAAATGAAATAGACATCCTTTAACTTTAAGATCATGTATAAGAGGTGGATTTGATAGAAAGACTTTCAAAAATCGTGAAAGTACTTTCAATAAACCATTGTTTGGAAATGAATGAAAATCGGGCCTTTAATGCCTTCGGGGACTAATAAACATCACTCACAGGCTAGTAGTGAGAACATTAGATGTATTTTGCTGCAAAATCTAAAAAATCAAGATTAATGGTCAGCTACATGTTACACTATCAGTAACAGCTTGGAAGAGTGTGAACAAGCCAACAGTGAGGCTGGTGTCCCCCGCCGAAACCCAAAATAAATAGATGATACATATAATATGACATATTAATTAATTGCACATTTATCTTTTTCAGAAATATTGAACAATCAAAACTGATTATCTATACTTAGTCTAAGCAGAAAATGTTCATGATCAAACTCAGTCAAATTTTTGAAGTACTTGGTAGTGAAACTATACACTAAATTTATCACTCTCCATCAGTAAGAATCAAAGTTATCTTGTCCCAAAGCATCGACCAATGAAATTGTTTAGCTCTGCTTAGCTTTAGTGGGAAATGTTAATCATTGAACTTAGTCAAGACACTCACCTATGAACATCTACATCAAGTTTAAACATTCTACCTCAATTAAAAGCAGAGTTATTATGTTCCAAAGGCTTGACCAATGAAATTGCTTATTGCTCTGCTTACCCTGAGCAGAAAATGCTCATTATCAAACTTATTCAAGGTGATGATGTAATGAAACTATACACCAATTTTCATCACTCTCACTTTATTAGAACTAAAGTTATTGTGTACGAAAGCATCAACCAATGAAATTGCTTATCTCTGCTTACCCCAAGCAGAAAATGTTCATCTTTGGACTCCATCACGACATTCACATAAGGAACACCTACGCCAACTTTGAATATTGTACCTCAATCAGAAAGTAAGTTATTGCATTCCAAAGTTTCAACCAATCAAAATGCTTATCGCTTTGCTTACCCTCAGCAGAAAATGCTCCATTATCGAACTTAGTCAAGGTATTGATGTAATTAGAACTAAAGTTATCGTGTCCCAAAGCATTAACCAATCAAATTGTTTATTTCTGCTTTTGCTAAGCAGAAAATGTTCCTCTTCGAACTCCATCAAGACATTCACTTAATAAACACCTACACCAAGTTTGAACATTCTAGCTCAATTAGAAGCAGAGTTATTGTGACGGACAGCGGACAGACAGACCAAGTTTAATAGTCCCCTGCTTTCTTTGCAAGGCAGAGGACAATTACGTAAGTACCAAACAGTTGATTAATTAGTAGTAAGTACTCACCTTCTTCTTAATTGATTATTTGTTCAAAATGATTAAGACTAAGAGCTAATTGTTCTTTTTATCAAATGATTAAGAACAGTCAATTGTTCTTTTCTTCAAAGGAATATATGTTGTGTAAAATGTATTGTTTTTAGAATATATTTTTATTTCAATGGTCACAACTCACATTGACCAAAATATGGCTGTTACAATAATATTTCATAACCAATGTTTTGGTTGTTACTAAAGTTATGGGTGTTTTGACCAATTGACAATGTTTTGGGCGTTTTGGCAAAATCATGACCATTTTGATCACATTAATTGTGTTTTAACGGCCAAACATTTTTAATTTAATGAAAAACAATATATCTGAGCAAATATTGTTGTTTAAAGATTGGTGAAAATTGGTAAAAACATACAAACGTCCGTGTATATCAAAAGTCTCCTTAAAATTGGTTGTTAACACACAAAATAAAAAGTCCTTGTATATTAAAAAGTCAATTTAAAGCACACTTATAAAATCGCTGTCGTGTGAAAAGAGAGGGCGGTTCATCTTCTCCCTTTGTCATAATAAAAACAAGTTAAAACAGGAGGTTCAGCTGAATGATGTTTGGCGCCATCAGTGCGGATAGAAAAAAAACGCTTGCGTTACGTGGATGACATAAGCCACTCAAGAGCTGTGGATATTGCCTTTAATTATTAGATGAAAATGGATATACATGTACATAAGTCAAGAAGTCTTCATCTGAGAGACAGGAAAACAAAACATCAATGTGGTGCTACTGTTATACAAACCATGTGTCCCGAAGAATTTTTCAGTGGAAAAATAGCCCATAACCACCCAAGCCAACCGGCAAATTACATGCTGTAATTCAAAGGAAAGAGGTGAGTCCTAATTAATCAACTGATTGGATAATCCCTAATTAGGTACTTCACACCATTTATTTTTTATCAAATAAAGGTAAAAGAAATGGCCATCTCCAATCCAGGGTAATATTTGAAGAAGTAGCAAATAAAATTTTAGAAGAAGATCAGCCAATTTACTTCTGCCACTCCAATCTGCTCTGGGCCCTGTTTCACGAAATTTTAACTAAAGATAAAATCCAAATTTTAGTAGATACTTCAATTTTGATTGGCTAAGCACTAAAATCAATCTAATATTATCCAATCAAATTACTAAAATTTGGATTTTATCTTAGTTAAAATATCGTGAAACAGGCCCCTGATGTTTGAGGGGAAACTTCGCAGGTATTTGATAAAAAAAATAGAACAGAAAGACAAGATGTAATTTTCAATTCGTGGAATGAGTACAAAGAAGGTAGTATCAGTGTGTCGATGCTGCTAGGGATATGTACCAGAGTTCATGGTCCAGTAGTGTAAAGGAGAGAGAGAGAGAAGAGAAATGGGGTTTAACGTCCACTCAACATAAACTAGGTAATTTCATGACAGGACTAACACATGGTTCAATTTATTTTTTATTTCAATAATTCGCTTGAGTGTAGGGGTTTTTAGCAGTGGGAGGAAACCGGTAGTATCAGTGTGTCGATGCTGCTAGGGATATGTACCAGAGTTCATGGTCCAGTAGTGTAAAGGAGAGAGGGAGAGGGAGAAGAGAAATGGGGTTTAACGTCCACTCAACATAAACTAGGTCATTTCATGACAGGACTAACACATGGTTCAATTTTTTATTTCAATAATTCGCTTGAGCGTAGGGGTTTTTAGCAGTGGGAGGAAACCGGAGGACCCGGAGAAAACCCACGAGGTTGGACAGGCGACCCTACTCCTTGTCACGTACAACCGGGGATTCAAACCACGCCAGTTGACTCAATTACAGACAGTATGATACAGCGCGTGCGTGCTAACCATTCGGCCATCCAACCCCCCCTAGTGTAAAGGAGATATACAATGTAATATCTATATGTAATGTTTTTTTAATGTACTGTATTAAATTAATGTTTATGTAATGTATGTATTTATATTATCTATTACGCAATATTTTTGTTAATAAATATCATTTCCTATATGTAAAAAATGGTTAGTTTTTTGGGGGGCCGTTATGACCAAATTGTTTGGTCGTTTCGACCAATTTTTTTGCAATAAATGTTGTTTTTTTTGTGTATTAAATTAATGTTTATGTAATGTATGTATTATATTATCTATTAGGCAATATTTTTGTTAATAAATATCATTTCCTATATGTAAAAAATGGTTTGTTTTTTGGGGGGGCCTTTATGACCAAATTTTTGGGCCGTTATGGTTTGGGACCGTTACAGTATGTCTATATAACCCATTAATTCGCATGTATCTGTACTCACCCGTGTTACAAGCTAATCAAATTGATGAAGCACATCAAAGAAAAACAATTAAATTGTTGATGTAATAAAGAAGAATATTTGCTAATATGCACTTACCCGTAGCGCACGCCTAGTAATGAAGACATTGTTAAGTTATGTATATTCACCTATAAATCAATCGCTCCTTTGTATTGTGATTTAATAATATTAATAAATAACATATTGTCTGTATTTTATTTTTAATATAATATAATTTAATTGGTCCGAGTGGTCCTTTGGGTTGTTCCGAATAGCAAAGATAAATATTGGTCCGAGTGGTCTTACAATATGAATTAATTGGTCCGAGTAGTCTTTTGGGTTGGTCCGAGTGGTCTCTGTGTTGGTCCGACTGTTCTTTTTTTTGTCCGACTGGTCTTGGTCCGAGTTGTCACAAGGAACTAAAGGCATATCTCAACATTTTTAGCTACGTTCTCGTAGCTAGGTCAAAGTGGACTTGGTCCGAGTGGTCTTTGCTTAGTCTTTGGTGTCTGGATACAGTTGATTTAATGTGATGTTAAATTCTTTGTTTTGGTTTTGTTTTTATTAGTCAATTCAAAGATCAACTTATATATGAGCATATAGGCCTATGCCCTATTGTCAATAAATAAAAGATTTAGCAAATGCCAATATAGCAATATTAGTCACATGCTCATGATTTACTGTTCTGTTGTTTTGGACATTTTGGTGTCATTTTCTCTTCTCTTTTTTCAAATCTAATATCCATCACACTGATCAGATTTAATTTATTTTTTGAATATAGTTTAAGCAATAGATCACTGTAAATGTGTCCACATAGGTTATTCAATTCAACGATTTAGTATTAAATTATTATGATTTTTCTGACAGATTTGACAATATTTACCTCTGATACCAGCCATCTTGGGATACGAAAACTCACGAGTTAATGACGTCACCACTTTCGGGGTATTGTAATTGCTAGTCTTTTTTTTATATAACAATGTTGACTTGGAATTTTTTCACAAGTTGAATTCCATTCCATTATGAGTGAAATGTTTTCGAATTGAAATAAATGAAACTTTCATAGATATAGTTGTATTATCGTTATTATTAACTAGTTTCCGCCGTGTAATTGAGGGGTCACGTGATCCACAATACACACCATCCATTTTGAGATTTCTGAATTGTTCCGGTGCGTCTCTTTTGTAACTATTGAATAATTAGATTTCTTCAACCAAATACATTATATTTTAATCGACAGAATGGCAGAATCTGGAAAGTAGGTATTTTGTTATGATAGTAGTCTGATCTTAGATCGGAAAGTAATGAAAATAACCACGTTCTAGTGGCTGTAGAAGTCCGTTAGCGTGTTCATCATCAGAAAAGTTCCAATTTCACTTTGTCATGCGTTCATATTTGACACGCATAAAGAGAAATCAGCTGTTTGTATAATATTCTTTTGTTTGTATTCGAGTTCACATTTACCCTTGTTATTTTAAGTGAACGTTTGTTCGAATTGATTTGGCCATTAACTCTCGAGTAAAACAAAGGAGGGCGACAAAGTCGGAAAAGAGCAAAGGCTGGCCGTTTGCGTATATAGGCCTAGTTCCAGCAGACATTCGTGAATCCTGATTTTTTTTTTTTTAAAAACAAAAACCTTTACGTAACTTTGATCCTCTACGTTTGTTTAGTAATTCACGTTATGTTTTTTGTATTCAAAGTCAGCGTATTTGTTACTATTTTTGGCCACTTGTGAAAATCTATGAACTAAAAATAGCACTTCTGAATAATGAAACTGCTAGCCTAGTGTGTAGTCAAACGTGTCAGTCACAGAATGGGCAATATATTTCAAATTTGCTTTATCACAACATAAGCATACATTTTATAATGAGATTCTTGGACAGCAATTTGATATTTGTGGAAAGTATTTCCAAAAACCTTTTTAAAAAAAGTAGCTTATAAAGTTAATAAAGTATAATTCTTCTGAAGGAAAAAAGATGGATAGGTATTCTTTCTTAACAAATCTACCTAGATCTATTATTAAACATTTTGAGTTGGATTTTGATTTAAAAAAACAATGGATTATTTTAGTTATTGTTTATCAAGCAGTTTGCTTATTGATAATATCAGTATTGAGAATTAAATCTCTAAATATTCAGAGCTTTACAGGTGAAACATATTTTGGGGACACCACAAACTGATGTTTAAACTTAAAGTTAAAGGCATATGATAATGTTCGTCTTTAGCAGTCATTGCTAAAGCTATTTATAAATGACTCTTCTGTTATGATTTCAGTGATGATTTGTCGACTGCAATATTACGGCGCAAGGAGAAACCAAACCGTCTCCTTGTTGAAGAAGCCATAAATGAAGATAACTCTGTTGTTTCTCTTTCACAAGTAAGTAATTGCCTGTTATTAGTTTACTGATTACGGTACTCATTCTTACTTGTGCATAGTCCAAGTGGAGAAGAATGGCTTTCCATTTTGCTTTGAAAAAAGTATAGCCTGATCTCAAGGAAATGTTTTTATTTATTTTTGCTTATTCAAGTTCTAATACAGACAGGTTATTCTATTTCTAGTTTTTTTTGGATACAGCAAACAATTCCAGACTAACAGTAATAATATAGTTTTACTAAGAATTCACCTAATTGTAGGAAATGGATTGTTTCTTCTATAGACCCAAAACTATGTTGCGCACCTTTGGTTGAACGCTTTCAGTCGTAACAAGTTTCCAGATTTAGGTCTAAATTAAATACTGTTACTAAAGCCCACCGCAAACCGACTAACATTTGTTGGCACTTAAAGATACATTATGTAAGATTTAGATAAAGAGCTAGCTATTCTTGCTATAATTGTTCAAAAATGGATAATGTAAAATGAATAATTTGAAAATTTCATTCAAATTACTCTATATTGCGAGCGAAGATATTATCCTTTGAAGGTTTGACAAGAAGTGCAATAATTTTAACCACCGTACTGATTGTTCGAAGCTAAGTCTCAGTCCTCCATTTTTAGCTTAAATCAAACTATGGCTGAACTCTTCTAATCTATTTAATATCAGAAAATCTGATGCCATCGAGAGTTGATTATGGCCTGGATTAGTTAATTAATGTCTAATTAATAATTTAGAAAACATTTCAGGCCTAAAGAAAGACCTGCAATAGACAGATTTAGCCCTTGCATAATGTATGTTTAACAAAACAAATGTTTTATACCTGTTTTGAATTTCCTGCAAACGAAGAATGTATAACACTATTGAAACCGAAGTTCAAAAGAGACCGAAGTTGATGTCGCATGATTCACCCAAACATCATGTGGTCACAAAATGGCGACGACGGCCTTTCTGTATGACATAATCGTTTGCAAAATACTGATTAGATGCCCGTTTAAAATGTTTTGCTCTTTGTTGAAATTAAACACAAACGAGACCAACACGAACATTTGTTGGTCGTACAATGTTTTCGAAATCAAACAAGTTTGATCTTGCAAACTTTGTTTGGCCAACAAATGTTCGCATTGAAATCCAACACACACCGACTAACTTTTGTCGAAAAACCTTGTCCAGACGACAAATCTTAGACTGTCTGCGATGGGCTTAATGTGATGTGTTATTTGAAATAGAATGCATTGCCATTAAAACATTCTCAATTTATTTTCCAGAAAAAAATGGATGAATTACAGTTATTTCGAGGTGACACAGTTTTATTAAAGGGAAAGAGAAGAAGAGAGACTGTGTGTATTGTATTATCTGATGATACAGTTACTGATGACAAGATTCGTATTAATAGATGTGTCAGAAATAATCTACGTGTTCGACTCATGGATGTTGTTAGGTAATATTTTCATGCACTTTCTGTTTGTATTGACGATGCAGTCATTGTTTCTTAAGGTGAGCGATCGCTCTCAAGCGCCTGCCACTCACCTGAATGTTGACCAAGGGGAGCTTTTTCTCCCTCTCCTTAAAATTGAAAGTCATGGGGGGTTTATTATCATTTATAAATCCAGGAATTACCCCCTAACATGCAGTTATTGATCTTCAGAACCATTTCCCATACACACAACTAATCACTCTCCTTAATTTCTAAATCACTCTTCTTATCGAAACTGGCAGAGCTTTTTAAAGGGAGCGATTTTTTCAATCTGTTAATTAAGGGGAGCTTTTTTTAGGGTGACCCGTGCACTCTACAGAAAGTTGGTCTCGACACGGCTAAATGTGCACACTTCAGTTGCGTGTCTCGAACTGATTTCTGACTACCCCGCACTCTCTTTGAGTCGATAAATAGCCATGGCATGTGCAATTCTCTACAAATATATCAACTGTTACAGCCGTAAAAAATCTATTGTTGACGATTTTGAATAGCAGTAAAATTTAGCTTCTTGGTTATTACAGCAGCTTTAGAAATTACGTTTGTTTTATTTTATTTAACTGTACCGTTAAGAACAGCATCTTTTGGTTTAGTACAAATAATATCTCTGAATCACTTTCGTTAGCAGGAACATGATACTAGCAGTAGTTTCATTTTACTTTTACAAGTTTCTTAAAATAATTGTTGAGTTGGCTAAAGTGCTTATTTCAAAATTCAATTTCTTGTTCTAGCTTTCTGTTATGTTTCGTAAAAAAGTAGTCTTGATTATCCCGACTTGTCAATCAGACGTAGAATGGTCGATAGACTGGTTAAGCGATACCAATTTCAAAACAAGGGCACGTAACCTATCTTTTACTCAAAAGTGTCTGGATGTTATGGACGACACTTGGAACCAGTTTTCAGTCTATTATTTATAGATGATGAATGGTCATAGCTTATTAAGTACAACATGATCGTTTATTTAGTGACTATAATTGTGTGAAACTGATTTGAGGCTTGGCATATAATATATAAATATTGTGGCGTAATTGTCGAGATATTTGGAGATATTTATTTATGGTGGGTCGCCCTACTTTTTTCGGCTCTCCTGTAGAATACAAACAACAACGACTGACGATGTTATTATTTTAAAAATCAATAACCCCTTTTCTATTGTACACTTAAATATTTTAAATCCACCATACCGTTGTTGGGATTTTAAAATTTTTCTTGCGGCCATTTTTACAGAAAATAAAGGGGCATAACTCTTATCGCGATTTAAACAGGCTGTTTCAGACCACAATTAAAAATAATGTGTCAACAAAACATTCAAATCCATGCGTAATTAAAAAAAATAGGTGCACCTTGTTATTTTTCATATTTAATTCCTATATGGTATTCAGATTTATGTCAGTAATATTCCCTAGAAAATTACGCGTTATCGTAATACGACAGAATGAAAGCATGCCGACCCTTACCTGTTTCAAATTCCTCCAAAATTACAGTATTTTTTTCTGGGTATAAGCAGGGCTCTATAAAAGTTGAGTGTGCCTGCGCACACACTTGAAAATGTGCCTGCAGGGTCATACTCAAAAGGAGAGTATTCAATTGCCAGGTATATAGTATGATTGTGGGGGGGAGGGGGCTTACGAAAGCTTCTTGGGTTGGACTCGGCAGATGAAGAAATTATAAATAATTAAAGAATATGTTTGATGTGCATATTGTTGTTGTTTGGGGTTGATATAAACATAGAATAGATACCTTCCGGCTTCAAACAAGTTCATTAAATTCCTTTGCACAGCCAGGTTGTCATTCGTTAAACTCAACTTCCGGTATAATTCGGATACTAACAAGAGTTGTTTCCCTTGACGATGACAAGATATTCCTGCACCTTAACTAAATAAAATATTAAATAACATCACCACAAACTCGCCAAGAGACTTTGGTCTTTTTTCCACTTGATACTCGATAGGAAGCCATCGTTATAGAATTATCAGGTGTAAGTGTGATTACTACACGGTACTGGTGTTTAGGGGTCGCCGAGGTCACAGGTGATAGTTCATACGCCACATGCTATTCTTTTAACCATCGACTGGCATTCTACTAGAATTGTCACTAAATTAAGCAGAGGTCACAAGTGATAGATCATAAGTCACAGGTGGAATCACTAACGTCACGTGCTGATGTTTTTATCATTGACTAGCTTATTCTAGTAAATTATTATACGGTAATCAAAAAAAAACAAACAAAAAAACAACAACAATAAAAATAAATAGTATTCTTTATTTTACATGATTACGTTAATTTTTAAAAATGTGCCTGCAAAACAGTTTTTTAAAGCAAATGTGCCTGCGCGGAAATATCGATGCCTGGGTAAGTTTGATACATTTTTTAGCAGAAATTAGGCATTCGTTTTACACTTATATATATATACCACAAAATGACATACCACAACGAGCGAGTAACATCATCTGCTAAAATGATCTCATTCGACTCGACTCTAAAACAATTTGTTTAAAAACGTAAACCCCATTCAAAATATGATCATAAATCTGAGAATATGCCATCAAAATAGAATCTTTTCTCTGATATTAGACGTGTGGGATTTGTCATGTTTCCATTTCATAAATTCACGCGCCTCGTAAGATTTCTAGTTCCATTTTAGGTATTGTGCTATAACTGCATGTGATCAGAAATAGAGCTTGCATTGTCTAGTATTTTTCGTATATGTGTGTGTGAAATAGCTAAATATTTAATGCCCGGAGTGATATTGCAGACAAGTTATCAGATACAATATATATTGATTTGGGGTGTTATATACTATCAGGATATATGTGACATATATGACTAATTTCTACGTGTTGTCAGCCGACATCAAGGAGATTAAAACGTCTGACAATAAAGAATTCACGGGTTAATCACATAGATTAAATTTATAATTACTCTTATTATCGTCCGACAAAGGAGAAGCAATTCTGTTCAGGATTGGATTGATAAATTGTCTGATTTTCCGGCGTGGTTCGCCCTTGTCAGTGATGCAGGACAGTGGGCATGACAAGGACAGCTGTCTAGTCGTTCGGATGGGACGGAAAACCGAGGTCCCGTGTACACATTGGCATGCACGTAAAAGTTCCCTTGACAATGATAGTTGATATTCGATATAAGAGTAGGCCGTAGTGCCACTGTCCGGGCAAAATTTCCCTCATAGCACACTGTATGGCGTATGCCTTCATCATTAGCCCAGTTCGGAGCAGAACAGTAGGACGTTAAACCTCATTTCATTTCATTTCATAAATTGTCCGACAAAGGATTAAGTCAGCCAATCAAGGCAGATTAACTTGTTAATCAAGGTAGGTGTATAGGCGTAAAACATAATAAATATACGTTGATCACTTAATTACCTAATCAATCCAGCCTATATTTTGAATATTATTTACCATCTTGATGTCTGATTGAGCATATTCCTGGTCAGACAATTTAGGGCGTTTGGAAAATAGCGTCGGACATGTCCGGAATATACGGGCGAAATCCCATCACTGCACCATACTATTAAATGAGCATATTTTTTAAGGAAGATAATTATAACATCTTAGATATCAAATTCATGTGTTTTTAACCAATTTACTGATCACAGAACAAATTGAATCAGAGATTTATAAACATAAAACATTTCTGAGTAATCACTTTAAATCAATCAATAATGTAATAATGTCTTCGTCTGTTTCAGTATTCAAGCATGTCCAGATGTAAAATATGGAAAAAGAGTGCATGTTCTACCCATTGATGATACAGTAGAGGGACTCACAGGGTAAAAGAACTTTATTTATATTGCATTCTCATGTTCTGATACCTAACTTTATAGATTTTATAATGTCTAAGGTCAGACTCGTTAAATAGATACGATACTTCAGTGACATATAGTAAGAAAAAAAAAGAAATTTTAAGCCTGGATGCAATGCTGATAATGTAACAAATATATAATGATCTGTGGCTGTAAAAAGAGTATAATAAGTCATAAGTAAATGTTTTGTAGTGGACATCTTTATAATCATAGAACTTCTAATTATGTTGGGGGGTAAGATGGCTGAATGGTTAGCGTGCGCACGCTGTATCATAAAGCCTGTCATTGAGTCAACTGGCGTGGTTTCGAATCCCCGGTTGTACGTGGCAAGGAGTAGGGTCGCCTGTCCAACCTTGTGGGTTTTCTCCGAGGCCTCCGGTTTCCCTCCCACTGCTAAAGACCCCTACGCGCAAGCAAATTCTTGAAATAAAATTAAACCATATGTTAGTCCCGAAATGACCTAGTTTGTGTCGAGTGGAAACCCCATTTCTCTCTTTCTCTCTCTCTCTAATTATGTTAGCATTATGTTAGTAAATTGTGATTATATTGCTATTTTTCAGAAACTTGTTTGAAGTATACCTGAAACCCTATTTCCTAGAAGCTTACAGACCAGTAAGAAAGGGTGATATATTTTTAGTACGAGGAGGTATGAGAGCCGTAGAATTTAAAGTTATTGAAACAGATCCATCACCCTACTGTATCGTAGCACCTGACACAGTTATACATTGTGAAGGAGAACCGGTCAAACGTGAGGTATAAAGCAATTTCATATATTTGGTTTGACTAGAGAAAGAAAAGAATATCATCACTTGTTTGAGTTGAGGTTTCTTATACGCCCACATTTTCATTAGCTTGTTCTCTATCCATCTATTACAAAATGTGGGCGTAGTTTGCCTGGCAACCGCTGGGTTTGGGTGTTGGAAGATGTTGCTGATCAAGAATTTTGCTTTTGAGGTTGCATCTTTTCTCTTTATTATTTCCTTGTTGATTAATCATTTATGACATAATTGTAGGAAGAAGAAGAAGCGTTAAATGAAGTAGGATATGATGATATTGGTGGTTGTCGTAAACAGTTGGCACAGATTAAAGAAATGGTGGAACTTCCCTTAAGACATCCTCAACTATTTAAAGCTATTGGTGTAAAGGTACATAGCTTAATGCACACATTTTGGATGAGTCCTGGAGACCAATCACTTATTGAAAGGATCACAATTCAAAATGGCATCAGTGTCATTAATTTGATTTTTACAATCATTGGGGAAAAATGATTCCATATTATCCATTGTAATGATTCCGATAAAGTCCTCACCGTCTGTGTGTATGTATGTGTGTCTGTGTGTCGCCTACAGGCAGCAATTCTTAACTGATCTTCTTGAAACTTTATATACTTATTCCTTATACCCTAAGGAACACCCCTATTGTTTGTGGTGCAGACCCAACCCCCAGGGTCAGAGCCACCCCCATGTTCTTTTTGTGTGTCGCCTACAGGTCACAATTCTTAATCGATTGTTTTGAAAACTTTTCATACTTTTTCCTTGTACCCTAAGGATGACCTCTATAATTTTCGGTGCATGCCTGGCCCCCTGGGACAGAGCCATGCCTAATTTTGTGTGTGTTTCACCTACAGACCGCAATTCTTAACAGATCCTTTTGAAACTTTGCATACCTATTCCTTATACCCTAAGGATGTTTTTTAGTGATTGCTTGACCCCCATGGAGGGGGGTGGGGGTGGCAAGGAGTAGATTCGCCTGTCCAACTCGTAGGTTTTCTCTGGTCCTCCGGTTTCCTCCCACTGCTAAAGACCCCTATGCGCAAGTGAATTATTGAAATAAAGAATTGAACCATATAGTCTCTGAATGACCTTAAACCCATTTATACAGACTGCAATTCTGAATGGATCATCTTGGAATTTTGCATATTTATTCCTTATACCGTAGAGACAGCAATTTTTTATTTTAGTGCATGTCACAACCACCTTGGTGGTTTCGCACCCACTTTTTTGTTAATATTTAGTCTATAAATTTGGCAAACAAACCCAACACCTACCCTTCTTTGCCTCTTGTCATATTACAGTCATTGCAGTCATTTCATATTTCATTCTCTTCATTTTAAAAAGCACCATAACAATCAAAGCAGGTATGTGGACGTATATTGCAGCATTAGTGATGACCTTGTTTCTATAAGAGATATTAATATAATTATTTACAGCATAAAACAAAAGATATTAAATTTAAAATTTTCAGCCACCAAGAGGCATTTTATTATATGGTCCACCAGGAACTGGTAAAACTCTTATAGCTAGAGCTGTTGCTAATGAAACTGGTGCTTTCTTTTTCCTTATAAATGGTAAGTATTATATCAATCTTTCGTAAAAGTGTGGACCGGTGTCCTTAGAAATCATATTTAGCCACCTAATTTCCAACATTATCTATCTGTAATTACCATGTGAAAGTGTAAGTCAGTCTGTTGATCTGGAAATGTATCTAAATATTTTCTCTAAGAAACTGGCCTGTACTGGCTGAGTTGCAATAGTAACGAAGCTCTTGATTTAGTTATAGTAATATATTTAACTATTTTAAGGACCTGAAATTATGAGTAAATTGGCAGGCGAATCAGAAAGTAACTTAAGAAAAGCTTTCGAAGAGGCTGAAAAGAATTCTCCTGCTATTATATTTATTGATGAACTTGATGCTATAGCGCCAAAAAGAGAAAAGGTTGGTAATCATTTATCAAGATTTCACTTTAGAATTATCATCAAACCTTAGACCATTGTTACTCATTATGTTTAACTCGGAAGAAAAGCAATGAGTATTAAAATAAACACAAATATCCTAAAAGACCATAGCTGAAACATTTGGCATGTGTTTGTTTTCCTATGTCACACTTCTACTCGAACCAGGACTGGCTAAATTGTATCATGTCATTGTAATTTGATTGTAATCCCATTAATTTAAGAACTGTTCGGTCTCATCATTACTCATTTGTGATTTAGTCTTTTTGAGGTATAAAAGTAAGAGGTGGAGGACTCTTCTACATGAAATAAAAAAAAAAGAATAAAAATCTGGCAAAACTAAGCATCCCCATAATAGTCATACTCCTTGCAATGTTTCGTTTGATTAAACCTAATCCCACACAGACACTGCCATACTCGGCACAAATTTCTGTGCCAAATTATGACTGGTTAACAGTCCGATCAACAACCAGTACATTACTACGTACATGTAACAAAATCAATCGGGATTAAACAGAGTTCTAAATATGTTACCATAAAGTGTCTGGTGACATATGCGGGTACATTACGTCATAACATGCAAAATGTATTACTGAATTGACTAGTGCACAATAGAATATTGCAGAGAAAATAATTGTTTGATAAGCAAGACTATCCAAAATAGCTACACTGTAAACATTGGGATCGCCGCGCACGTGGAATCTGTTTATCATCTCTTGTACCACACAGCAGATCAAAGAGAAGGGCTGTCATTTTACGTATTGTGTTTCAACATACTGAATAGAATATGAAGTGCATTTTTGATAAAATGAATAATTCATGGATATTCTTCACAAAAACGGATAAATGTTATCAAATATTTAAAGGTAGTCAGTAATAATTGCTACAGACAGACACGTTTAAAGAATTTATATCAGAGATTTGATTCAAAGAATAGCAAGTTTCAGCAACGGCCAAATTTATTTATGCGACTATCGATGTTTGGTCCTGATGCACCCAAGAGTTAAAAGTTTCTTGAAATCAGCACAGGATTTTTTTTGTCCCCCGCCTTTCGAAGAAAGCAGGGGACTATTAAAATGGGTTCGTCCGTCTGTCTGTCTGTCCGTCTGTCTGTCCGTCCGTCTGTCTGTCCGTCACACTTTTTGGGACACAATAACTCTCTTCCTAATTGAGCTAGAATGTTCAAACTTGGTGTATGTGTTTATTAGGTCAATGCCTTGATGGAGTTCGAAGATGAGCATTTTCCGCTTAGGGTAAGCAGAGATAAGCAATTTGATTGGTTGATGCTTTGGGACACGATAACTCTCTTCCTAATTGGGCTAGAATGTTCAAACTTGGTGTATGTGTTGATTAGGTCAATGCCTTGATGGAGTTCGAAGATGAGCATTTTCCGCTTAGGGTAAGCAGAGATAAGCAATTTGATTGGTTGATGCTTTGGGACACGATAACTTTTAATTGAGCTAGAATGTTCAAACTTGGTGTATGTGTTTATTAGGTCAATGCCTTGATGGAGTTCGAAGATGAGCATTTTCCGCTTAGGGTAAGCAGAGATAAGCAATTTGATTGGTTGATACTTTGGGGCACGATAACTCTCTTCCTAATTGAGCTAGAATGTTCAAACTTGGTGTATGTGTTGATTAGGTCAATGCCTTGATGGAGTCCGAAGATGAGCATTTTCCGCTTAGGGTAAGCAGAGATAAGCAATTTGATTGGTTGATGCTTTGGGACACGATAACTTTAGTTCTAATTAAGTGAGATTGATGAAACTTGGTGTATAGTTTCATTACAGTAATACCTTGACTAAGTTTGATAATGAGCATTTTCTGCTCAGGGTAAGCAGAGCGATACGCAATTTGATTGGTCGAGACTTTGGAAAACAATAACTCTCCTACTTTGATTGTTAGACTATAAGTAAAGATATACTGTTTGATTGTTCAATACTTTGTAAAAGATAATTTGTGATAAATTTATATGTGTCCTCTAATTATTTTCCTATTTCGGCGGGGGACATCAGCCTCACTGTTGGCTTGTTTTTAATGAAGTCTCCCCCGTTAAGTTAAGAAAATTCCCTTTGTTTCACTCAGGAGAGATTAGATGATGAGAATGGACATGCTCCGTCAAAGACCCCAGTTTTCAGTCTCAATAGAGCAATGACTAGAGAGTGATTTCTCGGGCCATTGCTTCAGTCATTTCTGATTATTTTCCATTCAGAAATCTGTTTTAAAGCATTTTCTGCTTCGTGAAGGTTGAGATAGTAATTTAATTAGTCAATGCTTTAGGGCGCAATAGTAATCATTTTCTGCTTAGGTTAAGCAGAGTGACAAACAGTTTGCTTGGTGCTTTACCAGAAGATTAAGGAGCAAGTAATTAATGAGTGTCATCTGTTTATTATGTGATGCTCGACTTGTGTGATTTTTGTAGACTCATGGTGAAGTTGAAAGAAGAATTGTTTCACAGTTATTAACATTAATGGATGGATTAAAACAGAGAGCACATGTTATTGTAATGGCAGCGACAAACAGACCAAATAGTATAGACGCTGCCCTCCGTCGTTTTGGTATGTTGATTTATTTTGCTTATTTATATGGATCAATGCTATTTATTGATAGACACTATGTCATGTACTAAATGATATTGTTCATGTAAAAATGTCTCAAAAATGAGTTTTGTTTTGTGATGATAATTATAAGGCTTTAATGTTTACAGGTCGATTTGATCGTGAAGTTGATATTGGAATCCCTGATGCTACTGGTCGTTTGGAGATCCTTAGAATTCACACAAAGAACATGAAACTATCAGATGGTGTTGATTTGGAACAGGTATAACTTTAATATGTTTCCTATCAAGTTATACAATATCCCCAGCGGCTGATATAATAACAATATATAGAAAAAGGCAGTGGTAGGGCATTGAAGTCTGGACTGGCATGTCCTAAGTTCAGATCTTAGCATGCGATAAGAAGCTTCTGGCATTTCCTTAGCTTTTCTCTTTCCTATAGGACTCCAATGGAAAATGTGGTTTGTCATTTGGATGCATCAGAAAATTATATGTTATCAATAAGCTGTAGCTTACAGACAAGCTTTCCACCTCCCATTGGGGCTGTAGTCTTTTGAAAACTAATCATCTCTTGCATAAGTATTTTGTAGAAAGAAAATTATCACAATAGGTAGGTTTGTACAGGTTTATACATATATATCTGTATATTCTTTAGATTGCTCAAGAAACACATGGACATGTTGGAGCTGATTTAGCTGCCCTGTGTTCAGAAGCAGCTTTACAACAGATTCGAGAAAAGATGGACCTTATTGATTTAGAAGATGAACATATTGATGCTGAAGTATTGGATTCACTAGCTGTTACTATGGATAACTTCAGAGTAAGTAATATATTCAGAATTGCCCTATCACTTGTTGGTATTAATCGACCTAATAGGATATTGGCAAGAAATTGTAAATTTTGGTCAAAGTAATATATTAAAATTTACTATAAATAGTCATTAAACAATTGTTTTCTATTTATAGTGGGCTTTAAGTAAGAGTAATCCAAGTGCTCTCAGAGAAACATCAGTTGAAGTTCCTAATGTTTCATGGGAAGATATTGGTGGTTTAGAAAATGTCAAAAAAGAGTTACAAGAGTTGGTGCAGGTAATTTCTATCATTGTTATTATCAATTATTTTCCCCCTACAGACATGACATCAAGCAAACACCAATTATGATGTCAGTTGAGAGATGACAAGATATCAAGTAGCCCAACATCAGTAATATGAAGAATACATTGGTAATTTCTCTTTTTGAAAAGAAATGCCTTTATTAGTTGCCTTATATTATAAACTTTTGTATACATATTGTAATGAATTTTAATTTCCAAATAAATTTATTCTATATTTCAGTACCCTGTGGAACATCCAGAGAAATTCTTGAAGTTTGGTATGACACCATCTAAAGGGGTATTGTTTTATGGTCCACCAGGATGTGGTAAAACACTTCTGGCAAAAGCTATAGCTAATGAATGTCAGGCTAACTTCATTTCGATCAAAGGACCTGAACTTCTGACTATGTGGTTTGGTGAATCTGAAGCGAATGTCCGTGAAATCTTTGATAAAGTAAGTTTGATTGTGGACCTATATGCATAAACTTATTTTGTATAAAATATAATTTCGGCATGTAATTTTAATTAGATGCTAAGCCTGCTATTTTTATTTTTTTAGGCAAGATCAGCAGCACCATGTGTCCTGTTTTTTGATGAATTAGATTCTATAGCAAAATCTCGAGGTGGAAATGCTGGTGATGGAGGTATGGAAAACTTTATATCCGAATATCATAAGGGCTGTTCGATCTAACTTCGATAATATGAACTTTAATTGAAAGTTTCAGCCCATGAAGAGATTATGGGTAGCAACAGTAAGCACATGCTGGCCATAAAATTCGGAAAGTTTCTTTCGTCCCCTGTTTTTGACCAGTTGTTTATTACACACCGCCAGAATTAAAAATTTGATGACATGTAACCTGACAAGGATTTGTTCCTGATGGTACTGAAACACGGCAGTAACTCCTCATGGTTCATTTATTCAATGACTTAGGTATTGATGTCTAATATAAATTTTTTGCTGCAGATACAAAATCATATAGTTTGAAAATGTATTAATCTGTTTTTCAGGTGGAGCGGCAGACAGAGTTATCAATCAGTTATTGACAGAAATGGATGGTATGAGTGCCAAGAAAAATGTTTTCATTATTGGTGCGACAAACAGGTGTGGTATTATCTACTATTATTGAAACTAGTATTGTTTTGTTTGGCTTGTATGTAATAAAATGTACACTAAAACCACTCCAGCATGTAGAATTTGTGTTTTAGGCCAAAATTAGATTGTAAGGCTGACCTTAAAAATATCTTTGTTTCACCAAACCCGACCCACAATCGAGGAGAAGGGTCGGTAGGTCGTTTTTTTTCTTCAGATTTTTTTTTTAAAGTCAGAGAAATCAATACAGAAAAATTATTAGCTGTATACTACAGATTCATTAATTTTGTTTAATGAATTTTGGGTCTGACGTAAAAAGTAACGAACTTAAAGTTTTTATTTAACTTAAGAGCTAATTTGACAGCTTAATAATTTTCCAGGTGGAAACATTCGTCTTCTTTATTGGCAAACAAATCAATGACATCGTGATGCACGACTCGCACACGATTTGCCACGAACTTGAAGTGTGAAACTCCTTCAACACGTTTTTAACGATCGTGCGGGTTGTGCCTTCATTTTTCTCGAAAACGGATATTGAAAATATCGTCATGTTTAAAACGACGCACCACAGATATAAAGGCAGAATCACTTCGTGGGAATGGACGTGCTTTCGTCTGCAACCATTTTGTTGAGAAGCGACACCTATGACGCTTTCGGCTTGATCAACCAGTTTCAATAATGAATCAAACCATAGCCATAGTAAAGGGAAATAACTCTCGTGATATATTTCAGGTTGACACGCAAAATAAAATAAAAAGATCGTGCAAAAGTGCAATAAAATAATTTAAGTCGGGGGTGGTTTTAGTTAGTCGATCGCGTTAGGCGAAACAAAGATATTTTTAAGGTCAGCCTAATGTAGGCCAAAAGTAGATTGGTGATGTTTAGTTAATTTGTCTTCTGTTTTGTTTCTTTCCAGGCCAGATATTATTGACCCTGCCATATTGAGACCTGGACGTTTGGATCAGCTTATCTACATTCCCTTACCAGACGACAAATCTAGAATATCAATTCTTAAGGCCAATCTTCGTAAATCGCCTGTGTCTAAAGATGTTGATGTTGACTACCTGGCCAAAGTAACACAAGGCTTCAGTGGTGCAGATTTGACTGAAATTTGTCAACGAGCTTGTAAATTAGCAATTCGTCAGTCAATCGAAGCAGAAATTAGATTCGAAAAACAGCGAGCACAGAATCCAGACGCAGATATGGTAAGATTTTGATAATTGTGCCAAAATATTGACTTCAACTGTACCATTTTCTGTTTCCATATTTTGAATTTAATAGACCTACATTTATTTCAGTATTCTTGTATGTATTAATTATTATATATTTTTATTAGGAATATGAAGAAAGTGACCCAGTCCCAGAAATCTCACGATCACATTTTGAAGAAGCCATGAAATTTGCTCGAAGATCTGTTAGTGATAATGACATCCGCAAATATGAAATGTTTGCACAGACATTACAACAAAGTAGAGGTTTTGGTGGCAATTTCAGGTAAATATTTAACTTTAACCCTTAACCGGTCGACGTCATTTCCAATGTAAGCTGTAGACTATATTGATTTTTGGTTGAATTTCTGTAATGGATTTACCTCCCTTGAATTAGAAAACTCAAGAATAATCTGGAAAATTTCTATGTTAGTAATTTATTTATAGCTCTGTTGTAATCAAATGGGTCAGTAATTTATTTATAGCTCTGTTGTAATCAAATGGATCATTTCTTGAATGTCCAACTGCATAAAAATCTTAATCATTTCATATTTTGTGTTGTGATTCATAACTTAAAATTGTATTTATTATGGTTTAATCTCCTTATCCTAATTTGTAATGAAATTTAAACGAACTAAAGATTATGCCATACAAAACAAGAGTGTCACACTGATAAAATTACTGCATGATTATTTTGCATCATAGCCATTGAAGTTATGCATACATATAGTAGGGTGCCCCATCTCCAAATATCTTGACAATTACACCACAATATTTACAATATACCAAGCCTTAAATCAGTTTCGCACATTTATAGTCAGTAAATAAACGGTCTTGCCGTGTTTTAAAATTAGTCTCACTTAACCAGTTTACCGACTGTTCTACGTCTGATTGACAGCCCGGGATAATCAAGACTACCTTTTTACAAAACATAACAGAAAGCTGGAACAAGAAATTGAATTTAGAAACACGCACGTTAGGCAACTCAACAATTGTTTTAAGAACCTTGTAAAACTAAAATGAAACTACTGCTAGTGTCATGTTCTTGCCTAACCCGAGTGTTTCAGAGAAATAATTTTTACTAAACCAAAAGATGCCACTCTTAACAGTACAGTTAATGATAAAGCAATTTAAAAAAATAAAAGGAACATAATTTTTAAAGCTGATAAAATAATCAAAAAGCTAAATATTACTGCTATTCAGAATCGTCAACAATAGATTTTTTACGGCATTAATAGGTGGTAGATGTGTAGAGAATTGCATGTGCGTTTTCTGTTTATAGACTCAGACTCTAGCGCTGAGTATTATTTTCCGTGCATGATTAGCCAGAAATCACTACGAGACAAGCCACTGAAGCATGCACATTTGCCATGTCAAGTTCAACTTTCTGTATTGTAAATTTTCGTTGCACGGGGCACCCTAATTATGGAAAGTTAAGAGAAGATGAACTGCAGTCATATGTTTCCCCTGACCATCTATCGCGTCCATTAATGAGACAGAGTAGACAATTGAATTTCAGCAATTTCTAATCAATCTAGAGTTGTTGCCCTTACTCTAACATTTTATCTTGTGAATACTCTAGCAACATAAGTTATCATTTATGAAGTGTTCAATTTAGTAAAGTGAAATCGAATTTCAACAATTTCACTTTACTCCTAGAGTTATGGACCTTGCTCAATTTGTAGAATCTAGTGAACACTAATCGCAAAAATCATCAAATCATGTGGGTGTATGTTTCAATTCCTGGCTTAGAGATAATTTACATGATGTATGTAGCTAGTTATTGGGGCATTTCAATTGTCTAAATTAATTCCATAATTAATAAAGACTAAGTAGACCACATGATGTGGGTCCCATCGACAACTTAGTTTTCATTGAAGTCATGCTAGAGTAGCAAAAATTGAGTTACAATCAATCTTTCACAGAAGATTCAATCATGTAAGCAATTTAATTAAAGTATATTTATTGTCACCCACCTTTTGTAGAAAGCATAGAAAGCAAAGGACCATTAATAAAATGGGTTTGTCTTTTCGTCTTTTGGACACAATAGCTCTTTTTCTAATTGAGGTAGAATGTTCTTGCTGTAGTGAGGTCCTGTGTGCATTTAAAAGAACCCTTTACAGTTGGAATTTGATATAAGAGTAGGCCTTTCTACATTAGCCCAGTCGGAGCAGAACAGTAGGATTAGGATGTTAAACCCCATTTCATTTCATTTTCTTGGTGTATATGTTTATGATTTGACTTTCTTAGACTAAGCAGAGGTAAGCAATTGGATCTGTTGAACGCGTGGGACATCAAGAATGGGGAGGATGATGAAACTTGGTGTATAGTTTCCTTACAAATGCCTTGACTAAGTTGGATAATGAGCATTTTCTGCTTGTGTTGTTAATAAAGCAATCATAAGCAATTTGATTGGATTAGACCATGGAACATGATAACTTTTGATTCTAGTTTGTTGAGTGTGATTAAACTTTGTGAATAGTTTCATTATATGAATACCTTGAATGATTTTGATACTGAACTATTTCTGTTTACGCTGAATAGATGTAAGCAGTTTGATTAGTCGAGACTTTCGAACACAATAACTTTGATTCTAATTCAGTGAGATTAATGAAACTTGGTGTATAGTTTCATTCAGTGATTTTAATAGGCTGGTTTTTGTCGGCTTTAGCCGCTTGAAGTTCAATCAAGCCGATTGGTAAAACAATGAACCGGCCACTATGGTATCATAAATCAATCGACTTTCGGCTAAATTACAACGGGTTAATTATTACTTGTTAATTAAGTAGCCAAATCAACTTGCTTGTCGCTACAATAACAGTCATACCTTAGTAAGAATCGGCCATGTGGTTCATAATCCGAGTAATTAGCTCGAGTAACAGTAATTTTGATATTCCAGTAAAGAAAACAAAACAAGCTTGCTGATTATTCATAACAGGTCCAGGAAGACGATCTCGGCATGGATTGTGCACCTATCGCGCTCCTTCAACACTCCGTATGAATTCCCGGTGTACCGGTAGATATTAAAATAATAATTGGATCATAATTTAATGGTTTCACTGACCTGTTGAATATAATCCTCGGATAGAACACTGAATACACCAAAAAAACGTCATTAATAATATATTATGAATCTCCAATGTCAATGACACGTGACATTGGTTGGAATTAGGTCAATAAACCAGCGATGCTAGTTTTAGTTTTAAATAGTGTTTACCGTTATGATTTTTTATTTTATACACATGCTGACCGGCTTAATTCTTAAAATGTTATCGTTATTATTATTGAAGTCTATATGGCATAGTCATATGGAATTTAATTTTAACGTCATTTCAATTATGGTTGTCACGTGATCACTGTGTCGTGTTTCTATTCATTACATCTCTTCAGTTCCACTACCTTGACTAAATTTAATAATAAGCAGTTTGATTGCTCAGTGCTTGACAAGTGATAAATGACCATTGTAATCTATTTATTTTGGAATCGAGGTGAAGGACATCGGTCTCACTTGTTAGCTTTTCTCATAACTGTAGGTATTTTCTAAGGGATTAGGTAACTATAATCAGAATGCTTAAAATGTATTAAATAATGGAAATTTAAGAGGCTTATATATTGACATACAAACTGGCATTCACCAGTAATCTTGAAAGCATATAGTGGGGTACTCCTTAATATGCAATCCAGCATCAAAGTCGCCTTTGCTAGCTCTGATATTTTTTAAAATTAAGATAATTTTATGATTTTAAGACAGGCAGTTTCTTAGGTTTTTACAAAATATTTCCCAAGCATTCTACAGACAAAATAAAATTTTCTCAAATAGTGTTGGAAATTCGTAAAATGCTTCAAAACTTTCAGTCTCACAAACAATATCCTTCATTGTAAAAGGAAGATAAATAGTGATTTTGGATAAGAATGTGTGATTTGAGTGAATGTATATTATGATAGGAGGTAGGTAAAGAATGAGCCAAACCTACCACAGCTTGTATATAGCTGTAGCGCCAGTTTGAAGAGTTTGTTAGGGAGGAACATGTACAGTCGACACCTGTGATTGTTTATACTGCCACACATATTGTTCCCATCTCCCTAAACTTGCCCCCTTTGATTACCACATTCACCCCAGCTGCAAAACACTTTCTAACTTGTAGTTGAGCATTGTATAATTATATTGTATAAACACGTCTTCACATGAAAAAGTTACATCTTGCATTGGATGACTTGACTCAACAAGAATAGGCACCCACCCTCATTCTTAAAAGGGAGTTGCTCTGTATATATTATTTACCAAGGATGAAATAATTAACATTATGAGTGGAAAATGTTCTGACTTAAAAATTGTGTTGCAAATATCTGACTTAAAGAAAATGATGCAGTGTCAATATATAAAAATCTAATTAAAACTAGATGTTATATCTGTTCCGCTTATTCGTTAGGTCACAGGGGAGCCATGGTGGCTCAGTATGGCACTGGCTCAATAACCAGGAAGTCCCAGGTTGGTGTTAGTCTAGAGAGTTTTGCAGGAATGTCCAGTCCAGGTTCCCCTTGTCCTGTAGTGGGCAAGGAAATGGAGGGCCCATTCCAGGCAAACATATTCATAGCAAAGATGAGCATATCTTCATTAGCCCGGTTTAGAGCAGAAAATTGCGACGATAAATTCCATTTCTTTATTTCATTAAATCACTACATCTAAAGTAGGTAAGACGCTGGCTCGCTAGCCTGGAGGTCGGGTGCTCAATCCCTGCATTGACTGAGAAAGTTCATCCAGATTTTCCAGCGTGGTTCCCCCTTGTCCGTGATGCAGGACGGATGGCCTGACAAGGGCAGCTGTCTAGTCATTAGGATGGGCGAAAAACCGAGGTCCTGTGTACATATTGGCGGGCATGTAAAAGATCCCTTGACAGTTGGAATTCAATATAAGAGTAGGCTGTAGTGCAGCTGTCCGGACCAAATTTGCTTCATAGCACACTGTATCGCGTATGCCCGTCTTCATTAGCCCAGTTCGGAACAGAACAGTAGGACGTTAAACCCCATTTCATTTCATTTCACTACATGTACATCTAAAGATGTGTTTAAGAAAAGCTTGTTCCGAGTCTGTGATGACCTTATAATAATACTTCTGACTATGGTTAGATAGGCATTCTAACGTTTCGATAATATAAGCCTTTCATTACTTTCAAAAAAGTTTTGCCAAATTTTCAGGATTTGATTGGTAGGTCCACCTACCAATCAAATCCTGAAAATTTGGCAAAACTTTTGGGCTTTACTAAACAAGGCCGGTTAATAAAATAGAATAAAGTATTGGTATAATTTTAGTGTACAGACATGCATATGTGCACATATATTTGTAATTACTATGTAGGTGGTACATATGTGTGTATAATAAATGTAGATAAAATAGTCACAGGTCCATCTTGATCTACTCAATTTGTAGGGGAGATTTATACAATCAAATCAATTCTCCATATGTCACTACAATAATTATTGGCATGTGTTTGATAGATGTTTAATTTGTGTCAGAACTTTCTGGAGTGGTTTGTTTGTGTTTATATGTGCAGATCTGTGAGGTGTTAACATTGGGAGTGCAAGCCAGACATTGTGTATAAAGTTGCAAAAAGAAGAGTGATGTTTTCACTCCTGACTAAATTAGAAACATGGAGTTGACAATTATCATAACATTAAAATAAAAAATCCAACACGACTATGTTTTCACTAGCTAATGAAAAGTGTGAACATGAAAATTTAGGTTGATAACCATGATTGAAAAATGGATTAAAATAAATATATCTGAAAAAAGTTTCTTTTACTTATGTCAGCCAAACTTTGGACCCAAAAAGTTATTTTTAATGTGATTGTTCTGTAAAGACACTCTTATAAAACAGATTTTGTAATAAGTCATCTTTGGATGTTTTTAATAGTTTTAGGTTGGTAACTTTTCAAGTTCCATCTGTTGTATTATTACACGGTCCAATAAAAATGTTGATTTAAGTTGTAATTCAATCACTCCTGATAGTGATCTCGACTTGATTCTCAAGCCATTACTTACAATTTTATTTGAAAACAGAGTTAAATGCCAATAAATGGCTTTGCTATTTTTCTGTTGACTCGGGTATTGTTACTTCAGTTTAATGAAAAACACTCTACAGGTCACAATTTTTATCCGATTTTGACGAAACTTGAAATATAAGTTTATCTTGGTTCCTTTCGATATTAGCATGTATCGGAGCGAAACTTCATAGATTATGGCCCCTTATATTGTACGAAAAATCATATTTTTAGCTTGTGGTCCCTCTAGAGGTCACAATTTTTATCCGATTTAAAAAACAGTTTGAATATATCACTGTTGCACCCTAATGATGGTGGAGTTCGAATTTCATGAAAATCGGATCAAAACTGCTGGACAAAATGGTCGCCCCTCGTACGCAAATAGTGTAAATATATGGTATATCAAGGTTGTGGACCCTCTTGAGGCCACAATTTTGATCCGATTTATGTTGCAAAGATCTTGGTTCCTTTCGAAATCGCGCATATCCAAACGTAACTGCCTGGATTATGGTCCCTGATTGGACAAAAATTCGCTTTGTTTTTAGCTTATTCTCTATCCATCTCTTGCAAAATGTGGGTGTATCTTGCCTGGCAATCGCTGGTTTTAAACGATTTTAAAAAAAACAGTTGAGTTTGAATTTCGTGAAAATCAGACCGAAACTGCCTGACAGATAGTGTAAAAGTATGTAATACCAAGGTTGTGGACCTTATAGAGGTCACAATTTTAATCCTATTTTGATGAAACTTGAAATGTAAGTTATAACCTTAAGGACGGCTGAGTTCGAATTTCGTAAAAATCAGACCAAAACTGACAGACAAAATGACCGTCCCTCGTACTCAAATAGCGTAAAAATATGGTATATCAATGTTGTGGACCCTCTAGAGGTCACAGTTTTCTTTTGATTTTGATGAAACTTGAAATGTACGTTTATAACCCAAACATCTTGGTTCCTTTCGATATTCGCTCATATCTGACCGTAACTTCCTGAATTATGGCCCCTGATTGTACGAAAAATCGCGTTTTTAGCTTGATGTCCCTCTAGATGTCACAATTATTATCCGATTTAAAAAAAAGTTCAAATATATCAGTGTTACACCTTAATTTTGGTTGAGTTTGGATTTTGTGAAAATCAGACCAAAACTGCCGGATAAAATGGCTGCCCCTCGTACACAATTAGCGTAAAAATATGGTATATCAATGTTGTGGACCCTCTAGAGGTCACAATTTTCTTCTGATTTTGATGAAACTTGAAATGTAAGTTTATAACCCAATGATCTTGGTTCCTTTTGATATCCGCGCATATCGGATCGCAACTTCCTGAATTATGGCCCCTGATTGTACAAAAAATCGCTTTTTGTTTAGCTTATTCTCTATCCATCTCTTACAAAATGTGGGTGTATCCTGCCTGGCAGCCGCTGGTTCTTTGTTTCTACATAAAAAAGTCAACAAAAGAGAGAGGAAGATTTTAAATAACTTTTGCATAGATTCGTGGATAACCAGCCAAGGAATTCGTGGTCTCCTGTGTCGATGCAAATTAGTTGTCTCACTTGATTCACCACCCACAACTAACATATTTTTAAGCACCAGCCCTCGACAAAATCATAGGGTGTACCATAGTATTTTAATATTAGTAATTCTTCATTGTTCTGACGAAATTACTATTGTGAAAAACTTATTACATGACATTTTAGACTGTTCAAAAATCACATCCACATATGAGGTCATTTCCTTCATACTGGTCAAAAAATCCTGTAAACCAGACAGTCAACACTATCATGTAGGTTGTAAAAATTATCAGATGGAGTCTGTATTTCAATCTGTTGATTTATGCTGTCATTTACTTGAAGTTATCCAAATATAGAAATGCCATATAAGCAAGGATGACCTGTTATAAAAACTTGAATATAAATGTGTGAAACAAATTTTAATGAGTGATACAGTTACGTCAGTCTCATACAAAAAAAGCCTGGACAAATTAACCATATGAATATGATTTCAGCACCTGCCTAGTTAGTCTAGAATTTATTGATTTTTACCAATGGTTTTAAATGAAATTTGGGACAAATTCAAGGACAATGATGGCTGGTCGGATGAAGGGTGGATGGAGGGTCTGGAAGGTGTCATTTGCATTAACATGTAGAAAAGATACACCACTAATAATAACAAAGTCAGTTATTAATTGACATTTAGTAGTAACAATACACAGTCAAACCAATACTATAATAGCAAAATTTATCATCTTTTAGAAATAACACCCATCATGAATCTTGGGAAATCTTTATGCATGAAATTCATCATGTAACATACAGCAGCTACATCGTCCGGGCAGTTAACAAGGGTTGTCTTTTTTATATTTTTTTGTCAGTAATGAAATCATTTACAACACACTAAAATCTGAGTACCAGTATCAAAAACCATTAGAATTTGTTTTGATTGTTTGTCTCATGACCTTAAACACTGTGAATAAATTTATAATAACTTTAGCCTCTAGCACTTCCACAGAATTTCTCAAATGATCAAGGGCCATAACTCTGACTGTAATTATTAACCAGCGGTTTATAAGCAAGAGATGAATAGAGTACAAGCTAAAAATTACAAAAGCGATTTTTCGTACAATCAGTGGCCATAATCCAGAAAGTAATGGTCTGAAATGCGCAAATATCCAATGTGACTGAGATCTTTGGGATATAAAGATAAATTACATACTTTTACACAATTTGCGTAAAAAGAGGAGCCATATTGCCGGGCAGTTTTGTTTCAATTTTCACGCAATTCAAATTCAACTTTCATTATGGTAGAGAATGGCAATATATTTAAACGGTTTTTAAAATCGAATAAAGATTGTGACCTCTAGAGAATCCACAAGCTGCAATCAGTGGCCATATTCTAATATGCAAATATCAAAAGGAAACAAGATTTTTGGGTTATAAACATGCATTTCATGAAAACCTGATAAAAATTGTGACTTCTAGAGGGTCCACAACCTTGGTATTACATACCAGCCATTTTTTTTGTCCGGCAGTTTCGGTCTGATTTTCCTGAAATTCGAACTCAACTGACATTATGGTGTTTAACGGTGATATATTTGAACATTTTTTTAATTCGGATAAAAATTGTGACCGCAGTGGGACCACAAGCTTAATAAATTGTGTACTGTGGGGCCACATGTACCTTTGTATTATGACTCATTCTTAAACATACATTATGCAAGAGCTAAATCTGTCTATTGCAGGTCTTTCTTTAGGCCTGAAATGTTATCTATATTATTAATTAGACATTAATTAACTTATCCAGACCATAATCAACTCTAGATGGCATCGTTAGCCTGCGATCTTAAGTGGATTGTGAGCCGATTTATTGCATAACTTTGCTTCTCGATTAAACGATTCAATGGATAATCGAGACTATGCTGTTTATCGTACTGACTTTAATAATGATGACCGAGGCTAGGCAGAAATTGCATTCGCTTAGTTCTCGGTTCATAGTGGATCAATTTGAATGAAATTTTCAGCAAATTGCCTTTACGTTATCTAGTTTTTAATTCCGGTTTCCTCCCACTGCTAAAGACCCCTACGTGCAAGCGAATTATGTAAATAAAATTAAACCATATGTTAGTCCTGAAATGACCTAGTTTGTGTCGAGTGGACGTTAAACCCCATTTCTCTCTCTCTCTCTCTCTCTCTAGTTTTTAATTATTATAGCGAGAACTGCCAACTCGTTATCGAATCTCCCATAATGTATCTTTAAGTATATATTGCTTGTATTTTTCAGATTCCCAGGTCAAGGTGGACCAAGTCAAGGACCCAGTCAAGGTGGCACAGAGGGAGGAAACTTTGATAATGATGGGGATGATGATTTATACAGTTAAATAATTCGAACCATTGAATCATCTTGATATCATCTTACAAACAAAATTAAGTTCTAAAAGCTAAAACTAAAAAATATTTAAAAAAGAGACATTTACAAAATCATTATTTAGAGAAGTCATTTTTTTGTGTTTTGATAGACTAATATATCCTCTGTATGTAAATATTGACAGCAAGTGAAACATTAAAATATTATTTTGGTGGTTTTCAGTTGATGATAACACTTCATGTTTAAAAATTGTTATGACTTAGGTTTTTATTATTAAATACATTTGTTTCTTCTAGCAGAAATCTTATTTATTAATATTTAAATTATAATTCTAGTTCAGTTAACACAGGGAAGGTTTCTATTTCTGTATTATGTTATTTGTGATACATGTAAGTGCTGTTGAATTTTTAACTCATCATCCCATCTTATCCATCCTGAGAATTTTAAGCCAAACATGTATCATTCATATGTCTATAGCAACGCTTTTATTGTAGTTGAATTTGCTCGACAACTTGAACAAGTATTGGCTTGGATCACTTTTTGATAATTACATTATTTCATGTAGTTATTCATCACCATATAGAACCCTCAAAAATGGTAACATAATTTAAGCTGAATTGTATCTTTGATTTAGGACAACCCAGAGCAGTGCATATATTTATAAAATTTGTAGAAATAACTCTGACTGTCATTATGCATATAATAATTTGCAAATTGACAGTATGAAATGGAATTTGTTGACACAAGGAATTTGTATATTGTCTACCAGAATAGGTATTGTTAACTTTGTTGATATGTGCAGTAAATATACTTTATAAATGTGTGTAAACATCATTGAATGCTAACATGATAATTTGTATTTAATTTCAAGGCATTCTTTAAATAAATAATTGAAACATAGTTGACCATGGTTTATCCTTTATGCCATCAAGAAATCTGATATCTTATCACATTCACAGGTGGGGGGGGACTCGGAAACAGAAGGTCTGTGAACGCTGAATATTTGTAGGGTTTATGACCACAATGATTCACACCAGATTTTAGACAAATCCATTAAACCATAACCTTCATCATGCTCACAAGGTTTTGGAAAAAGGGATTTGACTTTGAATATCGATATGGTGAACCTAATTCTTCCAACCACATTTTAAGAAAATCGTTAACACTTTTGCCTCCCTTATGTTAACAATATTTTCGGAAAAGGGGGCATAACTCAATGAGGTATTTAAATTAAAACAATATCTCACCTGTTTGCATATATTTTGATATAAAACTATATTAAAGCTGCAGATAGTTATTGGGTGGGGGATCCATTTAACATTTAATTATCAAAACACCAACGGTAAATAATCCCTATGATTAGGTTCAGTCGGATTAAAAAGCGGCCCGTCTGGTTTTAACCATATTCCGTTTATATCATCTGCAAACGATGCCGAATGTACGCAATTGATCCACCTTCGAACTGATATTCCTTTTAAGGATTCAACTTTCACAGTATTGTTGGCGAATTCTTGTAACCCATGTTTGCAAAAGCCTATCAAATTTCTTTGCTGTAGCAAACAGAAAAAAATATATGCATAAACTGTTTTAAAAAAGATATTTATTTTATAAAACTGAGCATTTACAAATTCGTGTGGAAATGATACTTACGAACACACGACACCCAAGATGCATATTCTAACATTAGTAAGCCCTGCACCTATTTGATACTATATGTACTAGAAAATTAAATTTATGGACTGCTTCGAATATTAAACTATACTCTTCAAAGAAAGTAGGGGATATTGAAATGCAAATACCTATGCAGGTTGTGATATGATAAATAGTCATGGACACTTGACAAATGACATGCTTTGAGAGTATGTTCACAGATTTAGAACTTATCGCCCCAACAGAACCACTGAGCTGCACGTGCTACACGCAATATCGCCATACACGTGGGCGGGGTTCATTGTCAAATTTGACACTTCAAGGAAGGGTTGATGAAAACTGCCGCGAGCTGGTTTATCCTATCCATGTTTGCTTTCCCATCGGTTCTTGCATAAGATTTACTGTTTAGCGTAACTTTGCTTTAGTGTGTTACGTTTAAGTTGACCGGGAGACGTGTTCGTCGACGTCAACGTCAACCGACAATACTGCAAGAATTGGCCGTGGCACTGCAAGAGGAGTGGGTCAGATTGCCCAAATCGTGATTGGGCGGTTGGTTAGGAGCATACCACGACGAATTGCTGAATGTCTGAGGATTGGTAGAGCAATTACTCATTGTTAAGACAAAAATCAAAAACGTCCATTTTCACTTTTGACAGTGTATCTCTTTGCGAGTGAAATGGGGCCGTCAGATAAGCCGCCCATATGAACTGTTTATGTTCATGTGTAGGCAATTGGCCTGTTATTAACATACACTGATTACCTCTAATAAAAACATTCGTCCGAATTACAATTGGTGTGGTTTGGTTTGGCGGGACTGATTACTTTGGCCTGGGGGTTCCTATAATAAGTTCTTGATTTATTTGCAGGAATTACGAGGGATCCTGCAATAATTTCTTGATTTTCAGGGATTACGATTACATTCCTGCTTGACTTTGACGTTCAGTGAATATTGCAAAAATCACTCCTTTTTGAAACGTTTCAAGAATTGTTTCTGTTTCAGATAGGAGATTTCTGTTGATTTAAATGTAGTTAGACCTCACACAACGATTCCACCGTGCTTCAACTTTGTTTGTAATCTGTGTAAATTAATAGCCCGAAGGTGTTTAGTCGTATAAACACACGTCTATAAACTATATAGCCATAGAAAATATATATTCTTTGAAAGTTGGCAACCAAGAACCTTTTATGTACCCCAGAAAAAAAAACACCTCAAAAATTCTAATGTGAATGCCTCAATTATAAATGCGACGCACCTTTCATGACCTTTGTATAATACAGCATTCAATGAGATAAATTTGTATTTGGTTTTATTAGTCCAATGAATTAAATATAATTCATATACATATGGAATTATCTGGAAATAGGGTCCACTAGGCGTTGGGTGTTCGATCCCTGCATTGGCCGAGAAAGTTCATCTGGATTTTCCGACGTGGTTTCCCCTTGCCAGTGGTGCAGAACGGAGGGCCTGACAAGGACAGCTGTCTAGTCCTTCGGATGAGACGAAAAACCGGGGTTCCGTATATACATTGGAATGCACGTAAAAGATCCCTTGGCAGTTGGAATTCGATATAAGAGCAGGCGATAGTGCCGCTGCCCGGGCAAAATTTACCTCATAGCACACTGTATGGCGTATGCCCGTCTTCATTAGCCCAGTATATGAGCAGAACAGTAGGACGTTAAACCCCATTTCATTTCATTACACTAGGCGTTGAACTCTGCAAGGTACCAAAATTATTGGCAAAGGGCAAAGAACACATAAATCATGTCTCTGATTGATAATCCGATGAACTGCTTTACACGTAGATTTTGTTTAGAGTCAGAAATCCTGTTATTAAGATAGAATTTTATTATAATATAAACAACAGTAAGCCTATAATAGAACATCGTATAACACAAACAACATATTATGATAACACATGACATTATGTAAACGACCAGAGTAAAAACATTTACAAAGTTGACATAAACAGGAATATATAAGAACACAAGACATAATTTATGAAAATGACAAGTTAAAACATTCACAAAAGTGATACAAGGAATATGTAACAATTGTACTGTTTCCAAATTCCAAAACATCCTAGATTCTCATAGTTTATATCAACATGTGAAGACTAAATCACACAAACGTGGACATATTCTTGACTTTGTTATCTCTGAACGAAACAGCCAACTTACTAATACCCTTGAAGTAACTACTCATTTATTGTCAGATTGTTCTGTTGTGCCAAACAGAGAAACCAAAAAACACACAATAGTCAGTTGACTCGATGCATTCGGCCAAGAAACAAGAGTATTCAAACATTTCTCAAATTTAATACAGTGTCTTGACGTAAATACATAGGTAAAAAGTAAAAACTCTGTGAAACGATCGCACGTTCAGAATTATCAAAAACAACATCGAAGCTAGCGGCATTCACTCAATTGCTATCCCATAATTCCGAGATACTAAATTTAGACGATACACCCAAATAATAATTATGAAATTAGCAAATAATTAAATTATCGAATAATGAACCTTTCTTAAATGCATAAAAAATATGTCAAGAAGTTACTAAACTAAAATCAACAAGCTATTTGCTAAAATAAGAAATAAATGCAAATGACGTCATATTCAAAGCAAAGGGACGGAACTCAACTTAGGAAATCATCAGACCACACCAAATCACAAATGTTCGCCAGACAATGTCCTAACACACAAAAAGTCACAACAGCACATTCCCCACTTAAAAGTTTTAACTTTTACTAAGTTCCTTCTCGGTAGAGAAGTATAAGTTCAGAAGTTGGTCTTGAGTAAACTTTTCTTTTTCCCGTAAGAGTAGGTGATTCTGGTTTATTGTCTTCGTAAACTAGAACTTCAACTTGACGTACAATATCATCACTACTTGGAACAACTTTCTTAATACGACCTTTCAGCCAAACTCCTCTTGGTGAGTTTTTATCGTGAATAAGTACAATGTCATCAATTTTCAAATTTGGTATGTCTTTGTTCCACTTTCGTCGTCGTTGTTGTTCTTGGAGGTATTCCTTCCTCCACCTCAGCCAAAATTGATCCGCTAAGTATTGGGATCTTCTCCATCGATGCTGACTGTACAAATCTGGCCTTGTGAAATTACCAGGTGCAAGATTATATGGTCTCGATTTCATGGTCAAGAGGTTTACTGGTGACAAAGGAACTGGATTGTCCGAATCTGATGGAATTGCTGTTATCGGTCTTGAGTTGACGATCGCAGCAGCTTCCAACATTAAGGTTGATAACAAGTCATCGGTGAGCTGGGCTGTTCCGATTTCAACAAACGTCCCTTCCAAAACACGTCTGACTGTTCCGATCTGCCGCTCCAAAATTTCTCCAAAGTGGCTGGAGTGAGGAGGGTTAAATATCCATTGACAATCATGATCCAATAAGTAATAAGTAATTCGTACCACAATCTGATCTGATGGTAGAAGCAGGACCTCTAATTGCGAAAAATCTTCTCATCGCGTTGAAAAAGGCGGAGGTGTCCATGGAATTGACCACCTCAATGGGTACAGCGCGGGAATAGAGACAAGTAAAAATAATTCCCCAGCGCTTGGCGTTGGTTGTTACTCCTCTGGTCTTCCTTGTTGTTACTTGCCAAGGACCAAAGGCATCAAGTCCAACATGAGTAAAAGGAGGAGTTGCTGACAATCTATCGAGGGGTAGATCAGCCATCTTTGGAACATCTGGAATTTTGGGTAACAGTTTACATCTGATACATTTGTGAATCACTGAATTTACCACACTGGCCCCAGCAATAATCCAGTATCCAGCCATCCTTATTGAACCATGGGTGATGGATCTTCCTTGATGGTATACCAATCCATGATAATGGTAAATAATCAGATGTGAGACATGTTTGTTTTTTGGTAAAACCACGGGATGCTTCTCTTCTAAAGGGAGATTTGCCTTGCGAAGGCGGCCACCAACTCTAATAAATTCATCTTTCATATAAGGGTCTAGCCTGTAGATGTTAAGAGTTTGGTGGACAGGTAGCATTTTCTCTTGCAAGTTCTCTGTATTCCAAAGTAAAGGCATGTTGCTGAACATGTTTAAGTATAAAAGATTCAGCTTCTTTCTTCAAGACCAAATCAATGTTCTTATCTTGAGTTTTACCAGTCTTCTGTCTGATGACTAGTTTCAGGTTAGCAATGACTTTCTGCAATTTGTTCCAACTACCATAATGACTAAACAATTTACAGATCAGACATTCTTCCTTAGCGTCAGCGTTTACTTTACAGGTTTTCACTGTTTTAACTTCTAAGTCGTCTTCTTCAATATCATGTGTACTGCAGGGAGCTGACTCTCCATTGCGAAGAAACTCTGGACCAGAATACCAAAGTGTATGTTGCAGTTTACTAGCTGGACATCCACGTGTGGCCACATCTGCAGGGTTATTAGCTAAATCAATGTATCTTCAACTATCGGGTGATGGCCACATAGATGTAGAATCTTTTTGACTCATTTTGTATATAAGCCAAAACGACCTTGGAATCAGTGTAGTAGACTGTGTCATCAATAGTATATTCAAGCTCTGCTACAGTTTGTCTAACCAGGGTTATCAAAAGTACTGCAGCGCAGAGTTCCATCCGTGGAATGGACAAGTGTTTATGAGGTTTCACTTTTGCAGAACCTCTAACAAAACTAACTACCCATTTTCCATCTGAGTCGTAGATTCTTAAATATATAACAGCAGCAATAGAGTCTTTACTTGCGTCCGAAAAGGCGTGTAGCTGTATCTTCGCAGTTTTGTCAAAATGTTGAGGAACAAAACAACGAGGTATCTTCAATTCAGCAAGTGATCCAAGATCTTCAAACCACTTGTACCATTCCAGATCAGGTGGAAGCGGATCGTCCCAATTGTGGAGCTTACCATTGGCACTTCCAAGGCGTGTAGCTGTATCTTCGCAGTTTTGTCAAAATGTTGAGGAACAAAACAACGAGGTATCTTCAATTCAGCAAGTGATCCAAGATCTTCAAACCACTTGTACCATTCCAGATCAGCTGGAAGCGGATCGTCCCAATTGTGGAGCTTACCATTGGCACTTCCAAGTTGTAATAAGTTTTGAAGTATCAATTTAGCTGTTATCGAGTTAGGAGCCAAGAATCCAAAGGGGTCATAGAGTTTATGACTGCCAGAATGCCTCGTCTTGTATAAGGCTTATCCTTGGCTGATACTTGAAACATGAAAACATCTTCATCCAAATTCCAAGTTACTCCAAGTGCACGTTTGGTTGGTAAAGCGTCCTGTGTAAAGTCCAAATCCATAAGACCTTTCGCAAGGTCTGTCCGAGGAAATGCTTTCATTACTTCCTTGTCGTTGGAAGCAACTTTGTGTAATCTAAGGTTAGATTCAATTAGCATCTGTTGAGCTGACGATAACAAATCAATGGCTTCTGAAGACGTGTCACACGAATAAACTCCGTCGTCTACGTAAGTCTTCTCTTATGAATTTCTGAACCTTATCTCTGTGTTTATGATGTTCATCTTCAGCCGCTTTTTTCAAACCAAATGTAGCGACAGCTGGACTTGGACCATTACCAAAAAGATATACATTCATCCTATATTCAACAATTTGTGATTCTAAGTTGTCTTCGGAAAAGCACAGAAACCTCAAAAAATCTCTATGATTTTTGTTGACGAAAAAACTATGGAACATTTGTTCGATGTCACAGGTAAATCAAAAGTCTGCCAATCAGTCTATTATATAAGTCTGGGCCTTGTAAGAGCTCTCCATTTAGGGATGTTCCTCCAGACTCTGCACTAGAATCAAACACCACTCTTATCTCAGTTGGTTTTTGGGGATGGTACACACCAAAATGTGGGAGGTACCATTTCTTGCCAGGTTCTGTTGCTAATTGGTCATCTGGCACTCTGGAAGCATGACCTCTTTGCAGAATTTTACCCATGAACTTGAAATAATCTTCTTGTAGTTGTTTATTTCTGGAGAGGTTTTTCTGCAGAGATTGGAATCGTTTTTCCGCCTGGTGACGATTATTTGGCATCAAAACATTCGATTTACGAAAGGGTAACGGCGCTTCCCAATTGCCATTTTCGTTTTTATGGAAGCTTCTGGAGTTGCAATCTCTCCTTTGTCCTGGGGTAAATTGTCAGATTCGATCAATGTGAGTAAATCAAATGTTCTTCCGTCTAAGGATTGAACTGCCAAATTAAGACCACGTCTACCATAGCACTCCTTTCTACCATGACATGTTTCCATAATGTAGAGTTGTCTATCACTATTAACATTCAGGCTATCAAACAGGGTTGCTGTACCAAGGGAATGGTTTGATTGGTCATCAAGTGTTATGTAAGTTTTAAAGGTGATTTGTGGATTTCCCTTGTCAAATATTTCTCCTAAAACAATTTTTTCCCTTTCATCTATGTCTTTAGATGCAAATAGGACACACTCCGGCAATGTATGGACTGTGGGTCTGTTATGTAGTGGACAGCAAATATCCTCAGGTTTGGGTTTGTCTCGAGGGAGTTGGAGTTTTGTCGATGGAGCTTCAGTAGAATCTATACCAGTTTTATAAGATTTTGTGTATCTTGTATTTTCTGGTTTATTCCTAGGAAAGTTTGTAGGTTGACCCAATTTATTTTGCCTAGTTGACGGGTCCAAATCAGTACCCGGTATCTTAACAATGGCGGGATGATTCTGTTTCTGGGCAATTGACTTCACGGTTTCTACAAACATTGAAAACGGTGGGTAGTCATCTGCGTTAGCACCAACCATGTGTTTACTTTCCCATTTGTCCTTAATGGCCTTAGGTACCTTGTCAATTAACGACTTCATATAGAATGACGAGTTAAGGATGGAGAGGCCGTTCAAATAGGGTATTTGGGAGTTGACGTCCTCACACACATCGTAAAATTTCTGGTATCCTTCTCTATCGTCAAATTTAAAGATGGCAGCATCATTCAAGTTTTTCAAGAGTGCGTTAGTTATACCAGCTTTATGGCCAAATCTATCTTCTAGAGTACTCCACAGATCCCTAAGTTTAATAGCATTATCTGGGTGGACTCTCTTGTGGAAGGTATTTATGGTTTGCTTCGGTTTACCGGCTGTATATTTCAAAAGGAGGTTCATTTCCTGCTCAGCTGATGCATCTACACCTTGAATAAGTGCCTTAAATGCTGTCTTCCACGGTAGAAATAGAGCGGGGTCACCTGCAAAGGTGTCTGGTTCAAACTTGGGTAGAGATTGCTTGGCCAAGGAAGCTACCAATTTTGTGTTAGTATCTCCTTGCATATTCATACAATCTTCGAGAAAAGTTAATTCCGGACTGGCATTAACTGATGTGGGCCGAAAAAGTGGTGTGTTACCCGCAAAACCATCAATTTGACAAGCGCCATTTTGTTCTATCAAATTGTCTTGGTCGACGTATTGAGATTCAAATGGAATTATATTCTCAACGTTAGTATTATTAGCATCGTTAATATGAGATTCAATTAGTTGTGTTTCTACATTATTGCTGACCCAATTTTGTGTAGCCTCCTCTCGATTAATTTCTTCAAGTCTGGGACCGACTGGATAAAAAATGTCTTCCTCTGTTTGCTCATAAACTGCAGCTGAAGCTTGAGCAACATGCAAATTTCTCACTGCGGTCATTTGGTCAATTTCAGCCTGTTTGACAAGATTATCTCGTTCCACATCAGCAGCGTGTAGCGATTGTTGAAGCTTCATAAGCCTAATTTTCTCATCAATTTCAAATTTAGCTTTTTCCTCAGCTAGGCGTGCTTTAACTTCAAGTCTCCTACTAAAACTAGCAGAACTGATTGATTTACGACTACCAATAGACTTCGAATAACTGGAACCTTTTTCATCGCTCTGGGTTTGTTCAGTATCGTGAGCAGATTTATTGTCTTGAGCCTCCATAGTCAATAAAGAAATTTATAAACCAAGTGAATTGTTGAAATTCCAATGTCCAAATCCAAATTAACACAGTTCAGATCCAATCCAAATCAACAAAGTCCAAATCCAAACATAGTCTCAATCGAAGAGACTATAATCCAAAGCGTGGCAATTGCTTGAGAGTTTTTCTGAATCTGAATGAATAGTCGTAGATGACAATTACTGGCTTTTACACGACGGATGGAGTGCGCTAGTTAATGTTTTCTAGTTTAGATTTGAATACTTCGATTGACTCTGAGTTCACTATATCATCACTAAGTTTATTCCAGTCGTATATCGTTCGTACAAAGTATGAGTATTTGAATATGTCACTTTTAGCACTAATTGGCTGGAAGCACTTGTTGTTGTTACACACTGAGTTTTCTACGATGTTAGTTTTTACATAGTTTTCAAATTGTTTAGCCCGAATAGTTCTCTTAAGTCGTTTAGACTTGAGGTAGTGATCAATGTAAATGGCTGGTACGTGCCCTTCAACCACCTTAAATAGGAACGTCAAACGCTGGTGACGGCGTCTCTCCTCAAGTGGTTGCAGTTCCATTTCCTTGAGCATATTAGTGACGCATCCTTCCTGCCTGGATTTATAGTCGCCCGTTATAAATCGTGCTGCTGATCTTTGGATTCTCTCCAAGCGGTCAATGTCTCCTTTCAAGTAGGGGTCCCAGACGACGCTTCCGTACTCAAGTTTGGATCGGACTAGTGCAATATAGTTGTTCTTCCTGCATGGCTTAGGGCAGTGTCTTATGTTCCTGCGGAGAAATCCTAGTGTTGAGTTGGCTTTTTTGCAAATGTTGTTGATGTGCGTTTTCCATTTGAGGTCATCGGATAGGGTAATTCCAAGGTAAGGGTTGTTCTAGACTTGTTGGAGTATGTTGTTTTTGATGTAGAAGAAATTGGATTTGCTTTTGGTGCTGAGAATATAACATTTCTTGGGGTTAAATTTCATGCCCCATTCGTCAGCCCATTCTTGGAGGTTATCTACGTCCTTTTGGAGTTGTATATGGTCTGTCATTGAGTTGATGGCACGATATATCAGGCAGTCATCGGCAAAAAGACGAATATGGGATTTCACTCTATCCGGGAGGTCATTGATATGGCAGAGGAATAGTAAAGGCCCGAGTACTGTGCCTTGTGGGACGCCGGAGGCTACGTCAACCTGCCGGGATCGCTCACCTTCAACTATGACGCTCATCTTCCGCTGCGTAAGAAAGTTTGTGATCCACTTGAGTGTTGCTCCTCGTATTCCATAGGACTCGATCTTGTGGAGGAGTTTGTTGTGAGGCACAGTGTCAAACGCCTTGCTGAAGTCCAGTATCGCTGTGTCGACTTGTTTGTTCTTGTCGTAGTAATTGTGTAGATCATGTGCTGTTACAACTAGTTGTGTTTCACAAGAGTAGCCAGAGCGGAAGCCATGATTTAAGGATGTGAGTACCTTGAAAGCGCATCGTCTGTGGAGAAAGAAATCCTGATTAGAACACTGAAAGATATTGACGTTGAGAAGTTTGCGTCGTCTATCAAAGAGGCTGTGAAAAGCATTGATTCTGATGATTAACTCTATTGCATCGGTATTCTCAGGTCATTGCTCCCGTAAAGTCCCTCAAAAGTAAAGGCAACCATCCAAACCCCCATATTCCTGAAGCAATGGCCCGAGAAATCCCTCTCTGGCCATTCCTTGATTGGCTTCTGATACTTGAGCTTTTGAGGGAGTTTGTCTATTCTCCACGTTCAATCAAATCTATCCCAAGTACAGCAACATGACAGCCCAGCTTCGTTTAATCTGGGTCTTCCCTAAAACTTTGGACAGTGATTTAAGGTATTAAAAACGGTGAAATTATGTTCGTCTCCAAACAGTGTTGTTTACATTGGTTTCGATTTGATAGCTATGCACTGGTTAATTGGGCATAATAAAATCGTGAGCCATGACGTAATGTTATGTAAACATATTTGCTCCAATTTGGAGCACTGTTTTAAGCGTAATGCTTTTGTAACGCAGTTAGCTATTGGTTGTTAATCGGACCATTGACCAGTCATATTTTGGATAAGAAATATGCATTCGTTAAAACAGTGTTTAGTGGGATTAGGTATAATCAAACGAAACACTGCGAGGAGTATGCCAAACCCCTGGTATACTGATGTCATTCACTCTGAAATAATTCTCAGACGATAAACAGAAAGAAAATGTGTAAAAACAGGTCTTGAAGTTGATAGACAACTATTCCGAACACAATCCAAGAAGGTAATAAAATTGATCTCGGATGCTAAAGATTCTAAAGATCTTTTTAATGTTATCGATAAACTTATCTCTGAAAATCAAAAAAGAAATTAACAGAGTCTAATTCAGATGCTGGGCTAGCTGAACGTTTCAGTGAATTCTTTCATGACAAAGTCAGTGATATCAGACGTACTCTTGACAATACTAGCAGTGGATTAAGGGCGTTTGAAGAACATCATGTACCAAGCCGTTTTTTAGTTTGCCCCAGTTACAGAAGAACACATCCGGCCCATCATTGGTAAGAGCAAGTCTAGATCCCCTTCCAACATGGTTTCTGAATTCCAAACCAGTATTAGATGCGCTCCTTCCGTTCATCGCTGCTATCATATATTCTTCAATTGCCAACAGCCGTGTGCCGACTTCATTAAAGACTGCCCTTGTGATTCCACTTCTGAAGAAACCATCGCTTGATTGCGAGATCCTTAAGAACAATCGCCCTGTCTCAAATCTTGAGTTTATCGGAAAGGTGATTAAAAGGGTGATAGCGAGACAAATCAATAATTATCTGTAAGCTAACGATCTTCATGAACCACTACAGTCTGCTTATAAAGAAGGTCGCAACACAGAGACATCATTTTTGAAGGTAAATGCTGATATTGATGCAGCATTGGACAGCAACCTTCGCACCAACCTTATATTTCTAGATCTAAGTGCGGCATATGATACCATCGACCATAACATTCTGTTCAATCGACTGCATTTATCTGTGGGAATCAAAGGATCTGCACTGGATTGGTTAAAGTCTTATCTAACTGACAGAAGCCAATGTGTCCGTATTCATAGCAGCAACTTTGTATCTAAACCGCTGTCCACTGGAATCCCACAGGGATCGGTACTAGCTCAACTTCTTTTCTTACTGTATGTAATTCCACTTGGTAAAATTATTCATAAACATGGCATCAGCTATCATGGTTTTGGCGAGGATACGCAATTGTATAACACATTCATTCCTTCAGACCAGATGTCAATACACGATGCCTTAAATAAGCTAGAATCTTGTATCAGTGATATTCGTATTCGTTTTGGATGAATCAAAACAAATTAAAGCTGGACGATGAGAAGACAGAATTCCTGATGATATTACCAAGATCAAAACTGAACAGTTTCAACATTTCACCAAAGCTAAACATCGGCGATACCGAAATTTCACCATCATGTAAAGCACGAAATCTGGGTTTCATCATGGACAAGCCAATGCCGCTCGTCCCACAGGTTAACAATACTATGTGTAAAATGTACATGGGATTAAAACCAATATCCAGAATCAGGAGATGTCTTATTAAAGTTTCATGTGCTAGAGTTGTATTAGCATTGGTCATATATCAGTTGGACTATGGAAATGAACTCCTGGCTGGCATTCCAGATTTCTTCCTCAACCGTCTTCAAGTTGTACAAAATAACTGTACCCGACTAGTTGCCAAGTCATCTTCTCGAGATCATGTAAGAGAAACTCTTAAAAGTCTTCATTGGCTGCCTGTGAAAGCCCTAATCGACTTTAAAGTGCTATCAAATGTGTATAAAGCTTTGTTTTCGGATACTCCTCCCTCCTACACGAAACAATTATTCATATTTTACAAACAGGAAAAACCAAATCTTCGTTCGTCCACAGATACTACTTTATTATCTGTTGCTGAGAGGAAAATTATCTTTCCTTAGAAATGGTGCCCATATGTAGAATAAGCTACCAAGAACAGTTAGAGAAAGTTCAACTTTTGTTAAATTTAAATCGGAGTTAAAAACACACTTGTTTAAATATTATTACAAACTATGATGAGTCATTTGTTAAGTGCTTATTAATATCACCAAATATAAGAGCTATAGAAGATGAATAATAATAAAAGACAAACATTATGTACATTACTTATGGCGTTCAATTTCAGCCAGGTTGCGCGTCGTCCTCCAAACCCCACCCCCAATGGCTATAAAGAAGATGGCGTCAACATTTTAACACAACGTTTCCCTGTAAAAAGCGACATGCTTGTCGAAAATAAAAAGAATAATGTTTCAGGGAAGTGATGTTACATTGTAATTTGACATGGTGACAAGGAACAAGGAAAGTTTGTTTTTTAAGTTGTCTTTGATAGTTATTTAAACCACATGTACTTTAATTATGAATCGTTCATTAATTTTCTAGTACAGTATACTCGTAATTGTATTACTTTTAATAAATCAGATCGTCTGAAATGTTCAAGTATCTCCGTGCAACAGCTTTGATAACTGTCTCGTATTAACTCATCTGAGGTTAACCACTGCCATTATACAGAAATTCAAATTTCATTAACTTTGCTTTGTTCGTTTTAATGGGTAAAATATGTTCAGATACAATCACTGTGAACCGCTTGACTTTCAGCTAAAAGAAATGATGAGATCGTATGCCGTGCCAGTTAAGAGAGGAAGTCATCAGGGTGAGGTCCCCAGTCCAATTCACTTCCTAGTTTGTCTGAAAATTCTCGTTGACATTTACGTTTCCTTCCCTGTATCATATACAGAGACAAGTGATATATATGCAACCCACAACGCTGTCTCCTGTAAACATTTAATTTAAACAATAACAGTTGGTTTATTCTATGTTCAATTGAAAACTGTGTATGAGTACATGTATATGAGTCCAATATTTTACTTTTGTGTGAAGTTTATAGATAACAGATATCTATTTAACTATCATTTATGCGATGTATTCCTGTTATTTCATCTGAGAGATTTATCTACTTTTATTTTGTCAAGGTGAGTTTAAGTATTCTCTTTTTGTAATACGATGAGAGTATCCTCATTGAAACGTTGCATTTAAAAAGTGTAGTTTAATGGTCGAGTGCGAGACATTAAGTAATATATTGATATTGTACGAGTGCGATAGCACGAGGGCAATATCTATATATTACGCAATATCTGGAATGAGACCACTAAACAACTTAAAATACAGAAACTATCCAGCACGTGCATTTCAATGAAATACGTCACGCGGGTCCAATATTGCAACTAGTATAAATAATGTACGCTTGGCACATTGCCCGTACCATTATTTGAAATAATGGTACGCCAACATCAAAGGATGACGTCACATCTGTATTTTAAACCTAGTGAATGTTATCCATAAAGCTGTCTTTTACTAAAAAGAATGGTGAAAGTGAGCAAAACAAAGTGGATGTATAATTTAAAGTTTAGGTGCTACTGCTGAGTTTTATTCATTTCATATCATAAGCCATATCTCTCATAAATCTTTTTCAAAACAATTCAAATACATTCTTACACACCACCTAACCCCTCGTACATACATATATTTTTTTTATTATTTTTTTTTTATTATTATTTGTTTTTTGTTTTTTTTGATTCTGTATAGTTAGTACCCCAAAAACAACTTCTAGTAATATATAGCAATTTCATTTTGGACATAACTTTATTTTTTATAACCTGTCAAGTCTAATATAGATCTTCAATAAAGGGTTAATTTATGCCCGAAACATTCATCGACACGTTTATTTATTTACATTTGAGTATAAATCTTGACAAAATCCTTTTTCGTTTGTTTGTTTCTGAAATAAAAATCTTGACAAAATCCAATTATATCCGGAGAAGAGTGTCGATTTCATCCATCGCTGCACGACAGTGTGATGGTGTTGAATACTTATGTTAAAATTTTATCAAATTTGAAACTTTCTAACTACATTTGGTCGTTATTCAATTAACGCGAATTCAACATAAATGTGGTAAAAGTAACAAAATGTCGTTTACTTGAGTTATGCATACGTCTCAGATATAATCGGCGTATGAATCTATTGAACGAGTCATTAGTTGGAGGTTAAATAGGGTAAGTAAACTCAAGATGTTATTTGCTACAGGTAAAATGTCGTCTGCTAAAACCAATATTTAACCACCCACGTGGCTATAGACCTACAAAATGTTTTCTACATTACTAGAAATCTTTCGCGGGAAGACGTGCATGTTTATCTATGGGCCACCCGCGCGCGAAGAGTAGAAAGCAGGCATTGTTTTTGTATGTCTGTTGAATACCCTTTAAATAAAAAAAAGTTTTCATTGGTAGAAAAACTGGACTAAGTTCTGCGAGAAACAGTTTGGTTATTTTAAGTGGAAAACACTTATATGTCTACATACATGTACCAACATATCTATACATTAGTCTTTGGCACTACACTCTGGTTACCTATGTTTAAGTCCAGTGTGTTCAATCACCTCCCAAAAAACATTCTAGACTTCAGACATCAACAATTGCAAGAAACGTCGGATAAATAAGACGTGACCAAACTTTGCTAACCTATAAACTTTCATAATCTATTCGACCAATCACTTTAAACAAGAGATAAAAAATTATAAAATGAAGAAGACCCAGGGTACAGGACCTTCAAATCCCAAAACCATGAAAAAGAATTGGAATGAGAGATGAGTTTATCGTGTTTTCATGTTAAACGATGACATTGGTGTGTGTGGAATGTGTGTGTGTGTGTGTGTGGTGGGGGGGTGCATTGTATTGATATCTAATATTCTAATATAAAATTTGCCTCCTAAAATATCAGTATCCTAATGGGCGTGCGTATACTAGTATTCCAAGATATTGAACATGGCGATATATGAGATGGCGACAGTTACAGAATTACTTCCTGTACATGCAAAAGTTATCCAGCCGTTTTCTGTAGGAAACAGTATTCGATGGAATTGTTTAAAACCAATGGAATTGTTCGTTTGGACCAGGGCCGGATTGTGGGCGGAGGGGCTGGGCTGTTGCCCGGGGCCCCAATATTTTATATCATACGTTGTATATGTTTGTGCCGCAAGCACAAGGTTTGGACACAAGTAAGAATTCTGTGGAAATTTAGAATTTTTAGATGATAATTTTCAAAGCAAAGTCACCCCATTATTTACATTTTTTAATTTTACAGCTTCTGAAGAATCTAAGCCCATCACTTGAGCGCTCCAGAACATTCCATTCCGAATTCTAGCACTGAACCACGTTCACAAGGTGAAACTGGACACGATTTATATGGGAGATGTCTGGATTTTGACAGGTTGAATACTTATGCCCCCAACATATTTGTATACAGCAGCAGAAGAGGCAAAGGGTGGGGCTCAAGTATCCCCTACAGATCCAGAAAAGTCGTCCCCCACCCCTAATTGCTAAAATCAGAAGACGAGCGCGGGTCATCGTATAACCAAAGTCCAAAACTTTTAAATGTGCACCTGTCCCAAACATCATATTTGCTACAATCCTATCAGATTTGGTCCATATTCGTTAAATATTGCATGAGAAGAAGTCGAAAATGTCAAATACGTGCCCGGTGTGGTGGAACTAACATGCCATCATTCAGTGGAGAGACTTTATTTGAACAAATTGGTATAAGCATCATTCAACCAAGAGACACACCTATGAAATCTGGTACAAATTCAGATTCATCCATTGTTTAAATTGGCACCTCAAGGTACCGGTAGATAAGCAATAGGTCACCGCATTTGGTTGAAATCGATCAAGCGGTTTAAGAGAAGATGTCGAAATTGTGAAAAGTTAAGAGAACACCAAAAGTGGAATATTTGTCTGGCAGTGCCTATTCTATACTTTATGAGATGTGCCTGTTCATGTCGGTTTGGTTTGATCCAGCCAATTTTTGGGGCACTTCTATTAAACTCTATAGGCCACGCGCGACTTAGGTTCCCAGGCATACACCCATATCTGAATATGTAAGGTTATACAATAAATGTTTCTGTACTCGGATGTTGGTACCTTGTTCATTTGATCAAAATGCTCTAGACTGCTAGTCTACTCCCCGATTTTAATTTAAGGCTTTTCGACTTGTTACTAAAAAAAATATATTGGCGAGTTAGTTTTCAGTGGGGAATAAGAAAGACCCTTATTTAAATCTCAATATTTGAGGGATTGGGTGACTGATGGGTTTAAAGGGAATACCACTCTTGCTGGCTTGACAGCTCCAGAAAATAAAAAATATCCTTATCTAATTACTAGATGTTTTAGTGTCCTATCTGTTGTGCAAATTATCCATTACATCCTATTTTACTTGTCCAGAGGGTTCGAAAATATTTTTAAATTGAAGTTATATTTGAAAAGGTTTACGTTCCAAATTACTAGATTCCAAATTCCAGATTCCAAATTCCAAATTCCAGATTCCAAATTCCAAATTTCAGATTCCAAATACCAAATTCCAAATTCCAGATTCCAAATTCCAAATTAGTTTTAAAGGCAGTATTCTGTTCGCGAGTAGAGTATATAAAAATCCATCTTGCAAAATGGCTGTTTAAAATCGGTACTTTGTAAAAGACTCTAAATTAAATATGACTGGATAGGGTTGATGTTTATACTATGGCAATGAATGTATATTTAATGTTTTATCAAAATCAAAAACTAGAAGTACAGTTATTGTGTTCCAAATCGGATGGCAGTAGGTCGTTTAAATATGCTTTGTTGGCGTTTGTTAGATCAAAGAATATTTTATTCATTTGAAAACGATTGTACAGCCAGCCATCTTAGTCCGATCCTTACTGTAAATCCGTCGGCTTTTCCGGTAGAAATCGTGGAACAAGCTTTATTTTGTAGGTTTTGATGTTTGATGACAAAAAACCAATGTTGAGATTTTTTCTAAGTAGGTCTTCATATACTATTCAAAAAAAGTAGGGGATATTTGATTTTTAAGTGTTATTAAAGTCACCTAATGAAACTGACGAAGAAACAAATGACAAAATGAAATGAAGTTCACATTCATCGATTTATTCCAAATGATCGTTAGACTAAGTAAGGCACAGACTGAACATTATAAGGGTAAAATGATACCCGGGGTCAAACAGCAAAGTTACCACAGCATCACAACCAAGTCAGTAACGGGTAAATCCTCCTCTGTTTGCCAAACAAGCATTGATCCGACGTGGCATACTCCTAATGAGACGTCTAAGGTCATTTTGGTCCAGATTGTCCCATTCCTGTTGCAACGCAGCAGCAAGTTCTTGGACATTGGCAGGACGTTGTTGACGTTGACGTAACCTCTGTCCAAGCATGTCCCAGACATGCTCGATGGGGGAGAGGTCGGGACTCAGTGCTGGCCAAGGTAATGTGGTGATGTTCTGTTGTTGGAGGTAACCTGTAACGATCCTGGCCCTGTGACATCTTGCGTTGTCATCCTGGAAGATGAAACGGCGGCCATGACGTCGTGCGAACGGCACAACATGGACTGCCAAGATGTTGTCCCGGTAGTACTGGCCTGTAACACGCCCTGCAACAACATGTAAAGCCGTTCTTCCAGCAACAGTGATGCCTCCCCCACACCATAACAGAACCACCCCCAAATCGATCATGTCTCATGACGTTAACGTCTTGGAAGCGCTCGTTTCGACGACGCCACACCCTCCTACGTCTGTCCAAAAAATCAACAGTGAACCTTGACTCATCTGAAAACATCACATTGATCCAGCGTCGATTATCCCAGTGTTGACGATCCCTACACCAACGACGTCTTGCCTGAATGTGATGATCTCTCAAACAAGGGATCACGCGAGGACGTCGGGCGCGAAGGTGACCCCTATGCAGTCGATTCCGAATCGTCTGGCCACTCACTCTCACACCAGTGTCTGTTTGAAGACGAGCGCTGATCTGATTTGCTGTGATGACACGATTTCTCAAGGCCAAGGTACGGATAAATCGATCCTGGGGTTGAGTTGTCGCCCTTGGTCGACCTGAGCGTGATCTGTCCTGTACAGATTGTGTATCACGGTATCTGGACCATAGCCTGCTTATGACAGACTGAGAAACATTCATCGTCCGCGCCACAACCGCCTGTGTTGTGCCGATCTGTAGCATGCCAAGGGCACGTAACCTTTCATTTTGGGTAAGCCGACGCATATCAAAATTTGTTTTCTGGTCACTAAAACAATTAAACTGATGTTTCCACCCTGGAATTCAATGCCACAATGACTGTAACATTCAAAGTCAGAGTCGTGCAAATCTTGGGTTGGACCCCCATGATGATCCCAAGCATCACCTGCATTCCATGCAGTAGCTATTGGTGCGTTTGGGCGTCACATGTAACTGGAAATGTTTCTTCTGTTAGGTTCTATAGTGACTTTTTTCGTAGTCATTTGCATATTTTAGTATTATGCCCCAAAAATCAAATATCCCCTACTTTTTTTGAATAGTATAGTATAGGCCTATGGGACGCCATTATTTGAAAGGTAGCTAGTTTGCGATAATATTCCAACTTATATTTTGTTTTCAACTTATTTATAATGTTATCGACATATCATCTGTGATTTGGCACTGTATTAGTATTGGCAGAAATCATGACTACATTTCAGTTTTTTTCCATCACTTCATGACGATATTTCCATGATGGCGACCATTTTTGGCGGGAAAATCGGACGATGTGCTGATTTGGATTAAGTAGTAGTGTTCGGTGTCAATATATATGTTTTCGGGGTCGCAGATTCCATTCCTTACATTCACAACCCTGTAAAATGATCACATATTGACATACTTAGCATATGTCCATGGGATTTGAAACTTGTAAGAGTTTTTCTGTCGCAAATATTTTTAGGTAAATTGATCCACAGTTTTGGTGCAGCAGCACTAAAGCTTCTATCCCCGAACTGTTTTAATTTTGATGATGGAATGCACAAAATGTTTTTGAGGCTGGGATCTCAAAGTACGAGTTGGCTGGTATACGGTTAGTAGGGTGCTGTATCCTGTTGACAATGGGATCTTGAAGTCTATACGCGCATGAATCGGAAGCCAATGTAGGGATTTCAAGACGGATAATATATGATGACTTGTTTGGTCCGGATATGATACGAGCAGCTGTATTCTGTACCTTTTGGAGTCTGTACAGTATGGGTTGTCTACTACCAGCTAGTAAACTGTTACAATAGTCAATTTTTGATAGGACAAGTGATTGAACTAATATGTCCATTTGAAAACTTAGTGCTAAGAAAGATTCCCTCACCACGGTAAGAATTGTTGCACCAACAATCTATAGAACGGCGGTTTCCAGATTTAATCCCCCCCCTCCACTCCCATGGGCCCCTGGGACATTTTACAAATCTTCGAACTCCCCTACATCTGCATGTATTCTGTTCTGCCAGGCGAATTTGCGTTCCACCTCTTTTAAGCTGAAAAGGGGGGTTGGGTGGCTGAATTGTTAGCACGTGCGCGCTGTACCATAAAGTCTGTCATTGAGTCAACTGGCGTGGTTTCGAATCCCCGGTTGTACATGGCAAGGAGTAGGGTCGCCTGTCCAACCTCGTGGGTTTTCTCCGGGTCCTCCGGTTTCCTCCCACTGCTAAAGACCCCTACGCGCAAGCGAATTATTGAAACAAAATTAAACCACGTGTTAGTCCCGAAATGACCTAGTTTGTGTTGAGTGGACGTTAAACCCTCTCTCTCTCTCTCTCTCTCTCTCTCTCTCTCTCTCTCTTTTAACCTGAAAAAGTAATTTATGAAAAAAATGTGTATTTTATTTACAGGGGTGGATACAGGCTTATTCAATTGTGGGCGGGCGAATTATTTATTGGACCTTTTCCCGTATTGTTTTCTGAGAAAAAAACGCGGCTTGATCGACATGAAAGAACAATTTGTTACAGTATAATATTGCCGAAAGTGACATGTGATTTGTTCTAGCCTTTTAAAGCTTGATAAATACAAATATACCTTTCACGTAATGATACAATGATATTACAAATTGACAAATTCAGTAGTACCTAAAATGCACATTTATGTCCAAACAGTTCTAGCAAATGTAGTTTGTAATATATAAAAGAAACTCCTATTTCTTTGAAGTTTGGTGTGAATACATTCTACGTTTATATGTATAACTAATCCGTCGAGGCGACATAAGTAATAATTACATATTTCAAATCCTCGGTCCGCATCCGAGTCTTGCTTAAAACCCTCCTAACCGAAGAAAACCAAAATTTCACTGTTAACAGACAAGTGCAGTTTTTCCAATGTAGTTCCTTGTCAGGGCGGAGGATCTACCAAGGAACAGCATCAGGTCGTTCGGATGCGGTTAATCCAGAGAGTCGTCCACATTGTAGTGAAGACATCCCATGCCTGATTTGTGTTCCCGCAGTTCGTTTTTATCTGAAGAACAGAACAGAACTGAATCTGAGCTAGGTAATTTGTCGTATATGATACCAGTAACTGAAATTCAGTGTCCGAATTATAACAATTTCATATACCGAATTTTACTTGGCATTCATTTTGTCATCCGAGATCCCGTGTGGACGCTTTTGACTTCGCGGACGCCAGTTTAGGAAGGAAACATTACTTGCTAATGCTATAGAGTATAAGAGGTGACCAGAGCAAGGTCCTCTAAAAAAAAGGGTCCATTATGATAAACAACTAATCGGAGGTGTGTCATCTGGTGCACTCTTTAAACATACAAGTATACTCACCATTCCTTCTATACCATGTACCGTTTGGGCTTCTAGACGTTCCAGTAACCTTTCATAAGACAATGCCAAGAGGTTGCTAATGATAAGGCATGATAGAATAGCGGAATGTTGAGTGGGCGAAGGATCTCCATTAACTAGTATTACGATTAAGGCACTTTATTCTTTGGTTCATAGATCTAAACCTAGTCTGTCCAGCATTTCAGTCTCCAATACGCAGTCTATATCATCCATTATCGTTTGTAATTTTGTATCTAAGTACGTATACATGTTGGTTATCGATTCGTGGATGCTGGGATTTTGAAAAAAGATATGTACCTATAACGTGTGGGGTGCATTACGAAAAGAGATACAGAGACGGGGAGAGAGAGAAAAGAGGAAGAACCTGAATTTAACGCCCGATGGAATACGACCGGTGGGCAACCTTGTCACATAAAATTTAGAAGTTAAACTACCACACTGAACTCGATGACAATAATAGCCTTACAACCTTCCACACAATCTAATTATTAAAAAACTTACGCAATATGTACGGCTTTACGAATAGCGAGACTAGATAGGGCTTGTATTTAGGACAAAACATGTTTCTATAACTTTATACTTTCGCATTTTTGTAAAAAGAAAAATTATAATAATACATGTATGTATTAAGGAAATACAGATAAATGGGGAACAACTCTACATTTCTTTACTTTCTCACACCTCTGGTGTAGAATTACAATCCACGTGTGATATAGCTAGAGCCGGGTGGCGTAAAACTGTGACGCTGTCCCTACTACCACAGGAACAGCCGCACTTTACTTTCATAGTTTAGTAATTTCCTCGGATATTTTATCTGGTGACTGTTCTTTTTACCTGTTCAGTTGTTCCTTGAAAATAAAAAAAAAAGAAAATCGACGGATTCTAAAGGATATTGAACACCTATAAATTATCATTAAAGACATTGTAATATTAAAAAATCTACAAGATAAACCGTTTTCTTTTTTTTTTTTTTTTTTGCTAATGTAGCATGTTGCCCACATTATTGTTTTAACTGCTCGGATTTTAGAAATATATATATGTCGCATCGTCATGTACAGTGCATACGTTTACGTTTTAACTAATAGACCGGGGGGGGGGGGATACGAAAATTAATGTTATGGGTGATGTTTTTTTTTCTTTCTTAACCTCATAATCTGTGTATCAGTAAACAGGTTTCACATTTATCATAATATTATTCTGAAATATTTACAGTCATGATTATTAGAAAATAAGTTAACCCGAAAAAAAGATAGATAAATATGTGGACAATTGTCATGGTTTAATGCGCTGATACCCGTATACACTTTCACTATGACACCACCCACCATAATTTCCTTCATTTTCTCAACTTCTAATGCTATATCACGGATAAAACGAGATGACTACAATAAATTTATATGGCTCAGCGGAGACCATTTTCCTGCGTATTGTTAGTGAACAAAGTGTATGCATTCATCCCATGGTCTAGGCTTGTAATACAACCATCAGACCCCGAATTAACACCGCGCTCCCCGTCAAAGCCAAGTTTTATCGGAAAAACTAAATTTTCACCATAGTACCACACAGATATGGCAATATTTGGTTCAGCGCTATATGGTGTAACGTTTCGGGCTCTCTGATTCACATCTGGTTGAAGGTTTCTTTTAGCATCAAACCTTTTGAACATGATTGTTTGTTCGAATGTGGGTTCTCTTATTCCTGGGTGGTCTACTACCTGGGTGACCTGTTGCTAAGCAACTAATTTTGGGCCGGCGTTATAAGAGCAATCCCACAGAAACCAACCAATGAGCATCTCGAGTCGGTATACATCAATCATATAACGGCGCGCTCTTTGGGCGGAGCGTGAATGTAAATGTGAACAGTTACAGAATCACTGTCTTAGATGAATGTATTCACTGAACATTGTCGTGGATTTTACTTACAAACTACAAGTTTTATGTGGACTAAGCAATGGAAAGCTGGTCTAATCCAGCATGTAGGCCTTCCGAGGTGAGATAATCATATTTTAGGAACTTTTCATGCAATAGAAGCGATGTTAATTGACGATTCTGTAATTGGGGCACAACATGGGTTTATAGATGTTCACATTGTTTGAAGTGTTATATCGTATCCTCTTGTAGGGTCTGGCCATGAACACGGTACCAAGAGAAGGGTGTGATGATTACACGGGGCAACCCGAACTGTACACGAGAACTAGTTGGGTCGATGCTCAACTTGCTTACCGACAGATTAAAAAGGTGAGTACTAATAAGAACCTCTTCATTTTACACACACGGTGGCTTCTATATCCAACGTACAGGAGTTAACCCTGGCTCTGACGCATGGCAGTTCAAAATACATATCAAAAACACATATACGTTTACAGATGTTTACATCTCTAAGTATAGTTTTCTCTAATAAAACTGACACATAAATAATATGAAAAGGCTGTCATTGTTTCAACTCTTTAGTGAATGGAATCCGAAATACCCGAAAACGATTCTCTGTTTTGTGTCCATTGTTGTATTGGCGTGTCATTGCCTAATACTCGCTAAGGTGAACATTCCATTAAGACCATTCGACTTAGTGCCAAGACTGTACAGACATCTTCTGTTATATGTAACTAAACATTACATATCAGTAGTATTCGTATGACCCCGGTTACTTATAATAATCATTATTAGATCGTCGTTCATTGACTCGTAGAAATGCCGGTAGAAGTATCCGTTCATTGGCGGTCACCGATAGATTTTCGAAACCCGTGCATTTATTATGAAGTAAACAATGTTTTAGATACATACGGAAGCCCATATAAATGTATTAATCGTTACATACACAGCATAATATGAATAATAAAGTTTGTTTACATCCTACAATTTGAATTATCTAAACACGTGCTACGATATTTGACAGATCAACATGCGTGACGTGATAACGTTTAGGCAATTTGATTTAATGCATATCTTTAGTCAGGGCGCTTAATTACTGCCACTTTTAAAACATTTTATTTGATAATGTCTGTTATTTCTTGCAGGGGAAAGCCCAAGGAAACACGTGTGCTTTGTGGTTAAGATTACATTTACAAAAATACTTATATAGTACTGGGTGCTTTATTCAGTTACATTGTGGAAAACTTGTATTTGTTGGAATACTCTTGTTATCTTTGTGTTGTGTTGGATTAAAAACAGGGACTATTGAAACAAATGTTGAGGAGCTATGGGTGCAAGGTAAGCTATCGTCTTTTCTAACTTAGTTCTAGTTAAAGACATCCTCTGAATAACCTGAAAACTTTCGCCAGAACTTTACGTAGTCGTTTGATGTTGAGAATTATCCGCCATTTTGAAGGGTGACCTAGAAGCAACATATTTCAATGGAAGTCGTGTGTGGTCTGTTAAAAATGGGACACAGCGTATCATTCAAACACATTGAGGAATGTTGCTACTAAATGATTATTTTTAAAGCAACGAAATAATGACAATGTGATAATTTTAAAGATCGATACTCGTTGGTAGTCGGGTTCAGTTAAAATATAAAGCCCATTGAACTGACGGCTCTGAAGAGTCTGGGAGGCGCTTTCCAACCGATATATGACGAGGCCTTTCAAGGTTTCCTCGCTCCTGCAGAGATGTCCGACGTCAGTTTATGGTAAAATCAAGTCTACATTCGTATTTCAGTTGGTCATCTTGTGCAAAACACGAATCAAATTTTTTATTATCATTCTCACACATATAATGCAGGTATTGGGAAGAATATTTTTCCCAAAATGAACCCCGTATTATTGAATGATAACGCACGTGATTTGTAACCCGCCATCGAAACATGTTATTTACCGCTAATTGCACGTGCTCTTGTGAAGAACGAGTTACGGTAAACTTTTGAATATCTTACAACGTGATAAGTTATATTATTTTAAAATACAGGATTCGTAAATATTCTGAATTGTTTACAATACGAAACTTCACCAGTATAGCTCTGTCTTTTATTCATGGGTCCAATATGGCTTCTACCGGGCAATATGAAAAAAGAGGACTGAAATAGGGTACGAATAAGCATGTAACACCCTGTCAAATTAATTCCCAATGTTATATGACTTTCAATTTTGTTATTTTCATATGATACATAAAATGGAGGGTTATGTTATATTATATGCATGGGTAAAATGTTGACATTGTAACTTTTACGTTAAAAATATAAACAGAGTGAATGTAAAGGTGTTTTTTTTATATTACAATGATATAGGCATAGCTGTATTTTTATAGAAGAAAAATATCATCCAAAATGTCTTTCATTTTGGGTAGAGTCACCTGTAACTGTTTGGCGATCATGTTTGATCTGACCACCTTTTCTATTTCCATCACTTTTACAATCCATCACTTTTACATTTTAGGGTTAGGGTCAGCTATTTAAGATTAAAACCCATAAATTCAGGGTTAGGGGTTTAAGATTAAAACCAATGAGAAAACAAAATCTTCAATAACAATGAAATATTGAAATTTATCACAAACAAATAGTATATAAAATTATTGAATCATTTGCATTTGTTGTCTTTCTATTTATTAGATATATTTAATCATATTTACAAATTTACTTTAAAATTCACGAAGATTATAACACAGTAACCTCATTTTTTGGAAATTCAACAAATTAAAACACTTCAACAATTTTTCAGAGTACATGTCCACACTATATAACTATATACACATCATTGCTGTAGTATCTGTACCCAATAATAGTGAGGAAGCCTAAAGGCATAACTCACTATCTCTTCTTTTCACTGGTTCAGTGGTTTCTTATTGTTCCTTGGAAATACAGACCACCCTAGATGGGCAAAGGATAATACACCTTCACCTTCAAATCAGCCTTTCTTCTTCTGGCCCTTATTACCCTTTGTATGTTAGCTGATATCTTTCTCTAAGCTGATCAAATTGTGCTTTACCCTCAATGAAATATGAAGGTAACTATGTGGAATAAAATCGGTGTAGTGTCAACAATCTTTGTTATTTAAAGATATAAATTCTAGTGTTTCATGGATTTGATTATATATTCACCAAGTCAATGTTTAAACTTGTTGGTGTCTTTATAACAATGTTATAGAATCCTGTTGATTATTTGGAGATAACAGGGTTTAAAGTAATCAGTTCTGTTTACTTTCAATGTGATCCAAGTGGTTAATTTGGGAGATAATTGGCAATTAATGGAATTCTATGAGTTAATTATAGAGATGCTTGATCCTAATGTTCCTTAAGGGGAAATTAAGGGTTTCTATGATCTCTTGATCGATAATTACCTGAAAAGCAAGTACGTAAATAAAGTTCCACATTGTATGTATAGTCTCTATTGGCCAATGTTGATAGCCATATGTTTTTTTGGGTATAACCTTACAAGGGTGGCTGGGTGGCCGAATGGTCTAATACATGCGCTTTACATGTAGATCATAAGGTCTGTCATTTAGTAAAGCGGTGTGGATTCAATCCCACACTTGTATGTTACAAAGAGCAGGGACACCTGTCCAACCTCGTGGATTTTCTCTGGATCTCCCTTTTCCACCCACAGCTAAAAGACATTCGTGCAAGTGAATTATTGAAATAAAATTGAACCATATATTAGTCTCAAAATGACATAGTTTGTGGGTGTTAAACCTCTTTCTCTGATAGCCTTAAGCATGCATTCCTACATGTATATTCGGATTGGGCATCACAGTGTTATTACATATATGTGGATAAAATTGTTAAAGTCATTCCCATTGGTACAGTGTATTTACAGTTACATGTAGGACTCTGGGGGGTTAAATCATCATGAAAAGTATGTTCAATGACAGAGAAAGAAATCTCCAAACATCGCATTTTCGATAAAATGAAATGAAATGAAATGGGGTTTAACGTCCTACAGTTTTGCTCCTAAACTGGGCTAATGAAGACGGGCATACGCCATACAGTGTGCTATGAGGGAAATTTTGCCCGGGCAGCGGCGCTATGGCCTACTCTTATATCGAATTCCAACTACCAAGGGATCTTTTACGTGCACACCAAATTGTACACGGGACCTCAGTTTTTCGTCCCATCCGAATGACTAGACAGCTGTCCTTGTCAGGCCCTCCGTCCTGCATCACTGACAAGGGGAAACCACGCCTGAAAATCGGGATGAACTTTCTTGGCCAATGCAGGGATCGAACACCCGACCTCCAGGCTAGCGAGCCAGTGTCTTACCCACTTAGCCAGCATTTTCGATAAGATATCAAAGTAGTTTTGCATGGATACAATTCAGTAGGATCTGATGGGGGTCTCTTTAGTTTCCTCAACTAGTTCTTCGTTCAGTTCAAATCAGTATTATAGGTTTTTCTTAGTAGAACATTTATACCATACATTCATGTATGTTTCATCTCTCTAAAATTTGCATACAGGAAAAATTCTAGATGACAACCTACTTCGTTTTATACCAATAACATTGAATATTTCTCTGCAAGTCCGAATAAGGTGTATAAATCTCAATATCTTTTATTACATCGACTTTTATGGTTGTCAAACATTAATATATACTATATACACATGTCAACTTGGTTCACATTGAATGGATGTGATGGCTCATTATACAAATCTATGGATACCGTGTGGTAGAAATAGAGTGCATAGTTCACTATATCTATTTAAACGTGTGTGTACCCACACAGAAAGAGGGCAAAACCTAAAGAATTCTTTACATTCACACCGTTGATAAAGAGAATTCTGAAGTAAAAATGTATCTTGTTTACATATGCTATATTCAAGCTGGCTACCTTTATTAGAAATGAAATAAAGCTGTGAACTTGTTTCCCCTATATAAATGAAGCTTGAGAGTACAGTTTACTCTATTGAGCGGGGATATTGATGGTCAACTATACTGTATACTGAAATAACCAGAACAAAAAAATATCACACTCAATGCCTGCTTATGAAATGAGGTTTTTGCGTTTTATTTTCCAACTCACAATAAATTTAGAAATTTTTTATTCACAATTTGAAAATTTTAAAGATTAAAGATTTTTAAAACTTCTATAAACGGGATTGAAATTGTTGTACATGTTGCATTACTCTGTGGCATTATTTTCATTGCTTTTATACATATTAGATATACATTTATCTAGGCTGGGTAACACTTTTAACCTGAAACTCCTGGGCCCCCAGTTTTACATGGCATGACACCTTCTGACTGATAAGAACCTCTGTCAGAATAGTAGTGGCTGGTGCAGTGATTCTCCACCTTTTTTTGCCATCACACACCTTGGAACACATGAAAAAATAGCGGCACACCTGGTTAAATATATATGAAAAATATTTGAATTTTGCAAAAAAAAAAACATGGCAAGTCATAGACGGAATACAATTGTAGACACAGAATAGTGATAACGCATAGAATGACTCAAACTAAATGAAGAAAAGCACAGCTATGAACTTACTTTATTGCAGTGTTTCAAATAGCTGGCTTCTTTAGTGAGAAATTTTCTTATTGTGCCATTCAAAATTTCGTGTCACACTTAGGAAGATCGTACAGACTGGTTGAGAATCACTGGGCTGGTGGTTTAACTTCTGCTTCCACAGTAGTGATATTGCAGACAACAAGGTAGAGAGAAGAAGATCTTGCTCCTGTGATAAAAACATGATTTATCATCTTTCCATCTTTGTCCATTGATTTGTTTAGTTGGAATTTCTTCCCTTTATTTAGAAAACATGAATGGGCTCAGCTAACTGGGTGGGGGGGATGGCTGAATGGTTAGCACATGCGCGCTGTATCAGAAGGTCTTGTCATTGAGTCAACTAGCGGGGTTTCGATTCCCCGGTTGTACATGACAAGGAGTAGGGTCGCCTGTCCAATCTTGTGGGTTTTCTCTGGGTCCCCAGGTTTCCTCTCACTGCTAAAGATCGATATCAATAAAATTGAACCATGTGTTAGTCCCGAAATGACCTAGTCTGTGTCGAGTGGAAGTTAAACCCCATCTCTTGCTATCCCTCTCTCTCTCAGCTAACCAGTTGTCGCAGAAGGTGCAGAAGGTAGTGGATCTTAGAGAATGTACTTACATGTATGCTAACCTATGTGCCTCTCTATTCTGTCTTTGTTAATGATAATACATGTATCAGAATGTATGGCTAAGACTGCCATTCATTGGTCATCATTGATCAGTCATTGATGAATGTCCTAGATTATTGGAGGAGAATATTAGGGTAATGGTTGTACAAAGAGTTAATTATTCATTGTCTAAATGGTGTTCTAGTGGAATTATAGTTTTACAAACTGTTTTTTTTATGAGACAAATGTTCATTATGTCAAATATCCATGTTATTCTACATGTATATGATTATGTTCTGTTACAAGTATTACAAATTGAGATGATTTATGGGATATTGTAGGAGGTGTGCTGCAAGGTTGTTCTCATGCAGCTTTTATATTGTTTTCTATTTTAAGAGCATTTCATAATATTTATAGATCAGTAGGTGCATTTAACTGGCTTTCTCATCATAAAATATAAATATTGTTATAGTTTTTTTACCCACAAATGACATTAAAATGCAACTTTATCTGTATAGACCTATATGTAATGTTGTTGTCAATAGCTTATATCTTCTGTTCAAACTAATAAATAAATGGGACATTTTTTGTGAGGTGTAGAGGTGATCAAATATCTATGACTATATTGTTTCCTTTGTATGTTCATTGAGTGCATCTGCATACTATTTGTAATGGATTTAGCAGGATGTTCTGGAATCATACGTGGTTCCCAATTTCATGGGTAGAAATTGTGTCTAGTTTTTTGGATGGAACAATAAAAACAGAGCCTTTTAAACTGTTTTTAAGCAGTTAGAAGTAAAAAAGAGTAAGTGGTACTGGTAGTGTGTCACTTTATGGGCAAAATGTACTACTTGGCACTGCACACAAAAAACCCTAACGGTATTATTCATATGATTACTGTTGGAAGACTAATACTTATATTAGTTGTTGTCTCGAATTAGAAAAACAATGAAATTGTCTGATGGGGAATTGCTGGATTCACTGGTGGTAATTCGTAATAGTGATTTGCCTATAATACTGAGGCGGTTTTTGAAGTAAAAAAGATTTGTTAGCTTTATGAACTCCTTAAATGATTAAATGAGACAACTGCGAATTATTGACGAGACATCGAACCTCATTTCTCATCTCTTAATATCAGAATGTGAATGATTCTGTTGGAAAAATTTCTAGCACGTTTTTATGCACATCTTAAATTTTTAGAAAAAGAAATAATACAGTCATTTGTTTTCGGAAGGCTTTTGAATACCGGTTAAGAAAAAAGTAAATACCATGTAGGTTTCATGCTATTTACACTTTTTGCATATCAGATGTAGGTCTTGATTCTTTAAGTCTTTCATACCCAGACAGGCACAGTATCATATGGTTTTTGTTTCTCAATCCTTAAGTTCAATGCTATGACACTTGATAATGGTAATAAATAGCTTTTATTATCCAGTGTGATGTATAGTGTATGTAATGTTAATGCAGACTAGGTCACTGGAAGATAAAACTCTTGTGCCAACAGACTGATGTTATGAATATCTCATGGTACATAATGTACACTCTGTAACTGGTACTTTCTGCTGAGGTTAGAAATTTGTGTTTATCTAGGAAAGCATTTTAGATTTAACTGGCTGGTGAAAAGTAATTTACCTGTAAGGAAAAGTCCATTTACTTATCATATTTAATATAGATATTCCAATAAATCTTAACTAACTGTAATTAGTACATGTAGCCAGAATAGTTGAATTGCAAATTCATAATAAAGCGATGTGCATGAATATAAACATATGACAAAATTTGTGCTAGATTGAGCAGAGAATAAGAAATAATCTTAAGAAATATTGATTTTTATATGCCCACATTACTCCCTTTTTTGTGTTTCAGAAATATCAGATAGCTGTCAATGCACCTTTGCTACTGTAGCCAATATTATGTAACACCCATCTATTGATCATTATCAAAATCAGACTTTCCTTGATGATCGAGTCAAAAAGTTGACAACCTTGTGAACAAAAAAGTGGGAGAAATGGTTTCAAAAATGGTTACTTCCAGTAATTCTTAATGACATTGGTGGCAGAGATTAAAACTAACTGGATTTTGCCAAAACCTGGGTTGTGAAGACTGTAGGACTGTTTAAAGTAATTTTATTTTTTAAAAATTGTTGACCATAAAAACAATAGATATACTGGTACATTGTCCGTCAATTTTATAGCACCCCTGAGAACACTCCACCCCCCTCGTTGCTCTGAGCAAGTTACGGCCCTGATTGAATATGATGACCACCCAAAGTGAGGACAGCTATGAGAGTGTACGTTGGACAGTCTTGTGAACTTAATGGGCACATCTTGTAGTCTTATCCATTGTAGTTTTCATGTCACTCTTGTTGTAAAGAATAAATCAAGTGGAAAACCTTATTGATGAAGAGTTCTCCCAATAATTGTGGGTGGTGTCAAATTGGTCAGTCGCATTCGTTCAGTTTAATGAAGTTACTGGCTTTGATACAGGTTTGACTTTGAGAACTACTAGTTGTACTAATACAAGTTCATGACTTCTCGTACTTGTACATTGAATTCTAGAGCTTGAGGCCCACTGTACACATTTTGTAGGCAAGAAAAGTATGTATTGTACTGAACTGGGCTTTATGATGCTTTGGAGAACCATCCGGAATATTGCTGAACCTCACTTTATGCTGAAACGCTCGTTTTTGCTTACCATGCTCAAGTGAAATTCCAGTATTGATTCTAAAGTTTTATGGTCAGTGCTCCAGAAGGAACAACGGCTTCTGTGTGCTTTAACATTAAAATGAATGTTAGTTTTGCTGACCCATTGTATCTGTGCAAAGCAATTGGAAGATGTAGCTCCATTCTAAAAACTTCAAGGTTGATGCACCTTGATATCTGGAAAAGCTTGTTAACGGCCCAAAGGCCATGCTATCATTCTATTTAATGCCAAATATAAATAACTGAGGCCTTATTATTTAAACTATCAAATTATCAAAATTTTCTGAAGAATATTATAGCTGAATAAACCACTTCAATCAGTTTAATGAATAACTTGAAAATTTGATTTGATTTTCATTTTATTATTTCACTTGGTTTGTATTTGAATGTGTTTGTAGTTGTAGAAACGTGTATTTACACACATGGTATTGTACCCCTTCAACAGGTAGAAAAATATAGACACTATATGTATTTTCCCAAATTCACAACTTTGACTTCTGGATATTTACTGGTGTATGGACGGGCAATAAATCTATACAAAGTTTACACAAATAAGATAAATGTGTGAGTAACGTAATATTTTGTCATACACACGTTCTCACTCTGGCATTTCACACCAATAGTTCTATTTGTTATGTGACAAAGTGAAGGCAAGCAAAAACATAGCCTCTTTTTTTTAAATTCCGTTTTACAATAGATATGAATCCTCAGCTTGTGTAAAACATGAACCACACATCAGGTGAAACCAGTTCAAAGAGAAGATGTATTAATGGTGCACATATTTCCAAAACATTGAAGGAAAAGAAATATTTTGTTGCACAAGTTTGTTTCCGTTATTTATATTTTTAGATATGTGTTGGTGGTAATAAGGACCTTTGCAAAGCCTCAATATTTTGAAATATGGCGAACATATGTCGTGGTTGGGGTTTCATTGAAATGTTTGTAACTTGACAGGGTATTGAGTTTACAGGCAGAAAGGTTCATATCATTCACATTCAAAGATATAACACTTACAAAAACCCTTGCCGAATTCAACATGTCTCTATGTCTGCTAAGCGAAGTATTATGAATTGGACAAATTTACCCTGAAGGAACTAAAGTTCACTCAGATTTCCGTGTCTTGCAACACTTTGAATGAATTTTATTGTCTGCTGTAAGTTTTAAAATGTTACACTGTAAACAGCTCACGTGAAGTGTGAATGTGGCAGGCGATACATAGTCTACCACTAAGTAGAGAAAAGAGAATTATGGTATTCACTTAGAAATGTGTTTTGTGCTAGTTGTAAAATTGATGCTTATTATTGCCTGTTACTAAATACAGAGGATTGAAACACAGATTTTGAAACAGACTATAATAAATAGTGGGTTAACTGTAGGTGGTATGCAGAGAATAGGCACAGGCTAAATACTTGTAGCTGCTACCATAGGCACCTGACTATCATTATATCTTACATAGAAAGGTAGAAGTTCACACAAATATACTGGGGGCTAGAAGTAAGGGAGAAGACGACTATACACACCTCACCCATTGGCTATTTCTGGCCACTGTCTAAATTCGTAGCTGGCACATTTGTTACATTGTTGAAATTTGACAGAAAATATCCCCCAGTAAGATATGGACTACTATCTGAACCATCGTAAATTTAAAAGGATTTCTTCGATTATGAACAAACTACATAACTTTGGTGTTTAAAATCACCTCCCGTTAAATAAAATTCATTGTACAATTAAATATTCCAACGAATAAAAAAGTTATCTCTTGAAAAATATTTGACGTTTTACTTGTATTTTTTGACTGAGTTCAAGAAAACATGGCTTTCATCACGTGTTGGACAAAACCAGTGAAGCTGTTGTGGGGCTGGTTTAACTTTGAAAGAGATTTTGACAACAACGTGTTGTAATCAAAACAAAGCGCAATCAATTCAATCAATTATATATATATACAAGTTTCCGAGTGTATCATCAATTTGATATCATTCTTTCAATCCAACAATAACCGTTTCAATAACATCTATTTTGGCAGCCCTGAAAGTGCCTTTTGGAAAATGAAATGAAATGGGATTTAACTTCCTACTGTGACTTTTGGGTGGGTTTATAACACTAAAAAACCTGTAAATCCTAGTAAGAAGTGAACCATCACTTCAAGATTTGATAGTTTTGACCATACTGTGATATGGTGCAATATTTGATTGTTCATAATGTAAATATATTCTTTATCATCAACTATCTTTTAAGTTATTGTAAAAAAGACTTAAATCACACCATAACCACATAATTGTAAATACCCTGTACATACACGTTAAATCTATCATGTTATATATCACCCGTAAAATGAATGTCATTGTTTTTATGCCGCATTGTTCAAAAGAAAATTCATCCATTCGACTCTTTAATTAAAAATATGATTAAAACAAAATATTTCAAAAGGTAAAGCTATAAACTTTGCAGAGATTTTACTAGAATATAAAGGATGCTATTACAAAATAAAGGAATACAGGCAGTTACATTGTATGTTACATGGAATTTTCGTAAAAGTACCGCAAACTGTGGCATGCTGTAAGCCCTTTATACAAAATGATCTCTCCGGAAGAGTGACATAATAAGCATCCATTTTGGTATTTTTCTATGTCAAAGTTTCTGGGGATTCAGTTTTTCAAGAGAGAACTTTTTTATTCGTTGGGATATTAAATTGTGCAATAGATTTTATTTAACAGGAGGTGATTTCAAACACACAAATGAGTTTATAATAACCAAAGTTAAGTAGTTTGTTAATAATCGAAGAAATCCATTTAAATAAACAGTAAGAATTATATGTAAATAGAAAATCTATAAAGCATGATAACCTGTAAGACAATGTGATTGAAACACAGGTCCTCTTTCGTTTTGTTTTTTATAGTTCAAAATTTAGTTTTACTTATCTTCCCAACACTAGGATCTGGAAGAGTTTTTATATAACAGGCGTTCTAGTTGATGTGAGGAATTAGCCAATGAAACGGTCTGTTACAGCGAGTTCATGGCATGCTCTGCCAAACCCCTAGAAACCTTGACGCTGATTGATTAATCATGAGTCCTGACGCGACCCCCACAGTGCAACTGATCAGATCTTCATGTAGGCCATCAAAAGTATAAAAAAACGAAATGAAATATAGATCTGTATTTTAATCAGATTGTAAGATTAATAATACATACAATTGAATAGAGCAATTGTTGATGGTTTTCTTTTTAATCTGATGGAATCTCAGCCGAGAGATTATCTGCCATCGATAATTTATAATCCATTTTAGTAGAAAATTTTAGACATTGCCCAAGAAGTGCAAATCACAATCATAGGCTTCATTGGTTAAAGATGCATTATTCTAGAGTTAAATTTGCCTATTATAGATCTTTCGTTTGGCCTCAAATGTTATATAAATCATTAGTTAGACATTTATTTACATGCCAGGCCCAACAGATTTAAATTCAATTGGCAGTTAATGATTTAATTTAAAAATGGATAGAGACTTTGTTTATTATCGTAACAACAGTAGCAATAACAATAGAGACAACACTGTTCTGCAAACGACGATAACTCCGCTCAAAATGAAGGAATATGACTGAAATTTTCAATATATTCCCTTTTCATTACCGGTATCTATTTTTTAACTAATATAGAAGTATTATTATCAAAATCATACATACATGTAATGCATCTTTAAGCTTATTACAACAAGTTTGTATCAGTTTCACACAATGAATTAAGGGTGGCTTTTCAGTGGTAGTCCTATTTCTCTTAAAATAAATTATGATCATGATTTCTCATACTGTGTTGCAATAGAATAGTGTATTTCGTAGAGAATTCATTGTATGGATTACATGTACACATTTCTATATACTACAACAAATATGACAGCAGTTGAATACCAGATTTGATAAGAATTTCTCAGTTAGCGGTGTATGAGTATACAATAACTGAAAGAAAACTATACATTTCAGAAATTTATACTACAGAATTATTTTTTTTTTGCAATGGAAAAATCCCACAAACATGCAACTTTTGTCGAACTTTATCTCTCTAAACAGCGAGAGTAGGTTATATACACTTGATGATGTCAGTGGTGAACTACAAACATATCTCAATTCCCAATATCACTTAAACTGTATAGGATTACTAAGCTCTAACGCATACACACCGCACAATCTTCTGAGATGTAAATTAGATTAATAAAATCATAAAAGGAATTTTCTTGTGACACTTGAAGGCCTATTAGTTGGGGTGGGCAAAAAATATGAAGTGGGGGATTTTCTTCATTTAAGATTTACAGCACATACCACCTTTGTCATGTACAGTTCTTTATTCATTACAAGTGTTATGTTCTATAAATGTTAAGAATACCTCCATTCATGATAGGTAATGCATCAGAGGGTCGAGCAATTAAATACTAAATGATGAATTTCATGCCCCCCTGAACAAGACATTATAAAAGTTGTGATAATATCTCATTTCATAATTTTCTAACACTTACCCTTAAATATTCATTTCCAGGGTTGTCTGGGCATATGATATCTTCACAATTGCGAAGTGTTCAGAGTAAAAAGTACTATGGATAATTCACCTTCGACTTCCATAGAATTGATAGACCAAGAATTATGAAGTGACACTCAGGCATTGGAATCTGACAAACCTTTAAGGTTATATCATGCTCTCACTGCTGGCAGAATGCGACTAAAAGCTACTTATTCAAACAGAGTACTATGAACACTTGACAATGTGAAGATAATGATCAATGACTGTTTGCAGAATTTGTTGAATTTTTTTTAATTGCCGGTAAAGAGAGAGAAATGGGGTATAATGTCCACTCGACAGAAACTACATATAGGTCATTTTGAGACTAACAGGGTACATATTTATTTCAATAAACTAACATGTGTGTTGGGGTATATAACAGTGGGAGGAAACAGGAGGACCCAACCCAGAGAAAATCCATAAGGTTAAGCAGGTGAACCCTACTCCTTGTCACATACCGGTATTTGTTTAAAACAACGCCACATGGCAATAGACCTTACAATCTAAAGCGAATATGTTACACCATTCGACCACCCCACCCCCTACCTTTTTTTTATTAAGGCAAAGCATCCAAAGTTGTAGTTATCTTTAAACTATTTAGGGCTGATGTATTAAAAGGTTGACCCATAATTTTTTGTAAACACAGACCACCAATCATGTGCATATATTTGATAAGTGCAAGAGGCCAATTCAAGAGTGCAGATAAACACTCAACTTGCTGATAATACTCTTCATGTCTGCCATTTTGTCTTCACACTCTTCGGATTGTTCGGTTTGTTGGCTGCTGCACTGAACAACTGTTCACAAGAAGCATGAAATAGAATCCAAATGAACTTTAAGAAAGGTTTATAAATTAAATTTCTCCTTGCTCTCTCCATGGACTAAAAAGAAAAACATGGGAGAAAATGGGGAAAGATGACGACAGAGGGATAAATTTTAATTGAAATACTGGTTATGAAAACAATTGCACAGTTGCTTATACGTCTGCTTCTTATTACAGTATTATTTTCATAATTCACAAGAATAATTTAACATGCTGCAGGATGTTTTTAATGGATGGCAATAAAGCACCAAATGGCTCCACTTTTTAATGAACATAGGTAATCAGGTTTATTGGTGGGTGTTCTCTACCTCACATCATTATACTCCACAACATATATTATATAAAAATAAGCTTATGTAGTATGATGTGTTATACTAAGTCTATCATATCATGCTGGGTATTTTTAATTGGCTCCCTATGTGCAAGATGAATTTTCTTTTACCTGTCATATTAAAGTTGATTGAAATACTCAATAAAACTCATAAATATCATCACCATATTGTTAAAGTAATCCTGTCATAGAACTACAAAAATGTACACATTCAGACACTTTTAATTTGTAGCTATGGTATGTTATCAACATTATTTTTTTTTAATTAGTAATAGCTTCATAGTAACAGTAACCAAACTGCAACCCTGTATACCTTTGTCCCATTTGGACATTGGCTCTGTTTAGTCTGTAATTATCCTTAGTTTTTCTTGGGTGAAAGCAAAAGCAATATGTAAACCCATTTATGAGCTGCTCATGGTAGTCATACATGTAGATAATCCAAAATTACACAGTTTCTGTGACATAAGATTGGCACATAAAATTTGCCACACTTCGTCATATACACAATCAGACATGTTGTCTCTCAGAAGCTTTACAAAATATAAAAGGTGTGGCAAATATTTTCATTTACTTGAGAATCACTTTCATTGTCAATGAAGAATTGTCTCCAAAAATATGCCTGTGTAAATTAAGTTTGAAGTAAAAACATGATGAGAGAAAAACAATGAATATATTATCTGAGAAGAGGAGGGTGCTTCCTATAAAGCAGAAATATTTGCAGTAAATCTGCAAAGATATTTTTGTTGGAGTTTTTAATGTATCGGTAATCTGAATATTCCAGAATGTTTTCATAAAAGATTCTTATCGATTTCTGTCAAGAAGTAACAGTTTATCTTTACCTTATTTAGACTCTTACAGCTTTCTTCTTTTGCCCATTGTTGATATTGTGTGTAAACTTGAATCATTTTATATTTCAAAGATTAATTCATTCAATGAACTTATATAAGTGTTTGCATTCATTCAAATATTTTCATTTAGAAAGAATGCTGTAAAAAAATAAAAATCAGTACTTGCCCCAGTAATATGCGGATAAATTTGATTTATACAGAACAATATTGTGTAAACTTAGTCATTGTGGCTGCTGAAATGATATGATTTATGTAAGCCTCATTCATTCAAATATATGCAATAAAAAGCAACATTTCTAAGGAGAAAAAAATTGTTACTTGACCTAGTAATGGATATGGTTCATGAAGTAGTTGTAAAGATTTTTTCTTTATGAAACCACAGGGTATAGACAGGTATAGAGCGAGGCGAGAATAAGCAATCAATGAAAAGAGGTAAACATGGTGAAGAGATTCCTAAACCCATCCCTTTAACAAAACCTGATTGTGAATAATTTAAGCCGAGTACTTTTGAATAATACCAGTATCATAGATGATATCCGTGTGGTGAGGTCACAGATTGTGTTTACCAAAGGTCAGTGCGTCCACTTGTGATTGGTCAAATTGAATTGAAAAAGATCCCACATGATGTCGAAGGCCACCGACCACTCGTCACACAGACCTCACATTTCTGTCCTATTGTTTGTTAGGCTCAAATAGCATATCTTGTTACTACCTACCTGTTGAATTCTAATTAATATAGCTAATCGCTTGAAATCAAATAACCTTGAAAATTGACTCAATTATAGTTTTCAATTATATAATGGATTGTATCGAGTGAAAAGAAATAAAAGGAAATGGGTTTTAACCTCCTACTTTTTGCATCGAGTGGGCTAATGAAGACAGGCATACGCCATCTAGTGGGCTATAAGGGAAACTTGGCCGCGACAGCGGCACTACGGCTTTCTCTTATTACGATTTCGAACTGTCAAGGCTTTTATGGGCATTCCAGTGTGTACACAGAACCTTGGTTTTTCTTCCCATCCGAACCACTATGCACTGTCCCTTACCAGGCCCTCCATCCTGCACCACTGACAACGGGGAACCATTCCGGAAAATCCAGATAAACTATCTCGACCAACACTGGGATCGAAAACACAGGACCTCTAAGTTAGTGAGCCACCGCCTTACTCACCGACCCTCCACTCCTCTCTTGAGTGAAAAGGCAAGGAAGCCTTGTGTGTGCTTGAATGCATGAATGAATGAATGAATAAATCACCCCCACATTTACACCTAATGCATGCATTACAAAAATATCTTCACATAGGTTTGGGTGTAAATTTTCAATTGATGAAGGAAATATCACATTTTAGTCTTAAAGCCAATGAGCGGCAGTAATGGGGTGGAGAGACTTTACAAACTGATGAAATAATACAAACGACTATTTTCATTCCTGTTAGTAATTTAAACAATACAACATTAAAGGATATTTCGGGATTCCTATTGTTACCGAAATGGTGGCAGTGCCTGTGAGTCGCCAACAATCCTGAGCAGAAAAGGACAGATGGAAACAGTTGAAAGGAAAGCCCAGATGGCAAGCATTTATTCGTAATCACTTGGCATCATAATGTGGTTTTCCAAAAGTCTTTTAACAGAGCGCTCACATGGATGACTACTGTGTGATTGCAGGCAGTATTAAGGAACTCCCTGACGCGATCATCATATGGTTTCGTGTAAACTCTTGTGTAGTTTATGGTGGCAGGTCATCTCTAATACACACAGTACATAGAAACCATTAATGGTGGTCATAAGATTGTACAAATTAATTTTTATTTTACAACACAGGTTCATGACATTTTTATGCACTCTGTGACTTTTTGATTGTCTTTTAAACTGTTGATATACCGTAATTTGTAGTCAGTAGTCTCGCTCTATGCATTTAGTCCTTGTGAAATATACAGACATCGTTAATTCTTCTGATGTATGGTACATTATGTTGTGGTATTTAATGGCACTCCATTCATCTTGATATTATTTTTATTTCCTTAAATATTTATGGAATTTTTATTAGATATAATCATTGGCAATGGTCACAACTACATTGTAACATGAATAATACTGGTAGTCAAAATTTGGAATATGACTCTACCTTATGGGGGAGTTGGAAAAATAAAGTTGGTTAACGCAGTAAAGCTATACATAATACATGCTCTGTTTGTATTTTACCACACAAATAGACATTTTTTTATCTTTTCCCAAATTACATGTATTCGTGTATGTCTTGAATAGTAGACTAAGTTCTTAACTGGAGAACACGCTTACATAACTTGAGATTAACGAAGACTGAGAAAGTAAGCAGACCTTCAAATTACCTATACATGAAAGATTCCCGATTTTCACAAATATTGCATTTTTTTTATCTCCAATTACCAGTGGTGAGACATTCATCTCCTGTGAGATGTAGCAAACTTTTGTTAGTTAATATTAGGTAGTGTTTACTTAGTTTTCTGACACGGCTAAACTATGAACCTCTACTCTGACCTACAAGGTTATTGGTGACACCAGCAGATTCAGTTACCTCAGGTCCTATATGTTCTCTATTTGTAATGTCTGTCTACCATGGCAATATCTAAATGTGAATGTACTTTATCAATAAATGTCTGTGATAATAAATATATCTTAGTGAAAATATATTTTAGTGAAGAATATATCTTGGTGAAAAAAAATATATCTTAGTGAAAAATATATCTTAATTAAGCATATATCTTAGTGAGAGAAAAAAAATATCTTAGTGAGAGAAAAAAATATCTTAATGAAAAATATATCTTAATATATCTTAGTGAAAAACATATCTTAATATATCTTAGTGAAAATGTATCTTAAAAAGGCATTATTTAAGATTTAGATAAAGAGCTGACCATTCTCGCTATAATTTTCAAAAATAGATAATGCAAAATGAATATATTGAAAATTCCATTCAGATTACTTTATTTTGGTCGAACCGTTCTAATCTACTTAAAATCAGACCCATCTGATGGTCTTTGTCATGTTAATAAATGTCTAATTAACAATTTATATAACATTTAAGGCCCAATAGGTAGATTCAGCTCTTAAATAATGTTTGTTTAATATATACAATGTACCTTAGTGGAAAATTATATCTTAGTGAAAAGTATATCATAGTGAAAAATAAAACTGTCTTCATCTTTGTGGTAAAATTACGAAAAAAATATGATGATGGAATTGCCACAAAACAAAATTGCTTATTTTAAGATTTATCAATGAAATGAAATGATAGCGTCTTTAGTTTTAACAAAATAGACATAACTGCAAATTTGGTCAATGAAATACAATGAAAATTTCTGAGAATATCTTAATGATCATGATCACTTTCAAATTAAGGACAGGAGGGAGGAATGTTGTTTTTTTAGATGGTTTATCAATTTAGATTGTGACCCCTCACTGGTCTTAATGTCTCCAGCTACACTCAGGCGGCTATATATTTCACCAGCCAGTGGCAATTTGCCAAAGCCACACACAGAGTATCTGGCGCAATTTATTCATTGAAGGGACATAACTCCTACTAAATCAAAAATGAAAAAAGCTTTTGTTTTCGTCATGTACCTGTTTGACCCTCTAATCAAACAATTCAGCCTGTACATTGTTAGTTTTATAGGCAGTCACATTTCATATTATGGATTTTTGATTTTCTTTCATACATTAAGCCATAATTAGAACACCAGTGATGTTTTTCGAGCAATTCTTGGCATGCTTGTAGATGTTATTATGTACAGTGTACAAGTACTATTAGACATTTAAATTTTGGAGCAATTTGTTTATCTGGCCCACATAAACAAATTTTATCAAATATTTAGAACCTGTTTTAACTTTCTTAAGCATTTAGTACCTGTGTACTTATTATGTAAATTTATTCAATTAGCTAAGTGCAAATAAGATTTAAAATGAAGTAGATGATAAAAAAGACCATGGAATAGGCGTCTGCTTATCAGTGATTACTGGTACTGATCAAATATAAAATCTTTGTGGTTATACATGTACTACTCATAAATTTTAAAAAGTAATTATCATAAGTTAATCATATTGACATGATGTTATTTAACATAAACCAATCTGTTATTGGGCTTCATTGGATATCTGGAAAAAAACATTTTTAACGTCATTAACTAATGATGTACACCATCCATCATTTTCTCAACAATATTATGAATCTTTCACTCACATAACCTATTTGCAACTGTATCTATTATCATATATATTGTCTTTTTAAATTATCAATATTGTTAGTATTATACTCCTCATTATTCATAATGCTATTTATTAATCATTTATATACTCATCAGTATCAATGCTAATACTCATCAATATCAATACTTTTACCAGTACTTTGTGTATGCACCAATACTGTTATTATTTATATACTCATCAATATCAGTGCTGATAGTCATCAATATCAATACTTTTTCCAGAACTTTTTATGGATCAATACTCTTATAGTCATCTAAATATCTTCATGCAGACATATTATGTCATCACCCCTGTCAGGATGTCTAGTTGTCTATACAGTTACTATTTATGCTCATCATATTATTATTTCTGATCATATGAGTATAACAATATGCTTATCATCATTCTTAACAAATAGTTTGATCATTTATTCTCATCAACTGTAACGACATATGTAATAGTCTGTGTGTGTATATATACATATTGTTACATGATACAAAAAGAATAGGTGCAGTGCATGTAACATAAATTATAACCCGAAGAAACAATAAACAACAAGGGAATGATCAGGTTTACCAAGGTTGCTAGGTACAATTTAGGAAACGTTTGTGTGGCGATTGCAGTGAAACAAGAATTGTTATTATAGATCCAATTTTAGGCCCAAGATAAGGCACTGTGTGTGGTTTTGCTTTGAGAGGTGATATCATGATGTTAATGACTTTATGGTGATTAGGAGCCAGACTCCTGGGGTATTTTAACAAAACAAAAAATGAATTCATTAGTATGAATTTGATATTTAGACAGTTTACTCACTAAAACTATTTAAACCTGCTGAAAGTCATATTTATTGAGATATTTCTGGCAAATTTATGACATCTCACAACCTATTTCTGAGTGGTGATCCCTACTGAGTTGGAATTCATTTTGATATGGATGTCAGATACCTTCAGGCATGGTGCCAACAAGCTTACATCAAGTAGCAAAATATGTTCCACAAAACTCAGAGGAGGTAATTTAAACATTTACTATGCAATTGTACAAATATTGGCTTCAACCTAAGGAGATGTTTCTTCAACTTTCAGTGGTTAAATCTAATTAAGAAATAATTAAAACTTCATGTGTGATCCAAGAATACCAAGCATTGTCAATCTGCCATGTGATTCAAAAATTCTTTTTTAACAAGGTTATCAAAACATGCTATAAACTACTTGGTTTTTTTTCACAAATTTTCTTGAAAAACTCGACAAAGAAGATCATTCAGCTCAAGTAGTCTAAAAAGCTGGCCATTAATGAATGCACAAATCTAAACAACATGGATGATTGCAGCTCTTGTACATTCATTACCATACACCCAACATGGAAAAGAGAATATGGTTTGGAGATTTTTATGATTTTGTTGTTTTTGTTGGTTGATGATCTGAAACTCGGGTTCTTCAGCGATCTACCACATACATGCTATAAATGTGGAAAATTTCTGGCACAATCATTCTAAGTGACAATTTATGTAGCCAAAAGCAACAGAATGAATTCTTGTTAGTGTTTTAAGACAAAAACAGAGGAAAGAAAACTAAAGTTTGTTTGGATATCCGAGACCACACAGAATGTCTCATGATAGCAGACGCGAATCTCACTCTTCCTGTGTATTCCATTTATTGTCATCACTTTGTTTCTTAAATAAATAGTTTACCATCAGAAAAATTTAATAGATATATATTAATGTCAGTTTTGACAGAGCAATGTCAATTTATGATAATATTTAAATATTTGTGAGTTTTGAAAAAGGTTATGTAATTTTAAATGCATATGTAGGGTGTGCAATAGAAAAAAGATAACTGCTCTGATTACAAGTACCATTGATAGCAATATAACAGATGATGATAAAAACCTGCTACAAAAGATTTCAATATTTTGAGGAAATGTAATTGCAAGACATCTTAACAATCATTTTTATGTGTTTATTTAAATGGGATTTTTTAGTACCATGGCAATAAGGAAAACATTAGAATTCGGGGGCATGTTCAAAATGTTGCGAGAGTGTGCTCTATTTTGAGGTGCACACCTCCATTTTGAAACTGCTTTATCCATATTTGAAAAAAAAAATGCTGGCATGTTTCCGCTGCAGAGAGAAAGGGCATTCACAAATGCATGTACTCTAACGTAAACCAGCTGAACTATTCTGACAGGTATGGTCATTCAATGTTCAGAGTATATCCTACTTAAAACCCTCAAATGGCTTAAGTCATAAACCAACCCCTTTCAAACAGCCATGATACATGTAAGCCAGCTTAGAAAAAAAAGCCATCTTGAAGACAGATAGAGATCTGGGGCTTTTAAACTGGTTTATTTTCCCCACCATTACATTCTGACGACAAAGTTAAGCTAGCTTAACTATATACCATGTTTTTAAACCAGCTTTTAAAACAACATATTATTCGTGAATGGAATATTATGATCAGTGGAAGAATTAAGTTATTGTGTGCTTTAGATTAATGATAATATTGAGAAGGACATCTGGTAGCAGTAATTTCATTACATATTGAGAATTAGCACACTAGATTGGAACTTGATATTTGGGAAAAAATTCAGCATATCCACATTAGCCCATTTGGAGCTGAAAAGTAGGATGTAAAGACCCATTTCAATTCTTTCATTCATTAACAATGACTTTAACAGTTTAATTCTAGTTAAACATTTTATATTTAGCAATGGACTTCGCAATAGCTAGTAGACCTCTTGGATATTGGATAATATTGTCAATTTAAATTGGATATTCTGTGTTGAGTCGTTTTGTGTGGAGAGAATCCATCCGAAAATATGTACATGTAGATAGTTGAGATATAAACGAAGGTGTGTTCCACTGTCGGCATAGTAAACCAAACTCTTAATCTTTTGAAATCAAAAATTTTATTGCATAAAGTTTACTCCATTATTAATCGAAATAACACAACAAAGGAACCCAATTCAATACATTATTTAACTTACGTAAAAGAGGTTTAACAGGTTTAGTTCTTTTAAAATAATATCACTAACATTAATTGTAAAACGTAATGTAGAAATTCAATGTTTATCTGCTGCTTTATGAACCACTATATAATGAAGATTTAGAACAAGACAGTAATTTATCAGTATTTTGTTAGCAGTAACTTACAGGTATAAGTTTTAAAACAGTTGTACAATACATGCTTTGGTGTTATATATCCCTGTGTTTAATTCCTGTAGGAGAAACTGACAAGATTACTTTGGCAAATACAAGAACATTCCAGATAGGATTCTTTACAACATTACCAGATCTATGGCAGTATTCTACACTTAACCAGAGTAGTTGTATTATATACAGGAGAGCTGAGTGTAAAAATACTATGTCTGCCAAAAAGTTTGGTGAAGGGTCTTGGCCAAATAAATCAGCATTGCATGGCAGATTGTCTAACACCTGCGATAAAGGTTGAAACTAGAGACTGTGGGTTTAAAATGCTTATTTCTACCTGTGTAAGTCATAGCTGGGTGGGGTTCACGTATCAGCATTTCCCTAATATTGATTTTAAAAATCATCCATTCAATTATCGTGTATCCCCATATCTCTTCATTGATTGGACTATTGTATGCTTGAGCCGAGGTCGACAAGGTATCATACCACTAATTGGGGGATCTGTTTGGTTACAAGTAATTACCCTATTTACAAGCAGGTATTTGTCAGCACAACGATCATCATTTTTCACCTGTTCACCCTCTAAATGTTTACCTATCCACTTGTGTGAAAGTTGACACCTTGCTACATTTTTTGACAATTTGATAATAGTGAATTTCACATATGAGACATGTTTACATTTGAAACACATTTTCAGATAACACTGTGATGTGCTTCATTTATACCTTGTTATTTACTGACTGATTTTACGCAAAGATCTAACCTTAGATTATTTGATACGTTTATTCATCCAGTGCAACTTGTGTATGACAAACATTTTGGATTGCTTTTTGATGAAAAAGTGATAAAGTTTTAAACTTTAATAAATAAGTTGATTTAAATAAGAGATAATAAATTAGATAATGAAATTTGGTTGAAATAGATGCCATTTTTTTGACTTAAATGGTTTGTTTTTTACACAAACAAAAGGTAACTCTTGCATATCAATCCTCTGTGTACATTGACTTGATTAGACCACCTAGTAGCTGTTTTCAAATAGGGTGTTCCACAAATAGACATAGCATTAACACCGATTGTTGAGGATGCCATATTAGGACCTTATTTGAGCTCTTTATGTAGTTAGATCCTTTCAAAAAAATTTATATTGTTAACTTTATTTGAAATTATTCAGCCCATTTCGAGTTTTGTTGTGTAAAGAAAGAACGTTCTGTAATTTTAGTTTGATATTTAACTTGTCAAAAATACATTGATCTATATTTCATTTGAACACATAGATGGTCTAAAGTTTGGGCTTTGGATCCTAAGGTCTGCCATTGAGTTAAGAACCATGGTTTCTATTCTCAGCTTGTATGTGACAGAAGCACTTGAGTATTCTCCAGGTCCTCTGGTTTCCTCCCACTGCTAAAAATCCCTACACATAAGCAAATTATTTAATATAGAATCGAACCATGGTAGTCCTGAAATGACCATTTTGTGTTGAGCGGACATGAAAGCCCATTTCTCTCTATACATGTATTTCTCTCACCATATTAATCACCATTTCTGCTAATTGTCATAACAGTATAATTTTTGCGATATAATTTTTAATCGGGTTATTTTTTTGCGATAACCATTTCTAATGTGACAATGATCAATTCCGACAGGCTTTTGATGATTTGAGTATCCAGGTAGAATATAGACAGGTTATGTTTTTCCTTGTTTACTAAACATGTTTTCTCTCTTTTGCAGAAGGTGGAAGGTTAGAAAAAGAATTAGAATATACAAGAAAAACAATAGGAGAAGGAAGTGGGACATCCAATGAAATTATTATACAAATGCCAAAGAAAGGAACTAATATATTAACAAAAGAATCTTTATTGACACATTTAGATGCTGTAATAGCAGCCACAAAAATAAGGGTTGTAGTTGATGGCCAGTAAGTATAATTTATATTTCTTCTCTTGTTTTCTCTTTCTATCTTTCAATAACATTTTCAAAAAATAAATTTCACTTAAGATGGTTTATATCCAGAAATCTGTTAGACTCATAGGTCTCTCACTCTGCATTATTCAGTGCCATCCATTGATGACATAAATTGACATCCCCAGTAATCTACATGCACACACCCCACTTCCCACAAGAACATCATCTATTGACCATCATGTACATCATCCATTAACGAACATGCATTAACCAATATTTACATCATTCAGTGACCTCTGTTCACATCATCCAACATAAACGTTGTAAATGTACATCATCCAGTAACTTCTATTCGCATCACCCAACATAAACATCATACATGTACATCATACAGTAACCTAAATCACATCATCCAACATAAATATCATGCATGCACATCATCCAGTAACCTAAACCACATCACCCATTTACACCAAATAGATATATCATTCATTGACCTACATGTACTGCTTAATCTTTTCAGAACATGGACATTTTCTGATCTGTGTTATGCTGCCAGCTTCCAAACCACTGAAAATAATTTTTTTGATTGGGTAAGTTCTTTGTAGATGGTCTTCGTTCTTGATCAAATGTGACCAGCTTTGGCTAAATGAACACATCAGTCAAAATCAAAAAATCAAAACACCTGTATGCATTTCTTATTTGGCAATTGACATAGTAATAAACACAAAAACATAATATGGAACTGCATTAATTTGAATTCTGTATTCAGGAACCTTTAAGCTGGTGTTTATTACAGTGTGTTCAAACTTTAAAACTAGATATGATGAAAACTAAAAAAACGTTTTACTTTATTTGTGTTGTATCTCAAATAAGGTTCCTGCAACATGTGTCTCATTTAGCCACAAATGGTGCTGAATTTTAAATTGGTAAGCCCTTATTAGTAAAGGAGAAAGTAATTAGAACAACCAGAAAAAGTATAAGAGCAAAATATATACTAGGCTACTATATTTAAGTATTACAACCCACAAAATGAGCCTGATCCTCCTCTTGTGCCTGAGTAAAATGTGAACTTTTATAAAGCAGCAAGGTTTAAGAAGACAATCGTTATCCTTAATGTCCCCCACCTTTCGAAGAAAGCAGGGGACTATTAAAATGGGTCTGTCTGTCTGTCCGTCACACTTTTTCGGATACAATAACATTCCTTCTAATTGTGCTTAGAATGTTCAAACTTGGTGTAGGTGTTTATTAGGTGAATGTATTGATGGAGTTCAAAGGTGAGCATTTTCTGCTTAGGGTAAGCAGAGATAAGCAATTTGATTGGTTGATGCTTTGCGACACGATAACTGTAGTTCTAATTAAGTGAGAGTGATAAAACTTGGTGCATAGTTTCATTATCCTGACTATGTTCGATAATGAGCATTTTCTGCTAAGGGTAAGTAGTGCGAACACAATAACTTTCCTTTGAAGTGAGGTAGAATGTTCAAACTTGGTGGTGTAGGTATTCATTAGGTGAATGCCTTAATGGAGTTCGAAGATGAACATTTTCTGACCAGGGTAAGCAGAGATAAGCAATTTGATTGGTTGATGCTTTGGGACAAGATAACTTTGGTTCTAATTAAGTGAGTGATGAAACTTGGTGCATAGTTTCATCTCATCAATACTTTGACGAAGTTTGATAATGAGCATTTTCAGCACAGGGTAAGCAGAGCGTATGATTGGTTGAGGCTTTGGAGCTTGACAATTTTGATTCTAATGGAGTGATTGGTCAAGACTTTGGAACATAACAGCTCTGCTTTTAATTGAGGTATGGATGTTCCTTAGGCGAATGTCTTGACTAAGTTCAATGATTAATACTTCCCGCTAAATCAGGACAAGATAACTTTGATTCTAACTGATGGAGAGTGATGAAACTTAGTGTATAGTTTCACTACCAGGTACTTCAAAACCTGACTGAGTTTGATCGTGAACATTTTATGCATAGAGTAAGCTTAGATAATCAGTTTGATTACTCGATACTTTTGAAAAAGATAAATGAACAATTAATTAATATGTGTCATCTGTTTATTTTGGATTTCAGCAGGGGACATCAGCCTCGCTGTTGGCTTGTTTAAATTTAACATAAATAAGTGAAGTATTCTATAGATTATAGTTATATTAAGACAATATAAACTAAAAAGCTGTGTTAGATACAATGTTGATCTTGATATTTGTTTATAGAAATGAGTTGTTCTGCAGGTGTTAACAGATGTCTGTTAAGCCTAGGACAGACGGGCGTATTTTTGCGCCCAATAGCGTTGATTCTTAAAATCACTAAAAAAAATCGCCTATGTGCCCATTCGCAGTGATGGCGATCTCAAAATGGCTAATCCATTAGTCACATGATCGACGTAATTTACTCGCTCTTGGGATGATAGCTACGTGTGCCTGTTCGTAAGAAAAATCACTGGCGCATTTTAATCCGCGCGATCAGGGAAAAATACACTCGTCTGTCCTAGGCTTACTTCAAAAACGTAGCTGCATGAAGTCAATAGAAAGTAGTATGAACATCAGATGGCTATTACATTATGATTGATCAATTTTAACCATTTTTAGCCATTATGTCATTGGTCATCATTTTATGGAATATATATTTTGCTTTACAGATGTTAGAGAGAATATTACCATGCATTGTGATTTCTCCGTTAGATTGTTTTTGGGAAGGGTCAAAAATTTTAGGACCTGAAGATCCTCTTAGTACTGGAGGGTGAGTAAACAGTTCTGTTTTGATTCAACTTATTATTGTGTGATTATTTACATGTCACTATATTCAGTGTGTAAGCTGACATAGATATACTTACTACAATATTGTGATGTTTAACTGCTTGTCAGTGTTAGGAATTTTTGCTATAACAGATTCATAGTTTGTTTTATATTTAGTAAAATAACTGATTAAATTTAATAAGAAGTAGGATGTTTTGGGGATTTTTTTCTGTGCTTTTATAAAGAAAATAAAACCAAAACCAACCTAGTCATAGCAGACAGTTGATCATTATGTTAAAAATACAAAATACCTATTGTAGAAAATTTATCATAAAATATACTGTTAGACCTATATATACTCAATCTTACTTATTTTTATTTGAGAAAACATAACAATAGAAAACCTGACTGGACGTACCCATTGCACCTGATTGTAGTATGTAAGTCTATAATACACAATAAAATAGACCCATACCGTAAATAATAGAAAACAATACTGGAGAAAATTTTATTCATATTTTTAGAATTAATCGGAAAATGGATTTTAAATACTTAATGTTTACATAAACAAAAGCCATAGTACCGCATTTAAGTAAAACAAGATTTAAAATGGTAAACCAAGTTAAAAAGTGTCACGATTTATTTTTGTTTTAAATTAATACCTTTTCTTTTTGGTTGGCTAAACATTAATGTGGATATTATTGAGCACTTTTCAAGAATAACATTGAGTGTGTATTAAATATCACTGTCCTAATTCTCACTTTCCTGATAATAAAACTGGTCAGAAATTATTTTCTTTATGGTCAAGATCAAATTTCAGTAGATTTACGGTATTAAATATCTGTGGAGTGGTCATATAAGAATCTTTGTATGCGGTTGTGGACAGACATAGAGATATCTATATGAGGGAGAGGGCCACCCACAAAGACATCCAATATCACCAGACACCTGGTAAATTCAACACTAGATACCCTTAATGTATTGAAAAGTATCCAGTAGCATACTGATACAGCTTTCAAAATAATTGGCAAGTTAGTGCCATTTCTTGGCCTGTATGTACAAATGTACATTGCCAGCCCAAATAATACTAGAGAAAACATAGAACTTGAAGCATATTGTATGTATTGAAAGAATGTCGATGATAATGTTAATAGCCTTTTAATGGTCAGTTTTATGGGACGGTTTCTTTAAGGAAATAAAATGAATGAAATTAATATTGTGAATTGTATATTGTCAATATAAAGTGTTGAATTGGGTTATTCTGATGTGTTACTTCAATTAGTGATGCAGCAGGCTCTACAAGATAAAAAAAGAATTTCCAAATATTAAACAGAAATTAGATTGTTTACTAACTTTAGTTTCAGTTTTGGCTTTATGGAGCACAAAATCCATTATATTTCAACATTGGCTCTTTTAATATTTTAAATATAGACAAAATAAATCAAGGCACCAAGGTTTTTTTTTCTTTAGCCACATCAAAGTTGTTTAGTCTACTGGAATCGGCTTTTAATTATAGCAAAGCGATCTTGAATGAGAAACATTATTTATCAGTTGGTGGGTCACTTTATGATATCCGATTGTCTGTGAAATCTTAATTACTGCTTTGACACAATACATAGCCCTACAGTTGAGGTGAATATTATACATGTAAGGATAAAAAAAAGTCAACAATTTATATTTTGTTTATTTGTAAGAACCTGTACTATCTAAATTTAATCATCTGTCTAAAATAGATTATAATCTGTCTACTTGGGTGATTCTAATCAGTTTGTGTGTGTGTTCAGACAACCAGCCGGCAGTGTACATGATAGTACATAGAAGCTTGTAATCAAACTGACGGGGAGGTCCTGCCAATGAAATCCTCTAGATCTCAGTTTTGTTTGACAGTTCATCCTCAATTTAATTGTGTCTTTGATACTCCAACTTATTAAATAAGATACCAGTGTATTAAGTATGTGAGTAATATTTTGATAGAAATAGAAATGTTGAAGTATGTTTAGGTATGGATCAGCTAGGATCATGAGTAATAATCATATAAACACACTGTATTCTTCGCCATCTAGCATATAATGTTTTAGAGTTCAGTCAGTGAAGATTGAGAGGTTTTACAAATATTATTAATATCAATTAAAAAGTGTTCAAAAGAATAAGGGAATTTGACCATAAAAAAGAGAATAATGATCAAAAATAGAATATGAAATTAATTTGAAATTTTTACTAAGTTACTTTATTATGTGGTACAGAATTTCACAGTAATTTATAAAATAAAATGGCAGTCTGGATGATAACATTAGCCTCTATAGCTTTAACAAGATTTTGTAAAGAGATCAAGCTCAATAACACATTTCAATGTAGGCGTATGAACAGTAAGCAGAGAAATGAAAAGGTATCAGTACCACAAATCTCTCTGTATTTATGCTACAGGATTACTATGTAGTGGATTGATACAATTAAATTTTCAACACTGCTAGTCACATATAGAATATGCTGCATATTTTATCTAAAATGAATTCATCAACATTTGACAATAGCATGATGGAGAATATATATATAGTGTATATAGTTACAGTACATACAACTTTGACGTGCTTCAATAACCCTTTCTCATCATCTTGGGTGGCCTTAATCTTGTAAGTAGGTAGATTGAAATTCATCCCTTGTATAATTAAATAACATTAAATCTCTTATTTTGGTCATGGCCTGGAGATATTAAAATGGGTATATATCTACTTATAATATAATACGTAATTAAGCTTTGTGATTCAACAGCTTATTTATGACTTGGAGTTGGAATAAACACATACCCAAATGAATTTTAAACTAAATTGCTAGTTCAAGAGAAATACGGCAGGTCTGGTAATGAAAGCAGAGTAAGAATTTAATACTAGGCTACTGATACTAGAGAATTTTTCTTTTGTTAATAAAGTCTTGGATTCACATTTGTGGTCGTGACTATGCTTTCTCTTATATACTTGAGAAAGCCTGTAAGGTGAGCTGTCAGAAAAAAGTAGTGGAAAGTTTACCAAATCTATAAACACAATCCTGTTTTGTTTATTAGAAAGAAGACGTCTGCTCTTAGATAAAGGAGAGATGGTAGATCTGAGAAAGTAATTCAAAAATCCTGGCATTCTGGAAACAGTTTGAAACTGATTACATAGAGCCTAATTACTTACTGACAATCATTGTCAACATGATGTTCGCTCCTTGCTTCAATATAATACATATTTCTACCCTAATTTACCCATTTACATTCATCTACACAGAATTTTGGCAAAATATGACTGGAAAATACATGTAGGTCTTGAATGTTTTAAATTTCTGGTTTATCTTAAAAGTCTTTTGGCTTGAACAGAAATTGTTTAACATGAAAAAATCTTTCACTGTTTCTGGTTTAAAGCTTTTAGCCAGGAAGAATTTCGATTGTTTGAATAAAAAAGGTTTGGCATTAGCAAAGCATGACATTTTTTTTTATACTTATCAAAGTTTCATACAAACACATAAGCCTATCAGATGGGGGAATCTTGGGGAGTTGTATACTTTCTACCCTCACCACAAAATTCATTAAGAGGTTTGGTATTCAAGTAATTATTCAAACCAGGTTTTATTGGAGCATAACAACTTTGATTCTACCAAGACATGACCTATTTTTATACGCCCACATTGAAATGTGGTCGTATATTGTCGTCGCCCCCGTCCGTCCGTCCGTCCGTCGGTCCGGCGTCCACAATTGCTTGTGGACGCTCTAGAGGCTAAAGTTAATATCCTATTGACTTTAAATTTATATACAGTGTTTAAGGCCATGAGACGAAGAAGCCTATTGATTTTCAGCGATTTCCGATAATTACTGCCAGAGTTATGGCCCTTGATCACTTCAAAAAATCTTGTGGACGCTCTAGAGGCCACAGTCAATATCCGATTGACTTTAAATTTATGCACAGTGTTTAAGGTCATGAGACGAAGAAGCCTATTGATTTTCGGCAATTTCCGATAATTACTGCCAGAGTTATGGCCCTTGATCACTTCAAAAAATCTTTGAACGCTCTAGAGGCCAAAGTTAATATCCGATTGACTTTAAATTTATACACAGTGTTTAAGGTCATGAGACGAAGAAGCCTATTGATTTTCAGAGATTTCTGATTATTACTGCCAGAGTTATGGCCCTTGATCACTTCAAAAAATCTTGTGGACGCTCTAGAGGCCAAACTTAATATCTGATTGACTTTAATTTTATTCACAGTGTTTAAGGTCATGAGACGAAGAAGCCTATTGATTTTCAGCGATTTCCAATAATTACTGCCAGAGTTATGGCCCTTGATCACTTCAAAGAATCTTGTGGACGCTCTAGAGGCAAAAGTTAATATCCGATTGACTTTAAATTTATACACAGTGTTTAAGGTCATGAGACGAAGAAGCCTATTGATTTTCAGCGATTTCTGATAATTACTGCCAGAGTTATGGCTCTTGATCACTTCAAAAAAATCTTGTTGACTCTCTAGAGGCCAAAATTATTATATCCGTTTACCTTGTGGATGCTCTAAAGGCTAAGGTTAATATCTGATTGACTTTAAATTTATACACAGTGTTTGAGGTCACGAGGTGAATAATCCTATTGATTTTCAAAGATTTCTGATAATTACTGCCAAAGTTATGGCCCTTGATCACTTTGAAAAATCTTGTGGACGCTCTAGAGGCCAAAGTTAATATCCGATTGACTTCAGATTGATACACAGAGTTTAAGATCTTAAGACGAACAAGTATATTGATTTTCAATGAATTTTTATGACTTGGAACAGCTAAATCCATGATACAGTATTAAAAGTTTTGTATACAAAACGTTAGCATGGGGCAGAACTTTATAAAAACTAAACTAATTCTAATGGTTTTCTGAGTTGTTGCTCTTAATCAGATTTTAGTGTATTATAAATGTTTCATTACCGAAAAAAAGTAAAAATATGCGACAACTCTTGTTGACTGTCCGGACGATTTAGCTGCTGTGGGCGTATGTTTCGTTGCCTGGCAACCTATCTTTAATATTCGTGAATTGTTAAATTATAAAAGTTGGAGCTCACAATAAATTTTACATATTATAGACATATATTTTGAAAAGAAGAAGAAATATATTTGGTATTGTGAGTCATCCCGCAGGGTCTAATATCACTTTACTGTTTCCTTTTCTCTTTTTCTGTTCAACTGACCTACTCGGAATGTAGAGTATTTTTTTTTCAACAAGGGGCTTCTGGAGCTCACATTTTTAAAGAGAAAGATTTTGGAAGCCTGTCATTTTTTCCTCCAATGTATTTCTTCCTGTAACATTAAATATATGTAAACCTTATTCAAATATTTTAGTAAAGTCAACAAAATTCTGTTTTGTATTTTCATGGTTATTTTTCGTTTTGTTATCCTTTCATGGTTTATTTTATCATGTTATGCTTGTCTTGTTGTATGCATCAGAAAAGTTATTGTTACATAAAACTGTGAAGTAGCAATTGTTAACCATTTTGTAACTCCAAAAATAATCATTTGAATGAGAGTTTGTATAACAATTGAAAATTGTGTGCACAAATTTTAGATGATTTTTAAGGTGCACATTGGTACAAATGGAATGGTGGCAGAAGATGTGTTAATTTATACACATAATAATTTCTCATATTTTATTCTCAGATTTGCAGGTATTCCTGATGATTTAACATGGATGAACCTGAATCCCCAAAAATTAATCCAAAATCTCCCAGATGCTTTCCCTGTAGAATATATGAATGAATCTTTTAAAAGGGTAAGTTCAACTTTATTAATGATGAACTAGTGTTATCGAATTTATTAGTAAAGGAGCCAAGCCTCTTTGATTTGGGTCAAAATTTAGTACTGGATTGCTTTGATATATTATTTCGATTATTGATAGAGAAAGTTCTATAAATTTCAATGAAAGGTGACCTGTTTTACTAATTTTGGAACCTAAAATCAGTTTTATCTCAAGACTTAACTTTACCATTAAAAGTACTAATAATTTTCAATGAAGGCACTTTAGTTCACAAATCTGAATTTTTTAAAATGGGTTATACATATATAGGACTAGATAAAACAATTAAACAAAAAAAGCTTTGTATTATTAACAATTTAAACCACTAGTCTACTTGGCTCCTGTTGGAATTTTAATTACAAATGTCAGTTACTTATTTATAATATTTATAAAAAAAAATACCTCAGATAATGAGTTCAAAAGGTTATTCAAATGATTAAATTATGAAACATTTCATATCTACATGTCTATTAAATGATAATTAGTCATGTCCAATTATATATGTTCTTTGTTTTAATTGTCAAGGATTTTTTTTGTACTTTGCAGGCAGGCATTACAACAGCTTATCAAAAGAAATATTGTCTGGACCCATCAGATCCAGATTGTCCCATCACTGCACCAAATAAACACTCAGGAGAGGTATGTGTGATTTTTATTAAGGATTTCCTCATTCAGTCTATTTACTTATTTAAATATATTGTATAAGATTATTTGGTCATTTGTTTTACATGGCACATCTTATTTATTAGCTCAAGTTGAAAATTAGACAATTTTGACCTATATTTTGTGGATATAAGATTGCCTGAGTTTTCTCTGAGTTATCTGTTTTATCCAATGGCATGTAAATGATTAAACTTAGGAAATGAAGAATAGCAGATGTTAGTCCCAAATTTACCTAGATGGTTTGAATGTCTAATAAGCCCCATTTCTCTTTGGCGTATGATGTTTTATCCAATGGCATGTAAATGATTAAACTTAGGAAATGAAGAATAGCAGATGTTAGTCCCAAATTTACCTAGATGGTTTGAATGTCTAATAAGCTCCATTTCTCTTTGGCGTATGGAAGCCTGGTTTGTGAAAGAAGGCTGTAAGTGGTTGCCATACAGGATAATTTGGATAATTGAGAGTGTTTTAGTAGTACTCTAGACCATTCAGTTACACTAGAATTTCCATTAAAATAGAGCTAATTGTGTAGATGTGTGTAACTTACCATCTCACTCATGACTTATGAGGGTTAGTGTGTGGTGAAGGTGGCCAGAAATGATATGTGTGTGTTCTGACAGATAGTTATCTTCGTCTTGTAATGTACTACACCATGTTGTTCCACCCTGCTAGAAAAATAAGCACTGGCAAAAGAAAATAGATATTTTCTAGTATTTCTCTGTCTATTATAGAAGTCTGAGAAGTTCAAATTCGTAAATTATTGAAATCCAATGACAGTTTCAAGTATGTTTGGACTGACTCCTAAATCTGTTTAGATTTCGGTAGTCAGCAAAATAAAACACAGCCCAAAATAATGTGTTGAATAAGTGGGATATGTATCTGTTGAAAGGCCTATTGGGAAAGGAACTAACAAAGGCTTTCACCTGCTGATAATGAGTATTTTCTTTACGTGAGGTGCGCTCAGAAACACTAACCTGTGTGTGTGTTTTCTCACTGGTGTATGATAGGAGGGCTCGGTCTAACCTTCAGCCAGTGTAAGGTGTTCAGTCTTGAGAATAAACACCTACTAACGATGCCTATTGTGCTGTACTAAAGGCAATTGTTTACCTGCATGCTTTTCGTACACCGACCCCCTCATTTCATCTGAAAACTTTTTTGTATTAAGACGGTGTCAAGTCTTGCAATTTGTGCACAAAAAGTTTTTGAAATTCTCTTTTTTGAATCTAACCTCCAAATTCAACAAGGTATTTGATAAGAAGCTTGATGTAGACTGTGTAACAAATTGTATCAAGTTGCAACTAAACCACTAGTTGTCATAAAAAATGTATGACATATGGCTGTCAAGTTTTGTAATTCAAATATCAAAAGAACTTCTTCTTATACAATGTTATTATATGAAAACTCATTAGTAATAAATTGAGGATTTTTTTGGTAGGTAAATGATATAAAAGCTTCTAAATGCTCAAAACCATGAATAGCACAGATTTAAATAAAAAATAAATTAAAGAATCATTGTAGAAGAACGACAAATATCAAATGTTTGGTAAATATCCTTAACGTGTGTGCAGACGCATAACTTAAATTTGCATTAAAATTGAATGAAATATTTCACATGTTCTGATATCTAAATGAGAGAGAGAGAGAGAGAGAGAGAGAGAGAGAGACTGTTGCAATAAAAACTAAGAATTTTTTATAGTGTTTTATAAATGATATCTTGTGTAAATATCTGCTAAAGACAGTGGACAAACACTACATGTATATAATGTTAAAAACTGCAATCAGACCATATGACATTTGTCCGAATTTCAGTTTCTCTTGTGAAGTGTGAATTAGACAATGGCATACAACTGTTAACATAGTGTAGTTTAATTCAGACCTACCCTAGAGAAACACAGAGCGCGACATGTAGGTCTACTGTACATATAAAGAAAACGACATGTTTGTCCAATCCAAACCTCTGCACATTTTACACATATGCCTTTTAAACACAGAAAAAAACTGTTTATTTACTTTGAAATATTCAAGAAATTTGAGAAAAAAGTTCCTATCCCGCTCGGAGAATGTGTTTCACACACTTAATCATAATATTATTTCATTTAGGCGAAGCTGCATTTTAGATTTAGGTGTATCACTTTGAGATACCACACTGAAAAGGATTAACTGAGAATAATATTAACCAATTTACAAACTATTAACTTTGACCAATGTTGACATAAAGTTTCAGGTTTCAGAATTCTTTTCATTTTGACACTGAACTCAAAAAAGTATGGAGATGTGATGAATTGTCTTCACCAGAAAAAAAGAGACATCTTTGTAATCGAAGTCTCTATAATGTTTTACTTATCCAAATTTGAGAGGAAGGCCATTTTGAAGACAATTTTTTCTTTAATTTTGATTTATTCTATACTTTATCATGACCTGATATATATATTTTGTAGATTCCTGATGTAGCTGCAGTTTTAACCAATGGTTGCAATGGGTTTGCTACCAAGTATATGCATTGGGATGAAGATCTTATTGTTGGCGGTGTCCGTAAAAACAAAACTGGACATATTGTAGGGTAGGTGATAATTTCTAAATACTTAATTTTATATAAACTCTAAGGAGTAGGCTACACTTTCCTTGCAGGAATATATTCCACTTAAAAAGTCATTATGTTTTTTACTCAAATCTGAAACGACTTGTTTTCATTAAAATAATATTTCTTTTTTCCCCAGGGCTGAAGCAGTACAATCTATTGTACAGTTAATGGGAGAAAAAGGTTTATATGAATATCATCAAGATACTACCAAAGTTCAAAGTATCAGATGGAGTCGAGCTAAAGCCAAAGAAATTTTAGAAACTTGGCAAAGAAATTTTTCACAGGTAAAAATAAAAAAAAGATATTTGTAAATGAAAAATGGAAGTTTTTGATTTTTTTAAAAAGAATTCATTCAATTGCATCATGTATTGAAAAAGTCGAAAATATTAAAGAAAACCTTAAAGAATGGGCTGGAGCAGAATTATTAAAAACTTATCTAAGACACATTAAGATGGTGGTGTGCAAGTGCAATCAATAGAATGTGAACTTAAGGTTAAATTAGAACTGGTTGAATTGAATAACTTTGCATCAAAATGTGTTTATTTAATAAAAGCGTTTTTGATTGTGTGTCACGTTAAACTTTATTTTGAACCTTTATCTGACATAATGAGGCTTTATTTTACGAGATTTTTTTTCTTTCAGATTATCAATAAATTTGGGAATGATTCTTTTCAAGATAATATATACGCCTTCTCCTACACCTCATTACTTGATATTATTAAAGATTTCTCTAGTATTAGTGTGGTGCGTGTTGTTATGGGATATGTTCTTATGGTAAGTTATTTCCTTATATATGCTTTGTATTGTATTTCTTGAAAAACAATCTTAGTCATATTAGAATATTTTAAAAAGAATTAGATACAATGTACATTTATTTGGAACTATTCACAAGAATTATGAACTCTGTGTGTGTGTCATGTTTTGGGATTTATTTTCAAATTAGCACATAAAATAACAAGATTTTAAACTTGAATTTGTTTTATTTCAGTTTGTTTATGCTCTATTATCATTATTAAAATGGAACGATGCTGTCAATTCGCAGAGTGGTATTGGAATGGCAGGAGTGTTGTTAGTATCATTATCTGTGGCAGCAGGTTTAGGTATCTGTTCTGTTCTAAATATCAAATTCAATGCTTCAACAACACAGGTAGGTTTGTCTATAATTTCCATCTGACTTTTTCTGTTTTTTTGCTTCCATTTGGGTTGAGGGTTTGTCGAATGTTTCCATCTCAGTCTGGGGTTGCTCATTGTTTTCTTCTGGGATTGTCAGTCTTCCATTGAGTATATTATCCATCCCAGTTTTGTGTTGGTTGTTGATTGTATTTAGTCGGTTTGGGGTTCATCAGCGTTTCCTGTAGTATTTTGTTTTCTTCCTAGTTTGTGGGGTTGATTATTTTCATCAGGGTTTCAATTTGATCATTCTTTCCATCAAGGTATCTTGTGAATTCATTAAAAAAAAAAGAATTTGAAAGAGGCCCCTTAACATGACAACCGAATAAAAGTAATATATAATTGTAACAAAAAGCAGATCCATACAATTATTTTTAATTATTTCTTTTCCAGATTATTCCTTTCTTGGCTCTGGGTCTTGGAGTGGATGACATGTTTCTTATTGCTCATACATATGCTGAGCATGCCAAGGATATTCCCTTTCCTGTAAGTAAACGAGAATTTTTTGTACTGATGTTTATATTACTTGCGTGTGTCTTGCTTTGATCGCAACAGACATTGACAAATGATCGGAATATGCTCACAGGGATTCTAAGTTTTTGAAGAGCAAAGTTGTAGACTAGCTAATACCAACACGTATGAGAATATGTATTTAGGTTGCATCTGTTATTAGTGGATTACATGTGCTGTTATGATTCTCCAGTTCTTTGCTTTATATCTCCAATTCCCAGTTGTTCTGCCAGTATCAAACATTAGATTTATTCATTCATGATTTTGCGATTCTTGAAATTTTCTTCTAAATTCCGATGTGATAAGAACTGTGGTAAAACGAATATATTTGATTTTATACTTATCATACTGGGTGGCCGAGTCTATGTAAGAAGCCTTAAGATGTTTTGCGAGAAAAAATTACCTGTGTGATGATTATCACTACTGCATAAAACTGTAATGAAACAGAGCTAAAATTTTACGCATACAAATCATTTGAAAGTTGGGAGATAAAACATATTTGTCTACATGTGCACGTAAATTAATACTTTGTACAACATAGAGAAATTATTTGATAGCAAAGCTGTTCATAGCATGTGTGATTGTGTTGATAGTAAAATTAGCCATAATGGCTTCAGCATTTCAAAACATGGTCGTTACAGACTTCAAATATATCTCGTCCTATGTTTGATGTACCAAAGGAAATCCATGATAAACATCACAAGGTCTATTTATTTCCCTCCGTTTTATCTCTGATTATTAACTTTGGCCTTTGCCTAGGATGTTAACAACAATACACATGTTATTAGTAGGTAATATGGTCGCTAGGCTGACTACGAATTAGGATAGTGCTACAAGAGTAATTCTATGCTGTATTTTCTGCTTGGAATGAAGACAATCGCTTGTATCTGCTAGACTACTTTAGCGAACAGGTTTTATACTTGCTACTATAATCGTATTAATTGACACTGGGGATAGCAAAGTTAGACAGTAAAAAACAGCTACTCATGACTTTTTCTGGTGGTATGACTCGGCATGGGGTGGACATTTTAGCAAATGTAGACATAAGCAACATGTAGGTGTAATTTTCTGATTTTTCCCAGCTAGATCTTTTTTTAACATTAGGTACAACGTACTCAGAAAATCTGACACAACAATTAGTCTCATTACTTTCAGAACATTATCCAAGCTGGGCGTATTAATGCCACACGTTTCATGCCGTCTGTTCTCTGTAAAAGGTTTCCTGACAGTATGTGTTATAAAAATGTGCATATTTCATATTGCCATAAGAAACCAATTGTTCTTTTATTTATCAGGGGAAAAAAACTTGTTTTGCTTGGCCTGAAGTTTTCAGTATTTGAATAGCAGGTCCTAACAAGCAGAATATAAGGATTTTGGTTGAGCCTCACCTTTAAGTCAGAACTGCAGGAAGTGAATACAAGAGCCACTTAAAATTTCTTTTATTTGAACATGTTGGTATTGTCTTTAGATTCGGGTTACCATACTATTTAGGTGCTATGTGTTTTTGTCATAAATATTTCAAATTGGAACTGACTGTTTTTGAGTTAAGAAAACAACCCAAAATATAGATATCGCATTTCATGGGATTTTGTTATGAAAGGAAAATAAATGCCAGTGAGCCTAACTTTAAAAAGTCAAGGACTTCACTAACTGAATTATTTCAGATTTTTGTATATTTATTTACTGAGTTCATAGCATTTTGGGGGCCATATTTCTTCATGAATGTCAATTTGGTTTGTATTGAAATCATATTAACGAGACAATCTATTGACACCAACTATTGTTTACAGAAGTAGAAAATATTTGCATTTTTGTCCTGGATACAGTTGATCTATCTGATAATCTATTTGTGGATTGAAGTTGTTACCTCACATCAGCTTTTGAAATATTTGTTCTTCAGTGAAGAGGTGTGTTAAATCTTGGTTGGCTTCTCCAATATTACAAGTTAAGAATTTAAGATCATGCATGTAAATTTGATTTTCATTCGGGATGTTTTTTGTGGTGTGTATTTAAAGGAGATTTGTCAATCTGTCACGGTGACATAAGGGAGCCCTTGAGTTAAGGTAGAGAAAAGTTTGATAAATATGGTATGTCCTAGTAAGTGTTTATATTGCACTTAAAACCAGGTTAGACTTTGATAAATCACATACTCTTCAAGCTTTTAATGGCCAGGGCTTGTTTTATCACAAATAGCCTTGTCTCATCTGATTGACCTAAATCAACCAATCAGAAGAAAACTAACATATCTTCTTGGGTGGGCTTAATTCCTCTTTCTGAGATACGTATGCTATGCCATGCAAATTACTGGTTAAAGGGTGTAGGTTTTGTTTATAGATGTGATTAAGACAATTATGGTAGATCTTGTCAGTTCCCTCTAGGAAAACTTAACATGTCTGATACTTTTAGTAAAAACATGTTTGAGTAATTATGGAGTGCTTGAAGGGTAAATATCTGTTGATTTTGGAGGAAAGCAAGTAATAGACTGATTATTTTGTATCTACATGATCTTAGAAGATACCCTGTCGATGTAGCTACACATATGTAGAGATTTGTTTTTGAGAAAATAATCGGCACAATCTGTTGTGTTTCTTGGTGCCTAAATAGAGGTACAGAGGGTTAATTATAATGAACTTACATGGTTCTGTGTAGGTGTTTGAAACCTCTTAAACAAAATGAAATACCACACACACAAAATATATTACCAACTTAAGATAAACACTTACAGCGAATTGAGCTTTACAACTTTTAATTAGCTAATAAAAAATATTTTGGCAAGAAAATTATGGTAGAGTGCTTAACTAGTTCTTGCTATTATCAGATTTTCAATATAGATTTAAGAATTCTATTTTGATGGGATATTTATGTCTGTGTGTATATTGCCTAACTGCCTTTGACTATGTAACGTAACGAAGGGTTTTATGTTGTCAATGGAAGGAAAGAGAGTACATAAAAGAACTAGGAAAAATAATGATAACAGCATCTCTCTTTGCCTTCGAGCTATAAAACTAGCTTCTAAAATGGCTTACAGCCGGCTGTAACCAGGGTGGTATATTTGATTGCTAAACCATGTGCCTGGATGCCAAATTTTAGGTTTCCTGTTTATGTTAGTCAAGTCTTGGGGTATGGAGGGGTTTTAATTGTTGGCAAATGAAGCTCTTATCAATATGAGTATACAGCTTTAAAGTTAGTCGCCCATTATACCATCAGTTATAGCCTGAGGCGCCATTGCTAAAGGCCAGTTCATGGTACTTAAAAAGATTTCTTTGAAAATTTGACAGACTTTAAGGGCCAGCTTGACCAGGGCACTCGGCTCTTGTGACTTTTAAGAAACAACATTGACCATACATGTATAATGGACAACACACTCACTTGACAGAAGAGGGCAAATAGTATTTGCTTATTTATTAGAAATTTCACCTGTCTATCATTAAAGCTGTTATCAATAAAGTTATAACAGATCGCAAATGGCTGATGAAAATTTGAAATGTTTCACATTATTGACATTGTAAATGTTTTATTAAAGAGGTTACCATATTCATGAAGTACATTTTAGAATGAAATAATATTTAATCGATCTAATTCATGTCTTTCAAAGTATCATTGACATATGTTATTCTCTCTATATATTGCTTACACAGGATTTGTAAGTTAATCTATTTTAATATACCATTAATTTATATTTCACTCTTTTCATATAAACTTAATATTTTTTCTAGATAGTTATTTTAATGCATTTTTTTTTATTTCTTTTTTTGATATTTTTATTTTGGCCATTGTTGTTAATTTTTTTTTTTTATTTATTTTCAAATATAATTTATTTTGCAATACACGTTTTGTGCTGGTTTCATGTTTAATTTCTATAAACATTATTACCTTTATGACCATTAGATTAAAAAATATGAAAACTATTTTTCACCTCATTATGGAAATCTGAATATATTCTGTAAGCCAAGGATTAATATTAGTATTTTATTCATGCTAAATAGGACAATATCATGTTAATTTCCTCTCACAGTTTCTTTGTCTTTTAGAATTTATGATTTGCAGTGATTTTTCAATTCTATTTTATAGTACCAAACCGGAGAATGTTTAAAAAGAACTGGAGTTACAGTTTTACTAACGTCACTTAGTAATATGTTAGCATTCTTTACAGCTGCCATCATACCTATACCAGCTTTACGTGCATTTTCCTTACAAGTAAGTCAAATGATTTGAACAATGTGGCAACTAATATGCTTACCTGCAATTAATGATTATTGATACCATAGTAATAGCATTTCACTGGTAATTTGACACATTTAAGAGATAACTAGAAAGTAAATTGCCATGTTAAACTCATTAATCTTTTACAAATTGGCATTTTTCCTCCTTGGGGTAGATTATTTTGAATTAATAGTCTTGAAAAAAAGTGTTGAAGGAGGATGAAAAAGAATATTTTGTTTGTCATAGTCACTGACTTACTATAAACAATCAGCAGGATTAAGCATAAATTTGAACTCCACTGGAAGCAGACGTCATTGTATAATGAGGATGAGTTATTCAAAATTCCATGACGTCTGACAGCTGAATTCCTTCCCCCTCCCATTTTAATTGTAAATGTTCGAATAAATCATAAACTGTTATTTATGGTGAAGAATTCGTAGAGAAAGAAGTGGGTACTAAATTTGTGGTCGGCTAGGTTAGATCATCTAATGTATTCTTTTTAATATATGAAGGATCACAGCAGGTACCTGCTTCCTTAGAGAGAAATGGCCCACAAAATATAATGATGAATGGGTCTTTTATACTAGTTCACTTCACACAATAATATTACTATTACTTACTTATATTACACAGTGGTTCTTATTAAAGGTTAAATCAGATGACCCCTTTTAGTTTAAAAAAGGTATTAGTGATACATGTTTGTCATTCACATGAGAAAATATGGAAGAATATTTTTAATATTGGTAATTCAAATGACACAATAAAACGTATCTTAAAGTAGCTTTAAAAAAAATATATGTATGACCCCATCATAAAATTGTCTTTTCTAGTAGTCCACTGCAAACTACAGTACTAAAGGTATTAAGTGGTTTAAAAAGTACTTATAGCGAAAATATTATACAATTTAAAGGCATAAAGAATAAGATGCAAAAACAAACCAAGTAGACTTCTATTAATTTGCTCCCTTGTGGGTAGGGCATATGTACAATCACACTGATCAGCAGTGAATATTTGCTAGGCCGCTACAATCACTGATAAGGATGACATCAATGTGACTTAATGAGTCTCAAATATTAACTTTTTTCCACCGACAAATTAAATTCTAAAACATTTTTTTATAAAAATAAATAAAGACATTTGACGTATTTGTAGGTAAAATTTATTTCCTATTTAGTGTAAATGGGTATTAAAATGACGAAAAAGGCAGCATTCTGCCTGAAACAATAACGTCGTATGTAAACAATGCACGCGCCATTGAGCCAATGATTGACGCCGCATGCTGTGAAGGCAGTCATCTTTTACAGAGATATTAGAAGACTTTTGTAATTCTCTGTGAAACAGATTGATGTACAATTTCAAATAATATATGGTAATAGTTCTAATTATACGTAATTTAAATCGGTTTCTGTGTGGAGTTTAAGTAATAAAAAGTAATTTGTAAAAATGCCCACCTTTATTTCTAAGATGAAAACATGTAGAACAAAATTAAGACTGGTCTAAAATTACATATTTTGAAAAGACTGAGTTGTGTATAGTTCAAATGTGTCATTGTAATGGGCGTTAGACCACCATGTTTATTTTATATATTAAATATAGTACAGGTTGGTCATTTTATTAATGGTATAATTATGTGCCAACAAGGTGTCAAAAAACTTTAAAAGACTTTTCATAGAAATATTTTTCTGAGTAGGTTCTTGAATAGACGCATACTTTTGTAAGATATTTGACAGCTTGAAATCCACTGTGGTATATTAGTTACATACAGTTACAAAATAAAAACTAAAAGATTTCAGTCTAGTTTAATTAATTGTATGAAATAGAAATATATGATTAGATCTTTTGTTAATATCATACAAGTATTTTGTACTAATCATATCACATGTAGGTTATAACTTCCCTAATTTGTACCTATTTCTTTTAAAATAAATTGTAAAACAAATTCCTGATTTGTCTTTTATCATAAGAAAAATTTCCAGTGTCATAAATCGTTCATGTCTACATAATACCTACCTACACTTCAAAACTTGGTGAATTTTGAAAAGGAACCATATCAAATTATCTGATTGACACCATTTTATTGTGTCTATGCTATGGACATGTTTGTTTTATACTTGTAAATTTAAAAAAGATATTTGGATTGGTTAAATTTTCAAGCCCTCTCATTTAACTTTCTTTCTATTTTAGGCAGCCCTCTTGGTATTTTTCAACATGGGTTCAGTACTACTTATATTTCCTGCCATTGTTAGTTTAGATCTTGTCAGAAGAGAAGACAAGAGATTAGATGTTTTATGTTGTTTTCAAAGGTACAGTATATTACAAACACATCACAAATTTTAAAGCAGATATTTTAATAGTTTCCCTGTCAAGTAAAATGAGTTTAGGAATTCTACTCACTAGTACCTACTCTTGTCTCGGGTTGCTCTGATCATCACTTTAGATTTTGTGCCGTTATTATAAATTATGATGTGTTGTCTAATCCATTGATAAGTTTACTAACCCTGCCTTACTATTATGTGTTGTCTAGTTCATTGATAAGTTTGCCCCTGCCTTACTATTATGTGTTGTCTTTTTCATTGACAAGTTTACACCTGGCTTACTAATAATATGATGTGTTGTCTATTTCATTGACAAGTTTAACTTTTCCTTACTAACACTTGTACTGAGTAGCATGACAGATTTCATTTTCATAAATATATCTGTAATTTAAAAAAACTGATGACAAATCAGAACTGTGGGTCAAATTTGAAGATACATGGTGCATAAGATAATAAATTTCATTATCTTCTTTGATTGACATTTAGTAATTGAATATATTAACACAAGGTATAATTTTATGGATACACAATTACTGAGTTTAATACTAAGTGACGTTTGGACGAGGATACTCCGTCTTTATCAAGCTAATGATACAGGTATGTGAATAGTAGGCAAATACATACAGCATATGCAACAAAAATAACAATCAAATACAATTAAATCTTAACACCTTTGATCATTGATTAGGGGGCCATTTACACCTAAACCTACACCACGGAAATTAAAAAGCGGGGGGGGGGGGGGATCCTATTATTTATAAGGATCAGTGTATTAACACTATTAATGGGAAACCAATATAGGAGTATGAGTGAACAAGAGAGATCGCTGATGCAAGGGGAATACCTGTATCATTTGCTTGATACAGACGGAAGTATCCTTGTGGAAACACAGTAATTTCTTATCCATAAAATTGTACCTTGTGTTAAATTTCATTATGTATGACAAATTGCATGTTCTTGGATTTGTTTTCCTATGTTGTTTTAGTATGCACCTATTGAAATGTTGAAACAAACTTTTCATGTATGCCAACACATTGCCAATATGCCAGTATATATTCATAGAATGATGACACACATGATAAATAATACCATATTCTATTTACAGCTTTGGCGCCACAGAAGTTATAGAACTCCAACCTCGTACATGTGATGTGGAGGAAGATATGGAACAAGGTCGACCTCCATGTTACAGCCCACCACCAAGTTACAATGCTGCTGTTTTGCATGACACTGTGGCACGTTCATCAGCAGACGGCTCTCATGCAATTACAGAACTGGCTTCAAATGAAGGAAACTTTGTAGTGAGAAATCCTAATGCAGCAACAGGTTGTCCATCAACAACGTCTTCTCGTCAATGTTTGACGCCAGAAGAAAGTGTTACATGTAAAGAAAGATGTGTCAAAGCTCAGAGAGAATGTTTAAGTTGGTCATTAACATGTTTAGCTACAAACTATTATGGACCTTTCCTACAAAAAACACCAGTAAAGGTAAATACTAAATATAATTTAAAATGTTCAAGGTCAGTGCTAGTAGGAAAACAAAATACAGAAATTTAAATGATCTTAGACGTATTCCCTATGATTTTTACTGAAGTGAACCAAAGTCGATTGAATGTAATAGGTTGTCTTTAATGTTTATATTCTTATGGCAAATAGTTTCCAAAGCATTAAAATATCTGTATAAATTTAATGATCTATACGATACAAAAAATGTAATTGAGATTAAATTAAAACTTTTGTTTATATATTGCAGGTGTTTGTAATGGTGTTCTTCTTCATATTCTTTATAATTGGAATATGGGGAACAGCTCAAGTTAAAGATGGTTTAGATCTGACAGATATTGTACCCAGAGATACTCAACAATTTAAATTTCTGGAGGCACAATCAAAATATTTTGGATTTTACAATATGTATGCTGTAACTCAGGTATGTTTTCTGTTTATAATCATGAAACAAGATATTATTAAATATGTTAGTTAGTGTTAGTTGTATTTTACGTCCGCTTCCACCGAGGTGATATCGCAGACAAGTTAAATATGTATAAACTTTATCCATTTATAATGTCAACTCTGATGCAATATACACTTAGAGCATGCAATATTTATGATTGTAATATACACTCTTTAATACACAATTTGAAAACCACAATATACACTTATATCAGATATATTCACTCTTACTATAATACAGACTATATAAAATGTTTTTATAATATCATCTCTGATGCAATATACACTTATTCCCAATATGCATTGATTAGACATATGGTACACACTTGAATTTAAGGCCTCACAAAATCAATGTCTTGTTTCTCGGGCAACTGACTGCTGAAAATGTAGGAGGGGAGGGCAGCTTCTTTTTCTTTTTATCTCAATGCTGGCTAGAGGATGGTGCAAAAAGTGGTACATAGGGCCTATTGGGTGGTAGACTTAATATATGTAAACGCTGTAAAAGCCTGTAGCTCATTCAGCACACAGATAACTATCTACTCTACTTTGAGAATAGATCTCTGCCCTGAATGGCCACCATGTCCAAAAATTAGTATATTGTTTTGTAATGTGGTCCTACTCCCTTTCACATTTGTCATACACACAAAGACTAATTAAAGCTTTTCAGTTTCATTAAATGGAAGCAGAATAAATACATCTCAAAATTTTTGAAGTATACATAGTGTTTTCGACTAAAATCGTCAATTTAGGACTTAAAATGTCGGTCAACTAGCTTAGTGTCGGTTCTTAAGCTATTTGTACACAGTCAGCGTAAACTTAGTATGCCCTGTGGCTAAGTAAATGCGTGACCACGATTTCCGTTAAGCATGTGCATAAGAGTGGGTTGTTTCTTAGGTGAAGTTATTCATTCAGTCATGACAAAGTAAAGCCAGTTTCTAACTAACACCTCGATATATGTATTCAAATATTGTTGTCAACAATATTCAGTGTGGACGAATTAACTTCTATTTCATCAGGAGAGGTAATTAATATCATGTGATTCAAAAATGGTGGCTATTTCAATATCGCTAATAAAAACCTGTAAATATGTATTTTCATCTAAATGAGTTTAATACACTTAAATGGATATACATGTATGAGGCATGTAGGTACATGCAGCATATTTTTTTATGAATTGCGTATCAGTGGTGTTAGGTGGGCATTGTGTATATAATTTTTTTCATCAAGACCATTAAAAAGACTGCATGTGCAACCATTTTGGGGTGCCTGAGAAACAACTTATTTTATCTTTGCTGCCTAATATACACACTTTGTTACCAATTTGAAATATGCTTTATCAGAATACACTTTTATGCATTATATCCACTCTTACAGTCTTACTATGGTGCACCCTTTATTGATATCTACAATATACATGCTTTATTTAATACATCTACCTTGTTTAAAATACATTATATCAGTATGTAGATATGTTTGGTATACACCTAAATCACAATACATAATCTGTATATACAATTATAATGTACATGTACCAATACACCCATCCTAATATACAATCTATATACATCTATAATATACATGCACCTACATTATATCAATACACACATCCTAATATATATCTATATATCAATCCAACGTTTCGGGTGCAATACCCTTTTTCAAACAAAAGAGATGACGTCACAGGATTTTTAAATTTATTAATGTACAATGATTGGTTTGAAAGAAAAGAAACCAATCATTGTACATTAATAAATTTAAAAATCCTGTGACGTCATCTCTTTTGTTTGTATATGAGGCGTCACAGGATTCACAAAAAATCATTCTTGAAAAAGGGTATTGCACCCGAAACGTTGGATTGATATAAAGATCATTTAAATCTACAAGTCTGTTGTTGGTTCCGTTTGGCGGGGATTCTTTAATTTTATCTATTCTACTACTCCGCCCCGCCGGCATCATTTTTTGATCCAGATCCTACGCAGATGTACCAGCCTGTCCAGCTTTTCTACGTATTCAAGGGAGTGTTGCCGTACCCCTCATCATTTTCCATATATCTATATGTACATCAATATATACATCTATAATATACATGTACCTACATATGTAATACACACCTCTGTCCTGATATACAATCTATAATATACACTGCTTATAAACACTGGTCATTTTCCACATATCACTATTTGATATACTGATACACATGTACAAGATATAAACACACTCATTTATATGTCTCGTCCTTCTATCTATTGTTTGTACATATATATCTAAAAAAAAAAAATAATTATCCTTATTATTCCACTAATCACATTGTAAATATTCTCACTATGTATATATAACATGTAATTGTCTGCGCTATCACTTCGGTGGAAGCGGATGTAAAATACAATTAACTAACAACAACTATTTCTCATATTCTTCCTTCAACTCAATTAAGAAATGAAACATTTGCTGATTTATTAATATTTTAAAATATATTTACAGGGAAACTTTGACTATGCCAAGAAACAAGATTTATTAGATAAATATCATGACAAATTTCATCAAGTGACACAAATCATCAAGAGAGAGGATGGCACTCTACCCACATTCTGGTTAGACATTTTCAGACAGTGGTTGCTAGGTAATTATATGAACTAGTCAGTTGAATAACAGCTTTATGGATAACATTTACCAGGTTTATTAACTGCAACATTTCAATGAGGATACTCTCAAGCAATGATACAATCAAACATGTTTCAGAAGGTTATATACAAACGGGTAACAATACGCTAATTGACAATTAAAAGACATATATAATTGAAGACTGTATTAGTGTAATATTTGTTACCATAGGGTCCCATTCTCAATGTTCGAGTGATCACGTGCAGTACATGATGAATGTAGAATATGATCATACAATACATGGAGTATTTTCTATGAAATTAACGTGTTGATTAATTAATCTTGATTTGTAAAGCATCAAATAACATTAAAAATTTACTTGAAATGCTAAAGTGTGTCTTTTTTTTGTTTTCAGATCTTCAGAAATCTTTTGATGATGATGTGACACATGGTTGCATTGTTAAAGATAAATGGTATCACAATGCAACAGATGATGGCATCTTAGCCTATAAATTATTAGTACAAACAGGGAATTTAGATAGACCCAATGATAAGGAAATGGTGAGTATACATTAGTTTCCAGTGTAAAGTAAGTAGTGGTGGCATGAACCTTCTGCTGGGGAATCTTGGTCCCAACACTACTTTAAGAAGATCGTATCTCCATTCTATGTAACTTAATTTTTGGAGTTAGATTTTTGAAATGTTCTTGGTTGATAGTTTGTCTTTTTTAATTAAAATGGAATTCATTTTACTCTTCATTCAGATTTTTAAGAATCGTCTAGTCAATGAGAAAGGGATTATTAATCCTGATGCTTTCTATAACTACCTCACAGCCTGGGCTGCAACTGATGTTATTGCTTACACCTCCTCCATGGCTGACTTTAAACCCGAACCTAACTCATGGCTTCATGACCCGTCTGATAATGATTTAATGGGTAAGTATTTAAAGATGGGTATATAGCTTTAATTGAACTAAGATTATGAATATGCTGTTATAAATGTTTAAAGAAATTTACCAAGATCTGATTCAAAGCCATGGACTTAATCACAATAGAAAAATGTAATTTTGGAATTTTCTAGCTTCATATCATTTTATTTTTTGCTTTGTTTATTTTTCAGTACCAAAGTCACAGCCTTTGATTTATACTCAGATTCCTTTTTATCTTACTAACCTGTCTAATACAGAAGAAATAATATCTTTAATAACTGTAAGTAATACATTATTCTGTATATTCTTTTAAAAGTCAAATAACTGTTATCTCATATAGCCAGTCATTTATCAATTAAAGAATAATGTCTTTAAAATTGTTGTTTTTTTTTTTTGTAGGAAATTCGATCTATATGTGATATGTTTTCCGAAGAGGGTTTACCAAACTATCCTAGTGGGGTTCCCTTTACATTCTGGGAACAGTATATCAACCTACGTTTCTATATGATGTGGGCTATTATCTGTGTTTTACTGGTCACTTTCTTTGTAATTACCATCACTCTGATGAACCCTTGGTTAGCTTTTATAGTGGTAAGTACTCATTTTTGACTCGGTGGCGGTCAGATTTTAAATGTGTCTTTTTACTTTTAACACAACTGGCTGTATCTAGTTGATAGGACATTTTATCGCAGTTTGTTATTGGAAAGGTAAAAATGTTATGACAGATTACGGTGAAAGAAAAATGACATCCTGAAATTGCAGTCAGTGAAAAACTGTTGTAACTCACCAAAGATGTCTGCGATAGCTAACTTTTCTCACAGCTTACTGATGGTGGCAGAACCATACATCTTTTGATATACAATGTATGTCTAGTTACAAAAACAAAGTTTGAAGAGTTAATGGAGATTTTGTTTGAAAAACTTAAATTGGCATGTTTGTTTTGTGTTCTGGACTATATATCAAATATCCTCCTTAATATAAAAGTAAAATTTCTACATCAAGAAAGTTGTAGTGTCTCGTTAATTAGATAGAAACCACCAGTTGACATATCAAACTTGAGGGCTAGCCCATATAAAAATACCTAACAGGGTGTGAACTTTACCTTCTGGGAATGTTATGGATGTTGAAGGGTGTTGACAAATATATGATATGTTGGTTGATAACTGTGGCTTCCCCCACCCATGGTATTTTTAAATGGAATAACCCTGACATACTGCAGATAGTAGTTAAGAAGCCTATATGTACATACAATGTATATTAAATTTGAAATATCAAACACATTGGATTTCTTAAAAGTTGTTGAGTTCATTTCTATTGTTGCATCAGGATTTATCCACCTGAATAATATTTCCTCCACCACTATACAATTGAAAATGAAATTGTTTTGGTATTTTTGTTTCCAGGTAGTAACACTGAGTTCCATCTTGGTGGAGTTATTTGGTTTTATGGGTATTGTTGGCATCAAGCTCAGTGCTGTTCCTGCAGTAATTCTGATAATGACTGTTGGAATTGGTATAGAATTCACACTACATATGTCAGTGGTAAGAATCATTCTTTCTACATAATTCTTAAAACATAAAATCCAAATTTGGACATTCTTTTCAACTTCCAACTTGCCACCGATATACTTTTTGAAATCCAACACACATGTAGATCAAGGTTTAAAGATTGTTGAAATTATCAAACATAGATTGTAAATTTTTCTCCTAATGTATGAATTTTTAGTATATAAACATGTTTATCCAAGTTTCTTTTAATACAATATTTTTACTAGAATACCATTTTAAAAACACAAAAAGTTGGAAACATTGATACATTATTAGATTCTGTTCAGATTCTAATTACTTCATGTGCAATATCTACATATATATAGATTTTAATTGGTATTCTTTCCTTTATAAATTTATAGTTGTGGTGTTTGAATCAATGTTTTGTATTTAAAAAATAGAAATATCAATATATTGTATTTAAAAAAAAATAGAAAAATCAGTATATTGTATTTAACTCAATACATCGTGTTTAAACAAAATAAATCAATGTGTTTTAATAAAAGTCCATATTTTTTGTTCAATTAAAATCAATATTTGTGTTTAAACCAATATCTGTGTTTAAATCAATATTTGTGTGCTAGAATAAATATGTTATATTGATATTAATGTTATGTGTTAAATTTAAATTGATAATTGTCTATTTATCCTTGCAGGGTTTTATAACTGGTATTGGTAACAGAAATCGTAGAATGATGTTGTCATTACAGCATACCTTTGCTCCAGTTATTCATGGTGCTATTTCTACTTTACTTGGAATTATTATGTTAGTAGGAGCGGAGTTTGACTTTATTGTCAAGTAAGTATTTCAGTTAATTACACTAAAAAAATTATTGTGAGCTGTTTTAAAGAGGCATTATGTTAGATATATATAGATAGTTCAAAAATAGATAGTAATAAATGAAAATACTGTCCAATCCACTCAATATCTAAACCACCCAATGGTCTAGAGAGTTTATTATTGGCTTATTATGTGAATAAATGGCTAAATAGAACATTTGTAGATAGAAAAAATACCTACAATAGGCTGATTTAGCTCTTACATAATGCCTCTTTAAGTTTGAAGTAAGGTGTCATATTTATTTCATTCTGGTTTTATATTTGGTGGTCTATCATACATGAAGACCTGAATATTTGAACACAAACTTCCTGAAGATGTTGTTAGATCTTACTGAAACAGAAACAAAATTAACATCTAAAAGTAGGAAGATGCAGTCAGTGTTCACAGGATCAGAAATGGACGTTCTGTTCACAGGTTTATAATCTTCCCTCAAATGATCATCCTCCATTCAGCATTTAAACAGACAGCAATAATTTCTTGATTTTGTTATTTCTCTTATACATTATATTAAATCTCCTACTATACAACAAAACCAAATTGAAATGGCCAAGTGAATACAAAGCTGTTAACAACAAATACTTTCCACAACAACGCCTGTTGCCCACTTGACTGATGCTAAAAGAGTCTGATTTCAAAATTATTTGCAAGATGATTATTTATTATCTATAAACAATATTCATTTCAAGAATATTTGTTTCAAGAAAGCAGTTTTTGACTGCCAAATATCGTACTTGGGGAAAGTGTAACTTTATTGAACCACACATTTTTTATGTTTCCTTATTTCGCTCCTGCGAAAAAGAACATTAAATCATGGAAAACCAACAGTTAATACTGAGGGGATTAAACACAGACATGATCAGTAAGCTACTGATCAGTGTTTTCTATGTGTGATTATTGTCACCAATATCAATATTATACAATCTGTTCTTTTGTTTCATCAAACATGGTTCTAGTATCAGTCAACTGTAGTCTTAATATGTCTGCCATTTTAGCAACAAAAACCCAGTTGTTTTATTAATGAATTTAAACTTGATCACCTTTAAAACACATTCTACTACCAATCACCTTCACCTTCCAAATAAATTAAAACCTTTGGATTTTATTTATTATTTTCAAGTCTCAGAGCTCATTGTATTTTTCAACTTTTTCTCTACCAAAACAGCATCTTTGATTGAAGTATAATTTTGTCATGACTGGACTAGATTATTTTAAAATGATCTACTGAATTTATTGTAATTCGATTGGACTACACACTGTTTACAGCACATATTAGATTCACAAGAATATTAACTGCAGGCAATAATAAACACTATCAGTGAATTTTTATCAGTTCTGACTTGATGTATGATGATACGTGTACAAGTTGTAAAAACTTTACATTTTATTAAACGATTCCAGAATTGCTTCTGGTATATCTACAATTATGGCTATGTATTTAATCTCTTAAATTTGGCGTTTTTCATGTTCAAATGTGCTCATCATAGTCTTTCATCACTGTTGTGTTTATTCAGCCCACCCAGTATGTTGGAAGGCAATATAAATGGGCTTTATATCTGCTATTTGGATATATCTTACTTCCAGTGTTATTCCTATTATCTTTTTTCTGCAAACACAGTAATCATTTAGATTTTATTAGTTAATGTGTTTAGTTTGCCAGCCTATCAGTGATTATCTTCTCCAGGCAAGGGTGGCCTTAATGCTTGTCATTTGGTGATTTTGTCTTTGAAATATACATGCATATTGCATACATACATAAAAGACATACATAAGACATAGGGACTAAAAAGATCAGTAAAAATAGTCTGGAAAATAAGTAAAGATACAGTAAGGAATAGAAATAAAATTAAAGACCATACACAATCAAAAGTACCTCTTTTTCCGCTAGTTAATCACAAAGTCTGCAGTACATTTAAGTATCTCATAGTCACAACCTCAAGCCATTCGATCAACAAAACCATAAGGTCCCTACATCATTCAAGAACACAGCAAGAGACTGGCTGCCCATTAGTGATCCCCTTAAGTTTTTGTCCTGTGCACACCTCATGGATGTTTTACAGGGAAACCAGTATTTATCTAGTAAGATAAGGTGTCTCTACATTCCATATACATGTATACCAAATTTGCCATTCCTTTATTGCAAATAATTACCCTTTAAATACTTTTGACCCTTTCGTGGGAATGTATCTTAAGTTATTGTAAATTGAAGTTTACATTGATGACTATTTGAATTCCAGTAGCCATCTTTAGTCTTTTTAACATTAAAAAATTAAGTGTTGTACTTTTATGTAATTCACATAACTATCATAACCTGAACCATATGAAATAGAATCATTATGTAAGATACTTTAGTTTCAATTAATTTTTGTAGATAAAGTGATGATTTATATATACCAGTATATTATGTAGATCATTTCACGGAATGTTCTAGGAGATAGTAACACGATATCTACTGACAGTATCATTTGCTTTCATATTTTGAGTTATGTTTTAAGGTTATTGGTGGTGTGATCATAACCATACAGTAATAAGAGTCTCCATCTGTTTTTTTTAGGGGAAATATTTTCTATGAAACATTAAAATGACCAGCATGATGTTGTCAGAATTGTTGAGTCACAGTTCAACTGTATAGGAAACATCTGTCTCATTCAGGAGTTGGTCCAAAGGCTATATTTTTCTTTGTATTTACGCCATTTCGGCCATTGTACTAAAAGAGGTAGAAAGTTTATTACTCGACTATTGAAAGCTTTTAAGAAAATGTCAGAAATAAGAAATAATAATACAATCTCAGTGCAGTTGTTAGCTAACAAGTGGGTGGGACCAAATCCCATTATTTAAACATATATTGTAAGCATTGGGGGCTACCTAGACAAAATGTCAGGGAGAAGCAGATAGTTGTCAGATGTAGTAAAGTAGGGAGTGGCCACCATTTCTCACCACTGCTGTGTCAAGGTAGAATTTTTTTATAAAAAAAAACCAAACAATCCTGGGTGACTGTTCTGAGGCGTGGAATAGTATTAATTATATCAACAATTTTTAATAGGTAGATGAGTAGCGTTGAGCTACGAAGTAAAATACTAGAGTTGTTAAATTCTGTGATGGTCTCTCTCTATATATATTACCTTTAATTCTGCGAGACGAACAAAAGTACCCTATTGAGAACCATCCAAGCTGATAATAGCCTTTATTGTGTTGTATAGTCAGGCCAACTCTGAATAGAGAGAGGGAGATTGAGATCCAACACTTCAGCTATAGAAAATAGAGGATCGCTCAACCCAATAGACCACCCAAGTGCATGTGGTGTGGAATTTCGTTCACCTAGGCCTAAACATACACTTCACTAGCTGCCATTTTCATCAGGGTCATGAATGGCTCTGCAAAACAACTTATTTTTCTCTAGTTAATTTAGAGCAGATTAAAAAACAGAGATATTCTTGCTCAAATCCTTTACTTAAATTGCTTAATAATTTAGAAGTTAGGAAAAAAAGAGAAACTTTTAAATATTTTTTTTCCTTTGTACATGAAGGTTATTCATTTAAGCCATAAAAAGAGATTCATATCATGGTGATATACCTCCATGATATAGAGTTTATAAGTAGATGTGGATATGAAAGTATTTTGTCATGTCAGTAGAAATTTAGGACATGGTAGCAATGGTGTTCCTTTAAACCTGTTATGAGGAAACGATTTCTTTTGTAATTTGGATAGAAATTCAGAAAATAAAATAACTTTTTTTTCTATCAGATTGTAAATACATCATTAACCTTTAAAGAATTTTCTTTAGAATGTTAAATATTAGAGTACTTTACACTACTGTATGTTGCCTTGGTGTAGAGTGGGATGCAGATTTTACCTTTTTGTGGCATAGGAGGATGAAAAGGGACAAAGTAAAGATCCTAGTCAATTTTGAATCATTGCAGTAGATTTGATACAACATCTTTTTGAGATTTTTTTTTTTCGGGTGGTTGATCTCTGACGATTGAGGGGGGAAGTTTACTGAGAGAAAAATAAAGCTAGTAGAAAGGTCAGTGATGTTGGAAGGTAAACAGTGAAAGAACTCCAGCAGATGTGTTATCGAGATTGATAAAATTCCTCTTGATATTGTCAGTTAACTTGATGACTTGAAATCACAGGGTTGTGTAAATATTAACACTGTTATTCTTGTTTATGACATTAGTTTCATTATGTTCTTACACCGGATCCAAAGTTTTAATCAAATCTAGGTTGATCTAGTAAATGAAATGAAATGAAATGGTGTTTAACGTCCTACTCTTCTGCACCTAACCTGGGCTAATTGAAGACGGGCATACGCCATATAGTGTGCTATGAGGGAAATTTTGCCTGGGCAGCAGCGCTACGGCCTACTCTTATATAGAATTCCAACTGCCAAGGGATCTTTTACGTGCACGCCAATGTGTACACGGGACCTCGGTTTTTCGTCCCATCCGAACGACTAGGCAGCTGTCCTTGTCAGATCCTCCGTTCTGCATCACTGACAAGGGGAAACCACGCCGGAAAATCGAGATGAACTTTCTCGGCCAATGCAGGGATCGAACACCCGACCTCCAGGCTAGCGAGCCAGCGCCTTACCCACTTAGCCACGTGATCCCCAGGTTGATCTAGTGTCTGTATTTATATTTATATACATACATATAGATAGATAGGTTTGAATGTTGAAAGATTAAATATGATGAGTTCAGAGTTGATTGTAAATTTGGAGAATTTTGAAATAGAAGTATAATTTCTGGTATCTATTAATAACTAACTAATCTTTAATATTATTCAATGTCAGAAATTAAGACACTCCAAAACATTCTAGTTAATTAGGATGATGTATGTTTTCTGGTTTCTTAATCAGAAAGAGCTGATGAGTATTAATTGTCACGTGGGTGGTATCAACATGTCGAATTCTCCATCCTTTTCTTCTAAGGAAACACAAGATGAGAGAACTATATAATCAGGGCAGGAAGCCAACTGGGGCTATTTTTAGCAGACGGTAGCAAGGCTTCAGAGAGAGTAAGCTGGCACTGGCTAAGGCTAGATTGCCTGATGGCATTTATACTGCTATTAATGTAAACCAGTTGTGTGGTCCCGACTGTAGTCAAGGAAGAGATGAATCTTTCTCTAAATAAATAACTGGGCTTATGTTTACCACTTCTGACTGGAGTTCGGTTCATATCAATCGTATATCAGTATATTCATCATCTAGCTTTCTTCAGCTTTCACACACTCACCTCAACTGTAGGTCTGTTGTGATGATTAAAACGTGAGATAATCAGTAAGATATTGAAACTAGCCATCTGAAATGCTAACTTTGTGGTCTTTAACATACATACTTGTATTCCCTGTAGATGAATAAGAAAATAAAAATGATATCTTTCAAACTTGGTTAGGAGTGGGAGTGTGGTTTAGACATTCATGTAGAGATACTCAGAATATAGAATTTCGTAAAATGGCAATTATAGAAAAGAAATAAAAATAGATTGTCCACGTTATAAACTTTTAACAAATGGTACAATGATTACAACAAAAGACATTTTATTATTCTCTGAATTTGATCTATCCATGTACAACACATATTTGAAATACAGTACTTAAACAGAACAAAATTATTTAAAATATATTAAAGTTTATATTTTGAATAATAACTAAAAAAAAGAGCAGATGTAATATTGGTTTCCATATAACAGTGAAGGCAAATTTCTAAATGCAAACCTCTGTATATTTTCAGGTATTTTTTCAATGTGTTAACAGCTTTAATTGTAATCGGCCTAATGAATGGTTTGATTCTACTTCCTGTATTATTATCTATACTTGGACCAAATGGAGAGGTGAGATATGTAAAATCATTAATTGACATAGACAAGTTATTGCATCATTTACTGTATAAATTCTGTCTTCATTTAAGGGGAGGTAACTCTTCTAACTGAAATTTTTATCCAGTTGCACTTCATCTGAATAAAAATCTATGAAAATTACACTTAATCTGTAATTATTGAAATATTTCATTTAAATTCCATTGAAGTTTTTACGTTTGTTAGTTCAAATTTAATTCAGTACAAATCCAGAAATAGCCTTAGGAACATAGTTAAATTCATTTCTAATGTTTACTTATGACTATATATTTTATGTCTTAATTATTTTTGCATTCAAGGTTATCCCAAAAGACAACCCAAATAGACTCGCAACACCATCCCCAGAGCCATCACCAAAAATAAGAGCTAAACATCACAAAACGGGTGGAAGGCGCATTTATCCAAGAAGAATGTCTGATTTATCGTTGTCAACAATACCAGAAGAATCTACACAATATCCATCTCATGAGATTATCGTACAGCCAGAGGTTGTCGTGGAAACTACCATGGGTCCAAATGGTAGTCAGACAACAACAACAACAACGACTATACCCTCTAGTACAACTGTTAACAGTAATCCCCAGTATAAAAATGTAAGTAGTGCTTTAAATATAGCAATGATTTAAATAAACTGAAATTCCATTAGGCTTACTGTTGTAATCGATTGAGTGGGCAAAGTGTTTTGAGTAGCTGGATTCTATTTTTAATAATTAATATATTAAATAATACTTTTGGAATATTCTGTGGTCTGTCATGCTGCATTGTAAATCCATGTCATGCTTTAAGGAGAAGGAAAGTCAACCTTCTGATCGCTAAAAGCTATTTTGAAGACACTAAGGTACCCATAGTCCGATTGTATATTATAGCCAACTTTTGGTTTGATGCAATGCTTGAATGTGACACAGAGTAGGGACGCTTGTTTAACCATGGTGTTTTCTCGCCGGATCTCAGACTTCATTCCACACACATTTGCAATAAAAAATTCCTTATGTTAGTCATAAAATCATCCCAATTTAGTAGACTTTGCAGCTTACCTTTACATTTTATTATTTCAGAGTTCCCCTCCTTCCCCGTCATCATCACGACACGTAACCAGGGTAACAGCTACAGCAACAGTAAAAGTAGAAGTTCACACACCTTTACCAGGTAAAGTTATATTTAATTTAAATAATTCTTGTAAATTTCAAAATGTTCTTCAATATTTCTGAGAAATTAAGTGGTTAAAGAAAAATGTCAATACAATATCTGCTTGAAGATATAATGAATTAATCGTTTCTTTTCTTAACAGGTTCAGTGAATCAAGAACACAGTTTTAAAAGTAAACGAAGAAAGTTGAGAGAAAAAGAAAAACTTGAGCCTGAACCAGTAGAAAGTTGTAATTCAGACTCAGATGGAAGTAACAAATCATAATATATTGTAAGTTTTTATTTTCTTAATATGCGACAGTGTTTCCTTTATCATTAACACAATATTACCATGACTAATAAAACATTAGGGAAATAGAATCAGATGTGGATCTTTTTCTCCCAGACTGCCAGATAACCAAGAGAAATGTATAATAGATAAATCAAAAATCCCAACTTACATAGTGCAAACAGACATCAGTTGAATAGAGTGGCGGTTTATTATATGATCAGTGTTTAAGTGATGAATCTGATTTGATCCAACAGCCACACTAATATTTTTAGGGAGTGTTGTGGAACACCCCCCCCCCCACCCCCGCTCACCTGTCAGAAATATGAATATGAATTTATCTGTTACAATAATGATAAATTTTTTAATTGGATTTAAGATTTTGAAACCTTTCTGACTGAGCATTATTTTTTTTTTATTATTTTCAGGTTAATAAATATTCTCCAAAGTGCCAATGGTATTCATATATACCTTCCATCACAATGTATTACTGTATATTATGTGACTGCAAAACGGCAGCTGAAGCCAAAGACATTGTAGTTTATCTACTATAAAATGCTGTTCGAACGGTGTGATAGAGACACACAACATATGGGCACTGGATATAATGTTACATGTTTATGTGCAGAAGATAAATGGCAGCTATTTGAGAGACTCTGTGAAAGAAATCAGTATGGTTGTTTCAAGGAATTCTATATCATGCAAGAGATGTATATTTATGATACGTACCATTACAGAATTTCACTCCTGAATGGATTGTGGTTTCGACTTGATTCATGGATGTTCATTGGCTGATATTGATATCACTAAAAGTGCTTTAAGTGGGAGACTCTCATTGGCCAGTATGTTATATTGTGATGTAGTATATAAATATATTTATGATAATTTGGTGCATATTTTTCTCTTCTTGTGCTATAAAAGATGAAGAGACTATGTTACAAACTTACCTGTCATGAAGTAAAGACATAGCCCATTATATGAATAAAAACTAACCCGTGCAAATTGTGATATTTATTAATGAAACCCAAAGGCATTTAACAGAAAAAAGGACATTTGTATCAGTATGTTGCTGTGTACTGGTATGGTCTATTTGGCATGAACTTTTACTGTGAACACCAAAATACAGAGAGAATGTTCACAAAGGACTAATATTTTTAGTTATTTGTCATTTACGGGTAACCTGTGGGTTTGTGAGAGATGTGCTTGTGTGCAAGAGATATGATGTATGTTTTTGTTATATGTCCAGGGTCTTATATTAAAACATTTTAGTCAATAGTTATAAAATTCACTCAAAAATCCTTTATTTATTGATATGTTATTTTATTTTTTTTTTCACCATTTTTTATTTTTCAATGTCCACGGTCGATATTGGAAAATACAAAATGGTGCTCCAATATGATGCTCTGTTTATGAAATCTAGTTTATACCAAACTAAAAAATGGACTAATATTAACTACCTCAAGTATTTACCCTTAAATGAATTGTAGTCTTTTCACCATTACTCTTAATTTTGTGTATAAATGTAATGAACAATGTACTTAATTAGGGCAAAAAAAAAATATATTAAATGTTTCAAATATTCTCCCTGTTTTTCACTTACATGTAATTAATGTTTATTTATATTTAGATTAATCATGAAATAATCAATTTAAGCAAAAATCAGAGCATCATGATTGTTGCACATATTATTTTTTTTCTTTTGAAGTTTTGAAATGAAGATGTATTTTATTATTTGTGAATATGTAAACTATTGTAAGTAGTAAAATAAAAATGTTTTATCTAATATAATATTTGTACAAAGGAAACAGATGTATATATTGTTATAATGTCAATTAAAATGCAAAATGAAAGCCAGAAACCAACTGCAATGAATCTTGATTCAGAGCCAACCTTTTTTCATTCATTCTATAAGGCTTCAGTTCTTTTTAAGCGGGTAATCTTTTATTATGAATATTAAATTAACTTTACTTCAGATTGTCCATTTATTCTGCCAAAATTCAAACGGTGCATACTTATATTATGGATGTAATAATACATAACAGTAGGCCTAGTAGTTTAAGATTTATCATATTATTGTAAGTTTGTTTTTTTTTAAATAAGAAAAAATAATTCAATGTACCATTACCTCAAAGAGAGTTTATATCTTATAAAGAGATACCAAACCTTTTGTATTATAATGTACTATTTAATATCTGTTTTTAAACTGCCTTAAAGCTTAATACCAAAGATATTCAGTCCGTTTTAACAAAGCCTTCTAATATTTTGTTTTTCTAGATAGAAACTAAATTTATTTTATGGTTCTCTTTTTTTTTTCTTTTTCTTGATTTATCACTGGTTTGTAAAAGTTAAAAAATTTGTTAGGTCAAAAGATTTTAAGATATTTTCATATTTCACACAATTTAAGACAAAATTTATAAAATTATTATTTTACTCACCTAGAGAACAATATCAAAAATTCATTATTTTTACCTTTAGTCATTTATGGATGGTGCAAGGTATCTGAATTGTAAAGTAAAGAAAGCCTGTAGTGTAATATATATGAAACCAGTGATAAACTACAATGCCAAATAATGGTCCCATTTTCGTCCTATAAACCTCAGGGTATAGTGCTTTCTGTTATTTGTTTTATTGGTTTATTAAGTATGTAGATTTCCCTGGCTTACATTTCATATTATGTATATGTAGATTTTTAGTTATTTATGTTTGGGGTAATATGTCAATATTTCTTTTTTCAATCAGGGGCAGGGTGAAAGAAAAAAAAAATCATTCAATAACCCATGAACAAGGACATTCATTAAATTGTAACCTATATTAAAATCCTAAGCACTGTATTTATTCATTTTCTGGTCCCAGCATTTTGACAATTAAAAAAATGATTTTAGTAAATATCATTCTCAAAATATTAAAAAAAAAAACCCAAAAAACCCAATATTCAGTTAGTATTCGGCTAAGCTAATTGTAACAATAGTGTGATGTTCAAAGACATAATTTTTAACGAATTCACAGTAATGGGATGGGTTATAGGGGAAATTCTTGTATATGGTGAGTTTAAAGATGTGATAAGCCAAGGTGTATAATACTCGTTAAATCTTGTACAGTGTAGAATATAGTATGTGTATGGTGTTAAATAAAACCCTGATTTAAAGAGAAAAGTACAGGGCTATAAATTGTCTATTGAGTATAATAAATAAAATATAAAACTATTCACATAATCTTATCTACTTTTTGTCATTCTTTTTTGGAAGAAAGCAGGAGAATTTTAAAATGGGTTTGTCGTGGGTCTGGCTGTCAGTCACACTCTTTGAGACACAAGGTTCATAATGTAAATGTGTTGACTGAGTTCGATGATTATCGATTATCTGGACAAATTTCTCAGCATAGTGGGTTGTCACTAAACTTGGAAAATTATGATATTTCTTGTTATTCAGTTAATATAATAAACCATCTTTGAAAAGGTGCCCATTTATTTTATCACAGTAAATTTCAGTTGCTATCTTTTGTCAATGTGAAATTCAAAATATACTTTTCATCAATGATTCAAATGAATTGCTTAACAAATGAATGTTAAACATACATTATGTAAGAGCTAAATCTGCCTATTGCAGGTCTTTCTTTAGGCCTGAAATTTTATCTAAATTATTGATTAGACATTGATTAACTTATCCAGACCAGAATCAACTCGCGATGTCATCACTAGCCTGCAATGATTATTGGATTAGGTTCCGATTTGCTGTTCGACTTCCATTCATAATTAATCATGAAATGGATAATCAAGACTATGTTTTTTATCGTACTGACTTTAGTAATGATAATCGAGGCTAGGCAGGAAATTAAATCGCTAAATTCTCGGTTCAGAGTGAATCAATTTGACTGAAATTTTCAGCAAATTCCCTTTACTGCCAGCTCTTTATCTAATCTCCCATAATGTATCTTTAAGTTATATCTTTGAGAAGTATAATGTGCATCTGGAGAAGCAGGGAATAAAATGGACTACGAACATCTTTTCGACTAGCTGAGTAATTTTGAGATTTGGAATGTGGTTGTACATTGTTGTCGCTGCATTCCATCTTTCCGCCAACCCACCCTTTCGCAACTTCTTATCGTTAATCTACAGATCAAATGCCCCTCACGATCTTTGTATAGTTTTGGGGGTTCATGCACCCTTGGTCACACTAAATAATATTGTGATCGATCTATTCATTACCAATTATCATTCGACCATCTTGAAATTTATATGCATTGTTCAGATGAATACAAAAAGAATTCCAGGGGCGGATCCAGGAAAGTTTTGCAGGAGGGGATTTGCCAGGTTCCTGAGAAAATATATCTTCATTTTTAGCTTTAAATTTATATGCATCCTTCAATTTCCAGTAATTATTTCCATTGCATTTGCTCACTTTGTAGAATCCTGTGAACACTAGATCGCGATACAATTTATCACCCTATCTCATTTATTGATTTAATAACAAAAGCCATCGCCATCTTCCTTTTGTTCATCGCGACGAATAAGTCTCTAATTCCGTCAATTTGCTATAATTCTAGAGAGTAAATATTTTACTTTTTGTTTACAAATCACAGCGCAACAATTATTAAGAAATGAAATGAAATGGGGTTTAATGTCCTACTGTTCTGCTCCTACCGGGATAATGCAGACGGGGCTTACGCCATGCTGTGCGCTATGAGTGAAATTTTGCCCAGGCAGCGGCCATGGGATCTTTTACGTCCATGCCAATGTATACAAGGGATCTCGTTTTTTTGGCCCATCCAAATGACAAGACAGCTGTCCTTGTTAGTCCCTCCGCCTTGACAAGGCGAAACCAACCCTGTAGAAATGCCCCCTCCTCCCGCTCCAAAAAAAAAAGATTTGCCCCCCCCCCCCCCCCGAAAAAAAAGTTGCTGAACGGGCCTGGGTGAAACCACGTCAGAAAATCCCGATGAACTTTCTCGGCCAATGCAGGGATCAAACACGCGACCTCCAGGCTACCAAGCCAGTGTTTTATTAAACACTTAGCCACCGTGGCTCCCAATTATGAAGATCTTCTCCTTCCACTTTTGACATATGGGCGTCATTGTGTTTCTTTGCCCCATACAAACTATATCATTACTTCTTATGTTACGTGTGTAATGCAAAGTTGAAGAGAGAGAAGAGAGGGAGAGAGTTTAACGTCCACTCGACACATTCTAGGCCATTTCGGGACTAACATATGGTTCAATTTCATTTCAATAATTCGCTTGCGCGTAGGGGTCTTTAGCAGTGGGAGTACTGGGAGGAAGACGGAGGACCCGAAGAAAACCCACAAGGTTGAGGAGGATGGTGACCCTACTCCTTGTCACGTACAACCGAGGAATTGAAACCACGCCAGTTGACTCAATGACAGCGCTAACCATTCCGCCCCCCCCCCCCAACGCAAAGTTGAAGAATTTTACCCAGACAACAGTTGAAAACCGGCAAACAAGATTTGTTATTTTATTTTTTAAATATCACCCAGAGCAGGCCCGTGACTGATCTTCGATTATTCCGTGATCATTTTTTATAGTTCGCATTTTAGTGATGAATAAATAATAAACTAGATGGACACACCTGTTTCTTTTGAACCAACTTATCACATTAAACAAACTTTTACTTCACCTGACCGCTATCTGGTTTAATCACCGCCAATGATGTGTCCATTTTGCTGATAAAAGTGTCGTTTCAGAGATAAGTTTGACGAAAGTATATTATGATAAGTAGGGGATTTCAAGGTGGTCGCCACATCGTATAAAATCAAGGTCTATGTTATAGTGTCTAAAATGCGCCATATTGTGTTTGTCGGTTTGATTAGACCACCCAAATTCTCTTCTGCGTGCGACAATGATGATGGAGATCTTTGATGATGAGTTCCGTGACTAATAAAACAATATACGGCTTAAAACCACATTAACGCGTTTTTACAAAAACCTGATGAAATTTCATTTATTTCGCACCTCAACGACTACGAGAAAAAATATATAAATAAATAAAACCTGCGTTGAAACCTTATAGGAAATGAACTAAATGCATAAAATGTTTAAAACATTCAAGAAATAGGAACTGGATTGCTCTGATATGTGATTGTCTAAAAGTAGAAATGGGCGTAGCTTTATTTGCATAATGCATTATGCATTTTTTATATCTTATTATATTATGTTAACCAGCAGTTACTACAATATTTCTGTCCTTTTTTGTCAAATTTTAAGTGTAGAAACTGCGAACAATATGTGGAATTTACTATTTAATCTTGTTTGGTAGCCCACTAGTAAATCAGGGAGGTATACGGAACTTGAATCAACAAACCAAATTAAAGGAACTTTTAATATCAGAATAACGGCAAGCTGGTAGGCCGAAACCCGAGTAAAAGAACCCTTGAAAGTTGGAAATCCAAATAGCGTACAGGTGTATGCAGAGCAGAAACGTAGGACGTTAAACCCCATTTCAATTCATTTTGACGAATTCAACAACTTTTTTTTTATTCCGCAATCGATCGAGTTAGAACCACTTTTGCTGACTACGCAGCTGGTAGGGCAGTATTTATTTGTGTAAAACAAATTCATAGTCCCTCAACACATTTAATATGTTCTTGACACTTGAATAAAGTTCTAATAACATTGACGTTTACAGAGACAACAATTCAAATTGATATAAATATTTGACCACCAATCATTGACGTCATAAATATCACATACACAATATACGTTTTATATTAATAAATTTTATCCGGGGTTTTCAATTTCTCAGATTTGAAAATATATAGATGGTAGCCTATAGATAATTTCTGTGCGTCAGAGAGGGAGAAAGAGGTGATTTTGGGACCCACCTTAATGGTACAATTTATTTCAATAATTCGCATGTGAGTAGGCGAGTTTAGCATTGGGTGCTGGGAGGGGCTGTTTTCTATGTTGTTAATGAAACATAGGTTGCAAAGCAACAAAACATACGCCCACAGCAACTGAGTAGTCCATAGAGGTTGTCGGTTGTTACATATTTATTCTTTAAGTTACAATTTCATATTTTCTATGAAAGTCAAAACATAATTATTTCTATGCCTTTTGCTCAATAGGTTGTCAACTCACTATTATACGATCATAGTTTATCTTTCTCACATTAAAAATCTTCACACCGGAAATAATAACACAATTACCTCCCTTGTTTTCCTATTCCCCACCACGTAATAGCTATCTTCAAACCTTTGAATTTGAAGTTGAAAATGATATTTTTGCCAATTTCTCAACTGGCAATAGTGAATTATAGGATTAATAGGATTATTCTTCAACAAGGTAGGACTGTTTATAGATACCGTCTATTTTATGGCTTTATTTTAATACATTTTAAAAATTTAACTTAAAAATATGAAATTGTAACTTTAATGCAGGTAATGGGGTCATTCACAAGACACTAAACCAGCGGCTGCCAGGCAGGATACGCCCACAGTTTTCAAGAGATGGATAGAGAACAAGCTAAACAAAACGCGATTTTTCGTAACATCAAGGGCCATAATTCAGGAAGGTACGATCAGATATGTAAGAATAGCGACAGGAACCAATGTCTTTGGGTTATAAACATGCATTTCAAGTTTCATTAAAATCGGATCAAAATTGTGACTTCTAGAGGGTCCATAACCTCGATATACCAGGTGTTTACACTATTTGCGTAGAGGGGCGGCCATTTTGCCTGGCAGTTTTGGTCCGATTTTCATGAAATTTGAACCCAACCAACAATACAGTGTAACGGTGACATGTTCGAACATTTTTTTTTTTTTAAATCAGATAATAATTGTGACTTCTTGATGGACCACAAGCTAAAAACGTGATTTTTCGTACAATCATGGACCATAATATGCGCGAATATCGAAAAGAACCAAGATCTTTGGGTTATAAACATGCATTTCAAGTTTCATTAAAATCGGGTGAAAATTGTGACCTCTAGGGAGTCCACAACCTTAATATATTATATTTTTTACACTATTAGCGTACGAGGGGCGGCCATTTTTTCCGGCAGTTTTGGTCCGATTTTCACGACATTCGTACTCAACCATCATTAGGGTGTAACGGTGATATATTCAAACATTTTTTTTTAAATTGGATAAAAATTGTTAACTCTAGAGGGACCACAAGCTTAAAACGTAATTTTTCATACGATCAAGGGCCATATTCAGGAAGTTACAATCCGATATGCGCGAATATCGAAAGGAACCAAGACCTTTGTTATATAAGCATACAGTTAAGGTTGCATCAAAATCGGAAAATAAATGTGGATTCGAGAGGGTCAACACCCTTGATATACCACATATTTACACCATTTGCGATATACGAGGGGCGGTCATTTTGTCCGTCAGTTTTGGTCCGATTCGAACTCAACCATCATTACGGTGTAACGGTGATACATTCACACGTTTTTGTAAATCGGATAATAATTGTGACCTCTAGAGGGACCACAAGCTAAAAACGCGATTTTTCATACAGTCAAGGGCCATAAGTCAGGAAGTTACGATCTGATATGTACAAATATCGAAAGGAACCAAGATCTTTGGGTTATAAACATGTATTTCAAGTTTCATCAAAATCGGATCAAAATTGTGAGCTCTAGAGGGTCCTCAACCTTGATATACCATATTTTTACCATATTTTGTCCGGCAGTTTTGGTCCGAACAAAACCCAAAGCTACAAAACTATCATACTTGTGAGACTTTGTCAGACAGCAGACAGATTCTAGAAAAGAAAAGATGTAACAATATTATTTCTATCACTCTGGCTGGCTAGTGTTTGAGAACGACTTTAGTATTGTAATCTATACTATGCTTGTATCTATGTATCCGGCTATGATATATAAAATGTAAAAACGAACTGTTGCATTGTTATTTCTGGTAAGACAAACGTCTTAACTAACTGAGATATTCAAGAAGAAGTAAATACACAACGTGAAGTGGAAACAAAGCAAAGACGATCGCAAGGCTACTAAGATATGTAGTAAGAAAAGATGCATGGGTCATACGTAGGATATGGGTAACCTTATGGTGTTCATATCCACATGTCCCTTTGAAAATAATTTACATTTCCATCAGACATCAAATATACACAGCTAAACATGGTTATCGCGATCAAGGTAGAAAATACTATAATATTTGAAACAAAAGTAAATGGCAAGCGTTGCAAATATTGACATGGAGAGATTTCTCTGGAATTTTCCAGCGTGCTTTCCAGTAGGTGTAGGATGAAGGGCCTGGCAAGTAACAGTGTCTAGTCGTTCAGATGGAACGCAAAAATGCAGTCCCATGTACACGTTCATGTGCACGTAAAGGAACTATTGACAGTTGGAATTTGAAATAAGAGTAGACCGTAGCGTTGCTGTCCGGGCAAAATTTCCCCCATAGCACACTGCATGGCGTATTCCCGGTTGGTGCAGAAAAGTAAGAAGTTTCATGAGCAGACTGCCGTACACGGCCTATGACTACCATCTAATACAAGGGAGCTAACTCCATTTTTATTACCCATGTGCAACTTTCAAGTAGCTAAGTCTCTAACTCAATGTCATCCAAAGTCTTGAACATAGAAACACGAATTATTTGTCAATTTAAATCAACATTGATGTTGTGATCTTACCGGGAACAGATGGGCTTCTGATTTCCAATATTTAAGACAAAATAAACATTTTACCATTGGTACACCATTTGTAACAAGAGACCCGAAGAACGCCTCTATATTCCACAAGTCATGTCAAACGGTGACACCATATTCTTATTTGGAGAGCATTCACAATAAATAATATCGGTGTAGATTAGAATAGCCAGATGCTAGAGATTGAAATTCGATTGAGACTCTGACGTATTTCGCCGAACATAACTGATTAGAAATTACAGTAAAAACAGAAACGGTTGAATGTAAATCAGTTTATATAACATATTTTATTTCATCGAGAAGAAAGAAAACTTATATTTTCGCGCATTCGTGAAAATATAAACGTTTTCTTGCTTAGAGATGAAATAAAATATGTTATTCACGACAAAACGACAAATGTTCTATTTATTTTATGATTTTACAATCATTTTAGGTAAAAACAACATGGAATACTGCTAGCCAGTGGAATAACACTTTTATTTCACTGATAAAACGCGGTATTCCACTACTGATCATAAAATAAAATATTATATACGTTGCGACCCATTTGTGTCAATTTCTAGGTCACAAATATTAGCGATTTAGCTCCTTTAAAATCATGTCAAATAAATGTTATATAATAAGGGAATGTTTCGATATGTCAGAAGATGTCTATACTATCCAGAGTACAATCATGATAGTTCATGATATCATTTGCCAAGGGGCTCATTTGTGCGTAGGCAGGGCCGATTTAAGACCCATAGAGGCTCTAAGCACTTAACAGATTTTGGTGGCCCATTATATGTATAGGCTAATTCAAAACATCATAAACAATAATAAACCATAAAATGAATTGTTATTTTTCGATATAACAAACATTGCAGTAAGAAGAGAAAGATAAAACAATGAAAAACTAATTACAAGTTCTTAATTAATTTCTAAATTAAATATTTTAAATTTGTCATCTAACAAATCAGAAATTCTGCGGTGCCTCCTTCCCGTGATGCCATTAGCACGTGCTTATTTTGCGGAGTGGATAATCCAGCCCTGGGTGGAGCGGGAGTAGGAAGACGTTGCTAACAGTTGTATATGGAAGCCTATAACTACCATTCATAATTTCTCCTTTTCGCCCCTTCAGAACGCGAATGTCGAAAAGTAGATGTTACGACAAAATGTGAGGCGACAGACAGCACGCGCTATGCAAGTCAAAATCGAGTCGAAAATAGGAAATTAAGAAATAATACACAACGATAATATCTACCCTCGTTTTTTTCCTAATTTCTAATTTTCGACTTGCATTTTGGCTTGTGTACCGTCTTCAAGTCTTGTCGACTTTGTCATATTTATCTATTTATTTATGCACTGCTAAAGACCCCTACGCGCAAGCAAATTATTGAAATAAAATTAAACCATATGTTAGTCCCGAAATGACCTAGTTTGTGTCGAGTGGACTTTAAACCCATCTCTCTCTCTCTCTCTCTCTCTCTCTCTCTCTCTCTCTCTTTATTTATGTCAGTAAGAAGGCGCCAACAAGCATACCAAGCCAAAATGCAATGTTTTAATTTTCCATACCGCCCCCCCACCCCCATAAACAAAACATACACATCATATTTATATCTTAGATTGGCTCTCACAGCAGGATTTTTTTTATTTAGATTGGTCCCACGACATGATTTTCTTCACTGGCCCCAATAACTTGATTTTCTTTAGGTTATCCCTCACGGCATGGATTTTTTTTCAGATTAATTAAACCCCAGCGGGATTTTTTTGTAGATTACCTCTCACAGCACGATTTTCTAAAGATTGCATGGTCCCTTCTATTTATATATGGATAATAATATTAGTATTTCTATGTTCCGGGGCGGGGGGGGGGGGGCGATCGAATGGTTCGCGCGTGCACGTTGTATCGTGAGGTCTATCATTGAGTCAACATGCGTGGTTTTGATTCCCCGGTTGTACGCGACAAGGAGTAGGGTCGCCTGTCCAACCTCATGAGTTTCAGGTCCCCCGGTTTCCCCCCACTGCTAAAGACCCCTACGCGCAAGCGAATCAGTGATCGAATGGTTCGCGCGTGCACGTTGTATCGTGAGGTCTATCATTGAGTCAACATGCGTGGTTTTGATTCCCCGGTTGTACGCGACAAGGAGTAGGGTCGCCTGTCCAACCTCATGAGTTTCAGGTCCCCCGGTTTCCCCCCACTGCTAAAGACCCCTACGCGCAAGCGAATCAGTGATCGAATGGTTCGCGCGTGCACGTTGTATCGTGAGGTCTATCATTGAGTCAACATGCGTGGTTTTGATTCCCCGGTTGTACGCGACAAGGAGTAGGGTCGCCTGTCCAACCTCATGAGTTTCAGGTCCCCCGGTTTCCCCCCACTGCTAAAGACCCCTACGCGCAAGCGAATCATTGAAATAAAATTGAACCATATGTTAATCCCGAAATGACCTGGTTTGTGTCGATTCGAGAGGTCCCAATCGAATGATTTTATATAGATTGCTCCCCGACAACAGGAGTTTTCTTGAGATTATCTATCACATTGGGAGTTTTGTTCAGTTTGGCTTTCACAGCAAGATTTTTCTTTAGATTGCCCCCCCCCCCCCCCCACCAACAAGCAGGACTGATTTATATTGGTTCACATTGACCCCCACAGCAGGATTTTCTATAGATTGGTTCCAACAGCAGGTTGTTTCTTTAGATTATCCATCACAGCAGGAAATCCGTTAGATTACCCATCACAGTAGAATTTTTTGTCAGAATAGCCATCACAGCAGAATTTTCTATAGATTTTTCCTAACAGTAGGATTTTTCTACAAATTGGTTCTTATACTTTCAAACTAATGTGTTACAGATAAAATTCGCCTGCACATTAGTTTTTTTTCTTCAGAGGAGCCACGGTAGGTCAGTGTTCAACCCGGTGTTTACTGACAAAGGGTGATTGATACATATAACTTTATTTTTGATACATGTATTTGGTCAACATACAATTTGACTCTTGATAGCCAATATTTATTTTGTTCATCACATCAAAAACTGAGGATTCTTTCAATAAAATGTTGCCTATAACAAACACGAAGTTGCAATTCTGGAGATATGGTAAATGTAAACACTTATTCTGATATTACAAATACAGAGTTTTTTGTTCTTGAATCTTCTATTGAATAGTTCTGTACAAAGAAAATCAACTAATTAGAATCTCAGGACCTCAAATTTTGAAGGGTATTATATAGCACCCACCTTTTGGATTCACTTTAACATTTTGTCCAGTACTATTGGGGGGTGGGGGATTGCCACCCGAGCAGTGAATTTCTGAGACCAAGTTTTTCTGGACCATTTTTTTTTTGCGTAGATTCCGAATCTGTGGTGTGATTAGGCGTTTGAGTGTGCGTTTTCAAGATATGTGTGGCCCAATGTCTACAATTGTGGGGAAATGTAATTAGATAAGATAAGATAAGATTTTATTGTATCATCATTGTATCCACTACGGACAGCATACACAGTTTAAACAAAAGCTGACCATACAATTATAACATAACATCGGGGGTGATCATTTATGGATGTACAGTGTGATGTAACGAGTCAAGGAGCATCAAAAGATGGTCGGTATAATGAAAATCAGTATAGAGATAAAACGAAAACTATCTGAACTTGTCTGGAAAGTAAACATACTATTTCTACCGTATGTATTAGTATAATAAACATATCATATTAAACAGGGGTGTTGGTTAACAGGTAACTCTGATGCTCTTTCTTGGAGACACTTATATATATTATGTTGACATAAATGATAATCATGTGGGGGGTTGCAGGTGCGTGTGTAGAAGAGTGGTGGGGTGGGGGTGGTAAAATTGGCGGGAAATGAGTTCACGTTGATATAAATGATGATTTTCTTCGAGTTTGGTAAAAACATTACTTTTAATGTCGCTGGACATCTCTTAATGTGTATAAGATTCCCATTGTGTGGGCTGGCAAGGGGGGGGGGGGTAAATGTATTTTTATCTGAAAGCGGCTTCTCGTTAGTTTTTTCGTTCAGTACCAATTTAGTCATTCAAAATACTAAATTATAAAGGTACTTTTCAAGAGATCAGGAGATGTAAATAATGAAAAAAAAACTAAACAAGAGACATGTTAAGATATTAGTTTATTCTTATAGTCTTCATCAGTAGATTCAAAATCAAAGGTCATAATATGAGCCGGATAAATAACTTCTTAATTGCTGACCAACAGCTCGCATATATCCTTTGAATATGCTTCAGATACCCATTTTATTTACATTGTGAATCTTCATTCCAGCCATGCTTCACAGTGTCATCTTGTTCGATCATTGGTTTTGCAGCTTGTCTCTATATTGTTGCAACGTAATTGCTGCAACGAAATGAATACTGTCATCAAGCTCTAAGAAAATCATCATTTAAATCAACGTGAACTCATTTCTCGCCACTTGATTTTAAAATGATCGACCCAGAGCTTTGGATAAACCCTTCAATCCATTACCTACAGATATGTTTGTACTGTTGCACCAATTTGTCGTTTTGTAATAATCTATCATGAAATGAAATGAAATGGTGTTTAACGTCCTACTGTTCTGTTCCGAACTGGGCTAATGAAGACGGGCATACGCCATACAGTGTGCTATGGGGAAATTTTGCCCAAACATGCAGCGGCACTATGGCTTACTCTTGTATCGAATTCCATCTTACTGTCAAGGGATCTTTTACGTGCACGCCAATGTGTACACGGTACCTAGGTTTTATGTCTCATCCGAACGACTAGACAGCTGTCCTTGTCAGACCTTCCGTCCTGCATTACTGACAAGGGAGAACCACGCCGGAAATTCTGAATGAATTTTCTCGGCCAATGCAGGGATCGAAGACCCGACCTCCAGGCTAGCGAGCCAGCGTCTTACCCAATTAGCCACCGTGATCCCCCATAATCTATCATAAACAATTCGTTTTGATTATCGAGACCCACCGGTTAATTCTAATTATAATATTAATATCTAATACACTTTAAATTTCTTTCAATAGCCAGACCAAACCAGGATGCTCAGTGGACTTTTATGTGGGGGGGGGGGGAGGTCTCTTCCCCCGTACGGAGTGACAAGATGACACTCTAAGGGGTGGGGGGTCTCTCCTCTTGGGGTTTAAGGGGTTCGGGGGACCCCCCCCCCCCCCCGAGAAATGTTTTGGAATTCCGACCTGAAATGGTGGTCTGTGGAGTTTATCCCGGGCGGGAAATCATATACTTAGTACTAAGATTAAAAAAAAACTATCGCAGAAAGGAGGTAAGTGGGAAGAAGGTCCCACTGTCAATCCGGGCCCGATGATATCAACTACCTAATAATTTCAAAACTCATCGAAAAAAGGACACTATGTTTCACGATTTTGGGGAAATAGGTCTTCATTATTTTTTTCTAACAAACATAAAAAAAATATATTTTTTTGTCATCAATCGCCGAGCCCCTTTAGAGCCCGAACCAAGGAATTTGCCTCTGTTTACCTCGCCACTATCCGTCACTGCTGCTCCGCCGGACAATTATTGGACGGCCGCAAACACACTTTCCGCCCAGAAAATTTTTCTCTAGCAAACTCTGAACAATGAACATAGTGACAAGACAGGGACCCCACGACAGTGGGCCATTGGGCAAGTCAGTACAAAATATATTTTGTTGAGGTTTGTTGGGGCATTTTTACATTCTAACGAAGAAATGGTGTAGGCATTTGCAAAATTACTATTAAATTATACTCATCAAAACATGAAAAATAATCGTGAAAAAGAAGAAAGGGATACATTAAAACTGTTTATTGGGCTTTAGTTAATTCAGACTGTTCTAAATGGAAGATTTCGAATAGAGAATCTGTCTGTACGTCAGTGATTGTATCAGACATTAGTTGAAAACTGTGGGTGGTCTTGATGAGCTGACATATAAGTGTTAGCCACACACGCGCTACTTAACTATCATATATTTATTCCAAGATCCTATCTTGCTATTTAGATGCACAATTTTCATCGAGTAAATATATTTGTATGTGTGTGGTCCGTATGTAGATTGCGTTTTCGTTTATAGTATGATTATTACTCTCATTGTACCTTCTGTTAGATAACAAAACCATAAATTAAATATAAAGAATAACTGTTTCTTACAGAAGATTTATTGCGACACGAGAACATTTGTTTTCCTCGAAATATCAAATATAGGTTGCCAGCAAATGAAACATACGCCCGTAACAGCAAAGTCGTTCGGCACTTAACACTTTTTATACGGTAATCAGATGATAACTTTAGTTGTTCCACTGAAAACAGACTTAATAAAATGATAACTTTAGTCCAGGGGGTCCAAAAAAATTTTAAATTGAACAAGAACAATAACCCCGACAGTAATTATTGGACATTATTGAAAATCTCGTGAACAAAAACACTGTGTATAGATTTCGAGTCAATTTTAAATAACAATTTAAAGACACATTATGCAAGATTTAGATAAAGAACTAGCCATTCTTGCTATAATAGTTCGAAAGTAGATGATGTAAAATGAATAACTTGAAAATTTCATTCAAATTACTCTATTGCAAGCGAAGAAAGACCTGCAATAGGCAGATTTTGCTCTTGCATAATGCATGTTTAAGACACGTGAGTGTCCAAAAGATTTTTCGAATTGATCAAGGGCAATAACGACATCCATTGATTAATTGCACATTAATCTTTTTTTATAAAAGCATCCAGCTTGGTGTTTTATCGAATTTCACCCTCCGTCACACACATACATACACACACTCAATTAGAAGTAATAGAACGGGAGCCCAGGGGGTTAACCTAGCTGAAAAGTGTACCAATTTTCTCCTATATGATATTAATGCATGTATATCTGGTATCATCAGAATCTAAGTCTGTCGGGTTTCTGGTGGCGGGCGTGGTATTCCACGCCCAAAATGCCATGCCCCCCAACTAGGCTAGATTAGCTCAAAAGTGTACCACATGAAAATCGTACAGCAGTGTACCGTACATCTTCAGGTGTTACAAAAACACTCTAACAGACATTTCTAGTGGTGGGTTACCCCTGACAGAGCTATGTAATTGTCAGACATTTGTAGTGGTAGAGTATCCCTGACAAGAGTTATCTAATTTCCAGTCCACAGCTAGGCTAGATTAGTTGAAATCTGTACCACCTAAAACAGCTTTGGAGTTGTTCAGTACCACTACAGGAATCATGAATGACAACAGCCAGACAGTTTGTGCGGTGGGTTACCCCTAACAGACGCGCAAGTCAAATTGTTGTTCAATGCTAGTCATTTTATTGTAGTATATTGCTACCAAGTAAAATATGTAACATGAGGCCAATAGATCAATAGCCTTTACTATTACTACTGCGTATTTATTAAAGTCAGATACTCAAACTACCCTCCGGTTTCCTCCCACTGCTAAAGACCCCTACGCGCAAGCGAATTATTGAAATAAAATTAAACCATGTGTTAGTCTCGAAATGACCTAGTTTGTGTCGAGTGGACGTTAAACCCCATTTCTCTCTCTCTCTCTCTCTCTCTCTCTCTCTCTCTCTCTCTCTCTCTTTTTACTCAAACTATCTTTACCTTAGGATATTTAATTAAGAACATGTTTTTTTAATGTACAAGAAAAAGAAAACAGTTTACTCAAAAATGAATTAATATTTGGAATTTGTAATATGATATTACTAAAACTGGAAAGACTTAAAACTAGATACAATAAAAACAAATTAATAAATATAAACCGATCTTCAAGTATTAGTAAGAAAAGAAAAATCAAACTACATGTATTAAACAAATAGAAAAGGGTGATACTGAAAGTTAATCAAATGGGATTTAAAAAAAAAAATAATAGTGGGCTGTAAAAGGTTCATCAAAAAATTCAGAAATTCGGTTAAGACGTCGATCCTCCCGCGTAGAGTCCTTATTTATCACAGTTGTATTTACGAGTATATTCACCTCCAATCCTAACATGAAAGAATTTATTTAAAATTGCCTTGCATTAAAAAAAAAAGAACTCTTGCAATGCTAATTTCTATTTCAAGCCAGATTTGCCGGATTTTAGGCTCATTTTTCATGGATGTATTAATTTTGTGAGAAAATTTAATATGTTGGATGGGAACGAAATGTATAGAACGAAAATTTCAGAAATAAAGGTCGCCTGGGCAAAACTATGATTTGTAATCCATAGTGTGCAGACAATAGATCTTTACAATATTATCCTGAATTTGTTTTGACTACGACGAGAACATCCGGATGTCTCTAATTGACATGGAATGCGACTATTTCCTGTTTATAGAATAGCTAAATAGATATTAAAGTTATAGTCACTATTTAAAAGAAAGTTTATACTAAGATCGTGTGCCTAGTGAGTAGTCAATACCCACTGAGTCCCGTTTTGCCCAGCACGCGTAAGAGAGAGTGGTGGGCACCAAGGGGGGGGGGGGGGACAATAATTTTATTCTAAGATCGTGTGCCTAGTCAATACCAATAGAGTCCCGTTTTGCTCAGCACGCGTAAGAGACAGTGGTGGGCACCAAAGCGGGGGGCAATAATTTTAGAAAATAAAAAAAGTATTTGTGATATGTTTCGGTAATAAATACCTTCAACTGTGATTAAATCCCACATCCCCACTCAGTCATAGACTTGCACTTTGTAGAATCTGAATGATTTCTTATGCTGTAAACCTACTATAAACAATAACACGTGAACCCAAATTTTTTGGGTATAGGTTCAACGCGGCGAGAATATTCGTTCACTTTGACCCCCCCCCCCCTTTCTATTCGGATAAGATGGTGATTTGGCGATGAAAAGTATCAAGTCAGCTCTATTTATCTCGACGACCAGTGTATGAAATACTACCAGGCTGCATTTCCAGCAGTCTATTTCTGAAAATATCGTGGCGAAAATATTCATTCACCTTGATTCGCTCACCCCGTTCGTTTGATACTTTCCTCTCTGGTCGAATAAACTCAGAGGCGTAAATGTTGGGGGGGGGGAGGGAAATAGTCGGTCGCAAAATAAATGCAGTCGGTTGCAAAATATTTGCAGTCGATCTCAAAATAAGGACTCACTGAATTAATACAAACATTGTCAAAATAGAAGGAAAAATCCCAAATTTTATGTATTTGCGTGAATCCGTGCACCTAAATAGCATACGTCACGCTACTCACCCAAAACCTTAGTATAAAATAGCCTTGTCAACTTACCATGTTTGAAAAAATGTCTTTTACCCTTATTCTGTTGTGAGTTGGTCTAAGTAAAAAAAATTCCCCCAGGGAGAAAAAATAGTCGGTCGCAAAATATATGCAGTCGGTCGCAAAATAAGTGCAGTCGATCTCAAAATAAGTGCTCACTGAATTAATAGGCTACAAACAATGCCAAAATAGAAGGAAAAATCACAACTTTTATGTATTTGCGCGAATCCGTACACCTAAATTGCATACGTTACGCTACTCACCCAAAACTTTAGTATAAAATAATCTTGTCAACTTATCATGTTTGAAAAAATGTTTTTTTTTTTTAAAAATAGCCGGTCTCAAAATAAGTGCAGTCACTGTAGTCGGTCTCAAAATTATGCATCGGCGACTGACGAAATGAATTAATGAGGTAAACAAATAATGCCAGATTAGAAGGGAAAAACCTGAAATACTTAATATACGTGCACCTAAATTTCTTACGTCACTTAGTCGGTCTCAAAATAAGTGCTCACTGCAGTCGGTCCCATACTAAATGAATTAAAGGGGTAAACAATGCCAAGATAGAAGTGAAAACTTTTATGTGAATTTTGTTAAAACTGTGTATGCTGTACTTGCTGGATGAAATGATACAATAAAATCTTATATTATCTTATCCAATGACATTTCTACCCAATTGTAGACATTAGACCCCCCCCCCCCCCCATCTCAAAAACGCACCTTCAAACGCATGATCACCACCCAGATTCTGAACCTACTGGTCTAGAAAAAACTTGGTCTCATAAATTCACAGCTCGGGTGGTGATCCCCCCCCCCCCCCGCAGCTACCGGACTAAAAAGCGGTGAACAAATATGGTGATTATAGTAAAGATAGGTTGCCAGGCAACGAAACATACGCCCACAGCAGCTAAGTCGTCCGTGCAGTCAATAAGAGTTGTTGCTTATTTATTTCTTTTGACTGTAATGAAACATTTATAATACACTAAAATCTGATTAAGAGTATCAACTCATTAAGTAATTATCCGAAAATCATTACAAATTGTTTGGCTTTTAGATCTTCATAATGCTAACGTTTAGTATACGAAACATTTAATATTATGGTTTTAGCTGTTCAAGTTATCAAAATTCATTGAAAATAAATATACTTGTTCGTCTCTAGACCTTAAACTCTGTTTATCAATCTAAAGTCAATCGGATGATAACTTTGGTCTCTAGAGCGTCCACAAGATTTTTCAAAGTGATCAAGGGCCATAACTCTGGCAGTAATTATCGGAAATCACTGAAAAACATGACCTTAAACACTGCGTATAAATTTAAAGTCAATCGGATATTAACTTTAGCATCAAGAGCGAACCGGGACGACGACAATATACGACCACATTTCAATGTGGGCGTATAAAAAACAATAAAAAAAATATGAAATGTTGTTCCCGACCATATTACCCCCCCCCACCCCCCACCCCCACCTGTACATGCCCTCTGAAAATTTACCCCTTTAATTTAACCCTATTTGCAGATTTTTTTTTCAATTTTGAGCTTGAATTAACATCAAATAGTGGCTTAGGGTAAGCATTTGGGACTAGGTCCAGGGTTAGGGTTAGGATTAGCGCTAACCCTGTTCACATCTCGTAACCTATGACGAAAAATTAAGCTGGCCTTATCTTCAAGCACTAACCGCCTCAAACCCTCCGTATGTTGAAGACAGTAAATATCAATCAGGGTAATCGTTTTTATTAAAGAATTACATTATGTCTTCAAACTGCGGATTGTCTAACCCCCGAAATTGTTTCTCCGGTTTATCAAAAGTGGATGACATTTCAACATACTGCCCAGTTAATTTCTTCTTTTTCGTTTTTCCCTTCGCTAATCTTACTAGATATATAATAATGAATACTAAGATTATAATACTTAAAACACAGGTACTGATTCCTAATAAATATAACGCATTTGTTTGTCCCTTTGTTGGAATAACTGGAACCGAACAGTCATCGCCTGTCCATCCTGACTGACATCCTCCAATACACGTACCATTTTCTGGAGCACATCGTCCAGTTAATGAACATTTTCCACAAAATTTGAAAGATTCACTATGCGAATAAATGTTTGGACCATTAAGCTGTTGAAGACGTTCGGTACATTTATCACCTTGCCAATTATGGCGACACCCACCATAGCAGGTGCCGTTATATCTATCACAAAAACCACCCAAAGCACAAAAGCCACACCGGATTCGACAGTTTTCTCCGTATTGTCCAAGAGAACATGTCATCGAACACATTCTCCCGTGCCAACCCTTGTCACATCCTTTTGAACAAATTCCACTTTCTTTGTCACAAAGAGTGCCATATTCACAATGACCACACCGCGAGCAGTTGGGTCCATAAAATCCATCCGAACAAGAATTACACATAGGGGGGGACCATCCATTTTTACATTTACTCTTGCAGAAACCTGTCACCGGGTTACAGTCACCTTGGCCAAGACACTGTCCACAATGCTGAACACAATCTGAACCAAACTTCCTTTTCGGACATGCTTTCTGACACCCTAGACCAGTAAAGCCTTCGGCACACCCACTTCGACACATGCCAGTAGCTTTTTCACAAACTTCTTGTGGGTCATAGCAGTTACAAGTTTTGTTACAAAAAGATCCCATTGTACCATCTGTACATGACATATGACAATCCGTTCCAGAGAAGCCTGGTGGACATCCACTAAAGCAAAATCCAGTTTCCTTATGGCAAGCTTCAATACGAAGGCGACAGTTGCAAGTTCTGTTACAGGCCATTCCAAAATAACCATCGTCGCATTGGCTATGGCAGTCTTGTCCAACAAATCCTTCAGCACATCCACTTCGACAACTACCTACTGTTTTATCACAGACCTCACTTGGATCTCGACATCTACAAAACTGTTGACAATTGAATCCAAATTGTCCATCTGGGCACTCCTCTGTGCAGTCAACTGATGTGAAACCATCCGAGCAACCACTATGACATTTACCTGTTATTGCATTACACACTTCTTCAGTATCAACACAATTGCATCTATTCCTGCATTGCAATCCAAATGTTCCCCCGGAACAAGCTGACAGACAATTGATACCAATATATCCTTCAGCGCATAGTCCAGCACACTGTCCAGTAACTTTATCGCAGATTTCACTTCTATTGAAACAATTGCACGATTTGTTGCATTTTTGTCCGAAACTGCCATCGGGGCATTCTTGTGTGCAGGCATTTCCAAAATAACCGCTTGGACATCCACTCATACATTCACCAGTTCTTTTATTACATATTTCAGTATTTTTCAAACAATTACAAGATAAATTACAATCGCGGCCATATTTACCATCTTTGCACATAGTCAAACAACTTTCTCCAACATATCCTGTCCGACAACCGGATGAACATTGGCCTGTCAATTTATTGCAAACCTCTCCAAGGTCGAAACAGTTACATGTGTGTTTGCAATCTTGACCGAAAGTGGCATCCGCACAAGGAATTAGACATGCATCTCCTTGGAATCCAAACGGACAACCATAAAAGCACCGACCAGAAATTGTATCACATTGGGTACCGTTATTGCAATTACATTTCAAGGAACAATTCAGACCAAACGTTCCTGAAATGCAGCTATCTTGACAATCTCTGCCTGTAAAACCATCTGGGCAGCCTGAGAGACATTCGCCACTAAATTTATTACACACTTCTGTTGTATTTCTACAGTTGCAGCTCTTTTTACACGCAGATCCCATTTTCCCATCATCACAATGGATACTACAATTATCTCCACGGAAACCATCCGGGCAACCACTGAAGCAATGCCCAGATTTCTTGTCACAGATTTCATCACGAGATTGACAGTTACACACAGAAGAACATTCTTTTCCGTATTTACCATCAGGACAAACCTGTTTACACCCTTCCCCATAGTGGCCCTTTGCGCAGCCTTGAAGACAAAAACCACTGACCTTATCACAAATATCGTAAATGTTATCACAATTACAGGAGAGGGAACACCCATCACCAAATTTACCATCCGGGCATGGTCTTTGGCAGTTATGCTCATAATATCCGAAAGGACAGCCAGATGTGCATGATCCATTTTTCTTGTTGCAAACTTCAGAAGCGTTTTTACACCTACACATGTCTTTACAGAAAAATCCAAAATAACCGTCGGCACATTCTTCATTACAACTCGTACCTCTCCATCCAGCAGAACACCCAGATATACAATGGCCTGTTGCCTGATCGCACGCTTCCATTTTGTCACGACAATTACATGAACTATTACACATTGATCCATATGTACTGGTTGGACATAATGTTTGGCAATCGGTGCCATTGAAACCTAGGGCGCAACCAGTTAAACATTCTCCCGAATCGAAGGCGCACGTTTCGTTTGATTCGTAACAGTTACAGGTCTTATTGCATCCTCCACCAAAAGTACCTTCTTTACAAGGATCTTGACAACTGAAGCCGGAAAATCCCGGAGAGCACCCAAATTTGCATTGTCCTGTGACCCGATCACATATATCCGTTTTATCACAATGGCCTGTTGCATGATCGCACGCTTCCGTTATATCACGACAATTACATGAACTATTACACATTGATCCATATGTACCGGTTGGACATAATGTTCGGCAATCGGTGCCATTGAAACCCAGAGCGCAACCAGATAAACATTCCCCTGAATCAAAGGCACACGTTTCGTTGGATTCGTAACAGTTACAGGTGTTATTGCATCCTCCACCAAAAGTACCTTCTTTACAAGGATCCTGACAATTGAAGCCGGAAAATCCCGGAGAGCACCCAAATTTGCATTGTCCAGTGACCCGATCACATATATCCGTTTTATCACAATGGCCTGTTGCATGATCGCACGCTTCCGTTCTGTCACGACAATTACATGAACTATTACACATTGATCCATATGTACCGGTTGGGCATAATGTCTGGCAATCGGTGCCATTGAAACCCAGCGCGCAACCAGTTAAACATTCTCCTGAATCGACGGCGCACGTTTCGTTAGATTCGTAACAGTTACAGGTCCTATTGCATCCTCCACCATAAGTACCGTCTTTACAAGGATCTTGACAATTGAAGCCGGAAAATCCCGGAGAGCACCCAAATTTGCATTGTCCTGTCACGCGATCACATATATCCGTTTTATCACAATGGCATGTGCCGTTACACATTGGACCGTAAGCACCTACTTTGCATACAGTTTGACAATCGATGTCTTGATAACCTGCTGGGCAACCCGATTCACACTCACCAGAAACAGGATTACACGTCTCAGTAGAATCAAAACAGTTACAGGTGCTATTGCAACCATCCCCGAAAGACAAAGGTGGGCAAACTTCCTGACATTGTGATCCTTTATAACCAGAAGAACAAGCCGAACATCTGCCAGTGTTCTTATCGCAAATATCTGTTTTGCAATGACATACGTTATCACATTTGTCTCCAAACCAGTTGTCGCTACATTGATAAATTTCAAACTCACAGATGTGCAGATATCGGTTTTTCCCATTGGGTGGCAAAAAAACGGTTATATTTGATCCCAAAATAGGAGAGGGGCATTGGATATCGATCACTGGCGGGGTTAATGTAGTTATATTCCATGCATAACATAGCTGACCATCTACATACACTTCAAAACCCATCAGTCTTGTTTTATCGTGGGCATCAGTGCGGTCATAAATCCGCATATTATAAATCCATGTCTTCTCTGAAAGAAACAGACTCCAAAAGGCACTTTTGGGGTTACCACCACTAGTATGTTGACAACTTCCTTTATTAAATTGGCTATCTGTATTACCATTTACGGCATTACTGGAAGATCCTCTGTTACCGTAATTGCCGCTCTGAGATGTTCTCTGGAATAGAGCTATGTTTTGGCGCTGGCACGTTGGACCTGACCACGACTGATTACAATCGCCGCTACATCTATAGGATCCATCTGGACACCCTGTGGTACAATGGCAAGCAGTGTTTGCAAAATTAGCTAATATTGGTAATATCAGAGATACGATAAGAACTAGTAAATACATCACTTTACTTGAAAAGCGGTCTCCTGTATGATAATGGTATACATATATTATAAAATAATTATACGTGAAAGATTTGCCGGAAACCCGCTTCCTATTACCCTCTTAAAAGTTTCGCATGCTTAAAGTAGCTAAGTCTCTTACTCAATATCATCCAAAATCTTCAACATTGAAAACACGATTTATTGGTAAAATTAAATCAACATTCATGTTGTGATCTTACCGGGAAAAGATGGGCTTTTGATATCCAATATTTAAGACAAAATAAACATTTTACCATTGGTACACGAATCGTGTACCATAATGCGCTTCAGCCCCAGATGTATCAAGAGACTCGAGGGACGAGGCTAGACACATTGCACCAAATCTAACGGCGAATGTAGGCTGGAATAACCAGACGCTAGAAATTTGCACTCGCTTGAGACTGCTGGCTTATTTCGCCGAACATAACTGATTTGAAATTGGAATAAAAACGGAAACCATTGAATGTAAATCAGTTTATATACATTCATATTACAGTATTATATGCGTTGCGACCCACTTTTGTCAATTTCTAGGTCCCAAATGTTAGCGATTTAGCTCCTTTAATATATATATAATGATGTGTTTCATTTATACAATACACTGGACTAGATCTCCTATTCCAACAACGTCTCTGATATGGACTTGAGTCCATGGGTATTTATCGATAAATACCGATCCTTTCCGGCGTTTTGGGATGTGCTGATAAATACTGTATTAACAGAATGGAAAATCAACAGTTCATGTATTCATTTCAATGAGATATACAACCCACATCTGTTTCAAACAGATATTTTGGGGTTGTTTTGGGTAAATTTATGATATGTATTATTGTAGCCTCTGGGCCCTTATTCACGAAAACTTAAACTAAGATACAATCGAAATTCTAAGAAATACTGCAATTCGATTGGCTGACCAGTAAAATCAATTTGCATATATCCAATGAAGTTGCAGTATTTCTTAAAATTTCGGTTGTAACTTAGTTTAAGTTTTCGTGAATCAGGGCCCTGGTGTTAAGACGGATGGATGTGGACTTCATAACAAAGGGGAATATCACCAAGAATCAATTATCTTCTTCTTTTGAATTCTTTTAAAAAGGCTATAATTTTAGAAGTTATTTACCGAAATTGTTGAAATTCTACAGGCTTTTTCATTTTACTAATCTAAATAATGTGATAACTTTTGGCCTGACAAGGTGTTCAACATAGTGAAACATGGGCTATAACTCTAAAAGTAATTAACAAAAATAACTAAAATTCAACAGGTTTCTTGGTTTTAATTGAAATAATGCATATCAGTTTAATACAGATCGGATAATAACTTAAGTCATCGTTTACAAGGTTCAACAAAGTAAAACAAAGTGTATAAGTAATGCAACAGCCTTCTTCGTTTTAATAATTTGAATATGCATATCAGTTTTATACAGAAGGGATGATCACTTTAGCGGTTTGAGAGTTCACAAAGCTCAACAAAGTTCAATAAAGGCTATAAGTAATTCACTAGGCTTCTTTGTTTTACTAATCTAAATAATGCATATTAATTTCATAGGATCAACAAAGTGAAACGATGGCCATAACTCTTGGCGTTATTAACAGAAATTCGATAGGCTTCTTCATTTTACTAATTTAAATAATGCATATAGATTTGATACTGACAGGATGATATCTTTCGTGGTTAGAGGTTCACATGGTCCAACAAAATGAAACAATGGCCATGTATAAATCTAGAAGTTATATACGGAAATGGCTAAAATTATATAGGCTTCTTCGTGTTACTAATCTAAATAACGCATATAAACTTAATACAGATCGGATGATAACTTATGTCATTAGACCGATCACAAGGTTCTACAAAGAGAAACAAGGACCATAACTCTAGAAGTAATTAATGGAAATTGTTTTAATTAAATAGGCTTCTTCGTCTCATTAATGTCAACAACAGATAATAAATGTAGTGTGTAGGGTGTTCACAAGAAATTGTGGATGACAGACAGACAGAGGTAGGCAACGGCAATATACGACCACATTTCCATACTGACATATAACAAACGAGAATAACAGTGAAGGTTTATCAAAAATTGCTGAAAATTAATTAGATTGACAACCAATATAAATTACAGAAAGATTGCATCATAATTGAAACCTTTAAGGTGCAGGAGGTCATGGGTCATAGTTCATGATTAGTAAATGACATGTAGTCTATATTGTAGTAATTTTAGATTTGAATCAGATAAAAAGATCCTTTTATACTTGTGAAATAAAAGTTAATACATTTTTCCTTCTCTGATGGAATACAGCTTTAACAGGATATAAATTTATAATACAAATAACACTTTAGGAAACTCACTCTTGTGGTGTAAGCGTTACATCAAATGAGGACAAACACTCATAGTATGAAACAAAACAATTGATTAAACAGATTGTTTTCTTTCCCACTCAAATAATGATCATGACATTGTCTATTCCTGTATTTACTAAATATTTTCAAATAAAATCAAGAAGTAACAGTAGTTCAGGCATGTTTTTATTTTTTTTACATAGATTTACTAGTACAATGTATGCCTACTGCCCAAAAAGCGGAAAGGATGCTCTTTGAATGGATATAAGGACTAACTTTTCCAGGTGATAATAGTATCTTCTAATATAAATAATTCAAATTTTGACCACATATCGATCTCAGATCTTAGAATTGTTGGACAGGTTGGACTAACTGTTAACGAGAACATTTAAAGGTAGACTTTGCCCACTCGATAATTGATAATAATAGACATTTACGATGGCGTTATTACATAAAAAGTTTAAAAAAACAGTTCTCAGTAATGAAAATCGAACTTTATTATTTGATTATGTCCTGAATAACAAATTATCATAAACAAACAACATAGTTCAAAATTGTCTTCATTATTGCAGACCTTTGCTTACTAAGAATGCTTCTTGTTGTGGATCTCTACCCAAAAAGTTCCTTAACATAACCTCCGCATCCTGAAATCAAGCAAATTTGATAAGTAAAATGAAGGGAATATCATATAAACATAGGTTGTCAGTCAATGAAACATGCCCACCAGAAATGTTGTCACAATACATTATTATTAAACAAAATCAAAACAAGGGCAGATCCATAGGGGTTGGATACGTGATACTCCCCATCCCCACTGCTACATAGGTTGTCAGTCAATGAAACATGCCCACCAGTAACGTTGTAATCCCCAGACCAAAATGGGGAACTGTCACAATACATTATTGTTATAAAAACACAAAACAGGGGTGGATCCAGAGGGGAGGATCGACTGACAAGCTAAGTCCTAATGTACGTCAACTATACTTTTCGAGCTAGATATCGATGACATTAAAAAACGGTTCATCAAAAAACATCCACACCACTTATTCTCCCCATTATATTTGGAGTGATAATTGTGCAAAACTCTATTTTAGACTCTTGTCAAGTTATCTGTGCCAAGCACTGATCTATATATTAACTATAGATCAGTGGTGCCAAGGTGTATTGGAAAAAAATAAATGAAAAGTTTATGTGATGAATTTTCTTGAAATTTTGGTGTTATGTTTCCAATCGCTAAATTCCACTATGGGATTACAGGTCATAATTGTAGTATCTATAAAATTAACAAGTTATGGGAAATCAATAAGCTGTTCTCCTCTGTAACCTTCACAGTGTTAACAAGGTTTTGTTACAAAGAGGCATACTGTAATTCCAAATGTCAACTTTAAATTAAAGTAAATCATACCAAAGAACCTCCTGGTTTCAAAATATAATTTCTGTAGTCGGCACCAACTTTAGAACTCATTATACCTTCTTTACGGAACCGGGAATAAAACATATCCATACAGAATACTTCACTCCACTAAATGAATAAAAATAAAAATTTCTACTGCTTTTAATTCATAAGCTATAAGATTTCAATTTTTGCTAAATTGACAACATAATATACAATGTGTTATATTAACTAACTATGTGATTAATGTTTGGCAGATAAAATAAAATAAAAACTTAATAGCTGGTCCCAAAAAATATGAGAAAATGAAATGAAATGAAATGGGGTTTAACGTCCTACTTTTCTGCTCCTATACTGGGCTAATGAAGACGGACATAGGCCATACAGTGTGCTATGAGGGAAATTTTGCCCGGGCAGCGGAACTATCGCCTACTCTTATATCGCATTCCAACTGCCAAGGGATCTTTTACGTGCATTCCAATGTATACACGGGACCTCGGTTTTTCGTATCATCTGAAGGACTAGACAGCTGTCCTTGTCAGGCCCTCCATTCTGCACCACTGATAAGGGGAAACCACGTCGGAAAATGAAAAAATATGAGTCTAATTCTATACATCTAAATCCTTTCAACTTGATGTAATTTTTTATATCAGGGATCAAATTTGACTCTTTTTTGTGAATGAAATTGAAATAGGCCTTAAAATGGGTCACAAATGTGAACAAAAATTATTGTTTTTTTTATTAAAAGTGATTAATAGATGATAATGATAATAGTTCTTGATCCAATTTCAAGTCAAAATATACAGTTACTGACTGGATACAGTATACATCCACAACAAATCCACTGTTCAGATTGTTTATTGTCCTATTTGATTTTTACACTGATTTGATTTAGGTCTCCATTGACAGAATTTTCGCACATTGGATCATTATACAAGAAATATATATATGTATATATATATCTATTATAATAGTTTCAAACTGGATACTAAACTTACCATATAGCCATAATATTGTGCATCATAGCCACCACCCATATGACCAAATGTAGCTGGCATGTTAGTATCTGGTGTTGCATCTATACCTAGTATTTCTTTACACAGCTTATCATATACAGCTGCTGTGTCAGCCTGGATTCAAATTAAAAATAAATATGAAATAAAAGTACAAAATACTGGTAATGCTAATTCTGGTGTTCAATACAATGGTTCATCAATATAAGATCTGAAATTTCTATGGTTATAAAAAGTAATAATCTTCAGCATCTGTCAATAAAATGTCATCATCCACTTCAATTAATCATACTAAAGATATACTTTAAATATACATTAAATACAAAAATAGAATTGCTGTTACAGTAGTCTCAAATAAACATTTTCCACTAACCACAGACATGGAATCGTGTTCTTTGAAAACTCAATACAATTCAAGGGAGGTAAATCTATTAAACAAGGCTGTAATCACATTTTTCCTTTTACACAACAAACGATGATAACAATTATCACAATTAAAGTGAAAAATAATTTTAAAAAGTATATAGTTCTCTGTAGGTGCTGCTATCTTGGAAATTAACTCGCATACTTATTAGTCCAGAAGATAGATTAGCATAATCGATTCAGTAAATAGTGTTGATAAATTTATAATTTTACTTGAAAAAATGATTTTCAAATCGATTTAGCCAAATTACTGCCCCTTAAAAACACCCTTGCATGGTTAATCTCAGGAGATTGTCCCAGGAAAGAAACCCATGTGAAAACAAAGCTGTTGGCCTGACGACCCCAGGTATTCTTTTTGCTATGTTTCTCAAGTTGCTGCCGTGAAGTATATCTTACACCTGCATTGCCTCCAACTTGAGCTTTTCCCCAACACTAAAAAAGGGGGAGAATTGGTATATAAAATGTAAAAAATTATAAGATATACCTGAGATCTAGTATGGATAGTCTGATCAAAGGTTCCTAATAGAATTTGTCGTAAATTAAAACAACCAGCATTAGCTATTCTACTAGTTACAAGTTTCTCTAACAATTCATCTGGTATAGCACTTCCATCTTTATAATGGCTGGACATACGATTTAATGGTTCTTTCTCCCAACACCAGTTCTCTAACATCTGGGATGGTGCTTCTACAAAATCTCTTTCTACGGCTGTACCACTGTGTAAGAGATGTAAATTAAAATAGTGTATTGTGAAGAAAAAAAGTAAGTCCTTTCTTCAAATAAAATAAAAGGAGAGATCCAAGTTAGCTCTCATCTACAAGCCTCAATTCTATGACAACTGTAAATGTATTATTTACTTCTATTAATAAAAAATAGTCATTAAATTTGTTAAAATTCCGACATCAGGCTCAATTTTAGTTGAATTTCTACATCTTATATTTTATCCTACAGTATAAGCAAATACCCCATGAGAGTTACCCCCCTTACATAACAAGAATTACGTAAACCATAATTTATCAGTATCTTACCTGAACAGAGCATATTCAGTCTGAGCACAAATTTGATGCATTACATGACCAAATTCATGGAAATAAGTTTCAACCTAAATAGAAATAATAATGATGAACAAATAATCTACACAAGTTCTGTCAAAAACAATCAGGTAACATTTGATTGGAATTATTCTGGAAACTTCCCTGGTTCTACGTTTGTGTAAAACAAGAAATTAATGCATTAAAAGATACCAATCATATTAATTTCAATACACATTTTTTTACAGTATTATATTTAACTATACCTCATCATGAGTAAGTAAAGACGGTTGATCTGCTGTAGGTTTTGTAAAGTTAGCTACCATAGCTGCTATAGCTATCTGTCTTGTTCCATCTGGTAACAAACAGCCAGGCTACAAATAAACAAGCTGTTGCCAGGCAAGATACGCCAACATTTTGCAAGAGATGGATAGAGAACAAGCTAAAAGCAAAAGCGATTTTTCGTACAATCAGGGGCCATAATCCAGACAGTTATGGTCTGAAATGTGCATATATTGAAAGGTACTGTGATCTTTGGGATATAAAGATATATTTTAAGTTTCATCAAAATCGGATAAAAATTGTGACCTCCAGAGCGTCCATAACCTTTGTATTACATACTTTTACACAATTTGTGTACAAAGAGCGGTCATTTTGTTGGTCAGTTTCGTTCTGATTTTCCCGAAATTCGAATTCAACACTCATTATGGTGAAATGGTGATATATTTAAATGGTTTTTAAAATCGGATAAAAATTGTGACCTCTAGAGAATCTACACGCTAAAAAACACAATTTTCCATATAATCAGGGGCCATAATCCAGGAATATCGAAAGGAACCAAGATTTTTGGGTTATTAACATGCATTTAAAGTTTCATCAAAATCGGATAAAAATTGGGACCATTAGTGTGTCCACAAACAAATTGTGGATGTACTGACGGACAGGGACGACGAAAATATACGTCCACATGAAAATGTGGGCATATAAAAACATGAAATATGAATTTAATTTGCAAAGTTTTAGTGCATTAGCAAAAAAATGACGACTGAAAATGTTGAAGTTGAAGCACTGGTGTAGACTAACCTGTAAACCAAAGCAAGCAGCATGACCATATTTGCCTTCTCTGGGATATAGATCTAGATAAAAACAACCTAATAATTCACTAGTAGCTTTATCTGTTACAGTGTACTGAAAATAAAACATATAATAATTAATTTCATATGAGGATAAACATTTTCTTAAAGTATTTGATGCTGTTATTTCCAACTGCCAAGGGATCCTTTACGTGCACACCAATGTATACACGGGACCTTGGTTTTTCTTCACATCTAAAGGACTAGACAGCTGTCCTTGTCAGGCCCTCCGTCCTGCACCACTAACAAGGGAAAACCCTGTCGGAAAATCCTGATGAACTTTCTTGGCCAATGTAGGGATCAAACACGCAACCGCCAGGTTAGCGAGCCAGCATCTTACCCACTTAACCACTGGGGCTCACCACTTGGCTAAAACACAGAAACTGGTTTTAAATAAAAGGGGTCCCAGATACCCTGACGGTGGTGAGTGCCTCAAGCGAGATGACTACGGGCTGGGGCTCCACAGCACAAAGGTCTTGGCAGGAGGCTTATAGTTTGTAATTCACCAATCCGATTCTAATAATACCCACGCCACTAGGCACCCACATTCAGCAAAGTCACCGGTTTTCTTCCACTTTACATTTAAGTAACAGTGTATCTTTTTTTATTAATTTAAACCTACACATTTTTTAAAAACATTACTCGGCATACCTACGGGCCCCTCTAGGCTCCGGGCCCCTGGACAAGTATTTGGCTGTTCCCCACTCTCATGAGCCCTGCTTATTTATGCAACTGTTATGATCATTCTCAACTAAGTATCATAATATTGTTTAAAATATTACCATGGTAACATCTTCCTGCCATACTTCTGCTTCAATTTTCTTAAATTCTAAACCTAACAATTCCTGAAATACAAAATAAACATCTCTGAAAATATCACAATATTTGTTTCCAGGAATATCCCCCAGATCGAATGGAGTGGAGTGGAGTAGAGTAGGAAGCGTAGAGTAGGGAAGGGTAGGGTAGAGTAATGAAACATAATAACATGTGTCAGACTCTAAATATTTTAATTCCAATTACTGGAAAATGTTTTCATAAAAAAGAGAAAATTAGATTGTATGTTACCTGATAAATGTCTAATAGTCCTTTAGTAACAACATCCATAGGAAAATATTCTTTTAGTTTATTCTGGTCGACGGCATATTTTTTCTCTTCCACCATTGTCATGTAGTAACGAAAGTCCCACATGTTTAATACATTGTCAAATGGGTAACCATATTTCTCACACTAAAATTAATAAAAAAAATAAAATGATTATTATAAATTGGAAATGTCAAACTTTTCAAATAAAATGGAACATGAAAAGCAAAGTTTATATTAAAGGATTTTTTTAAACATCCAGAAAAAATTAACAAAACTATTATAGCGAACATGACTACCGGTATTGTTTTTGTCATCCTCTATTTAATGGTGTTAAGAATTATAACATACTGAATTTGTCTCTTAAATAAGCCTAAATAATAAAATCTTTAATGGAATTTTAATTCAAAAGTGATCAAAACTGTGAGAAGTGTCAAATAATACCTCTTCTTTCTTATAGTCTAGAAACAATTTGATTTCTGCATCTTTTAAGGGTTGTAATTTTTTGGCAAGATCTCCTAGGAATGTTGCCACAGAATCTGGTGATTTTGCCATCCTCATGTCCAACACAAAACTGGCATGGTTTGGAAAGCCAAGAAGCTGAGACTTCTGTAAAACAAGAACATAAATTTTAAGTTGGCGGTGAACCAGACAGTTAATCCAGACGGATACAGCTAGACTGTCATCATTTTCATTATCCGGTTGGATAATTCAAATATAGTTTTCATTGGGGGTTTTAGTAACTAAATGTTAGAATAATTCAAATTAGATCTGTAAATCAACAAATAAATCTTTCTTAGTGATTTAAATATAAGCACACATTGAAACACATAATCCAAACATTATTTTGATATTATAAAAGAAATGAAATGAAATGAAATGGGGTTTAACGTCCTACTGTTCTGCTCCTAAACTGGGCTGATAAAGACGGGCATATGCCATACAGTGTGCTATGAGGGAAATTTTGCCCGGGCAGCGGCACTACGGCCTACTCTTATATCGAATTCCAACTACCAAGGGATTTTTTACGTGCACGCCAATGTGTACACAGGACATCGGTTTTTCGTCCCATCCGAACGACTAGACAACTGTCCTTGTCAGCAGGGCTCTATAAAAGTTGAGTGTGCCTGCGCACACACTTGAAAATGTGCCTGCAGGGTCATACTGAAACACAGGGATGTAGCCAGGATTTGGTGAGTGGTGTAAAAATATATTTGGCGAGCGGAGCTAGGCAAAAAAAAATTTGGGAGTGGGGCGTGGTCTTTTATGAAAATTAAACCCTTCTTGGTGTATTTTCAGAGCATCTGCTGCCTTTTGTATTTGGTTCAATGCAAATCAAATTTCCATTGATATATTCAAATTTTACCAAATTCACTTAATTTTCATCAATTTAACAGGAATCTAAAAACTTTTTGACACCACCCGACCGAGCATAAAATTGTCCCACCCCACTCTGTTTCTCTGGATAGATAAGTTGAGGACCTTTCGGTATTTGTTGTTTTGTTGGGGTTTTTTTCAAATATTACTTTATTACTTTGAGATTAAAAATTAAAACGATTCTTAAAACGGTGTTTTATTTGAGTACAACGAATTATGACAACAGGTAGATATTGATAATTAAAACACGTTGTATTATTTGACCTGTTTCAATGTTTGTAAAGTTGTTGTACGTGTCTCACGAATATTATTATTATTACGGTGGAATGAGAATCAGGTCAGGCAGAAACTGAGAAAGCTCTCATCGTCCTCCTAGTCCTACTCTTGGGCAGTAGCAAATCCACGGTCAACACAGGTAAGAAATAAAATAAGAAACATCGTGAAAATTTGCAGGCACGTGTTGGACAATTACGACATTCAAACCTTTAACATTGGAGTGCCGTAAATTGGTCTGGGTGACCTATTTACGGCAAATAAACAAATATAAAGACCGTAGAATAATTGTAAAATGAATAGACCTAGGCCTACACATCTTCTAAGTATAAATAAACAAAATACCAATACATCTTTCTTTAAACTAATTTGGGATGATAGGGTCTACTACGGCACACAAAAATAAATTATGCCGTGACAGACATGGTTTGCGTACGTCGGCTTTTACCATGGCTTTGCCGTTTAATTGCCGTGGTAAATTTCGAGCGCCGAGTTTGTGTACAGAGAAGGACGAAGGGGTTTAAATACGACTAGGCAACTTCCTTCGATTTTTTCTTTGTGCTGGGCGGCAAAAAATAGTGCTACATCTTTGCGTGGCTACATCTTTGAAAATGTGCCTGCAAAAATTTTTTTAAAGCAAATGTGCCTGCGCACACCGTGCGCATGTGCGTGGAAATATCGATGCCTGCTTGTCAGGCTATAAAAGAAGCCTTGACAATATTTTATTCAGGATATTTGAATGGGGCTGGCAATTCTATGAAGAGTAGACCAACATGTTCCTCATAGCACAGTGGATGACGCATGCCGGTCTTTATTAGACTGTTTGACGTAGAAAAGGAGGAGGTTAAACTTCCTTTTTTTTACAAATCAAATATATCTCAAATGACAGCATGAGGCACAATAATGGCATTTTGAAATGAATAGAAACCAATGTAAACTTGAAATGGTTAAAATCTAAGGATTGATTACATTAAGAGTATTTTTTTAAAAATGTGTATGGTCTTAAAAACCTATAACTGCAATATGTTCTTTTGCATGGTCTGCATTTAAGAAAATAAAGCTTGAATTGAAAATAGATTTCGAATGAATACTGAAGTTCATGCAAAGTCCACATTTTTCATTAACTTGGCTGTGACATTTCGAGTTTGTAATGGTAAATCACACACAATTAAAAGGTTTTTTTAGGATTTGAATAGTTACAATTTAAAGTGAGAATTGCATGCAATCACATTTTATTCAAAAATGAAACTCCTTGGCAAGCATGATTTGAATTTCATAGGCACATATATGTTTATGTTAATTATAAAAATATGCTATCTGGTCAGATAACTGGTATCCGATTAGGATAATAAACTTCACTTTCCTAATTTTAGGGATTTGTAAGAAAAAACAAATTGCTGTGATTTCACATACTGTGAAAACAACAAATTGATGAGAGCAAAAAAATTAATGTTCTAAATGCCACTCATCAACAGTCACATTAATTTCAACCTGCATTTCTTTCTCTAATATGAAAAAAATTACAGAGTAGTTACCCCTTAACTCAATAGACTGTCAAACATTACAACACTCAAAACAATACATTACTCAACAGAGAATATATTAGCAATCAAGAACCAAATACTAGCAGTGTATATATATGTTAATTAACAAATAGTATGAGGCATCCCAATTACTGGTATGCTACCCGGTTATAATAGACATAAATTGAGTTCAATTACAAACTACCATACCACCTAGGTTTTTTTTTTTAGAATAACACTATCAAAGTATTAAAAAACTCAAAAGTTCAGATTAAGATATATGAATGATGCAAGTCTGAAAGAACGGTAAATAAATTAGTCAGTGCTTTTTACACCAGACGGAAACCTACCTCATGTCTTAGTTTGATTAATTCTTCTAATATAGGAACATTTGCTTTCATACACCTAATATATAAAGGGAATCATTATAGATAATATTCAAATGGATATCATCACTGTATTTGTTTATAAGAAAGCTGTTTTTGTCAATGATAGCATTTCAAGCTACCTCCAAAACACCATCACCTAAGTAGAATACAGGTTTTATACTCAATGTTGCAAAATCGTCAGCCTACTTAAAATGAAAATGTCTGGACACCTTAATAAACATGTATCAATATCAATATACATCTGTCGATTATGATAATGCCAGATTTTAGAGTTGTTTATTTATGCTCATCATATATCAATTCTGACTTCTATCTCAAACTCTAATGGATTGTATAGATGATTTGGACGATCAAAGATAAACATGCGTTGTCTGTTTACAATCTATTTAAGTATAACAGTTTGGGGTACCGGTTTACATAAATTTCTGAAAGTGTGCCACATGCTTTGCAGGTGAGTGACAAATTACTTGCCTGTTATTTTAATTTCGGACAGGTTAAGGCATCTGCCGTTAATTGCTCACCTGTCACAGCATTAATTATAGGAAAAATCATTTTTTACTGATTACATACTTACCGAGAATTGAAAGCAATTTCAAGTCTTTTCCTTGTTTCTGGATTTCTTGCTTTTTTCATACAAGGAAAATAGTGAGGATATTTCAAGGTCACTTTTAATTTACCACTATCTGCCTGCAATTACGAGGCAAATAATTTAATTTTTCAAAACAAAGTCTATTCACTGAAAGTTATGCATACTATATACTGACCATGGTTGATTAGATACTCATTTGTTTCTTTCTAAAAATTTCATTCTCTGATATAAGGACTTACCTTATCTAAACTTTTAACAAAATCTTCAGGCAAGCCAACTGGAAGAAAAAAACAATTTATACAATAGTAAATTTTAAAAACAAACAAAAAACACTATAAAGTCACCATCCAAACAGAATAAATTATTGCTTGTATTATATATATATCTCTACTAATTTTTTTTAAACAATCTAAGGCCAAATTTTATTTTTATTGAATGAACTGGAATTAAGTTGTGTTTCAAACAACCACTTATTAATTGTTTCCCCTAATACTTCACACACTGGTCTGCTTTGCCGATTGTAAGTGGTTTATGGAGCCCCCGAAAAGTTTCCGTAACAGAAATAGGATTTGGGGGGGGTTGTGGGGGTGGAGAGTATTACCTAGTTCTTCTTCAGTAAATTCTAGAGTTGTATTTTCTTCATTCAGATTTTTACCAAAATCTATAGACAGATCACTCATTCTTTTTTTCTGAGCTTTAATTTTATCTTGAATTTCTTTTGATAAATGAAGACCTAAAAAAAAAACCCCACAAAAATAGCAGATCACATATATACTAAAAACATCACAAAGTTTAAAAAAAACAATAATTCCCTAAAATTAAGAGATAAAGATATGGGTTAATGAAATTATTTAAAACTTTTTCTAAAGCAATATTTTTTCATTTAAGATAACACTATGAAGGACTAAAGGTATGTGTTCATAAATAGAACCAGCGGCTGCCAGGGAAGATACGCCCACATTTTGCAAGAGATGGATAAAGAACAAGCTAAAAACAAAAGCGATTTTTTGTACAATCAGGGGCCATAATCCAGAAAGTTATGGTCTTAAATGCACAAATATCAAAAGGGACTGAGATCTTTGGGATATATATATATATTTTAAGTTTCATTAAAATCGGATAAAAATTGTGACATCGAGAGGGTCCAAAACCTTCATATTACATACTTTTACATAATTTGCGTACAAAGACCGGCCATTTTGTCGGGGAGTTTCTTTTCGATTTTCCCAAAATTCGAATTCAACCTTCATTATGGTTTTTAAAATTGGAAAAAAAATTGTGACTTTTTAGTACAATCAAAGGCCATAATTCAGGAAGTTACGATCCGATATGCACGAATATCGAAAAGAACCTGGGCCCTTATTCGAGAAAACTTAAACTAAGATAAAATCCAAATTTTAAGAAATACTGCAATTCGATTGGTTGACCAGTAAAATCAATTTGCATATATCCAATGAAGTTGCAGTATTTCTTAAAATTTCGATTTTATCTTAGTTTAAGTTTGGGTTATAAACATTTATTTCAAGTTTCATCAAAATCGGATCAAAATTGTGACCTTTAGAGGGTCCACAACCTTGATTTTTAAATTTAAATTTTACAGACGGTTATTTTCCTCTCCATTCAGATAGGACCGAAAATGTTATTGCACAGAAACCCACCCCACTTCTCTATATGATTTCTACTAAAACTGGCATAAACTAAGCTCCACCCAATCTACAAGAGCGAAAACAATCTGCTTATTCAACGAAAAGAGCAAATGAAGATTTCCTGTCCATGTTACAATTTTAGTTGTGGTTAACAGTGACAAGAATTAGGTAACAAGAAGTCAATCATCACTATCAAAAGGAACCAAGATCTTTGAGATATTAATATACATTTTATGTTTCATAAAAATAAAACAAAAATTGTGACCTCTAATTAAAAACTGTGACATCTCCAGTGTCCACAAGCTAAAAACGTGATTTTTCGTACAACCAGGGGCAATAATTCATGAAGTTACAGTCCAATACGTGCCAATATCAAAAGGAACCAAGATCTTTGGGGAAAACATTGTGACACGTAGAGTGTCCACAAACAAATGTGAATGGACACACAGACAGGGAGGGGGGGGAGGTGACATAATACATCCACATGTTAAGGTGGGTGTATAAAGATGTATATGCTGTCAGTTAAGCGTGTCCGTGTCAAAACCCCCTCTGGTCAAAACCCCTAGGTCGAAACCCCCTTGGTCAAAACCCCCTAGGTCATAACCCCCTTGGACTTAAATTAAAAAGGGACCCCCCCCCCCCTTTTTTATTTATTTTTTTTTCTTATTAATTTATTTCATTTATTTATTATTATTTAAAAAAAAATATTTGAAAAATAAAATATTATTATTTAAAAAAAAAATATGATGACCAACTAAGACAATTGACCACACAATTAACATAACATAATCTGCTTTTTACTAGGAATAACATAGCCTCAGTTATTGTAATCATTCAAGTGAAATGCAATTATCTGATCAATCTGAACTGAAGTCATGGCACTACAATTTAAAATCTCCTATACCACCCCTATTCCCAGCAGACCTCTGGAACGTTCATCTGACAACACTTGGTGGTGGGTCTCGCACTAACAATCTATGCGAGTCTTGGAACAGGGCGTTTAGTTACCTGCTGGGAATAACACACCCCACAATCTGGCAGGCTCCCGAACATCTCCGTCTGGATCACAGCAATGTCAAGACTGCACTCCTGCAATATTCATGCGGACAACCACCAAAAAACAACAAAAGATCTACAAGAAAGACTTTACAACCTGTGTGCAAACCATAAAAGGTATTGGGCACACCATCCGATGGAAATAATTTCACCCATATAATTGCAAATAAAATATAAAAACAATCAATTTTGTTGTGTACTTCACTTCACAAACCACAAAAACATAATTTTGAAATGATTTTAATATTATATAATATAAAAATGGGGGGTTTTGACCTGAGGGGGTTCTGGCTTAAGGGGGTTTTGACCTAGAGGGGTTCTGACTGATGGGGTTTTTGACCATATCCCGAGTTAAGCTGCCTGCTTGGGTGAAGAAAGAGTGTTTCTTGATCTAATGACTAACAGCTGTGAGAATATTGAGAGAATTAAGCATATAATAGACTCTGCGATTAAACAGCGGCTGCGGCTGCAGGTACTATGATACGATTCATATCACAATTAATAACAAGTCAATATTTAACAAGACAACAACATGATAAATGAATAATTGATATTTTTATGGCGAGAATTATTAGTTCTGCCTAAGTCAAAGAAATACAACTGTTTCATATCACAATATTCATATGGATCAAAATAAGGACCAAAACAATTAAAGGGTGTTTATTTAAAAGTGACAGGTTAGTTATTGAAGCAACAAAAATAAAACATAAAAAAAAAGATCGTAAAAAATCAATTCAGAGGCTCGTGATTTAATACACACATGATAAAAATTGATTAGACTGAGTAGTTAGTTTTCTTATGATTAAAATGTTTTGAGAGGGATTCAAAGCAAGTTTTGACAGATAAATTAGTCTGAACATCTTTTTAGTCCAATTAAATCATCAAATCACACGGTTTGTACACATGTTTAGGATATGTGACATCTTTGAATACTTTTTACATGGGATTAAGATGTCCTGCAAAGGAGAGACCATGAATTGTTTTCAGGATTAAAATACATAGGGAATCACGCAGATTAAGTTGTTAGTCAAGACATTGGTTTGATCACTTAATCCCACCTATTATTATAATATCCTATTACAACAGATAATTGAGATTAGCACCTATTATTATAATATCCTGTTATGCTCTCAGTGCAGTCAACAATTTAGGAATTTTGAGTTTTATTCACCATATCTTGATATCCAATTCAGCACATCTGCGGCCAGACTTTTTTGCCAATCAGGAGAGAGAGAGAAATGGGGTTTAACCTCCATTCGACACAAACTAGGTCATTTTGGGACTAACATATGGTTCAATTTTATTTCAATAATTCGCTTGCGCGCACGGGTCTTTAGCAGTGGGAGGAAACCAGAGGACTTGGAGAAAACCAACGAGGTTGGACAGGCAACCCTACTTCTTGTCACATACAACCAGGTAATCGAAACCACGCCAGTTGACTCAATGCCAGAACTTCTGACGCAAAGCGCACCTGCTAACCATTCGGCCACCCAACCCCGGGCATACAAACAGATGAAACAGAACCAGGACTGAAAATGATAATCATCAAGCTACTTATAATTAGCTACCTTTCTTTCAAAATTTAATTTTTAACCTTGTTATGGTACAAATATAACTCACCATTCCGTTTTCCAAGTTTAATTTGTCTTTCAACATATCGTCTTGTTTCTTCTGACCCCTCTTTAGGATACTTTGATAGGTACGTAATAAGAGCATCAAAGACATCTTGTCGCATGCTGTAAATAGAAATCCAGTGTTCATTAACGACACTACATTTAAATAAAGAGATGCTGGAAAGTATTCTTACTGAACACTTTTGGTCTTCAGAAACTATTGGTGCAAGATGTTTCACTTTGATATTTTCACCAGCAGGTAAAAATAATTGTTCAGTTTGATGCGATTTGACTATTATTAGTATTGTGTGCAAGAAAATCAGTGGACAATTAAGCCAGTTGTAAGATTTTTGTAAATCAGGTCATGCAGGTGATATTTTGAAAATGATTTTATATAAGAAATTTATCAAATAGTGAAAAAGTTAAAATGTCTCATTAAAATTTTGCAGATAATTGACAAAAAAATATATGCAGATGATACTTCCAAATTAAGACACTGGACAACAGAAGAAGGAAGGATGGCCATGCTGTTTAGTGGACAAACGTTTTTGCCCTCATCAGCTCACCCTTTCATAGTTGCACAAATTCAAAAATCCAATCCAAAGATAAAATCTTACCTCATTTCTACGTCAAATTCGGAAAGTGTTTTATCTGCTTCCATACTAACGTCCCGCAAAGCTTTATCTGGTGAAACATGTTGCAGAAAATCTATATTGTTCCTTTTAACTGCATACCAACAATCATTATCAGCCAGGGCCTGTTTATCAGAATATCAATATTCACAAAAAGAAGCACAACATTTATTTATCATAAATCATATGGATGGAAAATACATTGGAACAATTGTAAATATGAGAAATATATATGTAGATTCAATTCACTTGAACCACAGCACACTAACATGTAATAGATCAAACTTTTGATCTAAATATTAAACAGGGGACATTATTATAGGGTACATGACTAAATTATGTCCTTGATCAATCTAAATTCTAATTCAAACAGTTTTAATAGAAAAAACCATAATTGGATCTTTTATAGATTCCATTAGAAGTATTGATTTAGATTTCGTGCCTTATTGGCTTATATTAGGCTAGAGCAGTGATTCTCAACCAGTGTGCCCTGAAATTTTGAACGGCAAACTAAGAAAATGTGAAAAACCATGTGATCCCAATTGAGTATTCACTGGTGTCCACTGATAAGTTCATAGCTGTGTTTTCATTTTTTTAGTTTGAGTCATTCTATGTGTCTATGACTAGTCTCTGTCTATGTATGTATTCTGTCTGACTTAACATGTTTTTATTTAGCAAAAAATTCAAATAATTTTCATATATATTTAGCTAGGTGTGCCGCTATTTTTTCATGTGTTCCAAGGTGTGTCGTTGGCAAAAAAAGGTTGAGAACCACTGGGCTAGATATATAATAGCATGGGCCTTATTCCAAATTACATTCGGCTAAAACACAGTAGGCCTATTTGTGACAAAAGTGTCCTTCAGGGTGAAAAAATAAATTGCCTTGCAATTCTAAGTATCAATAGTTTAATTTGGTTATTTAAAATTTATATTTTTTTTGCTTCAGCAGCTGTTACAAATACACTTGTATTAATCTTTTTAAGTATGGGTCACTGTATGTCCGTAACATTTAAAAAGTGAGAAAAAAAAACAACTTTCAAATTCAGATAAATAAAAAATATTTTAGATTTTAAAATTGCACATTCATTTAAAAGTATAATATTACTGAAGATGACATTTTATTGTAAGTTTTCAGCGTTTTTCATGCACATGTCCACTGTGATTCTGTAAATTTGACAGAAACACATGTTTTTGTAATTTAGTCATAACTGCCTTAATACACTGTCTATTTGTATAATTCAACTACCAACAAAATTTATTATAGGATGTGTTCTAGAAGCATGTATTTATATCCTTTCCAAAAAATTCACAGAAAATATATTAATTTGAGTTTCAAAATACATTTGTGGGACACATTTATTGCTGTAAGGCAAAAACGAACATATGTACTGACTTCAAATTTGGTGGTCATTAGGAGAGGTCCTTATACAAAAATGTGTTTTAGCCGATTGTGTAGACCTACTAACTACAAAAAAAAAGAGATTTTTTAAGATTTTATTTAAAGCCATACCTTAATAACATTCTTGAAGTTTATATCTGACGGTCTTAACGATCCTATTTTATCATATATCTTTTTAGTAACATCAATTAATTCTTTAGATTCTGTTTTAATTCGATCATTGTTTATTTTCCACGACAGTTTATTTCCATCTATTGCCATTTTTGCTATGTCAGAAAATTTTTTTTTAGATTTGTTGATGCCGGTAAAGCTGATTTTTCTACTGATAATTACTGGACTTTTCACTGAAAAAGCGTAACTGTCAACGAAAAATAGTTTTGATGTTACTTTAACTAACCTAGTAACTAAATTTAAACAAATTGTCATTAAAAGAGACGTGTTAAAAAACAAATGGAAATGAATGCATCTGCGAAGAAATGCATTGAGCTCAGCCGTGGAGGGAATTCGCACATGAGAGTTACCCTCCCCTTAATATGCTTAGGCCAAGAAATAAAATTAATGTCGTTTCTGGACATGATGGTCACACGGGTTTCTTTTTCACTGCAACATAAGTTAGATAGGATCAAATAAGATAATAGCATAATGGGTGTCTAAAGTATAGTTCGAAGCTTACTAAAAACTAGCCCGACGTCCACAATGGTTCGACACCATTTTCCCAGCTAGCACTAGTAATATTATTTTCTTCTTCAGAAGCTTATTTTCTAAAGGCTGTACATTTCAGTATTGTAACAACACCAAGTTTGTCTAAATCGGAGCAGAATTGACTGAGTTAATGCCCATTTAGCAGGGGCTGCGGAACAGGGGGGAGGGGGCTGCAGGGGCTTCAGCCCCCCCCCCTCCACTTTTTGCACAAAAAAAAAAAAAATTCGTTATTTTATCCCATTCTACATTTATAATAGTTAATAATTATAACTGGCATTCTTCTCGTCATGGATAACATGAGTTGTGAGTCATGGTCAGTTTTTCTTACGTGATAGCAGGAGAGTTTTGGGTTACTTAAAAATGCAAAAAATCACGCTTCGTTTTCGGAACTTCGTCCCTCAATTATTAATGTCAGACCCCCCACTTCGGAAATCGCTCCGCGGCCTCTGTTTAGTAATACGAACTGGCACTGGCGGACCTCTTGTTCGCGAAATTGGCCATTTTGCTTCAATTTCCAACCCAACTTCATATCTCAGAAACCAAAATAAAGCATATTTACGCACCAACACAATCATGCAAACACATTACACATAGCTCGAGAAGTTTATTTTCTAATGTTTGCAATAATCGCACAGAAGATTAAATAATTACCGGTACGTAAACTTAAACTATCAGCTATCTTTAAATATTAATTTGTTGTCGATAACCTTGTTATTTTCGCAAAGCTGCACATCTCACAATTGTAACAACACCAAATTTTTTAAAAATCGGAGAATTGACAGAGTTACTGCCCGTTTGTATAATATCCTTTAAAATATATCAATCTTAGGTTAGCTAGACAATTCCCATCCCCGTTATACAATTTGAGTGGAAAATTTTACGTAGACATAAACCTATTGGTTCAGATGGAATTTAAAAGGTGATGGTCTATAACAAGCTTTTCGTCACTTTCATTGCATACTAAGTCTTAGTGCAATACAGATCGCATCTATCATTTTAACAGTCTGCTATGCAAGGGCTTTAAAAATATATTATTTACATTATGACACATTAAGCATATTAAAGTGACATTCTTTTGCAAATAACACTACCTAACATTCTTACTGAATCATATACATTTATTATACGATTACATATTCAGATTTGTGGCTTGTGTTCAAGCCTTATAGAAACCATTTCAAGATACCACACCCAGCTGTTATGTGTCGTGTTCGTAGATTTAACTAAGGCTTTCGATTTAGTCTGGCTAGACGGGCTGCTCTTCAAATTAGGACGTATTGGTATAACGGGCAATATGTTCGGTGGATCAAAAGCTTTCTGAGCGATAGAAGGATACAGGTGAATGTTGGCAGATTCCTGAGTGCCGAGCAAACATTAGAAAATGGCACGCCTCAGGGGTCGGTTATCAGTCCCACTCTCTTCAATATCATGATCAACGACATACAGAAATCTTCCTACCTCGACGCCAAAACTGAGTTAGCTAAATTTGCTGATGACAGTACCATATGGAGGAAAGGGAGGAACTTCTGTGAACTACAAAAGAAAATGCAGAAGGCCTTAGACAAATTCATGGCATGGGCAAACGATTGGGGATTCCAAGTCTCGGAGAAGAAAACAGTCGGCATGCTTTTAAGCAGGGATAGAGGGATAAGCAGAATGACTCTGTGTATGAACGGGAAAACCATTGAGTTTAAAGACCAAACCAAGTTCCTTGGCGTAATCTTTGACCGAAGGCTAACCTGGAAACCACACATCGACGAGACTGTAGATAGATGCACCAAAATCCTAAACTTAATGAGGAAAATAACGGGCAGCACTTGGGGGGCCAACAGAGTCACACTAATGATGGTGTATCGTGCTCTAATACGATCTGTATTAGACTACGGCTCTCTGGCCTTCATGAACTGCGCGCCATTACTCTTAAGGAAGCTTGACACCATCCAATACAAAGCTCTGTGTATTGCGACTGGCGTAGGGCAAATGACTGGGAGTGAGGCACTACTGCAGGAAGTCGGGGAGTTGCCCCTATCCCTAAGAAGAAAAGAACTAGCGACAAGGTACTGGGCTAAGATCTCGCAACTGGGCGAAAGATCCCCAACCTTTGTCAGTCTACAAAATACAAGATATGTGAGAGATCCTAGAAAGAAAAGCTTCGGCCAGGGTATCAGGGAAACAATCAAGGAACTGCGACTGGGGGAGCTCGTGATAAATGAACACGATCCCCCAGTGATCGCCCCTTGGACGCTCCCTATACCGCCGGTTAATCTAGATCTACTACAGAAAACCGACAAGAAAAACAACCCCACTGCTGCACGTGCTTTCTCTCTAGAACACCTGGAAGACAACTGTCCGTCTGATGACTGGGACCATGTGTACACGGATGGCTCACGCAATCCTGAAAGGGACACCAGCTCGTTTGGAATATACCTGCCAAACGGGGAACAGGGAATAAGCAGGAAACTGCCCAATAACTGTTCGGTGTACACTGCAGAGTTTGTGGCCATTCGTGACGCTATATCATGGATTTCCCATCAAAAGACTAATAAGTTCGTCATTCCAAGCGACTCTCTGAGCAGTCTGATTTCAATCCAAAATGACAACTCGGACTCAAGACCAGAAGTTATTTTGGAAATCAGGCAGCTGTACCAGAGGGTTTTAGAGAAGGGAAGCAAAGTAGAACTCGTGTGGATTCCATCACATGTCAACATTAGAGGAAACGAGGAAGCAGATCGACTCGCCAATGAAGGTCTCAAGGACACAGCACCACTCCGCACCATAGATTACAGCACCACGGAAATCTACAGTATGGTCAAAAGACACGTCAATTCAATCTGGGAATTAAATCTCGTTGAACTTGACACATACAGATTCCGGCTGGATGACAAGATCTACACAAAGACAACACTCAATCACCCTAGAAGAGATATTTGTAGACTTATATCGAAGCTAAGGGTGAAAGAGCGGCTGCAAGACTACAAACACCAAGTCATCATCTGTGAGTGCGGACACGAATGTACCACCAACCATGTCCTGGTAGACTGCGAGGTATACAAGGAGGAGAGAAGGGAACTATTGAGAACAATGGAGTCCAACAACATACCATTCAACACTAAGAACCTACTCTTCCCGAGACCAGATCTGAAACTGCAAATCTTCGAACAAATCCACGCCCTAATGGACACAGTTGGACTAAGTAGAATAGTGAAGTAAGAGGGGGTCACGGTTAGACGGGCCCGGCATCTAAACACTAAACTACATAGGGGATTTATACCAAACTGGCAGGATAGTGGAGTAAGGGGGAGTTACGGTCAGACGGACTTGGCACCTAAACACTATTCCGCAAATAAAACTGATACCAAACCCAGAGAGTGGGATAGTGGAGTAAGGGGAGGCCACGATAAGACGGGCCTGGCACCTAAACACTAATCCCAAACGACGACATCTACCAATCAAGAAGCAGACGAGATCATCTACCAAACGATATGTTTTATATTAAATAAAGGGAAGAACTTCCCACTAAACCAAATCCATGGCCTAAGGCCAAATGGAAAGATTGCAAAATCATATTCTAAAAAACAGGAATCAGCTTCGGCTCTCCTATGTCTTGTCTGCGATATCACTTATGTGGAAGCAGACGTTAAACACCAAGAACGAACGAACCACACCCAGATAGATTTTGCTGGCAGTAATAGAATATGAAAACAGAGAGAGAGTGAAAGAGAAATGGGGTTTAACGTCCACTCGACACAAACTAGGTCATTTCGGGACTAACACATGGTTCAATTTTATTTCAATAATTCACTTGCGCGTAGGGGTCTTTAGCAGTGGGAGGAAACCGGAGGACCGGAGAAAACCCACGAGGTTGGACAGGCGACCCTACTCCTTGCCACGTACAACCGGGGAATTGAAAACCCGCCAGTTGACTCAATGACAAACCGTATGATACAGTGCGCGCGTGCTAACCATTCGGCCATCCAACCCCCCAATATGAAAACAACTAACATACCTATTTATAATTCGCTAAAGGTCGACTGTATATAAATACGATATTTCATTTACTAAAATATCTCCTTAATGTAGAAACCCGTCTTTTCGTGACAGATTAATAGACGATTATTTGGCAACCTGACGGAAATTCTAAGACACACAATAATTTAACCCCCAGTCTTTCATTGGGTTATTGTACGACTTTCAAAGCAACAAATAAATTCGTTTACGAGCTACGCTATTTTATCTGACACTCGCCTCCCTTACAGCCTCAAATTTAAAAAAAAAAACAATGTCGCATGTGGCTGTGATGTGGTGGTAAGCGCCCCCCCCCCTTCAAGTTCTTAGCAGGGGCACCGAATTTCCTATGCTGCTCTCACAAAGTGAAGAATGTACTTGCCAATATGGAAATTTGAAATTTACGGCACATTCGCCGAAAATGATAAGATTGGTCTGGAGAAATACAGAAATTAAGAGTACTCTTGCAAATGTTTAGTCAAGGCTTGCGAGTTTCTTACGAATCCTTGTGAATGTTTTGCGAATGCTTACGAATGCCATTGCGACTACATAACGCATACGGGGCGAATTGCATAGAAACCCTATGCCCCTCCTATTTTGTTACCTATGCTGCTCTCACACAGTTGCAAATATGATGGCGAATGGGATTACGCATACAATGGTTATAATAATAATATATAAATCTCCAAAAGGAAAACCCTCCATTTCAGAATGCTGTATTGAAACCTTGTTAACACTCCACCTGGTCTAAGGATTGAATGTGTTGAAATACAGCGTTACACGTTTATCACCTAAGGGGCCTGTTCAGCTGGCCATAAAATGTACATATGTCATCAAAACCTTGAAAAACCTCTATACAGATTTACTTATTCTCATAACTTACCAATCGTTACAATTTAGTAGTTGCGTGATAAATTGCCGTTTGAAATAAGATGACGGGGTAGAGGACATTTATGCCATTACCAGACAACGGCCCTGCTTGATTTGTCCATACCAGCGCATACCGGCTGAGGACAGTTCGGCAGTTTCTGCGGCGAGGTGACTTGGTTTAACCGGAAGTCGAGGTGGCGTAGGCCAAATGCGCCGCTTTGCCGGCAGCGGCGATCACCGGCGCAAGATGGTGAACATGTCAACGAGATAAAATTCACGTTATTTAGAAATTCCATAAAACACTAATTTTAAAGCGTTAAAATTAAACCAAATGTTTTGAAGTTGAATTAGAGCTTCGTAAAACCAGATGTTCATATGTCATTTTTTCTCGGTAACCGGTTTAATATTGTAATAGCCTATCATCCGATGCCATATTGTTTATCAGCCGAGTCACTTGATTTGCTTTGATACGGTAGCCTGACAGGCGTACGCCATGTAGAAACCGGCTCGCCTATCGCTGGACAAATCAAGCAGGCCCATTGTAAGCCCAGTGCCCAACAAACCAGAGCACAGGACCGAATTAAACCAGTTCTTCAACACACGCAACCACCCCACCCTACCTAATTAACTAATTCAAGTGCTTTCTTTATCCACGTTTTAAAAATAAAAACAACCAAACCTGAAGAAACACGCAGAACACCTTTTCCGGGGTGGGGCTGGAGTAAGCTCTTTCTTCGCCCCTAACTTCTCAATTAAATACCGTTTTAAAGAAGTAAATGTACGTCTGCTTGAAGTCGATGAGATTTGCTCCACGAAGTTCATCCTAAGATCAAGGCAAATCGTCAGATTGAATTGTGACTTAAGATGATATCATGGTTCCTGCACATGAATAATTTTAAGAGCTTATTTTTGAGCTGGTTGTTTGTTACGGAGAATAGAAGCAGCAAAATATTTAAGAAATGTCTTCTCTCGGTCCATTAAAAGAATTACAGTTTAATTTTGATTTTATGTTTGTAGCTTGTCATATCACATACTCTTGTGGTTAATTAATGTCAAAAGGTTTTCCACATACAACATAAATTACCCTAAATATGCTCAAAAAAGCGAAAATAAAATGTGTCACCGGCTTTTTATTTTAAAAAGAAATCGACGATGTCAACAATTAGTCTACTATGTGGAATATTTTGTTTATGCATAACTTCCCAGAAACGTGTACTTAAATTTCCTTTTCTAGTAAAACAAATGCCTCACCTTATGTTAGAGGTCATACATTAAAAATTGTTTATACACTGTTATATGCATTTGTGACAGACACTTGCACAGCCTATTGCATCACCATCAAAAGCCCATCAAAACTTGAATTGTTTACAATTAATCCTGCCATAATAAGAAAACCAGCACAGGCCAGTTAGATCCATATAAGGCCAACGTTAAGTTTGGTCAAAGGTCACGAGATGTAAACAGGGCTAGAGCTAATCCGAGCCCTAATCCTAAACCTAGCCCTAATGCTTACCCTAACCTACAATCTCTCCAACGATCACGTGCCCTAACCTTGTTTACATCTCAGCCACATTGACAAAAATTGAGCTGGTCTTAACAAATAGATTTAACCAGCACAGGCCCCTTTCTTGAAGCCATGTGAACGCATTGAGATAACAGTTATTGTTAACTTTATCATAACTAGCATGATTTAATTTTATCATCATAACGATGGAAACTCAACGGAAGTCGACGCGAGTCTCTCAGTTCTTGCCCCAAAATGTGTCTCATAAACTTTGTAAGCTGCAAATGGAATTTAAAAAATTAATTTCACAAACTAAATATTATAGGTCAGTGAAAAGAAACAGTACTCCAGCCCATCGATGCCAAGGTGGTATCTAATACAAAATTGCGAAAAAAAAGTGACGTACACTTTCCCGACAAATCTAGGCTCCTGGAAGTGGTATTTCCATTATCTAATGAACACTGAATTCATTATTATTTCTTTATTTCATTATCATGGTGAAATAAATCTGGGGGTTGGATGGCCGAATGGTTAGCACGTGCGCGCTGTGTCATTGAGTTAACTGGCGTGGTTTCGAATCCTCGGGCGTACGTGACAAGGAGTAGGGTCGCCTGTCCAACCTCGTGGGTTTTCTCCGGCTCCTTCGGTTTCCTCCCACTGCTAAAGACTCCTACGCGCAAGCGAATTATTGAAATAAAATTAAACCATATGTTAGTCTCGAAATGACCTTGTTTGTGTCGAGTGGACGTTAAACCCCAGTTCTCTCTCTCCTCTCTCTCTATTTCCACAATGGCGGACGCGACACTCTAGTACTCAAACCAGGATGTAAATATAAGTTTGGTTTTAAATGACCATTTCATTGCTATAATTATTGTATTGCTGCCGCGTCTTTGTGACAAATTGACGGGCAAGTTGATTGAATAAAGACCGTTGCCGAATTAAGTTAGTAAGAAAAGTAGTAATGTAACGCTTATCAGAATGTTAAACTACGGGGGAAAATGCAGTGTCTTTCTTTTGGCTTTAAATGTTATGTAAATTATTAATTAGACATTTATTCACATGAAAAGCCCATAATCAACTCTCAAGATCATCGATAGTCGCGATTTTCAATGGATTGAAATAAGATCGTCATGTGATAATTTAATTTAACAAGAGCATCGCTACCGCTGCAATATACGTCCACATACCTGCTTTGATTGATATGGTACTGTTTAAAATGAAGAGAATGAAATATGAAATGGCTGCAATGACTGTAATGTGGCAAGAGGCAAAGAAGGCTAGGTGTTGGGTTTGTTTTGCCAAATTTACAGACTAAAACCGCCCCAGGGGGTCGAGGCATACACCAAAATAAAGAGTTGCTGTCTTTACGGTATAAGGAATAAATATGCCAAGTTCCAACATGATCCATTCAGAATTGCAGCCTATAGACGATAAACACAAAATATGGACGTAACTCTGCCCCTGCGGGGTTTAGATATGGAACAATATCAATAGATACAACCCTGTTATTAAAATGATTAATATACTGAATTTAAACAAAATCTGTCAATAATTGCAACCTGTAGAGTACTTAAAGACAAAACATTATCAAAAAAGTGGGAATAGGGACATGCACCAAAATAAATAGTTGTTATCCTTACGGTATAAGGATGCCAAGTTCCAAGATGATCCATTCAGGATTCTAGTCTGTAGACAAAAGTCACAAAAATTGGGCGTGGCTCTTCCCCTGGAGGTTGGATATGAACCAATATAAATAGGTACAACCCTATGGTGGATCATGCCGAACTGTTAATAATTGCAACCTGTAGATTATTTACAAACGACATATTAACAGAAAGTGAGGGGGGGGGGTGCGAATCATGCACCAAAATCAATAGTTGCAGTCCTTAAGGAATAATAATAATTATACCAAGTTCCAAGATATTCCATACAGAATTGTGGACTTTAGGCGCTTAACAGAAACTGAGCGTGGATCTGTCCCTGGGGGTCGAAACATGCACCAAAATAAATAGTTGCTATCCTTACGGTATAAGGAGTAAATATGCCAGGTTCCAAGTTGATTCATTCAGAATTCCAACCTGTAGACAAAAAACACAAAAATTCGGCGTGGCTCTGCCACTGGGGGTCGGGACATGCACCAAAATCAATAGTTACCGTCCTTAGGCTATAAGGAAATATACCAAGTTCCCATACGATCCATCAAGAATTGTGGCCTGTAGGCAACACAGACAAACAAAGAAAAAATGGGTGTGGCTCCGCCCCTGGAGGTCATGCATTCAAACAATAGGGATCACCCTTAAGGTATAAGGAATAGGTATGCAAAGTTTCAAAAGGATTTGTTAAGAATTGTGGCCTGTGTATATACCTATGCTATGCGTCGCTGGTTAGATGTGAAAAGGCACTCAAACAAAACTCTCCACATCCAGCGTGTGACGCCTCTTCACTGCCACATATTCTAGTAGCCCTGTGATCGTCTAGAATTGTCTCTTAGTCCGGTGGCTGAAGGGGGGGGGGGGAATCGCCACCCGAGCTGTGAATTTATGAGACCAAGTTTTTCTAGACCAGTTTTTTGCGTAGATTCCGAATCTGGGTGGCGATCAGGCGTTTGAGGGGGCGTTTTCGAGATATATGGAGGTCCAATGTCTACAATTGGGGGGCAATGTCATTATGTTATATATTAATCATGTTATATATTAATAAAACATAAATTTCTAGGACTGTCCATCTTTAAAGAAGTGTGTTCGATGCTCTTGGACAACTGTTTTGATTTGTGGGGAGGTGGGGTGGGGGTAGCAGGTGAGCGTGTACGGAGGGTGGGGGTGGGGGTGGTAAAATTGGTGGGGAATGATGATTTTCTTTGAGCTTGGTAAAAACATTACTTTTTAATTCCACTGCACACCTCTATATATGGGTGTAAGATTCCCATTGTATTTGGCGGGGTGAGGGGGTGTAATTTTGGGGACAGAAACCACTTGATTCAAAATTAGCCAATGAAGCGGTCTTCACGGAACTGTGGGTAAACCCCCAGAAACGTCAACGCTGATTGAATAATCAATGTCTGACGTCATAGGGTAAAAAACCGCTCGTATGACTTCTGACGCGACCTCCTAGTACAACTGGTCAGATCTTCATGTAGTGTAGGCCATCGAAAGTATAAGAAAAACCAAATTAAATATACATTTGTATTTTAACCAGTTTGTTTTTTCGTTCAGTACGAATTTTGTTATTCCAGATATTAAATTATAAAGGTACTTCTCAAGAGATCTTGAAATGGAAATCAAAAACACAGTAAATCAGAGACATGCTTAGATATTAGTTTATTCTTAGTCTTCATCAGAAGATTCAAAATCAGGTGTCATATGAGCGGGATGAATATCTTCTTGGTTGCTGATCAACAGCTCGCATATATCCTTTGCATATATATGCTTTAGATACATGTACCAATTCACATTATAAATCTTCATTCCAGCCATGCAGCAAAAGACCACTACGGCAAGGTGGTAATACAAAAAGGCCTGTTATTTTTTTCACCCAGAAAATCTTTCTTCTAGCGTCATCTACTGATGTAAGTCGCCTTCCGCGATATTTTCTACCTTTGCCCGTTTCATTATCGACCAGAATGTGTATATTTGGATCATTGTTTGCGATCACCTGATCACCACCCAGATTTGGAATCTACACAAAAAACTGGTCTAGAACAACTTGGTCTCAAAAATTCACAGCTCGGGTGGCGATCCCCCCCCCCCCTTCAGCCACCGGACTACTGGTTATTTTTGTAATTCTTTACATAAATTACAAGCATAGATTACCATTAACATCATTCTCTCTGCCTCTCGACCCACCATTTCGGAGGACAAGTTTACTGACGGAACACTTCAACATCATATGGCTCTCCTACGACTTAACGGGGCGGTCTACTCAAAGTGGTGTCTAAATGATGTCCGAATGATGTCGATTTCCCAGCCTCGCAGCCGAGAAGGTGTGGGTATGATGTTCCCCTGAACTCCGAATGATGTCTTCTCTACGGTCTCATCATGATATCTGAAGGGAAAGTTAACCCCGCTCTTCTTATATAAAGAGGATAGGTGCATGAGTCATGTATTTCGACCCGGGAAATTGACCATGTACTTCCTTTATCGGATTGGTCAGCTGTACAGACGCTACCCTGGATAACTTCGCTCAGAAACGAGTAATTTGACTGACATTTTCCATATATTCATTTTTCATTATCTATTTTTTAACTTTATAGGCAAGAGCGGCCAGCTCTGGTGTTATCTTCCATGCCACACGATCACTGTATTTATTTATACAGTGAATTAGCTTGAACTGCAATTCAGCAGACGGTGTAGGCCTACTTAGAATGTTACCAAGGGGCAACAGCACAATCAACATATATCCCAATCTCCAGATATACATTAATTCATATTGTCACTATTTAAAGTCGTATGCCTTCTTAGGGTCATAGGCGTACGAGCCCGGGGGGGGGGCAGGGGGTGGGGGGGCAGCTGCCCCCCTAACTTTCGGGCAAGCTGACTTTTCGGGCAGACGGGTAAAGTAAAAAAAATGTTTGATTTCATCTACTTGGCAAAATAAAGTGCCCAAAATCTAATAAAACACTCATTTTACGGGCTGGAATAGCAGGACAACGCGTTTGCGGCTGTCAAATATTCCAAAATTTTCTTGGGGGGTCCATACAATGTCAGTTCCGCTTCTTCACCCCTCGAAGAAAACCGGCGCCGCTGTCTGTAAACCCGAAATCTTTTCCGGCATTTTTAGTTTTGCTTCCCTTATTGTTATCGAGCCTAAATTTAACACCAATTTTACTTTTCTTTTAATTGAATACCACGAATTTGTACTGAGTTGAGTATGGATTAAAACATATTGTCTGGAGCCACTCTACTTTGTGCGACATTTTTCGGGCATCGATTATTATTTGTGAATACAGCTGCAACAGTCTGATTGGATCGTTGGGATTCAGAGTGGGATTTCGGTTACAAAACCATTGGATACTTTTGGAGTTTACACAGGCTAGAATAGCAGTAAACGCATTTGCGGTGGTTAAATTTTCAAAATTTTCTCCGGAAGGGTATAACCCCGAATCAGCGACGATTGATTGGTTGTTTGGAATTCCGGTCAGCCAGTTAGGCTATATTGGACCAAATTGAAGTTGCTGTATTCACAGGCTGGAATAGCAGGAAAACGCGTTTGCGGCAGTTAAAATTTCAAAATTTTCTCCCAACTATCCCGTCTTCGTGGACTGTAAACGATTGATAAGAATTCGAGTCAGCCACCTTAATAAGGCTATATTAGACCACTTTGAAGTTACTTTGTTCACGGGCTGAAATAGCAGGAAAACGTGTTTGCAGCCGTCAAATATTCCAAAATTTTCTTTTGAGGGGGGTGAGGGGTGGGGGGGGGGCAAGGTAAGCCAAATATTCCAAAATTTTCTTTTGAGGGGGGGGGGGGGGCAAGGTAAGCCAAATATTCCAAAATTTTCTTTTGAGGGGGGTGAGGGGTGGGGGGGGCAAGGTAAGCTCCGCTCTCTTCGTCTGTCAAGTAAGACTGGCGCTCTCTGTAAACCCGAAATTTTTTCGGGCATTTCGGGTTCTGCCCCCTAACTGTCATCGAGTCCGTACGCCTATGCTTAGGGTGGCGACAATTAGGAATGGTCAAAATTGTAAAATTTAATGACTGCGTTACCAAAATGGATCAAAAGATGTAGATCTGCTCAACTTCTTGCAAGTAAAAGATTTCACGAACTCTTACTAATTATGTAGGCTATGAATTGGGCATAATCTTATACTTATGTGGGTAACCTCATATCCCTTTCCAGTCTCCGTTGTAATTAGTGTCTAATTAATAATTTAGAAAACATTTCAGGCCTAAAGAAATACATGCAATAAGCAGATTTAGTTCTTGGATAATGTATGTTTAATAGCTTGGAATTTCAACTTAATAACTTAAAATTTCAACTTGAAATCTCAGCTTAGTTTTGTAATTTCAATTCCCTAAGTTTTATAGACCTAAATCATTATTTGTTGGTATATTGGTACACGTCACATTTTTCCCTGTTCGAAAACTCAACCTGGCGTTAGATGTATAGATTGTTGGAAAGCTTGTTGTTTTGTACACAACGTTCATCAAAATGACCAGACCGACTTTCATTTTATTTACCCTCTATACGTCACCATTAGGAGATATTGTCAGAAAATATGGTCTCAGCTTTCATTTGTATGCCGATGATACTCAATTATATATTTCATTTACACCTAATTGTCCATCTTCTTTCAATTTATCAAAATTGCAACTTGAGAACTGTATTAGTGAAATTAGAAAATGGATGTCAAAGAACTTTCTAAAATTGAATGATGATAAAACCGAATATTTGTTATTAGGCTCAAGGCATCAATTAAGTAAATCTGCACAAGATAACCCCCCTGTTGTAATTGGTAATTGTGATATATTTTCATCTTATTCTGCTCGTAATATTGGCGTTATCTTTGATAGTTTTATGCTTATGGGAGCTCAAGTAAATAATATTTGTAAATTGTGCTATTTTAATATTAGAAATATAGGTAAAATACGTAAATGTGTAACTGTAGAGGCCACTAAGTCACTTGTTAATCTCTGGTCACTTCTCGATTAGATAACTTTAATTCACTTTTAGTTGGTTTACCTTTAAAGCTTATAGATAAATTACAAAAAGTACAGAATACTGCGGCTAGACTTGTTACTTTAACTAAGAAATGTGACCACATAACTCCTGTTTTATATAATTTACACTGGTTACCTGTTAAATATCGAATTGATTTTAAGATTTTATTACTTACTTTTAAATGTTTAAATAATTTAGCTCCTGTTTACCTCTCATATCTTTTAGAACTTTATACACCTGGCCGAACATTACGTACATCAGATAAACTGTTCAACTAGTCTCCTATGGTCAGCGCTCTTTTAGTTATCACGCACCTGTTTTATGGAATAATCTACCATTTAGTTTAAGATGTTGTACATCTCTGTATTCTTTTAAAAAACAACTTAAAACACATTTATTTAATCAGGCTTTTAACTGACTCTGTATACAATCGTTAACATGCCCATAATCTTGTTGTTTTTGTGTGATGTGCATTGTCACTTTGTAAAGTGCCCCTGAACATGTTATATGAAAGGGTGCACTATAAATATGCTGTAATAATAATAATAATAATAATAATTTGATTTTATAATCTGCTTTTTTTTTATTGCGTGATGACATTGGCAATCTGTCTTCGTTGAAAATTTTACTCATATAAATAAACCTGCAGTCATGAGATATAACCGATTTTGTTTTCCATAAACCAAACATTTAGTAAACAAGCCGACCTTCACTTCGTTTTTTCGAAACAAAAATTCAATCTTACTGGGTTTGCCCCATCACAAAAACTGGAGTACTTAGCATAGCTTTTACAGTATAATTTTTCGCATTTCTAATCGCAATTCCAAGAAACGCATAAAGATTATACCATAAAAGATAGTAAACGTACCTTTATAAAGAATTTTTTTTTTAATTGTCTGTTATGTGACAGCTTATGAGTAATTAATCATAGTTGATTTATTGATGTTTACGATCAGAGCTAAATAATATGGATCTACACAAATGACGCTTATCAAAATATCAACCTTCGTCATCCAAGGCGACATTCAAGCTTTTCTATACCCCCGAAGCTTTTCGTGCCACGACAAATCTAAACTTAGCAGACATTAGCATAATGAAAACTGTTGCATGGTCTGATGAGTTAAAGCATAAATTACATATTTCCATAAAAAAATGTTTCATTGTTGCAATGAAGATACATTATGTAAGATTCAGATAAAGAGATGACCGTTCTTGCTATTATAGTTCAAAAAAAGATAATGAAAAATGAATATATTGAAAATTTTATTCAAATTACTTTATTCTGAACGAAGTTGTGAGTACTGGAAGGTTAAATCTCGATTATCCATTTTTTCGTTAAATTTTTAAATTTCGCGAGCGTTCTAATCCACTTGAATCTCTGCCATCCGATGATATAGAGAGTTGATCATGAGCTTGCCATGTTAATAAATGTCTGCTTAATAGTTTATATAACATTTAAAGCCTAAATAAATACCCGCAATAAGCAGAATTTACTCTAACATAATATAATGCATCCTATAACATTCACCGAATATCGGACTGATTTATTCTGACTATAAAATAATATGGTTATGTTTTATTATTGTAATACATTGCAAATCTACGAATATTAAAAAATTAAATGATTTTTAAACCTGGGGGGGGGGGATTTTAAGCGCCTTGATAATCGAGGTAGCAATACTAAATCTTACTCGGTTAGTCAACAAGAAGCGAATGATATAGCCTCGATTATCCAGGCAATATTTTTTAACGTTACAATAATTAACCCCATGATGAAATAAGTATCAAAATGGACCTACACTTAACTGTCATGTCTATTTTCGTTTTATATCAAATTTCTCACGGCTTACTATACGCTATTCCTTTTAAAGATTCATCTTGCACAATATTGCAATTAGAAAGTACTTCAAACAGCGCTAAAATGACGCTTCGAGACTTTAAAGATACTTTTTATTCATCTTGGGTTCCACCACCCAGTCGTATCAATCCGTCATGCAAATCGATAATTGTTGTATTTAATTAATTAGTTAGTCAATATCAACCTACGTAGTGTATTAATTTAGGGAGTAACAAAATGATGATAAATCATGCCACGGTCAAGTTCACAAGCAGCGTTGACCAATAAAATCTAGGTAAATACCGTAGAAATATCCCTCTTCCTTAATTAATGATTTCATACGTATGTTTTACCAGCTAAATAAATATATCATCCACTGATGCATCCTGTTTTACCTCCATTTGGTTGATGAGCAAATAAAGGCTTCTAAATTATCGACAAAAGTAATCTTTTGACACCTTCACACCTTAATACAAATTAAATCGTGTCGAAACAAACACACCAGCACGGCAGCTGGAGGGGGCACGTGTGGCATTTCTAATATTATCAGTCAGTTTAAATTAATAGCAATTCTGATGTATTTTCTTGAATCTTCGTTGTTGAATAAATGAAAACAGGAATCTTTTTGGTTATTAATATTACTATATTCTCTGGTTAACAAATAATCAACATAAATTACAGCAGACAATTAATATAACAAATAATGGTTCAATGCTTAATAGTAGATAACCTCCAATATGGATATGGAAATTGACATAAACTTGTGTCTCCAAATATCCTATGAGATCTGTCCTTAGGAATGTGATCTAAGTTGATCTCCCCATGACACGTTTATAGCAAGGTCCTTTCTTAACTGACTCATTTGGGCCTATATATCCCCATGCGTTACCTAAGGATTATCCTATAATCTATCGTCTATACAAACAAAATACCATGGTAACCAAAACGCTATAGCCTGTAAACGTTAATTGCAATTTATAAGATCAATTTAAAGTGTAAAACAAAGAATACCGGAGACAGGTGATTAAGGAAATATATAAGACAATATGAAATACATATAAATGGGGCAGGGGGGGGGGGGGGAATTAAGTAATACTGTGCGGATTAGCATTTACTATTGGGTCGAAATTCACACTGCTACAGTAGTTCCAAAATAGATATGCGCAGTTACATTTATTCGCAGAGTAACTGCCCTTATCATCTAATACATGTAAGCAATCTGCACTTCAAGTTTAAAACTGACTGGCATTTGTTGGTCTTTGGGAATAGGAGGAACCTACAGAAGTTCATACATTTACGTCAACGTCATTTATGAGAAATGGTTTTGGAGGCAGAGGGACCTTTGTTTTAGAAACTTGATAATCCAAATTCAGACCTTGGAGGTACTGTTCATTGAAACAAAAAGAAAGAGTTTTATATGGATTATTACTAGTTTGTCTATTTAAAACATGTTTTGCTTTTCTCCTTTTGCGCATTTTGCGTGGCAATCATTGTTGACTTTTCTAGACCCGAAGAAGACTGTTCAAACTTAGATATTCTGCAATACTTTCGTGAATATTTATGATTTTGCCTCCATACAGTTAATAATTGTAATATAATAATTTATTAAACTTATATAGCGCCAAAATCCAGCTGGAAACATCTGCTCTGTTGCGCTTGTACAATGATACAATTCGAAAAGGCGAATGGATTATTTAGAAAATAAAAATTAAGGTATAGCAAAGAAAACCATAACATATAATAGACATGTAATCTTGTTCTTGTTCCTGGGGTGACTCTACAGAACAAGCCCAAGGCTCCGACAAATCCAATACGATTGACATTAAACCGGGTGTGCTCGATTTTTGCTGTGATTTCGCAATTTTAAGATAGATGTTATGACGCCAAGGACCAGGTCTTCAATTCCAGTAGAAACGACATGAACTTGACATGTCTTTTGGATTGAAAATTTGTCAACATTCGGCATGCCCTAACGGGATAAAGTGAATTCAATCCAGCGCCACCTATAATCTTTGCTAAAATATTTTGATGGGCCTCTTTTTAATCCGACCGAATCTAAGCCGATAGTTTATCTGAAAAAGACGTTCAGCGACTTTACGTGAACTTGGTTAGCTTTAAAAAGGGTACTCAATAACATTTGAACATACAAATATATCATGATTTATGAGACTGGTGACTAATGTGTCAATCATTATATATAATAATCATCTTGTAAATATGTCTTCCGCAAACATACCAGAACATTATACTAACCTGTCATAACTTTGCTAAGTTTACTAAGGCGTAAAATACATCTTATACATTTTTAAGATGGATTGCCCTAGAATTCATCACGTCACTCTTTTTGCTAATACTATAGGATGAAAAAATATACGCGCAAACTGGAGCTCGGCCAAAGTTGACACAGGTATTTAAAAGGCACGCGCCTGGTAGTATCGGAAGTTTTCAACGTAAACCTGATAACGGAATGACGTTTTATGGGAAGGTTTTGTCAAATCAGAAGTTAACGAGACTGATATAAATGGTGAGACAGCCGTAGTAGTCAGATAGTAGTAGCATTCTACGGCAAGACGACATTATACTAATGTGTCTGCGGATGGTGTGTACATAAGTAACGGGTTATTATTGACATTTACTAGAAAGATATTATACTGGAATTATGAATAACGTATTTCTTTTAACAATTTGTATAGTGTCGTGCTGTGGTGCCCAAAAGCGAGATCAAGTCGATCAAAGACTTTCAAAATTCATGACACGAGCTTGCCAAAATTCTTGTAAGAATGGACTTTGTAAAGAAGTTGTCAAACGAGCTGGAGAACCATTTGAAGTAAAATGTTATTGTTTCCCAGGATATAAGGGATATTACTGTCATAAACCAGATTGTAATCCACCTTGCCAACAAGGAGATTGTATGGCTCAAGGCAGCGGACACGTATGTAAATGTAAAAAAGGGTTTTCTGGACCAGCCTGTGGAGATGTTAACTGGAATCTTGTATTAGGTAAGATATTTGTCGACTTTCTGTTGTTCTTTGACTACTTTGCGAAAATCATTCCAGCTTGAAGAATTAAATGGAAGACTCACAAGATACACTATTGCTCCGCGTAAAATGTGCTCTGAAGTTCTTTTATAATAAGTATTGTAATTTATTTAGAGCCCACGTCTCTCTCTACCTTATTTACCTTTGTTATTTTCAGGTTTAACAGAAGTGCCGAAACTCGCCTCAAATCAAATGCACAAAGTCACAATACGTGCTGATCCTCGACAACCAGCATGTGCGGACAATTTTGTTTGTCAAAATGAAGGCCAGTGCATAAGAAATGGAAATAGTGTTCGATGTCTATGTGTCGAACATTACACTGGCACATTTTGCCAAGAACGTTGCGCGAAACGGTGCCAAAATAATGGACGTTGTTATTTGGACCGCCTTGAAGAAAGATGTAATTGTAGATGGGGTTATAATGGAGAATATTGTGAAAAAAGGTTTCTTAGTCGAACAGCCCGAGCAATTGCAAAATACACACCTGAAAGGCTTCTTTCTTAGCCCCGATACTACTGCCTCCGTTGTGATTTAGATTTACACGTGTTCAGTGGATCGGGTATTAATGTTTTTATCCTACCTCCGTCATGTTTTTAATTTCTTTTATTTTATACAAATAAATGTGATCTCGCTCAATGGAGACTATTATGGGACTTCGGCGATGCTGGGAACGACAGTGATCTTATTGGGTGGAAAAACTGGGATACTGTTGACTCCTTTCAAAATACTGATGGGCCATTGCAGTATACTGACGTTGGTCATAGCTGCATGCTTGACATAGTTTATGCTCGATATATGATTATAATTATTAAGAGCAAAGAAGTGCATTTCTGGAGCAAGAGATGCGTTCGTTGTTCTTAATCCACCGAACCCGTTCAATTATCCGAAAATCGCCGTATAGGCTGATTTATCTTCGATACAATAGGGTGTATAAACATTTGCAAGAAAATTTATATTTTTAGATATTAAAATCAATAATATATATTTTGTTATCTTGTTTATTTGTCTGGGGTTTTTTTTTTTGTTTTTTTTGTTGTTGTTTTTTTTTGGTTTTTTTTTTTTTGGGGGGGGGGGGGTTGCCTCGCCTCCACCTAGGGAATTTTTAATTCAAATCCAGAAAGCTAGTATAGGCGCATAAGCACATGATTGCATATTTATTAGTTGTTTATTATATATGAACAGTGTATATATATACATGTACTCATCACGAGATTGTTGATAGGGTTTCCTAAACCACTAAATATAAGTTCCCATTGGATGTATATGGTGTTCTATTTCAGCCACTTCCCGCGTCGCCTTTGAAAAAATCGCTTTTTCTAAACGGATGTTCATGTTTATAGTTTTGATGATGAATTACGCATGTAGCCTACCACATAGGCGTACGGACTCGATGACAGTTAGGGGGGCAGAACCCGAAATGCCCGAAAAAATTTCGGGTTTACAGAGAGCGCCAGTCTTCCTTGACAGACGAAGAGAGCGGAGCTTACCTTGCCCCCCCCCCCCCCCCCACACACACACACACCCACCCACCCCTCACCCCCCTCAAAAGAAAATTTTGGAATATTTGACGGCTGCAAACACGTTTTCCTGCTATTTCAGCCCGTGAACAAAGTAACTTCAAAGTGGTCTAATATAGCCTTATTAAGGTGGCTGACTCGAATTCCGGGATAGTTGGGAGAAAATTTTGAAATTTTAACTGCCACAAACGCGTTTTCCTGCTATTCAAGCCTGTGAATACAGCAACTTCAATTTGGTCCAATATAGTCTACCTGGCTGACCGGAATTCCAAACAACCAATCAATCGTCGCTGGGTTCGGGGTTATACCCTTCCGGAGAAAATTTTGAAAATTTAACCACCGCAATGCGTTTACTGCTATTCTAGCCTGTGTAAACTCCAAAAGTATCCAATGGTTTTGTAACCGAAATCCCACTCTGAATCCCAACCATCCAATCAGACTGTTGCAGCTGTATTCACAAATAATAATCGATGTCCGAAAAATGTCGCACAAAGTAGAGTGGCTCCAGACAATATGTTTTAATCCATAGTCAACTCAGTACAAATTCGTGGTATTCAATTAAAAGAAAAGTAAAATTAGTGTTATATTTAGGCTCGATAATAGTAAGGGAAGCAAAACTAAAAATGCCCGAAAAGATTTCGGGTTTACAGACAGCGGCGCCGGTTTTCTTCGAGGGGTGAAGAAGCGGAACAGACCTTGTATGGACCCTCCAAGAAAATTTTGGAATATTTGACAGCCGCAAACGCGTTGTCCTGCTATTCCAGCCCGTAAAATGAGTGTTTTATTAGATTTTGGGCACTTTATTTTGCCAAGTAGATGAAATCAAACATTTTTTTTACTTTACCCGTCTGCCCGAAAAGTCAGCTTGCCCGAAAGTTAGGGGGGCAGCTGCCCCCCCCCCCTGCCCCCCGGGCTCGTACGCCTATGGCCTATCAGGAGAATTCACTTGCCGTTTAGTACTTCTTCATAGCAGTAATTATTTGACACAAGGAAGATGTCATTTGATGGCGTTTGTGAATGGTGAATAATATTGGATGTACAGCTAAATTAAGAACCCAGTTTATTAGTAATTAAATATATGTAAATTCCCAAAGGAAAGTCATTCTATAAATAAAATATAATTTTAAAAACGACGTCAGCCAATGCATCTGACCTTCAGGCTTACCCACTAGCCACCGTGATGCCCAAATGGTGTCTCTTATACCTCACTGGTATTACTCTCTCAATGCATGTCAGCTCTCGGGGAATCTAGCGGCTGTCTGTCTATCGCCTAGGTCTCTGGTGGTTTTCTACCCTTGGGTTTCGACTTTCAATTATCTAATGGGTCAAATATGACGTAATTAATTATAATGATTAGTTACTAAGCCAAATGATGCAATAGTAATTTTCTTATAAGTGATCTCGTGATATATTTTTTATTCACACAGAACCAGCTATGTTTTGGTTTTAAAAATCTTTTTATGTGTCAACCCATCACTCATTTAATTTAAGTGCGTGAGATATGACTTCTCTGCAAAATGAAACCCAATAAAGATATAAAATGGTCATAGAGACCATAGTACTACCCCCCCCCCCCCCCCAACGCAATATCAAAGAAGATTCCGTAACAAAATTGGGTTGCTTTTTTCTTTTCTATACGCCCATATTTTCATGCGGACATATTATGCCGTCACCCCTGTCCGTCCGCCCGGACGTCCGTCCGTCGACAATTTGTTTGTGGACACTTTACACGCTACAATTGCTATCGATTTTGACGAAACTTGAAATATAGGTCTATCTCCCAAAGATCAAGGTTCCTTTCGATATAACCTCATGGATTGTGGTCCCTTATTGTACGAACGAAAAAGCACGTTTTTAGCTTGTAGACACTCTAGAGGTCAGAATTTTGGCCCGATTTTGATGAAACTCGCAATACATGTTTATAACCCAAATATATTGATCCCTTTCCATATTCGCGCATATCAGACAGTAACTTCCTGGATTATGACCCCCAATTGTACGAAAAATCGTGTTTTCAGCTTGTGGATTCGCTAGAGGTCACAGTTTTTATCTGATTTTTAAAACCGTTTAAATATATCACCATTCCACCATAATGAAGGTTGAATTCGAATTTCGGGAAGATCAAAACGAAACTGCTCGACATTTTTACGCAAATTATCGGATCGTAATTTCCTGAATCGCGTTTTGATTCGATTAAAGAAAAACGTTTGAATACATCACCGTTACACCCTAATGATGGTTGAGTTCGAATTTCGTGGAAATCGGACCAAAACTGCCGGAGAAAATGGCCGCCCTTCCTAAGCAAATAGTATAACCAGCGGTTAACAGGCAAGATACACCCACATTTCGCAAGAGATGGACAGACAACAAGCTAAACAAAAACGCGATTTTTGTGTACAATCAGGGGTCATAATCAAGTCCGAGATGCGGGGATCTTTGAAAATATACATATATTTTTAGAGGGTCCACAACCTTGGTACACACTTTTACATTATTTGCGTAGAAGTAGCAGCCATTTTGTCAAGCTGTTTCGTTCCGATTTTCACGAGATTTGAACTCGACCATCATTAGTGTGTAACGGGTTTATATTTAAACAGTGTCTTTTAATCAGATAAAAATTGTGACCTCTAGATGTTCCACAAGCTAAAAAAAAACGTGATTTTTCGTACAATTTAGGACCATAATCAAGAAAGTTACGGTTCGATATGCGTGAAATCGACAACGACTGGGACCTTTGTCATATAAACACACATTTTAAGTTTCATCAAAATTGGACAAATATTGTGACCTCTAGCGGGTCCACAATCTTGGTATTACATACTTTTAGACTATATGTCTGGCAGTTTCGGTCGGATTCAAACTCAACCTTCATAGTGTTGTAACGATGATATATTTAAACGGTTTTTAAAATCAAATCCAAATTGTGTAGAGGGTCCACCTGGCTACGGGCCCGGGGTCCACAAGCTAAAAACGTGTTTTTATTTTAACAATCATGGGCCATAATCCAGGAATTTACGTTCCAATTGTTTTTCTGGGTGGGTCTGAATATACTTGGACCCCCCCCCCACCCACCCCAAAAAAATTACATGTGTGAAGTGAAAAGTAACTGTGTTCCATAAAATTGTGTCTAGTTAGTCTGTCAGTAATATTTTGTTATTTTTTTTCTGCCACTTATCAGAGTGAATCGCATGTAGGTACCCAAAAACATTATCGCTTAAACCAAATATTTATCGCCCGCTCAGCCAGCCACGTTGGTGGTTTCTGTGGGCCAATCAGCAAACGGGTTGTGTAGACAGTATGGCCACATGGTGTTTGTTTATATTTTTAGGGGTTTTAAAAAAGGGTTAGGGTTGCGCCCCCCCCCCCCAATATATATTTCACGGCCACGCCTCTGTGCGTGATTAATAAAAGTATGTAATACCAAGGTTGTGGACACTCCACAAGTCACAATTATTATCCAATTTTGATGAAACTTAAAATATATCTTTATATCCCAAATATCTCAGTCTATTTCGATATTTGCGCATTTCAAATCATACTTTTCTAGATTAAAATTTCGTTTCCGTGTTTGCCCAAATAAAATTAATGATTGTCACCGACTTTACTTCTTTTATTAAATATAAACAGAATAATGTCTCCTAAAATATTCGCGGTGTCATTGTCTTGTTTGTACCCAATGACCCCACACAGTCACTTCTTTTATGAATGCTCACAAAATGATCTCTTGTAATTTATAATTTGGTATGTCAGTTTGAAATTCGGTCGTCTCATAATCCAATGGTTGAAGTACATAGCGGGTTAAGAACAAAATATTTCCAAATCTGAAGCATGTATACACTGTTAAAATTATTATGTATTTTTACCCTTTTTTTAACTTGCAGAAATATTACCATCGTTATAACTGTATTTTAACATTGCATGTTATTTCACAGTCTGTAATGTAACTTTACCTCTAGCTATTATACATCCAAGATAAAATTACATGTATGCAATTGGAGTACATGTAAACTTACCATGATGTTAATTTAAATAAATTGGTACAATAACATTAAAAACAGAAATATATTGTGTATTTTGACAGAGTTTACGTAATAATACCACATAACTATTGTAGAATTACATATTATGTAATTTGCCAAGGTAACATTTCTAGAAGGAATATGTTTGTCCCCGCTTGGCTAATTAGTCCTAGGTTCGATCCTGACGAACACAGAAAGTTTTGCGGACCTTTCAACCTTGCATGTAAAACAACACTCGATAATGCAAAGAAATTAAATGAAATGGGGTTTAATGTTCTACTGTTCTGCTCCTTACAATGGAAAGAGTAGGTGACATGACACCGTCCAAGCAAAATGTCCCACACAACCCAATCTATTACATATGCCTGTCTTTATTAACCAGTGTTACCACTATTTGACAGTAAATTTACAATTTTCTGTAAAAATAATATTTTCAACATTTCTGTTAATATACAACCCATATAATGTAAACTGGCATACAGTTGTATAAATACATTACGCTTGAATGACGGGGGACTGTGTTATTCATCAAGCATCATGTTGGCGCTTAAAAATATCAGCAAATACCTTAATAAAACACCACTCAGGCGCTTTACCAATGCATTCATTTTAATAAAATTCGGGCAAAGCAAGGAAAGGAATCGGACAGAGAAACAAATGGCAGATTAATTGTCGACCAGTAGGCAAGCAAAATTCTTGACAAACATCTTTTTAAAATCTGTATTGATTATTACTTATACGTCCACATTACGCCAATCTGTTTTCGTCCACATTCAGATTACAATATATATCAGTTTGGGAATTGATATGAGTTGTTTACATAGAAAGTAACCGGGGCCGAGTCAGAAGCAGACTAGTTTACATATCCCCAACGCTTATTCTCGCATAGCAATTACTATCACAACCGCATGTACACCTTAGCTATAAATCTGCCGGCAGATGAAAGGGTACCCGTTGGAAATCTTCAAGGCAACTCAAATTCAGGTTCGAAGCGCAAAATAAAATCTGTTTTAGGTGACATGTACTAGTGATTTACGTTGTTCAGCGAAGCAGAATTGAAACGGACCGCGTGGAGATAGCCATTAAGCTCCAACCCGAATCTTTTGCTCGGGATTAGGTGCTGCCGTGCCAAAAGCCCGTCATTAAAATGACACTTTCAAGTACAATGGTTAGTTTACTGGGGCGAATGTCATGAGAAAATCCGATTATATTTCTTCTCGGCGAACTTCGACTCATATCAAAGTAAAACACTCTCTTTGTCAGGAGGGTCCAGGCAAGATTTCGTCTCACTCCTGTAGATGTCTGTGTAATTCAATACGTCCACATCATCCATGAAATCGAAGATTAGTTCGAATATCTCATGTCGATCTCATATATCAAGGGTAGAGCAGAAGGGAACGCTTAGAGCAAAATTCTTCAAAGTAAGAGCATTCTACTAGGATGTTTGTAGGTAACATCGGTGCCAGTGTGGGCTTAAACTTGAATGTTTCTTTCACCTCAAGCTTAGTGATTACATTATAAATCGCTCTGCGAGGATGGTTAATAATATGTTTGGACTTATTTAAGACAAGTCCGATCTAAATCTGCGTGCATCAAGCACCATAAGGGAATTACCATATTTTAAGGTCGACGTTTGACATTGGCGTTCTCCATGCAGGTTTAGTCCATTACAAGTTACCCCGTATAGCGTATAATTTGGCAAACTTTCGTAACGGCAGAAGCTAACAAAAGCAGTGCCTATTTCAGTATACCAATTCTGTGATAATATCGGGCTTTCACGACTCACATCCGCACCCGATTGAAAGTTCGATTGTGTCACAAAGGGGATACAAAATGTATCCACAATAATATATTTGACATGGAGAACGTTCAATTAACGAAAGATTAGTCATAATGGCGATAACCGACGTTCATTAGAAGGTCCCCGGTGGTCGTCATAGTTCGTCCATAGCAATCCGGGGTCGTCGTCGCTGAAAAGGCGACAGGCGCACCCTCAAGCAATGAAACATGGTAGAAAATAATTTGATATAATGTGAAATATTGGTATAGCTTTAGCCTTTTGGTCGATTTAGGTCTATTTGGGTATAAACAACTTACAAAGAATCGATTCCACAAAAGGCCCTTTAGAGGCGGCAAATCGAGCAACACTTCGCATGCGACACTGAGATATGTGCTGCTTTGACTTTGGTTAGGTATGGAAACCATTCTTGTCAACCCATAAATGTGTGCGCGTCCCTGCTTCTAACTTTTCCTAAATACGGATGAAAATTATTGTGGTTTGATTCCTAAAAAAAACATTATACATTGCAGGAGTTATGCCCCTTCCTACGGCTAGTATGCACACTTGAAATCCCATTTTGTCCCAAAAACATTATAATTCTTTTTACCAAAATAACTTGGGACGAAAAACGTTCAAATAACAAAACCTGTTAGTAATGACGATAATCGTCGGTCACTTGACGATAATCGAGATTGTCGGTGTTTGTCAGCGTTCATGGGCGTACAGACGGCGACACAACTCGTCACCGACCGCCCAAGGCACGCAGTAGCGGATTATCAGTGAGGCTGATGGGGCTGCAGCCTCAGGCCCAAAGATTTTGTAAAAAAAATTTTTTTAGACTTGTCTGATACGATTAAAAACGCATAGACAATGAATGTTAGGGGGGGGGGGAGGCCCAACGGGAATCAACATAGGCCCTCACCCGAAATTAATTAGGCCCACGCCATTTTAAATAGGCCCTATTGTTTGGAGATCTGATCTTATTTTTTAAACGTAGGCCTACAATGTACGTTAAATCCTTGTAAGTTTCGGTTATGTCTTGCTTAATATATTGTATCCACGTGACGTCATTTATGGGCATATATACATTACCAATATGAAACGACTTTGGATTAAGAAAAAATATCTAGCAAGCAAAAGATCTTGCGCTAGTTTCGATGTAAACACCCCATCATGAGGAAATATTATCCTTGAAAATAGGTGTATGTACAGTTGGTTTCCGGTGACATTTCTGCTGTCAAAGCATTTTGTACGACAAATTTCAATAGTTATAACTAATATTTTAATAATATTATAACCTCAGTAACGAATCCCGTTTTTAATGTTAGCAACTACCTTGGCTCTAACTTTAAAAACTAAATAGGTCCTCCAACAACTGCCGCCTCAGGCCTTGGTGGAGCTTAATCCGCCACTGAAGGCACGGGGCTTACCATATAGGGATCTCCGCAAGAAAATTTGACAGCCGCAAATGCGTTTTTCTGTATGATATTCCAGTCCGCGAATACAGGAACTTCAAAGTGGTCTAATAGGTGGTTGACCTGAATTCCAAGCAACAAATCAATCGTTTGGTCCACGGAGCCCAAGGCGGGGAAGTCGGTCGTCGCGTGATATGGAGGCCTCGCCCTCCCCGAAAATTTTGAAAATGTAACCGCTACAAATGCGTTTTTCTGCTATTGTGCTATTGTAGCCCGTGAGGCAAGCAACTTCCAAGTTGTCCAAATGGTTTTGCAACTGAACTCTGACGCTATGCCAACCTGAATTCCAATCAGTGTAGCTGCATTCACAAAAAATATCGATGCCCGAAAAGTGTCGCACAAAGCAGACTGGATCATTAAAATAAATTAATGTTTTATTAGATTTAGGGCACATTATTGTGCCAACTACCGAAAAGTCAGATTATTATTATTATTATACATATGGCCCACGAGGGGAGGGGGGGCTGGGACACTTGTTCAGGGGTCCGGAGCCTAGAGGGGCCCAGAGCTATGCCGACTTATATTTATAAAAGAATTGTTGGTATAAATTAATAAAAACAATACACTGTTACTTGATCGTAAAGTAATTAAAAACTATAAGCCACCTGCCCGGGCATTCGCACCTTGGGCCCCCTTCCGTTTGAATCCAGTTCAACATGATTTGGGGTATTGAAAAAAATAGACGAATGGTTTATGTGAAAAAAGAAATTATTTCTGATATTTTGACGTCTTATGGTCACGGTTTTTGTTTTCCATTTGTTTGCTCGCTTAAAATTTCCTGTCAAAATAGTGTTCATCAGGTGCAAATAAACAGTTCTGTGTCTCAACCCTGTGCTATTACAATAAGTCAGTGATTCTCAACCAGTGTGCCGCGAGATCTTCCTAAGTGTGCCGCGAAATTTTGAACGGCACACCAAGAAAATGCGAAAAGCCACTTGACCCCAATTGAGTATTCACTGGTGTCTACTGGTACGTTCATAGCTGTGTTTTTCTTAATTTAGTTTGAGCCATTCTATGTTTCTATGACTAGCCTGTGTCTGCGGTTGTATGCCGTCTATGACTTGCCATGTTTTTATTTTGAAAATTCAGATATTTTTCATATATATTTAGCCAGGTGTGCCGCTATTTTTTCGTGTGTTCTAAAGTGTGCCGTTGCCTAAAAAAGGTTGAGAACCACTGCAATAGGTGTTCCACAAGGATCTGTATTGGGATCTTTACCTTTTCTCTTATACATTCTTCCAATTGTTAAAATAATAAGAAGACGTGAGGAATAAAACCACGGCTTTGCTGACGACACCCAAATAATATATGACTACTTTCAGCACAACAACTATATTGCTTCCAAGGATTCTATCATTAGACTAGAGTCTTGTCTTAATGACATTCGAGGATGGATGACCAGAAATAGGCTAAAACTTATTTAGATACATTATGGGAGATTCGATAACGAGTTGGCAGTTCTCACTATAATAGTTACAAACTAGATAATGTAAAGGCAATTTGCTGAAAATTTAATTCAAATTGATCCACTATGAACCGAGAACTAAGCGATTGAAATTTCCGTCTAGCCTCGGTCATCATTACTAAAGTCTGTACGATAAACAGCATAGTCTCGATTATCCTGTTAATCGTTAAATCGTGAAGGAAAGTTATGCAGTAAATCGGCTCATAATCCACTAAAGAACGCAGGCTAGCGATGCCATATAGAGTTGATTATGGTCTGGATAGGTTATATAATTAATGTCTAAATAACATTTCAGGCCTAAAGAAAGACCCGCAATAGACAGATTTAGCTCTTGTATAATGTATGTTTAACGATAACAAATTCGAATATCTTGTCATATCATCAAAATCAAAATCCAGTAAATTGTTTAAAGCGAATTCCATTCAGATCCACCCGCTCCAGTATTATGGCGGAAAACGCTTTAGAAAGATAACTCTATCTTCAAAACGTGTTGTAAACTGCGTCTATAACAAACGCCCCGTGATGGCCTTTTATGTCCACATGATGGAAGTCATAAATTTACCGAACGGTAAAAACGGGTTGCCGTTTGCCGATTTATTTCGTTGTTATTATCCCCTGTAGGCGGTAATAATATTGGAACGGGTGTCAGATCGGTGATTGCTCTATATCTCCCAAGAAGCAGGCTAAAAAATTTCTAACTATGTGACCGTTGAATTTATGTCCCCAGTTCACCAAATCAATACGGAAAATGCATCTTCAAGCGAGAGCTATTTCGAGAATACGCTCTAATCCTAATACTGATGCTTGCCAGGGTGTTGTTAGAGAATTTAATGTTAGTAACATCGCATGGGACTATGCAAATTCACTTCTGTTGGAAGCACCAGAAACAGCTTTAACGATATTACGAATAGCGGAAAACAATGCTGCACGTTTCACAACTAGAACACGAAAATTTGATCATATAATATCACCTAAAGTTACAGAAACTCCAATGGCTTTCAGTTCGAGCGATGGTTCAATTTAAAGCTCTTGTGAATGTGTTTAAATCAATTTATTCTGACACTGCATCCAGTTATTTAAAAGAACTCTTTGATTCGATCAAACCTTCGTTCTTCAGATGATCGTAGCATTGTGAGTATTCCTAAATATAATAAACGTTCTGGTGAATATGCTTTCTCTGTCAGAACAGCTAAAATGTGGAATTATCTACCCAAAACTCTTCGAGAGTCATCTTTCATACGAAGCTTTATGACTAACTTAAAAAACATTATTTATTTTAAAAATGTTTTTGAGCTGTTTCATTGTGAATGCGCTTAGAAACACTCATGTGTGATAAGGCGCTTTATTTTATGATCAGTAGTGGAATACCGCGTTTTATCAGTGAAATAAAAGTGTTATTCCACTGGCTAGCAGTAGTCCATGTTGTTTTTACCTAAAATGATTGTAAAATCATAAAATAGAACATTTGTTGTTTTGTCGTGAATAACATATTTTATTTCATAGATGAAATAAAATATGTTATTCACTCTAAAACGACAAATATCCTCTATCTATATATAAATCGAACAACAATAATAATAACTAGAACTGCGAAGCAGTAATGACGGGTTTCACCGGTGCCACGTTACCCTTGAACTTATGTCACTTCCGGTACCAATGAAACCGTTAAACAGGTTTCCACATAAGCATTGCACACATGAAATAAAATGGACGCAGAAACAACCAAATCCAGCAATCAATTCATTTGCTACATGTCAGTGATCCTGTCAAAATTACATTACTTCCGGTGATAATGAAAATGTTAAATTGGTTTATGAAATCAGAAATAGCATCATCACATGGTGAAAATTTTATGTAAATCCTATAATAATTGCCACCTTTATAGACCAAAAACCTTGAAAAATGACTTGTAGAAAATCGCCTATTTCTCTGCAACCGTACAAGTTAGAAACCATTTTGAGGTATCTGTATGATCGAATGAGTTCATTCTATTTGTTGATTGGAATCAAATATCATAATTTTAAAAACATTACAAATCTGATTCATTTGAATAAAATATCTGTTTTGAAGGCTAAAAATACAGTTTTTGCCAGAATGACGTTACTTCCGGTGATAATGAAAATCTTAAATTACTTGTATGAAATCGTAAATGGCATTATGTATCACACAGTGAAAATTTCATGAAAATCGAATAATAATTGACACTTTTATTGACAAAAAACCTTAAAAAGTGACCTGTTGAAAATTGCCTATTTCTCCGCAACTGAACAAGTTAGAAACCATTTTGTGATATCTATATGATCGTAAGGGTTCATTGTATTAGTTGATTTGAATCAAATATCAAAATTTTAAACAAATAACAAATATGACTCATTTGAATAAATTACTGGTTTCGAAGGCTATAAATACAATTTTTGTCCAAATTACGTCATTTCCGGTGATATTGAAAATGTTAAATTGGTTTGACCTAGTTAAAATTGACATTACACATCAAATGGTGTCACTTTTATGAAAATCGAATAATAATTGACTCTTTTACAGGCAAACTAGCGTAAAAAGTGACTCATGCAAAATTGCCCATTTCTCGGCAACTGCGCATATTACAAATTAATTTTCACATACATTCTCTCCGTATAGATTATTGCTACGAGTTTATGAAAGTTACGAAGTAATATTTTAAAATATGAAAACGCTGGATGGGTTGTAAATAGCTTAATTTTACACCTTTTTTCACCTTTTAATCGAAATAGCCCGAAAACGGAATCGAAATTTAAAAAACTGGTCCCAACATTTTGTGCTCCTTTAAAGGGCGCACAATTTCAGTTATACCAGATTTGAAAAAAATAATATTTGCTTTCGAAAAATGGTACCTAACTGTCAAAATTGTAGTTTTTTGTCAATTTACGCCACTTCCGGTGCCGACAGATAACACTATTGGTAACAAAAGAAATGACAATTGAGACAACGGAGCATATGAACTTTGTTTTATACAAATCGAACAATAAATAATTAATCTAGGACTGAAAAACTGAATTAGCCAATGGGGGCCAAGGAAAATTACCGAGACAAAATTTTTTCACATTTTTGCCCAAGTCAGAGGACTCGTTATATTTGTGTAAAACACGACTAAAAAATATTCATAAATAAAAAAGTTTTTTGTAAAAATTTAAATTTTCTAAATTTAGCGCCTAATATCTGCGAAGATTTGCCGAAAATCAAAAATCAAAAGTAACGTAGCTATGTGCCCCGTCTCCGGCTATGCCAAAATGCATCGAAAGTTAAAATCCAATGATTATTGTTAAAATTACTGCAATATTTCTAAAAACGATAGCTTCGGTGATTTCGGACATTTCGCATTGTCGCAGAACGTTCAAAATAGCTTTATCCTCTAAGTCACACTTTTCCGATAAAACTGAAGAAATCGTAACGATCCGACAATCAGTTGCTGAGATCTACTCAAAACAAAAGAAGAATAATAATAATAAGAATAACAAGAGATGGATAGAGAAGAAAGTTAAACAAGAAAGTTTTTTCATACAATAATATAATTCAGGAAGTAACAATCTGATATGAGCTAATTACCACAGGAACCAACATCTTTTGGTAATCAATTCATTTTATACATTTAGTGATCCTGACGAAATTATATTATATGCAGTGATAATGATAAAGATAAATTAGTTTTTTAAAATCAGAAATGGCAAAGACCCAAAACCTTGAAAAGTGACTTGCAGAAAATCGTCTATTTCTCTACAACCGTACAAGTTAGAAACCATTTTGCGGTATCTGTATGATCATATGTGTTCAATATATTTGTTGAGCGGAATCAAAAATCATAATTGTAAAAACATTACAAATCAGACTCATTTGACCAAAATATCTGTTTTGAAGGCTACAAATACAGTTTTTGCCAAATTGACGTTACTTCCGGTGATAATGAAAATCTGAAATTACTTGTATGAAATCATAATTGGTAAAAGGTATCAAACAGTGAAAATTTTATGAAAATCGAATAATAATTGACAGTTGTGTGGTCCAAAAACCTTGAAAAGTGACCTGTTCAAAATCGTCTATTTCTCCGCAACTGACCAAGTTAGAAAGGAATTTGTGATATCTATATGATCGTATGGGTTCATTCTATTAGTTGATTGGAATCAAATATCAAAATTTTAAACGAATAACAAATACAACTCATTTGAATAAATTATTTGTTTCGAAGGCTATAAATACGGTTTTTCCCAAATGTTGAATTGGTTTGACCTAGTTAAAATTGACATTACGCACCAAATGGTGTAACTTTTATGAAAATCCAGTAATGATTGACTCTTTTACAGGCAAACTAGCGTAAAAAGTGACTCATGCAAAATTGCCCATTTCTCGGCAACTGCTCATATTACAAACTATTTTTCACATACATTCTCTTCGTATGGGTTATTTCTACAAGTTTATGAACGTATCAAAGAAATATTTTAATATATGAAGGCGCTGGATGGGTTGTAAATAGCTTATTTTTACCCCTTTTTTTACCTTTTAATCGAAATGGCCCGAAAACGAAATCGAAATTAAAAAAACTGAGTCCGAGATTTTGTGCACCTTAACAGTGCGCATCTTTTGGATAATATCAGATTTGTAAAAAATAATATTTGCTTTCAAAAAGTGGTACCGAACTGTCAATATTGTAGTTTTTGCTAAATTTACGCGTCTTCCGGTTCCGACAGGAAACTTTACCGGTAACAAAAAAAATGACATTTTGAACCACAGAACATATGAACTAGGTTTTATACAAATCGAACAATAAATAATTAATGTAGGACTGAAAAACTGAATTAGCCAATGGCGGCCATGGAAAATTACGGAAACAAAAAATGTTGACATTTTTGTTCAAATCAGATGACTCTTTAACCTTGGTTAAAATGTCATATAAAAATATTAATAAATTAAAAAGTTTTTTGTAAAAAATTAAATTTTCAAAATTTGGCGCCTAATATCTTCCAAGATTTGTCGAAAATCAAAAATCAAAAGTAACATAGCTATGTCCCCTGTTTCTGGCTATGTCAAAATGCATCATATGCTAAAATCCAATGATTATTGTTAATATTACGGCAATATTTCAAAAAACGACATTTTCGGTGATTTCGGACATTTCGCAATGTCGCAGAATGCCGGGATTAGCTTTCATCTCTAAGTCACACCCACTTTCCCAGTAAAACTGAAGACATTGTATCGATCCGACAAGAAGTTGCTGAGATATAAGCAAACTGGAAAAAAAACTAGAACTGCGAAGCAGTAATGACGGGTTTCACCGGTGCCACGTTACCCTTGAACTTATGTCACTTCCTGTACCAATGAAACCGTTAAACAGGTTTCCACATAAGCATTGCACACATGAAATAAAATGGACGCAGAAACAACCAAATCCAGCAATCAATTCATTTGCTACATGTCAGTGATCCTGTCAAAATTACATTACTTCCGGTGATAATGAAAATGTTAAATTGGTTTATGAAATCAGAAATAGCATCATCACATGGTGAAAATTTTATGTAAATCCTATAATAATTGCCACCTTTATAGACCAAAAACCTTGAAAAATGACTTGTAGAAAATCGCCTATTTCTCTGCAACCGTACAAGTTAGAAACCATTTTGAGGTATCTGTATGATCGAATGAGTTCATACTATTTGTTGATTGGAATCAAATATCATAATTTTAAAAACATTACAAATCTGATTCATTTGAATAAAATATCTGTTTTGAAGGCTAAAAATACAGTTTTTGCCAAAATGACGTTACTTCCGGTGATAATGAAAATCTTAAATTACTTGTATGAAATCGTAAATGGCATTATGTATCACACAGTGAAAATTTCATGAAAATCGAATAATAATTGACACTTTTATTGACAAAAAAACCTTAAAAAGTGACCTGTTGAAAATTGCCTATTTCTCCGCAACTGAACAAGTTAGAAACCATTTTGTGATATCTATATGATCGTAAGGGTTCATTGTATTAGTTGATTTGAATCAAATATCAAAATTTTAAACAAATAACAAATATGACTCATTTGAATAAATTACTGGTTTCGAAGGCTATAAATACAATTTTTGCCCAAATTACGTCATTTCCGGTGATATTGAAAATGTTAAATTGGTTTGACCTAGTTAAAATTGACATTACACATCAAATGGTGTCACTTTTATGAAAATCGAATAATAATTGACTCTTTTACAGGCAAACTAGCGTAAAAAGTGACTCATGCAAAATTGCCCATTTCTCGGCAACTGCGCATATTACAAATTAATTTTCACATACATTCTCTCCATACAGATTATTGCTACGAGTTTATGAAAGTTACGAAGTAATATTTTAAAATATGAAAACGCTGGATGGGTTGTAAATAGCTTAATTTTACACCTTTTTTCACCTTTTAATCGAAATAGCCCGAAAACGGAATCGAAATTAAAAAAACTGGTCCCAACATTTTGTGCGCCTTTAAAGGGCGCACAATTTCAGTTATACCAGATTTGAAAAAAATAATATTTGCTTTCGAAAAATGGTACCTAACTGTCAAAATTGTAGTTTTTTGTCAATTTACGCCACTTCCGGTGCCGACAGATAACACTATTGGTAACAAACAAAATGACAATTGAGACAACGGAGCATATGAACTTTGTTTTATACAAATCGAACAATAAATAATTAATCTAGGACTAAAAAACTGAATTAGCCAATGGGGGCCAAGGAAAATTACCGAAACAAAAAATTTTCACATTTTTGCCCAAGTCAGATGACTCGTTATATTTGTGTAAAACACGATTAAAGAATATTCATAAATAAAAAAGTTTTTTGTAAAAATTTAAATTTTCTAAATTTAGCGCCTAATATCTGCGAAGATTTGCCGAAAATCAAAAATCAAAAGTAGCGTAGCTATGTGCCCCGTCTCCGGCTATGCCAAAATGCATCGAAAGTTAAAATCCAATGATTATTGTTAAAATTACTGCAATATTTCTAAAAACGATAGCTTCGGTGATTTCGGACATTTCGCATTGTCGCAGAACGTTCAAAATAGCTTTATCCTCTAAGTCACACCCACTTTTCCGATAAAACCGAAGAAATCGTAACGATCCGACAATCAGTTGCTGAGATCTACTCAAAACAAAAGAAGAACTAGAACTGCGAAGCAGTAATGACGGGTTTCACCGGTGCCACGTTACCCTTGAACTTATGTCACTTCCGGTACCAATGAAACCGTTAAACAGGTTTCCACATAAGCATTGCACACATGAAATAAAATGGACGCAGAAACAACCAAATCCAGCAATCAATTCATTTGCTACATGTCAGTGATCCTGTCAAAATTACATTACTTCCGGTGATAATGAAAATGTTAAATTGGTTTATGAAATCAGAAATAGCATCATCACATGTTGAAAATTTTATGTAAATCCTATAATAATTGTCACCTTTATAGACCAAAAACCTTGAAAAATGACTTGTAGAAAATCGCCTATTTCTCTGCAACCGTACAAGTTAGAAACCATTTTGAGGTATCTGTATGATCGAATGAGTTCATTCTATTTGTTGATTGGAATCAAATATCATAATTTTAAAAACATTACAAATCTGATTCATTTGAATAAAATATCTGTTTTGAAGGCTAAAAATACAGTTTTTGCCAAAATGACGTTACTTCCGGTGATAATGAAAATCTTAAATTACTTGTATGATATCGTAAATGGCATTATGTATCACACAGTGAAAATTTCATGAAAATCGAATAATAATTGACACTTTTTTTGACAAAAAAACCTTAAAAAGTGACCTGTTGAAAATTGCCTATTTCTCCGCAACTGAACAAGTTAGAAACCATTTTGTGATATCTATATGATCGTAAGGGTTCATTGTATTAGTTGATTTGAATCAAATATCAAAATTTTAAACAAATAACAAATATGACTCATTTGAATAAATTACTGGTTTCGAAGGCTATAAATACAATTTTTGCCCAAATTACGTCATTTCCGGTGATATTGAAAATGTTAAATTGGTTTGACCTAGTTAAAATTGACATTACACATCAAATGGTGTCACTTTTATGAAAATCGAATAATAATTGACTCTTTTACAGGCAAACTAGCGTAAAAAGTGACTCATGCAAAATTGCCCATTTCTCGGCAACTGCGCATATTACAAATTAATTTTCACATACATTCTCTCCGTATAGATTATTGCTACGAGTTTATGAAAGTTACGAAGTAATATTTTAAAATATGAAAACGCTGAATGGGTTGTAAATAGCTTAATTTTACACCTTTTTTCACCTTTTAATCGAAATAGCCCGAAAACGGAATCGAAATTAAAAAAAATGGTCCCAACATTTTGTGCGCCTTTAAAGGGCGCACAATTTCAGTTATACCAGATTTGAAAAAAATAATATTTGCTTTCGAAAAATGGTACCTAACTGTCAAAATTGTAGTTTTTTGTCAATTTACGCCACTTCCGGTGCCGACAGATAACACTATTGGTAACAAAAAAAATGACAATTGAGACAACGGGGCATATGAACTTTGTTTTATACAAATCGAACAATAAATAATTAATCTAGGACTGAAAAACTGAATTAGCCAATGGGGGCCAAGGAAAATTACCGAGACAAAAAATTTTCACATTTTTGCCCAAGTCAGAGGACTCGTTATATTTGTGTAAAACACGATTAAAAAATATTTATAAATAAAAAAGTTTTTTGTAAAAATTTAAATTTTCTAAATTTAGCGCCTAATATCTGCGAAGATTTGCCGAAAATCAAAAATCAAAAGTAGCGTAGCTATGTGCCCCGTCTCCGGCTATGCCAAAATGCATCGAAAGTTAAAATCCAATGATTATTGTTAAAATTACTGCAATATTTCTAAAAACGATAGCTTCGGTGATTTCGGACATTTCGCATTGTCGCAGAACGTTCAAAATAGCTTTATCCTCTAAGTCACACCCACTTTTCCGATAAAACCGAAGAAATCGTAACGATCCGACAATCAGTTGCTGAGATCTACTCAAAACAAAAGAAGAATAATAATAATAAGAACTAGAACTGCGATGCAGTAATGACGGGTTTCACCGGTGCCACTTTACCCTAAACATGTTACTTCCCGTACCAATGAAACCATTAAACAGGTTTCCACATAAGCATTGCACACATCAAATAAAATGGACGCCGAATCAACAAAATCCAGCAATATCAATTCATTTTATACATTTGTTACATGTAAGTGTACTGTACTTCCGGTGATAATGAAAATGTTCAATTACTTTTATGAAATCAGAAATGACATAGGGCATCACATGGTGAAAATTGTATGTAAATCGAATAACAATTGCCACTTTTATAGACCAAAAACCTTGAAAAGTGACTTGTAGAAAATCGCCTATTTCTCTGCAACCGTACAAGTTAGAAACCATTTTCTGGTATCTGTATGATCGTATGGGTTCAATCTATTTGCTGATTGGAATCAAATATCATAATTTTAAAAACAATACAAATAAGACTCATTTGAAAAAAATATCTGTTTTGAAGGCTAAAAATACAGTTTTTGCCAAAATGACGTTACTTCCGGTGATAATGAAAATCTTAAATTACTTGTATGAAATCGTAAATGGCATTAGGTATCACACAATGAAAATTTCATGAAAATCGAATAATAATTGCCACTTTTATTGACAAAAAACCTTAAAAAGTGACCTGTTGAAAATTGCCTATTTCTCCGCAACTGAACAAGTTAGAAACTATTTTGTGATATCTATATGATCGTAAGGGTTCATTGTATTAGTTGATTTGAATCAAATATCAAAATTTTAAACAAATAACAAATATGACTCATTTGAATAAATTACTGGTTTCGAAGGCTATAAATACAATTTTTGCCCAAATTACGTCATTTCCGGTGATATTGAAAATGTTAAATTGGTTTGACCTAGTTAAAATTGACATTACACATCAAATGGTGTCACTTTTATGAAAATCGAATAATAATTGACTCTTTTACAGGCAAACTAGCGTAAAAAGTGACTCATGCAAAATTGCCCATTTCTCGGCAACTGCGCATATTACAAATTAATTTTCACATACATTCTCTCCGTATAGATTATTGCTACGAGTTTATGAAAGTTACGAAGTAATATTTTAAAATATGAAAACGCTGAATGGGTTGTAAATAGCTTAATTTTACACCTTTTTTCACCTTTTAATCGAAATAGCCCGAAAACGGAATCGAAATTAAAAAAAATGGTCCCAACATTTTGTGCGCCTTTAAAGGGCGCACAATTTCAGTTATACCAAATTTGAAAAAAATAATATTTGCTTTCGAAAAATGGTACCTAACTGTCAAAATTGTAGTTTTTTGTCAATTTACGCCACTTCCGGTGCCGACAGATAACACTATTGGTAACAAAAAAAATGACAATTGAGACAACGGGGCATATGAACTTTGTTTTATACAAATCGAACAATAAATAATTAATCTAGGACTGAAAAACTGAATTAGCCAATGGGGGCCAAGGAAAATTACCGAGACAAAAATTTTTCACATTTTTGCCCAAGTCAGAGGACTCGTTATATTTGTGTAAAACACGATTAAAAAATATTTATAAATAAAAAAGTTTTTTGTAAAAATTTAAATTTTCTAAATTTAGCGCCTAATATCTGCGAAGATTTGCCGAAAATCAAAAATCAAAAGTAGCGTAGCTATGTGCCCCGTCTCCGGCTATGCCAAAATGCATCGAAAGTTAAAATCCAATGATTATTGTTAAAATTACTGCAATATTTCTAAAAACGATAGCTTCGGTGATTTCGGACATTTCGCATTGTCGCAGAACGTTCAAAATAGCTTTATCCTCTAAGTCACACCCACTTTTCCGATAAAACCGAAGAAATCGTAACGATCCGACAATCAGTTGCTGAGATCTACTCAAAACAAAAGAAGAATAATAATAATAAGAATAATAATTTTAACAAAAACAATAGTGTTTCACACAAGCTACGCAGTGTGAAACCCTAATAATAATTTTAACAAAAACAATAGTGTTTCACACAAGCTACGCAGTGTGAAACCCTAATAATAATAATAAGAACTAGAACTGCGAAGCAGTAATGACGGGTTTCACCGGTGCCACGTTACCCTTGAACTTATGTCACTTCCGGTACCAATGAAACCGTTAAACAGGTTTCCACATAAGCATTGCACACATGAAATAAAATGGACGCAGAAACAACCAAATCCAGCAATCAATTCATTTGCTACATGTCAGTGATCCTGTCAAAATTACATTACTTCCGGTGATAATGAAAATGTTAAATTGGTTTATGAAATCAGAAATAGCATCATCACATGTTGAAAATTTTATGTAAATCCTATAATAATTGCCACCTTTATAGACCAAAAACCTTGAAAAATGACTTGTAGAAAATCGCCTATTTCTCTGCAACCGTACAAGTTAGAAACCATTTTGAGGTATCTGTATGATCGAATGAGTTCATTCTATTTGTTGATTGGAATCAAATATCATAATTTTAAAAACATTACAAATCTGATTCATTTGAATAAAATATCTGTTTTGAAGGCTAAAAATACAGTTTTTGCCAAAATGACGTTACTTCCGGTGATAATGAAAATCTTAAATTACTTGTATGATATCGTAAATGGCATTATGTATCACACAGTGAAAATTTCATGAAAATCGAATAATAATTGACACTTTTATTGACAAAAAAACCTTAAAAAGTGACCTGTTGAAAATTGCCTATTTCTCCGCACCTGAACAAGTTAGAAACCATTTTGTGATATCTATATGATCGTAAGGGTTCATTGTATTAGTTGATTTGAATCAAATATCAAAATTTTAAACAAATAACAAATATGACTCATTTGAATAAATTACTGGTTTCGAAGGCTATAAATACAATTTTTGCCCAAATTACGTCATTTCCGGTGATATTGAAAATGTTAAATTGGTTTGACCTAGTTAAAATTGACATTACACATCAAATGGTGTCACTTTTATGAAAATCGAATAATAATTGACTCTTTTACAGGCAAACTAGCGTAAAAAGTGACTCATGCAAAATTGCCCATTTCTCGGCAACTGCGCATATTACAAATTAATTTTCACATACATTCTCTCCGTATAGATTATTGCTACGAGTTTATGAAAGTTACGAAGTAATATTTTAAAATATGAAAACGCTGGATGGGTTGTAAATAGCTTAATTTTACACCTTTTTTCACCTTTTAATCGAAATAGCCCGAAAACGGAATCGAAATTAAAAAAAATGGTCCCAACATTTTGTGCGCCTTTAAAGGGCGCACAATTTCAGTTATACCAGATTTGAAAAAAATAATATTTGCTTTCGAAAAATGGTACCTAACTGTCAAAATTGTAGTTTTTTGTCAATTTACGCCACTTCCGGTGCCGACAGATAACACTATTGGTAACAAAAAAAATGACAATTGAGACAACGGGGCATATGAACTTTGTTTTATACAAATCGAACAATAAATAATTAATCTAGGACTGAAAAACTGAATTAGCCAATGGGGGCCAAGGAAAATTACCGAGACAAAAAATTTTCACATTTTTGCCCAAGTCAGAGGACTCGTTATATTTGTGTAAAACACGATTAAAAAATATTCATAAATAAAAAAGTTTTTTGTAAAAATTTTAATTTTCTAAATTTAGCGCCTAATATCTGCGAAGATTTGCCGAAAATCAAAAATCAAAAGTAGCGTAGCTATGTGCCCCGTCTCCGGCTATGCCAAAATGCATCGAAAGTTAAAATCCAATGATTATTGTTAAAATTACTGCAATATTTCTAAAAACGATAGCTTCGGTGATTTCGGACATTTCGCATTGTCGCAGAACGTTCAAAATAGCTTTATCCTCTAAGTCACACCCACTTTTCCGATAAAACCGAAGAAATCGTAACGATCCGACAATCAGTTGCTGAGATCTACTCAAAACAAAAGAAGAATAATAATAATAAGAACTAGAACTGCGAAGCAGTAATGACGGGTTTCACCGGTGCCACGTTACCCTTGAACTTATGTCACTTACGGTACCAATGAAACCGTTAAACAGGTTTCCACATAAGCATTGCACACATGAAATAAACAACCAAATCCAGCAATCAATTCATTTGCTACATGTCAGTGATCCTGTCAAAATTACATTACTTCCGGTGATAATGAAAATGTTAAATTGGTTTATGAAATCAGAAATAGCATGATCACATGGTGAAAATTTTATGTAAATCCTATAATAATTGCCACCTTTATAGACCAAAAACCTTGAAAAATGACTTGTAGAAAATCGCCTATTTCTCTGCAACCGTACAAGTTAGAAACCATTTTGAGGTATCTGTATGATCGAAGGAGTTCATTCTATTTGTTGATTGGAATCAAATATCATAATTTTAAAAACATTACAAATCTGATTCATTTGAATAAAATATCTGTTTTGAAGGCTAAAAATACAGTTTTTGCCAAAATGACGTTACTTTCGGTGATAATGAAAATCTGAAATTACTTGTATGAAATCGTAAATGGCATTATGTATCACACAGTGAAAATTTCATGAAAATCGAATAATAATTGAGACTTTTATTGACAAAAAACCTTAAAAAGTGACCTGTTGAAAATTGCTTATTTCTCCGCAACTGAACAAGTTAGAAACCATTTTGTGATATCTATATGATCGTAAGGGGTCATTGTATTAGTTGATTTGAATCAAATATCAAAATTTTAAACATATAACAAATATGACTCATTTGAATAAATTACTGGTTTCGAAGGCTATAAATACAATTTTTGCCCAAATTACGTCATTTCCGGTGATATTGAAAGGGTTAATTTGGTTTGACCTAGTTAAAATTGACATTACACATCAAATGGTGTCACTTTTATGAAAATCGAATAATAATTGACTCTTTTACAGGCAAACTAGCGTAAAAAGTGACTCATGCAAAATTGCCCATTTCTCGGCAACTGCGCATATTACAAATTAATTTTCACATACATTCTCTCCGTATAGATTATTGCTACGAGTTTATGAAAGTTACGAAGTAATATTTTAAAATATGAAAACGCTGGATGGGTTGTAAATAGCTTAATTTTACACCTTTTTTCACCTTTTAATCGAAATAGCCCGAAAACGGAATCGAAATTAAAAAAACTGGTCCCAACATTTTGTGCGCCTTTAAAGGGCGCACAATTTCAGTTATACCAGATTTGAAAACAATAATATTTGCTTTCGAAAAATGGTACCTAACTGTCAAAATTGTAGTTTTTTGTCAATTTACGCCACTTCCGGTGCCGACAGATAACACTATTGGTAACAAAAAAAATGACAATTGAGACAACGGAGCATATGAACTTTGTTTTATACAAATCGAACAATAAATAATTAATCTAGGACTGAAAAACTGAATTAGCCAATGGGGGCCAAGGAAAATTACCGAGACAAAATTTTTTTACATTTTTGCCCAAGTCAGAGGGCTCGTTATATTTGTGTAAAACACGACTAAAAAATATTCATAAATAAAAAAGTTTTTTGTAAAAATTTAAATTTTCTAAATTTAGCGCCTAATATCTGCGAAGATTTGCCGAAAATCAAAAATCAAAAGTAGCGCAGCTATGTGCCCTGTCTCCAGCTATGCCAAAATGTATCGAAAGTTAAAATCCCATGATTATTGTTAAAATTACCGCAATATTTGTAAAAACGATAACTTTGGTGATTTCGGACATTTCGCATTGTCGCAGAACGTTCAAAATAGCTTTATCCTCTAAGTCACACCCACTTTCCCAGTAAAACCGAAGAAATCGTAACGATGCGACAAGTAGTTGCTGAGATCTACTCAAAACAAAAGAAGAATAATAATAATAACTAGAACTGCGAAGCAGTAATGACGGGTTTCACCGGTGCCACGTTACCCTTGAACTTATGTCACTTCCGGTACCAATGAAACCGTTAAACAGGTTTCCACATAAGCATTGCACACATGAAATAAAATGGACGCAGAAACAACCAAATCCAGCAATCAATTCATTTGCTACATGTCAGTGATCCTGTCAAAATTACATTACTTCCGGTGATAATGAAAATGTTAAATTGGTTTATGAAATCAGAAATAGCATCATCACATGTTGAAAATTTTATGTAAATCCTATAATAATTGCCACCTTTATAGACCAAAAACCTTGAAAAATGACTTGTAGAAAATCGCCTATTTCTCTGCAACCGTACAAGTTAGAAACCATTTTGAGGTATCTGTATGATCGAATGAGTTCATTCTATTTGTTGATTGGAATCAAATATCATAATTTTAAAAACATTACAAATCTGATTCATTTGAATAAAATATCTGTTTTGAAGGCTAAAAATACAGTTTTTGCCAAAATGACGTTACTTCCGGTGATAATGAAAATCTTAAATTACTTGTATGATATCGTAAATGGCATTATGTATCACACAGTGAAAATTTCATGAAAATCGAATAATAATTGACACTTTTATTGACAAAAAAACCTTAAAAAGTGACCTGTTGAAAATTGCCTATTTCTCCGCAACTGAACAAGTTAGAAACCATTTTGTGATATCTATATGATCGTAAGGGTTCATTGTATTAGTTGATTTGAATCAAATATCAAAATTTTAAACAAATAACAAATATGACTCATTTGAATAAATTACTGGTTTCGAAGGCTATAAATACAATTTTTGCCCAAATTACGTCATTTCCGGTGATATTGAAAATGTTAAATTGGTTTGACCTAGTTAAAATTGACATTACACATCAAATGGTGTCACTTTTATGAAAATCGAATAATAATTGACTCTTTTACAGGCAAACTAGCGTAAAAAGTGACTCATGCAAAATTGCCCATTTCTCGGCAACTGCGCATATTACAAATTAATTTTCACATACATTCTCTCCGTATAGATTATTGCTACGAGTTTATGAAAGTTACGAAGTAATATTTTAAAATATGAAAACGCTGGATGGGTTGTAAATAGCTTAATTTTACACCTTTTTTCACCTTTTAATCGAAATAGCCCAAAAACGGAATCGAAATTAAAAAAAATGGTCCCAACATTTTGTGCGCCTTTAAAGGGCGCACAATTTCAGTTATACCAGATTTGAAAAAAATAATATTTGCTTTCGAAAAATGGTACCTAACTGTCAAAATTGTAGTTTTTTGTCAATTTACGCCACTTCCGGTGCCGACAGATAACACTATTGGTAACAAAAAAAATGACAATTGAGACAACGGGGCATATGAACTTTGTTTTATACAAATCGAACAATAAATAATTAATCTAGGACTGAAAAACTGAATTAGCCAATGGGGGCCAAGGAAAATTACCGAGACAAAAAATTTTCACATTTTTGCCCAAGTCAGAGGACTCGTTATATTTGTGTAAAACACGATTAAAAAATATTCATAAATAAAAAAGTTTTTTGTAAAAATTTAAATTTTCTAAATTTAGCGCCTAATATCTGCGAAGATTTGCCGAAAATCAAAAATCAAAAGTAGCGGGGCTATGTGCCCCGTCTCCGGCTATGCCAAAATGCATCGAAAGTTAAAATCCAATGATTATTGTTAAAATTACTGCAATATTTCTAAAAACGATAGCTTCGGTGATTTCGGACATTTCGCATTGTCGCAGAACGTTCAAAATAGCTTTATCCTCTAAGTCACACCCACTTTTCCGATAAAACCGAAGAAATCGTAACGATCCGACAATCAGTTGCTGAGATCTACTCAAAACAAAAGAAGAATAATAATAATAAGAACTAGAACTGCGATGCAGTAATGACGGGTTTCACCGGTGCCACTTTACCCTAAACATGTTACTTCCCGTACCAATGAAACCATTAAACAGGTTTCCACATAAGCATTGCACACATCAAATAAAATGGACGCCGAATCAACAAAATCCAGCAATATCAATTCATTTTATACATTTGTTACATGTAAGTGTACTGTACTTCCGGTGATAATGAAAATGTTCAATTACTTTTATGAAATCAGAAATGACATAGGGCATCACATGGTGAAAATTGTATGTAAATCGAATAACAATTGCCACTTTTATAGACCAAAAACCTTGAAAAGTGACTTGTAGAAAATCGCCTATTTCTCTGCAACCGTACAAGTTAGAAACCATTTTCTGGTATCTGTATGATCGTATGGGTTCAATCTATTTGCTGATTGGAATCAAATATCATAATTTTAAAAACAATACAAATAAGACTCATTTGAAAAAAATATCTGTTTTGAAGGCTAAAAATACAGTTTTTGCCAAAATGACGTTACTTCCGGTGATAATGAAAATGTTAAATTAGTTCTATGAAATCATAAATGACACAAGATATCATATGGTGAAAATTTTATGAAAATCGAATAATAACTGACACTTTTATAGACCAAAAACCTTGAAAAGTGACTTAAGGAAAATCGCCCATTTCTCTGCAACCGTACAAGTTAGAAACCATTTTGTGGTATCTGTATGATCGTATGGGTTCAATCTATTTGATCAATAGAATCAAATATCATAATTTGAAAAAAATAACAAATACGAATCATTTGAATAAAATATTGTTTTTTGAAGGCTAAAATTTAAGTTTTGAGCAAATGACGTCATTTCCGGTGGCAGCGCAAGGGGTAAAATGGTTTGACATAGTCCACTATGGCATTAGGCATCCAATGGCGAAAGAAAATTGAAAATCGAATAATAATTGATTCTTTTACAGCCAAAATTACGTGAAAAGTGACTCATGCAAAATTGCCTATTTCTCGGCAACTGCTTATATTACAAACTAATTTTCACATACATTCTCTTCGTATGGATTATAGCTACAAGTTTATAAAAGTTACGTAAAAATATTTTAAAATCTGAAAAGCCTGAATGAGTTGTAAATAGGTCAATTTTACGCCTTTTTTCACCTCTTAATCCAATTTGCTAGAAAATGAAAAAGAAATTAAAAAAACTGCTTCCGACATTTTTTGCGCCTTTAAAGGACACACTCTTTGAGTCATATAATTTTTCAAAAAAATAATATTTGTTTTCAAAAAATGGTACCTAACTGTCAAAATTGTAGTTTTTGGTAAAATTATGCCACTTCCGGTGCCGACAGATAACACTTTTGGTAATAAAAAAAATGACAATTGAGACAACGAAGCATATGAACTTTGTTTTATACAAATCGAACAATAAAAAATTAAGCTAGGACTGAAAAACTGAATTAGCCAATGGAGGCCAAGGAAAATTACTGAGACAAAAAATTTTAACATTTTTGCGCAAGTCAGATGACTCTTTAATTCTGTGCACAACACGAGTAAAAAATATTCATCAATAAAAAAGTTTTTTGTAAAATTTTAAATTTCCGAAATTTGGCGCCTAATATCTTCGAATTTTTGCTGAAAATCAAAAATCGAAAGTAGCGCAGCTATGTGCCCTGTCTCCAGCTATGCCAAAATGTATCGAAAGTTAAAATCCCATGATTATTGTTAAAATTACCGCAATATTTGTAAAAACGATAACTTCGGTGATTTCGGACATTTCGCATTGTCGCAGAACGTTCAAAATAGCTTTATCCTCTAAGTCACACCCACTTTCCCAGTAAAACCGAAGAAATCGTAACGATGCGACAAGTAGTTGCTGAGATCTACTCAAAACAAAAGAAGAATAATAATAATAACTAGAACTGCGAAGCAGTAATGACGGGTTTCACCGGTGCCACGTTACCCTTGAACTTATGTCACTTCCGGTACCAATGAAACCGTTAAACAGGTTTCCACATAAGCATTGCACACATGAAATAAAATGGACGCAGAAACAACCAAATCCAGCAATCAATTCATTTGCTACATGTCAGTGATCCTGTCAAAATTACATTACTTCCGGTGATAATGAAAATGTTAAATTGGTTTATGAAATCAGAAATAGCATCATCACATGTTGAAAATTTTATGTAAATCCTATAATAATTGCCACCTTTATAGACCAAAAACCTTGAAAAATGACTTGTAGAAAATCGCCTATTTCTCTGCAACCGTACAAGTTAGAAACCATTTTGAGGTATCTGTATGATCGAATGAGTTCATTCTATTTGTTGATTGGAATCAAATATCATAATTTTAAAAACATTACAAATCTGATTCATTTGAATAAAATATCTGTTTTGAAGGCTAAAAATACAGTTTTTGCCAAAATGACGTTACTTCCGGTGATAATGAAAATCTTAAATTACTTGTATGATATCGTAAATGGCATTATGTATCACACAGTGAAAATTTCATGAAAATCGAATAATAATTGACACTTTTATTGACAAAAAAACCTTAAAAAGTGACCTGTTGAAAATTGCCTATTTCTCCGCAACTGAACAAGTTAGAAACCATTTTGTGATATCTATATGATCGTAAGGGTTCATTGTATTAGTTGATTTGAATCAAATATCAAAATTTTAAACAAATAACAAATATGACTCATTTGAATAAATTACTGGTTTCGAAGGCTATAAATACAATTTTTGCCCAAATTACGTCATTTCCGGTGATATTGAAAATGTTAAATTGGTTTGACCTAGTTAAAATTGACATTACACATCAAATGGTGTCACTTTTATGAAAATCGAATAATAATTGACTCTTTTACAGGCAAACTAGCGTAAAAAGTGACTCATGCAAAATTGCCCATTTCTCGGCAACTGCGCATATTACAAATTAATTTTCACATACATTCTCTCCGTATAGATTATTGCTACGAGTTTATGAAAGTTACGAAGTAATATTTTAAAATATGAAAACGCTGGATGGGTTGTAAATAGCTTAATTTTACACCTTTTTTCACCTTTTAATCGAAATAGCCCGAAAACGGAATCGAAATTAAAAAAAATGGTCCCAACATTTTGTGCGCCTTTAAAGGGCGCACAATTTCAGTTATACCAGATTTGAAAAAAATAATATTTGCTTTCGAAAAATGGTACCTAACTGTCAAAATTGTAGTTTTTTGTCAATTTACGCCACTTCCGGTGCCGACAGATAACACTATTGGTAACAAAAAAAATGACAATTGAGACAACGGGGCATATGAACTTTGTTTTATACAAATCGAACAATAAATAATTAATCTAGGACTGAAAAACTGAATTAGCCAATGGGGGCCAAGGAAAATTACCGAGACAAAAAATTTTCACATTTTTGCCCAAGTCAGAGGACTCGTTATATTTGTGTAAAACACGATTAAAAAATATTCATAAATAAAAAAGTTTTTTGTAAAAATTTAAATTTTCTAAATTTAGCGCCTAATATCTGCGAAGATTTGCCGAAAATCAAAAATCAAAAGTAGCGTAGCTATGTGCCCCGTCTCCGTCTATGCCAAAATGCATCGAAAGTTAAAATCCAATGATTATTGTTAAAATTACTGCAATATTTCTAAAAACGATAGCTTCGGTGATTTCGGACATTTCGCATTGTCGCAGAACGTTCAAAATAGCTTTATCCTCTAAGTCACACCCACTTTTCCGATAAAACCGAAGAAATCGTAACGATCCGACAATCAGTTGCTGAGATCTACTCAAAACAAAAGAAGAATAATAATAATAAGAATAATAATTTTAACAAAAACAATAGTGTTTCACACAAGCTACGCAGTGTGAAACCCTAATAAGAATAATAATTTTAACAAAAACAATAGTGTTTCACACAAGCTTCGCAGTGTGAAACCCTAATAATAATTTTAACAAAAACAATAGTGTTTCACACAAGCTTCGCAGTGTGAAACCCTAACTAGAACTGCGATGCAGTAATGACGGGTTTCACCGGTGCCACTTTACCCTAAACATGTTACTTCCCGTACCAATGAAACCATTAAACAGGTTTCCACATAAGCATTGCACACATCAAATAAAATGGACGCCGAATCAACAAAATCCAGCAATATCAATTCATTTTATACATTTGTTACATGTAAGTGTACTGTACTTCCGGTGATAATGAAAATGTTCAATTACTTTTATGAAATCAGAAATGACATAGGGCATCACATGGTGAAAATTGTATGTAAATCGAATAACAATTGCCACTTTTATAGACCAAAAACCTTGAAAAGTGACTTGTAGAAAATCGCCTATTTCTCTGCAACCGTACAAGTTAGAAACCATTTTCTGGTATCTGTATGATCGTATGGGTTCAATCTATTTGCTGATTGGAATCAAATATCATAATTTTAAAAACAATACAAATAAGACTCATTTGAAAAAAATATCTATTTTGAAGGCTAAAAATCCAATTTTTGCCAAAATGACGTTACTTCCGGTGATAATGAAAATGTTAAATTAGTTCTATGAAATCATAAATGACACAAGATATCATATGGTGAAAATTTTATGAAAATCGAATAATAACTGACACTTTTATAGACCAAAAACCTTGAAAAGTGACTTAAGGAAAATCGCCCATTTCTCTGCAACCGTACAAGTTAGAAACCATTTTGTGGTATCTGTATGATCGTATGGGTTCAATCTATTTGATCAATAGAATCAAATATCATAATTTGAAAAAAATAACAAATACGAATCATTTGAATAAAATATTGTTTTTGAAGGCTAAAATTTAAGTTTTGAGCAAATGACGTCATTTCCGGTGGCAGCGCAAGGGGTAAAATGGTTTGACATAGTCCACTATGGCATTAGGCATCCAATGGCGAAAGAAAATTGAAAATCGAATAATAATTGATTCTTTTACAGCCAAAATTACGTGAAAAGTGACTCATGCAAAATTGCCTATTTCTCGGCAACTGCTTATATTACAAACTAATTTTCACATACATTCTCTTCGTATGGATTATAGCTACAAGTTTATAAAAGTTACGTAAAAATATTTTAAAATCTGAAAAGCCTGAATGAGTTGTAAATAGGTCAATTTTACGCCTTTTTTCACCTCTTAATCCAATTTGCTAGAAAATGAAAAAGAAATTAAAAAAACTGCTTCCGACATTTTTTGCGCCTTTAAAGGACACACTCTTTGAGTCATATAATTTTTCAAAAAAATAATATTTGTTTTCAAAAAATGGTACCTAACTGTCAAAATTGTAGTTTTTGGTAAAATTATGCCACTTCCGGTGCCGACAGATAACACTTTTGGTAATAAAAAAAATGACAATTGAGACAACGAAGCATATGAACTTTGTTTTATACAAATCGAACAATAAAAAATTAAGCTAGGACTGAAAAACTGAATTAGCCAATGGAGGCCAAGGAAAATTACTGAGACAAAAAATTTTAACATTTTTGCGCAAGTCAGATGACTCTTTAATTCTGTGCACAACACGAGTAAAAAATATTCATCAATAAAAAAGTTTTTTGTAAAATTTTAAATTTCCGAAATTTGGCGCCTAATATCTTCGAATTTTTGCTGAAAATCAAAAATCGAAAGTAGCGCAGCTATGTGCCCTGTCTCCAGCTATGCCAAAATGTATCGAAAGTTAAAATCCCATGATTATTGTTAAAATTACCGCAATATTTGTAAAAACGATAACTTCGGTGATTTCGGACATTTCGCATTGTCGCAGAACGTTCAAAATAGCTTTATCCTCTAAGTCACACCCACTTTCCCAGTAAAACCGAAGAAATCGTAACGATGCGACAAGTAGTTGCTGAGATCTACTCAAAACAAAAGAAGAACTAGAACTGCGAAGCAGTAATGACGGGTTTCACCGGTGCCACGTTACCCTTGAACTTATGTCACTTCCGGTACCAATGAAACCGTTAAACAGGTTTCCACATAAGCATTGCACACATGAAATAAAATGGACACAGAAACAACCAAATCCAGCAACCAATTCATTTGCTACATGTCAGTGATCCTGTCAAAATTACATTACTTCCGGTGATAATGAAAATGTTAAATTGGTTTATGAAATCAGAAATAGCATCATCACATGTTGAAAATTTTATGTAAATCCTATAATAATTGCCACCTTTATAGACCAAAAACCTTGAAAAATGACTTGTAGAAAATCGCCTATTTCTCTGCAACCGTACAAGTTAGAAACCATTTTGAGGTATCTGTATGATCGAATGAGTTCATTCTATTTGTTGATTGGAATCAAATATCATAATTTTAAAAACATTACAAATCTGATTCATTTGAATAAAATATCTGTTTTGAAGGCTAAAAATACAGTTTTTGCCAAAATGACGTTACTTCCGGTGATAATGAAAATCTTAAATTACTTGTATGAAATCGTAAATGGCATTATGTATCACACAGTGAAAATTTCATGAAAATCGAATAATAATTGACACTTTTATTGACAAAAAAACCTTAAAAAGTGACCTGTTGAAAATTGCCTATTTCTCCGCAACTGAACAAGTTAGAAACCATTTTGTGATATCTATATGATCGTAAGGGTTCATTGTATTAGTTGATTTGAATCAAATATCAAAATTTTAAACAAATAACAAATATGACTCATTTGAATAAATTACTGGTTTCGAAGGCTATAAATACAATTTTTGCCCAAATTACGTCATTTCCGGTGATATTGAAAATGTTAAATTGGTTTGACCTAGTTAAAATTGACATTACACATCAAATGGTGTCACTTTTATGAAAATCGAATAATAATTGACTCTTTTACAGGCAAACTAGCGTAAAAAGTGACTCATGCAAAATTGCCCATTTCTCGGCAACTGCGCATATTACAAATTAATTTTCACATACATTCTCTCCGTATAGATTATTGCTACGAGTTTATGAAAGTTACGAAGTAATATTTTAAAATATGAAAACGCTGGATGGGTTGTAAATAGCTTAATTTTACACCTTTTTTCACCTTTTAATCGAAATAGCCCGAAAACGGAATCGAAATTAAAAAAACTGGTCCCAACATTTTGTGCGCCTTTTAAAGGCGCACAATTTCAGTTATACCAGATTTGAAAAAAATAATATTTGCTTTCGAAAAATGGTACCTAACTGTCAAAATTGTAGTTTTTTGTCAATTTACGCCACTTCCGGTGCCGACAGATAACACTATTGGTAACAAAAAAAATGACAATTGAGACAACGGGGCATATGAACTTTGTTTTATACAAATCGAACAATAAATAATTAATCTAGGACTGAAAAACTGAATTAGCCAATGGGGGCCAAGGAAAATTACCGAGACAAAAAATTTTCACATTTTTGCCCAAGTCAGAGGACTCGTTATATTTGTGTAAAACACGATTAAAAAATATTCATAAATAAAAAAGTTTTTTGTAAAAATTTAAATTTTCTAAATTTAGCGCCTAATATCTGCGAAGATTTGCCGAAAATCAAAAATCAAAAGTAGCGTAGCTATGTGCCCCGTCTCCGGCTATGCCAAAATGCATCGAAAGTTAAAATCCAATGATTATTGTTAAAATTACTGCAATATTTCTAAAAACGATAGCTTCGGTGATTTCGGACATTTCGCATTGTCGCAGAACGTTCAAAATAGCTTTATCCTCTAAGTCACACCCACTTTTCCGATAAAACCGAAGAAATCGTAACGATCCGACAATCAGTTGCTGAGATCTACTCAAAACAAAAGAAGAATAATAATAATAAGAACTAGAACTGCGAAGCAGTAATGACGGGTTTCACCGGTGCCACGTTACCCTTGAACTTATGTCACTTCCTGTACCAATGAAACCGTTAAACAGGTTTCCACATAAGCATTGCACACATGAAATAAAATGGACGCAGAAACAACCAAATCCAGCAATCAATTCATTTGCTACATGTCAGTGATCCTGTCAAAATTACATTACTTCCGGTGATAATGAAAATGTTAAATTGGTTTATGAAATCAGAAATAGCATCATCACATGGTGAAAATTTTATGTAAATCCTATAATAATTGCCACCTTTATAGACCAAAAACCTTGAAAAATGACTTGTAGAAAATCGCCTATTTCTCTGCAACCGTACAAGTTAGAAACCATTTTGAGGTATCTGTATGATCGAATGAGTTCATTCTATTTGTTGATTGGAATCAAATATCATAATTTTAAAAACATTACAAATCTGATTCATTTGAATAAAATATCTGTTTTGAAGGCTAAAAATACAGTTTTTGCCAAAATGACGTTACTTCCGGTGATAATGAAAATCTTAAATTACTTGTATGAAATCGTAAATGGCATTATGTATCACACAGTGAAAATTTCATGAAAATCGAATAATAATTGACACTTTTATTGACAAAAAACCTTAAAAAGTGACCTGTTGAAAATTGCCTATTTCTCCGCAACTGAACAAGTTAGAAACCATTTTGTGATATCTATATGATCGTAAGGGTTCATTGTATTAGTTGATTTGAATCAAATATCAAAATTTTAAACAAATAACAAATATGACTCATTTGAATAAATTACTGGTTTCGAAGGCTATAAATACAATTTTTGCCCAAATTACGTCATTTCCGGTGATATTGAAAATGTTAAATTGGTTTGACCTAGTTAAAATTGACATTACACATCAAATGGTGTCACTTTTATGAAAATCGAATAATAATTGACTCTTTTACAGGCAAACTAGCGTAAAAAGTGACTCATGCAAAATTGCCCATTTCTCGGCAACTGCGCATATTACAAATTAATTTTCACATACATTCTCTCCGTACAGATTATTGCTACGAGTTTATGAAAGTTACGAAGTAATATTTTAAAATATGAAAACGCTGGATGGGTTGTAAATAGCTTAATTTTACACCTTTTTTCACCTTTTAATCGAAATAGCCCGAAAACGGAATCGAAATTAAAAAAACTGGTCCCAACATTTTGTGCGCCTTTAAAGGGCGCACAATTTCAGTTATACCAGATTTGAAAAAAATAATATTTGCTTTCGAAAAATGGTACCTAACTGTCAAAATTGTAGTTTTTTGTCAATTTACGCCACTTCCGGTGCCGACAGATAACACTATTGGTAACAAACAAATTGACAATTGAGACAACGGAGCATATGAACTTTGTTTTATACAAATCGAACAATAAATAATTAATCTAGGACTGAAAAACTGAATTAGCCAATGGGGGCCAAGGAAAATTACCGAAACAAAAAATTTTCACATTTTTGCCCAAGTCAGATGACTCGTTATATTTGTGTAAAACACGATTAAAGAATATTCATAAATAAAAAAGTTTTTTGTAAAAATTTAAATTTTCTAAATTTAGCGCCTAATATCTGCGAAGATTTGCCGAAAATCAAAAATCAAAAGTAGCGTAGCTATGTGCCCCGTCTCCGGCTATGCCAAAATGCATCGAAAGTTAAAATCCAATGATTATTGTTAAAATTACTGCAATATTTCTAAAAACGATAGCTTCGGTGATTTCGGACATTTCGCATTGTCGCAGAACGTTCAAAATAGCTTTATCCTCTAAGTCACACCCACTTTTCCGATAAAACCGAAGAAATCGTAACGATCCGACAATCAGTTGCTGAGATCTACTCAAAACAAAAGAAGAATAATAATAATAAGAATAATAATTTTAACAAAAACAATAGTGTTTCACACAAGCTACGCAGTGTGAAACCCTAATAATAATTTTAACAAAAACAATAGTGTTTCACACAAGCTACGCAGTGTGAAACCCTAATAATAATAATAATAAGAATAATAATTTTAACAAAAACAATAGTGTTTCACACAAGCTTCGCAGTGTGAAACCCTAATAATAATTTTAACAAAAACAATAGTGTTTCACACAAGCTTCGCAGTGTGAAACCCTAACTAGAACTGCGAAGCAGTAATGACGGGTTTCACCGGTGCCACGTTACCCTTGAACTTATGTCACTTCCGGTACCAAAATTACATTACTTCCGGTGATAATGAAAATGTTAAATTGGTTTATGAAATCAGAAATAGCATCATCACATGGTGAAAATTTTATGTAAATCCTATAATAGTTGCCACCTTTATAGACCAAAAACCTTGAAAAATGACTTGTAGAAAATCGCCTATTTCTCTGCAACCGTACAAGTTAGAAACCATTTTGAGGTATCTGTATGATCGAATGAGTTCATTCTATTTGTTGATTGGAATCAAATATCATAATTTTAAAAACATTACAAATCTGATTCATTTGAATAAAATATCTGTTTTGAAGGCTAAAAATACAGTTTTTGCCAAAATGACGTTACTTCCGGTGATAATGAAAATCTTAAATTACTTGTATGAAATCGTAAATGGCATTAGGTATCACACAATGAAAATTTCATGAAAATCGAATAATAATTGACACTTTTATTGACAAAAAACCTTAAAAAGTGACCTGTTGAAAATTGCCTATTTCTCTGCAACTGAACAAGTTAGAAACCATTTTGTGATATCTATATGATCGTAAGGGTTCATTGTATTAGTTCATTTGAATCAAATATCAAAATTTTAAACAAATAACAAATATGACTCATTTGAATAAATTACTGGTTTCGAAGGCTATAAATACAATTTTTGCCCAAATTACGTCATTTCCGGTGATATTGAAAATGTTAAATTGGTTTGACCTAGTTAAAATTGACATTACACATCAAATGGTGTCACTTTTATGAAAATCGAATAATAATTGACTCTTTTACAGGCAAACTAGCGTAAAAAGTGACTCATGCAAAATTGCCCATTTCTCGGCAACTGCGCATATTACAAATTAATTTTCACATACATTCTCTCCGTATAGATTATTGCTACGAGTTTATGAAAGTTACGAAGTAATATTTTAAAATATGAAAACGCTGGATGGGTTGTAAATAGCTTAATTTTACACCTTTTTTCACCTTTTAATCGAAATAGCCCGAAAACGGAATCGAAATTAAAAAAACTGGTTCCAACATTTTGTGCGCCTTTAAAGGGCGCACAATTTCAGTTATACCAGATTTGAAAAAAATAATATTTGCTTTCGAAAAATGGTACCTAACTGTCAAAATTGTAGTTTTTTGTCAATTTACGCCACTTCCGGTGCCGACAGATAACACTATTGGTAACAAAAAAAATGACAATTGAGACAACGGAGCATATGAACTTTGTTTTATACAAATCGAACAATAAATAATTAATCTAGGACTGAAAAACTGAATTAGCCAATTGGGGCCAAGGAAAATTACCGAGACAAAAATTTTTCACATTTTTGCCCAAGTCAGAGGACTCGTTATATTTGTGTAAAACACGACTAAAAAATATTCATAAATAAAAAAGTTTTTTGTAAAAATTTAAATTTTCTAAATTTAGCGCCTAATATCTGCGAAGATTTGCCGAAAATCAAAAATCAAAAGTAGCGTAGCTATGTGCCCCGTCTCCGGCTATGCCAAAATGCATCGAAAGTTAAAATCCAATGATTATTGTTAAAATTACTGCAATATTTCTAAAAACGATAGCTTCGGTGATTTCGGACATTTCGCATTGTCGCAGAACGTTCAAAATAGCTTTATCCTCTAAGTCACACCCACTTTTTCAGTAAAACTGAAGAAATCGTAACGATCCGACAATCAGTTGCTGAGATCTACTCAAAACAAAAGAAGAATAATAATAATAACTAGAACTGCGAAGCAGTAATGACGGGTTTCACCGGTGCCACGTTACCCTTGAACTTATGTCACTTCCTGTACCAATGAAACCGTTAAACAGGTTTCCACATAAGCATTGCACACATGAAATAAAATGGACGCAGAAACAACCAAATCCAGCAATCAATTCATTTGCTACATGTCAGTGATCCTGTCAAAATTACATTACTTCCGGTGATAATGAAAATGTTAAATTGGTTTATGAAATCAGAAATAGCATCATCACATGGTGAAAATTTTATGTAAATCCTATAATAATTGCCACCTTTATAGACCAAAAACCTTGAAAAATGACTTGTAGAAAATCGCCTATTTCTCTGCAACCGTACAAGTTAGAAACCATTTTGAGGTATCTGTATGATCGAATGAGTTCATTCTATTTGTTGATTGGAATCAAATATCATAATTTTAAAAACATTACAAATCTGATTCATTTGAATAAAATATCTGTTTTGAAGGCTAAAAATACAGTTTTTGCCAAAATGACGTTACTTCCGGTGATAATGAAAATCTTAAATTACTTGTATGAAATCGTAAATGGCATTATGTATCACACAGTGAAAATTTCATGAAAATCGAATAATAATTGACACTTTTATTGACAAAAAACCTTAAAAAGTGACCTGTTGAAAATTGCCTATTTCTCCGCAACTGAACAAGTTAGAAACCATTTTGTGATATCTATATGATCGTAAGGGTTCATTGTATTAGTTGATTTGAATCAAATATCAAAATTTTAAACAAATAACAAATATGACTCATTTGAATAAATTACTGGTTTCGAAGGCTATAAATACAATTTTTGCCCAAATTACGTCATTTCCGGTGATATTGAAAATGTTAAATTGGTTTGACCTAGTTAAAATTGACATTACACATCAAATGGTGTCACTTTTATGAAAATCGAATAATAATTGACTCTTTTACAGGCAAACTAGCGTAAAAAGTGACTCATGCATAATTGCCCATTTCTCGGCAACTGCGCATATTACAAATTAATTTTCAAATACATTCTCTTCGTATAGATTATTGCTACGAGTTTATGAAAGTTATGAAGTAATATTTTAAAATATGAAAACGCTGGATGGGTTGTAAATAGCTTAATTTTACACCTTTTTTCACCTTTTAATCGAAATAGCCCGAAAACGGAATCGAAATTAAAAAAACTGGTCCCAACATTTTGTGCGCCTTTAAAGGGCGCACAATTTCAGTTATACCAGATTTGAAAAAAATAATATTTGCTTTCGAAAAATGGTACCTAACTGTCAAAATTGTAGTTTTTTGTCAATTTACGCCACTTCCAGTGCCGACAGATAACACTATTGGTAACAAACAAAATGACAATTGAGACAACGGAGCATATGAACTTTGTTTTATACAAATCGAACAATAAATAATTAATCTAGGACTGAAAAACTGAATTAGCCAATGGGGGCCAAGGAAAATTACCGAAACAAAAAATTTTCACATTTTTGCCCAAGTCAGATGACTCGTTATATTTGTGTAAAACACGATTAAAGAATATTCATAAATAAAAAAGTTTTTTGTAAAAATTTAAATTTTCTAAATTTAGCGCCTAATATCTGCGAAGATTTGCCGAAAATCAAAAATCAAAAGTAGCGTAGCTATGTGCCCCGTCTCCGGCTATGCCAAAATGCATCGAAAGTTAAAATCCAATGATTATTGTTAAAATTACTGCAATATTTCTAAAAACGATAGCTTCGGTGATTTCGGACATTTCGCATTGTCGCAGAACGTTCAAAATAGCTTTATCCTCTAAGTCACACCCACTTTTCAGATAAAACCGAAGAAATCGTAACGATCCGACAATCAGTTGCTGAGATCTACTCAAAACAAAAGAAGAATAATAATAATAAGAATAACTAGAACTGCGAAGCAGTAATGACGGGTTTCACCGGTGCCACGTTACCCTTGAACTTATGTCACTTCCGGTACCAATGAAACCGTTAAACAGGTTTCCACATAAGCATTGCACACATGAAATAAAATGGACGCAGAAACAACCAAATCCAGCAATCAATTCATTTTCTACATGTCAGTGATCCTGTCAAAATTACATTACTTCCGGTGATAATGAAAATGTTAAATTGGTTTATGAAATCAGAAATAGCATCATCACATGTTGAAAATTTTATGTAAATCCTATAATAATTGCCACCTTTATAGACCAAAAACCTTGAAAAATGACTTGTAGAAAATCGCCTATTTCTCTGCAACCGTACAAGTTAGAAACCATTTTGAGGTATCTGTATGATCGAATGAGTTCATTCTATTTGTTGATTGGAATCAAATATCATAATTTTAAAAACATTACAAATCTGATTCATTTGAATAAAATATCTGTTTTGAAGGCTAAAAATACAGTTTTTGCCAAAATGACGTTACTTCCGGTGATAATGAAAATCTTAAATTACTTGTATGATATCGTAAATGGCATTATGTATCACACAGTGAAAATTTCATGAAAATCGAATAATAATTGACACTTTTATTGACAAAAAAACCTTAAAAAGTGACCTGTTGAAAATTGCCTATTTCTCCGCAACTGAACAAGTTAGAAACCATTTTGTGATATCTATATGATCGTAAGGGTTCATTGTATTAGTTGATTTGAATCAAATATCAAAATTTTAAACAAATAACAAATATGACTCATTTGAATAAATTACTGGTTTCGAAGGCTATAAATACAATTTTTGCCCAAATTACGTCATTTCCGGTGATATTGAAAATGTTAAATTGGTTTGACCTAGTTAAAATTGACATTACACATCAAATGGTGTCACTTTTATGAAAATCGAATAATAATTGACTCTTTTACAGGCAAACTAGCGTAAAAAGTGACTCATGCAAAATTGCCCATTTCTCGGCAACTGCGCATATTACAAATTAATTTTCACATACATTCTCTCCGTATAGATTATTGCTACGAGTTTATGAAAGTTACGAAGTAATATTTTAAAATTTGAAAACGCTGGATGGGTTGTAAATAGCTTAATTTTACACCTTTTTTCACCTTTTAATCGAAATAGCCCGAAAACGGAATCGAAATTAAAAAAAATGGTCCCAACATTTTGTGCGCCTTTAAAGGGCGCACAATTTCAGTTATACCAGATTTGAAAAAAATAATATTTGCTTTCGAAAAATGGTACCTAACTGTCAAAATTGTAGTTTTTTGTCAATTTACGCCACTTCCGGTGCCGACAGATAACACTATTGGTAACAAAAAAAATGACAATTGAGACAACGGGGCATATGAACTTTGTTTTATACAAATCGAACAATAAATAATTAATCTAGGACTGAAAAACTGAATTAGCCAATGGGGGCCAAGGAAAATTACCGAGACAAAAAATTTTCACATTTTTGCCCAAGTCAGAGGACTCGTTATATTTGTGTAAAACACGATTAAAAAATATTCATAAATAAAAAAGTTTTTTGTAAAAATTTAAATTTTCTAAATTTAGCGCCTAATATTTGCGAAGATTTGCCGAAAATCAAAAATCAAAAGTAGCGTAGCTATGTGCCCCGTCTCCGGCTATGCCAAAATGCATCGAAAGTTAAAATCCAATGATTATTGTTAAAATTACTGCAATATTTCTAAAAACGATAGCTTCGGTGATTTCGGACATTTCGCATTGTCGCAGAACGTTCAAAATAGCTTTATCCTCTAAGTCACACCCACTTTTCCGATAAAACCGAAGAAATCGTAACGATCCGACAATCAGTTGCTGAGATCTACTCAAAACAAAAGAAGAATAATAATAATAAGAATAATAATTTTAACAAAAACAATAGTGTTTCACACAAGCTACGCAGTGTGAAACCCTAATAATTTTAACAAAAACAATAGTGTTTCACACAAGCTACGCAGTGTGAAACCCTAATAAGAATAACTAGAACTGCGAAGCAGTAATGACGGGTTTCACCGGTGCCACGTTACCCTTGAACTTATGTCACTTCCGGTACCAAAATTACATTACTTCCGGTGATAATGAAAATGTTAAATTGGTTTATGAAATCAGAAATAGCATCATCACATGGTGAAAATTTTATGTAAATCCTATAATAGTTGCCACCTTTATAGACCAAAAACCTTGAAAAATGACTTGTAGAAAATCGCCTATTTCTCTGCAACCGTACAAGTTAGAAACCATTTTGAGGTATCTGTATGATCGAATGAGTTCATTCTATTTGTTGATTGGAATCAAATATCATAATTTTAAAAACATTACAAATCTGATTCATTTGAATAAAATATCTGTTTTGAAGGCTAAAAATACAGTTTTTGCCAAAATGACGTTACTTCCGGTGATAATGAAAATCTTAAATTACTTGTATGAAATCGTAAATGGCATTAGGTATCACACAATGAAAATTTCATGAAAATCGAATAATAATTGACACTTTTATTGACAAAAAACCTTAAAAAGTGACCTGTTGAAAATTGCCTATTTCTCCGCAACTGAACAAGTTAGAAACCATTTTGTGATATCTATATGATCGTAAGGGTTCATTGTATTAGTTGATTTGAATCAAATATCAAAATTTTAAACAAATAACAAATATGACTCATTTGAATAAATTACTGGTTTCGAAGGCTATAAATACAATTTTTGCCCAAATTACGTCATTTCCGGTGATATTGAAAATGTTAAATTGGTTTGACCTAGTTAAAATTGACATTACACATCAAATGGTGTCACTTTTATGAAAATCGAATAATAATTGACTCTTTTACAGGCAAACTAGCGTAAAAAGTGACTCATGCAAAATTGCCCATTTCTCGGCAACTGCGCATATTACAAATTAATTTTCACATACATTCTCTCCGTATAGATTATTGCTACGAGTTTATGAAAGTTACGAAGTAATATTTTAAAATATGAAAACGCTGGATGGGTTGTAAATAGCTTAATTTTACACCTTTTTTCACCTTTTAATCGAAATAGCCCGAAAACGGAATCGAAATTAAAAAAACTGGTTCCAACATTTTGTGCGCCTTTAAAGGGCGCACAATTTCAGTTATACCAGATTTGAAAAAAATAATATTTGCTTTCGAAAAATGGTACCTAACTGTCAAAATTGTAGTTTTTTGTCAATTTACGCCACTTCCGGTGCCGACAGATAACACTATTGGTAACAAAAAAAATGACAATTGAGACAACGGAGCATATGAACTTTGTTTTATACAAATCGAACAATAAATAATTAATCTAGGACTGAAAAACTGAATTAGCCAATTGGGGCCAAGGAAAATTACCGAGACAAAAATTTTTCACATTTTTGCCCAAGTCAGAGGACTCGTTATATTTGTGTAAAACACGACTAAAAAATATTCATAAATAAAAAAGTTTTTTGTAAAAATTTAAATTTTCTAAATTTAGCGCCTAATATCTGCGAAGATTTGCCGAAAATCAAAAATCAAAAGTAGCGTAGCTATGTGCCCCGTCTCCGGCTATGCCAAAATGCATCGAAAGTTAAAATCCAATGATTATTGTTAAAATTACTGCAATATTTCTAAAAACGATAGCTTCGGTGATTTCGGACATTTCGCATTGTCGCAGAACGTTCAAAATAGCTTTATCCTCTAAGTCACACCCACTTTTTCAGTAAAACTGAAGAAATCGTAACGATCCGACAATCAGTTGCTGAGATCTACTCAAAACAAAAGAAGAATAATAATAATAATAAGAACTAGAACTGCGATGCAGTAATGACGGGTTTCACCGGTGCCACTTTACCCTAAACATGTTACTTCCCGTACCAATGAAACCATTAAACCGGTTTCCACATAAGCATTGCACACATCAAATAAAATGGACGCCGAATCAACAAAATCCAGCAATATCAATTCATTTTATACATTTGTTACATGTAAGTGTACTGTACTTCCGGTGATAATGAAAATGTTCAATTACTTTTATGAAATCAGAAATGACATAGGGCATCACATGGTGAAAATTGTATGTAAATCGAATAACAATTGCCACTTTTATAGACCAAAAACCTTGAAAAGTGACTTGTAGAAAATCGCCTATTTCTCTGCAACCGTACAAGTTAGAAACCATTTTCTGGTATCTGTATGATCGTATGGGTTCAATCTATTTGCTGATTGGAATCAAATATCATAATTTTAAAAACAATACAAATAAGACTCATTTGAAAAAAATATCTGTTTTGAAGGCTAAAAATACAGTTTTTGCCAAAATGACGTTACTTCCGGTGATAATGAAAATGTTAAATTAGTTCTATGAAATCATAAATGACACAAGATATCATATGGTGAAAATTTTATGAAAATCGAATAATAACTGACACTTTTATAGACCAAAAACCTTGAAAAGTGACTTAAGGAAAATCGCCCATTTCTCTGCAACCGTACAAGTTAGAAACCATTTTGTGGTATCTGTATGATCGTATGGGTTCAATCTATTTGATCAATAGAATCAAATATCATAATTTGAAAAAAATAACAAATACGAATCATTTGAATAAAATATTGTTTTTTGAAGGCTAAAATTTAAGTTTTGAGCAAATGACGTCATTTCCGGTGGCAGCGCAAGGGGTAAAATGGTTTGACATAGTCCACTATGGCATTAGGCATCCAATGGCGAAAGAAAATTGAAAATCGAATAATAATTGATTCTTTTACAGCCAAAATTACGTGAAAAGTGACTCATGCAAAATTGCCTATTTCTCGGCAACTGCTTATATTACAAACTAATTTTCACATACATTCTCTTCGTATGGATTATAGCTACAAGTTTATAAAAGTTACGTAAAAATATTTTAAAATCTGAAAAGCCTGAATGAGTTGTAAATAGGTCAATTTTACGCCTTTTTTCACCTCTTAATCCAATTTGCTAGAAAATGAAAAAGAAATTAAAAAAACTGCTTCCGACATTTTTTGCGCCTTTAAAGGACACACTCTTTGAGTCATATAATTTTTCAAAAAAATAATATTTGTTTTCAAAAAATGGTACCTAACTGTCAAAATTGTAGTTTTTGGTAAAATTATGCCACTTCCGGTGCCGACAGATAACACTTTTGGTAATAAAAAAAATGACAATTGAGACAACGAAGCATATGAACTTTGTTTTATACAAATCGAACAATAAAAAATTAAGCTAGGACTGAAAAACTGAATTAGCCAATGGAGGCCAAGGAAAATTACTGAGACAAAAAATTTTAACATTTTTGCGCAAGTCAGATGACTCTTTAATTCTGTGCACAACACGAGTAAAAAATATTCATCAATAAAAAAGTTTTTTGTAAAATTTTAAATTTCCGAAATTTGGCGCCTAATATCTTCGAATTTTTGCTGAAAATCAAAAATCGAAAGTAGCGCAGCTATGTGCCCTGTCTCCAGCTATGCCAAAATGTATCGAAAGTTAAAATCCCATGATTATTGTTAAAATTACCGCAATATTTGTAAAAACGATAACTTCGGTGATTTCGGACATTTCGCATTGTCGCAGAACGTTCAAAATAGCTTTATCCTCTAAGTCACACCCACTTTCCCAGTAAAACCGAAAAAATCGTAACGATGCGACAAGTAGTTGCTGAGATCTACTCAAAACAAAAGAAGAATAATAATAATAACTAGAACTGCGAAGCAGTAATGACGGGTTTCACCGGTGCCACGTTACCCTTGAACTTATGTCACTTCCGGTACCAATGAAACCGTTAAACAGGTTTCCACATAAGCATTGCACACATGAAATAAAATGGACGCAGAAACAACCAAATCCAGCAATCAATTCATTTTCTACATGTCAGTGATCCTGTCAAAATTACATTACTTCCGGTGATAATGAAAATGTTAAATTGGTTTATGAAATCAGAAATAGCATCATCACATGTTGAAAATTTTATGTAAATCCTATAATAATTGCCACCTTTATAGACCAAAAACCTTGAAAAATGACTTGTAGAAAATCGCCTATTTCTCTGCAACCGTACAAGTTAGAAACCATTTTGAGGTATCTGTATGATCGAATGAGTTCATTCTATTTGTTGATTGGAATCAAATATCATAATTTTAAAAACATTACAAATCTGATTCATTTGAATAAAATATCTGTTTTGAAGGCTAAAAATACAGTTTTTGCCAAAATGACGTTACTTCCGGTGATAATGAAAATCTTAAATTACTTGTATGATATCGTAAATGGCATTATGTATCACACAGTGAAAATTTCATGAAAATCGAATAATAATTGACACTTTTATTGACAAAAAAACCTTAAAAAGTGACCTGTTGAAAATTGCCTATTTCTCCGCAACTGAACAAGTTAGAAACCATTTTGTGATATCTATATGATCGTAAGGGTTCATTGTATTAGTTGATTTGAATCAAATATCAAAATTTTAAACAAATAACAAATATGACTCATTTGAATAAATTACTGGTTTCGAAGGCTATAAATACAATTTTTGCCCAAATTACGTCATTTCCGGTGATATTGAAAATGTTAAATTGGTTTGACCTAGTTAAAATTGACATTACACATCAAATGGTGTCACTTTTATGAAAATCGAATAATAATTGACTCTTTTACAGGCAAACTAGCGTAAAAAGTGACTCATGCAAAATTGCCCATTTCTCGGCAACTGCGCATATTACAAATTAATTTTCACATACATTCTCTCCGTATAGATTATTGCTACGAGTTTATGAAAGTTACGAAGTAATATTTTAAAATTTGAAAACGCTGGATGGGTTGTAAATAGCTTAATTTTACACCTTTTTTCACCTTTTAATCGAAATAGCCCGAAAACGGAATCGAAATTAAAAAAAATGGTCCCAACATTTTGTGCGCCTTTAAAGGGCGCACAATTTCAGTTATACCAGATTTGAAAAAAATAATATTTGCTTTCGAAAAATGGTACCTAACTGTCAAAATTGTAGTTTTTTGTCAATTTACGCCACTTCCGGTGCCGACAGATAACACTATTGGTAACAAAAAAAATGACAATTGAGACAACGGGGCATATGAACTTTGTTTTATACAAATCGAACAATAAATAATTAATCTAGGACTGAAAAACTGAATTAGCCAATGGGGGCCAAGGAAAATTACCGAGACAAAAAATTTTCACATTTTTGCCCAAGTCAGAGGACTCGTTATATTTGTGTAAAACACGATTAAAAAATATTCATAAATAAAAAAGTTTTTTGTAAAAATTTAAATTTTCTAAATTTAGCGCCTAATATTTGCGAAGATTTGCCGAAAATCAAAAATCAAAAGTAGCGTAGCTATGTGCCCCGTCTCCGGCTATGCCAAAATGCATCGAAAGTTAAAATCCAATGATTATTGTTAAAATTACTGCAATATTTCTAAAAACGATAGCTTCGGTGATTTCGGACATTTCGCATTGTCGCAGAACGTTCAAAATAGCTTTATCCTCTAAGTCACACCCACTTTTCCGATAAAACCGAAGAAATCGTAACGATCCGACAATCAGTTGCTGAGATCTACTCAAAACAAAAGAAGAATAATAATAATAAGAACTAGAACTGCGAAGCAGTAATGACGGGTTTCACCGGTGTCACGTTACCCTTGAACTTATGTCACTTCCGGTACCAATGAAACCGTTAAACAGGTTTCCACATAAGCATTGCACACATGAAATAAAATGGACGCAGAAACAACCAAATCCAGCAATCAATTCATTTGCTACATGTCAGTGATCCTGTCAAAATTACATTACTTCCGGTGATAATGAAAATGTTAAATTGGTTTATGAAATCAGAAATAGCATCATCACATGGTGAAAATTTTATGTAAATCCTATAATAATTGCCACCTTTATAGACCAAAAACCTTGAAAAATGACTTGTAGAAAATCGCCTATTTCTCTGCAACCGTACAAGTTAGAAACCATTTTGAGGTATCTGTATGATCGAATTAGTTCATTCTATTTGTTGATTGGAATCAAATATCATAATTTTAAAAACATTATAAATCTGTTTCATTTGAATAAAATATCTGTTTTGAAGGCTTAAAATACAGTTTTTGCCAAAATGACGTTACTTCCGGTGATAATGAAAATCTTAAATTACTTGTATGATATCGTAAATGGCATTATGTATCACACAGTGAAAATTTCATGAAAATCGAATAATAATTGACACTTTTATTGACAAAAAAACCTTAAAAAGTGACCTGTTGAAAATTGCCTATTTCTCCGCAACTGAACAAGTTAGAAACCATTTTGTGATATCTATATGATCGTAAGGGTTCATTGTATTAGTTGATTTGAATCAAATATCAAAATTTTAAACAAAAAACAAATATGACTCATTTGAATAAATTACTGGTTTCGAAGGCTATAAATACAATTTTTGCCCAAATTACGTCATTTCCGGTGATATTGAAAATGTTAAATTGGTTTGATCTAGTTAAAATTGACATTACACATCAAATGGTGTCACTTTTATGAAAATCGAATAATAATTGACTCTTTTACAGGCAAACTAGCGTAAAAAGTGACTCATGCAAAATTGCCCATTTCTCGGCAACTGCGCATATTACAAATTAATTTTCACATACATTCTCTCCGTATAGATTATTGCTACGAGTTTATGAAAGTTACGAAGTAATATTTTAAAACATGAAAACGCTGGATGGGTTGTAAATAGCTTAATTTCACACCTTTTTTCACCTTTTAATCGAAATAGCCCGAAAACGGAATCGAAATTAAAAAAAATGGTCCCAACATTTTGTGCGCCTTTAAAGGGCGCACAATTTCAGTTATACCAGATTTGAAAAATATAATATTTGCTTTCGAAAAATGGTACCTAACTGTCAAAATTGTAGTTTTTTGTCAATTTACGCCACTTCCGGTGCCGACAGATAACACTATTGGTAACAAAAAAAATGACAATTGAGACAACAGGGCATATGAACTTTGTTTTATACAAATCGAACAATAAATAATTAATCTAGGACTGAAAAACTGAATTAGCCAATGGGGACCAAGGAAAATTACCGAGACAAAAAGTTTTCACATTTTTGCCCAAGTCAGAGGACTCGTTATATTTGTGTAAAACACGACTAAAAAATATTCATAAATAAAAAAGTTTTTTGTAAAAATTTAAATTTTCTAAATTTAGCGCCTAATATCTGCGAAGATTTGCCGAAAATCAAAAATCAAAAGTAGCGTAGCTATGTGCCCCGTCTCCGGCTATGCCAAAATGCATCGAAAGTTAAAATCCAATGATTATTGTTAAAATTACTGCAATATTTCTAAAAACGATAGCTTCGGTGATTTCGGACATTTCGCATTGTCGCAGAACGTTCAAAATAGCTTTATCCTCTAAGTCACACCCACTTTTCTGATAAAACCGAAGAAATCGTAACGATCCGACAATCAGTTGCTGAGATCTACTCAAAACAAAAGAAGAATAATAATAATAAGAATAATAATTTTAACAAAAACAATAGTGTTTCACACAAGCTACGCAGTGTGAAACCCTAATAATAATTTTAACAAAAACAATAGTGTTTCACACAAGCTACGCAGTGTGAAACCCTAATAAGAATAATAATTTTAACAAAAACAATAGTGTTTCACACAAGCTTCGCAGTGTGAAACCCTAATAATAATTTTAACAAAAACAATAGTGTTTCACACAAGCTACGCAGTGTGAAACCCTAATAATTTTAACAAAAACAATAGTGTTTCACACAAGCTACGCAGTGTGAAACCCTAATAATAATTTTAACAAAAACAATAGTGTTTCACACAAGCTACGCAGTGTGAAACCCTAATAATAATAATAAGAAGAAGAATAATAATAAGAATAATTTTAACAAAAACAATAGTGTTTCACACAAGCTACGCAGTGTGAAACCCTAATAATGCATCTGATTATTATTACATCAGTAAAACTTAGTTCATGTACATGTCATGTTGTGTTAAATCTGTGTTTTAGCTAAGTGACCTCCAGCATGTATTTATATTTAGTATGTCTTTTGTTAAGTTGTGTTAAATCTCAGTTTCTGTGTTTTAGCAAAGTGATTTCCAGGTACCCAATATATACGTCAAAATGACGCTAGATACAATGTATATTTCGAAATTTTTTGAGCACGTGGGGTTCGACCGACTTCCTCGCAACGTTGCTTCTGCTAGGGTCCGGGGCGCCCTGTCGCGGGTCCTGATTATACATGTATTTAAATAAAAATGGTTACATGTCTTCCTCCAGCCACAGTATAGTGGATCGTTCTATAAATGACTTCCTTTGAACACGTTTTTTTAGGATTTGATGACAAAAAGGTTACTGGTCTATAACGCCCTTAATTTCCAATTAAGCCGACCCCAAACTGTACCTCACATAGCTTAACAAACCAATTCCCATTGACATAAAGGTAAAACATTACCGAGTTATTATATGATTTGATAAAATTCAACTGCTACATGAATTTCTGTCCATTTTTAAAATGGTCGCCGAACCAGAATTAGAACAGGCACGTGATTTCACGTCATCTCGAAAAAACAGAAAAACTGTTCGGTAAGATTTTCAGTGTTCAACTCTTCATTATAATTGGAACATAATAACTTATTTCCATGCAAGGTATAGTATTTATATAGCGCTGCTTTCACCAGAAGTGTTCAGTAGCGCTTTACAATAAAAGTCAAATAAAATATAAAATGACAAACAAATAAAATATGAAATGACAAACACATAAAATATATATAAAGTGATAAACAAATAAAATGACGACGAAATTAATAAAAATGAACATGTAAATATATCACAGACTGAGACACTTTATTGGGTCTTATTTTATTTCTACTGGAATTCTGTCATGAGGGGGGGGGGGGGGGCTTTTTAATTTTTTTGCATCGCGTTTCACAAGACAAAGTATGGCAAAAATCAAAATAAGTCTTAAAAACAACTCAACATTCCTATATAATTCTTATTAATAATATAGGTCCTAGTCCAATATTTGTAGAGGAGAGCCGGGCTAGTTGGAACGCAGGTAAGTTGGAACAATGGGCCTAGTTCAGGTAATTATGGCCGTACCGCGCGCATACTTATATCCGGGTACCGTACGTCAACGAAGCCATTATATATGAAAGTTCGTTCAATTTGTCAGAAAACTCCAGTAATTATCGAAGAATAACGAAATTATAGGTGAATTTGCTAAATTTTGTAGGTAAAGACTTTTCCTAATATACTATTCAAAAAAAGTAGGGGATATTTGATTTTGGGGGCATAATACTAAAATATGCAAATGACTACGAAAAAGGTCACTATAGAACCTAACAGAAGAAACATTTCCAGTTACATGTGACGCCCAAACGCACCAATAGCTACCGCATGGAATGCAGGTGATGCTTGGGATCATCATGGGGGTCCAACCCAAGATTTGCACGACTCTGACTTTGAATGTTACAGTCATTGTGGCATTGAATTCCAGGGTGGAAACATCAGTTTAATTGTTTTAGTGACCAGAAAACAAATTTTGATATGCGTCGGCTTACCCAGAATGAAAGGTTACGTGCCCTTGACATGCTACAGATCGGCACAACACAGGCGGTTGTGGCGCGGACGATGAATGTTTCTCAGTCTGTCATAAGCAGGCTATGGTCCAGATACCGTGATACACAATCTGTACAGGACAGACCACGCTCAGGTCGACCAAGGGCGACAACTCAAGCCCAGGATCGATTTATCCGTACCTTGGCCTTGAGAAATCGTGTCATCACAGCAAATCAGATCAGCGCTCGTCTTCAAACAGACACTGGTTTGAGAGTGAGTGGCCAGACGATTCGGAATCGACTGCATAGGGGTCACCTTCGCGCCCGACGTCCTCGCGTGATCCCTTGTTTGAGAGATCATCACATTCAGGCAAGACGTCGTTGGTGTAGGGGTCGTCAACACTGGGATAATCGACGCTGGAGCAATGTGATGTTTTCAGATGAGTCAAGGTTCACTGTTGATTTTTTGGACAGACGTAGGAGGGTGTGGCGTCGTCGAAACGAGCGCTTCCAAGACGTTAACGTCATCAGACATGATCGATTTGGGGGTGGTTCTGTTATGGTGTGGGGAGGCATCACTGTTGCTGGAAGAACGGCTTTACATGTTGTTGCAGGGCGTGTTACAGGCCAGTACTACCGGGACAACATCTTGGCAGTCCATGTTGTGCCGTTCGCACGACGTCATGGCCGCCGTTTCATCTTCCAGGATGACAACGCAAGATGTTACAGGGCCAGGATCGTTACAGGTTACCTCCAACAACAGAACATCACCACATTACCTTGGCCAGCACTGAGTCCCGACCTCTCCCCCATCGAGCATGTCTGGGACATGCTTGGACAGAGGTTACGTCAACGTCAACAACGTCCTGCCAATGTCCAAGAACTTGCTGCTGCGTTGCAACAGGAATGGGACAATCTGGACCAAAATGACCTTAGACGTCTCATTAGGAGTATGCCACGTCGGATCAATGCTTGTTTGGCAAACAGAGGAGGATTTACCCGTTACTGACTTGGTTGTGATGCTGTGGTAACTTTGCTGTTTGACCCCGGGTATCATTTTACCCTTATAATGGTCAGTCTGTGCCTTACTTAGTCTAACGATCATTTGGAATAAATCGATGAATGTGAACTTCATTTCATTTTGTCATTTGTTTCTTCGTCAGTTTCATTAGGTGACTTTAATAACACTTAAAAATCAAATATCCCCTACTTTTTTTGAATAGTATATCTCCGCACCTAATTGATCAATACTAAAAAAAATTATATCGACAGAATTGTCTTTTAATGCAGCTTTTACGAGATAAATTGTTTCAGTTTAGTGTTTGTTTTGATTACGTCATCATTGAATATGCTAGTACAACTCCACTAGGGTTAGTTGGAACATGAGCCGTAGGGCACGTTGGAACACTGTTCCAACTTACCCTGTGGTGTTCCAACGTGCCTTTGTCACAATAATTCATGTGTATGATATTTGGGAAGTGGGTACCCCCCCCCCCCCCCCAGTATTAAAGCTATTGTTAGTCCTCACTAAAGTTCAATTTTATATTTTCTGGTTATACACGGACTTTTAAGGTTTTTTAACTACTATATGTCTTTGTACATGTAGGCCTTTTGTTTTTAATTTTCTCACACTTAAAACTAAGTAAAGTTTCTCACGATTCAACATTGCTGTAGGTCTGGGGGTGTGGGCGATAATATACGACATATAGCCTTGTAGGCCTACTGTCCAGATGAAAAGATTAAGAGAAAATAATGGTTTGTAGTCATATATCAGCAGCTGTCATCCCTAATTATGTGTAGAAGACGGGAGTAGTTTTATTCTTAATTATTATTAAACGTATTAAACTTGTTTACGGAGGGAACAAGAAAAATCAAAAGAATCGAACTTTAAAAAAGTTAAAAAAGTGAAAAAATGCCTCGCTTTTACGGCCAGAAAAACTGGTTCATCTAGATGACTGTGCGTGTATTGTGTGTGATGATGTGTGGCGCAATATTAAAACCTCGAGAGAAGTGATCTGTCTGCTGTGAGGATGCGGCGGTTGGTCCCATACGGCGTGCGTCGATTCAGAGCCATATTGCAAGTGCAAACTATGTAATTACACAATTGTCATAGTCATAATTTTTAGGATTGCCCCCCTTCCTTTTTTATTATTTTGTTTATTCTTCCTTCGATATAGATAGTTTACGTATTTGTTCATATTTGGCTCAAAAACTTTGAGATAATCTTCGTAATGTCGCCTAAATAAATCAGTAATTGTCTTCCATAAGTGTTTTGTTATTATTCTATACATTTGCTTTTGTTGTACATATCGAAACTACGCTTTTACTGATCAATACTATTTTATATTCGAATGTTCCAACTTACCTTCTCAGTGTTTCAACTTACCCATTTCGACGGGTAGGTTGGAACACCTTGACCTGTAGGTCAAAATCTCCCTAATCTCTGGCCCCTATTCCATTAGAAATGTGATATTTGCATTTTTGTACGAGGGAGTGAATAAACTAACTACACAACAAAGCTCATTATCTTCGTTTAGTTAGTTATAAACTTATATGCTAAAACGTGTAAAAGTGTTCCAACTATCCCGGCTCTCCCCTATTGCTCATAGTCATACTACTACTAGGCTAGCTAGCTATCTTGTATTTTTGCCAATTCAGTAAAGGCTAATATTATGTAGCCCAGGCATCGATAATATTATACGTTGTTTTTTTTGTTGTTTTGTTTTGTTTTTTTAAATGGCAAATTGTGCGATAGGTCATTGGCACGATTTTCTACCCTCACCAAATAAAGTTATTGTTATTACTACAGAACGACATTATCAGCCAACTACGACGCACATTAAACACCAATGTTGTCGTTGTGGCCTAAAATCTTCTGCGAAGTGAGGTAGTTTTTATATATATAGCGCACATGCGCAAGATCTACGATTTCTAAGAGCATGAGAGAAAAATAGAAACAATTGACAGTAAATGTCAAAACATTATTCTAATGTCTTCCAACAGTGTAAGTTTATATAGGCAATGAATATTTAATAACTGTTCTATACATTGACTAGAAAAGCAACTGTTTACATTGGAAGTTATCGGCTTACTTTGACATATAATCGCCACAACATAGACACACAGTATTCACTGTCTAGAAAATGAAGAATCAGACTTGACCAGTCTTGGCAGTAGTGTCTGTCTGCTGATGACCACAGGGTCTAACATGACCTGTATTGTACTCATTCTATTATTCTCTTTTTACCCATTGCATAATTAATACTGTTTTAACCTGGACAGCTCTCCTTATGTTTATATGCTCAATATAATCATCCGTATCAGTTTCGATTTGAAAATAATTAGTACAGTAAGCTAAGTAATAATTAAATAGAGTAATCCGGAATGATGGAAAATGGGTTTTTCCAAATGGAAAGTCATCTGACAGGGTACAAATGCCGACATTTGCCATTGTTATTATACTGTAGCCATTACGAATTTTAGACTAACAACTACCGAAAATTAGTTTAACTATGCCAACTAAACGATGTTCATGGAGCAACAGTGCTAGCAGATATAAACATAAAGATTATGTGATCAGTCAGTGTTACTTTCAATCCATTTCCAAGGCTGTCAATGAACGATGCTGGCATCCTCGTAATGATATTTCTGTGATTTCGATACAAACAGCACCCTTATGTTTGTTCAAAAAGTAGATAGACTATATTTTAAAACATCAGCATTCTGTCTCACATTTAAAGAAATAAAAATGTACAGATAATAGTCATTATTCTAAAACCAATTTAAAAACATAAATATATAAGCTCTACAGTTATGTATCTTACAAGGTAGCCCATTGGGCACATGGCGTAGCCTAGGGTTCGGCGATATGCCAGTTTTTCGGTATATCGTGATAAAATCATCGCCAATTTTATCATATCAGACTTCTTTAAAAATATCGAAAAACCGGTATATCATGATATCCAAAATTATCCTGATATGATATTTATCATGTCCCAATATTGATGATAATATGCTACATCATACGAAGTCGAAATTGTAATGCGAGAGGTCATGATTGATGCAAGGACTCGTAATCGAGGAACAGTTGTTTGGCAAGATCACGGTTGGACAGTAACGTATTTCTCGGGGTATAAGTCGATATTTTTTTCCGTGACCGAAGTTGGACCTTCGTCTTATAGTCTGCATCACCTTATATATCGACGAAGGTAAAAGAATGTTTTTTCTCTGTAACTGTCGCCCTATGAAGTACGATATTGAGTGACATCGTTTGCTAAATATCAAAATAATAACACTCTCACGGCAAAGTCAACACACATTATTCCGACTTTTGCTATTGTTATTCCAATACAAATACTTGTCGGAGTTTCTAAATATATATAGTTTGTTTAACTTTTTTTTAAAATATAACCAATATTCAATAAAGGCTAGAAAATGTCATTAAGATAGAATCTTTATGCCGACAAGAAACATATATCTCTATCTCTCGTAATTTCTCATAAGAATTCTACTTTGGTTTTCAACTAAATTAACCAATCATAAAAATTCTACTTTGAAAGCCCATAATTATTTTTTTTATTGTCCAATCAATAGATGCCTTCTATTTTATTTTATTCTATTATAATAAAACCGTGTATTGTCTTGTATTTATCGGAGATATTGGAAAAATATAAAGGTTCAAATGAATCAAGAACAAAACTTAAAATAATACTCAAATTAATCCTACATTTAGCAGCTAATTATTTTACATTAATTGATTATGTTTACGAACATCTGCACAGTATTAGACTAGGATAATAACACTGCTGTAACTTGATAAATTAAAAGATTACTGCCCGAAATGAATGAAAAAAAAAACATTTGTCTTACACTACACCGCTTCGACTTATCTGTGGACGAAGGTCGGAAAAACAGTAAAATATGACGATTCGACTTCTACCCCTCATCGATTTATACCCTGTAAAATACGGTATTTAACTCAGTCGCATCTGTCACTGTCTTATAAATATCAAAAAGTAGATTTTCAAACTCTTCTAGTTATGTTTACGTATTATCATCATTAATATTTAACTTCGACTAATGAACGACATTCTATTGATAGGATTAAATTCATCCGTAAAAATAGCATTATTAAGTACCAGCTAGTCTAAGATAAATCTCCATCACCGACGTTAGGAACAAAAATGTGGCATTTTCATGTGGACATATATTGTTGTCGCCCCTGTCCGGACATCCGTCCACAATTGTTTGTGAACACTCTACAGGTCACAATTTTAATCTGATTTCAATGAAACTTGATATATCAGTTTATCACCCTAAGATCTCGGTTCCTTTCGATGTTGGCATGAATCGGACTGTAACTTCATGGATTATGGCTCTTGATTGTACGAAAAATCACGTTTTTAGCTTGTGATCACTGTAGAGGTCACAATTTTTATCCGATTTGGTTTAAACTTGAAATGTATGTTTATAACCCACAGATCTCGGTTCCTTTCGATATTCGTGCATATCGGAACATAACTTCCTGAATTATGGCCCCTGATTGTACGAAAAATCTTGTTTTTAGGTTGTGGACCCTATAGAGGTCATAATTATTATGCGATTTAAAAAAACGTTTGAATATATCACAGTTACACCCTAAGGATGGTTGAGTTCGAAATTTTGTAAAAATCGGACCAAAACTGACAGACAAAATGGTCGCCCCTCATACTCAAATAGCGTAAAAATATGATATATCAAGGTTGTGGACTCTCTAGAGGTCACAATTTTCTTTGTGATATTTGATAAATTATTATCATATATTTTTACATGCCCACATTTTCATGTCCGTCCACAATTGTTTGTGAACACTCTACAGGTCACAATTTTAATCTGATTTCAATGAAACTTGAAATATTGGTTTATCACCCTAAGATCTCGGTTCCTTTCAATATTGGCATGAATCGGACTGTAACTTCATGGATTATGGATCCTGATTGTACGAAAAATCTTGTTTTTAGCTTGTGGAACCCATAGAGGTCACAATTTTTATCAGATTTAAAAAACCGTTACAATATATCAACGTTACACCCTAAGGGTGGTTAAGTTCGAATTTCGTGGACCCTCTGGAGGTCACAATTTTCATCTGATTTTGATGAAACTTGAAATGCATGTTTATAACCCACAAATCTCAGTTCCAGTCGATATTCACGCATATCGGACCATAACTTCCTGAATTATGGCCCCTGATTGTACGAAAAATCACGTTTATAGCTTGTGGTGCCTCTAGAGGTCACAATTTTTATCCGATTTAAAAAAACGTTTGAATATATCACCATTACAGCCTAAGGATGGTTGAGTTCAAATTTCATAAAAATTGAACCAAAACTGACGGACAAAATGGCCGCCCCTCGTTCACAAATAGTGTCACAATATTGTGTATCAGGGTTGTGGACCCTCTGGAGGTCACAACTTTCATCTGATTTTGATGAAACTTGAAATGTATGTTTATAACACAAATATCCAGGTTCCTTTTTATTTTCATACATATCGAATCGCGTTTTTAGTTTGTGGTCCCTCTAGAGGTCACAATGATTATCCGATTTAGAAAAAACGTTAGAATATATCACCCTTACAGACTAAGGATGGTTAAAATTCGAATTTCATGAAAATCAGACCTAAACTACTGGACAAAATGGCCGCCCCTCGTACGCAAATAGTGTAAACATCTGGTATATCAAGTCAGTTAGACTTTGTACAATCTTGTGAACGCTGTAGCAACAAAAGTTAACTTCATTCGTGGTGATACTGATATCACAGACAATCATAAGTTACCACCTGAGATCTGACCTGATCTGGAACTAGTGATTTCTAAAATTTTTAATATTTCTAATCTTATTCATTGTAGCAGTCACAAAACATTCAAGTCACCATTGAACTTGGCCACCAGGCATCTTTTAAGAAGAAACCGTCGACAGAAGGATACACACATGATTGGTCTGTGTTTGTACGAGGACCAGAAGGAAGTAAAATACAACATTATGTGGAAAAAGTTGTCTTTCAACTACATGAATCTTTTGCTAAACCAAAGCGAGGTAATTTTGTTTCCATTTCCTTGTAAGATTGTACTGTATATTGATGTATCTGTCTGTAAGTGTATTGGCATTTGTTTTGTTTTTTGGGTGTTTAAGGCTGAAGTACATTGCATCACATCATCAGTCCAGTAAATAGTTTAGTCATGGAAAATATAAACTTATATTTTAAAAAAAAATTATTAATTAATGATTTATTATCAGAACTGGAAATGACTTGCTTAAGAAAATGTTTTATACTTCAGTTTACTATTTAATTATCAACCATGTTATGTGAGGATCTAGTTTCTATTTGTTGATCAAGAATTCTACAGAGAATTGAACATTTTTATGTGGCATTTTTATACGCCCACATTGAAATGTAGTTGTATATTGTCGTCGCCCCCGTCCGTCGGTCGATCATAATTGCTTGTGGACGCTCTAGAGTCTAAAGTTAATATCCGATTGACTTTAAATTTATACACAGTGTTAAGGGTCATGAAACGAAGAAGCATATTGATTTTCAGCGATTTTCGATAATTACTGCCAGAGTTATTGCCCATGATCACTTTAAAAACCCTTGTGGACGCTCTAGAGGCTAAATTTAATATCCGATTGACATTAAATTTATACACAGTGTTTAAGGTCATGAGACGAAGAATCCTAATGATTTTCAGCGATTTCCGATAATTACTGCCAGAGTTATGGCCCTTGGTCACTTCAAAAAAAAAATGTGGACGCTCTAGAGGCCAAAGTTAACAATCCGATTGACTTTAAATTTATACACAGTGTTTAAGGGCATGAGACGAAGAAGCCTACAAATATTCAGCTATTTCCGATAATTACTGCCAGAGTTATTGCCCTTGATCACTTCAAAAACCCTTGTGGACGCTCTAGAGGCTAAATTTAATATCCGATTGACATTAAATTTATAATTGAAGACGAAGAATCCTATTGATTTTCAGCGATTTCCGATAATTACTGCCAGAGTTATGGCCCTTGATCACTTCAAAAAAAAAATTGTGGACGCTCTAGAGGCCAAAGTTAATATCCGATTGACTTTAAATTTATACACAGTGTTTAAGTGCATAAGCCGAAGAAGCCTATAAATTTCCAGCTATTTCCGATAATTACTGCCAGAGTTATGGCCCTTGATCACTTTGAAAATTCTTGTGGACGCTCTGGAGGCTAAATATCCGATTGACCTTAAATTGATACACACATTGTTTAAGGTCATGAGACGAAGAAGTCTATTCATTTTCAGCGATTTTCAATAATTACTGCCAGAGTTATGGCCCTTGATCACTTCAAAAAATCTTGTGGATGCTCTAGCGGCTAAAGTTAATATCCGATTTACTTTTAATTTATACACAGTTTTTGAGGTCATGAGACGAAGAATCCTATTGATTTTCAAAGATTTCCGATAATTACTGCCAAAGTTATGACCCTTGATCACTTTTAAAAATCTTGTGACGGTCTAGAGGCTAAATTTATCATCCGATTGATACACAGAGTTTAAGGTCTTGAGACGAATAAGTACATGTATATTGATTTTCAATGAATTTTGATAACTTGAACAGCTAAATCCATGATATTAAATGTTTCGTATACTAAACGTTATAAAAACCAAACAAATTCTAATGATTTTCTGATAATTACTTAATGAGTTGTTACTCTTAATCAAATTTTTGTGTATTATAAATGTTTCATTACCGAAAAAAGTAAAAATATGTGATAACTCTTGTTGACTGCCCGGACGATTTAGCTGCTGTGGGTGTATGTTTCGTTGCCTGGCAACCTATCTTTATTAATTCTTAGCTCAATTTGTAAATTTAATTCAAACTTTGTTTCTTCACATCTTTAAAAGTTTTGTCCACTGCCTTTCAAAGAAAGCAAGGGACTATTAAAATCTATCTGTCTGTCACACTTTTTGGACACAATAACTTTCCTTCTAATTGAGCTAGAATGTTCAAACTTGGTATAGCTGTTTATTAGGTGAATTCCTTGATGGAGAGAGAGAGTGAAATGGATTTTAACGTCCACTCAACACAAACTAGGTCATTTTGGGACTAACGTATGGTTCTATTTGTATGGTCTTTAGCAGTGGGGTGGGTTTTCTGTGCAATAATAACAAGCATGTTGAGCAGGTGTCAACGTTACAAGTCATTTAGCACGCTTCATTCGTTAACAGGTTTAACATGTTAACTCATGAAACCGTGCTATAAATATAACTTGTTTTTGTTCAGATTTTTTTTTTATCGCGTTTTCGGAAAAAGGACATATTCTACAGAATTAAACTCTACACTATCCGTAAGGTATTTAATTCAAAAGGTTAATGAATAACTAAAATTTAAAAATGATAACAGGAAGTGACGTCATCAACGAAAAATGACCAATATTAGACATCAAAGGAAATTTTTTTGTTTTTCAACCAATTTGAATGTGGTTTTCACCAGTTTGTACTTGTAGCGGTTTGTATTTCTTAACTTTAATGTTGAAACATTGTGGCCTCTATGACGCATGCGTATGGCCTAATATTAAGCTCAAAAGTGAAAATTCTGAGCGTATTTTTTTTATTTTTGAAGATTTTGACATGAAACTTTCAGAATACATTACAAATGGGTGGATTAAGCCAAAAATGTCCCCTTTAATGATGAAATCAGATTTTCAACTTCTTTAATTTTGCCTTATTTAAAAATATTTGTCAATATATGAGTCAACTATGAATTTTTTAGAGTAATCCCATAAAGTTAAAATTACCAGAAGTGCCACTGTTTTGAAAATGTATGTCAATTTTCAAAATCCTACTTGTCCTACAATTTTTATCCAATTTTCAATAGCGTCATAAATTTGGAAAGCATTCACAATTCGCAATCAATAAGCACGTTTAGAATTTTGATATTTGACCTAGATTTTTTTAAAGTGACGTCTTAAAATTGAATTTTTAAAAAAAAAAAAAAAAGTGTAAGACTACGAAATTAGGTACAATGTCAATGGCCAAAGATAAATTGAGTCATTTGGTGCATATTCTGAAAGTTTTATCAAAATCAGTTTGTAAACAAACGTTCTGTGCAACTTGTAAAAAATAATAATGTGATAGATTATGGTACAGCGGACAGCACCTTGAATATTGGTTATGCTTACTTTAGATATTTACAAAAATATGTGTTTTTGGCATCTACAGTTAAAATAAGTCATTTGAATGTAATTGTTTGCCATCAAATTTATATGACATGTCTTTTGTCTACATGACGTCTTCATTGAATACCATTAAAACTAAATTCTCTCCTGTGGAACTGTTTTAAACAAAAACAATTGTCTTTTAATTTGAAGATATACAGGTGTCGTTAAGAACATTTGAGCTGTTTTGTAAATCTAATCTTACTTTTATTTTGCAAAAGAGCCGTGGTAGCTCAGTGAGTAAGGCTCTGTCGCGTTAATCAGGAGGTTCGGTATTGACCGAGACAGTTCCTCATGGTTTCCTCTTGTCACTGGTGCAGGACGGAGGGCTTAGCAAGGAACAATGTTCAGTCGTTCAGATGAGACAAAAATTGCGGACCTGTGTACACATTGACGTGCGACAAAAGGAACCCTTGGCAGTTTGAATTCGAAATACGAGTAGACCATAGTGCCGCTGTCTGGCGGAAAATTTCCCTTTAGTAACACTGCACGATAGGGCGTCCAGAGGTTCCTCATACACATTGGCATTCACGTAAAAGAATCATGGACGGAATTCAAAATAAAAGCAGTATTCTTCTTTTATGCACGCTATCTATATAAAAAAATGAATCTTAAAGGAAATTTATTTTATTCAACTAAACCCTATTTTGATAGCATGAGACATCTATAACTGATGAATTCATGACATTGTCATTGTGAAGTTATTCCCCTTTACTGTATTTCTGAATAGAAAATATTCAGAATAAGAAGCCAATCTTAATTTTTTTTAATAATTACTGAATGGTTTAATACTCTTGATCATTTTTATACGCCCACATGGAAATGTGAGCACTCAACTCCAAAAGTTATTATCCGATTGTTTTAAAATTGATATATCTGGTTTACATTAGCCTATTTAATTTAAAAAATTTCTGTTCATTACAGCTAGAGTTATGGCCCTTGTTTCACTTTGTTGAACCTTGTAAACGCTATTACACCAACAGTTATCATTCAATCTTTGTGAAATTTATATGTATTATTTAACTTAGTAAAACGAAGAAGCCTATTGAATTTCAGCAATTTCTGTTTATTAAGTCTAGAGTTATGGCCTTTGTTTCACTTTATTGAACTTCAACAATTTACAATAATTGCTTCTAGATTTATGGCCCTTGTTTGGCTTTGTTCAACCTTCAGCAATTTCCGTTTATTAAGTCTAGAGTTATGGCCCTTGTTTCCCTTTATTGAACTTTGAGAACGCTCTAACATCAAAAGTTATCATTCGATCTTTCTGAAATTTATATGCATTATTTAAAATAGTGAAACCACGAAGCCTATTGAATTTCAACAATTTACAATAATTGCTTCTAGAGTTATGGCCCTTGTTTCACTTTGTTCATCCTTGTTAATGCTCGATTGATGAAAGTTATCCAGTATGTATGAAATTTATATGCATCTTTAAAATTTGTGAAACAGAGGTCAGTTATTTCTAGAGTTATGGCCCTTGTTTGACTTTGTGAACCCTGTGAATGTTTGAATGACAAAAGTGATAATCCAATCTGTATGAAATTTATGTGCATTATTTAAATTAGTAAAACGAAAAAACCTGTCAAATTTCAACAATTTCTGTAAAGTTGAGGCCTTTGTTTCAGTTTGTAAAACCTTGTGAACCCTCAAACGTCAAAAATTATAATCTGGTCTGTAGGAATAAATATGCGACAACCCTTGTCGACCGCTCAGACGATTTAGCTGCTGTGGGCGTATGTTTCGTTGCCTAGCAACCTATCCTTTAAATTAGTAAAACGAAAAAGCCTGTCAAATTTCAACAATTTCTGTAGATTACTTCCAGAGTTGAGACCCTTGTTTCAGTTTGTAGAACCTTGTGAACCCACAAACGACAAAATTTATAATCTGATCTGTATGGAACTGTCTTGTAAAGGCCCCTAATTACCTACAAAGGAATTAAATATGCGACAACCCTTGTTGACCGCACGGATGATTTAGCTGCTGTGGGCGTATGTTTCGTTGCCTGGTAACCTATCTTTTCGTGTCTTGTGAATGCTCCCATTGCCTATTTGATTTGAAATTTATACATGTTGTTTATGTTCATGAGACAAAGCAGCCTAGTGATTTTCAACAATTATTGAAATAAAATTGTACCATGTTAGTCCTGAAATGACCTAGTTTGTTTGTGTTGTGGATGTTAAACCCCATCTTTCCGTCTCCCTCTTTTTGCAAGAATTATCAATTTTAGAAATTTTTATATGCTTACATTGGAATATGGTCATATATTGTCATCACCCCTGTCCAGCTTCCACATCCAACTGACTTCAAATTTATTTTCGCAGCATTTATATTCATGAGACGAAAATCTTATTGATTTTCCACAATTTCAGAAACTTATCGTCAGAGTGATTTCCTGCATGGTTTCCTCTTGTCAGTGGTGCAGGACCCTGTCTAGTTGTTCAGATGGGACTAAAAATCAAGACCCTGTGTACCCATTGGTGTGCACATAAAAGAACCGAGGAATTTGAAAAAGATTGTGCATTAGCGCCGCTGTCCGGGCAAAGCTTCCATCATTGCACAATGTACGGCATATACCCGCCTTCATTAGCACGGATGGTCATTCAAACAAATGTGTTACAGCTATTGTAATTAAGGCAGCTGTTAAGTTAGTAGATAAAAAACTAATCTTATTTTGAATTTAAGATTTAAGCCCATCCAAAAATACACGAATCAACAAGAAATGTAACCCTTTCTTGACCTGTCTAGGCATTGTATTGAAATGAGTCCTTGTGTCCAGTTGACTGATTTGTGTATTGTTCATATAGAAGTTTCTTCATTTGTCATTCTAGTGAGTAAAAATTAAACTGAGGGTTGATATAATAGTTCAGACTTTGTTTATAGAGCTCAGAACATTCACTCAGTGTGGTTAATTGTACCAAAATACCCACTATAATTACAAGGTGTTGAATACTGATTACTGTTCAATTGGAGAAACATAAGCTGAACTGATTTATATAATAAAAAGATTATTAAGGGACCATTAGCATGATTATTAGTAGGTATGGTCTACCTGAATAGAGCTCATAGTTACATATTGAAATAGGATTACAGTGTTAATTAGATGGAACAATACTTGCTTATAAAATTACATGAACTTGACTGATGTCATGGTTACTTGGGTTGAAATCCCACCAAGGTTCATTGAAGAGACTCTCATGTCCTGAACAGCTGCTCACTTGATATTTAATATAAGCTTTGCACATGGATATTCTTTTACATTTTTGTTTCCATTCCTGACCACTTGATGAAATTGTCTGGAAAAGAATTGATTTCTTATTTGACACAGGTTAGTACATACCAGAATTATTTGCTGAAATATGTCTGCATGTTTAATTGAGAGGTATTGTTTTGAACATATCCACTGCGGCAAGAAGAACTTGCAACTTCATAAAGCATACTGTAATATAAAAACAAAAGCAGATGTACATTGTAACAAGTTTTTTCTGAAAATTAAAAACACAGAAACCCTGTTCTATCCAAAATATAAATTAGCCTCTTTGGGGGTCAACTTGGTTTTTCTTGATTTTTGTGTGGTTGACAGATCATGTGTCAAATGTGTGTGCTTTAGATCATAAGATCTGTCATTGATTCAAGTGGTGAGTTTTTGATCCAAAACTTGTATGTAACAAGGAGTAGGATTGCCTTACCAATCTCGTGGGATTTCTCTAGGTCCTCTGGTTTCCTCCCTTGGGAGTCAACTTGGTTTTTCTCGATTTTTGTGTGGTTGACTGATCATGTCTCAAATGTGTGTGCTTTAGATCATAAGATCTGTCATTGATTCAAGTGGTGAGTTTTTGATCCAAAACTTGTATGTAACAATGAGTAGGATTGCCTTATCAATTTCAGGGGATTTCTCCAGGTCCTCTGGTTTCCTCCCACGGCTAAAAGCTTCTATGTGCAAGCAAATTATTGAAATAAAATTGTGCCATATGTTAGTCCAAGAAATGACGATTTTTGGGATCATTTTCTATTTCCAAACTTTTTAATATGCTCACATTGTATTGTTGTCGTCACCCCTGTCAGTCAGCCTGGCTTCCACAGCATTTAGAGACTAATTATCATCGGTGAGGATTCAATCTGAGTTTAGCATATTGTCGAGTTCGGTAAAAAACGTATAGATGTTAAGAATCATGATACTGCACAGAAATGTCATGTGATAATGTCGTACACAAAATGACGTATATCTATAGATTTTTTCAAATATTTCTGTAAAAATGTACGTGCAACCATAGTAACATGTAACTGTCTGCACATATTGGGCTAAACATCTAGTGCAGAATTAAGGAGTGAAAACTATTCAGTTTCAACAGTAACTAACCTCAAAAGAATCCTGGCTACATTTGCAATTGGTTTGCTGATTTTTTTCAAGGACATATACAACATTTTTGCTCTTAATATTTATATTTTGTTTTTGTAACACCCCATATACAACAATTTTAAATAATAATATAAAAGCCTATTTTATTAGCTTAGAAATATAACAACCAGATGAAAAGATGCGCGCAAGGAAATTTGAATTCTTAAGAAACAAAAAAGTGAATTTTGTGTAATATGCCAGATACAACCTTTTGACTCCCCGCCAACGTTTATATGTACACACCATTGACTAGAAATTTATACACCATGTTTATGTTCATGAGACATGGGAGCCTATTAATTTTCAACAAGTTCGGCTAATTACGGTTGGAGTTTTCCACTTGATCAATTGACAAATTTTGTGGACACTACTGCTTTCACTGATTTCCAATAACTACTGTCAGATTTATGGCCCTCAATAACTTAGAAAAGTCTTGCAGAAGTTCTAGAGTCATAATCCTATTGACTTGAAATTTATATTCATGTACAGTGTTTATGAGATGAAGAAGCCTATTGAATTACTTCTGATAATTACTGAATGGATTATAAATCTTGATCAGTTTTTAGGGTGTTGTAAATGCTCCTATAATCTACAATGAATAAATGTGATAACCTTTGTGGATTATTCAAGCAATTTTGTTAATGTTTTCCGGAATTGTTTTAGGTTCAACTTTGAGTTATTTGGTTAGAATTTAGTGCACTGCTTTACCAATTCAGTTTTACAGAATTTATTCAGTCTAAACTAACAATATGTATATTTGAATCATATTCACATAAATATATTTGCTGTATCTGTCTCTTAAAGATGCATGCATTGTTAAATTAGTAGGGGACTTGCATTGCCACAGCAATACTCTGAGAATGCTTGTTTAATTTACATGAATCTTGATTGATAAAGTTTATGTTTTCATTTTGATTGACATTTTGACATGGCAAATGTATTTGGTGTAGAATTATGTTATGCTCTTCTTATATAGGTTACCGATTCTGTTGGTCTTGCATCATCGTAAAGGATTTATAACACAAGTCTCTATTCTAATCAGTCAAAATGTTTTAAACTCAAACCTTTGTAATCTTTGATTTTTATACGTTAATATCCGATTGACTTTAAATTTATATACAGTGTTTAAGGCCATAACACGAAGAAGCCAATTGATTTTCAGCGATTTCCGATAATTACTGCCAGAGTTATCTCCCTTTATCACTTCAAAAAATCTTGTGGGCGCTCTAGAAGCTAAAGTTAATATCCGATTGAGTCTAAATTTATACACAGTATTTAAGGTCATGAGGCGAAGAAGCCTATTGATTTTCAGCAATTTCCAATATTTACTGCCAGAGTTATGGCCCTTGATCACTTCAAAAAATCTTGTGGACGCTCTAGAGGCCAAAGTTAATATCCAATTGACTTTAAATTTATACACAGTGTTTAAGGTCATGGGACGAAAAAGCCTATTGATTTTCAGCAATTTCAGATAATTACTGCCAGAGTTATGGCCCTTGATCACTTTGAAAAATCTTGTGGACACTCTAGAGACTAAAGTTGATATCCGATTGACTGTAAATTTATACACAGTGTTTAAGGTCATGAGATGAAGAAGTCTATTCATTTTCAGTGATTTTCGATAATTACTGCCAGAGTTAATGGCCCTTGATCACTTCAAAAAATCTTGTGGATGCTCTAGAGGCTAAAGTTAATATCTGATTGACTTTAAATTTATACACAGTGTTTGAGGTCATGAGACGAAGAATCCTATTGATTTTCAAAGATTTCCGATAATTACTGCCAAAGTTATGGCCCTTGATCACTTTGAAAAATCTTGTGATGCTCTAGAGGCTAAAGTTATCATTCGATCGACTTGAGATTGAAGATCTTGATACGAACAAGTAAATTTTTATGATTTTAACAGCTAAATCCATGATATTAAAAGTTTTGTATACTAAGCATTAGCATGGGGCAGAACTTTATAAAAACCAAACAAATCTTAATGGTTTTCTGATAATTACTTAATGAGTTGTTTCTCTTAATCAGATTTTAGTGTATTATTTATAAATGTTTCATTACCGAAAAAAGTAAAAATGTGCAACAACACTTGTTCACTGCCCGGACGATTTAGCTGCTGTGGGGGTATGGTTCGTTGCCTGGCAACCTATCTTTTTAAATTGGATAATAATTGTGACCTCTCGAGGGACCTAAAGCTAAAAACACGATTTTTCGTACAATCAGGGGCCATAATTCAGGAAGTTACAATCCGATATTCGCGAATATCGATAGGAACCAAGATCTTTGGGTTATAAACTTACATTTCAAGTTTCATAAAAATCAGAAGAAAATTGTGACCTCTAGAGGGTCCACAACCTTGATAAACCATATTTTTTACACTATTTGAGTACAAGGGGTGGCCATTTTGTCTGTCAGTTTTGGTCCGATTTTTATGAAATTCGAACTCAACCATCTTTTAGGTGTAAAGGTGATATATTTAGACGTTTTTTTTAAAACGGATAAAAATTATGACCTATAGAGTCCACAAGGTAAGGAACTGAGATCTTTGGGTTATAAACTTAAATTTGTGACCTCTATAGGGTTCACATGCTAAAAACGTGATTTTCGTACAATCAGCGGCCATAATCCATGAAGATACGGTCTGATACATGCAAATATTGAAAGGAACCAAGATCTTAGGGAGATAAACCTATATTTCAAGTTTCGTTGAAATCAGCTAAAAATTGTGACCTATAGAGTGTCCACAAGCAAATTGTGGACAGACGTCCGGACATGAAAATGTGGGCATATAAAAATATGGTATATCAAGGTTGTGGACCCTCTAGAGGCCGCAGTTTTTATTCGATTTGGTTGAAACTTTAAATATGTTTTTATCATAAAGATCTTGGTTCCTTTTGATAATCACAGATATCCGATCGTAACTTTCTGGATTATGGCCCCTGATTGGTCAAAAAATCACATTTTTAGCTTGTGGATTCTCAGAGGTCACAATTTTTTTTCTGATTTTAAAAAAACGTTTATATATATCACCAGGATATATTTTGGGAAAATCGAAATGAAACTGCCTGACAAAATGGCCGCTCTTTGTATGCAAATTATGTACAAAAAATGGTTTTTGTTTTTAGCTTGTTCTCTATCCATCTCTTGCAAAATGTGGGCGTATCCTGCCTGGCAGCCACTGGTTTCAAGGATCATATTACTCTTGTTACCCTAATAGGGTAAAGCAGCTTTGCTCTAGAAAATTCTTATGATTAACAATGGATCGTTAATTCATGCTTTGATAAGATTACCACATATCAATTAACTTGTATTGTTCTACTACCAGATATTCATCAATAATTATCAACACAACACTCCCTATGATTTGTTGACAACTGTATATACAACTCTATAACACCAATCATGAGATTATGTGGCTTCTATACATGTTCACTCTGTACAGGCTGTCAAATTTTATTGTTACATAGCAGAGATAAATTGTAGCCATGTTTGAATTGAAAATTGGGTTTTGAAAAATATTCTAATTTTCGATATGCAAAATGACCGACGGATCTGATCTAGTTTCTGTCATTTTCATAGCCCTTGGTCTTGACCGGCATATATGGCTGACATGGAACCCTTGGTCCAAAATAGGATAAAGTTCTCAACTGTTGCCAAGCAATCAGCATTGTCAACACATATGCCCTGATTCTGAGTGAAGTGATCGGGGTGTAGGAGTGTGAACAGGAACATGGTAATAATTAATACTGCTGATACAGCTCATCTACACCCTGTGTATTACAATATTATAGAACAGCTGATAAATTCCACGCTTTATATAAAGTATAATAAAACCAATATCTAGCTGTGAGTTACCTATATATACTGTACATGTAGGTATTGTAATTCATTTAAATTCAATAGGCTTTGAACTCCTGTATATATGTAAGTTGTTATAGCCCAGTGATAAGTTGTTATAAGGTAAGTGATAAGGTAATTACAGATTAGAAATATTAATTTTTTAATGTCATTTATGGACAGGTTGTACCAAAATCTGTGTTTTCGTCAAAGTATGTGTAGATTTGTTTTGACACATTCTTAATCTTTATTTACTTAACGAATTGTTCCTTAAAACATTAGTTCATTTATATGACTCCTACAAAACATGGAAATGTGGTCGTATTTTGCCTTCACCTGCGTCGTCCACAGTTTCTTTTGAACACTCTACAGACATTATTATCCGATCAGTTTCAAGCCTATTCAATTTCAACTATTTCCAATAATTACTTCTAGAGTTATGGTCCTTGTTTCCCTAGCTGTATCGACAAAAGTTATAATTTATATGCATTATTCACGAAAACGAAGAAGCCTATAGAATTTCCACAATTTCCGTTTATTATTTTTAGATGTATGGCCCTTGTTTCACTTAGTTGAACCGTGTGAACTCTCAATCGACAAAAGTTATCATCCGATCTGCATGAAATTTATATGCATTATTCAGATCAGTAAAACGAATAAGCCTATTGAATTTCAACAATTTCCATTAATTCGAGAGTTATGGTGCTTGTTTCACTCTGTGAACACTCTAATGACTAAAGTCATCATTCGATATGTATCAAATTTATATATATTATTTAGTTCACGAAAACGAAGAAGCAATTTGCGTTAATTACTCCTAGAGTTATGGCCTATGTTTCACATTGTTGAACCTTGTGAACTTTCACTCAACAAAAGTTATCATCCGATATGTATGAAATTTATATGCATTATTTGGATCACAGAAACGAAGACACAGTTTGCATTAATTACTTCTAGAGTTATGGACTGTATTTCACTTTGTTGAACCTTGTAAACTCTCAATCGACAAAAGTTATCATCCGATCTGTATTAAATTTAAATGCATTATTGAGATTAGTAAAACGAAGAAGCCTATAGTTCTATAGTTATGACCCTTGTTTGACTTTGTTAAACCTTGAGAACATTTGATCTGTCTGAAATTGATATCAGTGTCTTATATATCTTCCTATTACCTACAAAAGCATAAATATGTTGCAACCCTTGTCGATTGCGCGGACGATTTAGCTGCTGCAGGCATATGTTTCGTTGCCTGGCAACCTATCTTATTTTTTCTGTATTTGGCTTGAAGTATTCAACAATGTACATTGTTTATAGCACCAAATATATTATTCCTTGTAGTTTGAATATATTTTCAAATTTATAGGTATGTATTAACAATAAGAAATCTGTAAAGAAATTTTCATGTTTTTCCTCGAGTTACAGTCAGAAGACCCGCCAAGAAGTAATTTAATTACCTTGAATTATTTATACATAATAAATCTCATACATGCTCAGTTGACATATAATTTTGTGCTTCATTTCTTAGATTTTCCATCATGTAAGGTAATCCAACCTGCATAATATATAGTCAATAGATTTTATTGAACTTCCATATTTAGAGCAAATAAACATTTATCTACCGGTATATATTGGTAATGAGCGCTTGAATACTGCTAGATTCAATATAGATGATGACTAATATGATATCACCCTCCACCTGGCTATATTGAAAACATGCTGATCTTGTAGATTTTATATTGTGACACTTGAGTAATTATGCATAATGGTAAATAAGTTGCCATGTTTTAAGTTGATTTGAAGTATCTTTCTGTAACACTTGTGTGTTATTAGACAACGGAGAAGTAGTTGCATCCATATATGCTTTGTGTTTTAGAATAATTTATCTTTCTACAGTTCAAATTTTACATACGCATGACTTTGCTTTCACTGCCGAAACAAATCACATCAAACCAATTTAATATTTTATTGGGTTCATCTGTCTGTCCATCACTTTTTGGGAGCTAGAATGTGCAAACTTGGTGAAGATTATTATTAGGTGAAGGCCATTGCCAAGCTGTATGATCAGCAATTTGATTGGTCATTCCTTTGAGAGTGACAAATCTTGGTGTACCATTACATAAATACCTTGATTATGTTCAATTTTTGAGCATTTCTTGCTTTGGTTAAGCTGAGTCAAGATCGTGGAGCATGATAACTTTGATTCCAATTGAGTGAGAGTAGTGAAACCCGGTGCATAGTTTGTTTCTATGTTGATCTTTATCTGTCAGACCCTAACTATGTTTGTCAATAATTTCATGCTGGAGGTTATGTAATGGTATCTATATTAACATTAATTGTGGAGAAAATCTCATTATAATGTTTTGTAATTATGGTTCTTTAAATGCACAGTAATCATTGATCAAACATCTACATTATGACTATGAAAATAGGACATTAATGAAAGGTATATGCACTCTGTATAACAGGTCACAAATTAGAATATATTAAGAATGGTGATTAGTCAATATTGAAATGAAACAATGTCATTTTCCATTTAGATGTTATTTCTACACTTCCAATTTCCATCCACTAAAATATAAATTCTTTCTATATTTTCAGTTGTTAAAGAACCACCATATCAAGTGTCGGAATCAGGTTATGCAGGCTTTAATTTTCCAATCATCATATACTTTCGCAATAAAGAAATACCCAAAAAGATATCCTTTGATTACGACCTGTTTTTGAATGCTGAGAACTGTCCACCTATAAACAATGTCAGATACGAAAAATTAACCTTCAAGAATCCAAACGAAGAGTTCAGACAAAAGCTCTTAAAGGCTGGTGGTGTAAGTACAAAAGTACAATTTCTATTTTATCACATTTCAATATTCACATGTGATATGTGTGAATTCTGAAATATATGAAAATTGACATTTTTATACCCCCACATTTTCATGTGACATATTATACTGTCGCCCCTGTCTGTCCATCCACAATCAATTTGTTTGTGGACACTCTACAGTTCACAATTTTTATCTGGTTTTGACGAAACTTGAAATATAGGTCTATCTCCCACAGATGTTGGTTCCTTTCGATATTGGCATGTATCAGACCATAAATTCATGGATTGTGGTCCCTGATTGTACGAAAAATCACTTTTTTAGCTTGTTACGCTGTAATGACAGTTGAGTTTGAATTTAGTGAAAATCCGACCAAAATTGCCGGACAAATCGGCCGCCCCTCGTATGCAAATAGTGTAAACATCTGGTATATCAAGGTTTTGGACCCTCTAGATTGTACGAAAAATCGCATTTTTAGATTGTGACCCTATAGAGGTCCCAATTTTCTTCTGATTTTGATGAAACTTGAAATATAAGTTTATAACCCAAAGATCTTGGTTCCTTTCGATATCTGATTGTAACTTCCTGAATTATGGCCCTTGAGTGTACAAAAAATTGCGTTTTTAGCTTGTAGAGGTCACAATTTTTATCCGATTTTTAAAAAAAACAAAACATGTCAATATATATCACCATTACACACTAAGATTTTTGTTCCTTTTGATAATCGCGCATATTTGAACGTAACTTCCTGGATTATGGCTCCTGATCGTTCTGAAAATCACATTTTTGGCTTGTGGATTCTCCAAAGGTCACAATTTTTTTTCTGATTTGAAAAAACAATTAATTATATCACCATTCCACCATAATGAAAGTGGAATTCAAATTTCGGGAAAATCGAAATGAAACTGCCTGACAAAATGGACGCTCTTTGTACGCAAATTGTGTAAAAGTATGTAATACGATGGTTGTGGACCCTCTAGAGGTCACAATTTTTATCCGATTTTGATGAAACTTAAAATATATCTTTATATCCCAAAGATCCAATCCCTTTTTCTGGATTATGGCCCCTGATTGTAAGAAAAATTGCATTTGTTTTTAGCTTGTTATCTATCCATCACTTGCAAAATGTGGGCATATCTTGCCTGGCAACTGCTGGTTCCACATATGGAGTCAATAGATAATTTGTTGCAATGAAATATAAAAAGGGAAGCGTGACTTTAATACTTATTTTTTTATTTTATAAGATATATTGATTTCTGTACATACATATTTCCTGCAGTAAAGGAAAATATAAATGTAACTGTATAAAACACATTTCCGGTTTAAGTACGAAACCTAGGAAACATTATTGACAACTGTAATTTGTAAATGCCATTGGATATTGCCGTTAATTATTGTTGATTCGGATATGGCCCTGCACTCATTCTTCTGTGGCCAATATTTATCTTTCTAGATAAGCGGAAACTTGAAAGAAATGACTGAAGGTATACTTCATGTTCTTTGCCAGATTTTTATGCAATTATATTGAATATAAACATCAAATAAGACTTATTAATATAACACATTAAGAAATATTTGCATGAAACTTTAAATGAAAATTTGTTGACTATTGTTCCTGATGTTTGTTGGTTAATTATTAGAAGAATAAGATCTGTTTATACAATGAAGGAAAATATCTCCTATGTCATGTTCACCAGTCAATTTAAGTCAACTATTCTACTAGATAGAGTTTTAAGTTATATATAGGAATGGTATCCAGGCTATATTTAATACAGGGTTTGATATGTGTAATCTATCTATGGTTTATATACCAGTCTATGCCTATAGCTATGTATAGGACAGAGACCTGCTTAGCTACCATACCTGTTTGTTGAGCTATTGAAATTTCATGGCATTTATATAGCTACTTTGTCATGGTCACTGAACAAATGACATAACAGCAAATGCAGTGTAGAAGGGTGTAAAAGAAAGATGATAAATATTATAAGAAGCAGTGAAGCCTATAAAATTGATTAATAATATTTAGATGTGTGGGTTAATGAGTGAAAATGTTCAGTAATTCTAGAGTTGTATCAGATTTTACCTAGCTTTTAACCTGTCTGTGTCATATGGATAGATTTATACTTCTAGTTTGAACAGTTTACATGTTTGTTCAATGTAAATACTGCTTTGATTTGTGTTTTATTAGCAGTGGTGGAGTATATATATGTAGATGTCGGTGATGTAAAATATAGAACGATTTTAAGTTAGATTTTCTACCATGTGTGGTTAGTGAGATAATAATCTCAAGGAGATAAATTACATTATTATAAAGGTAGATAAACTGATAACAGTTGACAGACAAAGTTAACATATGTGCACCATGTCATCCCACATTGACTGGCTATATCTATTATAATTACAAACCAAATTTTCCTCATTCTAATTACAACTAAGGAAAAGCAAGCATGATTTTGTATGCACATTCTCACCAAGGAAGAAAAAAGGCAAGTAACAAGATTGTTATTGTTAGGTATGGAATTCAAGATATTGTTGAGTCTAAATGTTGACTGGTCGATCCAGCTGTTGAAAAATATTTGTTAATTATTAAATATTAGCAATATTTTAGCATTGGGAATTGAGTGATTGTTATTCTTGATTTTACCCTAATTAAAACATAATAATATAATATTTCTTCTAATGAAAGACAATTATACATCATGAATCTTTGCATTATGGGGCGGGTCTTGTTTTCAAATAGATACATTTTGCAGCATATTTACAGAAAATATTGTATCTCAAGTTATACAATCCACATCATGTCAGGGGCTAAGTGAAAAGGACACAATGACGAGTTTTGTGTCATAGTTTTAGAGTTTTTGTGCCCCCTTGCAAATGGCAAAAAATCATGCAGTTTCAATGCAGTTTTCAAAATAATATAATCATAATCATACTCAACCAGTGTCAAACATATACCGTGGGTCAGATATGCTACAAATTGACTCTAGCATGTTCAACACAGCCCAATATTACACAGCGGCACTGGGAGGGACTGCCATTCCACGGCCTCCCCCCCGCACACACATATAAATATTGTTTTTTGGGAGGCCTGGATGGGATCTTGTTCCTCATGCAAAATCATGGGTCAACACGCCCCTGCAACATCTATATGAATAAATTAGGTATTATGTTATTAGTCCATTGGCTATTAAGATGGTCAAGACATAAACAGGAAGTAAAGTTTCGGTGTATGCTAAAATTCTGAACCTTTGTCTGTGAATCACACTTTCACTTGTGGGCTAATTTTCTGATATGTTCATAGGATGAAAATAAAATATGTGATTACTCATGTCTTAATAATAATAATATTAGTAATGAGTATTTATATTTAAGCAGAATTTTAAAAATGTTTGCTCAGTTCTGTTTATTAATGTCCTTTCAATTCTTAACCAGATTGAAATACCACCTATCTAGAGCATGATACACATACATTGGAATGCACGTAAAAGATCCCTTTGCCCGGGCAAAATTTCCTTCATAGCACACTGTATGGTGTATGCCCTTCTTCATTAGCCCAGCATAGGAGCAGAACAGTAGGACGTTAAACCCCATTTCATTTCATTTTCCATAGACTATCATTAAATTCTTTAACTTAAGCATATATTTTCCATTGTTTTATAAAAATGTACAATGATTTATTTGTAATATTACAACAAGATAAATGATTATTTTGTCTTATGTTATTTCACAGCAACCAATGGGAAATCCTGCCTTAATGGAAACTGCGGGAACCCCTAGTAGTAGCAGTAAAAGTGATAGTGGTAAAAAACTGCCCAAATCATCTACTAGTACCACATCATCCAAAGATGGATCGAGTTCAAATTCAAAGGTAAATTGATTTTAAGATAATTATGTTTATGTTCTGCTGTAATGAATACAAATTTAAATGAATTGCTTGATGTCTGCAAACAAATACACTCAACAGATCATTGACCGTTTTAGGCATCTTTGTAAATTTGATGAAAATATTTTAAAATTAATGTGATAATTGCAGTCTAGAGTATTTTAGGGAAAAATTATTGTAAAGTAGAAGTAATTGGGACAACCAAGTCATTGCTTATTACAACAAAATGTATGTTATATAGTTTAAAGTTGAAACAAATGTGGTTTTAAGCAATAATAAAATACACATATTAAATTTAATGTCAAGAATCTTTAATAATTGATTTTTCATCTGTGTAGTTTTAAACTATTTCCCTTCAAGTGTAATTAATCATCTATATGTATTCAACCCACAGAATTGTTTAAAATTGGAATATTGTAAAGAGATTTTAGCTTGAAATCGTTTGAATATATTTTCCAATTGATGCCTTGATGGATATGTATTTTTTTAGGGTCACGTCTATAAATAAAGGAAATGTATCTTTAAGCAAATAATGTTCACTGTGTATGGAAAATTAAAAACTTAATGTTGACTGTATAATTTTTTACTAGACATGCCAAAACAAAAACCCATTGTAATCCTACAGATATTGATCAGTACTCAAATAATACAGCTAGCTTATTAATTTTTTACAACTTGTTGGTTGTTATGGTACATGTATTATAACCATTATTGACTTTAAAAATATGTAAATCTATAATTACTCGTCTTTCACACTCTAGCTTTTAAGAATTAAATCAAGACAATAGGGTACCTTCTACATGTATAGACACATAGATAACAAATGGTGTTTTAAAATGACTGAGGGAGCAATTATAAGGAGATATCTTGAATATAATACCTGTATTTATTAATAAATCTTCACTTGTCATTGTGGGGCCAAAAAAAATGGTTAGCATGTGCGCGCTGTATCATAATGTCTATCATTGAGTCAATTGGCATGGTTTCGATTCCCCGATTGTACGTGATGAGGAGTAGGGTTGCCTGTCCAACCTTGTGGGTTTACTCCGGGTCCTCCGGTTTCCTCCCACTGCTAAAGACCCCTATGCGCAAGCGAATTATTGAAATAAAATTGAACAATACATGTATGTAAGTTTGTGTGGAGTGGACTCCACTTCTCTCTCTCAATAAGAATGTCAGGCAATTGTCTTAAAAGGTTGACTGAGATATTTACTTTTGACTATAGCATTAATTTTCAGAAACAATTCCATATTGTGCATTTTTGCCCTGAGCATTGAGGAACTTTCAAAGGGAAAAAAGATACATCTGAAAGATCTGCTTTCAGATGTGCTGGAAAGTGGAAACTCAAAACTTTATAAAACTGCCATTTTTATATGTCCACATTCCCGACCCCAGGGGCAGAGCCATGCCCATTTTTTCTGTTCAAATTCAGCATATCGATCATTTCAGTACAGGGTTGTACCTGTTTATATTGTTCCAATTCCACCCTCCTTAGCCTTCTTTGCCTCTTGTCATATAGTCATTGCAGCCATTTCATATTTCATGCTATTGAAATGGGTTCTCACGCCTGTCCATGTGCAAGTAATTAATGAGTGTCATCTATTTATTTTTGGGATTGAGACCTGGGAGATTGAGGCCTCGCTGTTGGCTTGTTTTACACGTTGCATTCAGCATCTCGAAAAAGGGGCTGGTATTTCAGTTAGACAAAATGGTCACGTTTTATATAAGCTTATGAACCTGCTGATATTAATATCTATTCATATATGTATTTAATTTTTTCAGGACAAAACACCAAAGCATAAATCTAGTTTAATAAGTAGTAACAGTGGTGGAGGTTCCAGTAGTAAACCGTCAACACCACAGTCAACGCCTGTAGCATCAAAAGAAATTAAATCTGTCACACACACCACAACTATTTCTGTTTCTAAAGATCACAAAAGTCGTGGTAAAGAAGCACAGAAACGTCCATCCACATCCTCTCCTCCCGATGAAGAAATGTCCGGGAAAAAGATTAAGAGAAGTTCCTCAATTTCCTCTGATCTCGGAAAGGAAAAACACTCCCATAAATCGGATAAAGATAAGAAAAAAAGTTCAAAAGACAGTTCAAAAAGTAAATCAAAACATTCTAGTAAATCGGATAAACATGAAAAGAAGAAAGATAAACATAAACATTCCAGCAGTAGTTCAGATAAAAAAATGAAAAATACTTTAAGTAGTAGTGAAACCAAGACATCATCGAATAGTCAGTCATCTAAAAAATCATCTGATAGTATTCCTTTTCCATCCGATATTGCAATGAAAACTGCATTATTATCTCCGTTGAAAGATAGTTCTGATGACGATGAGGATGATAAAACAGTTAAGAAAGATAGTGATTCAGTTTCTAGCCTCAGTTCTGATCTCAGTTCTAGTTCTTCAAGTATTAGTTTATCACCATTACCAGAAGCGGAACGCAAAAAAAACAACAGTAAATATGATGCTTTAATGGCCGAGTTGGGAGATTCTGATTCATCAGATGATGATTTTAATGTTAAAATTCCAGTTATCCCACCCTCTCCACCACCACCACCACCACCACCACCAACGCTACCAAAATCTACACCAGAAACAAAACCTGTTGCTGTGATAGAAAGTAAACAAACCAAAAAATCAAAATCATCTTCTAGTCAATCTAAAAAGTCCAGTTCCAAATCTGAAAAGTCTAAATCAAAAGAATCGAAAAAGAAAGATTCTTCCAAATCCTCGAAAGAGTCCAAAACTCCAAATAGTAAGGAATCCCTTGAAGTCATTCAAAATGGAGTGGCAAAGGAAGATAATAAAAGTGAGGTAGTAGCGGAAAATGGAGAGACATTAGCAAGTTTATGGGAATTACATGATCGCATAATGGCATCTCGTGATAGTGATATGTTGGAGGAAGTTGTTGGTCTCATTCAAGAAACAGGTTTATTTAAAGTGACAGACACTAGTTTCGATTTTGATCTTTGTTCTATAGATAAGGAAACTGTGCAGAAAATCTTTAAATGTGTATCAAGTGTATCTTAGCAGGCTCTTTATTAAATATGTTGTACTTAGTGCAGTATTTTAGAAAAAGCAACCAGTTCTAGCCAAAACTTAGTCACAGTGTTCTTTACTTGTACATAGATATATATATATATATTGTCTATTAAACCTAGTCAGTGATTGTGTAAATGTTAAGTACTTTTTGTTAAAGTATTTTGACCCTCAAATTCACAAATTAAGTATAAAAGCATAATGCTCAAATTGTATTTACAGGGCTAAGAAAGCCTGAAAACAGTCATTATCTGTTAAACAGGAAATTATTTATAAAAGTTGGATGTGCTATTTAGTATGTAAATGTATGTTTTAATTAAGCTATGTTATAATATTGTATATTATTGTTTATATTTTACTGTTTTTGTTGATAATTGCGAACAAATATTTTACTAGCACTAGTTCATCAAATGATAACTCATCATTGCCCAAGCATATTAGTGTGTATTTATTTTAAACAAATTTTACTTAAGTTTGTCAAGGTAGAAAATTTATAATTCAAAGTTGTAAATATTCCTGTTATTCTGTATCATAATTGGGGTATTTAAGAAGAAAGTATGAAAAAATAGCATACATAAAAACATGTGTAAAGATACATAACTGATCTTTATTTTGGTGGATATTTATTTATGTCATGTAAATTATGCAAGATCAAGCATTTCTGGTTGTTTTAAAGACCTATGTGTCATTGTTTTCCCCATTCAAATAAAGACATCAATTTATATCCAGTAATTCAGTTATTTTGTCAACAGATGAGATCCAAAACAGCAGGTGAATGATCAAAAAAAAACTTTGGGTTTTTACTGTTTATGAGGCCACACAACTTAAAATACATACTCGCATATTGTGATCTTTAGTGCCACCATCTAATCCAGACCTTCATCCTTAGCATTACCCTAATAGTAAGTGCAGGAGGACCGCACTACACGTAAAACAAAAATATTCTAGTTCGCAGATAATCCCATGTCGCTTAAAAAGTATGTATGACCCATTTTTATAGCCCACATTTTCATGTGGACGTGTATTGCCGTCGCCCCTGTCCGTCCACAATTGTTTGTGGACACTCTACAGGTCACAATTCTTATCTGATTTTGACGAAACTTGAAATATAGGTTTATCTCCAAAAAATCGCAGCTGCTTTCGATATTGGCATGTATCGGACCGAAACTTCATGGATTATGACCCCTGATTGTACGAAAAATCACGTTTTTAGCTTGTGGACCCTATAGAGGTCACAATTTTTATCCGATTTTGTTGAAACTTGAAATATACATTTATAACCCAAAGATCTTGGTTCCTTTCGATAATCGCACATATTGAATCGTAACTTCCCGAATTATGGCCCCTGATTGTAACTTGTGGACCCCATACAGGTCATAATTTTAATCCGATTTAAAAAAAAACAAAACATTTTAGTATATCATCGTTACACCCTAAGAGGGGTTGAGTTCGAATTTATGAAAATCGGTCCAAAACGGCCGTCCCTCGTTCTCAAATAGCGTAAAAAATATGGTATATCAAGTTGTGGATCCTCTAGAGGTCATAATTTTTATCAGATTTTGTTGAAACTTGAAATATAAGTTTATAACTCAAAGATCTCGGTTCCTTTCGATATTTGCGCATATCGGATCGTAACTTCATGAATTATGGCCCTGATTGTACGAAAAATCGCGTTTTTAGCTTGTGGACCCTATAGCAATCATAATTTTTATGCGATTTAAAAAAACGTTTCAATATATCAGTTACACCCTAAGTATGGTTGAGTTCGAATTTCGTAAAAATCGAACCAAAACTTAGACAAAATAGCCGCCCCCTCTAAATAGCATAACCAGCGGCTGCCAGGCAGGATACGCCCACATTTTCGAGAGATGGATAGAGAGAGAACAAGCTAAAAAGAAAGCGATTTTTCTTACAATCAGGGGCCATAATTCAGGAAGTTACGGTCCGATATGCACGATATCGAAAGGAACCAAGATCTTTGGATTATAAACTTACATTTCAAGTTTCAACAAAATCGGATAAAAATTGTGACCTCTATAGGGTCCACAACCTTGATATACCATATTTTTACGCTATTTGAGAACGAGGGACGGCCGTTTTGGACCGATTTTCACGAAATTCGAACTCAACCCCTCTTAGGGTGTAACGATGATATACTAAAATGTTTTGTTTTTTTTTAAATCGGATTAAAATTATGACCTGTATGGGGTCCACAAGTTACAATCAGGGGCCATAATTCGGGAAGTTACGATCCAATATGTGCGATTATCGAAAGGAACCAAGATCTTTGGGTTATAAATGTATATTTCAAGTTTCAACAAAATCGGATAAAAATTGTGACCTCTATAGGGTCCACAAGCTAAAAACGTGATTTTTCGTACAATCAGGGGTCATAATTCAGGAAGTTACGGTCCGATATGCGCTAATATCGAAAGGAACCGAGATCTTCGGGTTATCAACTTACATTTCAAGTTTCAACAAAATCGGATAAAAATTGTGACCTCTATAGTGTCCACAAGCTAAAAACGTGATTTTTCGTACAAACAGGGGCCATAATCCATGAAGTTTCGATTCGATACATGCCAATATCGAAAGCAGCCGAGATCTTTTGGAGATACACCTATATTTCAAGTTTCGTTAAAATCGGATAAGAATTGTGACCTGTAGAGTGTCCACAAACAAATTGTGGACTGACGTCCGGACGGACGGACAAGGGCGACGGCATAATACGTCCACATGAAAATGTGGGCGTATAAAAATATGATATATCAAGGTTGTGGACTCTTTAGAGGTCACAATTTCCTTCTGATTTAACTTGAAATATAGGTTTATTTCTCCAAGATCTCGGTTCCTTTCGATATTGGCATGTATCGGAACGTAACTTCATGGATTATGACCCCTGATTGTACGAAAAATCGCGTTTTTAGATTGTGACCCTATAGAGGTCCCAATTTTTATCTGATTTTGTTGAAATTTGAAATGTAAGTTTATAACCCAAAGATCTTGCTACCTTTCGATATTCACGCATATCGGACTGTAACTTCCAGAATTATGGCTTCTGATTGTATGAAAAATCACATTTTTTTAGCTTTTGAACTGATTTTGATGAACCTTGTAATACATGTTTATAACCCAAAGATCTTGGTTCCTTTTGATAGTTGCGCATATCGGATCGTAACTTCCTGAATTATGGCCCTTGACTGTACGAAATTACAGCACATAAATAATTTACCCCAGTTCCTGGAAGTGTCTTATAAAGAAAATGTGTCCCCTTTTCGTTAAGTATTGTGCGAAAACTAAATTTTATTTCTATGGGCTAATTAAACTGGTAGTGCACATGGGACTGTCCCATCACATGGCCATGACTAATCACCTCCTGTACTAGTAGGGGGGTTGGATGGGTGCATGGTTAGCGCATGCTGTAATCGATTACACTGCCATTCATTGTCAACTGTCCAGGGCAACCATATCAAGAAAATGCTCATGATCTTTAAGGAAGGAAGCAAATGTGAAAGTTGTTCCCCATAATATCTTATTTTGGATAACCTTTTTCAATTCGTGCATTCAACCACAGAATTGTAGACAGGTGGACCTGTCTTTGGAGAGAGAAATGGGGTTTAACGTCCACTTGACATAAACTAGGTCATTTTGGGTTTAATTTTATTTCAATAATTCACTTGTGCGTAGGGGTCTTTAGCAGTGGGAGGAAACCGGAGCACCCGGAGAAAACCCATGAGGTTGGACAGGCGACCCTACTCCTTGTCACATACAACCGGGGATTCGAAACCACGCCAGTTGACTCAATGACAGGCTTTATGATACAGCACGCACGTGCTAACCATTCGGCCATCCAACCCCCCACCTGTCTTTGGACGGAAAAACAACTCTCACAAATCAGTTTATTAATTTCATGAAACACATTTATAATACAATAAATAAAATAAACTCCAAATATATTAATCAACACGTCTAAGGATTTGTTGAATCTGTGTCAATAAAAACCCTGTTCAGCATATCTACTTCAATTTTTACTTGTCTTGGCAGAGCCTTTTCTTAATCGCTAAGACAAGTAAAAATTTAATTTAATCATCTCTTAAGTATAATTCTCTGAAAATAATTAATTTTAACAAACAATACTTAGGTGTATTTAAAAATAACATCTACACAGAACCATGAGATAACAAGCCAACAGTGAGGCTGATGTCATACCCCCCGCCGCAATCCCAAAATAAATAGATGACACATTAATAATCTATTCTTAGTTTAAGCAGAAAACGACAGCTAGATAAAAATTTGTGTAAATCAAAATTTTTTATGAGAAAAGTTTCTCGAGGAGATAATGATATAGACATTTTGTGATATCACAATTGATGCTTTGCATCCATGAAATTGAATCACAATGTCATTGTATTAATTCATAATAAAAATTGACATCAAACAAGATGTTGAATTTCTCTGTTTAAAAAGCTCAATGTGTATGTATATATGCCAAAATGACGATAGAGGCAATGCAGGGGGGGGGGGGGAGAGATACATTGTCTCAGGAACCTGGCAAACCCCCTCCTACAAAAATATGTGGATCCGCCCCTGCAAGTATAACCATTCTATCTCAATTAAAAGTCTTGACCAATCAAATTGCTTATCACTTGAGCAGAAAATTCTCATCATGGAACTTAGTCAAGGTATTGATATCATGAATCTATACTCTGAGTTTTAACACTTTCACTCAATCAGAACCAAAGTTTACATGTTCCAAAGTTTCAACCAATCAAATACCTCATCTCTGCTTTGCCTTAGTGGAAATTCACCTACTGTGTGAACCATCGTAAATTTTAAACGGATTTCTTCGATTATGAACAAACTACTTAACTTTGGTTATTATAAACTTACCTGTGTGTTTGTAATGAACTCCCGTTCGATAAAATCCATTGCACAACTAATTATCACAACGATGAGAACAAGTTCTCTCTTGAAAAATTTGAAAATTTACTTGTAATTTCAACAGAGTCGATGTCAACAATGTCTTCGTGACGTATTGGTCGATTCCAATATACCTGTTGCGGGGGTTGGTTAACATTGAAAGATAGTTTGACAGCGCGATCATTTTGATCGTATATGGGTTTGGGCGAAGAAAAATATCAATTGAAGGCAATTACATAGGAGATTTATATGGAAACCATTGATCGCCAGTCTATCAAATTTTCTTCACAATTAAAATATCATTGATTGCACGGATACTCGTAAAAATAAAGTCATGTATAAACTATAAATATCCTATCTTCTTTATGTTGTCTTTGAAAGGCATTTAGTGAAAGTGATATATAATAACAGACAGTTTATGGATGACATTCACTAGGTTTATTAACTGCAACGTTTCAATGAGGTTACTCTCACCGTTATCAAGCAATGATACCACTAGGTTTATTAACTGCAACGTTTCAATGAGGTTACTCTCACCGTTATCATTGCTTGATAACGGTGAGAGTAACCTCATTGAAACGTTGCAGTTAATAAACCTAGTGAATGTCATCCATAAAGCTGTCTGTTATTATACTTCTTTATGTTATAAATAATTTAACAAGGATCATGAAGCTTACCTCCGAATTCTCTGAGTGTATTTTTAATTTTATACGCATTCTTTCGATCGAATAATAACCGCTTCAGTAACATAATGGTATATAATGCTACTAAGCCCGTATGACCCCGTAAGAAGCGGAACATTAATTCTCGATTCGACAGTTTTGACCGAAGGGTGATAAAGCCCGTAAAACGAATGTATAGTTGTGTTTGTGCGGCATGCGTGTTCAAAAGTAAATAATCCCATCCGAGTCGCTAATCAAATAATTAGAACAAAATATTTCAAAAAGTAAAGCTAAAAAATTTGCAGAGATTTTACTAGAATGTAAAAGACGGTAACTAAATACAGGAATGCGGGTAGTTATGTGTGCGAACGCTCAAACTCAATGCCAATTGTTGTAGGTATCCAGACTACTCGGACTAAAGACTACTCAGACTAAGACCAGTCGGACCAAAACAAGACCAGTCGGACCAATTAAATTATATTATAAGGCTAGACAATATGCTATTTATTTATTATTAAATCACAATACAAAGAAGCAAATAATTCTTATACGGAATTCTTATATTTAGAGTTGTTTAGTTCAGTTTTGTGTACGGAAAATAAATCAACGATTAGTTTTAAAATTAATTAATAATGGTGCCAAAAAAAATATCAATCTAATTTTTCTTATTTACTCTTGCAATGAGACTCGGTATGTCCAGACTTTTGACAGTTTCTACATATACGGGTATACTGTTCTTGTCTGATAGCCTAATTTTACTTTTTCCACATTCGCGGTATCCCCAGTGGTTTCATTCCGTTCTACCCCACTAACCCCTGGGTTACTATATATGGGGGGGGGGGGGAGAGAGACACGTTTTCAAGTTATCCGCCCTTGATGCGTTAATATAAACAGCACATAATAATACGAAGACCGGACGTTTATATGTCCCTTTTTAAACGTGACTACAAGTGTGGTTCTCGATATTTTGCGATTTGGAATACAATTATCAATTTATTCAAACAACACGTTATTATTAGTTCGAGTAGTCATATTAAAACACACACAATTAGCAATTTATTCAAATAACACTTTATTATTGGTTCGAGTAGTCATATTAAAATAAACACAATTATCAATTTATTAAAATAACACTTTATTATTGGTTCGAGTATTCATATTAAAGGCTCAATACCACTCTTGTTGTAACTGAATAATATGTCCCAATCTTTATTCTGGTCAACAAATTGTACTATTTTAGAATATTTCAATTAATTGATGATACAAATTTCATCTTAACACACCTCATTTAAAAATTTTGAAATATTCAACATAATGGTTTGAAACGTCTAACATAAACCTTTTCAAATGAAACTTCGATTTAAAAATATTTTCGAACCCTCTGGACAAGTAAAATAGGATGTAATGGATAATTTACACAACAGGTAGGACACTTAAACATCTAGTACTTAGATAGAGATATTATTTATTTTCTGGAGCTTTCAAGCCAGCAAGAGTGTTATTGTCCCTTTAAAACAAACGCAATTATCAATTTATTAAAACAACACTTTATTATTGGTCCGAGTCGTCTTTCTGTTGGGTCCGAATAGTCTTTTTGTATGGTCCGGGTAGTCTATTTGTTTGGGCTGAGTGGTCTATCAGTTGGTCCGACTGGTCTTGAACCGAGTGGTCTTCGGTCCGAGTGGTCATGGATTCTTGTCGTAATTGTACTTGAATTTCCTATGCTGTCACCCCTAATACGAAATGATATCTTCCGCAGAGTGACGTAACCATCTTCCATATTGGTATTTTTCTCTGGGAAAAGTTTGTGATATTTCAATTTTTCAAGAGAGAACTTGTTTTCATCGTTGTGATAATTAGTTGTGCAATGGATTTTATCGAACGGGAGTTCATTACAAACACACAGGTAAGTTTATAATAACCAAAGTTAAGTAGTTTGTTCATAATCGAAGAAATCCGTTTAAAATTTACCAAGACTCAGACAGTAATAGACACCTACGCCAAGTTTGAGCATTCTACCTCAATTAGACGGAGAGTTATTGTGTTCCAAAGTCTCAACCAATCAGATTGAAGTCTCTACTTAGCCTAAGCAAAAAATTGTTCATCATCAAACTTAATCAAGGTACTGATGTAATGAAACTAAACACCAAGTTTCACCGCTCTCGCTCAATAAGGATCAATGTTATCTAGCTCTGAAGTCTTAACCAATCAAAATACTTATCGCTCTGCTTACCCTGAGCAGTAAATGCCAAGGTATTGATGTAATGAAACTATACACCAAGTTTCATCACTCTCACTTTATTAAAACCAAAGTTTTCGTGTCCTTAAGCATCAACCAATCAAATAGCTTATTACTGCTTAGCCTAAGCACAAAATGTTCATCTTCGAGCTTCAACAAGGCATTCACCCAATAAACAACTACACCAAGCTTGAACATTCTAGCTCAATTAGGAGAGTTATTGTGTCCCAAAAAGTGTGACGAACAGATCCATCTTCATAGTCCCCTGTTGTAGTCTTAACTACGAAATATAATAATTCTATGAGAGTATTTATGGCATTAATAAGAAGGCAATTCTTCATAGTTCTTTTAATATTTTAAACAGGACTATACATAGAATCTGTATTTTAAATTGACATATTTTTAACACCAAAATGTTCCTTCTAAATAGTGCACCCACTATTTCGTTAGCTTTACATGTGTTTGATTGATCACATCATTCTTTGATTGACAATGAAAATCTTGGTTACTTCTATTTTCCCTCTTTCAAATTTTGTGTCTTCACAGAACATACACAAATGTCGGTCACATAGCTTGGAGTCTACATCAAAGATGAATAGATGATGTAAATGAATTATTGATTCAGCCTTTTCAAATGTTCTTTACAAAGCCCTTTATTTCAATTTTCCTAAGATAATACCATTCTACACCGGTCCACCTTTCTGAAATTAAATCACATTCAAAATACATAGGGTAACACAGAACAATAGGTTGCCAAACAAAACATACACCCACAGAAGCTAAATTATCTGAGCAGTCCACAAAGGTTGGCAGTTTGTAAATAAAAAGCTAAATCTTTATACTGTAATGATCGAGTTCTATGACATAATCAAGGGCAACAACTCTATACACATGGCGATTATCATAAATTGTTGACATTTAATGAATTCTTCGCTTAAAACTGATTTGATGACAACTTTTGTCATTAAAGCATATGATTCTACAAAGTGAAACATGGAAATATAACTCGTAGAAGTAGATAATGGAAATTGTTGAAAATCAATAGATTTCTCTGTTTTACTAATTTGAACAAACAGACAATAAATTGTCACCAGAACACTAACTCACAGGATTTTACAAAGTGAAAATGGGTCATAACTCTAGAAATAACTAAATACAAGTGAGATGGTGAACATCTATGGAGGGCCCTGCAACCATGAAGTACTGCTTGTATTACAGTACTGCTTGGATACAGGGAAAATTTTAAAAAAAAGGCAATTCGTTTATGAACAACAGGAACCATTTTTCCTTTATATGGTTCTTTAAAGCTCTTGATTAAATGGTCACACTCTTGGGAAATGTACGATAGCCAACCATTGTCATTACATGGAACCACCTTGATTAGCTAAACTCAACAGATCTGAAATGAACTTTTCTGCTCCAACTGGGGTAATGAAGACAGTTCAACTGATCTTCTCATGACCAGATTAGATATATAATTGTAAAATATTTACCTCTATATACTCCATTTCATCTGGTGTTATAAGTTTTCTGTGATATTTACTTGGTAACTGATCATATTCTATACCTGAACCTCTTGCTGAACTTCCTATCGACTTACTAGAACTACTTGAATTAGTTGGTGAACTTAACGAAACAGCAGACGGAACAAACTCCACACCTAAAATGAATTAATGTATGGAAAATAAAATTAACTCAGGTAGGTTCATTATGGTAATAAGGCCATGTAAAAAAAAAAAAAAAAAATTCTGGTTTTGATACTCCCATACCACTTAAAAAGATACACATAATGTGACATAACTTGTTTTTATTTTTAAAAATAATAAATAGAATTTAGAAATGGTTTCATTAATTACCCCCGCCCCCTAATTATCAAATATGCAACCCTGGTAAATGTTACTGACAATCATAAATGATACTGGTAAACCGTACAATCACAAACATGATTTTGATAAATGTAGTGCTTTGAAGTGTGATGTTTATGAGCAGTCATTTAGCCCAGTAGTGATTCTTTTATAAAATAAAGCACAAAATATTTCTAATCATAATTCAGCTATTGCTCACCTGAGTTTAGTCCTTTTTCCCTGTTTGGAAACTTAATTGAAGGTATGTGAGGCTTCATAGCCTAAAATAACAAGCAGAGAGCCAATTAAGGCATGAAACTTTGTCCTGGGATAAGTAGCATGGCTGCGACAATGCAAGGGTTTATTTGGAATAGTTGCCCCTACAGTGCACCCATTTTCGACACATTTTGGGGTTGATGAAAGGCATAAAACACAATAAATTATACAATCATTTAGCTTTAAACATAACTATACTTGAATCACTGTTTTAACATTTACATACTGTGTAGTGATGCCGACATTGTTTTACAGCACTGAATTTTATGATGTTAAACCAGCTGCCTTATATTTAGACAGTTGTCAGTTTTTGAGAATATGGTATATGAGTATACTAGAACTTATGCATGAACATATAATCATGTAGGGCCTACGGGAATGTTCCGGAATGCATGACAATTCAGACCAAAGACCGCTTGGACCAAGACCAGTCGGACCAGTTGATAGGCCACTCAGACCAAGACAGAAGACCACTTGTGCGTGTTATATTTATAAAATCGTTTTCAGTTTATTATAAACTGATTCGACTTTTGTGTTAATTTTCCTTTCATCTGATTGCAATTATTCCATTTCACAATATTAATCTGATAAAACAGTCGAAGTAGTCTTTTATTTTAATTATGAAGCGATTTAGTAAAGCAAAGTAGTCTTCTGTCTTGGTCGGAGTCGTCTTACTATCAACTGGTACGACCGGTATTTTGGTTGCTCCAACCAGTCTTTGTCCGAGTGGGCTTTGGTCCCGAGTGGTTTGATTACCCTACCGGGTGCCAGTTAAGTTGTCCACATGTAAACTCGTCCTCAGTTAAGTCGTCCAAAACCATTGGTTAAGTCGTCCACAAAGTATTGGTCACCAGTATTTCTAATACTAGTAATAGTTGACTCATACACACGTTATTTGTATGGAATAAATCAGTTTTGTAGTAAACTTTTTAAGTGGATAGACAATAAACTACTTCTGGTCAACAGTTCGAAGATTGTTCTCTTAGCAGAGACTGAGAGACCAAAAAATGTTTTTGGCAAATCTTCATAACTAGAAATTGATCAGATATTCGATGGAGAGGATGAGAGAGAAATGGGGTTTAACGTGCACTTGACACAAACTAGGTCATTTTGGGACTAACACATGGTTCAATTTTATTTCAAAAATTCACTTGTGCGTTGCTAAAGGGGTCTTTAGCAATGGGAGGAAACCAGAGGACCTGGAGAAAACCCACGAGGCTGGACAGGCAACCCTACTCCTAATTGTCACGTACAAACAGGGAATCGAAACCACGCTAGTTGACTCAATGACAGACCTTATGAGCATGCACATGCTAACCATTCGGCCATCCACCATTATATTGGAGGGCTTTCAATACCTTCATTTTTCTCAATCAAGTGTGTCTGTTGATATTTTTCAAGGATGGATTTACTTTTTGTAATCTATTTAGATCTACTATAATTTAAACTATAAACCCTGTATTGTGCATAGCATAGCTTACACCCATTTATAATTAATTTTTATGTGCTCCCATTGTTTTGGGGTTTTTTTTTCAAGATTTATGTTTCTGTTCAAAACATTGTTATGCCACTGTTAGTCTGCACCATCAGTAGTTACTTTAGTAACGATTTCTAGCAGGGCCGATAAGAATTCATTACTAAAGTAACTGATATTTGTCCTTCAGAAAGTTCAGCTGTGTTACGTTAGTGTCAGAGAATCACACTGATTGTTGTTTGCAGAACATGTAATATAATTAATTGATCAATAAATTATTTTAACAGAAAATATTTTCCATTCATAATTAAGTTATACCTGAAAAGATCGTGAAACTGCTGCTACTTTAGACGATGCCATTCCCATACCTACATTTGTACAGCGGGCGAAAGTAAAAAATAAAAGCAATCGTGAGGAATGGGATAACTCTGAAAAATGTAGTCTCTTTTAACAAGCCAATAGTGACAAGGCATTAAGAATCAGGGTTCAGACCGGCTCTGAACATTGATTTTAATGTTAAAGGGACAATAACACTCTTGCTGACTTGACAGCTCCAGAAAATAAAAAATAGCCTTACTCTAAGTACTAGATGTGTTAGTGTCCTACCTGTTGTGTAAATTATCCATTAAATCCTATTTTACTTGTCCAGAGGGTTCAAAAATATTTTTAAATCCAAGTCACATTCTAAAAGCTTTACGTCAGGCCATAGAACTGTACTGATACAATCCACGCTCAGGCTTTTCAAATCATTTAGTTGAATTTTTCCAATTTTTTAAATTAGGTGTGTTAAGATGAAATTTGTATCATCAATTAATTGGAATAGGCCTATTGTAAAATAGTGCAATTTGTTGACCAGAATAAAGATTGGGACATATTATTCAGTTACAACAAGAGTGGTATTGAGCCTTTAAATCTTTGCTATTTCTTAGCCGATAACATTTTTTATGATCTTAATCTTTAGAACCCAAAAAAGCCCAACATGTCATAATTATCTGATAAAAATAACGAAGGGGATAATTATGGAGCAGAATTTACAACACATTCTAACTCAACCTAGTAATTCTTGTGCACTAAATAGATAGGCCTACAGATGGACTTCTAACCCAACTAACAGGTGATATTCACAATTCACGTCTATTTACCCGTCTGCCTAAAAACCATGATAATTCACCAAAACCTAGCATGAAATGTTGATTCTGGACCAAAAGGTCAATAAAGTCTGCCATGCAAAATAGGGAAAAGGAAAATATCCTACTGTTCTGCCCCACGAGTACTTACACCCCCACACGTATTTTGAACACCAACTGACTATGTCTATACCAGGGCCATCGTTTTTTCATCCCATCCCACACAACTAAGGCGTTGTTTCTTACCAGGCCCTTTGTCCTGTACCATGCCAGAAAATCCAGAGTAACTTTTACAGCAAACATTGGTAACGTCTTCTCACTGAGTTCCCTATCGGGGGAATAATTACCATCACATCTCAATATTCATTTAATAGGCTATGGCATAACTAAGAGTTTAACAACAGTAATTTATTGTGTTGTACATGTATGTTCTGTTATAAATCTCCCTCAAAGTGGTGGAATACAATCAAAGTAGATACTTTTGTATGACTTAGGGGTGATTCATACAGTGATATTAAAATCTGTTTTTCAATTCACAATGTTTTTCTACTCTAATCTGTCATTTATTTAACATGTTTTTCTTGTTACCATCATACTTGTGGTCCAAACCATAGTGATTGTGTAACATTTCATTCATTATCTTTCAGATTTTATCTATTTTTTCCACTAAAGACATTAACTTGGGTGGTTCATATTGTCTATACTATAGATGGTTAGATGACTGATATAGATCAAGTATTTTGAAAAGAATGATTTACTATGTGTCTTAAACATACATTATGCAACTCAGCAAGAGCTAAATCTGCCAATTGCACATCTTTCTTTAGGCCTGAAATGTTATCTAAATTATTAATTAGACATTAATTAAGTTATCCAGACCATAATCAACTCTCGATATCATCGCTTGCCTGCGATATTTTCTGGATTAACTTATCCAGACCATAATCAACTCTCGATATCATCGCTTGCCTGCGATATTTTCTGGATTAGAATCCTATCTGCTGCTTAACGCTCATTGATAATTAAATCAAGAAATGGATAATCGAGACTGTTTTTTATCGTACCGACTGTAGTAATGATGATCGAGGCTAGATCCAAAATTCAATCGCTAAAATCTCGGTTCAGAGTGGATCAGTTTGACTGAAATTTTCAGCACCAAATTCCCTTTACATTATGTAGTTTTTTAATTTAAAGTGAGAACTGCCAGCTCTTTATCTAATCTCCCATAATATATCTTTAATTAATGACATGAAATAAAATGAAATGGGATTTAACATCCTACTGTTCTGCTTGGAACTGGGCTATGAGGGCAGTGTGCTATGAGGGCAATTTTGCCCAGACAGCGGCTTTACGGCATACTCTTATATTGAATTCCAACTGTCAAGGGATCTTTTACGTGCATGCCAATGTGTACACGGGACCTCGTTTTTTCTTCCCATCCAAACGACTAGACATCTGTCCTTGTCAGGCCCTCCGTCCTGCATCCCTAATAAGGAAAAACCACACCAGTAAATCTTGATGAACTTTCTCGGCCAATGCAGGGATCGAACACCCGACCTCCAGCCTAGCGAGCCAGTGTCTTACCCACTTAGTCACTGTGATCCAGATTTCTATTCTCTTGATATTGCACACATTAACCATATGTTAATCTCAAATGTAGCAAGCTGATTAGATGTTAAATATCATTTTATTCTATTTCAAATTTATCATTTATTATTGGAATAAAACGTATCACAATACTGTGTACAAATTTATATCACACAGTTTTAGTTCTTTCGTGTATAGATTTAGTAGCACTTGTAATGTCTATATTTAGGTCCTCTTTAAACCTCCTGCTAATATATTTTTGTCTCTCTTCTGTTGACATATTTACTAACATCCACCCATCATCTGCTAAAATCTGTTAAAAATAAAAATATAACAGATAAAGTGCAGATACAAGAATTCTGAAAATGTCAGGAAGATGGCTAGTGATACAAACTATGCTACATATCATTGATATGTTCACAAGGATCTGGAAATTTTGTGAATATTGGTAATATTCTATAATCAACAAGTCAGGGTTAATAACTTTGGAAGTTCCTCTAAATTGTTGAGGTTATCTTAAGCTCAATATTAGCTATTCCTGAAAACCAAAGGAGACGGTGAGTCTAGCTACATTATAGTACCTTTATCAACAATCATTCAGGATCAACCACTCTGGAACTACTTTTGCAAAATCACTTAAGATAGGTTGCAGGGCATCTAAACATACAACCACAGCCGTTAAGGGTTGTTGCATATTTAGGTAGGTAATTTACAAGACACTAAAAACTGATCAAAAGTAGCAACCTCTGAAGTAATCATCAGAAATGATAACAATTATTACACAAAACATGTACAGTAATCAGATGACATCTTTAGCCCCTAGAGCATTCACAGTGTGGGTATATAAAACTCACATTTCAGCTGCATTATATTAACCTGTGGTGATTTTTGATTGCATCTTAGTAAATATATATATATGAAAAAAAAAATGTAAATCTTTAGAACATGCTTATCTTATACATATAATTCTTACCAGAAGAATTTGGTAACCTAATTTTTTTAACTGTCTGAACTTTGTTTTATAATGACCAGTAAATTTAGTACTGTTAGCTAACATCTGATTCCTCCCCAGTACTTCAATCAAAACTCTGAAACACACAAACAAATTATATTACAACACTATTATCTGAAGCTGTGTTCTAAATTTAGTACTACTGGTACACATTATTTCTGGAAAACAGTATTTTTATGGATTTTAAGTCAACCAATTACGGGCCTTAACTTAGTAAACAAGACTTCAGTGAAGCTGCTGTCCCCCACAATCCCAAAATAAATAAATGACATTCATTAATCATTTATCTTTTTGTAAAGCATTGTGCAATAAAACTACTTACCACTCTGCTTAACCTGAGCAGAATATGCAGGAAGTTACTGTACGATATGCGCAAATATCAAATGGAACCACGATCTTTGGATTATAAACATACATTTCAAGTTTCATCAAAATTGGATAAAAATTGTGACTTCTAGAGTGTCCAGAACCTTGGTTTTACATACTTTTACACTATTTGCGTACAAGGAGCGGCCATTTTGTCTAGCAGTTTTGGTCAGATTTTTAAAAAATTCAAACTCAGAGTGCATTGATGCATAACAGTGATATATATAAACGTTTTTTAAAATCGAATAAAAATTGTGAATTCTCGTGGGTCCACAAGCTAAAAATGTGATTTTTCGAAAAATCAGGGGCCATAATCCAGGAATTTATGTTTGGATGTGCGCATTTATTGAAAGGAACCAAGACCTTTGTGATATAAACATATATTTAAAGTTTCATCAAAATCGGATAAAAATTGTGGCCTCTTGAGGGTCCACAATCCTGATATACCATATTTTTACACTATTTGCGTACAGGGGGCGGGAATTTTGTCTGGCACTTTTGGTCCGATTTTCGTAGAGCGTCCACAAACAAACTGTGGACAGACGGACAGGGGTGAAGACATAATGCGTCAACATGAAAATGTGTGCGTATAAAAATCTATTTTTAGAAGCCATGTTTGTCATGAAACTTGATTGAGGGAGGGCCCATTTTCAGAATGTATTTGTCGTTACTTATTGTCCAATTGCCATACATATTGAAGTCTAAGTAAATTCTTGGATTATCTTGCCAACTTCTTTTTCGGCCGTTTAATTGCAGAGTCTGTTGTACGTTTAAAGCCTTCAATGTTCCCAAAACTGCCTAACCATTCAATCAAAAAATAAGCCATCAGGTTGCCATTTAGTGATACTCTGACATTTTTGCCTAGTGCTTGCCTCATGAGTGTTTTTCAGGGAATCCAGTATTTTTCTAGTCAAATTGGGTGTCTCTAATTTTCATTTATACCAAATTTGCCATACTTTTATTGGAAATAACTACCCTATAAATACTTTTGTGGGGATGTATCTTTAAGCACTCTTATTAGTCTTCTTATAATCAGAGTTTCACCGACTAAAAATAAGCTGAACTAAAATAAGCCAAAGAGATATCTCCTAGAATATTTTATCGGGTGATAAATTGTATTATAATATACACTCTCCACTATTTTGTTGAAGACAAACAGATAGTAAATAAATTTTATAAATTTTACCTTTTACAAACTGCACTGTTATCTTTTACATCATTATTAACAGAAACTGATGGCAGTATTGGATTATATGGTTGTTGTTTTAATGGCATCACAAAATCATTTTCGTCAAAATGCAACTCTATATCTAAATATAACATAAACATCAATTAAATATTTTGATTAGCCTCCTCACATAACCCTTTGTATCCTTAACTTTCATGTTTTGAGGTATTATATGAAACATCACAGATTTGACACTGTTATTAGTTAGGAAATTATGGCTGGAATTTGAGCGGGCAGTTACAACATTAATACCAAATAATTTTGTTCAAAAATCATAAATAATTCTAACTCATCTGAGATATGATTGATACAAAGCAATGTACAAAGTTTCATTAATAAAATCAGATAAAAAATATAAAATTTAGTTACTTTCACAGGGTATTTTTTTTAAGTATTTGGCTTACATATTCAAAAGAATTAGTGAATGATAAATTTCAATCAACTAAGTATTAAACTAACACTTGAAACCAATTTTGCAATCATTAATAGAACTGACTACTGATATAAACATATTTACCTTTCGTATTAAAGTGAGGCAATATTCTATAGTGTTTAATATTACTTTTTCCGAACATGTCTTGTAGTGTTCCATATATATCTTCTACTACTGTTTTATAAACATTCTGTATATCTTTCTCCAAATATGAAGCCTGAGATTTGTGAACTGCATGTACTAAATCCTTTGGAGAAAGATATAACTCATTATTTGTCATGATTATATAAGTAGTATTAAAATTCCATTTAACTTCAGTCTTATACACTAAATCCACGCCTACTAAAAAAGATTTATATCATGTGAAATTCACAGTCTGTTCTAACAATCAAATTTAGGCCCTATTGCAATTCTATTATTAAATTGATTTGTGTTCCCCTATGCAAACGGCTTTGAACAAATTATTAAAATAACTGTTTGATGTATTATGTTAAAGTGAAAATATTACTGTAAAACAAGAAATTACTGTAAAACAAGAAATTAATGCAATCCAGAAATTAATGTGTTAAACGCTATCTATCACCAGTCCCATTAGTTTCAATACACATTTTTGTTCTGCAAAATAAAATACAGTACTGTTTTTTTAGTTAGTATTATTAGATCTGTTGAATATGGTATTGTATCTGTATACATGAAAGTATAGTGTTTACTAACAAAATTTGTCATGGCTAAATATGCTTTTTCATGTAACAAATCTAGAACTCCAAAGGAGTACTGACGTGTTTTAGTACGTCAGGTCACGCCTTGACACGTCAATAATCAAGTGACACCATGTATTATTGACTATAGTAACATCCAATACCTATTAAAGTGGAAGAACTTGTCATTTTGAACTCTTAATAAAACCGGAAGTTATACTTCATGACCGAACATTTTCATATTAATTGCTAGAAGATATAAGGCTCGCCATACATACAAAGGTCAAGGGTCATGGAAAGATTAGGTCACCATCTAGAAGGTGAAAAGTCGAACAACCTTCAAAGTGAATCGGAGGTAAAGAAAATCAAAATTGGCTCCCTAAGAATTGTTGCCATTTGGAGTAGGTTCAAAACAAAAAAATGTTTTCGAAAATCGGAATCAAAATGACAGCTTAATATTGATTTGAAGGCTTTTTGTAAAATCCAAAATGGCAGCCAAATGGTTGAAAATGTTATGGAACAAGGTCTCTGAAAATGAAAGATAATATCTGGGGCTAACACCAAAATGTCTCATTTTTAGTCTATTTATAAAATGGAGAGATCTATTCATATTCGGAAAAAATCAGAAGTCCTCGGTAGTTACTGGAAGTTTTCGGAAACAGTCACAAAAAATTTTAATATGCTATTTTGAAGGCATCAATGTGTTCCTTATTCCTACCAAGTTTCAACTTGGTACCTTTAATAGTGACAGATAAGGCATCTTGAATATCGAAAAAATGCTGAAGAAAACTTTCGCAAATCTTTGATTCTAAAAGTAATCAAGCAAACTTCCAAATTTTGAAAACGTTTCAGTGAGTGCCCCTATGTGATTCATCCAAAGATTCCAAAAATGAAAATCCGACCAAGATCCGTTGAGAAATAACCGAGATATGGCTAATTTTTTTGTCCTATCCGTAAAACTTTTCCAGTTTGTCAAAATTGACCCAATTTATATCCAAAAAGGACAGAGTCAAATCGGGACACTGGTGCTCTGATTAAAACAAGATTACTAAGATCAATAGATGATATTTACAAAAATGTAACTTACAGAATTAAGTCTTACACCTGTATAATCAGGACACTCAATATCTATAGTACAGTGTAATAGATATAACTGTGATCTTTTCTCTAATACCCCATTTCCTGTGTAATATGAAATTAAAACAAACATATACCATACATGTAAACAAACTAATGAATTACACACAAGTAAATTCCAATGACCACAACATTAATTGTAATTAACCCATTATGATTTTCCGACAAAGCATGTCAACTTAAGCCAAAAAGATAATTATTTTAACAGCTAATTAATTGTATCAACCGATTCTTGATGTGAACATATGTACATAAGATAGGCTGCCAGGCAACGAAACATGCCCACAGCAGCTAAATCGTCCAAGCAGTTAACCAAGTTTGTTGCAGTTAACAAGGGTTATTCTTTTGTACCGGGAGCTTTTACAGGACACTGATATCAATTTCAACCAGATCGGATGATAACTTTTGTCGACAGAGCGTTCACAAGATTCAACAAAGTTAATCAAGGGCCATAATTCTAGAATTTATTAACAGAAATTGCTAATCTAAAACAGATTGGAAGATAACTTTTGTCATTAGACTAGAGCATTCGCAAGGTTCAACAAAGTGAAACAAGGGCCATAACTCTCAAAGTCATTAACGGCTATTGCTGAAATTCAATAGGAATATAAATTTGTTTTACCATTTTAATAATGCGTAAAAATTGAATACATATAGGATGATAACTTTTGTCATTGAAGCGATCACAGTAGAACCAGTGGCTGCCTGGTAGGATACGCCCACATTTTGCAACAGATGGATAGAGCACAAGCTAAAAACAAAAACGATTTTTTGTACAATCAGGTGCCATAATCCAGAAAGTTATGGTCTGAAATGCGCATATATTGACAGGGAGTAAGATTTTTGGAATATAAAGATATGTTTTCAGTTTCATCAAAATCGGATAAACATTGTGACCTCTAAAGGGTCCAAAAACTTTGTATTACATACTTATACACAATTTGTGTACAAAGAGCGGCCATCTTGTCGGGCAGTTTCATTTTGATTTTCCTGAAATTCGAATTCAACCTTCATTATGGTGGAATGGTGATATCTAAATGGTTTTTAAAATCAGAAAAAAAATTGTGACCTCTAGAGAATCCACAAGCTAAAAATGCTATTTTTCGACCAATTAGGGGCCATAATCCGGGAAGTTATGTTTGGATATGTGTGATTATCAAAAGGAACCAGGTCTTTATGATAAAAACATTTATTTAACATTTCTTCCAAATTAGATCAAAACTGTGGCCTCCAGCGGGTCCACAACTTTGATATACCACATTTTTACACTATTTGCGTAGAAGGGGCAGCCATTATGTCCGTCAGTTTTAGTCCACGAAATTGGAACTCAACCATCAATAGTGTATAACTGTGATATATTCACACATTTTTTTTTTAAATCAGATAAAAATTGTGACCTGTATAAGGAAGTTACGATTCTATATGCGAGAATATCAAAAGGAACCAAGATATTTGGGTTATAAACATATATTTAACATTTCAAGTTTCATCAATATTGGATCATAATTGTGACCTCTAGGTGGTCCACAACCTTGATATACCAGATGTTTACACTATTTGTGTACAAAGGCATCCATTTTGTCTGACAGTTTTGGTACGATTTTCACAAAATTCAAACTTAACTATCATTAGGGTGTAATAGTGATATACTAAAATGTTTTTTTAAATCGGATAAAAATTTTGACCTCTAGAGGGACCACAAGCTAAAAGCGCAATTTTTCGTACCATAATTCAGGAAGGTACGATCCGATATGCGCGAATATCGAAAGGGCCCAAGATCTTTGGGATATAAACACGAATTCCAAGTTTCAACAAAATCGGATGAAAATTGTGACCTCTAGAGTGTTCACAAGCAAATTTTGGACAGACGGATGGACAGGGGTGACGACAATATATGTCGACATGAAAATGTGGGTGTATAAAAAGGGCCATAAATCTAGAAGTCATTAACAAGCTTTTACAATGTGAAACAAGGACCATAACTCTAGAAGTAATTAACAGAAATTGTTGAAATTAAATAGGCTTCTTCATATCACTAATGTCAATAACACATAAAATTTCAAAATAATCAGATAATAAATGTAGCCTGTTGAGTGTTCACAAGAAAGTTGTGGATGATGGAGGGAGAGAAGGGTGAAGGCGAATGAGATATACGACCACTTTTCCATAAAATGGTGATCTATTACTAGCTCTTCGTACCTTGAAGCATAAATGAACTGTGTGACTAACCGGCAGACAGCACTAAGATACACAAACTTTATTTTAATAACTATGTAAATTATATAAAATAAACATCTGATCGAGTAATAAAGAAATTTAACTAGGCACATAAAAACTAATTTGATTGAAGTTTACTAAACAAGAATTGGATATTTTACATACATTGCTAACCATTAAACATGCATTATGCAAGTGCCAAATCTGACTATTGCAGGTCTTCTTTACGCCTTAAATATTATCTTAATTATTATTTAGATATTAAGTAACTTATCAGGACCATGATCAACTTTCGATGCCATCGTTAGCCTGCAATATTTAGTGGATTTGAATATGGTTTGTGATGGATGATTTAACGTAAAAATGGATAATCGAGACTCTTGTTTATTATCGTAGCAACAGTAGTTATGATGATCAAGGCTAGCCTAAAATTAAATCACTAATATCTTGGTTCAGAGTGAAAAAATTTGACTGCAATTTTCAGCATACTCTGTTATCATTATCTATTTTTTTAACTATTTTAGCGAGAACTGTCAGTTCTTTATCTAATCTTACCTAATGCCCTTTTAAGCATTCAGAGATTTGAGATTGTACTTTTCCTTTTAATCTACATTGTGTCAAATCAAAAAATAAATCAATATTTTTTATGTAATTTATCTTTAATATAATTTATCTTTAATTTAACCTTTCATGGGAGGAGTGGGAAGAGTTTGTCAGGGGCCTCCCCGTTACTTACATGTGTCAGATTTCACATGCGTCTTAATCCGCCACTGACCCACTGTAGTCTATTTCCCATTCATGTTTTAAAGTAGGTTTTTGGAAGATATTGTAGCTACAGATATAAATGGAGCAAATAAACTCAGTGGATAGCTGAATAATCACCTGAAATTAATTTTGTAGAAACATCAGTGCTGAAAATCTTTTCAAAGAGATGATATGGAAAGATCTTTAGATATACCAGACCCATCAAAAGATCAACAATCGATTCCTGTTGTAGCAGACTTCTTGGTTTTATACCATATTCCTTAAAATATTCTATCATATCAAAATAAGAGTTTCTTCTTTCTTCAGGTTTGTACTGTACCATTCCACACGCCCAAATAAATCGAGCAATATCTTTACATCTAACCTTGAAATCAATTTGAAGCATCTGTAGAAAACGGTTCATTAGCTTATCAAAAAGTTCATCATCTGAAATAATACTACCAGCATAGAAACAAGCAATATGCATTAGTATTTGTGGGTTGCTTATTTGTTCAATTCTTTTACAGGTAATTAATCTTTCTGACAAATCTTCAAAAAAATCAACTTTCAAATACCCAGAAAATTTCAGGCATTTCAAAATATTAATCAAATCATTATCATGTGCCTTCTTCAGGTTGCATAAAAGTTTATCTCCAATATTTTGTAACAGAACTGGTGATTTCAACCTGGTTTTAGTTCGGAAAAATCCAAGACATACAACTCCAATGTCATTTAAACTGAATTCATCCAACTTTTCTTCTAAATATTCCTCTACCTGCAACATGAGTGACTTAGGGACATATCCATGTAAATATATATAAAACATTAATTTTATGACTATGTCATGATTTGTTATCTGTGCAGAAAAATTTTGATCAACAGATGTGAACAAAGAACTCAAAAACTTGGTTTGTCTATATTCTACATGTAGAAACTCTTCAGCAACTCTTAAAGCTGTTTCGATTGTTATTTCTGATTTTTCAAGCTTTTTGCCCAATTCACACTCAAGATTGAACAGTAGTTGGTGTCTTTTGGGGCTAAAATCACTGCCTAACTTGGTAATAGTACCTATAATATTATCATCAACATTGCCGTCATCAAATGAGTCTTTTGTCTTGTGCCTTTTTAACAACTGGATACTTAACCGTTTTGCACTGGATAAATTAACCTTTTCTCTTTCTCTGTATTTAGAATTTGGTCTGTTTTTATATACTTTCCATATGGCACTTTGATTAACAGTAGATGTATGATAAAGCCATCTCTTTATACCAATGGCCCATAATTGTCGTTGAAATAAAGTAATGGTACTCAAGCAACGGATATACATCATGTTATTTATATTGAAAATTTTGGTGAACATCTTGATCAAAAACACTGGTAGCTGATGGAGTCTAGATCTTGCCTATTATACCATCATGCTGCATTCCACCTCTGAATATAAAGAAAGACCCAAAAATTTATAATATATCAATAGAGTAACAATTGTTGTTACTTTAATCTAAATATTTTAAAAGCAGAATCTTTATATTTTATTTACTATATAGAGGCCTACAGAACTATCAAAATAGTAGTCTTCATTAGCCCAGTCGAAGCAGAACAGTAGGACGTTAAACCCCATCTCATTTCAATCAAAATAAGTTTCCACAATATAAATATGAATGAACTCAAAATATAAATTCTTTTGATTTCAATTAACAAATGAAATGGGGTTTGACATCCTACTTTTATGCACCAACTGGGCGAATAGAGACAGGCATACACCATGCAATGTGCAACAAGGGAAATTCCAACTGTCAAGGGTTCTTTTACGTGCACACTAATATGTACACAGACAGGGGCGGATTGGGGCGGCCCCTTTTACTGACCGCGGAGCCAGGATGGAAAATTTTGAAAAATGAACCCCAAATATGCGATTTGGTGGCATATCTGATTATAACCTCTGTCAAATAATATATCTCATAAATCGATTAATTTAGGCCAAAACCCCGACCTACAAGTGATTTACAACCATCAACCTGTGAAATTATCATATCGTCATATTATTAATTAACGTATTATCACTGTATCGTCAAGAGTCAAGAGAATTTAACTGGTTAAAAAATGGGAATAGTTGAGAAAATTTTGACCATTTGATTAACCAGTTAGGAATATTGAATAAGTAGGAATATTTTCATTGAAAAATGACCCATTTTTGTTGCCGGGAGCGCTAGCTGATTCCTCCTGTGATGGAAGGCCACGAGACACATTGGTACAGAGTGACGAAAGTGAAATTCATGAAAGCTCTTTTTTTTAATTTTGGATTTGTTGTTCCAGGTAAATTATTTTACCTTGACTCCGAACTAGAACATTTGGCACACTACATATTGATTAATGAACATAGCATTAGTTCAGATAATGAATATTCGAGTATAAGGCCACACAAATTTAATTATGAGAATTGCCACTCGGCAGATTCCGGTACCCTACATCTAACCTCGGCTGTATGATAGTAATTGATATGTACCTACGCCCATACATTTGCGATGCGGCTACCGGTTTACTTTAACAGGAAAACGTGCCGCTTTTACAAAAAAGTCCCAAAATGGCGTGTATATAACTAAACGGGCAGAGATATTGTCTCAAGGCTGCTGGTTAAAATAATTCCCTGGTAATTCCCCAAACCCAATGCCAAACTTGACGTTTGTTGATATAATACACTCTCCACAGAAATCTCCATGGGCGCAGCCATTTTTCATCCGGGATCTTTAAAATAGTTCCAATATGGCGGAATTCGTCATACAGCCGAGATTAGATGCGTAGAATCTGTCGAGGTTTGCCGAATGTGAGAATTGCGTTACCCTTGACATTTTTGTCAGAAGCGGCGGGCGGAAATAAAAATAAAAATAAAATTCAATCTTAGACGCAAAATATAGCTTCCACAACAGTGTCGGGTGAATCCGATGAAATTTTCGGTCGAAAGTCATTACAATGCGGTCGGTGGTAAAAAGTATTTGGTCGGCGGTAATTACACGACGGTCGGCGGTAAAAAGCATTTGGTCGGCGGTAGTCGGCGGTGGTCGGCGGTAGTCGGTTAAAAGTACCACCGAGTTGCGATATTATCAGGGTAACTGCAAGTTACTGTCTATTCAAACAAATCCATAAGTGCATGCGCTCTCTTCATGCATACTGTAACTGTGTAAACATGGGACTGTGTATATGCCTACATGAAGAAAGTTATTGGATCAAAGACTCTTATCACAGAGTAAAAATAACTCTGTGCTCTTATCATAGCACATTATGCTCGTTCTGTTTTGTTTGTTTACAATGGATACGGTGTATCCTGATATTGGCATTAATGCCACAGCCGGTCGGTGTAGGCCTACTAATTTGTTGATGTTACTCGACTTACGATATACCTCCCTCAGTCCCTGTGTTTCCTGAACTTCCTAAGTAAGGTCCACCACCACCCTATTCTAAGACTAGTGAATCGAGGATGTTAATGTTATTGTTATTATTACTAACAAACCCCCAAACAAAGTTTCTTTTTGTTATTATCTTAACGTAAAAAGAAATGGAAGATTACCACATTGCCTACTTAATTAGTACTTCCTCCGTAAAATGAAGTTATCTCCCTTAAAACCACAGCGAACAAGCCAAGAATGACGAGACACAGAAACTTTGAGAAAAAGAGAGAAGAGAAGAGAGAGAGAGAGGGGGGGGGGTAACGTCCACTCGACACAAACTAGGTCATTTCGGGACTAACATATGGTTTTAATTTTATTTCAATAATTTGCTTGCGCATAGGGGTCTTTAGCAGTGGGAGGAAACCGGAGGAACCGGAGGACCCGCGGAGAAAACCTACGACTACGAGGTTGGACAGGCGACCCTACGCCTTGTCACGTACAACCGGGGATTCGAAACCACGACAGTTGACTCAATGACATGCTTCATGATACAGCGCGCACGTGCTAACCATTCGGCCATCCAACCCCCCTGAGACACAGAAAGGGGCGGGCCATGGAGGTGTAGGCTATTCCATCATAGATCGTATTCTAGTACATTTCTATGGTTCCATCAAGAGAAAAATGGGGTTTAACACCCACTCAACACAAACTAGATCTTTTCGGGATTAACATGGTAAATTGCATTTCAATAAATTGCTTTTGTGTATGGTAGGCCTATCGTTCTTTAGCAGTTGGAGGAAACCGTGGGACCCGGAAAAAAACCACGAGGTTCAGACGACCCTCCTTCTGTCACGTACAAATTCTGGGATTGAAACCACGCCACTCAATGACAGACGCACACGTTAGAACATTTAGGAATGAAATGTCCGAAAGAATTCCCGCTAAGCTGATCGACACCGAGAGCTATCCCAGAAAATTTATGAAAATTAGACGGCCGCAAAAACGCTTTCCTGATATTTCAGCCCGTGAATGCAGCAACCTGAAAGTGGTCCGCATCTGAACTTCTATCAATCAAACAATCAGATGACACCAGAAAAACTGATGAAACAAATAATTATGATGCTCGAAAACAATGACGCTTATTATACAGCAGAGTTATCAATACATGTAGAGTGGCACGAGAAACTGTTTAGGCCTATTGCACTGATTTAAAATGTTTTATTCATTGTCCATTTACTAATTGCAAGATTCAAGTGTAGGCATATCTCTCAGAATTTATAAAAGGGGTGCGTTTTCATTGTTTAAACAGAAGAACGAAGAATAAGAAATAATTAACAAAAAAGATTTTCGATGTAGGCCTAATTGCTATACCATCATGTTGAATAACTGTGTAGAATGTTAGAGCAGTGGGAGATTTTCGGTTGTGGAGAGGGCTATATTTTATTTATTTTTATTACTTCTTTATTTATTTTCCTTTTGGAATTTTGCGTCCCTAAGAAATTGCGCCTGGAGCAAGCGCTCCGGGGGGGGGGGGGGGGGGCCCTTAACGCTACGCCACTAACCATTATTTACCTAGACTAAAAATCTTTACTCTTGGGATAAAGCTGTGGCTTCCGGTCGCTCTTTTAATTGGAGTACAGTCTAAATGACACTGATGAATACGATGAGCAGCAGCAGATGGATAGATGTATTTGGATCTCATTTCCATGCGAAATTTAACAGGTTTTACAAGGTGTTATCCCCACCCCACCCCAATCGAAAAGGGAACGCATAGGGTACTGACCTCTTGATTGTATGTTCAGGGATTGGAATGCCGTTCTGGGACGGGAAGAACCCTCGGGGTTTACCATGCCCGGTTCTTACTTGCCAGGAGTGGCGCCTGCAAAGAAATGCCCCTAGTTGTTCTGATGGTACTAAAAATAGAGAGAGAGAGAGAAATGGGGTTTAACGTCCACTCGACACAAACTAGGTCATTTCGGGACTAACATGTGGTTTAATTTTATTTCAATAATTCGCTTGCTCGTAGGGGTCTTTAGCAGTGGAAGGAAACCGGAGGACCCGGAGAAAACCCACGAGGTTGGACAGGTGATCCTACTCCTTGTCACGCACAACCGGCGATTCGAAACCACGCCAGTCGACTCAATGACAGACTTTATGATACAGCGCGCGCACGCTAACCATTCAGCCATCCACCCCACCCCCACGACCCCCTAAAAATAGAGGCCCATTCGTGTAACCAAGCACGGTGTGTAGGTAAAAGAAGAATTGACAGTTTGAATTCACAGCAGATTAGGCGGAACTGAACTGGGCACCGCTATTTACGGAAAAATAAAATACCATGGAAAAAAAATTCAGAACATGTTTTTATTATAAACATAGACATAACAAGTAAGTAGTATAAGAAGTCTGTATCACTTTATAATAATTCCACATCAACAAATACAATAATACGAATGGCGCTCTCTTTTACTCTCATTTTTGATTACTTAAGAGACTTTCTAGAAAGCAAAATGAGTATATCAATAAAAAGTAACTGTAACCTGAGCAATATAATGGGGAATTGCTGATGCACAACAATCATGTTCCCTCAATGTTTCCAAATATTAATTTCTCAGGATAGTCTTCAAGTTTTATTTGTATTTTACAAAAATTAAATAGTTATCTAAAATAGAACTAAATAGCCTAAACTAGTATTTATTTGCTTGGTGGTACTTCTGGAACGTTGAAGGGAGACTCGTTTAAATCTGAAAAGATAATTTTAAAAACAGAATTATTATTTTCCTTAAAATGAGAGTGATAAAGCTAATTCAGGTCAATAAACACTGCGGGTAGGGGACGCACACACACCAGTGATAAACATCTCAAGCATTAACATTGCCCCCATCTTCAATTCACCACGGTCCAAAAGACAAACTGGCTTTTCGCTCACTGAACCATTAACTGGCTTGCCAGCCTATCAATATCCCATTCCGAATCCCCCACCCCTCAATCCACTTAAGTTAGCTATCCACAATCAGAAGCAGTAGACGGGTTCTAATCCAGTAAATATCAGGCTAGCGAAGCCATCGAGAGTTGATTATGGTCTGGATAAGTTAATTAATGTCTAATTAATAATTTAGATAACATTTCAGGCTTAAAGAAAGACCTGCAATTGGCAGATTTAGCTCTAGCATAATGTATGTTTAATCTGATTTTTGAAAAAAGATTTTCCATTTTATATAAGAACCCGTGGTTCTGCGGTTCTGCGGACAAATTTTGTAACAGAGGATTGGTCCACTTCATAACAATTCCGACGGACCTGGTTATAAAAGTGCAGGTACAAGCTATAAAGTAACTACTGATAAACATACCATCACACATTTGTCTCAAAAGACGTCCTTCCAAATTACCACCAAATCTATCATTTATAGAGAATACTGCGTCTCTTCTTGAAGCCATTCTTTCCAGGAAATTTCTGTTTTGAGTTACTCCAAGATCCACAATATATACTTGTACACCATCTCGTACAGCATTTCTAGCTTCCTATAATAAAATTAACAATCTTACAATTTGTAATTACGTACGAGATTTTCTCCGAGTTTGGCTATATTACAATCTACTCTTCGTCTTTGTAATTTTTTTTTTATTCCGTTTATATAAAGCATCTAAACGCAAACAATTACTACGCAAAATTTGATGGCTAAGCTTGACAGTTATAGAACGACACCCATTGTGACCCAATCCTCTTTTATTCTTACTCGCATGTCGAATATAAAATATTATCGCTTTAATAAAATGATTTTAGTACAAGAAAGCTGAGACCTAAGTATAAGCCTTCCCATTTTAGTTTTCATTTACTATATGTATAGCTAATATCGATGATGTCCTAGAATCATTTTACACACCCACGAACACATTACAAAAATATATGAAACGAGTGATTCATTTAAATTTCACACAAACGATTTGATAATTTGTGGGAAAACGAAAATTAAAATAAAGTTTGAGGTGACCGCCATATAGAGATGTCTACAACCCGGGCACATAGACGGTAATGATTTTATACATAATAACCAAATGATTGAGTGTAAGTGAAAGTGATATTGCTAAAAGTACGACAATTAATTTATACCTTCCACACATCATTGACTGTCGATTTTAAAAAAAGGAACAGTTGTCACTCATCTAGACTGTAGACAGGCAATTAATAGGGTGATGGTAGACTTGCTTACCTGTGAAATTTCATATCTGTTAAACATAGACTGATCGTCAATGAATAAAACAGCTACTTGGTTTGGAGTTCGTAATCGATCTCTAAGTTCAGCAGCATTTGCACGCATTCGTCTCAATAAAGTGATGAAATCGTCCTGTGCATTTGGTGAGTTGGGACCACAATAAGCACTGGGATCAGAAAGTGGTATATTCTCTGCATCGCTACAGGAACTGACTTGAAGACTCATCTGAACCTGACCAGGTTGAGCCTGAATATTGTCTACAAGAGTTTTGATGATAGGCAGAGCTGTAGAGGCACCGGATGGACCAGCAACAAATAGAACATCAGCACCGTTCCCTTGAACAAAACAACCTGAAAAAAATTCAGACCATTGCCGTTATGCAAAGATTTAATACACCAATGCATAATAATGTGAACTATTCTTTTTAAAAAATGAACTTCAAAATATTATTCGATATTTTTGCCGTAAACGTCTTCAGCTTTGAAATATGTCAATTATATATATATAAAAAAAGAGTTATATATATATATTATGGTAAATTACAAAATATTTCAACTCACTCTGTAATCTGTTGATAATAAGTGGAGGAAGAGAGCAAATCCTTTGCGCTATAGTTGACTGTAATCTGTCTAATGCTCGATAATCAGTGATGTTAAACATGAAGTTATCATCAGGATCGCTGGCTATTGCTCTCCATTCTCGTTCATCTGTATATTGACCAACCCCGATAACAAATAGATAGTTGCCCTCTCTTCTGGCTTGATCCGCCTCTGAAGCTGTTGCTCCCGGTGCAGCAGAGTAACCATCAGTCATGACAACGATGGCTCGAGTAATGTCGTTTCGGAACGGAACGTTTTCACGAACGTAACGAATGGCAGAAGCTGTATTAGTAGCTCCGGATAAGTAAGGGATGTTCTGGTCGTTGATGGCATTCACCAGAGATAATTTGTCTCGGTATTCGTTGATTCCAAACGATACTCGGTAGTTATCACTGAATGTAAGAGCCCCAACTCTGGTAAATCGGGAATCTATAGCCAACCTATTGATGATGCTTTTAACAAAGTTTCGTTGTTTGAAATAATCTTCAATATAGATGCTGCTTGATGAATCCAAGATGAAGAAAATATCGGCAACTTTATCCCTGCAACCTGGATATACTGCAAATTAATATTTAGAACAGTAAATTGGTGAATTCAAAAATAACAAAAATGTATTACTGTGGTATCATTAGGTACATGTACGAGAAGAACCATAAGGGACAGTCGGTATCAGAGTAACTCAGGGCATATTCACCAGCACATATGCAAGTCACATAGGTCGTGAGGCACTATAAGGTATCGTATTTAAAAAACCAACAACATTTTTAAAAGTTGACTTACTTTCTTGGGCCCTATTTCGCTCTCTCTGCTCCCTTTCTCTTTCCCGTTCCCTTTGTCTCTCCAGATCCAGTTGTCTCTCTCTATTACCGTCTATGCCGAAGCCAAAGTCTACATCCTCTGGAAATATAAAGAATCGTGGTTTTTATAAAAGAAATAGAATGAGGCAATATATAAAAACAAGAGCTAGTTTGAATTTATTAATGTTTTATGATAAAATAAAGCATGAAAGTCTGATGACAGATACTGAAATATTAAAACTACTTACGACTGACTGAAACAGCAATCATTAATGCCTACAAATAGAAAATAAAGTATGATAAATGTTTTTATTAAGAACACCTAGCTTAATTGTTAAAATCTAATTTTAAAATAAAGCCTCTAATTTCAATAAATAAAAATGAATATTTCAGAATAAAAACTTATCAATACAATTTTAAATAACTTTCAAAATAAGTAATGCTCTTACAGCAACAGCGAGCCATAGCGTTAGAGAGTTCATCTTGCTGGTTCTTCAACGTCCAAGTGCCTAAACATTGCTAGCGTTATAAGTTTTTCTTTTTATACCAAGCCATACAAATTACTGGAGATCAAAGTCTTCTTATTTGACTATCATTTAATATCAGGATCGACTTGAAACAAAAGACTATCATGTATGGGCCATGGACCTGGCCATTCAACACACAACAAATATATACGTGTTATTTTTATTGAAGATGGTAACGGCCAATGAACTTTACAAACGGTCATATTAATGGGGCGAAGATTCTGGAGTAGAATTTCCGTCAGTTGATATATCTCTACAATAAATTCTTCATCATTTAACTTCTGCAGGAAATACTTAATCCACTAAGTACAAGAAGGGCGGCCTTGTCTGTTACATACTGACTGTTTACAAACATTTATCAAACTTCTTTGAAAAATAAAAAGTTGTAGAAACCAACAATAGAGTGTTGCGAGCCGCTGGTGGGTGTTGTAGAATTAGTAGGCGGCCCGCGAAAATATCTGCACAATTAAAATTTTAATACCTTTATGATTCAGAAAATAAACGTTACATCTAAATGAAGTCGTTGTTCCAGGTTAAACTGCGCCCTCTTACTTAATACCAATTAAAATTATAATACTTTTATGAATCAGAAAATAAACGTTACATCTAAATAAAGTTGTTGTTCCAGGTTAAACTGCACCCTCTTACTTTAGCCCATCAACAGGGCCTACATTAACGTACCTACGGGCAGGGACGTGACTCAGAATAAAAAAATCCGTTCTTTGAAAATAAAAAGTTGTAGAAACCAACAATATGGTGTTGCGAGCAGCTGGTGGGTGTTGTAAATTAGTGGGCGGCCCGCGAAAATATCTGCACAATTTTGGAGCTCTCTTCTGCTAACTGGCATCAATTAAAATTTTAATACCTTTATGATTCAGAAAATAAACGTTACATCTAAATAAAGTCGTTGTTCCAGGTTAAACTGCGCCCTCTTACTTAATACCAATTAAAATTATAATACCTTTATGATGCAGAAAATATATAAACGTTGCATCTAAATAAAGTTTTTGTTCCAGGTTAAACTGCACCCTCTTACTTTAGCCCATCAACAGGGCCTACATTAACGTACCTACGGGCAGGGACGTGGCTCTGGATAAAAAATCCGTTCTTTGAAAATAAAAAGTTGTAGAAACCAACAATAGGGTGTTGCGAGCCGCTGTGGGTGTTGTAGAATTGGTAGGCGGCCCGCGAAAATATATGCACAATTTTGGAGCTCTCTTCTGCTAACTGGCATCAATTAAAATTTTAATACCTTTATGATTCAGAAAATAAACGTTACATCTAAATAAAGTCGTTGTTCCAGGTTAAACTGCGCCCTCTTACTTAATACCAATTAAAATTATAATACCTTTATGATGCAGAAAATATATAAACGTTGCATCTAAATAAAGTTTTTGTTCCAGGTTAAACTGCACCCTCTTACTTTAGCCCATCAACAGGGCCTACATTAACGTACCTACGGGCAGGGACGTGGCTCTGGATAAAAAATCCGTTCTTTGAAAATAAAAAGTTGTAGAAACCAACAATAGGGTGTTGCGAGCCGCTGTGGGTGTTGTAGAATTGGTAGGCGGCCCGCGAAAATATATGCACAATTTTGGAGCTCTCTTCTGCTAACTGGCATCAATTAAAATTTTAATACCTTTATGATTCAGAAAATAAACGTTACATCTAAATAAAGTCGTTGTTCCAGGTTAAACTGCGCCCTCTTACTTAATACCAATTAAAATTATAATACCTTTATGATTCAGAAAATAAACGTTACATCTAAATAAAGTTGTTGTTCCAGGTTAAACTGCTCCCTCTTACTTTAGCCCATCAACAGGGCCTACATTAACGTGCCCACAGGCACGGACGTGGCTCTGGATAAAAAAAATCCGTTCTTTGAAAATCTGAAATCCGTGCTTTGAGAAAAATGTTATGTAGTCTTGTGAATCTGAGAAGGTTGTATGGGGAATTTGAGCTATAATTATGACCATCGACCACTTTCGATTTCTGTTTCAAAAGTTTTGTTGTATTGTTGACGTATTCCAACAACCACATAAAGCGCGAAAATAACATTGCAGAACATCATCAAGTGCAGGTGACAGTGAAGGTTCGTTTGCCTTTGAATCGACTTTAGGTGTTTCTTTGGACTGCTAATGATACTGACACGATGTTATAAGTATACATGTTTTTTCTGTTATATTTTGGTTATAAAAGTGTAAGCGTGATATTGTGTTATAGGAAGTCAAATTCTGGAATTTTTCACAGAACCCCAAAACACCGGAAACCGTGCTTCGCCAATAAAGTTTTAAAATAGGCACTGTCCATCAACTTTATTTTGTGGTTTACCAGACATGAAACAGGATGACTTTAACCCCCATTTCATTTCATTTCCAGACACGAACAATAAATGCCTTTATTAAATGGAGGTACTTTACTCTATTGTAAATATAAACTAACACAGGACTGGTGATTTTTTGAATTTATCAAATTGATGACATTTTTGCTAGAGGAACACGTTTGCTGCGATGTAATTGACGTCGTTTAAGTGAAATGACCAGTTAAATCGACTGAAATATACGCATCCATTTCAAATTCATTTCATGCTAAAATTTATTTCCTAATTTGAGATCGATGATGGTAATTTCTTACATCACATCTGTAGCTTCTTATATACCAACGGTTACTCTGCCCGGAATGAAATTATATAAGATTTCTGAGTTTAATGATATTTTATATATATATATGTTTAATGATATTTTATATATATATACAGAAATCTTATTGACCTCTAGATTTCTATAGCCGTCTAATCACACGAATAATAAAAGAGGTTTCGGAAATGGCGCGAAATGGTATTATAAGTTTACACTCAATTAACTTTCAGAGTATGTGGCGACATTTTCAAGTGTTCTGACAAAGAACTGGTGTTATCTGGTTTCCGAAACTGGTTGCCTTGAAGCGCCGTTAGAGTCTTTTTGTTAATCACTTAAAGAGACACGAACAATTTCAGTCAAGGTCAAAGGTGTGTTTGTTGTTTTTTGTTTTTTTCATTTTAAAAACCCCTTTGTGATCTTTATTTTGGCTCTAAATTTAAATACGTTTTTCCTGACGGCAACCATAATCTGTCAGGAGGTATAGGTTCAAATCAGCTAAAAAACGATCTGGACGATAATGTATTATCTTGACCATAGCGGATACGTTTCAATTATTTAGTATTATGAAGACGAAATATTTTGTCATGTCAAACAGTTTGCCATTGCTCAAGTATTTTCAGCAAAGTTAGGGAAGGGTATAAGACACTGTAAGTTTCATATTTGATGAGGCAATAGTGGCTGAACGAATCATTTTTATCTTTACTAAATTACACTGACATTTGCGCATTGAACTTCATCTTTAATCTCGAAATATTATGTAATCATATCTATGATTTTCAAAATTGCTGTTGTAGCAAAAACAGTTTGTCTATATTAAATTATTTCAAGTGTTTAACCGGATACGTGCGGTTCCTGTGCATGTACATGTAAATAACGTCTAGTTTGCATGGAATCAAATTAATGGAAATCTGAGCTAGAGTGGTGATCAGGCATTTGAGGGGATGTTTCCGAGATGTAATAATGTTGATATAAATGATAATCTTCTTACAGAGAAGTAAAACATTAATTTATAGCACTACATAATTGTTGCTTGTGGGCTGTAGGGGTCCAAGATGGCAATTTTCTATATAATAATAGATGCCTTTAGGTATCTTTATTTGTTATTCCTTTAAAAGGATAAGGCAATCGATAACCACGTTAGGCCTATTGATGCCCAATTTCTTAATTGCTTTTAGAGATTTGATTGGTAAAACACTGTCGATCGTTATTGAGAATCATTTTGTCAAGATGAGCAATCACAAAGCAGGCTTGGGAAAAATGTTAAAGTTTTGTTTTGAAATATAGGGGTATACAAAGCAATTTTAAATCGATTAAAAATCACCAAATGAAAAGAAGGTTTATACCAGAGAGGGTTCCTGAAACATGTGGGGCATAGCATTTCCAGGGGATAATAATAATAATTTAATTTATTTGATAGTAATCATAAAATCCATGTATATGTTTACATGCATATCTCGAAAATGCAGCATAGGAGGCTTCTGGTGCAGCGTGGGCGTACATTTTGTTTATTGAACCCACGAACTTCACCTCGAATCCGGGTGCTAGGAAATTTTCGGTGATATAACTCGATAATGCAACAAAGAAAGTTAATGAACTTTGACCTGTTCACACCTTATGTATCTGTCGATTTGATGATATAAACATCTTTGAGCCACCAAAACTAGTTTGGAAGTTATTGTGTGCGCAGTGAGCCTACCCTAACCCGTTTTCCCCATATTTTTGGTATGTTTACGGTAATATATCTGGAAAATGCAACATAGGAGGCTTCTGAAATTTTGCAGTCTGGTAGTTTATTCATCCCTTGATTCTGTGAAATAAAAAACATTTTGCCACTAAAACTGGTTAGGGTGCTTTTTGATGCAGCATGGGCGTACCTTTTGTTTATTGAACCCACGAACTTCGCCTTGAAACCCCTTGCTTGGAATTTTGGAATCTGTTTTCCAGAGGATTACGGAAGTCTTCTAATATCTCTGTTAAAGATGACGGTCATCAACATGTGACGTCACATCACGCGGCGTCAATCATTGGCTCAATGGGCTTGCATTGTTTACATAAGACGTTACTGATTCGGGCAGAATGGTGCCTTATACTCATTTTAATACCCATTTACACTAAATAGAAAATATTTTTTTACCTACAAATACATCAAACGGCTTTATTTATTTTTCTAATACATAAAAAAAATGTTTTAGAATTTAATTTGTCGGAGAGAAAAAGTTAATATTTGAGGCTCAAGTCGCATCGATGTCATCCCTATCAGTAATTGTCATGGCCTAGCGAATATTAACTGCTGATTAGTGCGGGGATTTCGCGGTGATATATAACCCGACAATGCAAAAAAAGAAAGTTAATGAACTTTGACGTGTTCATACCTTATGCATCTGTCGATTTGATGATATAAACATCTTCGAGCCACCTAAGCTAGTTTGGAAGTTATTGTGTGCGCAGTGAGCCTACCCTAACCAGATTTTCGCATATTTAGGTATGTTTACGATATCTCGAAAACGCAACATGAAATGAAATGGGGTTTAACGTCCTACTGTTCTGCTCCTAACCTGGGCTAATGAAGACGGGCATACGCCATACTGTGTGCTATGAGGGAAATTTTGCCCGGGCAGCGGCGCTACGGCCTTATTTTATATCGAATTCCAACTGCCAAGGGATCTTTTACGTACACGCCAACGTGTACACTGGACCTCGGTTTTTCGTCCCATCCGAACGACTAGACAGCTGTCCCAGTCAGGCCATCCTTCTGGCATCACTGACAAGGGGAAACCACGCTGGAAAATCTGGATGAACTTTCTCGGCCAATGCAGGGATCGAACACCCGACCTCCGGGCTAGCGAGCCCGAGTCTTACCGACGCAACATGGGAGGCTTCTGTAATTTTACAGTCTAGTGGTTTATTCATCCACCAACGCTGGTTTGGGTGGTTTTTGGTGCAGCGTGGACGTACCCTTTGCTTATTAAACAAACGAACTTCGCCTCGAATCCGGGTGCTAGGAACTTTGCGGTCTCAGTTCTTCTTGGGCAAAATCATGCACTTGGTGTTAAAACTATTGTCTAGGCGATGTGACAAATAAACATTTAGTGTGGACTGCGGTTTTTTTTTTCACATCGGATTTGATGTCAGAAGAATTCAATGACGATTAGTATTAGAGGAGTTCAATGCGACCGATCAGTTAACGGGCTTTCTTGCAAACAGGACCGGATTAAGCTTGCATGGGGCCCCCGAATGAAAATGTCACTGGAGCCCTTGCATCAACAGAGAAAAGGTGGCATATTCGTGTCGTTTGTCCGTCACACTCTCACTAAATTAATGCAATTTGCATGTCAGTACAGTAGATGGATAGATTTCATAGGCAAACCATGGACCTTAATTTATAAGGTGCATTGTCAAACTCATCTGCAAGTTTCATATGACTTGTGTATTTATTGTACAAATCTTGTTACTGGGTCCCTGCCTGCAGGCCAGTTAAAACAAAGAAATATTTATATCACTCCAAATCTTAAAACGATCAGCACATAAAACAGTATCTATGGGTCTGTCAATGCAAGTTTTATGCTTACAACACTGTTAGCACATATCCACTGGACTAGAAGTATTAAATAAACTTTCTTTAAAACGAACAATATAGTCTTTTTTGATGTAATTAAAATCTCTGGTAAAAGGGTAGCCCACATTTTAAGATACTTCAGAAAACGATTAGTTGTGCTAGCTTTTGTCTGTTCTGATATTCAACAGAATTTCCAATCAGTCTTTATTGGCAGATAAAGTACCTCAGGATTTTCCAGTGTGGTTACCACTCGTCAGTTGGAGGGCCTAGCAAGGAACAGTGTCTAGTCATATGGATGGGAAACAAAATTGAAGTACCATGTACACGTTTGATTGAACGGGAACGTAAAAGAACCCTTGACAGTGCAAAAATTCCTCATATTTTATCATCAAGATAAGGAAATTATGTTTTATCTAATGTCTTGTCATCGACACATTGTTTATGTTTTAATACACTATTATGCTATTGATAAATTCTCTTGGATACACTGTAGCTATTTCTTATCTATAAATGTTGAACCAATGAGCATCTGACTATTGTGTATCCATCAATAACCAACTAAGCACAAGAGATTCATATGTTTATTATTTAGCAAATATAACCAATCATATGTTCTAAGTATTATGCATTTGGTAAATGAAATCAGACTATAATAAAATAAGCTAATAATGAAGTATAGTGATATCCATGTCATGGTATGATAAACGTAGCTCTCTGACTTCTATTAGGTTTACTATATAATATTCCAATAAAATGTTTGTAATTATCCCTAATTGCCAACTGATTAAAATATAACTATTACGGAGTTAATTAAATGTATACTTTTTTTTTCCTAAATTAAATATTCCCTACATCAGAACTATGTAAATGTAATATTGAGTTCTGTTTAAAGTCTTGTTTAAGTTTTATTTCATTAAGAGGTATTTGACTTTAATTATCAATACACATATCTGTATAATATATAGCACCCATGAATAGTTTAATAGAAGAAAATGAAGCTTGGTATAATATAACTAGTTATTCAGGCCACAACCTTCATACAAAATAAAAATAATAATAATAACTACATTCACTCATACAAACACATTGTATCCGATATTTAACGAAAAATCAAAAATGATGCATAATAAGTAGAAATGAAAAAAAAAAAATATAATAATAAAAATAATGTACAGAACCATTGAATAAAATTAGAATCAGAATTTTTGTGTAATATTATTGATGGTATTCATAATATTGCAGCAGCCCCAAAAATAGTAATTTTTAATTTTATTCGAATGACTGTCATACTGTCAATCTAAAGTACACTGTAGCATACATATGCAATAAGTAAAGCTCTTGTCACTGTACATAACATTACTAGAGACATTAACTAACATAAATTCAACATATACATATGTATAATATATCATAATTATCATATCCAGGCACCCTGTCAAGTCATGAAAATATATTAATTTGAGTGTTCTATCTAAATAAATTAGGACAAAACAAATATTCTCTGTGTATAAAATAACTCTTTTTAAGAGGAGTTATTCCATTATCATGCATGAAAATATAACACAATATTTCAATCTGACAGAAAGTTTCAGACTGACACGCAAGCACTTCCAATGCCGAATATAAATACTACGTCTAGCAAATAAATGGATACAATTGAAGAAAAAAAAATCTAACAATTAGACTGGGTATTTTTTATGTACAATTTCAATCTTCATCTTTAAAAATTCACTTGACATGATTTACTGAATCAACTGATCAGAATAAATGTACATAATCTCATTGTAATTGATCATAATTTCACCATAAAACAAAAACAATAAGAAATCAAAACCACCATCAAGTTATAACAATATGAGATTCTGCTTCAACCCGATTTGGTTTTGAATATTATATACAAGTATAAGTAACATAATATACATAATATATCGTTTGAATGGCGTTACAAAAGCTATATACACTGGTTACTATTGGCATGAAAGACTTAATTAGGTCTACAAATATATAAATTATATAAAATTCTATGTTATGTTAATAACTCCTGTTCAGTTATTACTTATATAATGTGCATCTTATAAACTTTAACAACGCAACACACTTTGGTGCTCTTACAGATACATCTATCATTCCCTTTAAATCTGTAGTAATTTAAAGACCGTAAGTTATCCTGTAAATACATAGTAGTGAATTCGTTATGAGGCAAATATGTCCTTAATATATTATATTCTAGGCTTTAATATATTACACTGTTAAATAAATAAATGTCTTAAATTGGCAATCAGATAAAAAAAATTAGGAAATTAATTTCCTCTCTGTTTATTTCCTTGGTGAAAATTTGGGAATTTTGGAATATTTGGACTGTGTTGGGGTGGGTACTGTAACAGTGCGGGTTTGTATATTGTGTGTTTGGTATGTGACTGTTGTATTATTACGGCCACCTCGTGTATCAGTCTCAGTTTGTAGAGTGGTAAAAACTTCAGCATCAAGACCCTCTGATGTTTCACTTCCTGTTCTACTGGGTGGACGACTTCCGCCATTACTAGCTCTACTTGAACTTCGACTCACTTGAAAATAATAAATTAAAAATTAAGAGTACACCATAACAATATTTAGAATGACAATATTAAAATTGATGACCAAACAATTTTTTGACAAGTGTAAACACCATCCATATTAATTTGAAATAAAATTAAACAATCTCCATTATAAACTGAAAAGCAATCATCACATAGAGAAAACATTCTTGAATACCCTCTGTGAACCTTACCTGGACTTTGTGTATCTCGTGGACTACCCATTTTACGAAATAATTTTGACTTGGTAGGTGGTGTTAAACGAGATCCAGCCATGCCACGAGACATAATTTGGTTAACCTCACCATCAGGGGTTTTAACTCGCTGTTGCCATGGTGAGGAATGGGAAGTTTTTTCACGTATCTGAAGCAAAAAAACAATTACAGTTGATTAATTCTAGGCAGCTTTATAATGCAGCATTTATTACTATCCTGTCAAATTCTTAGCTTCAACTAAGCCACTGCTAGAGTGTATTACTTAGAAAGTTTACATACACTCCCTTAAAGACCAAAATGTATGCTTAGGTTTTTTTTTCTTTTAGAGAAATCTAATTCAAGTAATTCCAGCCATTATGAATCTGTTTTGTTTTATTTGATAATTCATTTACCTTGGAAATAGGTCCTGTTGAGGTGTAAGGAGATCGGCCACTACCAGAACTACCAGAATGAGAACTTCCTGATACTGGACTCTTAGAAACAAAACCAGACATAGACTGGCTAACACCAGATGCTAAAACAAACTGTTCACGTAATTCCATATTAGTTCGTCCTTTAGCTGTAAAGAATAATCATATCAAAATTAATATCATGTTTCAAGAAAATGCTGTGAAAACTAATTAAATACAGTTGCACATTAGAAATGGACATCAGTTTTTTTTTTAATTTTTGAATATTCATATAATATCTTAAGATCTGAAAGAATATTTTTTCTAATATTTAAATTAACATTAAAACTTTGATTTTCTCTTTATCAATTTAACAAATGAAGAAGGGATTTATTGGAGTGGAATGATATTTCTAATAAAACTTGATCAGACACTGTGTTATTTATCAATTGTGGACATATACTGTATGTAAGTGAATATTCTTTGGGACATTAAATTGGTTTGTTGATTGTTCATGCAATGGACTGAAAATTATTTTATTTCACATATATCATGATTAATGGACATGCCAATGAGTATTCATGACAACAGTCGAACATTATTAGCTTTGTTGGGTTTCCCTAGCAAATGTTTTTCTTAAATCCTTTATATACGGGTCACAAATATTTTGTATTTCATTTTAAATCAATTTGATTTTTAAAGCATGCAAATTAATTTGTATTTCTTTTTTTTTTTTACTTCTGTCATTTCCTATCACAAAAACTCTGGCAATTGAACAATTACTGGCAGACATGAAAATTATCAATTAAATCGCAGATAAACATATATACTTTTGTATGTTTTTTATAAATATTAATTTAGGCTACTATTATTGGTAGCCCTATGATATAGGTCTAATAATAGTTAGAATTAGGAGTTCTGGAAAATTATGATAGTGTAATTTAACTAACATTAAAGTTAAATCACATATTTCTTAGACACAAGATACTAGGAATTAAGAATAATATTAATTTTATTTAAGTTAAATTGAAGTTTGTACAACACATACACAATGATCAATATATCATAAGACTGAAATAAAAAAAAAAACATTTCTAGAAATATGAAAGATGACGATTTAATATTTCCTGGGTAAAAAAATAACCAAGCATGGCATTACAACAATAACTAAAATCATACACCAGTAAAAAACTAAAGGGGAAGGAAAGCAAACACACTACTCAAAACACATGCTGCAACATTGACTTGGCTCAAAATATAGAATTATTTAACATCTGTGAATTGAGAGACTATACATAATCTAAGTTAATCCTTGATGGTTTATGTAAATATCAGATTTGTCATAAATGCATTATGAAGATATAAATTTCATCTGCTCTCCATTCTCAGATGCTAACAGCAGTAAAGCCACTTGCTTTAAATAGTTTGCTTTTTTTGAATTTGTAAATAAATTATTATTATTTAGTAGTATTGTATTAATGAATGACATATTGTCAATTTAACAGACAACACCGATTCCACAGAATATCAGATGGAAGCTTTTTTGATTTAACATTTTTTAAAAATTTCAACATTTTAAAAAATTTACTTGATATTTCGGCTCCTTTTTAAAACTCATAATTTATGTAAAATTCTAAAAAAATCCTAATAAATTAAATGCCAAATAATTTCTTCCATCATGAGATTCAGGGACGTATAAGTAAATCGCAAAAATCAGTGACAGAAATATGTCAAAGGTCAAACCTATACAGTGATCACATTGCAGAAACCGTCGTTTGAAACGAAAGCGATTACGGCGCCAAACACCAACTTTGGTGGGAAAGTAGAAAAAGATAAAAGAAAAGAATGACAACATTAGGAAATCTGATATATTTGACTATGAGATGTCAATGTACTTCAAAAAAAAACAAAACAAAAAAAACTAAACAAATCATATATCAAAATAAACACCAGTCATACTAGAAAACTAATTTACTTTTATTTTAAAAAATAAAATGAAAACCCATGACCATAAAAAATCAAAGGGAAAAATAACCTAAAAACACAGCCATGGTGATTTGTTTTGTCTTCAAATACAAGAACAGGAAATTAAAATAAATTGTGAGAAACCCATCTCCTAAATTTGACAAGGCCAGCGCTATGTACAACATAAAGAATTTGATCGACCTTTTCCCATCAGATTGTACAATAGAATTTCCCTAACCAAATACTTACACCTAACTTGTACAACAACTTTTGTTTTTATCTTGAGGTCTAGTTTTAAGCAAAAACACAATATTGTGATTTCATTTTACGAAAACAGAACCAAAAATAATATACATAAATAAACTAAAATTCACATGGCATATCAAGATGTAATACTGCAAGACAAGAAATCAATGCTACCTGAAGGGTGTCGACATAGATGGGTATTGAAAATAATATGACCCGCTGTATTGTACTCATGTCTAGACTGGGTGGTTTCTTGTAATTTAAACATACAAGTAAGACACTATTTACCAAATAATGAGATCATTGTTCATTTTAAATTATCAATGACACTGGGTTACAAAATCCATAGTTAATCACCGTTGATTATTTTACTGCTTTGAGGGGTGGTGTTTCTAACTTTTCCACAGATTTATGGGTTAATTACTGACATCTCAGTTTTAGAAGAAAAATATGTATTTTAATATGAATAGAAATTGGTTGCATCTAATGCATTAATTTCTTGTTTAACAGTGTATATATATATATATATATACACTCTTCAAAAAAAAAAGTAGGGGATATTCAGAAACAATTCAAAACCGTGGAAATGCACGGCTGTTTTTATTAGAGGTAACCTGTGTACGTTAATAACAGGCCAATTGCCTACACATGAACATAAACAGTTCATATGGGCGGCTTATCTGACGGCCCCATTTCACTTGCAAAGAGATACACTGTCAAAATTGAAAATGGACGTTTTTGATTTTTGTCTTAATAATGAGTAATTGCTCCACCAATCCTCAGACATTCAGCAATTCATCGTGGCATGCTCCTAATCAACCGTCCAATCATGATTTGGGGCAATCTGACCCACTCCTCTTGCAGTGCTACGGCCAATTCTTGCAGTGTTGTCCGTTGATGTCGACGAACACGTCTCTCGATCAAATTAAACGTAACACACTAAAAGCAAAGATACGCTCAACAGTAAATCTTATGCAAGAACCGAAAGGAAAGCAAACATGAATAGGATAAACCAGCACGCGTCAGTTTTCATCAACCCTTCCCACGTGTCGCATGTGCAGCTCAGTGGTTCTGTTGGGGCGATAAGTTCTTCATCTGTGAACATACTCTCAAAGCATGTCAAGTGTCCATGACTATTTATCATATCACAACCTGCATACGTATTTGCATTGCAATATCCCCTACTTTTTTTGAAGAGTATATATAAGCACAGAAGATTGTGCCATTTAAATAATGTATATCATTATTTATCTGAACAAAATTACACAATATTCATTATAAATGAATTCAATAATTTATCCTATAATATAAGCAACACTATAATAATGCATTCTTTTCTACTGATTTCTGGATACAATATTTCATTGGAATATCATCACCCTTTGAAGTCAACAACTTAACCTATGTCTACTATATGGCTTCACACACTCAAAGAATTAGGTGTATTCAAAATTTACTTAACATGCTTACCCTTAAAAAAACCCATCTGATTTCACTTGTCATTTGAAAAGTTGGCTCAGAATATTTGTTGCACATGGAATTTGGGGGCCAATATATGAAATCTTAAATCCAGAAATCAGTAAATAATCACTTCTTTAAACAAGAGAAATATTTCATTATCATATTAAACCTACCTCTGCAAGGATCATTTTTGACAAGGAATTCATCGAGAGCTACCCATCCACCTCCCACTCTTACCATCACAGTACTACGTAATATACGAACTAAACGTAGTTTCTGTGAATCTCCAAACTGTAAAAGACAATTCATTAACCAATTAGAACAAAGCTATATAACAAAAATAATCTGTATTCTCTGCAAATTTTAAATCTAGAGCAATGTCTTTGATGTGAAAACCTATGTTTGGTAATGTAAATCTTGATTTTATATTGGTAATTATAATTATTAAGACTTTTTAGGATAGTGAGCATTTTTAGTTCTCGTAAAAACAGGATGTTTTGTAAGTTCTCAGCAAGTTTCCGTACTGGTGTGATCATACATATTTTTATGTATAATAAAAAGATCAGTACACAAAATGAAGAGTCATACAAGAAAATTAAGAAACATACAAATTTAAGAAGATTTATCATGCTTATTATACAATACTGTGAGAGTGGTAATCTTTGTAGATTGACAAGAAGATGATCAAATTATAAAATACAACATAAGTTTTTGAAACTGATACCTGTAAGATGTTTACTTTTTTTTAAAAATGTCCTCAGTTTACAAATATTGAAGCATAAATATTTCTATAACAGTATAGCTTATTGTCAATTTAGACTTATCAATTGATTTATTTTCACAAGAGGACCTAGTTCTCTGGTTATAACCTAATATTTCTTAAATCTTGGGGGGGGAATTGGAATTTTTTATGTACCCATAACAAGTTCCTATTTATACAGCGATACATTTAATCAATTTTAAAAAAATGAATATTGCATGTGATTAAAACTAATTTTCAATCAAATTGTCTATTACGAACATATAAGTATAATAAATGATGTCATGTGCTCTGTATGTAAAATATTTTATACTAAGCATAACAAGCCAACTAATGTCTCCTGCCTTAATCTCAAAATAAATAGATGACACTGATTAATTACTAGCGCATTTATCTTTTTCCCAAAGCATCAAGCAATCAAATTACTTAACCTGAGCAGAAAATGCTCATTACCAAATTAAGTCAATGTATTCATGTAATGAAAATATACATCAAGTTTCAGAACTCTCATCTAATTAGATTCAGAGGTATTGTGTTCCACAGTCTCAACAAATCCAATTGCATGTCTGTGCTTAGTACTGGTAAATCATAAATGGTATTGTCTTTAAAAAAAATTTGACAGAGAGACACTCCCATTTTAATAGTCTCCTGATTTCTTTAAAAGTTGAAGGACAATGAAATAAATAAAAATATATTTTTGATCAAATATTTTATGCTTAGAAATGAGTTTCTTCAGTTAAGAACACATAGAATAAAATGCTATAAAGTTTGTATAATTTAAGGAAGAGACCCGTAATCTATTTACCAAAAATTAATAAATATACTGTTAATTTTTTTTAAAAATCTAAATGTTTAAACAGTAATTGCTATGTCTCTGGATGTCTTCCTTTAAATAAATAAAGATAACAACAAAATTTGTACAGTTTACTATAAAAAAAATCAAGTTTTATAAAATAAAAGATACATCAACAACAAATATGAAGCTAATATGTCACAGATATACCAACTTACACTGAATAAGAGGGTTTCAAGCTCCTTTTTATAAAAATAACATAAAAATAAACATACATATTGTAATAACATACTTAATGACTAGACCACTTTGAATTGGGTAAAAATATTGTTGATTTAATTAAATATGAAGCTTTGATTAGTCTTATGAAGAGATTAATGATTATCTGTATACAATTAAAAAGTTAAATCTACAGTCAAAACCAATGCTGGTATAAAAATCAACCTATTTTCACTTTATATTTTGATATGAAAATGTAATTGTCTAAATTTGTCCCCATCACTAATCAAATCAGTATCCTAATTCAACACTTTATTTTGACATAAATCAAAAAATTTAGCTCCTTTAAGTTGTAGGACAGTGACAATTTATTTACAATTCACGTCTCCCAAAATAGCATTAAAAAAATACGTTTTTTGCTAAATGCAATCAGCACATGTATTTAAACAGCATAAATTCAAAGCCAACATAAATTTGCTTATATTGCTACAAATAAAATGAAACACAGACAAGGGCATGTCAGAACCCCTATACACCCACCAGCATTCAACAGTATATACATCCACTAAGTTTAACTAATGTTAAAGTAAAAAGGGGGATAACTCCAAAATATACCATCAAATTATTTTGAATTACAATAGAATATTTGATAGGGCTCTATTTTAAGCCATCAAACAAGCCCACACTTTGCAAGAGATGGATATAGAACAAGCTACAATAAAGCGATTTTTCGTGTAAAGATGATACATTTAAACAGTTTTTTTTAAAATCAAATAAAAATTGTGACCTCTAGTGGGTCCACAAGCTAAAAACATGAATTTTTGTACAATCAGGGGCCATAATCCAGGAAGTTACAGTCCAATATGCATTATTATCAAAAGGAACCGCGACCTATGGGTTATAAACATACATTTTAAGTTGTGACCCGTGGAGTGTAGAGTGACCACAAAAAAAAAATGGTGGATGGACAGGGGCGACGACAATATAAGTCCACATGAAATGTGGCCGTATAAAAATTGTTTTGAGTTCTCTGTTGTGTTTCGTGTTCATAATATTTTAAAATTTTTAACTTAGTCATGTTAACAAACTTTAAAATTCTTAATGTGATCAGAAATATAAATCGATCAAAGAGAATTTGAAATTAACAATCCAAAAATCATTCAGTTCTGTCTTATACCCTTTGTTCTATATTGTGTTCACAAGATTTGAATGTAAATGGGTAGATAACTCTGAAATTTGCAGTCCAAAAATTTTGTATTTTGATAATGTTCTTCCTTACCATTAAATGAACAATCCTTGCAAAGTGGAAAACGATCCGACAAGAACAGCAGTTGGTAAAGCATTCACAAGAATGTCAGATGGGACAACAGACACACATGATGACAATATACGTCCACATTAAATGTGGGCATATAAGAAATTGAATCCACAACCTATCAGTAACACCACATAAAACCCTTTACCTTAATATGGTTTTTGAACATTTTATATTTATTTCAATAATGATTACTTATTTGATGTTAGAAGAAAAATGAGTTTTGACGAAGTATTTCTATGGTTACTGTGGTCATGTTATACAAATATGAAGAGTAACAACATAAATATACTTACTCGGTATTTTCCCTCTCCAATTTTGTGAATACGGAATTGTTTTACACATGTACATTTACTAGCTTGTCTTTTAACTTCATCCATTATCTTTTCATCTAGAGTTACTTCTTGGGCAGGCTAAAATAACGAAAATATTTTATTAATTCATTTGTGCTGTGATGGAAGGGGGAGTATTACACTAGCACAGTGATGGGATTTCAAAATTTTTCTTGTCAGACATTTTTTCCCGAAAATAAAAGGGTATAACTCTTATCGTTACTAAATCAGGTGTGTTCAAACAACAATTAAGAATCATGTGTCAACAAAATATTCAAATTCATATGTAATAAAAAAATAGGTGCACCTCATCATTTTTCATGTTTAATTCCCTTACGGTATTCAAATTTATGTCAATAATATTCCTACAAAATTACGTGACATCGTAATACCATAGAATGAAAGCGTGCCGACTACTGTCGATCCATACCGGTTTCAAATTCCTCCAAAATTACTGTATTTTTCGGGTCATAAGTCGATACATTTTTCAGCAGAAGTCCGGCATTTTTCTTATACTCCGTTTCGACTTATATACAGAAGGTAAAAAAAATGAAATCCCGAAATTTATTTGGCAGTAAACGTCGCTCTACCACAACGAGCGAGTGACACCAACTGCTAAATAATCGCATTCGACTCTAGCACGCACTATCGTCTAAAACAATTAACTACTTTTATTATTCCAATAGAAATATTCGTCAACATTTCTAAGCGTGTTTATTTATTTATATAAAAACATAAACTCCATTGAAAATTTGATCATAAATCCGAGAATATGCCAACAAAATAAAATCTTTTCTCCGGCATCGGACGCATGATATTCGGCACGTTTACATCTCTTACTTTCACGTGTCTTGCGAGATTTCTACTTTCATCTCAGTTATTGTACTATAACCGCCATGCGTGTGTGTGAAATAGCTTTATTTAACTTCTGCCTCCACCAAAGAAATATCACACAAAAGTTATCGGACACAATGTATATCGATTTGGGGTGTTATATACTATTAGGATATATGACATATATGTCTAATTCCTATGTGTTGTCGGCCAACATCAAGGAGATTGAAACGTCCGACAATGGAGAAATCACGGGTTAATCACGAAGATTAAGTTTATAATCACTCTTATTGGATTGATATTAAGTCCGACAAAGGAGTGTAATACTTTTAGTAGAATTTTTGTTCGAGAAATAACATATTCGCATAATATGTGATATGTACTTAAAATACTTAAATCAACTTAGTCTGTAATTGATAGTTGACACATAAAAAAGAGCGATTTATCGAAAACATATGTCACTCATTTACCACCGAATTACACGTGAGTGGAATTATTCTAATTGCATCATTTGATTTAAAGTAACCAATCATTTTGTTAATTACACAAGTTCAGGGCCATGATCACGCGTTATTGTGTATGATATTCACTTACCTTTAAAAGAAACTGGGGAACCCTGTAAGTCAGACTTGCATTAGATTCCAGAGATCGAGGGTACATCTGAGTTCCTAGACAGCCGAGAGGCTGGATAGGGTGGAGAAGTGGTTTTAGCTATATAGTATTGTAATTTGTGCTATGCTTGTATACCTGTATTCAGTTATATGCTATATAAAATGTAGAAGCGAACTATGCATTATTATTCCTGGTAAGACAGACGTCTTAAGAAACTGTGAGAAGTAAATACACAACGTGAAGCAGAAGTAAAGACAGCTAGAGACAAATCCTAGACGATCACAAGGCTACAGAAATATGTAGTAAGAAAAGATGCATGGGTTGTATGTAGGATGTGGCGACCGGTTTCCCATAGACGCTCTCCACGTCAGACAGAAGACTCATGGTGCTACATATTCTATTTGGTGCACGTGACTAAGAGATCGAGTAACCTGGAAGAAGAATACATATTCTATTTGGTTGCCGTGACAGTTTCGACCTTTAGGGTAAGCAGAAAATTTGGAAGAAGATTAGAAGAAAAGAGAGTATGCATCACACGTTGGATGTGGGGAGTTCTCCCGTAATATTTTCCACATCTAACCAGTGACTGCATAGCACTGCATAGTCTTACATATTCGATTTAATGCCGTAACGCAATTTCGACCTTTGGGGTAAGAAGTCACTTTAGAAGAAGAATACATATTTGAAGATGTTAAGAAGAAAAAAAGATCTGTACAATCCAGCAACAGAAAAATTCTGGTGGAAAAAAAAAATCTGGTGGAGATATTCGAAAAATTGGGTAAATACATTTTGTTTGGTAAATTAAATGTGTTAAATTTGTTTAAAGACCAAATAATATTAATTTAAAGTTAAAATCTGATTAGAATCTACGTATTTAAAATTTAACTGTATAGAGAATAAATTAGAGTCATTCATAAGGTTAGATTGATAGGTTTATTAAACAATATAATATCATGAGTTAGGTATGTATATTATCGGGTTAACATGACCTGTAGTAAATTTGTAGTAAAATTAAAGTTAAAGAGAATGTTTAGGGAGTAGGTTTTAAAAAAAAAATGTTTTGATATAACTAAGGAAACGGAATAGGGAATAAAATAAGGAACTAATGTTGTCTCCGGATCGCAGTGAGAAAGAAGGCAGAGCTAAGGATGAAATTGTGAGTGATTAACTCTAGTTTCCTAGTTGGCCGTACTTTCTACTGTGATTCGTTAATTTGTGTTTTTGTGTCGTTTGTATGTGTGGTTAATTAGCCATATAATGCTAATATAATTTTGAGGCTCTAGTCCAAAGTCTCAAGATTTTAGTTTTAGTCGTAGTTTAACTTTTGACTAAAAGGTTGAATTGCCATTATTCGTGTTTTTGTGTCGTCCACGTGGTAAAATAAGTAGAGTAGTGTAATTTTGAAGCTCTAGTTCAAGGTTTCAAAAGTAATTTAACTTTTGATTAAAAAGTTAGGTTAAAGAAAAAATCCCATATGGTTAATCTAGGGATGTTGGTTATAGTTTTCCTGGGAAAAAACTAAAATTAAAGGCTCGTTAAATTGTGAGATTATCGCAAAGTCATTAATACGAGTTTTATAGGAGGTTAAAGTTAAGAATACAACACTTTTTAGGAAAGTGGAGGAATACGGTAAATTTTGTCCGTATATAATTTTATGTAATTAAATTTTTGCTTTAGAAACGTAGTATTAACGTTTAATATATACTGCTAATTGCTTTAAGCTGTCGACATGTACGCAAGGATTAGAATGTGTAATTTGACATGAGGTCGAATTATTATAAACAATAGGTTCTAACACTGTGTTAAATTTGACGTGTGTAAAAGTCACGGATTGCATTAATATAATATATAGGATATAGTTAGGTATGTTCTAATTGTTTTGTTTATAGAATATAGACTGGTGTTCCGAGGGAGTGAAGTGCACGTCACTTGCTTTGAACATGATTCTAAATAATGTTTATATACATGTAATACTAATAATGGAATAGGAACTGTAGGATGAAATGGAATGTCATTCATATACTGGCCATATTTGATTGACAGTCCTATTCTAAATAACGTGTTAGGTGATACTAATTCGGAATAAGTAACCATGGGCTTGTTTCATGTATTGGTTTTTGACTAACATACAAAATGGTGGATTATAATGATTAGGTCAAAAAGGTCACATAACTGACGGTGAAATATAAAATAACAATGTAGGAATTCTAAAACAGAAACGGAAATTATAAAACATAAACGTAATTATAAAATTGTCCATTACTGATCGAGTTAGGTCAAGAGGTCAAACTTAGTTTGAAGATTTATAATTAAAGGGACACATCAAAGTTTATTAATATTTAAATAAAGTTAATTTTAATTAAGAGTAAGATTTACAAATAATTTTTCGAAATAATAATGTTAGATTTATATGAAAATAAAGTTTTAATAATTTAGGAATAGTTAGTTCTTGGTCTGATGGCAATGACATGTTTGATTGACGGATAAAATTGTACAAACCAATCATACTTAGAAGAAAAGAAAGTTTCAACTTGATACTACATGTATGGTAGCTGAAACAGACCAATACACATCCAAGAAGAAGAAATGGTTTACCAGTTTACCAAATTGACATTTCCTGAGACAGAATTTGAAGTGAAACCTGAACTTTATAAACATTACGTGATGTGTTATAGTGTTTTGAAATTAGGACACTTGAAGATTTAAAAAAGACAATTTGTGTTTTCTGTGTTTAGGCTTAGTGGATTTTCATAGGATTTTACAGTGATGAACTTTTTGGAGAACTTTTGCATGCAACTTTTGATTTTTGATTTTTGATTATGTGTGTTTGTGTTTTCAGTTTTGTTATATAGTATAGTATCATTGATATTTGCCTGTTGCATGAATAATTATAGGGTTTAGCACATAGACGTTTTAAGCGTCTCCTACCTGTTCATTTAGCATAAATCTTAGAAGGCGGGGAGGTGATAATTATATATGTTGATTTTCTAGATTTCTGCTACATTTATGAATAGTTATATAATTCTACAGATGTTGGTATGGTTATTATAAAGGATTCAAGGAATCTGTTACCCAATACCGAGCAAAAAGTCTTAAAGAAAGGGACGAATGTAATACTTTTAGTAGAATTTTTGTTCGAGAAATAACATATTCGCATAATATGTGATATGTACTTAAAATACTTAAATCAACTTAGTCTGTAATTGATAGTTGACACATAAAAAAGAGCGATTTATCGAAAACATATGTCACTCATTTACCACCGAATTACACGTGAGTGGAATTATTCTAATTGCATCATTTGATTTAAAGTAACCAATCATTTTGTTAATTACACAAGTTCAGGGCCATGATCACGTGTTATTGTGCATGATATTCACTTACCTTTAAAAGAAACCGGGGAACCCTGTAAGTCAGACTTGCATTAGATTCCAGAGATCGAGGGTACATCTGAGTTCCTAGACAGCCGAGAGGCTGGATAGGGTGGAGAAGTGGTTTTAGCTATATAGTATTGTAATTTGTGCTATGCTTGTATACCTGTATTCAGTTATATGCTATATAAAATGTAGAAGCGAACTATGCATTATTATTCCTGGTAAGACAGACGTCTTAAGAAACTGTGAGAAGTAAATACACAATGTGAAGCAGAAGTAAAGACAGCTAGAGACAAATCCTAGACGATCACAAGGCTACAGAAATATGTAGTAAGAAAAGATGCATGGGTTGTATGTAGGATGTGGCGACCGGTTTCCCATAGACGCTCTCCACGTCAGACAGAAGACTCATGGTGCTACATATTAAGCAATGACTTCTGTTCAGGATTGGATTGATAAATTGTCCGACAAAGGATTAAGTCGGCCAATCAAGGCAGATTAAGTAGTTAATCAAGGTAGGTGTATAGACGGTATAACACGATAAATACGTTGATATACGATAATCAGGTTGAGTGGTAGTTATACACTCAGTACACTATATTAATTTTGGAATTTTGAATATTATTCACCATGTCTTGATGTCCCATTGGGCATATTCCTGGTCGGACAATTTAGGACGTTTGGAAAATAGCGTCGGACATGTCCGGACGAAATCCCATCACTGCACTAGCATATCCTCACCATCCACATTTTATGAAAAGTGAATATTTTTACCTCTTTTTCAGATGGTGGTCGTAAAGCAGCAACAAATTCCTTATAATCAATAAAACCATCTCTATCATGATCAAATATATCGGCTACAGCTTCCATTTCTAATCGTGATGTTGGGAATTCTGGGGAAAAATAATAATAATAAAAATCAAGTGGGTTTTCAAATTTAATTAACGTAAAAATCTTCAGTTACAGAGATTACTAACTTTAATAATTCCAAAGTAATAATTTTAAACTCTATACTTACTTGATCCAATGATCCCTTCAATAAATTCCTTTCTTGTAACTTTTCCATCATGATCTCTATCTTGCCTTCTAAAGAAATCAACAATTCTAGCTTTGTTATGGTGCATCCAGCGTAGATAGCGCTTACGCCAATCATCAAAGTTGAAATTCTTCATTCTTTCGAGCTGAAATAACAAATAGGGGATAAGCTTTTATAAATACATGTCTTATTGTTTGTATTTTATAATTAAAGACGATAGCAAATTACTGTACCATGGCATATTTATATTTCAAAAGCAACATTAAATTTTAAATTTTGTTAAATTTATCATCAGTAAATGGACATAGTTTATTTACCTCATCTAAGTAATTAAGAGCATCTTGCAATTTTCTCTGTCTATCCATGGCCATCAACCAAACATGTCTCCATTTGTTGAAGAGTGCTCCAACACGTGGATTACGGAATGCTGGCTCCGGAGTTCTGCGACCAGAAGAATCAGGTGTGCGTCGACCCGACATATCGGGTGTTCGTCTGCCTGATTGATCTGGGGTTCTACGGCCTGACTGGTCTGGTGTACGTCTACCACTCATATAGGATCGACTGAATAAAAGTTTTAAATATGTATACATCAGTAATAAAACATACAATTTATGTGAACTCTGGGGAAATTGATGTACTGACCACCTGATCTTATCGTTCTCTCATATGAACTAGACACACACTGGTAAGACAGTGACAAGGAAATGCAAAACTGGTATCACAACATTCACTTATAGGATAGTATACACACAATAACAATTTAGTTAAATGGTTGGCACACGATAAGTCACATCAATACATCTGATAGCAACCTAATGACTCAAACAGACTTCTTGGTGACCAAGAAATGGTTGGCAAGCAGAAGATACAAATCAAAGAGTCAGACTCACTTTGGTGATTGTTTATTTGGTGTTCTAAAACTACCACGGAAACGTGGTATGAGAGATGGAGTGGCTGGTTCATGGGACATTGAAGGACGTCTTTTATCTGGTCTAGTCAATCGATCTACTTCTGGTTGTTTGGAAGACAAATTCGTTTGGAATTCCTGCAAAATATTTTGTGTAAATTGATGTTATACAAACCTTATATTGGCTTTATCTTTCACACTTGTAATGGAACACAAATATTTTTTTTTACCAGATAATTGTCAGAAATGGTTTAATTTTTATGCTGCTGTGAGATATGTCATTGCTCAATTAACTCTTATTTGCAGGAATAGCATTTAGCATTTATGAATAACTTACCTGATGTTCTTTCAGTAATTCATGAATAACTTGTACATCTTGAGGTATAGGTTCTCTTTCTAAATCAGTCAATTTAACTTCGGCATTATTTAACCAAGCTAACAATTCATCTAAGAGAATATTATTCTTTCTTAAAGTTGTTAGACCATCTGCTAATTTACGTTGTCTCTGTTTAGTAAGGCTCATTAACTGAAAATCATACAAAAATAAACAGTGAAATAGCCCATAACAAAATTTAAATGTAGTAAATATTAAACAATCTGAAGGATATTCACTATTGCAAAGAATTTAAATTTATTTATTTTTCATGTGGTATTAAGTATTACCTCCTCCCATCTTGCTCTTAAAACTGATAACCAATGTTTCATGGTTACCAACCCTTCAGGATGACATCTTCTCATTATATCTTGTCCGATGTTCAGAGTTTCACGTAAATTAGCTTCCTGAGCTAATAGAGATTCTTCAAATTTCTGAAAGAAGCAAACCAAAAAAAATAAGATCAATGTCTCTCTCAGAAGAAAAAATCAATCATTTTTCAGTCAAATCTAAAATATATTTGAAAAGTTGCTTCAGTACAAACCTTGTGTTCTTCTATTTTATCTAACATTAGTATTTCTTCATCAGGTAAAGCTGATTGACCTTGATAACGTAGATGTCGTTCTGCATCACCCAACCATTCTAATAAACCATTAGCTTTCTTGTTAAATTCTTCAGCCTGCAACAAAATTAATAGATGAATGTGTTGTGAAATAATATGTGTGAAAGATTCATTAAAAGCATGTTCATGTACCAGTGTTGTTTATTCAGCAGCCACTCCAGGGGTTTTTATAACTAACTGGTTATAAGGAGTGACCTCTTAATACAATCTAGGTGTTTGTTAGTGCTCTGACATCAGTAAAATTTCAAGCGACAATGCATCAGTAAATTTGGCCACTGCCATAACTCGCTATTAGAACGACAATTCTATGTCTCAAATCTCTTAATATAAATTCAATATACGTGTCATTTTGTACCCACATTAATACTAATGCTTACCTTTGTCATATATCCGATAATATTTATCCTTTTTTGTGAAGAAAATCCATGAATGATTTTATTTTAACCAATAAGCACATGTCAAAAAGACTATCTTAGATTTTTTCGGCGATTTTTTGGCTTTGACAGTATATTTAGTTTATTCAATCAGTATCAAATAATGTTTTGTTACCTGTGAAAACTTTGAACAGGGATTGTCATTTAATAAAACAAATCAATTAACATATAATCCCTGCTTAATTGTTATTTTCACCGTCGTTTTTACCTGATCCATGGGGGACAGGGCTCACACTGCGGTTGCCAAAGTCCCAATTTGCGATAAAAATATGAGAGTGACATTCATTACATTAAGCATTCATTACATTATTTCTATTAGAAGGGATATAATATGTAATTTTAAAATGATTGACTCACCAGTTTATGAGCTTGTTCTAATCTCTCTTGTTTACTAACACTTAATTTACAGACACGATCCCACTGTGTAGTAAGTTCTATCAGATGGGCTTGTAGCTCAGATGTATCTTCTTGGGATTTATCTATTAGTTCTTTGGCAGACTTTCTAACAAAGTCAACATTTTTAGCTCTGGCACCTAATTCTTGTTGGAATCTCTGGAATAAAAAATATATAAAGTCAGATCTTTCTGTTGTAAATACATGTAGTTTTCTAGAGGTTTTAAGATATAGTCAATGAAAATACTGACACTTGTCTCTTGGAAAACTCAATAGCTAATTTTAGTTCCCCTTCACCACCTTAAAGTAATAGTTCTCACTATGGAGTGAGAGAGAAATGGGGTTTAACATCCACTTGACACAAACCAGGCCACCCCAGGACCAACATTATCCCACTACAATCTTTTCAGACTACGTTTTCAGAAATGTGCACACATAAATTTTAAAAGTAAAATAAAACATCTATTGAAGAAGAATCTTGATTAATTGATTATTTAGGCCTATATATAGTCATATTAAATATTCAGTGAAAAAGCCCCCCCAAAATTCATTAAAAGGTTATTTACAATATTAATAAGAAGTGCATTTCATCAATCTAACAATATGAAGACCAATTAAGAGCCAATAGAGTTATCCCCCTTATTAATCTTCACTAAAATTGACGTCTGCTAGCCTACACACATGTGACTGAGCATATCCATATTTGGTGTCAGTGATTTTTGACTTGTCTCAAGAAAGGATGCAGTTTTCTTTTGACTATAGATGAAAGAGTGTCAAAAGAAATTTGTTATGTAGTTAGAAGACTATGGCCAAGCAAGTAGGAGACATAGTAAGCATTTCAAGGTTGGTGCTGCATTCTGTGCCCAATTCTAAATTTCAATTGAAAGAAACAAATTTACTTGTCATGCTAACATTATAATTTACCAATGAACTTGTGAGTTTTCAGTGTGTGGCACATACATGTAGTGAGTAAGTCTGACAATTAACTCTTTGAGCAATAACTAATGGATTTAGGACAGTAGATTGCCTTCAATTATCCCCCTCCCCCTACAAACAAAATAATCTCCACAACATCACACCCCCAATGCTGGACACATCTCATTCCCTAAAACATACATCATCTCTTCATCAGTTTATAAAAAAAATGATCCCCAGATAAAGAATGAAAAATAAATATCACTTTTTAAGTTAGTCCAAGAGTAATGTTACCCAAACTCCCCCACAACACATTCACACTTTTTTGTTAGTCCAGAAAATATGTTACCCAATGAAAAGCTCAATTCACACCGGACACTTTCAAAATTCTAAATTGTTTAGCAATTGCCACAATTTTTAAAAATCGCCTTCAATCATTAATGTGCTGCACTCAGTTTTCAACAAAAGTTCCATTTAATATACACATAAAGACTATACACATATAAATTAACACACATTCATTTAAGACTTGATGGTGTGTGAAACCTGGGGGAGGAATCCACGTATATGTTCAGTGAGTCGCATCTTAGGGATTCTGATCATCCAGTCATTTGGCGGGTGTATGATGTATGAGGTGGTCTGTCCCCGTTATTGATGCTAGTTACACCCGATCCTATGCATGTACGGCTTTCTAAATTGAGAGGGAGGCCACACAAGGTCAGCGAGAGTCTTCCTTGTATCTCTCTATCACAGTGATGGATTGAGATATGTAGGGTTTCATGTATCATCAAGTAAAAGAATTACTTTTGTAAATAAATATTGCTGTCTTATTTTTACTAAAGTATTAAAGAGGCATTATGTTATAATAGTTCAAATATAGATAATGAAAAATGCATTATTGCATATATTAAAAATTTCATTCAAATTACTTTATTTAAGTTATGAATGTCTACTTTTATCAGATTTTAGACAGCTGATACAATTATATTTGTATTACTTTTAACCCAAATAAGATTTCTAATATAAGAATGGAAAGCTGTGTTGGGGCTTTTATGGGCAATCCCTGTGAGTGATGTCATGCATTTTCAGAAAATTTTGATTTGGTCAGCCACATTAGCATGTAACCACTCAAATAAATGTCTAAATAATAATTTATATTTATGTAACATTTGAAGCCAGAAAAATTTAATGAAATATACAAATTTAGCTCTCGCATAATGCCTCTTTTAAGTAAAATATGGTATTCAAATACTTTAATGCAAGGTAAGTAATAAATTCCATACAGCCATATGAATAAGCATCCAAGAGTTAGTGGACTCAGAAACCTATTCCCAACAACTATTATTTCAAAGGATTTGAGTATGTAATTTTTGAAGGTAAGTAAATTTAATATATTTCTAAAAATTGTAATAAAGCGTTGGTCAGGGCTGTCGTTTTCTATAACTTTGTGTCATATATACTTTTTCTTCAATTTTTAAATCAATTTATTGACTGAAAACATGCCAAATCCAAAATTCCAGCAATATTTTGTTAAATTTAACTGTAGTAATGTTCTAAACCTGCTAATAGAAAGATTGTTTTAGGAAACTAACCTTGTGTTCATCTATGAGACTGTTGACAGTATCTATATCAGCGTGAACAGGTTGGTCCTCGCCTAGAGTTGGCTCTACTTTAGCTAACCAGTCTAACAAAGCCTGTAAGGCATCGTTAAACTGACCAGAAAATAATAGGGCCTCTTCAAACTTCCTTTGTCTGAAAGAATACATATTTATATTATACATAATATTGACCAATTTGTAATATAAACAAGCTCAGTCCAAGCAATTTCGTTCAAAATGAAATGTGTAGTCTTTCTTTTCACCACCTAAAGAGTTTTTCTTAACAACTGAACAATCTAATTTTTGTTCTTACCTATCAACAGACATACCACATACACTGTTCCATTTGTTCTTTAGTTCGTTTAACATCTGTTGTAACACAGGAACATCATCTGATGGACATTTATCTTTTAAAGCTCGACCAGTTCTATTAACTGTGTCAAATTTAGGCTGTTTGGCACCCAATCTCTTCTGGAATTCCTAAAAATGAGAATACACATAAGATATTAATGAATTGTCTGAGCTGAGTAAATTTGTCAGGCAAACTATTTCATTAACATCATGGAGAAATGGTTGAAAAAGATTGATCTTTTAAATATAATTTGATTTTCTAATAGATATGCAAATCTTATTTTACCTTATGTTTAGCAATCTGAGCTTTGATTTTCTCTGGTTCATTACCAATGATAAGATCTTCTGCCAGAACTTTCTCAGCATCTACTAACCATCCAAGTAAATCTTTCCAGATGTCATGGAACTATAAAATGTAAAATTTTGGAAATTAAGATTTTTCTCAACATGTATGTTATGGTAACTAAGAGTTTTATACAACATCATTTACATTCATTAGTCTAGTCCAAAAAAACAGTCTTACATGTAGTAATAAATTTAAATTAGTAATTTGTTTTGAACTGAAATGAAAAAAATAAATAAATAAAACACTTACACTTTTAGCTTCTTTAAAGCCCCTCTCAAGTTTACGTGTACGTTCAGCACTTCTAGAGACAATTTTCTCCCAGCGATGTTGGACACTTGAGAGTAGATTCTTAATTAGGATGACATCTTGTTTTTGACTGAAGTATTTTAAGTGGGTACCCATCTTTTCTAGAGCTATTAAATTTTCACGATTTTTACTGATATCCTTCTGTAGAACCTAAAAAGCAAACAAACAAATAAATTTGATAATTGTTGCTACCTAAATTTAATTCAGTTTTAACTAATTTCTAATATTTCATTAAAGATACATTATGGGAGATTAGATAAAGAGCTGGCAGTTCTCACTATAATAGTTAAAAACTAGATACTGTAAAGGGAATTTGCTGAAAATTTCAGTCAAACTGATCCACTGTGAACTAAGATTTTAGCGATTGAATTTTCAACCTAGCCTCGGTCATCATTACTAAAGTCGGTACGAAAAAAAACATAAGTCTCGATTATCCATTTTATGAACGGCAAATCGGAACCTAATCCAATAAACATCACAGGCTAGCGCTGACATCGAGAGTTGATTATGGTCTGGATACGTTAATTCATGTCTAATTAATAATTTAGATAACTTTTCAGGCCTAAAGAAAGGCCTGCAATGGGCAGATTTAGCTCTTGGATAATGTATGTTTAACAATAAGTGGATGTTGTTTTTGTTTTTTTAAAGGAAGTCGAATTCTTGTACGTGTAATTGTGACCCAACTTTGCTGGATGTGTGCTACTAGCTTTTAAGAAATCAAAACATTTTAATGCTTTAAATATTGAACTCTTGCTGTAATCTACATCTATTTAAAACAAATACCATTATTTGTATATGGTACCTCTCTTCAATAAGTATCAAATACAATTTCATTAACATGAATACTTACTCTATGTTCATCAGCTTGGTCTGTAACTCTATTGACCAGCCGACTAACCGGACCTAGATTATTCAGTACCCGTTCTTTCTCTGTTAACCAGCCAATAAATTTATTCAGATCATCATGGAAATTACCGGCATTACCAACAGCTTCTTCCAATTTTTTCTATTAAAAACAATATAAAAGTTAAAAAAGATTCATCACAAATTTTTCTACAGGTTTGTAATTTTTCACAATCAAACCATTTCATTTTAAGTCTATGATTTTTAAAAAGATTTATACCTTTCTATCTTCGGCTCTAGCTCGACAGTTATCCCAACGTTGCTGTAAAGCTTTCATATTCTGTCTGATGTTACCAGATGCTGGATCCCGACTCTTTCTAGCTAGATCATCACCATTCTTCAATGTATCACTGATTCTAGGTTCTAAAGCCTTCAGGTCATTAAATACTTCCTGTACAGAAAATACATAATATTCATTAAATGGTATGCCTAAATGCTATGAATTTACAGATGCTTATAAGTTTTTCAGTTAATTTTCTTCATCCCAGAAAATTTTACACGACAGTCCTATAGAAGATAAACACAATAAATTCTAAACGGATGCAGAATGACTGCAAACATGATATACTGATTAACAATTTTGTGTCGATGACCATATAACTATAACTTCGGAAATACACTCATGTTAAATACTTTCTTTGTTCAGACAATTTCTATATTAATAGTTTGCTTCAAGGCCAAAATCTTCATATAAAACAAGCATCCTTGGGCATAAAAAAAGTTCTGTTTATAAAAAAAATGTCTTACCATGAATTTGTCTAGTTGTTCTTTAGATGTTTCTGGAAGGCCACCAACAGGTTTGGATGTAATAAGTTGATTCTCCATATCACCAAGTTTACTTTGTACATCATGTAGATCACTAGTAAATACTTGAGCCTTAATAGTAAATAATGAAATTTCATAAATTGCTGTATTTATAAACTACATAAAACTCATTTTATACAAGATGTAATAATGACACAGAACATCAGATCATGCTGCATTTCAGGTACATTATAAACCTATTAATTACCTAAATACATTACATTAAAAGTCATAAAACAGATCCTTTTAAGTTTCAAGTGAAACAAAAATAAAATAATTTCACTTTAGGAAGAAGTGGGGACATGCATTGTTCCACATCAATGCTTGTGGATTGCAGATATTTCTTGGTTTATAACTGGATAAGAATCATAAGCACCAACCTCTTGAAGAGCTTCTTCCAATTCTGCTTGTTTTCTGTTACTCTTGTCTTGGATTTGTTCCCATCCATTATTTAGATCATCTAGCTTTTGTCTCATACTTGAAGCTTCCTGGTTGCTTTCATTAGCCATGAGCTTTTGACCCTCCACATTAATAACATCAATGCTAGGTATATGTGACTGTATATCATTCTGTACAATCTAGATATCAAAAATTAAAAATTTAGCTTTTGAAGAACTAGAGTATTGTGATGATGTAAAAAAGATATTGGATGGAACACTGACATAAATAAATGCAGTTCATTGAGACCATCAGCACAAAAGTCAATTATACAAGCATTAGAACACAGACGCACTAAAATTTATACCCAGAAAGCAAATCGTTTCCATGTACTCACTGTTTAATGTGAAAATACTACAAATGTATCTACTATTAAGGATACATTATGGGAGATTTTAATAGAAAGTTGGTCATTCTTGCTATAATAGTTCAAAAATAGATGATGAAAGAAGAATATATTGAAAATTTCAGTCAAATTACTTTATTCTGAACAAAGTTATCACCATTGTAATTTTTGACTAAAAATAGTAGTCAACTCTCTCTTCACTGTCTCCGAGAATGGCCGATCATTTGATTGACAAGCGTTAACTCTACCTACATAATCTCAATTATCAAATAACATTTTCAATGGCTGTGGTACCGTTAGCATATTCGGTTTGAGATGGGGTTGCAATTCAATTCGGATCACATTTATTTTTACTACAAATTAAAAATAAGACTTTTAATATATAGATAAGAAGTGAAAGTTTGAAAGGAATGGACCAAATCAATGAGGCATAATTATAGCCAACTTCTTGTTGGCCTGCGTGTACTCTTGTACTGTAACTGGTAGGCCTACGTAACTCCCGAAGCATACAAATAGGAAACAGTGATCCAATGGGGCTGCAATTCAACTGGGGTGATGTTAGCTGCGATGTTTATCAATTTCCATAATTTTTCTGTAAACGCAAGTGATAAAAGAGTGTATAATACCGACATCCAAACTCTCATTTTAACCCCAACTAAACATAATATCAACTAGGGCGTATATATCGAACTTTCAATCAAATTGACTGACATGCGGCCTCGCTTCGTACACTCTATCATTTAGCCTCGATCTAAAATTTACGGGAGTATGACGTCAACAGAACGGTTGATCTCCGCTTACGGCACAATTTAAAAATTTAATCAATCAATGAAATCCTGTTTAAATCCAAGCCGAATCCAAGCCATCCGTGGGTCTACAGAGTTGATTTTGTGCTTGTTGTGTAAATAAAGATCTAATTTATAATTTCTATGACATCTGAAGCCTAAAATAAAGACTTGCAGTAATCAGATTTAGCTCAAGCGTACCTTAAGTTTAGCCAGCTCTATTCCAATAACCTTCCCATCACCAAATACAGGTTGTATACTGTCCAATGTCTCATCTGTTTTATTGACCCAGATATTCAACTCTTTCAGGGCGTGATCAAACTGACCCAATTTCAACAATGCATTTTGCATTAAACGCTGAAAAATAAAAAACAATAATTAATTATAATACCTGTTTTCTACATTCATAAAGATAGAATCAAGAAAGTACAAATGTGAATAATGCTATATCTGTGAAAGATCTCAATCTGCATGTGATAAACGTAGTGTCAGTAAATAATAATTACATTCACAAAATGCAAAGAAAGCAGACAATAAAGATGCACACATTCAACCCTTCTGCCTATTTAGATGGGGTATTTCGGGACCCCACGGCCATATATTTAACGTTTGTGAGGAACTGGTTCATAATTGTCTAGCGAGAATTTTATACATTGTCAGCTACTTAATGTTGAGTATAATGCTGCAAATAGAATGGAAGTGAGGCAGTGGCAACATTCATCATTTGACAAGAAACTACGAGTATTACATTATTGGACACAAGGGGTCTTGCACCCCCCCTCCCCTTCAACATTTTGCTGGTTTGCATTTAGAATCTTTCTTATTCTACCAACCTCATCAAAAGACGATTCTACATGGGAATGGCAATTAAGTTATTTGTAGATTTGTATGGTTTCAAAAATACCTTATAATTCATATCGTCACTGTTAATACCTCAAATATATTTTTTTTACTTTGATGAATTATTATTCAGTCTTAGTATGAAACTGTAGTTTGATCGTATTTGAATAAAATTATGCATCCAAAAAAACAATTTATGTCTGGGGTCTTAGATTACCCCTTGTTGCCGACAATGTTTTTTGTGCGACGTGTCCACCCAAGGTTAAATAGATTGCACAGAGATAAAATAATTAAGTATATAGCTAAATAAACTGGTAATACAACTACAGATTTACATGTATTTGAGAATCAATAAGACCACATATTCTATCCAGTACCATAACCAAACTAGGGATTTTTTTACTTCATTTTTCTGAATGTAGTCCAAAACTTTCTATCTGACCCATTACCAAACAAAGCCTGTCCCACCCTTTTGCATTATATTAAACCACAATGCTCACTTTTAGGACATTACATACAATAAGCTTTTACATCATAGTAAACTTAAAACAACGTTTGAAATGAACATAAGACTACAAATAAAGCAATAAGAACAATAATATTAGCAGGTACTTACTGCCACATATTGCGAAGCAGGCAGTAAATAAACAAATAATTTTTGCTATTATCCTTACATTAGAGATAATAAGATATGGTATCCACAAGAGCACATTAACAAAACAGTTTAACTAGGAGCTCTTCATTTGATAAGCCAAGGGCTATAATGGTTGAAAGATTGATGTCAAGGGAGATAACTCATTGAACAGGTAAATTATATTCAACTGTGGACCTAATCATAAAACCCTATTCAGACAATCAAACTGAATGTTCAAACGAACATATTTACCTGGCGTTCACCAATGTTATCAATGAGAACTTCCCATCTGTCTTTCAGTTCTGCCACTGGTTCTTTTACAATTATAGCTTGTTCAGCTGTACTGTCTTTTGCCATTTCATTGGCTTGTTGGCTTAGAGCTTCAATTTCTACTTGTTTTGGTTCAACATCAGCCTTGAAATTCTAGAAGTACAAATTAAACATTTGAAAAATCTATATCTTCTGAAATCTGCTCTATTATACACTAATAACAATTTTCATCACTCAGTGCCTTACTGAATTTGTACAATGAATTTGGTAGTATTAACTCATAGGGGTTTCTATATTATTACTATTATAATATTAATCATGTCTATGTTATATGAGACACCTTCCAAATGGTGAGGCGCTTCATCTTGAACCACACAATTAATACCACATCTTGATTGTTGTGTCACCTAATACGGCATAATTTGTGGGGTGGCTTAATATCCTACTTTTCTGCTCTGACTGGGCTAATGAAGACGGTTTAAAATTAATAAAAGGCTTGCAGAGAAACCAACCTTAAGGTCCACTAACTGTTTCTTCAGGACCTCAAAATCAGCACCGATGGGACCCATATTGCTAAATTCATCTTCCTTCTTCTGAAGCCACACCAAGATTTTCTGAAAATAAAAACAACCTTGTAGATACATCATAAGAGAAGTCAATAGTAATTCTTTTCCAAAGATGTAGATTCTGAATTCATCACCATTGCAAGATCTAAGACTTCTCATCAATAGGGAGTGCTCAAAACCGTTTTTAGCAATTGTCATTATATAATGCTTTACATATCTTGATAATTGATTCGAGCATGTTCGAAATGATAGAAAACCTATCATTTTGCAATGTTTACCAGTAGAATAACTTATTTACGATAATTGGAATATCATATAATTAATACACACTGCAGTGGTAATCACTTCTACTGTTTTCCTCCCAGTGTCCAAATCACGCATTAATATCCCAGACCATTTAATCAAATTTTGGCTGGATCAATTCCAAGTAACTATTGATCAGAAGATATATGAAATGCTTTAGCAATAATCGTTTAAGAAAACTGTGCCAATTTCCAGTTGTAACCATCAAAGTTCAAAATTACAAGAATTGAAAACTTACCATCAAAGTATCTTGGAATGTAAGGGCTCTGGTAAGAGCTTCTTCCAAAGAATGAGCACGTTTTTCAAGATCATCATTGATGACAGAGAGTTGGTTATCAAGATCATCCATGTTTTTCTGGACTTCTGGTTTATCCGGTTCACCAACTGATGACATCAACTGTTGACCTGTCTGCTGTACATCTTCTAGATCAGCTTGTGTTGCTATGGCTTCTTCTTTTATTGTCTGCAACAGCAAAATAACATTCTTACCATCATTTATAGAAATTAAATTTACATTTACATTAAGAAAAACGTCATAATAATTCATTATCAAACATTGTTAGACGCTTTTTGTTTTTAAAAATCCTCTATGGGTCATTTAAGTGAAGCCATTTAATATGGAATGTAAGATGATCTAAGAGTGAAAATAAACTATGAAATATAAATGACAGATCCCTAAAGAACTGAAAATTTGGAACATGGTTGAAGTAGTCGCTATACAATTCTTTGCTTTAACAATCTAAGACAGATAAAATAACTAGACCTCTAACTCCTCCTGTTGTTCTCTAATAGCATCTGGTTCCAAGGCTGGTGGTTCCTGACTACCTATGTTCTCCTGCAGATCTTTTAGAGTGCTTGTCAAATTGTTTAACTCATCCCAGAATTTATCTGCTACTCCAAGAGTTTCATCCAATACATCACCTCTACTTTGTGTACTTGTCTTGATATCATCATATAATTTAACAAGTTCATCTAATTTCTGTCTCACATCTATAATTAGTAGGTTGGAATGAACAACATGAAAATATGGGATTATTTATCTATTGGTAGATTGGGTAAAATTGAAATAACTTTAAAAAAACAAATTCAGAACCATACATGAAAACAGACATTGTTTCCGGAATATGGTATTTTGAAATCATATCCCTGTTTTGCAGTATACAAAATTTAAGCCAATTTTCAGTCAAAATAGTTGTCTACACAGTCGCTAGTTACTATCCATTTACCATACATATTAAAGCTTAAGTAACTTCTTGGATTATCTTTTACCATCGTTTAAATGCAGAGTCTGCTGTACGTTTACACTCCTCAATGTTCCTAAAACCGCCTAACCATTTGATCAAGAAATAACAACCACTCCCTATGTCAAGCTGGCAAACAATAAGCCATCAGGTTGCCAGATAGTGATATCCTGACATTTTTGCCCAGTGCTTGTCCCAGGGGTGTTTTTCTTGGAATTCAGTAATTTTCTAGGAAGATTGGGTGTCTTTACTTTCCAAATATATACCAATTTTGCCAAACTATTATTGGAAATAACTACCCTATAATTACTTTTGTGAGAATGTATCCTTAAATACTTAAATCAGTCAACATAGAATATATTGATATTTACCTTGCACAGCATCATCTTGAATATCTCCAGCTTGCTGTAATAGTTCTTCTGCTGTATTGCGGACAGAATTTAAGGCAGCCTCTCTCATGTCCATGTCTTCTTCAATTGCCTGAAATTTTAGGAATAATTTGACTGTTTAATTTAAAGGGACTATCCCAAATTAAACAGAAATAAAAGTTTGTGTATGTATTAAATTTAAGCGCCAAAATATATGGTGTATTCCAGCTCAAAATACTGAGTTGTTTGGATGTGAACTTCAAAACTGGTTATCCGAACAAGTAACCCTTTTAAGATTTAAGGTCAATTTTTTCATTGGATTATTTGACAATCTATTGCTGTTCCTTTAGAGGTCTATACAGTGCATGACCCATGTGCCGTACTTTATAACGAAAGGTAAATTTCACCTACACATTATTTTTATAAAATTAAAAAGTCTGGTTTTATCAGGACACTGTATAATATAGATTGGGACAGGTCTCCATTGACAGATGAAGGGTTTAACTTGTTTGAAAACATATCACGTATATTGGGCTAGTTGCTCAGCCCTTAGGTAAATGATTTTAAGGACTTTTAACCCAAAATTAAGCAGTTTTAGTCTCCAAAATATAATCGAGATTGGCCCTTTAATACATGAATATAAATTGAAGGATTCAAATACATATCTAATAACTTTTTTCTGTTTTTGTAGCACATTACAGTAAGGTTTGCATATTAGAGTTTAAATAATGAGTTAAAAGAAAGATTGATGACATGCAACTTACAGCATTATCATTGATTTGTCCACGTATTTTATCTGTATAAGCAGCAATGGGTTCAGCATTCTTCACATCTTCAGCTGTTTTAGTTAAATTCTCTAATAAATCTTCTAATTTATCCGAGAACTACAAGAAACAAACAAATTCATTACAAGGGATGAGTGATTGGTTTCATCGCTGATAAGGGGTAGGCCATTTTAAAATTCCTGTGCCAAATAAAATCAAACATAAACGGGTACCTTTTTGACAATGTAAATTCAATTCCCAGGAATTTTGGTTCAGAGTCCAGCTCTAATAAATCAATCTAAATCATAGAATGTATATAGATTAAAATTGGATTTCTCTTGAATAAATTACACTAAAACTTACATCTGCTGACTGTTGCATGGCTTCCTCTATAGAGTTTGATTGTTCACGAACATGTATTCTTAAATCATCAACACGTCTATTATCATCATCCATGATATCTCGAATTCTATTAGCATTATCCTGTCCACATAGTTTAACTAGAGCTAAGCCTGTTTTATTTAATCTATCTACAACTGGTTTATGATCGATAACATCTTGTTTTAACGTCTGAAATCATACAGAAGATATTTTTATGTAAATTAAAGCAACACACAATTTGTATTTGAAGAATAATTCCACTCCATGGATTTTCTTAACAGGCTCATTTTGCAACTATGAATATTATTTTTCACTTACTCATTTGCAAAGATCTACTGGTTGGCTCAAGTTAAATATACTAACATTCACAGAAAGCCTTTGGTTGTACTTTATTTTTTTTTATGGATTAATATTTTGTAAGATATGGTTAAATAAACATGATAAACTGGGGGCTAAAAAAATCTTGTGTTTGAGAGTCAACCATCTAGTTAAACCATGTGAAGTGAAAACATTTTGAGAGACTTCCTTAAACTAAACTGTTTTTAGGGCAATTTGTCTTTATTGGCATGTCTAGTAATTATACAAAATATCTTACCTTCATTTGTTCTTGTTGTTTCTTAACTTGATCTGTATTAATAGACATAACATCCATTTCAGCTATAATAGGCTCAATCTCATCCAACCAATTCTGAAGATCGTTATGTGTCTCCAAGAAATGTTTAGCCAATGGTAAGGCTTGTTCTAGCTGACTAAGACGATCATTACTATGACGTGATAAGTTATCGGCTCTTGATTTCAGCAGGTCCATCTTTTCACGAATAGCAGGTTCTTCTTCTGGTGGACTTTCACGAAGTAATTTTTTACCAGCAGTAATGGCATCTCTAGCTTTAGCTTTTTGACTGTTGATATCATCATTTAATGTCTGAAAAAAAAAAAATACATAAAACAAAATGTGGAAATTCACAAACTGTACAAAGACTGTTAAAATATAAGGGTTATGCATCGGGTCATAATTGATGAAAGAAAGTTACAGAATGTTTATTAATTTATCTGAATAATTAGCATATACAAGTTTGTCTGGAGTGTCAATGTATATTGAAATGTGTAGTGAAGGTTAGTGTTTATGTGTTACAGTTTAAAAGTGTAAAAGTCAACATGTGTATTCACACCTTAATCTACATGTTCAGTGTATATTAGTACCTACATGTTTATTTGATTTTTGTTTAGTTCAGTGCAAATAAGTACATGTATTGTGAAAATTACTATGCTACATTTTGTTTTATAATAATAAATAAAAATTTATATTTAGTATTTATTAAAGATACATTATAGGAGATTAGATAAAGAGCTGGCAGTTCTCACTATAATAGTTAACTGGCGGTTGTCAGGCAAGATACGCCCACATTTTGGATAGAGAACAAGCTAAAAACAAAAGCGATTTTTCATACAATCAGGGGCCATAATCCAGAAAGTTATGATCTGAAGTGCTCAATATGGAAAGGAACTGAGATCTTTGGGACATAACATATATTTTAAGTTTCATCAAAATCGGATAAAAATTGTGGCCACTAGAGGGTCCACAACCTTGATATACCATATTTTTACACTATTTGCGTACAACTACAAGGGGCGGCCATTATGTCCGTCAGTTTTAGTCTGATTTTCACAAAATTAGAACTTAACCATCATTAGTGTATAACTGTGATATATTCACACGTTTATTTTTTAAATCGGATCAAAATTGTGACCTCTATTGGGTCAACAAGCTCAAAACTTGATTTTTCGTACAATCAAGGGCCATAGTTCAGGAAGTTACGATCCTATATGCGCGAATATTGAAAGAAACCAAGATCTTTGGGTTATAAACATGCATTTCAAGTTTCATCAAAATCAGATCAAAATTGTGACCTCTAGGAGGTCCACAACCTTGATATACCAGATGTTTATACTATTTGCGTACAAGGGGCGGCTATTTTGTCCAACAGTTTTGGTCCAATTTTCACGAAATTCGAACTTAAACACCATTAGGGTGTAACTGTGATATATTAAAACGTTTTTTTAAATCAGATAAAAATTGTGACTCTAGAGGGAACACAAGCTAAAAGCGCAATTTTCGTACAATCAGAGGCCATAATTCAGGAAGTTACAATCTGATATATGCGAATATCGACAGGAACCTAGATCGTTGGGATATGAACATACATTCCAAGTTTCATCAAAATCGGATGAAAATTGTGACCTCTAGAGGGTCCACAACCTTGATATACCATATTTTTACACTATTTGTGTGCAAGGAGCAGTCATTTTGTCTGGCAGTTTTGATCTGATTTTCAAGAAATTCAAACTCAACCAACATTAGGGTGTAACGGTGATATACTAAAACGTTTTTTAAATCAGATAAAATCGTGACCTCTATAGAGTCAACACAAGCTAAGAGTACGATTTTCGTACAATCAGGGGCCATAATTCAGGAATATCGAAAGGAACCAAGATCTTTGCAAGTTTCATCAAAATCGGATAAAAATTGTGACCTCTAGTGTGTTCACAAGCTAGAAATGAGATACATGTCAATATCGAAAGCATCCAAGATCTTTTGGAGATAGACCTAGTATTTCAAGTTTCGTCAAAATCGGATAAAAATTGTGACCTGTAGAGTGTCCACAAACAAATTGTGGATGGAGAGACAGGGGCGACGACAATATATGTCCACATATGTTTAATTAGTAATTCATAAAAAATACCTTTTGTCCTACAAGTTGTGATTGAAGTTTATCGGGGAATGAACTGATAGGTTCAGATTCTAACATTTTACCTTCTTCTTCATCAAACCATTCCAATAAATCATCTAATTCACCTAACACCTATAAATAAATTAATAACTTCTAAGAAAATCTGATTCAAAAACATGGTAAACACAGATTATAAATATGAAATAATCTAGACTTATAATCATTAGGAAACCAAATGGATAACATAAAGCCTACCTATGTATACATATTATAATATGTTAATGTGGCAATGCAATAGCTTTGAACAGAAAAATAAGCAAAGCAAGCTATTAATTATATATGTATATATTGTAAGCCACCAATACTTCTAGTTAGATTAATCAAAATAAAATAAAAACTTTCTGCTTGCATCTCCATTATTTCACAACAAACGGTCGGACTATTATGTGTCCTCTGGGCTATTTTATACATGAAACAAGTATGCAAAGTCTTAATAAGATTGCTGTTGAAAAGTTAGTGTGTATTCTAAGACTACTCAACACCCTTAAGATTTAGGACTTGATAATCTCCCTGTGATGAGACCCACTCTATGGCAAATCACTAAACAAATTGTAGGTGTATTAGCTGTCTTATATTTTCTTTACTACATTGCATGTAATATATACCAAGAAGAAGTAAATCCATATGTGTTATATGAATGTTATGGTTATTCAAATATTGTAGAGTGGAAGTTGGTAAACACTATATTAATTATAAAAAAAGACTCCATATAGCAATGTGTACACAGGACCTTGTTTTCTTGTCTCATCCAAACAACTAGACACTGTTCTTGCAATACCCTCTCCCACTGACCAGGAGAAACCATGTTGGAAAATCCAAAACTTTCTTGACAAACAAAGGGAGCGAACCCAAGAGCCAGAATCTTACTCACTGCGTCACGGCAGCTCACTTGTTATTTTTGAAGACATGTACACTGGAAACCCCAAATCATTTAGCGGGTCACAAGTAATAAAAAGAATGACAGAACACAACATCTAAAAGCAACTTACCGAAGCTACAAGCTAAAATAAGGTATGCAGGATAAAATAAATTAAGATATATTAATATAGCAGCTAAAGTACAGAAAAGCAAGCAACTAAAAAGTTTAAATGAATTCTATATATTACTTAAAATTACATGCTAATCTAAGAACATAAATGCAATGTTATAATAAAGAGAAATAAATACAAAGAAGATAGTTTCAATTTTAAATTTAAAACATGACATACAGTATTTAGAGGGAAAAGTCCAAAAGCCAATAAATATAAATGCATAAGTAGAAGCAAAACTAATTTATTACTACTGCTAAATAAGTAATGCTAAATAAGTAATACTAAATAAATATTATACTACAGCTACATAATCACATATCAAAAAGTGGGTTAAACTAAATAATTATTACCTCGAAAGACTTTTGCCTGGCCAATCGAACCTTCTCAGCTCGTTTTTCAATTTGATCTTTGATTGAGTCAAATCGTTTATTGTCTTTATTGATAGCATCTTCTACCCTGAGACCGAGATCTCCTGGTGCTAGATCTACTAGTTCATTACCATCTCGGTTAATTTCCTCTAATATAGGTTGTATGTTTTCTACTTCATCTAAAAGACTCTGAAAAAAACAAATAAAACTGTCAGACATCTACTTACTTCCTTTCTAGATAAAAAATAGAACTTTTATCTTGAGAAAAATTTGAGGTACCAAGGCTGATGTCAAATACAGGCATCACTAAGAGAAGCCAAAGGTCATTGCCAATCTTTAGCTAAGAGAAACTTTCAGTACATTATCCTTAAACCACATTAACTGTACACTGAGAATTGTTTTCATATTTCACTATACCTGAAGACGGTCTTCAGCATCACCAGATTTGGATTCTTTGGCCCGAACTTCTGGCTCAATCTGAGCCAACCATTGTAAAAATTGGTTATGTTTGTCTTGGAAGTTTTGAGCTAATGGGAGAGCTTCTTCCATCTGTTCTAATGTATCAGCTACTTTGTTTTTCAGGTCAGAGTATTTATGTTGTGCGTCATCAATTTTAACTTGCACAAGAACAACATCCTCCCCTGAAATATTTCATAATCATCACAATTTCTATTCATATTGTAATCTACATGCACAAATTTTAAATGATTATATTCTTTACATTCCATTTTCTATAATCTCTTGTTTATCGTTGCACTGTGGTGGGTAGAAAATCTTTTTTTTTTGCACTTGACAAACAGTACTAATCACATAGTTGGGGGGGGGGGGGGGGAGAGATTAATGAAAACATTAATTAAATATCTGGTATCATGTACAAGTATTCAGATTAAACACACCTTTGCAATGATCTTGTAGTTGTTTACCCTTGATAGCCAGATCTCTTACTTGGTCTTCTTTATCACTTACATCATCTTGTAGTGCCTGTAAGCCAAATAGAAAACTTCCATTTATATCACTAACAATCAGTTTAATATTATTAAACATTTACAGTCAAGTTCTCAACAAAATATACAATCTGTAAATAATTCTATTGATTCTATTATCTAAACTTGTTCAGGCAGCCTACCATTAAATCTTTAACAAGTCTTTCAATTCCATCGGCATCTAAAGCTTTAGGTTCCATTGAAGCAAACCGTTTTGCACTAACATCCAGCCATGATGACAGTGGTTCATTAATATCCTGGAAGTCTTTGGCCAATTCCATAACATTTTCAAGAGTATGCATGCGACCAGAAGCAGTTTTGTTCAAATTTTCCCATCTTTCTTCTAATTGTGCCATCTGACTTTGAATCTTCTTCTTTTCCTTGGGGTCAACACCAGCTTGTAACTTATCACCAGTTTCACGAACTGAGATAACACTAGGTGCACGATCTTCTAACATCTTCTGTAGAAACTGTAGAAAAAGAAATTATTACACTTTAATCAATGTTTCAATTTCAATTTGTCTCAGCCTTATGTTAACATTATAAAGTATGACTGACATTTATTTATTTTATTTTCCTACTTTGATCATCATTTTAAGTGTTGGACTATGTTTTCCTGAACACAGAAATTGTTTTGGATATGAACTTTGTTTTTGTTGGAAAAAAAGACTAATACAACTAATCACTTACTTTTTGTTCCTGTAATTGAGCTTTCACAACACGATGTTCAGAAGATGGAGGTTTCTGATTGGCTACCATATCTTCTGTTTCTGCTAACCATGACAACAATGAATCCAAGGCATCCGTAAATTTACCAGAATTCAAAATAGCAGTATCCAAGTTATGTTCTCTTTCACTGACCTAAAATAAATTCAGATATTGCTAATACTGACATTATTTGAAACCTACCAAAATATGATTTTACTTATTACTATTATAATGATCTTACCTTTTCATTGAGTTCCGACATTTTTCCTGCCAAATTTTCAAGATGAGCTTCCAGATCTTGACAATCCACCCCAGTAGGTGCAGATTGTATTAGAGCTTGTCCTTCAAATGATACAACATCAAACTGTTTTTGTAGAGGATCAACACTCTTCTTTACGAAATTCTAAAACATATGATCAATAGTTTGAAAAGCTACAACAGATACATGAAAACAATCCACAGAAACATTGAAATTATCACTTTTGGGATTAAATTTACAACAAATAATGTATTTTTAAACAAGAAACTAATGCATCATGATAGCGCTTGGACATAAATATGTATCAAAATTAACATGATCTACAATATTATTTCACTTGAAATGATTATTAATTGTTGACCATCGGCTTCTTATAATTTTAATAACAAATATTGGAAACCATTAAAAGTTAGTTACATTTTGTAAAGAATACTAATTGACAACCTCATCAAGCATAGTTGATTTTTCACCTTTGTTTCATTGACTTGGAAACTAATCTCTGCTTTATTTTGATACACTACAGAACACAAATATGCTTGTAGAAACTGGCAATATAATCCAATTTACACACTGACAATAATTTCTGGTTTCACAGTACTTTCTTTCAGAAACTTTGTATGACACACTATAAACTTTTGAATTTGAAAAAGTAAAATACATTGCATTGTTTACCTTGAGTTCATCTTGTTGTTGTTTGATAGCTTTAACATCACCACCAATAGGCTTCAATGATTCCATTTTACTTCCAGCAGCATCCATTCCTTTAGCAGCAGCAGCCATTTTTTCATTGATCTTTTTCACTTTATCTTTGTTATTCTTGATGTCTGACTTCCTCTGCTTTGCCTGTTCTTTCATTTTTTCTAACTGTTTCTTCAAATTATCAACCTGTGAGAAAATAAATTAAATGATCACTCCAAGCACAAGTTTGCTTCATCTGGCTCGTATTTCAAAATAACTCTTATCGTTATTTAAGCAGGCAGTTTTAGACCACACACAAAAATCATGTGTCAACAAATTATTCAAATTCGTACGTAATAAACAAGCGGTTGCCATGCAAGATACGCCCACATTTTGCAAGAGATGGACAGAGAACAAGCTCAAAAAAAAAGAAGTGATTTTTCGTATAATCAAGGGCCATAATTCAGGAAGTTAAGATCCGATATGTGTGAATATCGAAAGGAACCAAGATTTTGGGGTTATAAACATGTATTTCAAGTTTCATCAAAATCGGATCAAAATTGTGTCCTCTAAGGGGGCCCACAACCTTAATATACCATATTTTTACACTGTTTGCATACGAGGGGCGGCCATTTTGTCCGGCAGTTTTGGTCCGATTTTCACGAAAATTCAAACCCAACCAACCTTAAGGTGTATCGGTGATATAGTCGAACGATTTTTTATAGAGGGACCACAAGCTAAAACGCGATTTTTCATACAATCAGGGGCCAAAATTCAGGAAGTTACGATCCGATATGCGCAAATATCGAAAGGAACCAAGATCTCTGGGTCATAAACATGCATTTCAAGTTTCATCAAAATCAGTTAAAAATTGTAACCTCTAGAGTGTCCACAAGCTAAAAATGTGATTTTTCGTACAATCAGGGTCCATAATCCATGAAGTTTCGATCCGATACATGCCAATATCGAAAGGAACCAAGATCTTTTGGAGATAAACCTATATTTCAAGTTTTGTCAAAATCAGATAAGAATTGTGACCTGTATAGTGTCCACAAACAAATTGTGGACGGACGGACAGAGACAATATAAGTCCACATGAAAATGTGGGCGTATAAAAATAGGTGCACCTCGTTATTTTTCATATTTAATTCCTGCACAGTATTCAAATTTATGTCAGTAATATTCCTACAAAATTACGCGATGTCATAATACGATAGAATGAAAGTGTGCCGACTACTGCAGACCTGTACTTGTTTCAAATTCCTCCAAAATTACTGTATTTTTCGGGTCATAAGTCGATACATTTTTCAGCATAAGTCCGGCATTTGTCTTATACTCTGTTTCGACTTATATACGGAAGGTATAAAAATGACATCCCGAAATTTATTTGGCAGAGGGAGAAACTGGAGGTTGGACAGGGCAACCCCACTCCTTGTCATGTACAAGCTGGAATTGAAACCATGCCCTTTGGCTTTAGACCATTTAAGCACCTAACTTCCACCCGACAATTAATAAAAAAAACAATACCTTTGATTTGATGACGTCCGGTTCTGTGATATAGCCAGCTCTCATCAAGTCTCTTGACTTAGCTTCTAAATCTCTGATAGCATGTTCTTTATCACCAAGGTCAGCCAAGAAATTCTGAAAATAAAATTAAAAGGCAGAACTTGAAACGCAATTCTTTATCATTGTTACTATTATTTATCTTTATTTACATCTATGATATGCATTGCAAGCCTACAAAATACTACTCCTGCCAAATCAATTTATTTTCCTTGATTAGAATTTAGTAATTTAAAGGGTATAGGGTATAAAAGAGAGAGAGAGAGAGAGGATTTAATTTAACATGGACTCGACACAAACTAGCACATCTTGGGACTAACAGATGGTTTAATTTTATTTAAATAATTTTACTGTGTGAAGGGGTCTTTAGCAGTGGGAGGTAGCCGGAGGACCCGGAGAAAACCCACAAGGTTGGATAGGTGACCCTACTTCTTGTCATGTACATGCAAGGAATTGAAAACTCATTGACAGACCTTCTGATTCCACTAGACCCTCTCCCCCCCCCCCCCCCCACAATCCTCCAAAACAGTGTAATCAAAACATCTATGAAGTATAAAGACATACTTACATCAATATCCTGTTGTTGAGAATCTAAAATAGTTTGTTCACAGCCAACTGGTTCTTTCTTGTTTAGGTCATTTTCAGTGTCTGATAATTGACCACAAAGATCTCGTAACAAACCCTGTAAAACCACATTTGATATTTAGTGTCTTTCAAATTTTATGTTTCATTTTCTTATACACACAAATCTGATACAATTTTATGAATTTTTCCCTTTTTGTCTCGATTTGAAATAAAATTTAGAAAATCAAGTAGGGGACTGATGAAAAAATCTTACCTGGAATTCTGAAAGACTCTGTGAACCTGATTCCATTTCTGACAAAACATCCTCTAATTTCTCTTGTAATTTCTTTTGTCTAAATTTCATGTTGTTGACTTCTGCTTCCATAGTTTGAGTGTCTGCTTTTCCATCAATATTGATACCATCTAATAAAGCATCTAGATAGTCTAATTGTCCATTTAATCCCTGAACATCATCTGCCAAGGCCTAAGAATATACAAATTAACGGTATTGGATAAATGTCAAATAAAAACAATGGAAATTTACAGAAACTTTCTTAATCGCTTAGACAAGCAAAATGTGAATCTAACTTACACGAAGATTGAAAAGAATTTCTATATTGTTATAATAGTTCTTAAGTTATTTATGTGAATTGAATAAATACAAAGACATTTTCAAAACAAGTAATGTTTTTCAGGTGTACATCTAGTAATGTAATAAACAAACCTTGATTTTATCAGTATGTTTTGGATCCTTAGCAACTGGACCAAGTCGAAGATGAGAATCTAGTTTCTCTTCCCATTTCTTCAGATTACTATTGGCATCGGTCATGTTGTCATTGATTTCCGAAAGACGCAGCTGAACATCTTCTAGGTCTTGTGCCCTTTCTGTTATATCTGAAATAATAAGTCAAACTATCAAACAAGGTTTTGATGTTTTACAGAAACTTGGTTTATACATGTGCACCTTCAGTTCAGCATAAATAACTCTTTCCAATGTAAGAGTTCTGGAATACCAATATTTAAGTCACCAGAAAATTTTTCTGTTTTTTGAAAAAGAACTTATGCCCCAGCTTTCCATTTATTACACTTATATATTATTCAAACGCTTATAATGTTTTGAATCCTATTGATTACTATCTAAAGTCCTTGTTTTTGGACTAGGTTATTTGCCTAAGTTCTATAATCGGAACAGTTAGAAACCATATCTTTAGTGTGCTGACATTAAGATTTTTTAAAAACACAGTCAATCATGTCTGACACTAGAAAAATACAATTTTACAGAAATATTTCTCTTTCGCTGTCTGCCATGTTGTGAGTGAAGCCTTTACCTTTATACAATATCTGTCTAATGTGTCTTGTCCGACTGTTTTTTTATGTGTGAGGTATCACCTGCACTTATAACATGTACTATTAGAAGTTACAGAATATACTGTACTTACTGTTACCAAGTCCTTCCCATCTTTTGTTGATATTATCCATCTTATCTTGTATCTCATTTCCACCTGTTTCTACACAATCTATTAAAGCTTCACCTTCACTGTTTAAATTATCGTGATCATGAGATTTCTTTAATACATCATTTTGTAATGCCTGGAATAATCCCAAATTTTTTTTTTTAAAGTAGTAATCACATTCTAAGATTCAACCGTGTAAGGATATCTATTGCAACACTTAAACTGATATTTTTAGATTTGTAAAAGAAAGACCTTTCCAATTATTGGTTCCAAAATAAGGTCTCTTATTAAATATTTTAAAACAGCTCAGACATGAAATAGATAGTATTCCATCCATACCTGTAAATCTCTTATCTTTTTACCAATAATTGCTTTATCTAACTGTTGTGGTCTAGTTTTCTGCAGTTTGTCTTCTGCTATCTCTAACCATAACAACATTTTATCCATATTCTCGTGGAATTTCTGTGAATGATCATATGCTTCTGCTAGTTTGTCTTGTTTAGTACTTGCTACTGCTTTAATCTGATCCCAGTCAGATTGGATAATCTGTAGTTTTTCCTGCATCTGACGAATATCTGGGGTTGGGGTTGCTTCTTCCAAAAATTTGCTACCTTTTTCCAGCAGCTCTTTAATCTCTGGCATTTTCACAGCAATCTCATTCTGAATATTCTAGAATAGAATTTTTGTAATTGATTATTATTCAAGTATTTTAAAATAAAGAATGCAAGTCCATACATAAACCTGACAATCCTTGAAAATATGAAACTGACAAGAATGACATTGGAAGTTTCAACAGTTGTACTTAAAGTTATCAGATATTTTTTACATTTTTAATTATGTGAAAATGAAACTAATAAAATGACATTTCATGGAATTTGGTACTGGCTTCCATATTGTACATTTAACTCTCTTTGATGATCAACTGTGTTGTCTGGTTTATGCACCGACAAACAGAATTAGTGTCACAAAGAGATACATCCACTGAAAATGCAAAACATTTGTATGAAATTACCTTCAAATCCTGAGCTTGTTGTTGAAGGGTATCTCTTTCACCTGATAATGGTTCATGATTTTTAAGGTTACGTGACATGTCTTGAACCCAGTCTAGAACATCATGGCACTCAGCTTGGAATCTTTCTCCTTCACGATTAGCATTATCCAAGGCAGAAATACGTGAATCTGAATATATGATAAAAACATCCATCATCAGACATTAAAGGGGGGGGGGGCGTGACTTAGAGCTTCTCATTAGTATCAAATAATCAATAGTAGCAATTAAAAGCAAGTGTGACCATATTAATTTAAAGTATCATTATTTCCTGGCTATTTTGTCCAATGAAGAGTTTGAAGGCACAGGCATACACTCATTTCAATTTTTCAGTTTGGTGGGAAGTAAAGAGCAAACTGTATCTCTACGAAAACAAATATCTGCATTTATTTTTCAACAAATGTGTGCAAAAAACCCAAGGGTTTTGCGTGACTGTGGCCTCTGAAGGTGAGATATTCTCATGGGTCAAAATCAGTCATCGATATTTGTGTTTCTTTTGTAACAAATGTATGAAATACACTGCAACCTCTGATGGCAAGATATTCTCATGGGTAAAATCACAAAAAGGCTGTTAAATTTTTCAAGATGTTTGCTAATTTCATGTTGACAACATTAGCCTAAACAAATTTATTATTCACAAACTTCACAATAAGAATATGCAATACTGAATATTATATTAAATAAAAATAGCCTACTTAATAGACAATAGAAAACATCCAACAACATAAAAGAAATATTTATTTTAGTTCCACAAAATTTGCAGAATGTCTATAAATAATTGTTTTGTACTTTAATTTATTTTGGATCAAATGATTTGAAGTCTCATTATATCAAACATGAATCGAAAAAGACAAGTAAATTCAATGTATGTGATAGTACTTACCAACTTTTTTGCTGGCATCATTATAACCCTTTTCTAGTGCTGACAGCTTGTTTTTAACATCAGATTTGGTAGAAGGATCTTTGGAACAATCACAAAGTTTCTTACATAATTCTTGAGCTTTCTTTAATTCAGGTTTCTTACCAGATAGGTCATTACCAATATCCTATAAGAAATAAATCATCTGAATTGTAATCAAATTCTACACACATGATCTGTTTTATAATACATGCAGCAAGCTTTTCTTCATTAATTTAACCTTCATCACACTTTCATAAGTCTTTTCTGGAAATGAATATAGTATCCATCAATTTGTGAAAAAATATAAATAAAAAAAAAGTTCATACATACCATTGCTTCTTGAATTTGTCTGCGTTGTGTATCAGGAGAGCAACTGATAGATGGAAGGCTGTCCAGTTTATCATTGACTTCACTTAGATATCCTCCAAGATTTTTAGTGACATCTGAGAATTCAGCACCTATTCCACCAAGCGAACTTAAAGAATTTTCACGTTCTTTGAGTCTGTCATGAAGTTTGTCCCAAGATTTACTGACAGTATCAATTTTTCTACCAACACTGCTGGAATCCATCGAGTTGGGACGACATTTATCCAGTACAGAATGACCAGACTGAATAAATCTATCAAACAAGGGTTCTTGTTCAGTAAATTCTTCTTTCAGAACCTGTTTCAAACATAAAATATCTATAAAATCATTTAGATTATTTTTCAAACGATACCTTTATTTGTAACAAATAAAATTTGCCATTCTTAATATTCATCCTAAATGCACTACGGAACTGAAATCGGTATGAAAGCTCACATTTATATGTGTGGAAAGAAACTTGGTTGGAAGTAATATAAAATGTTAACAATGTGCAGGAGTTGGGTCCTGACTATGAACCACTACTGGTATATTATATGTACAATTAGTCTTTTTTTAAAACCAATGTGAAACACATATCATACCTTGACTTGATCTAGTTGATTCTCTAATAGAACAGGTTCTATAGCCATAGGACCTAAAACATCTAACATTTTCTCTTTCTGTGTTAACCATTTCTGTAGCTGGTCACCATGTTCTCTAAGATCTCTCAAGTCTATAACCATGCCTTCTAAACTTAAACGTCTTTGTTCTGAGGTGGCTCTTAAACCATGCCATTTGTCATCTGCCAAAAAATACAAGAAAACACCACACATTTAAATATAATATACATTACAAATATTAATGGCCAGCCCTGAGATCTAATTTGATTGTACTTTTATTTTTTAATACTTAAAAAATTATTGATCAATTTAACAGCCATAATTGAACCAAAACTTTTATAAATAACTTTATAAAATTGCATTTGATGTATCAAATTAAAAAGTACCTAATTGCGAGAGCTGATTTTGTAGAGTATCTAGGCCAGGTACACCTTGTTTAGTTCGTATCAAGTCCAAAGCTTTCTTTCTTATATCTTCAACTAGTGCCTCTTTACCCAACAGTTCATGGTGGAAATTCTGTTAAAAAAGGTTAATATTGATCCTAAACTGGTAAATATTATCATATTTTACTGTCACAAAACAGAAAATAGGCAGCCAGAAAACAAAAAATGTGCTCAAGCAATTAAGTCATTTGAGCAAGTAATAAAGCTTATTTTATAGGTAACTGAAACATTTACAAGACACAAAAACTGATTAACCCTTGTGCGGACACGTCGCACGGAAAACATTATCGGCAACAAGGGGTAATCTAAGACCCCAGACATAAATTGGTTTTTGAATGCATAATTTTATTCACATACAATCAAACTACAGCTTCACATAAAGACTGAATAATAATCAATCAAAGTAAAAAAAAATATTTGAGGTATTAACAGTGACGATATGAATTATAAGGTATTTTTGAAACCATACAAATCGACAAATAACGAAATTGTCATTTCCATGTAGAATCGTCTTTTGATGGGGTTGGTAAAGTACCTAGATTTGCTTTCAGATCTAGATTACTAGAATGTAACGTCTTTAAGTGGCATTTAGTAATTGAACAGTAACACACTAACACTATTTTATGGAATAACAATCACTGGTTTATTAACATACAACGTTGCATGTTAATAAACCAGTGATTGTTATTCCATAAAATAGTGTTAGTGTATTACTAGAATGACCAACGCAATATCATCAGTAAGAAAGATTCCAAATACAAAGTTGGCACAGAGCGCAGAACAGATTAGACACTTGTAACCAGCAAAATGTTTAGTTTTTTGTCAAATGATGAATGTTGCCACTGCCTCACTTCCGTTCTATTTTCAGCATTACACTTGACATTAAGTAGCTGACAATGTATAAAATTCTTGCTAGATAAATTATGAACCAGTTCCTCACAAATGTTAAGGATATGGTCGTGGGGTCCCGAAATACTCCTTGAATATGCACAAGGGTTAAGGGCATCAACCCATGAAGTAATTATTGCAAATCATTACAATTGCATAGGTCTCTTCCTAGTGCTAAGATAAATAAAAAATTAATTTCAAGTCAATCAGATGATAACCTTAGCCACTCAGGGTTCACAAAATTTTTCAAAGCAACATAAATGTAATAGCTCTATATGTAACTATATCAGAAATCAGATATCATGAACAAAAACACTTTGTATAAATTTTACCTCATGTTCTTTGAGTTTTTTCTTGGCATCCTTTTCATTGGTTGGTATATCACTCTGATAGTTAGATTCATGATCTTTCATATCTAACCATGACAACATGTCTTGTAGGTCCTGGAGAAAGGTCTTTATACTACCTAGAACATTCTGCAACTCCTGATGTCTGTCAGCTAATCTCTCTCCAATTATATCATATCTCTGATTAATATCCATTAGTTGTTGTTGGGTTTCAGATAGATCTGTAAAATCATATAAATATCAATCTATGGAAAATAGAGGTTTAAAAAAATACTTTGGTCAATTTGGCTACTGTGACATCCATCACAATATAATCTGTTGTATGACGCCGTATAAAATCAAAACATAAAAGGGTAGTAGTTTGACAGTATGTTAATTTTATGCATTTTCATCAAGAACTATGCACAGTTTTAGCACTATCTGCACTTATAATTTAAATGTTTATACACATGAACACTATAAAGTATCAACTGAACTGTATATAGTGTTATAAGGCTATATTATTAGAGATTTGTGCTCTTACTCTATTGTCAATCACAACCCAACCTATTATGTGGGTCAATGTAAAAGTAGAATATTTGCAAATAGATTCATCAGTAAAACTAACAGTCACATGTTTGTAATTTGTTTATAATTATGCATAAATAATTTACAGAATCTTACCATCTAGCAGAAGATAGTCAGATGAACTCTTCCTACTACTAATACCACTAGATTCACTAGAGAGAGGACTGGTTTGTCCTGGAAACATTGTCGGTGATGGAGAACGTAACCTTGGGGACAAGAGTCCAGAAATTCTTCTAGAACCAACACCTGTTGGAAATAAGTGAAACTTAACATATCTAAAACACTAAACATTCAGTTATACTTACTTCATAAAAAATTACAGTTTTGCAACATTAGACATTGTTGCAGTATTGAACATGTAACAAAATGTGCAAACAAAAATAAAATAATTAAACATCTTACGTGCATGTCTTCGAATAGGACTCATTGGTCGATCAGGAGATTGAAGGCTTTCAAAAGTATTGCCTAATTCATTGACTTCATCTATATTAGGTTCTTGCTGTTCATAGTCTTCTAGAAGAGGCTGTAGTAGAAAAATAACATATTTATGTTAATTTGAAAAAAAAAAAACCCTGGTACAAATTTGGCATAATTAATCATAATCCATATGGTATGTAAAGTATATGAAACATACAATGAGAAATAAACTCAGTTGTTGAGATTATAAGAAGTAATATGGATGTAGCAAAATATTTTTCTACCTTTAATTCCCCAATCTGTCTTTCTACTGTCTCTATATCTATACCAACAGGTTCAAATTCATCAAGCTGAGCTTCAGTAGATGTCAACCAAAGTAGGAATATATTCTTGGCATGTTCAAATTCATTTCCTCGCATTTCTTTATCTCTGGCTTCCTGTTCTTTTTCCAAGAACAGATGGTCTAATTCTGCCCACTGTAGTTCTAAGTTTTTGAGAGCATCTTGTACAGTACCTGAGTCTCCACTTCGTTTATCTGTGGTAAGATCTTTGCCAACTTTCCTCAAATCATCCAACGTTCTCTTCTGTTTTTGTTTCTGTATTGAAATCTTTTGAAGTTCACTTTGCATCTCATCACTTGGTAGTTTACTCATATCTTTAGATTTAAGAGCATCAATGTTATTTGCCAACCAACTTAGAGTCTCTTCTTGACCATCATTAAACTTTTGTAACTTCCCTGAAATCTCCTCAAGGTCCTTATCTCTATTCTTACATTTGGTTTTAACAGCATTATATTTTTTGTCTACAGTATTCAGTTGTTCTTCTAGAGATCTGGCCATTTCAAGATCACAGTTCTTAATAAGATCATTGGTTTTCTGTTTAACAGAATCAATGCTAAATTTATGATTATCTACATCGGCTTCCACTAACTTGAAGGCTTGGATTTGGTTGTTGAGATTGGCTTTATTAAGACTGATAGGCTGCTGGTTACTGACAACATTATCTGTGTCTTTTAACCAATTCAGAATACCAGCAATGGACTCTTGGACTCCTTGAGATTTAGTGATAGCTGCCTGCATCTTATTTATTTGATCTCCAACATCTTTGGTTACTGCAGAGTATCTATCAGAAATATCTTTCATGGTTTTCTGCATATTACGGATTTGACTAGGATCTGCAGAAATACCACTGAGGCAGTTGGTAAGATCACCACCTTTCTTCTGGGTATCCTGTTGGAGACCGACTTGACTTAAAGCATCGCTGCTAAGTGATTTGAGTCTTTCTAACTGATGATGGAGTTTATCAGGCGCTGGGGAGCTACTATCATGTTTAATAGATGAAAGTTCATCTTCTGCTTCTGTTAGCCATTGCAACATCTTGAAAGCAGATTCATTATAATCTATTTGTTTCGTGGCCAAATTTGACAGACGATCTCCAAATCCGATTACTTTGGTTTTCAGTTCATAGTGTCTATTGCTGATGTCTTTGAGTTCTTCACGAACAGACTCAGCTTCCAGATCATTCATACTGATAAGACTGTGTCTGGTTGGTCGATGTTTGTCAGCCTTGAAAGCATCAATTTCCAACTTGTATAGCTGTGGAAAAAAAACATACCAGAATTATTTTGGTTGTTTTCCATATTATATTAACCTATTTTTGATTGTGAACTTTTAAAAACTAATTTTGAAGAGCTTCTTTTTAAAATGACAACAAAAGAATATATATTTATCTTTTGCACTGAAAATAGGTAATCAAGTTACAAAAATAATTCTAACTAACCTTAGCTTCCTCTAGGTACTTCTGGGAAGCCATCTGCATAAACCTCACATCTGCTTGGTGTGAGACAATGTCATTTAGTAGAGCCTTCAAAACACAATAATAATTGTTTTATGTCATTTAAAACAGAATCAACTACCAGAAAAGGTATGTTTTCAGATTATATTTTGCTGAATTGACATTAACTACATGTATGAACCCTAACGGTTTTAAAGCCATACTGATTTAATCTAAAATTTTCATTTTATTCAGTTGTTTCTGCAGTTTCTAGAGTTTTTCAAATCAAAAAGGTTTACTCAGGCATGTGAAGTAAAGCAAGGGACGGAACTCCCAAGACAATTATTTAACTGGTTATCATTTTCCCTGGAGATAAGCCTGATGTTCCTTAAGGCAAGTGTCTTTTGCATCTGAGCTCTCCAAAAACAAGTAAGAAAAGACGGGTGGTTTTTAAATAGACAATTGTTTAGATCTTTGTGTTGTCATTAAATACCTTTTGTTTTTCAGCCAATGGTTTAAGGTCTTCAAAACGTTGCAGACATTCATCCTGTCTTTCAAGTTCTCTCTCAGCACCTGTCATCCATTCTTTAAATTTATTAGATTCATCCTCAAACTTCTGAAGTTCCTCAGTGGCTGTATTGAGATGTTTAAGACGGATATCAGACGTTTTTAGTAACTGAAATTAATCATTAAAATTAATCATCAAAACCACATTTATACAACAATTGTTTTAATTATTAATAAATACATGTATAAACTATTTTAAAATCTGTATTGTGTAAAATATGCTACATTGATAATGATAAGGAAACTTATAAATTACATGTATTAGTTGAAAATTACTCCTACATTGAATATATGTTTATGCTAATGATAATGTTATATTACCTTCTCTAAGGCAGTCTTGGTACAAGTTGCCATACTCTGTAACTCTGTTACCTGCTCTGGTACCAGTTCTTCCTGGTAATGTTCTGTTAACTGTTCAGCTTGATATATTAAAGACAGAATTGGTTGCTTAATGGAATCAACTTCTTTATGAACAGTCTGGAAATGTATAATACAAAGATATTATTACACAAACAAAACAAATAATTAAATCATCATTAATTACAAATTTCATGATACCTCCCGCCAAGATAAAGTACAATTACAATATAAATTACATTCATGGTACACACAGATAATAACAACTGAAATATCTATATGAAAGTAAACAATATATATGTCAGCCCCCCCCCACCCCCAAAAGATATGATGGAATAATAAACCAGCAGCTGTCAGGCAGGATATGCCTACATTTTGCAAGAGATGGATATAGAACAAGCTGAAAACAAACGCGATATTTTGTACAATCAGGGGCAGTAATCCAGAAAGTTGTGGTCTAAAATGCGTAAATATCCAAAGGGACTGAGATCATTGGGATATAAAGATATGTTTACAGTTTCATCAAAATCGAATAAAAATTGTGACCTCTAGAGGGTTTACAACCTTCGTATTACATACTTTTAAACAATTTGTGTACAAAGAGGGCCATTTTGATGGGCAGTTTCATTTCAATTTTCCCAAAATTCGAATTCAACCTTCATTCTGGTGGAATGGTGATGTATTTAAACGTTTTTTAAAATCGGAAAAAAAATTGTGACCTCTAGAGAATCCGCAAGCTAAAAATGTGATTTTTCGAACAATCAGGAGCCATAATCTAGGAAGTTACGTTCGGATATGCACGATTGTCAAAAAGAACCAAGATCTTAGTGTGAAACGGTGCTATATATTCACACATTTTTTTATTCACATGGATAAAAATTGTGACCTCTAAAGGGACAATCTAAAAACAAGATTTTTTGTACAATCAAGGGACATAATTCAGGAAATTACGATTATTGAAAGGAACCAAGATCTTTGGGTTATAAACATGTATGTTTCATTAAAATCGGATCAAAATTGTGACCTCTAGAGGGTCCACAACAATGATATACCAGATGTTAACACTATTTGCGTACGAGGGGCGGCTATTTTGTACTGCAGTTTTGGTCCGATTTTCACGAAATTCAAACTTAACCAAAATTACGGTGTAACGGTAATATTTTTGAACGATTTTTTAAATCGCAGTTGCCATAATTCAGGAAGTTACGATCTGATATGCGTGAATATCGAAAGGAACCAAGATCTTTCGGTTATAAACATGCATTTCAAGTTTCATCAAAATCGGGTGAAAATTGTGACCTGTAGCGTGTCCACAAGCTAAAAACATGATTTTTCGTACAATCAGGGGCCATAATCCATGAAGTTATGATCCGATACATGCCACTATCAAATGGAACCGAGATCTTTGGGAGATAGACCTATATTTTAAGTTTGTCAAAATCAGACAAAATTTGTGACCTGTAGAGTGTCTACAAACAAATTGTGGTTGGACGGACAGGAGTGATGGCATAATATGTCCACATGAAAATGCGGGCGTATAAAAAATCACCTTATATGCTTCAAGTTGTGACTGAAGTTTGTAAGGTTCATCTGCCATTTGCTCATCATCCTTTAGAACTTGTTCATAATCTGCTATCTGATTCAAACCATCATTTAAATCTTGTATGAGTTTATCATATGAATCAGCCAAACGACCCTAGAACATATCATTAATACCTTGGTCAAATATAAGAAATATTTATAATTGAAACAAATATTTGTATTGAATAACTGTTTTGAATATCTTGAATATAAGTACAAAAAACAATTTTGATTTGATCTATTATTAGCTTTAAAGGGTATTTAAAAAGTTAAAAGATAAGTAACCTGAAAGGTAATTACGTACTAATAATACAGAATTTAAAAAAAAATTATTAACTTAAAATTTAACATGCCCAAACAATTACTTGACAAATATTTTAATGAGAAACTGTAAATAGCACAAGTGCATAAACTTGAAAATATTGCCAAGTGGTCTCTCCTATCAACACTGTTTTGTATTATATTCATTTGACAAATCTGTAATTGCAAATTACATATTGGTAATACAGAAATCGGCAAAATAGTTACTCAGAAATTAACGAGAGTTGTTACACAATGGCAATATTTCAATATTTTCTAAGAATGTCAAACTTTCAATAATACAAAGGAAAATTTCCACAATTTTTCAATGATAATTTCCTTTTAATTTTTCAATGATAATTTCCTTTTAATTTTTAAATAGATTCTGTTATAAAATGAAATCCGAAGTACTAATTCAGAATTAATTTAAGAGATATTTGACATTCTTAATTTTTGAAGTGCAGGCACAAACAATCAACAAACATCAACATTGAACATTTAAGGGATTTGTGGTTTTTATGTATTTCTCTCTACAAATGCGGAGCCCAGATTGCTACATCTATGATCTAAACGAAAATGAACTTAATTCACATCTATACAAACAATTCATTTAACTTAAATTTTGATTATAATTAACAAATATCAAAATGCACTGAAATGAAATAAGCAACAAAAACTACAAGTCAGAAAAAATTTGTCAAACAAAAGTCATAACAAATAATGCATTGAAAAAGATTTATTCATAAAACAATACAGCAAACAAAATTGCAATATTGATAAACTATTGTCTCCGTGATTTCCATTCAAATTATTAGCAAGGAAAAACATGCGTTATTTTATATTTCACAATAAGTAGCTGTAATGTTAGTAAACCAAACTTGGTTAGATAAATGAACTATTACTGTATGAGTTGATACAGATATCTTGTAAAGTAGTAAATTATTTCTAAAAAAATTTCACACACTTCAGGCAACATTTTTCAACAATTAAGACATATGGCATAACATTTTCCATAAAATCACCAGACAAAATGGTGTCCAAAAATCCACATGCACGAGTACCTTGCGACGTTCTCTTGCTGTGATTCCTGCTTTCAGGTTCATCTTAAAGAGTAGTTCAGATTTAACATCATTCTCAGGGGTACCAATCTCATCACTGTCAACTATTAATTTGGATTTGTTTAAAGGTAGATCTAGATCATTCAGCTTAAGCTGTGGAATTCGGGGTCCCATGTTATTAATATCCACTGGCTCTTTCAAATCATCATCATCATAATCATCAAATTTCACAGAAGGATGAAATTTCACATTTTTGGCTTTTTGTTTCCTGCTGCTCTTTACACATGATGAGAGATCACTACTGTTTGATAGTTTACCTACATCTTTATCATCTTCTGGTAAGGAAGATTTTATATTTTTTTGATTTAATACTAACTGGGATTCTGTTTTGTTTTTATCAGATGCACAAACAACATCAAAGGTGTCTTCAATACAGTGATAGTTTGATAGTTTACTTGCATCTTTTGCATGCTCTAGTAAGCCTGATTTGACATTTTCTATATCTAATACTAACTTGGATTCTGTTTGGTTTTCATCAGATTGACAAACAACATGAAAGGTTTCTTTAATCCAGTGATCTGAAATACTTTGATCTGCAGCAGGATGAGTTTCTCCATGACTATATAACAGGTTTACATCATTATTCTCAAGTTTCTGTGGAAATGATACTTTATTTGGTAAGGAGCCCAAAGTCTTATGGTCGTCCATTTTATAATCTTTAACTTCTAGACAATCATCAGTTTTTATATTTATTGATAATTTATCAACTTCAATATGGTCCCTGTCAGAAGAAATATTAAGATTTCCTGGATTTTCATTAATAGTATTCTTTTGTGAATGAAGATCAGAAGCCTTATTACTTTTCTTAACAACACCCATTCCATTTTCAGTGGGTCTTTGTGAATCTTGGGTGCCTTTAACTGAATGATTTTGAATTAATGGCACATATTCTGTAATGGTCTCATCAATGGATTCGCTACCGATGTTGACATTTTTATCAATTTCAGGTGAATGGATTTGTGATTGTACTGAGACTAAATCTGAACTTTTCTGTGAAATAGCAAGTCTTATGTCAGGTATTAACTTAATATTTATATCTTTCTTGCTTGGGACATTATTAGGAAAGATTGTTTCAGCTACTTCTTGTTCATAATCTTTGTCCTCTTTTTTAGCAGTCTTAGTTTTCTGCGAAGGTTCAAATGTATTATTTTGTTTGATATCCAATTGGTCATTTGAACTAGGTGTGGTTGGTGTTCGCATTTGTTCGATGTTAGCATGATGTAATTTATCCATTATTCCACCATCCTTGTTGTTATGTGTTGAAGTAACTGATGTTTGAGGGAAATCAACATTATCAGGAGAAACAACTATAACAGGTGACATCTGGTCTCCATTCTTTGACATTACAGGTGTTTCACTCTCAAATATATCATTTTGTTTGATTTCTATTTGATCATTTGAGCTTGGTATGGTTGGTGTTGGTCTTTGTTCAGTGTTAAGATGATGCAATTTATCCATTATTCCACCATCAGTTGAAATAACTGATTTTTGTGGTAAATCAACATCATCAGGTGAAAGAACGTAAATATTAAGAGCCGGGTCTATATTCTTTGACATTAATGGTGTTTTACTATCAAATATATCATTTTGTTTGATATCTATTTGGTCAATTGAATTTAATATGGTTGGTGTTGGTATTTGTTCAATGTTAACATGGCGCGATTTATCCATCATTCCATTATCCTTGTTGTTATGGGTTGAAGTTACATCACCAGGAGACACACTTTTAATATTTAAAGTAACAGGTGAAGCCTGGTCTATATTCTCTGACACCAATGGTGTTTTACTGTATTTATGTCTTTGGTCAACTGTAACAATTTTTGACATATGTTTAAGTGGATCTTTAACTATTTCTTTTTTCGTCTTTTCCTGTAACGATTCTTGATAAACATCACCTGATGGTAACAGTTTTAGAGTCCTCTTTGTGTTTGTCAATACAAGTGATTTAGTCTGTGAATCAGCATTCTCTTCTGGGATATTCTTTGCATCTGTCAATGTCAATACCACTGATCTAGTCTGTGAGTCATTCGTTTCTTCTGGTTGTGTTGTAGGTAAAAGTGATCTTGGTTCTTGTCCAACATTTGATCTTCGATTTTTAACATTTTTATGCCCAGAGCCATCATTCAAGGCTTTTATTTCATAAGTTAAATCAGCTATATGACCTGGTTTACTTATGTTTGCTACTGAATGCGATGTCATTTTAACAGAATCCAATTTCTCTTTGATTAAAGCAGATGGTTTTGGAGGTAAATCAGGCTTCTTTATGGCAGTCATTGGTGTTGAAGTATTGGCATTTTTAGAAATATCATCCTTTGTTGGTCTAGTCAATACTGGCTTTGGTGGCAGTTCTGGCTTCATTGACTTGGTTTTTTCTGTATTTTGTTCAGGTGCACTAGATGATGTTGATGACAGTTTTTTGCCAATAATCCCCACTTGTTTTACATTAGATAGCTGTTCAGTGGGGTTGTCACTTAATTTCAATGGTTTTTCTATATCATGATCAGTCTTTTCTGTGTTATTTTGTTCAGGTGCACTAGATGATGTTGATGACAGTTTTTTGCCAATAACCCCCACTTGTTTTACATTAGATAGCTGTTCAGTGGGGTTGTCACTTAATTTCAATGGTTTTTCTATATCATGATCAGTTTTAAGAGTTGGTGACAGCTCTGGTTTCTTTGACATGGTCTTATCTGTTGTCTTATTTTGTTCATGTGTTCCAGATAACGTAGATGAAGATTCTATATCACTTTTAACCTGTTGTTTTATATCAGGTAACTGTCCAGTTGAGTTATCACTCAATTTCAATGTTTCTACACCAGCAAAATCTACATCTGGATCAGATTTAAAGTCTTGTGGTTCAACACAACACAATTTTAAACATTTATTATCTTTTACTTCAACACCAGTTACATTAGTAGATTTGAAATCATCATTTGGCAGGGAAAATGTAGGTGTTGTCAGGAGATTTCGACTTTTTGAAATATCTGTAAACCATAGTGACTGGTCACTTGACGGTGAAGGTAGTGGTGAATTAATCTGGCTATGATCTGATAGACCAACACGGGTAGAGCTATTAACAATTAATCCAGCTGATGCTGCATTCTTAAAATCAAGCACTTCATTTGTAGTCAGGTTGACATACATCCCTTTTTTATCATCAATTATACAACGTTTGATTCCTTCAGTCAAAGTAATAATACTATCCTGTGATAGATCTCTTATTTCATAGCACATTCCAGTAACAATACCATCTCCCATAGCATCTTCCAAATTTCTTTCTTCACCACTCGAAGGATCATACAGCCTACCAGTGTTGGGATTGTAAAGACCTTGTTCGATTGCAGCATATAAAGTTAACCCTTTTGGACTTAAAATGAAACCACGATCAACAGCATCTGAGAGTGACATGCATTCTCCAGTTTGAGGATTCTTAAAGTCTCCACTCTTAACATCAATCATTCCCAGACTTGCTGCTCTCCTAAGAGTCATTGGTTGAACTGAATCAGGGTCAATAACTTGAGAATTAGAGCGATGCAAAACTCCACTTGCAAATGCTTCTTCAATTTTCCTCCGTCCATTTGATGATGAATCTGACAAGACTTCTTCTACATAAATTTCAACAGTTGACTTTGAGACATCTCTATCTTTAAATATGAACCCAACATCTTTAGCCTGCTGAAGTGTTAACTCCTTCCCAGACACACTATCATGGAATCTCCCAGTTTCTGGATTTATTATTTTCAAAGCAATTGCCTCCTTGAGAGATACTGGTTTATTAGTGCTTGGGGATATGATTTCCCTTTTTTCATCATTTATTAAGCCATTCTGAATTGCCATTGAAAGAGTCAAAATTTCTTTTGTTGCTGGGTCAATGAAGGTACCATCTTTATCACTATATAGACCTTTATTTATGGCTTCAAACAATGTCATTGGTCTTGGTCCTGTCATTTGCTTCTTAAGAGCAGTTTCTATTAAGGTGTCAAGAGATGCTGATAGTTCACGTTCAGGTGAGTTCCATGATATTTCTTTCGAGAGTTCTGGCAAAGATCGCTTATTATATATTCCATCCACTTCATTATCATCCTTATTTTGAATTCCCACATTTAGGCTGAGACTTCGTCTGATTGAATCTCTTTGTGAATAACTCTTTACATAAGATTCATTGTCTGATAAGCTTCTTTCATCATCTTTTCCTTCACTGACTTTTAGGTAGTATCGCAGATTCTCTTTAGAGATCATATACTGTTTTGGATCTATTGATAATTTGTTTTTCATAATAACTTCTGTATTCGCCTTCTTTGTATTCTCAACTGGTTTGTTTTCTACAGAAAGTTCTTCTCCCAACATCTCTTCAACTTTCAGATCCGATTTATCAATCAAAATGTTTTTTAGAAGGGCACTATGGAATGAAATATTCTGTCCAGACTTGTTATTAAGTATTGTTTTGTTTACAAAATCCACTAACCCCTTTTCTGAGGCTTGGTTCAGAGGTATATATTCTCCAGAGACTGTGTCTAGGATATATGTACCTTGCATATCAACAATTGACTGCATATTTTCAAGACTATTTTTCCTTGATGAAATGGATTTCTTGAAGATTGGCGATTTAAGACATGGGATTGGACTTCTAGCTCTTACCACATTTCCTTCCTTCAACGCAGCCTGAATACTGATTGGTGTATTAGATGCAAGGTACTGCCCTGTTATTGGATCTATAAGGCCTTTATCAATAGCTTGTTTTAGAGAGAAGGTTCCAACATTGGGCACATCAACTTGTGGCAAATCAGGATCTAATAAATTACTTTCCATGGCTTCTTTTACAGTCAACAATTTTCCAGTAATGGGGTTCTTCATTCTTTCATTAAAACAATCATATAGATTAGTATTCAATAACTCTGACATAGAAAATCCACTCTTGGGTATATTCACCAATAATCCACTCTGGTAAGCATCAATAACATCTAATCCAAAACCAGATCTGGCAAATACTAATTGGTTTTCTTCTATGAAGGCATCACTATTTTCTATAGCTGAAGCATAAAGTATATACTCTGCAGTACCTGGTTCTTTCAACAGTAACTGAGATGTCTGAATCAATCCCAAATCAATCGAATCTTGGACGGTTACTAGTTTTCTCGATACAGGATCAATAACAAACCCTGTTGTTACTTGTAGCATTCCACTTTTAACTGCTTCATCTAAAGTTGATTGAAAATGGCCAATACTCTCTTGAATCAATCCTCGTTTAACAGCTTCTGTCAAATTCAACATTTCATTAGTCTCTGTATCGACAACAATTGCATGTTTTAAGTCAAGTATTAGTGATTCTTGGGCTTGTTTGAATGAAAGAACTTTCTTAGTGTTATTATCCAATATTCTTAAACCAGCAGTTTCCACAAAGTTATCCCTGACCATGTCCTTTAAAGTTCTTGTTCTTCCTGTTGATGGCTCAGTGAATTTTCCACTTTCTGCATTATACATTCCTTGTCGTACAAGTTCTATTAATGTTTTGTCATTAATACCAACATCAGAAAATACCACTCCTTTTTCCATGGCTTCAGCAAAAGAAATTGGTTCCATGTTAGGCATCAAACAAGTTCCATCTTTGGAATGAACAATACCCTGTGATATTGCTCCATCTATTGTTAATACAGTATCATCAGCAAGATTCCTAACCATGACTGTGTTTCTGTCCAACAGCCCAGACTCCATTGCATCTTTTAAATGAAGTTTAAAACCACAAACCGGATCCTTAAATTGACAAGAAGATGGATCTAAAATGCCTTCTTCAATAGCCTCTTGTAGACTTATGGCTGGCTGACTTGATGAATCCAGTATGATACCCTTATCCATTCCATCTATTATAGTGTACTGATCACCATCAGAGGCATTAACACACAAACCTGTTTCTAAATCCACAAGACCAATATCGACAGCTTCATTAAAAGACACTATTTCTCCTGTATTAGTGTTTCGTATTTTAATCAGATTTTCACTTACAAGTCCTAAATTAAGAGCACTATTGAAATCAATTTCACAATTAGTGTCAGGATCAATGAAACTATTTGAAGTTACATTGAACAACCCTTCATCCAAAGCTTCTGATAAGGATAGATTTAATGGGGCCTTTGAGCGCAATACTAATCCCTTTTCCAAAGCAAAATTTAAAGCAATTGGTTGCCAGCTAGAGTCAAACATTTTTCCAGAATTAGCATCTATTATACGTTTATCGAGGGCTTCAGCAAGCGTGAGTATATCTCCACAAAATGGATCTCTAACAAGTGAGTCTGTGTGAATAAGTCCTTCTTTCAAAGCCTCTGGAAATGAGCATATTCTGTTGTCTTTGGATACTGAATTGGATACTGGATCATAAATTCCTGAACTTATTGCTTCATCAAGAGTTAGACTTGATTTCCTATCTCCCATATCAACAGATGTTCTTGGTGTCATACGCCGCAATCCAATACTTTGGGAAAGAGAAACTCTCCTACCGGTTGGAAATTCAAGTTTTAGGGTTTCAACATTTAGTATACCATTTGCTACAGCTTCATGGAGAGTTATTCGATCATGATCAGGTGTTTTTAATATAGAGGCAGGATCTATGATACCTTCTGCTAATGCACTTGTAAGAGACATTGACTTTCTTGAAACTGGATGAATAACACATTTCTCTTCTGAATCAAACAGTCCAATCTGGGATGCTATTATCAGAGGTAGAAACGGGTGAGGAGATTTTTGCAGTAATCCATGTTGTTTAGCGGACACAATAGAAAGTTTATCACCTGTTAAAGTATCATAAACACATCCTGATTCCTTATCAACCAGGCCTAAATTAATTGATTCTTGAAAAGTATAAACCAATCCAGTATTGCGATCAACAACATAACAATTTTCTATTAATATTGCTCTCTGTTCTACTGCCTCCATGAAAGTCAGCTTGGACTTGTTTAATTGGGTAATTGCACTAGTAACAGGGTCGATGATCTTACACCTCAAAGCTTCAAACAAGTCCACAGGAAATATTTTATTAAGGATCTTCGGAATATTCTTTTTACAAGGCTCATTGATAAAAGACAGGCTTTTGGCAAGATCTTTATTTTTTGAGGAGTCTATAAATCCATCTTTAACAGCCTCATGCAGAGCAATACGTTTACCCAACTTCTGGTGGAAATATCTACCCTTTACTGGTTCCAGTATATCCTTATCAATAGCATCTGCAACAGTTATCCAACATCCATCCTCAAAACTGAACACCTCTTCTTCAGTTCTTTTGATAAATCCTTTTCTTAGCATTTCCTCAAGTGTCACATGTTTTGCAAAACTACCAGGTTCACAGAATTTTTCAAGAGTTTGATTGTAAACATTTGAAAAAACAGCTCTATAAAGTGAGACTGGTTTACTATCAAAAACTAATCCCAACTGCTTAGCATCATTCCATGTCATCCATTTTCCTGATACAGTGTCCTTAATATTACTGGTTTCTGGTGACAGTAACGAATGTTTAATTCCACTAGGTAAGGAAAGTTTTTTACCAATTCTTCGATCTAATATTTTCATGGAAAGACTCACTTCATTTCTGGCTAATAACTTGAATAAACCAGCTCCTAATTCTTTTATAACTATATCTGACAAACTATCAATAACGGCCTCATCATTAATCCTGCTAACTACAATAAGATCATTTTCCAACGCATCGCTTAACAATAGCACACTTCCCGAATTCATGTCTATGACACTTCCTGTTCTTTTGTCCATTTGTCCTGTTTCTAGTGCATGACTAATAGTTATTTCTTCTGAGCCAAACTGTTTCACATGAATATTATAAGGTATAAGTCCAGTAGATATAGCATCTTCTAAGCTGATTTTTTTACCTGTTCTAGGATGAATTATTTTCCCAAACTCTGCATCCCAATAACTTGATAGCAAATTTTTAGAATAGAAATATAATTCATCAATATTTTCAGCTTTTAAACGAACTGAGATGGAATCAACGATGTAGTTATTTTTAGAATTTAATTTATCAGATCTTGGCACAATGTTTTCACTTTCAAGAGAGGCATCTGAATCCATCGACACTAAATCCATAGATAAATATGATCTGGATGGTTTTTCAGAATTGTATATCAACTCGCAATGTTCAATTAGTTCATTAGAAATGAGTCTAGAATTGTCAATACGTATACTTTCGTCTACAAGTGTATCTGAGTTTTGTACTACACTTGAGCTTTCTAGCAAGTCATTAGGAATAATACTGACACTGTTAGCAGTCATACATGTGTTTGATATTCTATCTGACTTAAGAACAATGTTGTTATTTTGAATACAATCATTAGAAATGACCCTAGTTGTTTCAATTGGTATATTTGATATTGCCATTTCATCAATATTAAGGTTAATATCACTAGTGTCAATGATGTCATTAGAGAGAATTCGAACATTTTTCTGGGTCAAAATATTGTCAGATACATGATCCAAATGAAGAACAATGTCACTATTTTCATTTGGAATGTTTTTTTTGGTATTGTTATCACTATGTAATGTCTGAGTATTTCTCTCCAGTAAACTTGAGTTATATAATTCATCAGTTTTAAGAACAGTGTTAGTACTCTGAACTGTATCATTCGACACAACTCTCATTTCATCCACATTTTTGTTTAGTGAACTCTCAAGAAGACTTTCATTACCATAATTCTTCTGTTGTAAATTCTGAAATAAATCTTTTTATTACTTACAAGGTAATAATGTTGAATTCTCGAAGCATAACAGACGATAAAAAAGGTTTGAAAAAAAAACCCAACATATTATTTACTTGAATAAAAAGTGCCAACAAAAAATAATAAACTGTACCAAAATTATGCAACTACAGAAATACATGACTTACCAAATATGAAATAATATTATCATTTAACATAATCAAGTAATCACTGTCCTCCTTTAAATCAAAAAAGATTATTAAATGAAAAAATAAAAAGAATGTATTGGAAAAGAACTGTAAAGATAAAACAGAAGTGATGACATCAAAGACAACACAGTGAAGGCATGCAGTGTGTAGGTAAGGAGACTGTAAAAATGAACTTACATTAACCTCAATTACTCCTGTTGAAAGCTGATCCAATACAGGAGGAATAGCATGGCCTGTTACCTGAACTTCACCAGTACCCGACACCTCTTCAGTTTCAATAACACCTGCTGCTAAAGCTTCAGGAATCGACATCTTTTTACCAGTTGTCATATTTATTACCTCACCAGAAGAACTCATAGAAAATCCAACCTTAGTTGTGTAAGTGGCACATCCAGTTGTAACTATTACCTCTGTAGCAGTCTTGGATACAATCTTTCCATGTTTGACAACTATATCCGCTTTAGGTTTAAAAGGTGAACCCTCAGTTACCACAGTTATCTGATCTTTTGATTTTTGAAAATCTTGGTCTTCAGACATATCTACTTTCATTGATGGTACAAGAATACCTTTGTGTAATGCTTCAGTTACAGTCATTGTTGTCCCCTTTTGTTGGTCTGTATACATTCCTTTGTCAGTATCAATGTGACCCTTCTGTATGGATTCTGTAATTGATTTTGGCATGAAATCCTGTGGAATTGGTTCTGAGTGTCCATTTGTCATCACTGTATCAATAGAAAGAAAATTACATACCACGGCTTCGTCAACAGGCATTATATTTCCTGTTGCTGGATCATGGTAAAGTCCTGTGTCTTTATCTATCAGTCCATTAACAAAAGCATCACTGATTGATGGAGAACTGTCAGTAGAAACAACAGACACTAATCCTTTTTCTTCCGCCTCTTTTGTTGACAATTTCTTTCCAGTTCTAGGATCAATAATATCGTTATCAGAAATCATTGAAGAGGAAATGCTTCCCGATTTCAAAATTATAACAGATTCTCCTTCCGTTCTTCCTCCATAAGTACCAACAATTGGAGATAAGGATCCACAATTCAATGCGTTTTGAATATTAATATTCTTTCCACTAACTGCATCCCAAAAAAGTCCTGTGTGTTCATTTATGAGACCAACTTTAAGAGCATTCTTGAAACTGTAAGTAATACCCTTACTGTTAAGCCCCTGGTACATGTAAGGTCTATCATCATCATTAAGTAGCATGCCTGTCCTCACTGCTTCATCAACACTGTAATGTTTCCCTGTGACTGTATTGTTGAACAACCCCTTTTTTGTGTCAATGTATCCATTTAATAAGGCCTGAATAAATCTCATCGATGATTCAATGGTCTTTGGCTTTAAAGATAACGATTTTTGTACAACTTCTGAAAATACAAGACCTTTCTTCATAGCTTCATTTATTGACATCTTGATTCCATGTTTTCGGTCTATAAAGTGACCAGTAGGGTCAACTAGACCATTAGCTAGAGCTTGTTCAATTGACATCCTTTTACCACTGGCTGTGTCAATAACTCCTGTAATATCATGTGTTTCTGAAGATTTGTTTGTGGTTACAGTTGTTTGGGTTGTACTTATGGTTTGAATTGAACCAGACACTAATCCCATTTTCATGGCTCGTTCAATACTCATCTTTTCTCCAGCTTTAAAATCAGTGAAGATGGTGACATTTTTATCAACTAGACCATGAGAGATAGCTTCTTCCAATCCTACTCCCCTTCCTGTTGATGTATCAATAACAGAAGTGACATTGATCTGCATAGAATCTTGCCTTTTTCTTTCAGAAACACCTGCATTTGATGCATCCTTAGCATCAATCAATCCCTGGTTAACAGCTTCTTTCATGGTCAATATTTTCTGGGCTTTCTGGTTATAATACAACCCCTTTTTTGTATCAAGAAAGCCTTGTTTTATTGCATCTGTAACTGGTAGGTCTTCCATCGTAAGTGGGTCTTTCACTGATGTAACAATGAATCCTTTTACAACAGCAAACTTTTGAGGAATTTGTCCTTCCTCTGTGTTGGCCGTTACCAAACCTTTAGCTAAAGCTGTCTCCACATCGATTTTCTGACCGGTTTGATGATTTATTACAATTCCCTTTTCCGGATCAAATATTGCTTTCTCTACTGCTTCTGAAAGAGGCATTTCTAGTCCACTTACAGGATCGATGACAGACGTTATATCCATTGATTTCTGGACTACAGATGTTAAAATTGGTATTTCAGCAGTTTCATCTACAGCTATGATTCCTTTTTGAGCAGCATCAAACACGCTTGATGTTTCCCCTGTCAGAGGATCTAAATATTTAGTACAATTCCTGTCTAAGATGCCACGTTCAATTGCTTGATTAACATTAATTATTTCTGATGTTCTGGTATCAAGTAAGTTTTTGATAGGTATATTTTCCGTCTCATAGTTATCTTTGTAACTGGTTTTAGAGCAAGATCCTTTTATAAGTCCTTTGTGAAAGGCTTCCTGTACATTAATTATTTCTGCTTTTTTCGGGTCATTAAATGTGCCAGTTTGTAAATTTAGAAGTCCTGACTCAACAGCTTCAGCCACGGATATATCTCTACCTTTCATTGAGTCATATACTGATGTAATATCATAGGATTTTCTCCTTTGTGAAACGTCCAAGTCTCTGTTGAAGGCATCACTCTGAATTAGTCCTGCTCGCACCCCTTGTACAATGGACATACTCTCTGTATCTGACATCTTGTACATTCCAGCAGAAACATTTACTAATCCTTTATTTACAGCCTCTTTCCAGTTAAGAAATTCTTCACTATCTGGGTCATAAACAGACTGCCTGTTTGATACTTTGTCTGATTCAGAATTCATATTCAGTTCTTTACCTATCAATAAACCCTCCTTAAAAGCATCTGGTATAGCCACAGTCTCCCCTGTTCTTTTATTCTTTAAAAAACCTCTATTCACATCCAATATATTTTTACTAATTGCTTCTGGAACAGATAACTGCTGTCCTGATACTGGGTCAATTACGGATTCAATATTGATGGATCTAGTATGGGTTATGGTATCTTCGGAGGATCTTCTAAAGCGTTCATCTGTTTCTCTCTCGACAGATATCTCTCTGGCAACCATTAGATTTTTCTCGATTGCTGAATCAATTGACATAGTTATGTTGGTTGTAGCATCATAATATTGACTTCCATCTTGGTTGATGATGCCCAGATTGATAGCTTCTGGCAGTGAAAGACCTCTTCCAGTTATGGGATCTCTTACAGACTGAACATGCAATGCTTTGTTCTCAGTAACAGCAACCTCTGCTGTGAAACCTTCCTTTGACTTCCTCTCTTTGGTGGTTACACTTTCAATGATATCTCCTTTTACCCATCCTTTGTTGATAGCTTCAGATATACCCAAAGTTGTTCCTGTCACTGTATCCATGTATATGTTTTTTGCTGGTTGAATGATTCCTTTATGGATAGCACTCTCTAAACTCATATGAGCCGCAGTCTGAGGATCTCGGACAGAATGAACATTTATTTGACTTGTGGTTTTTGTAAAACTGGTGGATGTTTGCTGCTTTTTCGAAGAAACTTCAAATATCAAACCATCTCTTAGTGCCTGGTCTAAATTTATAGAGTAGTTTCCTTTACCATCATGAAGATGACCTGTAGAATCAATAATGCTATTTTGGTAGGCCTGTAATAATCTGTATGTTTCTCCAGTTCTGATGTCCTTTACATGAGCAGAATTATTTCTTATATATCCTTTTTGAACAGCATCTATCAAACTTATATCTTGCCCTGAGCTTGGTATTTTAAAATGTCCACTTCTCATATTCAAATAACCACTTGAAACTGCTTCCATCATGCTGAAAGAATCCAAGCTGTAATCATCTGCTGGTGTAGACTGTTGCATAGCTATCACTTCTAGTGTGTTTGGAGTAAGCTGACGCACAGTAGTGGCTTGGAATGATACTATGTCCTTTTCTTGATTATGATCTTTGGATTTTTTAAGTGCAGACATGACTCCTTCCTTTACAGCTAGTCCCGCTAGAACTGGTGCCCCAATAACAGCTAATGCACCAAGTTTTGCTGCATCTTTCAAAGATAGTCGTTTGGATTGGTGTAAATATTCTCCAGTAGTTGGGTCAATTTTTCCTTTATCTATTCCTTCTTTGAGATCAAACACTTCCCCAGACTGAACATCATACAGAGAGTATTTACTGTCTATAACTCCCGAATTGATGGCTTCTTTAAAGGTGACATGACTTCCTGTCCTAGGATCTCTCACACGCTTAGTTTTTTCATCAAGAAGTCCTTCATCAATAGGAGTTTTCAAACTTTTTTTCCCTGGACTGTAATTGGTATCTAAAGGAGTCGAAGTATCTAAAAGTTGCTGTTGTACAGCATCTAATATAGCCATTCTATTGCCAGTATTTGGATCAGTGAAATTTTGATTCTTCAAGTCAATGAATCCTTGATCAAGTGCTTCGGCAAATGAGAGTCTATCAACATTTTTAGGTCCAGAAGCTTGATGTCCTTGTCTATGTGCAGCAGTAATGTTCACTTCATCTTGATTAGATACAATATATCCATATTGAATTGCAGCAGCTAAGGATTGAACATCTCCAGTGACTGGATCTGTAAAAGTACCACTTTCAGCATCAATCAGTCCACGATTAACAGCCAGATCCAATGGTATTTGGGGATGAATCTTTTCTGTCTTGGTCTCTACACTTTTTAATGATCCACCATATGGACCCATCATAGTAGTAGCTTGAGATAATGTGGACACTGCAGGAATAAAGCCTTCCAGGAATGCTTCTTGTAATGTTATTTTTTCATCACTTCCACCATTACCAAAGTTTCCTGTCTTTGGATCAACTATTCTTCTCTCTATGGCATCTTGTAAAGTTATTCTTTCACTTGAATTTGGATCTACAACTACTGATCTCTGTACATCAATAATGTTTTGTTCTATGGCATCTTTGATAGTAATTCTCCTTCCAGAACTAGGGTCAACAATCTTTCCAGCTGCTGCTACAACTGTATTCTCTGCAATAAGCTGATTTAAAGTAAGAGTTGGTACACATGCAATAGGCTTGATGATGGTTGTGGACACTTGTAAACTAGTAGGTTCAGAAATACTGGATTTTGAATATGAAGTGTGTTCTTCAACATGCTTTGTGGTTTTGAGGCCAATGTTCTGGACATTAGTGGCTGCTAACCCAAAAGTAGAATTTTCTTCGAAATGTCCAGTTATGGCTAACAGAGCATTGGCAGTGGGTTTATCTATAAGACCTCTCTCATATGACTGTTCAATTGTAAATCTTTGTCCCGAATTTCGGTCAGATATGGTCCCCTCTTCCCAATCTATTTTGATTTCTCTGCTACTTCTTAAACCAGAGCTAAGGGCTATATTCTCTATTGATTCTGAGTTCAGGTAACCCCTTTGCACAGCTTCAGTAACACTTAGCACTTCACCCGTTGACTTTACAATAACAGTCTTAGAGTTCCAATCTACATCAAAATCACTAGAGGAAAAGGAGGGGTGAGAACTATTGAGAGGATATGAAACACCTACTAAATCCTGTGTACCCATGTTAGATACATGCTGGGAACCCTTCACCATTGATGCCTTATTGGCATCCTCATACCAAGTTTGAGATCGTGTAGAGGAAAAGGTAGAAGTTCCTACAGACTGGTCTACATAAGGACTTACCGGGGTATTTCTGTCATCATCATCATCAACATCATTATCATAAAACACCTGTCCATCAAGTGGTTTTGATGGGTGGATATCATCTCCTGGTTTAGCATAAATGATTGTAGTTGAAGGTTTAAACACTTCTTGAGCACTGCCGTTAACAATACTGGTGGTTCTTGGTGACTTTGCTCTCCTAGTAATTTCAGATTGATCCTTTGCCCCTTTAACTGCATCAACTACCATTTTTCCTGCAAGATAGGGAGCTCCGACAACTGCCATCAGTCCAAATTTAATGGCATCTTGAGCAGTCATTTTCGTCCCTTTCTGCTTGTCAATGATATTTCCATGTGTGTCCATTAATCCCCTTCTGTATGCTTCATCCAAAGCATATTTATCACCTGTTCTTGTATCTACCACAGTAAATGGATCAGTCGATATGTTGCCATCTGCCATTGCCTGATTTAAAGTCATTTGTTGTCCTGTTTGTAAATCAGTTACTAGTCCTGAAGATGTATCAAAAATGTTCTCTACTATTCCTCTTGAGATTGCCTCTGGCAGTGAAATGCGTTTTCCTGTAGATTTATCAACAACTTCACTGGTAAAACCATCAATAAGTCCTTGTTGGATAGCATTTTCTAGGGGAATCCTTTTTCCAGTTTTGGTATTTTTCACAGTGACCAGATGTTTTTCTATCAACCCATCTGATAATCCTTCATAAAGTGTAAACTGTCTGCTAGTATTTAAATCCTTAAATTTTCCAGTATAGACTGAGAAAATTCCACTGTGAACAGCATCTATCAGATTAAGTGGAGTAATGAAGTCTTGATTTAGTGGTTCACTAAAATTAGAATTCTCTTCCACATCTGTTGAGTAGTGTAAAACTTCAGTTGCCATGTTGGAATCTTCTTGGACATCCTGGACAGATTTCTCTAATTTGATATCAACATTTGACCAGGGCTTATCAGAATCAAAGCTCTTAGACAATAAAACATGTGGATCTAGTTCATCTTCAGAATAATCAACAGATTTTTCCAATTCAGCAGCGTCAGATTGTTTGGATGGATTTATAAATCCTTTTCTCAGAGCTTCATCAAAATCCATTTCATCTCCTGTTTGTGTATCCCAAAACGTACCATTTTCAACATTGATCAATTCATCTTTGATAGCTCTTTTAACAGATATGGTTTTTCCAGTTCGTGGGTCTAGAACAGATGTAATATTTCTAATGGAGAGTGCAGAAGTTCCAGCCACAACAGAACTTTTGAATGTTTCCTCTTCTTTCTGTTGGGAGGTAACTTCACCATTAATAAAGCCCTTATTTAGTGCATTGCCTATAGTAATATTTTCTCCAGTTTTTGTGTTAATGTATACACCGTTATCAATATCAATGATCCCCTTTTCAATGGCTTCATCATACGATACTCGTTCCCCAGTTGCTGCGTCAAAAACATTGTTGATGCTTATTGAGGTAGTTTCAGTCGATATATCTTCCACCATGGTAGACTGGCATTCTTCTTGTTCCTCTGTGATATGGATACTATGAATAGAAGAGGTATCTGACTCATTGTCACTTTCTGTACCATTAACTTCAGTAGATTCAGTTAATACTAACTTCTTCTCTATTGCATCATTGATAGGCATAGTTTCTCCAGTCAATGGATTCTTATACAAGCCTCTACCATAGTCCAAGATCCCATCTTCTGTGGCTTTAGCTACAGTGACCAGCTTGTTTGTTCTAGGATCAAAAACAGCGGTGACTGATAATGTAGTGAGTTTTGTTGTTGTTATTTTATTAACATCTCCCTCAGTGTTAGATAAAACTGACACAAGTTCTGCTTCAATATATCCTTTTTCAATGGCTTCATGAATGAGCAATTTCTCCCCTGTGGCAGAATTTACATATACTCCTTCATTTTCTTTTAGTATTCCTTTGGCAATAGCTTCGGAAATCGTTATTTGCTGACCAGTAATAGGGTGTTTTACACTCTTCAGATTAAATGTCTTTGTTTCTCTTAATAAAGATCCGGGCATGGAAACTGTTGTACTGATATCTTCAGCTATAACATTTCCCTTTTTGATAGCTTCGCTGATGGGCATTTGTAATGATTTGCCAAATTTGTCCACTCCATTGTAAAGTCCATGTTCTTGATCCAAAATTCCATCTTTAACAGCTTGACTTACAGGCATTCTTTTTCCAGTTTTTGGATGGATCACACCAGTAATTGAATATGATCTCGTCTCTTTGATAGGTTCTCCATTTTGAAGGTGTGATCCTGGAACTCCCTTTTCAGCAATGATAAAGCCCTTTTCTACAGCTGTTACAATAGCCATAGTGTGACCAGTAGATGGATCTCTGTAGAAACCCTTTTCTATATCTATAAGTCCTCTTTCTTGTGCAGTAGGTACAGAGATTTCTTGTCTAGTTCTGGGATCTATGACGGATTTGACGGTCATTTCTTTGGTTTCAGATATCATCTTTGATGTAACCAAAGGTTTAGATATCATGGTGGCTGTAAATGAAAACTGATTGTCTCCTTTTCTAGTCATATAACTTGACTCAACAACTGGCTCACCAACTTGCAATTTTGATGCATCTAGTTTTGATAATCTTGAAAGTTTGTCAATTTCATCATACGATTTGTTTAAGGAAGGTGTTTCTGGCCATTGAGAGCTAAGTTTCAGGTAACCCATTTTGATAGCTTCTTCTATAGACATTACACGACCAGTATTGGCATCTGTAAACTGGCCAGTAGATGAATCTAGCAAACCCCTGGAAGTAGCTTCTGATATAGTGAGAGCAGTTATGAGCTCTGTGGGACTTGGTTGAATGTGTGTTAAAATGGTTGTTGATGTTATCAGTGGACTGATCAGACCCAATATTTCTGTGGAATTTTCATTTGTTATTAAACCTAGAGATGTGGCTTCCTGGAAAGACACTGATCTATTAGTCTGTGGATCTCTTATCATTCCTTGTTCTGGGTCCAAGATACCTTTTTCTAATCCTTGTAGGACAGAAATATTTCTTCCACTTCTGTCTTTTAAAGATGATGGCCTCATCAAATTGTCAAGTAATGGCTTTGAAATTAAGTTTCTCCTTGCTGCTTCTTGTACAGTCATTTCAATGTTACTTCGTCTGTCTAAAAGTGTTGCTTTATCAGTCAATATTCCTCTTTTTAGGGCCTCCGGAACAGAAACTGTTTCCCCTGTCAAAGTATCTTTAATTCCTGGACGAGAAAATGATACATCTTCACTAACTAATTTAATGTAGCCTTGGTCTATTGCTTCTAAAATTGGCATATTATCATGGGAATCTGGTGGTACATAAAGCCCTTCAGAGTCTATAAGCTGCTGCTTTATTGCTTGTGTGACTGATAACACTTCTTTGGTATTCTGATCCACTAAGCACTTTCTTTCTCCATCCAAAACACCGGCATCTACAGCTTCTGCAAGAGAGAGTACCAGACCAGTATTCTTGTCAAACACAGATCCATTTTCTAACATATCTCCCGATGTAACAAGATCAGAGAGTGAGGATGGCATTTTTAATAATCCACGCCTATGAGCTTCATCTAAAGTCAATTTCTGATTTGTTGTTTTATGTTTAAACATACCAGCAACTGGATCTATTATTCCTTTGGTAACAGCATCAGTCAAAGAAATAATATCTCCTGTATTTGGGTCATCAATTTCTCTATAACTTGGATTTATAAAGCCTTTTTCAACTGCTTGAAGAACAGTCATATCTGCATTTGACACTGGATCTATTACTCTTCCAGTTGTTCGATCAAATAATCCTTTACTCACAACCTGAGCTAGACTTAGTGGCATTTCGGTTCTTAAAGGTTCAGAATTAGCGAATACAGCCTGAGTGTGGGTGATTGAAGTAAGACTAACAGCTGTTCCTGATAAGGTGTCGGCACAACTCTGAGAAACAACACCACGAGTTACTGCTTCACCTACTGACACAAGATCACCAGTAGTAGAGTCTATCACTTTATTGGTAGCAGGAATATATAACCCCTTAGCTATAGCATCAATAAGAACTAATTCTTCATCTGATCTGGGGTCAGTTATTCCACAAGGAGAATTTAGTTTTTGATGCAAACTATTGTCAATATATCCTTTCAAAGCAGCTTGGGTTAGAGTCATTTTTTGTCTATATTTAGGGTCAAAGAAAGTTTTAGCTTGTGGATCAACAAGTCCAGCATTTATTGCTTCCACTAATGTTAGACGCTGAGAAGTTTGTGGATTTAATACTGCAGCCACATGAAGAGGTAATCCTCTCGAAGCTACATCAGTCTTTTTCACATTAAACACAGTTTGATAACGTCCATGAATTGGTCCCTCATCAATTTCCATAGAATTATATCCACGATTTGTCAATGAAATACTACTGATGGTTGCTATTTTTTGCGCCAGTCTATTTTGGGAAAAACTTTCGGAATGTCCTGTAGGGAAAGACAACTGAGGTGAGGTGTAAGGTGAATCTGGTGCAGATCCTATCACATGAATTTGTTGAGGAGAGGGAGTCAGCTCTGCTGTTGCTGTAGAACCACTTTGTATAATAGATTTGCTAACGAAAGACCTATAAGTTGAATGGCTATGTTCTACGTCTGAGAGTTGCTGGAAGAACTCATGCATATCATCATCCACCAACATCGATGATCTCTTGGCCAACTCGGCTCGGAATGTACGAAGTAAGGGAATTTCATCATCAATAACCATTTGAAACTGAAACAAATAAAAATAGAAAAAATTAGGAAATATTAATGAGAGCTAGTTTTTCTCATTTCCATGACAAAACCACATGAATCAATATCAATACCAATGACAGGTGTTCTGACAATACAGACATTTTTCGTTTGTCTTTTTAACAAACTTGGTGTTTTGGAAAATTTTATCTATAAATAGAATGTTAAATAACAGTAAGGGATTGTGATCATGTGACATGGTATTATTATGGTAATAAGTTTATATAATAAAGGAAGTTATACTGTTCTGCTCAAACTTACAGTGTGCTATAAGGGAAATTTTGCCCAGACAGTGGCACTACAGTCTACTATTATTTCAAATTCCAATTGTCAAGGGTTCTTTTATGTGCACACCAATGTATACACAGGACATTGTGATTTTATTTCCTTCCTAAGGCTATATTATGTTGTTCATTGTCATACCCTTCGTCCACGACTCACAAGGGGAACAACACCGGAAAATATTGACGAACATTTTCTGTCAACATCGAGATTGAACATGGGACCTCCAGGTTACCAAACAAAGGCCTTTTTCACTGAGCCACTGCAGTTCCTTAACATCAACACAGTGCTTTTTTTATATGAATTCACATACATGTATACAAACCATATTTTAAATTTTTCGGGGAGGATAAAATATATTTTAACCTGCAGTAACATATAATTCATCCAGTATCTTTCATGGATATCCCGATAATCGGTTGTAGCACATTTTCATAAAATCAAATACACTCGAGTAAATATCAAAGCTTTGGATGTATCTTGTTTTCAAACCATCTTATAGAAGGACAATAACTATATGCATAATTTGGACAGGTTTTGACTAGAAATCAATGTCAAATTATAGATGATCTGAACACTTTTTTTTATATGAATTCACATACATGTATACAAACCATATTTTAAATTTTTCGGGGAGGATAAAATATATTTTAACCTGCAGTAACATATAATTCATCCAGTATCTTTCATGGATATCCCGATAATCAGTTGTAGCACATTTTCATAAAATCAAATACACTCGAGTAAATATCTAAGCTTTGGATGTATCTTGTTTTTAAACCATCTTATAGAAGGACAATAACTATATGCATAATTTGGACAGGTTTTGACTAGAAATCAATGTCAAATTATCGATGATCTGAACTCATGTAGATGCTTTCCCTTGTGATTACTCTATGTGGAACATATGGTTTAAAGGACAATATTGGTGTCAGTCATTATCACATGTGATAGAACTGGTTAAACGTTCCAAATATAATTTCAACACAGAGATCATTGCTATGATAGATGCGTTATGAAGATTTCAAGAAACGGAAGTGATGAACGCAAAAGGAAAACACGAGTTATCCTTCTATATAAATGACTGAAGTGACGAGTGGTAACAGATACACGGTCAAATTTTAGCACAAAAAACAAGTGGCTGCCAGGCACGATACACCCACATTTTGCAAGAGATGGATAGAGAACTGTGAAAATATCAAAAGGGACTGAGATCTTTGGGATATAGAGATATGTTTTAAGTTTCATCAAAATCGGATAAAAATTGTGACCTCTAGAGGGTCCACAACCTTCGTATTACACACCTCTACACAATTTGCGCACAAATTTGTCCGGCAGTTTCATTTCGATTTTCCCGAAATTCGAATTCTACCTTCATTATGGTGGAATTTTGATGTGTTTAAACGTTTTTTAAAATCAGACAAAAAGGGTGACCTCTAGAGAATCCACAAGCTAAAAATGCAATTTTTTGAACAGTCAGGAGCCATAATCCAGGAAGTTAAGTTCAGGTATCTGCGATTATCAAAAGGAACCAAGATCTTAGTATGTAATGGTGATATATTCACACGTTTTTTAAAATAGGATAATAATTGTGACCTCTAGAGGGACCACAAGCTAAAAACGCAATTTTTCGTACAATCAGGGGCCATAATTCAGGAAGTTACGATTTGATATGTTCGAAAATTCAAAGGAACCAAGATATTTGGGCTATAAACATGCATTTCAAGTTTCATCAAAATCTGATGAAAATTGTGACCTTCCGAGGGTCCACAACCCTGATACTCACTATTTTGACACTATCTGCGAATGAGGGGCGGCCATTTTCTCCATCAGTTTCGGTCCGATTTTTACGAAATTCGAACTCGACCATGCTTAGCGTGTAACGGTGATATATTTAACCGTTTTTTTAAATCAGATAAAAATTGTGACCTCTATGGGGTCCACAAGCTAAAAGCGCAACTTTTCGTAGAATCAGGGGCCATAATTCAGGAAGTTATGGTCCGATATGCGCGAATATATAATATATAAAGGAACTGAGATCTGTGGGTTATAAACATACATTTCCAGTTTAAATCAAATCAGATAAAAAATTGTGACCTCTACAGTGTTCACAAGCTAAAAATCAGGGGGCCATAATCCATGAAGTTACAGTCCGATACATGCCAATATCGAAAGGAACCGAGATCTTAGGGTGATAAACCTATATTACCTATATTTCAAGTTTCATTTAAATCGGATAAAAATTGTGACCTGTAGAGTGTTCACTACAAACAATTGTGGACGGGCGGGCGGGCGGATGGACAGGGGCGACGACAATATACGTCCACATGAAAATGTGGGCGTATAAAAAAGAAAATTGGAGAGAACTTTTTCATTTAATGGAAAATATTATTGTGAAATGGTTTTAAAAATCAGAGATAACAAGTTTAGTGCTCAAAGTTTTGAAATTGTTTAATGCTCAATATTTGAGTAAATTTATATCTCTGATTTAAAATGAATGAATGAAATGTGGTTTTATGGCATGTCAGCACCAACTCTGATTTAAAAAGATGATGGCTCAGACAGTAGTTTTATGCATATTCTGTACACAGCCATAAATACTGCTGGATTATGCACTATAGTAAATAGTTTCCAAAGAATGTGATTTCCAATAATTTCTTCACTATTTTCAATTTCTAAGAGGACATATATATACAGAAAGTCTGAATAATTAATGATATATTAAGCTGATTATTTACAGTCAATTTTGAATACTAACCTGTACGTTTTCATTTGTTTCAGATAAAATGGCTGTTATTTGTTTAAGACGCATATTTGTCCATTTTACCATATCCATATAGTTTGAATTAAGCATATCTAATTCAATTTTAACAATTTCAGCTCCATCTTGACGTTTTCTACTTTTGGACATGGAGGATATTAATGCTGTATCAATGTCTTCCAAACCCTCCCTGTATTGTCCTAATCTTTTATCATAAATCTAGAAGAAAAGGAAACATCAATATAATATTTGAATAATATCAAAACAGAAAATAAAGAAAATTAAAGTTAATTTTTTGGCAAAGATAGTGTTCAATGGTAATTTCATTTGATCCATGAAGATTTGTTGTCTAGCTCTGTTATGTATATTATTACTTGTACTAGCAGGAGCTAGAACTAGGCATTTTGCATTTCAGTAACTAGCAAAGCAAAACAAAGAAAAGATCACATTGTAATATGAATTATATATGTTACAAGTAGATATTATTTTAACCAGTGAAAATTTTGATCTATATATGGCCATGGTTCAAAATGAAGACATGTAGTCATATTTTCTAATCCCATACGCCAATCATTGGATAGTTAACAATAGATAAATATTAAATGAAAATGTGGTATTATTTGATATAACTATACATTGTGATCATTCCTTTGAAAAAATTAAGCTATATCTACACGCAATGATAAATGATTCCCTTTGAGAATAACCACATATGTTTCATATCATTGTTCTAAAAGTTGAGAGTTGTCTTTTGCATTTCATGTTAGCACAATTTAAACCTGACAGATTAGGCTCTCTAATTTTAATAATTTCATAGGTCTCAAATGTATATACTCAAAAGAAATCAAATTTACAAGTCCTGATTTTTTTTCATATTTGACAATAAAGTGTTGATTTAATTAGATCAGTGCTATTTTATTTCCTTGTAGACAATGACACCATAGATCCCCCTTTCCGGGTCAACTTTAATTCTTAAAGAAACAAAACCCCTTAATGTAATATAATCTAAATAAAAAGATTTCTAGTCTAGTCAGTAGAACCAAACAACAAACAATAGTTCATATTAAATAAACCATTGTAATTTCAGAAGAATTTAAAATTTGAGGGTCTGTTCCAGTGAATGGGAATATATGAGGTAGATAGAAATTTACATATTTGCTTAAATCTAATTTAGTTTACACCACCTAAGTATTTAGATGAATCATCAATGGCTACAATTCGATAAGATTATTTTTCATTCAACATGTTATTGTCACAACATGTTATTGCCACATATATAAAAGAAAATCTGAACCTTTATGAATAACATAGGGATATTATGGATTATGTGAGTATATGCTGAAGATTTTCAGTGTTTCTATGACAAATGTATAATGGAGTAGATATTGTATGATGCTATAGCATGAATATTAATTATATACATGCATACAACAGTCTGTTATGATAATCTGTAGTTATAGCAATCATGTTAAAAACACTTAATGCACACAGATGTACGTGGTGCAGTCTTAATTAAAATTTTACTACATATTACTAATATAATATGTTGGTTGGTGGCTGTGCACTGGATCAGAATAAAAAAATTATCATATGTCTGAAAGCTGAATTATGATGGATTTAGTCTTCCTTCACTATCACAATCAGCTATCATTCTTTTATTTACATAACAAGAGATTCAAAAGGTACAAACATCATAATATTAATTGGAAGTGATTTATCTCCCCTTAAGCACAGACATGCAACTAAAAATTAGGCATGGTAACAAATCATGTTAGTCTCAATGCATTGCATATATGCAGCTCATTGAATTGAAGTCAATAAGAATGACAATATTGTTATGGTAAATTACCAAATATACACGAATTAATATTTTAATATTTGTTTGATTACTGAACCTATCTCTGATGGATATTAAACAGCAGAGTTAAATATGGTGAAACATGCAATGTTCATATGTATCATGCAATACAAGACAAGACAAAATAATAACATAGACGAAACATAGAGCAATGTTATGTCAAGAATTTTGTATTTTTTCCCAGAAGAAAGATTGATGTAGATCTCTGTCATTAGATATTGTATATCCTGGTATGTTTTATTCTTTTTCTTTTAAATGTCAATTCCTTAAATTTTCTTTTTTCTAAAATATTTGGATTGTGATAGTACTTCAAATAAACCCCCATATTTTGATGTGATCTATGAGACAAGGACATTAGTTCTGTAAGTTTATCTAATTAAACTATTACACAAAATGAACATGCAAAATCCTTTTATGTTACAGAACAGAATATGATTATATGCTTGATTATTCAGAAAACAAGAACTTACAATTAGTCTATAACTACAGAAAGCAAAGCAATCCAGAACCAATAAATAAAGCATGCAAGCAACAAAACATAAAAGAACAGTGGTGCATTGAACACAAACATTTAAAATTATGTATTTTGGGCTTTCTTCATTCATATTGTTACTTATTTAATTGGGATTTATTTTAATTGTATTGATATTTGATTACTTTCAATTTTCTATTTAATTAAGCAATCCACAGTATCCTCTGATTGAAGTGCACATGAAAACAGTTTGTCTGGCATCATTTTTTTGAAAATAGGATTTTAACATTTTTACTTATAATACATATAATAATTTGAGAAGGACATAGCAATGTAAAAAAAAAATACTTTCTTTTGATTTAATTAAAACACTTTCTTTTGATTGATTAATAAAAATATATTTTCTTTTGAGGATTTAATTTCAATCAGCAGATACTTGACCGCAATTACAAATACTACTTACTCAGGGTATAGGACCATTTGGAACAAGCAGATGCAGACAATCAATGCAATGAAAGGGGAAGGTACAAGCTGTGCAGAGCTGTGCTAATAAATTCACAAACACGAGGGTAATATGGATGCGATTTGGTACAACATATCGTGTTTGTGTTCAACAAGCTTCAACTCAAACAATCTCTGCAAACTAAATTCATTAGCAGGCGAAAAAAAAACAAAACAATGAAAAAGGATTTAAAAAAGACAAAACATTAACACGGATGAGTTAGGAGAGGGGGAAATATTTTAAAAATAAAAATAGAATCTAAAAAAAATAGTATTAGATAAATTATCTAGGATTTCTGAGGTAAGAAAACTATTAAAAGTTATGGAAGCAAATTTAAATTTTAAAAACGCAGACACCAAAAAAAAAAAAAAAAAATGTGTTAGCTTGTTTCTATTAAAATTAGCATTATTAAAAAATAAATTGTCAATCTTTATGATCTAAAGTTTTAATATCATAGTACTACTTGTCTTCTTACGGGTTTTTAATAGAAAAATTACATACACTCATTAGTTGATTAGATCTAGGTTAGAAAAAGGGGAAAAGCCTAAAAAAAAACTACCCCAAACTAAAAAAAAAAGTTTAAACAAAAACTATGAGCATTTACTATTTAACTTTATTTCTACTTTGCACCAACATAACCAGGACAACACATAGAATGATCATGATAAACACAAAAAAATAACGCTAACAGCAATGAGCCAGCACATGCGCTGCTCAAAGTTCTAAGAGTAGCAATCTGGGACTCGACGCTGTGCGCATAAAAAAAGGAAAAGCGTGTTGGAATTTTTACATGCAACACGGCAAACACATGCTTTTAATTTAAAGAGAATTATTGAAAATATATAACTAAAAACAATTAGAATGTTGATGTGACTGAAATGAAGAGAAAGATAACATGATTACAACAATAGAAGTGTAAAAATATGTGCACATATAACAAAAGATGTGAACGGTCATATTCTAGATATACCATGGACATCTTTTGACTGAAATGACAAATTGTGCATACCTTAGCCTCTCTTATATACTGGCCTCCAATACGATTCACATTCTCTATTTGATGTCTTCGTTCTCCGAGGGAGTTATAAATAGCCTGAAAAAAGAAATGTACACTTTTTTTAATCTAATCAATTATTGAGAACGAGAGTTTAATTTTTTTAAAAATAATAAAAGCAATATTTATAAATAGTTACAAAAATCAACTTCCTTCATGTTATCAATTTATAACATAACCTTTTTAAAGACATTTTGGGGGGAGTATATGCAGGAACCTATATGGGCTAAAACTTCAAAAGCAATTGGTCAAAGACCATTAAGTAATTAAATAAGGATCAAATTTGCCCCGAAGGAAGAGCATAGGTAACACCTTTTCAGCTCCAGGCATAAACTGCAATAATATGACATACAAGATTAATTCTAAAAAGACCATAATCTACTATACCATTGTCGGATCTAATTGTTCTTTGGCATCAATCACATCTCCTGATAATGGAGGGTGTGAATTTATTCTACTTCCCATTTGATCCACCCACTTCTGTTCACTTTGTATGCCATTATGATAAACTGACAATAAGTCTTGTGAGGCATCTACACTTCTTAACCTGTACAAAGATAAAAGAAGAATTCTACAGTCTATGTATTGGGAGGTTGTACTTAATCAGTCCATTTCAATTTTGATCTGTGGTTCTTTATCAGTCCTTACAATGATAATCTTATGCTTAAATATAGCCAGTCATTTAATATGATTTGTCTGCAAGACAGACAGGAGTACACAAAAATACAGAAGATAAACTCTAAATTCATCATAACATTTGACCAACCTTTCAACAACTTGTATGCAAACATTGTCCCATCTAGTGCTCAATTCTCTAACTTCTTTCTCTATGGCCTCTACATCATGATGTCTCATGGTTGACTGACGACTATTTTCTACTAATGACCGTAAAGATCCTGTATCTTTTTTTAAATGATCAATTTTGGGCTGCTGCTGTTGTATTGAACTTTGGATTTCCTAAACAAATGAAAACAAAACAGTACCATATGCCATTCAAATAATTTATGTATGAAATATTTTTCAATAAATGGGCACTTGATATTCTACACTGTACACTCAACAGATGGTAATGTGTGTATTCATCTTTCCAAAAAGATGTTTTTTAGAAAAAGGGAATGTAACAATTTCAGTATTTAATACTGGAGTATTGCTCTATATGCGATTCTTAAAGCTAGACAAAACTTACACGTAGCTCTTCTTGTCTGTCTCTCAAAGAATTCATGTTGGAAGTCATATTATCATGTGAAGAAAGTGAGATTTCATAATCTGAGACAATTTGTTTAACTTCATCTATACCAGATACAACTGTCTCGGCTGTCTTTAACCTATAAGATAGTTACACATACAATATATAATACAATATAAATCATTTTTATTTTTATTGATAAATAGTTTATAAACTAAATATGAAGTAATGAAACTCTTTCACTATAGCCAGGGCTCCTTTATTATAATAGTTTTTACAGAATTCTACAATATGTTACATACCTTTGTACAAAGACATGAGATATAGCTTTTAATTCACCACATTTTTCTACTACTAGATTCAGTTTAGATTCCACTAACTGTGTTTTGGGTGTAGCAGTCACATAAGCTTTCTGAACAGATTCTATTTCACGGTCTTGATTATCTAATCTCTTCTCGAAGTCCTGAAATAACAAATAGATTATCCAAAATATAGTTTTCTTTCTTAAACCTGAGCGATGCAATAATTGGTACATGAAATCTATTGTGATCAAACAGGACAGACATCAGAATACATCTAATGTTTTAAATGTGGTTAATACATTTTCAAACAATATAACCATTAGGTTGTTTCCTCCTATAAAAGAACACTACTTACTCTATAACTTTGAAAAGCTTCTTGTATGCCTACTCTACTCTGTGGTACTGGTTTGTGTAATAATGATGATAACTGTTGATCACATAATCCAAGATTACGATTAATGCTGTCTAATTGTTGAATTAGATTTTCTGATGATGATCTACTTTGTTGAGCTTCTAAAATGGTAAAGTAATAAATACTGCAATTGCATCACTTAATTTAAAATTAATTAAAGGCAATTTATTGAAATTCTTCAACTTGATCCCATTCAAGAAATCAAGATTTTTAAAATATTTTATTCATTATTTGTTTCATATATATTTCATTATAAAAATTGATTCAACCCAAGGTTTTCCCTAAAATTAACAAATCTATCATTATGTTACATCAAGAAATGAACTGTCAATCACTGTAAATGAACAAAATAGCATGTGCTACATGTATATGTAATATGTCATTTATCTGACTTTCTTATTGTGTATTTATTATATGATATAACAATCATTGATCTGGCTTTCTTGCTGTGTATTCACCTAGAATCAAATGTTACAGAAGATGTAGAGTAGCCATATAACAGCCTACTGCTGGTTTACTTATATACAGTGACTGCCAAATCCTCACATACAGAGTGTTATAATCCTTTAGTGGCATTTAGCAATTGGAAACATAACAAAACTATACAGTTATATGGGACAACAATCACTGGTTTATTATACACAAGCACAACGTTTCGATAAGTATTCTCTTATCGTTATCAAGCACAATGACATTTAGTAAACTTGAGGGTCTATATATATGTACAATGCGAAACCATTCTTATTACAGAGTGTTACTTTGTTAATTAACACATATTTAACCTACCAAGCGCTGCAGCTTGAGCTGAGAGATCGAGGAAGATCTTATTGCATAATTCGAGTTCTCTCTTTAATCGTGGTTTATCCATATCATCATTGGCTAAATCTGTTAACAGTTTTTGTGCATCGTCATTTAAAGCTCTCCAGATGGCTTCTCTTTGACCTGGATCCATGGCACAGAACTGCAATAATAACATGATACATTACATTAAACATTCAGTCCATCTTAATAATTCTTTTACAGTAAAAGTTGAATGAAGTGAATGGGTCTGACACGACATAAGCCATGAGGTCTATTTTTCATTCCCTGTAAAAGAAGAGATGCATATGTTTGCTAACGAGTTTAGTTCCCAAACAACATAACTATCAATATAAGCAGGAAAGGTCAAAATTCATTCAATGTAATAATTATTACCTTCATCTAACTAGGGTACAAATTTGTTAAGTTCTGTCGATTATCAGTACTTGCACTTGATTGAATACATTAGTTTTATCACAAATGTCTTTGATTCAACTACCTTAATACACCAAGAAGTCACTATTTACCTTTTTAAGATCCCAGCCTTTAACTATATCAATAGTAGCGAAAACCATATCTTTTCTTAATTTACGTTGTTGGTGTTTCCACATATTAGATAAATGATCTAACTGTATCTTTAATCTAATTGTCATGATAAAAGACAAACATAATAAAAACATTTCCTAGACATTAAACATGTATATTGAATTTTAATAAAGTTGAAAATTTTTCAATTAAACTTTTTTGATCAGATGAAAATAGTTCTGCATGGATTTTCAATTTTTATCTAAACTGTGTTAACAAATAAAATTATTCAATGTTTGGATTTTTAAAAATTATTTTCCTTATGAAAGTTCTTTTACCTGTTGGCATAATCGATAGCGTCTTGATTAGGTGGTGGAATGACGAAACATACAGACGGTACAACACTTTCATTACCACTTAATGTTTTTATCTATAAAATACATTTCAAATAATAGCATTGGAGGAAATAACATGTTTATTTTTCACAAATACTGCATGAATATTATTGATTCATCTTGATTTTCCACATCAGTTCATCTTTTATTCCAAAACAACAAAATTACAAAATATCTCCAAAATAGTTTGTTTCTTTCCTAGGGACATAGGTGGAACAATTTGAAGTCTACATTTTTGGTGTGTCATTATAAACACAATGAATTGAATACAAATATTTATAATTTCTACCTACCTTCCATCTTTGTCTCTCACTATTGTCTAATAAAAAACATTCTTCATTTTTCTGGAGACTAAGCTGAAGTTACAAAATTGTCAATATTCAGTGCAAATAAGTAATAGATCAAACACCCAAATAAGCCCCCTAAATAAATATGTTTATTTGGGATGGATAATAAGTAGTAAGATATCTTCCATTACTATGATCACACCACTTTAATCCCTCTGACAAAAAGACAGAATAACTTACATTTTCGTGATGATATGAACATAATGTTCTAGTTTTAATTGGTCGATGTACCGGTCGACCACGTTGTGGAAGTGGAATAATTTCGTGACTTCGGAGAATTAAGGATGAGACACGTCTCTCATACTCTTTCAGATGTTCTTGTAATTCCTACAATAAGATAAAGAAAGGAGTTAAATATCTACAAATATATATTTCAAGACTAATAAAGAAAGAGTTCTTTACCCATTTTGGGGAGTTATTGAATTAAAGGCCATATTTTATACAGCAATATTCTTAATTAGTAATTTACTAATTGCAGGGAAAAGATTTTTGAATGTGTGAATATAAGTGTAATTTGTTATTCAACTAACCTGTATTTCTCTAAGAAGTAATTCAGCTTCTTCTACTGGAATATTCTGTCTATTATAACGTTTAGTTAATAAATCTGTATGTTGCACTGTCCACTGTTCACATTGTCGTACATCTTCAAAAAACTAGCAAATACAATACACATATAGGTATTAATTCATACAACAAACATACACTTGCTGTTTGAAACAGTTTCTACATGTAAAATAGCATGCCTACAAATGTTTGTGTTATTTGAAACAGTTTTCTCCAAACAGGCTGTTTAAAGTTTAGTAAGTTTTATTATAAATTACCTGATAGTAATCAAGACAGTGTTTTAAATGCTGTTCTAAACAGCTTGTAAGCTGGATCATCCAGGACCACTGAGACTGCATTGTGGACATAAATGCCTGGAAGTAAACAAGAAAACACTGACTAACTTTAAAAGCATATAAAAAGTACATGTAGTAGGGATAGTTTTACAGATACATCTCAATATTTTTGCTAAAATAAATTCATAAAATATTAATTTGTACCTCTACTATATTACCAGCAGGATGTCTATCTAAAACCATAGCTCCTCCTCTTTCTTGTACAGCATTAAACTGACCTTCTCTGGCTTCAAGTTGACGTATTAAACTCTATAATAAAAAACATCTCAAAAATGTTAACAATGGCATAGAAGATGTCACCAGCCTTGCAAACAGTTACAAAATATCATTTATCTTACTAGTAATCTGATACTTTACATGTGGCTTCTTTTATTATTCTTTTTTAAAAAAACAAAAAAACAAATGAATAAAACAATGGCAATAATTCTTTTGTTTCAACAAAACATACCTTCCAGTATTCTTCTTCTTGTGATAGATTTAAATCTCGTGATGACCAATCACGAGCTACTTCTCTCTCTTCTAATTTACTCAACCACAATACTTCTGCTGCGGCTGCTTGTGTAAAATCTAATAATGACTCCAAACACTTCTGTCTTCTAGTGGAAGTATTCTGAAGAAAAAAGGAAGATTTTAATACAAAGAGATGAATTCTTGATAATTTATGATACAAACATCATTAAAGGCATTAACGTTCAGAAACTCTTATGGCCCATTAATCAACTTGCTGAGACACCGCATTATAAAGAAATCTTATCGACATTATATAATTGATGATCTCGGCTTAGTCATATCAAATTGTGCATATTGAACACATGTAGGTAGATGCTTTTGAACTTTAAAGTAATGATATACATGTTCAAGTACACATGCACATTTAAGATTATATAAAATGTCAGTCATACACATGTAATTAAGTGAAAGGTTATTTATATTTACACTGTATAGGAGATAAGAGGCCAAAAAGAGTGTGTATATATACATACCGTTAGAAGCGAATAGGCCACCTCTAATTTGGAAAGTTTCTGTGTATAAAGCTTCTGTTCCTCAGATGAAAGACTTTGCTGAAATAAGCAAGTAGGATTCAGTAACTAAAGATCAACAAGAGTAAGCAACCGATTCATGATTGATGATAGACAAGTCTGAAAATAAAGCACCTTTCACAGTCACTATCAGACACAAATTCAGTCTTTGTACGACGCAAATTTGTATTTTTGGGGTGATTTTTAAAGGTATTTTTAAATGTCAGGTAACGTGGCATCGCTATTTCCCGTATTTATGGTAGATGTACCAGATATCACCTTGATTTTGTTCAAGTGACCTTATCATTTTTAAGACCTACAAACCAACTAGTCCAAAATTAATTAAGGGAGATCTCTTGTTTGTCAGCATTAACTAAGTATTGTTGTGTACATGTATATATTGTCCTGTCATATTTTCAATTTTTATCACAGCTTGATAATGACTTGAGAAGCCTAGTCAAAACGTCGCTCAGTAATAAGCAGTAATTGTATTCCATAGTATTGTGACCTGTATAGTCCAAAATAACTTTGAATCCTGGCAATTTCATTTTCAAAAATAACACTGAAAATACAATTTAATAAGTGAATGCTGAACATGCATTGGGAATACATACACTGGAACAGGTATCCTCTCAAAATGAACATAAAAAAAAAAACTATCGATAATCTATCAAATGTTTCACAATATACTTACTCTGTTTTTGATACACTGGTCAACTTCTTTACGGAATGATAGCACCTCTTTATGGTCAAGTTGGTGTTCTTTAATTAAACTCTGTAGACGATTTATATCACTGTCATATTCAGCAGCATCTAGTATTTGCTGTTTAGCTTCAATCCAGTTCAGACATTCTTGAATGTGTTTAAAGGCTGGATTTGTGTCCACTAACCGTACTTCTGTGACAACCTCTGTCCTTTTAGTAACGGTTCTACCTTCTTCAACATAGGATTTTGATAACAATGGCTGGATAACATTACTATAAAGATGTGTTCTAAGCTGTGATAATCTAGACTGTAAGTCAGAGACCCTGTGAACAAAATCATTCTAATTAAAAATCAAACTTTAAATTTGGTTCTACATTTATAAACATCATTCCTTGGTGTCCCTATCCAGATAAATTGTATGACGTGAGTCCTAGTGGTATAAAGTTACTTAAATTTAAAATAAATTCTTAGTCCAATCAAGCAGATTCCATTTTAATCATACTAAGTTTACATTATCTGCACATGTATATACAAGTAAAAAGTTTCAATTAAATAACTTTGACAAACGAGCCTATTTCTGGTAGAGAAATATTTCTAAAAATAACAATAGGCTTACCGTCTATACAAATGATCAGCCTGTTGATGCCGGCCATCTTGTAAACTTTGAACATCGCGGAAAAGATTTCTCACTGTATCTTCAATGTTGTGTAAATCACGGTCTAGGGAATCACAACTTCTCTTGGCCTCAAATGGGTGGACAGTATCTATTCTTGTTTCTACATCTTTTATTCGTTTCTCTAATGTATTTAGTGTTTCTTCATTATGTTTACATTCACGATTAACTTTTTCTGCTAATCTCTGAAGTCTTTCTAACCTGTTGACATATAAAAAAAAGTTAAGAAAAATTTAAGAAAATATCCAAAAATATATAAGATTAACTTTATACAAATATTCACATGCCATAAGCCTAGGTTCAGAAGCAAAACCAGAGAGAAATCTAAAAGCAGTCAAAAAAAACTTTAATATGGAACATATTCCAAATTTATATGCAGATATCAATGTCTGCCAGATAATATTTATATTTTCATCAATTACACAGTTCCAATGAATACTGAACCAATTTTAAATCCAACCGGAGTTGTCATCAGGAGTAAATTCAATCAATCATCTTTAAAACATATTATAGTACAGGTATTTGTTTTTTTGTATTTTTTTGATTGAATTAATTACCTGAGTATTTCAGCCTGTATGGCCATATCCCGTTCTTGTAGGGCTGCTGTAAAACGGGTCCAAAATCGGTTGATATTATCAGGGTAGAGCTCTTCCTCTACACCAATATTAGCCTTATCTGTGCTTAAATTCTATAAAATATAACATATCAATTTTTAGCCTTATTTGTGTTTAAATTTTATAAAATATAACATAACATTCACCTATGCTTCAAATGTAACTTTAAAATCAAACCCAGGAATTCCTACAGAATAGGAATATGGCATAATATATGAGAAATAAAGCCAATATAATTGCACTTACCCGTATTTGATCAAATATTTTAAAGAGCCTTTGTTTGACATCTAATCTAGAAGGAACTTCTTCTGAACGGAATTTTGTAAAATCTTGTAATAAGGCCTAAAAAGTTTAAAAAAAAAACAAAAAAAAGAATTTAATTCAAAAAAAGTCATACAAAATAAAAAAGTCATAAAAAGAACATAATGTCAAAAAACAGGGTCAACATTTGGTATCACTGAATTCTGAATTCCCATTTCAGTCAAACTTCTATGTTAATTTTACATGAACGAATTTGTTGAGCCATGGCTCAAGCTGTGTTCCTCCAGCAAACAGTTATGTTTTTAAATATTGTGAATTACCTTCATTTCTAGAAGAGAAGGTGTGAATTTTCTATCATCCATCATTACATGGACATCTCGAAGCCATCGTAGTAAAGTTGTGGCCAGTTCACGATATTCTTCAATTTTTAACTGCCGCTCCTGTTAATTACAACAACAGACATATGAATATCAATTAGGTCAGCAGCGATGGACACATCTTCAAAACCATATTATGTAAATAGCTTTATCAAATAAAACATACAGCAATTTTGATGGGTAGCATAGTAATATTTTTCAGTTTACATTGTTTCCAGACTGATATCTTCAAATGGCATATGTGACAGTGATGCCATTTAGAACAAGTTATCCAGCCTATTCATTACCTTTGAGAAGTTTCAAATGACTTACATTATCTTGAAGTGATTGCTGTGTGCTGGGAACATTAGGGAACACGTCATACAATGAGGAAACATATGTTAGTACAGACTTTTCATCAGGTTCCCGAACATCAATATCTATAATAATAAAAATGTTGTATTCACTTAAACAAAGCAACATTATCATAACCAGACTAAATCCTTCACCTATTAAACACTAACAATTTTGTTCTTAAAACATAATTCAGGAACAGTTATAATTGTTGTATTATACCTGCAACTACATTGACATATATATATATAAAATGCTAAAAACAAGCCAACAATGAGGCTGATGTCCCCCGCCAAAATCCCAAAATAAATATATGACACATATTAATCTATTGCACGTTTATTTTTTTCAAAAGTATCGAGCAATCAAACTGATTATCAACTATACACTATAAAGTTTCATTACTCTCTATCAGATAGAATCAAAGTCAAAGAAATTGCTTAGCTCTGCTTAGCTTTATCGGGAAATGTTAATCATTGGACTCAGTCAAGACATTCACCTAATGAACATCAACATCAAGTTTAAACATTCTACCTCAATTAAAAGCCGAGTTGTTATGTTCCTTATCGCTCATTAGCCTAAGCAAAAAATTCTCATCAAACTTAGTCAAGGTAATAATGATATAATGAATCTTATGCGGAGTTTCACAGCTCTCACTTAATTATAACCAAAGTTATCGTGCTTATCTCTGCTTACTGTAAGCAGATAATGCTCATCATCGAACTCCATCAAGGCATTCACCTAATAAACGCCTACACCAAGATTGAACATTCTACCTCAATTATAAATTGAGTTATTGTGTTTCAAAGTTTCGACCAATAAAATTGCTTATCGCTCTGCTTTACCCTCTGCTTTACCAAACTTAGTCAAGGTATTGATGTGATGAAACTATACACCAAGTTTGATCACTCTCTCTTAATCAGAAATAAAGTTATTGTGTCCCAAAGCATCAACCAATCAAATTGCTTATCTCTGCTTACCTTAAGCAGAAAATGCTCATCTTCAAACTCCATCAAAGCATCGACCTAATAAACATCTACACCAAGTTTGAACATTCTAGCTCAATTAGAAGGAGATTTATTGTGTCCCAAAAAATGTAACGGACGGTCAGACAGATAGACGAACCCATTTTAATAGTCCCCTGCTTTCTTCGAAAGGTGGGTGGCAATAAATATATTATAATGATACTAGATTGTTATATACAGGAAGTGTATGTATAGTAGACTAAACCTACCTTCTGGATCTAGTAATTTTGTAACCCCAAGATCTCGTTCAGCTGTATCAAAGGCTGTTTCAAGATTCTGTCGGGCTGTTTGATGTCTGACCTTACGGTAGTCAACCAGATCAGGTCTGAAATAATCACATCAAATTTCATTTACATTAAATGAATATAGGAAATTTAAAATACCCTACAGCATATGTGTTTCATGACAACACTTTTGGGTGCCATCATAAATGGAAAGAAGGAGATGATGATCTAACATCTTTAAAGTGTAAACTGTACATTTATTTGTTCAAGGTAATCTTTCCAGAATAATAATCATTAACGAGATATGCCCACATTTTGCAAGATAGGGACAAAGAACAAGCTAAAAAAAAAGCAATTATTCATACAATCAGGGGCCATAATCCAGGAAATTACAGTCCAATATCCTTGAATATTTTAAGTTTCATCAAAATCAGATAAAAATTGTGACTTCTAGAGGGTCCACAACCTTGGTATTACATACTTTTACATTATTTGCATACAAGGAACGGCCATTTTGTTGTTCAATTTCGGTCCGATTTTCATGAAATTCGAACTCAACTGTCATAAGGGTGACATATTTAAACGATTTTTAAAGTCGGATAAAAATTGTGACCTCTAGAGGGACCACAAGCTAAAAATGTAATTTTTCGTACAATAAGGGGCCATAATTCAGGAAGTGATGGTCTGATATAAGCGAATAGCACAAGGAACCGACAACTTTGGAATATAAACATATATTTTAAGTTTCACCAAAATCTGATAAAAATTGTGACTTCTAGAGGTTCCACAAACTTGATACTACATACTTTAACACTATTAGCGTACAAAGAGCGGCCATTTTATCCAGCAGTTTTGGTCTGATTTTCACGAAATTTTAACTCAATTATCCTTGTGGTGTAACAGTGATATATTTGAACATTTTTTTAAATCAGATAAAAATTGTTACCTCTAGAGGGACCACAAGCTAAAAACGCAAATTTTTCATACAATCAGGGGCCATAATCCAGGAAGTTGTGGTCCGATATGCGCAAATATCGAAATTAACCGAGATCTTTGAATTATAAACATACATTTCAAATTTCATCTAAATCGGATAAAAATTATGTCCTCCAAAGTGTCCACAGGCTAAAAACATAATTTTTTGTACAATCAGGGGCCATAATCCATGAAGTACATGCTAATATTAGACGCAACCGAGATCTTTTGGAGATAAACCTATATTTTAAGTTTTGTCAAAATCGGATAAGATTTGTGACCTGTAAAGTGTCCACAAACAAATTGTGGATGGATGTCCCGATGGACGGACAGGGGCATGACAGTATACATCCACGTGAGCGTATAAAATAAAAACAAAGTTGGTATGTGACAGTATAACAAAATTTATGCTCATTATATCATCTGCCACATTTGGACTTCATCGAGTTATGTGTACAAATATCTAACAAAAAAAACCCCTTTAAATTACCTGTTGCGATGTATGATCGCCAGGAATGCTTTACCATCTCTCCAACTCTTGGAGAAATCTGTAATCTTGATACCAGGATAGCCCTCTGTTGTTCTACGACTCCAATATAAGAGAGCATCTTTAGCGGAGATATCGTCTGGTTGGCCAGGTACTACAGTTGACGAAATCTAGAAATATAAAAATTAAGACTATATCTATTTGTTAAATATAAAATAATATCTTCAATTTTGCTGAAACAATATTATCAACAACACTTGATTGCAATCTTTGTATAATTGTTAGTACTTGTGCACATTGTGTTGTACCTGTTTGTTTGTATTCATTATGAATGAAGAATATGTTATTTGCATTTTATATAAATATAGATAAATCTCATGTATAAACATGTGTTCTGTGTACTAAACAGTAATGTTATGTGTATATATGTGTATATGCCTGTTTACTGTTGGTGTATTACCAGCATGAGCCAGAATAACAATTAGTAAACTAATTTCGTTTGGTCTATGCTTATTAAAGATAGGTATTAGAAATCATTATTGTCAATTTTTTTTTACTATGTTAGCAAAAATAGAGTTTAAAGATTTTATAATCTTATTCTATGAATATGAAATAGAAATTTTAGCTAATTGTCATAAGTAACTCGGTTTGCCACAAGCCAAATACTCGGACACAAAAAAGAATATCTAATGGGGAATCTATGCTATTATTAAGAAAAAATGTTAGAAACCAAATGAAATGATTCAAACAATTACTGTGAGAGATGACACAAATGACATGGTAATATGACAATAGGAAGGGGGATAACCAGATTGTCAAGAATACAATTGAGTGGAAATCCTTAATCTCTTTGCATCCATCCTCTTCAACCTTTTAACAGTCAATTTGTTGACAAGTCCAAGGAGTAACTGGTACCTTGCTTTAAATGACAATCTAACAATTGTTATAAATGATAAGAGTAAACTGGTAGAACTTGTTTATCATTAGTAAATAGTGCTAAGAATGATCAACCACAAACTGTAGTTCAAAGGTGAGTTTGTCTTAGAGATTAGGATTAACCTTCTTGTTTCTTCTCTTAACCATCATACAAGCAGCAGTAGATTGTCAGCTTCAGCTACTGAAAATCTTTGTGAATTCTAATGTAGCTTTAAAAAAAGACAAGTTTTTTGGAAAGGACAAAATTCACTAATAATTGTTTTGTCCAAATCATGAAAAGGTATAAACTCACAAAATATTTACAGCATTGTACACTATAGTTTGGGGAATTCAAGGTACATGTGTATCATATATCAGTGCTTAAGAAATAGGTCAGAGAGGTAGAACAAAGTTTATAGCAATATTTGAATAACATATATAACAATACTTTATTTCTAGTACAAACTGTTCAATATTCAGGAATAAAATGCATAATATTCATTTATTGGCAGGATATTGGCACAGTATACTTAATCTTTTAAGAACATCTGATACCACATCCCTGGGATCATCTATAACAGAGACGATGTCCTGTGACAAATTCAAGCAGCTGACTGTTTTAGCATGGACCGTAACCTATATATACACAGTCCATGGTTTTAGTATTAAATTTTCTGTGTTTTTTTTTTTTTTTGTTGGGCAGTGCCGAACTGCATCTATATGAATTAGTACACTATAATCTAATGATGTTTGTATCACATACAATAATTCATATATATATATATATATATATTTACAAATTATGTTGATATATAATCCTATCAAATAACAATCTGTTTATACAATAGATTATTTATTATTATACCCCAAAGACAATATTATAGTAAGGCGTAAGCTGTATAATAGTAAGTCTCCCATTTATTGTTTGAAGCCTGGGTTTAGTGGTATGTACTAAGGTCATTTCTAGCTATTTAAAACACAGACACGCCTATACAGTTACTATTAAGAGACTAAGAGATAAATGATATATTCTAATGATATGTACGATTAACAGGTTATCAGTATTGAACTTTTAACATGTACTATACATATTAAATACATGTTTACTATCTGATAGTTAATTCTATCTGTGTGATTAGAGACCATGATTTTAATAAATAAAGTCTACGTATATATTACATGTATGTGTATGAAAATTTGTAAACCAGATATGTAAATTGCATTATTGCATTATGGTAGGTACATATACATACTATATATATTAATACATACTGGTTGTTTATCAGTCTTCAAGTTCTTAGGTTTTTTCTTTTTTCTGCCACATCCACATGACAGAAAGCGAAACATCTTGACCTTCTACTATGATGTTATAGCAAACTTAGTATTTGTCTATAAATAAGGTGTAGGATGTCTAATTCATGTTTTTTTACAATTTCGGGAAAAAAAACCTCCTTTTATCAATAAGTGTGATGGCTACATGCGACTCTCAAAGCCTTCTGGACATTGGCCCACATTTCATCATACCTCTACATCCTTTAGTGTTTACCAGACATCTTTACATTCCCGCTTCATTAAGAGAAATTAACACTACCCTGAGTAACTTGCACACTTCCACATATCACAAATACGAAAATCAGTTTACTAATGTACTTTTCTTGTTTTAGTTCGAAAAAATTGTTCAAATACTTCCACACTGGTACATTTCAAAGTTCTGTCACCATTAAACACATGTCCACATTTGTTGTAGATATATAACTGATTGGTTGTTGACTTTCTGCTGCAATATATTATGACTATCCATGTATAAAGACGACAGGTTAACTTGTTATTACATACTACCTATATATATATTATGTCACACTTGTGTTACATATGGTTTAGATATGTACAAATCAAGTTTAACAATGACATACAGGCGTGTTACCAAGCATTCCCTTAAAGAATAAGAAAGCAAACAACTGGAAAATTTCAATTTCAATCGACGTACCAGCAACAAGAATCTTAAAAAAAAAATTAACCTTCAGTCGAAATAATCATAAAACAAATAGAAACTAACACTAAAACAAACTTATTCAAAAACAGAGTCAATACTCTCAATGAAAATCCTAGTCACTTCAAGTAATAATGGCAGTTGGAGGGAAAGAGAGAGGAGCAGACGACACTTCACAAAACACCTGACATGAATGAGAACATGAAAGACTGGAGGTTATTAATTAATGATAATTAGCCTGAAGGCTGAAATAATTGAAATACAGTGTAACTTGGCCAGTAAGACAAGTTTACCCAGTCAATTGAACCAAAACAACCTGATGTTATAAATAATTCTTCACATCAAAAATAATAATTTCACTTCAAAACTCCTTTGTTGAAATCTTAGTCAAAGCAACATTTAAAAAATATCACAGTACAGCAGCTAAACTTGTATCCATAAATAACTTGAACACTGTAAGGTACGGTAATGAAACATCCTTTACAGATGAAAAAACATTAAATGTTGATAATCACATTATAAAATGGCATGTCATTTAAAATGACCTCATGTTACAGGTTTTTTCTTTATTACATCCTTTCAACAATTACTCTTGACACTTAAAATGGAGCCCTGGGTTCAATTTTCCAACCTATGTCAGAATAATATATAATAGACTGAAATTAACATCAGTGAAGTGATATTGAAATTTAAAGTCCTTTTAACAACTAAAAACTATCTCAAAATGTTTCACTCTCAGAAAAGTGTCCTTTCCTTATCTATGTAAGTGTTGCAATTGATAACAATTATAATTACCAACAATTATTTCCTGATTAAAACAAGAGCCTATTTATAAGTGTTAAATGTTTAACTGATTAATCATTGAGAGACAATTTGTAATCCATAACTATACAATTCTAAGACATATTAACACAGAAATATCTGAGCAATAATCTGGACTAATAACTGTATGGAGTTGTTACAAAATCCTTAATACGGTTATCATAGGATTGACCTGTTCTTCCATCCATTCATATAATAATAAAGCAGATTGTATCTCTTTAATCCAATATCTATCAACAAATTGAATGTTCAATCTTAATCCAATAACAACACTACACAGTATTTATTCCAGGTGTCCAGTAGAATATTATATATCATTACATTATACTTCAATAGTAGATTGCTAGTCAACCAATATCTCTACAAATAACAATCCCTAACATTTCTTACATGCTAAACACAACATTAAGATTTTCACAATACAGTACACAACACAGTGACTAACAGAATTTTACACAATAGTTGACTAAAAGAAGTTTTTTTCGGGGACAATAGACAAGTTGAACTCTGACATTATTATTATGTGAAGTACACATAATCACATCCATCAGCTCCCAACCTTCTACAAGACAAGAAAAAAATCAACTAGCAACATTACACTCAATGACTGCAGGCTGACTGATGGCTACCTGAATGTTCAATTACCTTTCTGAAGTGACCCACACAAATATATACTGAAAATAGTATCAACTTACTCTTGAATTACCAAAATTTCAAAATAAAATACTCTGTTGTCAATCAAAATTGGCTGACCAAACATCAAGCCTAGGGTTCAATTTTCTATTATCTCCTGAACAGTAAAAGCCCATTACCAAAATTTACTGTCAATCAAAATAATGAGCTTATGCATCAGAACAGAGATAAAACCTACAAACAATTACTTAAATCATTAATCTAGCTTTCTGCTCTTTACACACAATAAAATTGTCAAAAGAAATTTACTATATTTTGTCCTTGTACACCCTTCAGGTAATAGTATTATTATTAAAAGCAATGCTAGTATCTTTTTACAACCTTTTCCTTACCCCCATTCATAAAATAAATGTCAACTATGACTCTAATAATTAACACTTATAATGAATTTTCACATAATACCGCTATCTCCACTAATAGAACTTTTGACACACAAAACATCCTTTTCACCTAAAATAACTTAACTACACAGGTTTTCACAGCTCCATTCTTTCAAAAGATTTTCTTTTTTGCATTTAGGGCAAATTTTTGAAACGGCTGTTCAGTGAGGTTGAACTAACCAGGACAAAATACATACACGCCTCTCACCAGTACTTAAATACAATAGCATAATGCTACATGAAAACAGTTTGTTCACAATGAATAGAAAGATAAGATCCATTATATATGAATCTTATTCACATTTTTACATATAATGGCCTACATAAACTTATGTAGCACCTATGATTGTACAAGTATCAGGAGTTGTAAAATCCACACATAAAACACCATATTTATATACATATACCAGTAGGTAAAAATAATCACAGAGATTGATTCATAATAAGGTTTCCCCACACACTGCAGTTATTGCAGTAAACAAAATTGATAGTGATTTATCAGAATAACTGATGAGAGTCAATGAATTATATGACCTTATCGCACCTCAAGTTTGATTTGTGTGAAATATTTGACGTTTTTGATAGGTGATCATGCTACTCCTATAAAACAGATAAACTATAGATAATCCTTTATAATCAATGAAGCAAACGATATCATGTTCTGTAATCAACACCTGTGAAATGTACAGTCAATAATGCCTCAATTTTTGTCCTAATAATGGGTAATGAATCAACCACAACCATCATTCAATAAAAAAATGTCCATTCATACTTTAGGGAGACAGTAAAATGTTTCTTTTCGTTGACATTGAGCTGTACAAACGTCTCTGTGAGAGAGTCAACAAAACGTCACCAAAGGACAGTGTAATTTCAGCTTTGATGGTATGGAGTTTTTTTTGACGGAGGTTTGAAGTTGGACGTGATTGTCATAGTGATTAGATAGCAATAACGTATTAAATTGGGTAGTTAAGTGTAATATACTCTAGTAAATAGACTGTAGAGTGGTGTTATCATTCAACCGTACACACTTCATATACTAGACACATACAAATCTCTATTCTATCTAACAGGGACTGACTGACTAATCATGCTTTTGAAGTGGAAGTCAATTTTCATTTTATAATTTATTTCAAGGTACAAATAATGTACCTGAGCAAAATTAACTTCATACACATTCTTCATTTTGATCCAATTAATGCAAATTTACTTAAATCTAAAATAATGAGATTTTATTGAGAAAAAAAGGCCTTTAGAATATCATTAAGAAATGAAATTTGACAAGTGTTTGAATTTTGACATAATATTTATGAAAAGGTATCTAGTATAATCCAGTTTTTCTTTTGAATCATTTATCTCAATTCTTACAAATGATATTATTATTCACTTTATAATAAATATTCAGAGCACTGTCACAAATATATACGTTTTATATCTGATATATATATCACAGTTTACAATACCTGAGAAACTAGTATAGTACTGTTAATAATAGGTTTTTGAAGCTTATATACTTCATAAAAGCCAACCAACCAGGCACGAGTAGTACCTATATGGTTATTTACATACAATATTACTCTGCTTGATCTGATTGGCAGTACTATATAGTCAGACCTGATGTTACAATAGTCTCAGGTACTTGTCAAACTAGTTTTGTGACAGACGATGCGAAGCTGTTTTTTAATATATTGTTACACTGACCTTTAATGAAAGATGTTCACGGTTTTAAGTATTATCAAATGAAAAGTACTGGAATGTGCTTCATAAGCTTTTATTGTATTATTTATAAAAGGGTTTGAATCTCAAACAAGTATGGTTCTTCAAATAGTTTCTCTCAAGATTTATTAAATTACTCAAATTAAGAATTCACCTGGACTTGATAAGAGTGCAACCACATTTTACATAGCCCATTCTTTAGTAGAAAATTTTACCATTCTTCAGTAGATTAATGTAATTTTATGTGTAAAACAAGGCATTATTTAAACAAAAGAAATAACTGTACTGGCAAAACTAATCAAATGTGTTCTAGTGTTTGCTTTTTTGCTCGATTCCATACAATTTGATCCACTGTCGAATACCTGCTGATCATTTATATTCTAACTTTAGATGCAACTCTGTACAGTCAAGATAATAAAACTGTTAAAGAGATTCTGACTTTAATTTTAACCCAGCTATTTACATTGCCTTATTTCACTGAAATGTAACAATACCATTTACTTTCCAGGGTGTAATTGTAAAGTAAAATGTACGATTTGCTGTGCATAAATCTTGCACCTTACACGTTGGGTAATAAGACAGTTTTTATTTAAATATTTTATAGTAAATATTACACTACAGTGACCACACAGCTGTAACCTTTAAGCATTTATTTTTCATATTTACCTGTCGACAAAACCCAATACTAAAGTTGACTTATCTAATTTCCACTAGTTAACTCCCCTCTGAACTTTACAAATGAATGTCAGAAAGTTATCATATTGGCTTTTTTTTTTTTTGGCAGTATTAGCATGTTATTGTTATCAATATTTTCCCATATATCGTCTATTCAAACCTTTTAAACTCATATTCATAATATCAGTTACAGTACTGATTAATGACATTGATGATATTGAAATCATGACAGTAAATATCCTGAGGATTTTTTTTTCAATTCACCTGCTACTAAAATATTCAGTGTTACCTTTGACGATCAACACTCTGAAATATTCGCAGGTCAGTTACCTGTTATCAATTTCGCAATGTAGTATATAATGCAACACAAAATTGATAGAATAAAAACAGTGCAATTAGGAGGGAGTGAAAATTATTTGGTTTACTATTTCAAAGGCATTTCCATGTAGCACATATGTTAGAAAATGCAAATGCTCAGATGAACAGATGTGTTTTTTGATAAATATTTTGTGGGTAATGATCTAATCTCTATGATATATTTATTTCATGGTAGTGTATCATAAAGGCCACAAATCACAATGAATTATATTTCTTCTATAGTTTCTTTATCATCTTTACTGTGTTACATGTATGCAGCATTTATATAATGTACATTTATTCAAACTTTAGTATTTAACCAATATTTTATAAATATAGACAGTTTCTATGTGTTGGTATTTTGTGTCATCTGTTGATTTGTGGATAACCCCCTTCAAATCCCATCTTCATAACTTTAATATTTAACCAATATTTTATAAATAAGCCAGTTCCTATGTGCTGCTATTTTGTGGCATCTGTTGATTTGTGGATAAGCCCCTTCAAATTCCCATCTTCATAACCTAAGGATAGAACCATATAATAGTTCTTCACATATTTTACCTTTGATATATAAAAACGAACAAAGACTTGATATTCTATACAGTCCATATGGTAAAATGTGAAAAACAGAAAGAGTATATCAATAGATCTCTTTTTACAATCATAAGCTATTATTCATCTTGTATATCTAGTTTGTTAAAGGGGTATGTATCTTTAACATGTGTATTTCATGATCTGGAATTTAGGAGTTGCTCTTCTGGAAATACAAGTCTTTAGTAAAAGAAGTGATCATCAAAATCTTATCAAAATATATTATAATTATTACATGTAATCATTGATCATTTAGTTTATTCTAATATTATTAGTATATAAATCGAAATTGTAAATTCAAATTATTTCCATTTTGCACAATATTTGAATGTGATATTTGACAATAATTGATTTGGTCAAGTAAGTTTCAACTAAACAAAAAGGGTAAATGAAACACAGACTTCATATCTGTACAGAGCAATCTGACATTCCATCTTAAACATTTTACTCCCACCAACTGATGCCAAAACTAAACAAAATGTGCTATTATTCCTGGCACACAATAGAATTTAGAACATATTTTATTCTGATAGTTCCATTGAATTACTTATATATTTTATATTGCAAAATGTATCTGATTCTATCTATTTATTATATTTAATGACATCTCAATAAGATTTTAAACTAGTAATACTAATGTCCTTTCATATGGGAAGGTTATGTTTTTATCATGGCTATACAACAAATTCTAAATATCTCAAGCAAACTCTTAACAGTGAGGTTTTATATTAGATTCTGTATCATGACAGTGAATTTTAAACCTCACTGACTGATGTAAAATATGCATTACCCTAACCCTAATTACACCCAACAACTCTGATAAAAAGATAAGGTATCATCTATAAATATACAGAGGATCGTTTTAATTACCAGTAGGTAATTTTACAGTAATATATCAACACCTAGAAGTAATGTTGGCCCTAAAGGTGGGCAGATTAAATGTCTGTGGGTTAAACTTTGATCTCAGTGGTGTCTAGAGAGTTAATGATTACCTAATGGATTGGTGAATTAATATAAAAGGTCTTTTATTACCTATTACCTAACACCATATAGATGTTGAAACCAGACTACTTTCATCACTTCCTTGCAACCTGGTTATTATTTGAATTTAGCCAAGACATACAGCAGTTACAACTTAAGAGCTAGGTGTATTGAACTTTAAATGCCACCACTTATTAAATCTATTACTTTTAAATTTCAACTTTAAAGAAATGAAAAGTGTGGGATGTAAGCGTGTGTTATGTAATATGTCTATTACGATATCCATCAAGTTAAATAATATCATTAGTTGAAAAGAATAGAAATGGAAATAGAGATTTAGGACTAACAGCCGATACATTTTATTTCAATAATTGATTTGTAGAGTTGCTGGATAAAAACACACAGTAATCCTGTTCCTTATCACATATAAAAACCATGACACTTGCAGCAATAACAGAGGGGTTGGGATGGCCTACTAGTGGTCTAGAGTGTTGTGCTTCAACCTCTAACAGGGTCACCTTTGGCTTGCTGCCGAGGTTTTGATCCCTGGTGTGAGCGTATGTAGCTTGGAGATAGGGGCGCCTTCTCAACCTCATGGGTTTTCTCCGGGTACTCTGGTTTCCTCCCACAGGAAAGATCCTGTGCGTGTGCTAAGATAATAAAAATGAAAAAATAAAGACAACTTGTCTGCGATATCACCTTCGATGGAAGCAGACATTAAACACTTAAGAACAACAGCAATAAAATCTGTGAGATTTTCATGCAATATCTTGGTTGTTTTCAGACTGAGCATATAATTTTCAATTTAAGAGACAAAAATAGGGTTTAACATATAGTCGACACCATCAGGTCAATTCAGGACAAACAAATAGTAAATATTTATTTTAATATCAGCAGTGGGAAGAATCTATGAGACATGGGGTCCTTCTCATAAATGTTATTATTTACAAGTGATCAAAATACTAAGTCAAACCAAACCCTCATTAAAGATACATTATGTAAGATTTAGATAAAGAGCTAGCCATTCTGGCTATAATTGTTCGAAAATAGATATGTAAAGTGAATAATTTGAAAATTTCATTCAAATTACTCTATTACGATCGAAGATTATTAGGCCTTTGAAGGTTTGACAAGACGTGTGCATTAATTGCAACCACCGTACTGGTTGTTCGAAACTAAGTCTCGCTCCTAAATTTTTAGATTAAATCAAAATATGTCTGAACCGTTCTAATCTGTTTAATATCAAGAATTGATTATAGTATTGTCATGTTAAAAAAAGACCTGCAATAGGCAGATTTAGCTCTTGCATAATGTATGTTCAATAATGTGGATCCATATATTATGAAGTCATCATAATATCAACACTTACATGCTAACTGTACTGTAGTCGCTGTAATCAAATTAAAATAATGTTATATGCTTACCCCTTTTTGAAATCCAATGGAAACATTCAACTGAAATTCAGGAGTGCTCCAATATTGTTTACTCATTAATTTCATGACAGAATCCCTACTTTTACATAAGCAACAGAAACAGCAACCACATTTTTCACACGGCTGAGCTGGTCCCAATACTCTGGATGGAGGACCTATATATCTCACTGGTTGAGGTGTTTTCCATTGATATAATACTGATGACAATCTTCGATCACTTTCAAAATATTTATGTCTTGGTTCCAAAACAAAATCCCTTGGAGGACTGGTTTGAGCTCTAATTCTTTGAGGGCTCATAGAACGAACATGCGAAAACACAGGACCAAATGAATTTTTGGCCATGCTGGACTTCTTTTGATTAGAATTAACTTAATAAATAATTGTACTAAATAAAAAGTTTATATCACAGACATATATAACCAGACCATGTATATATATGACAAACTTTTTTCCCTAAATATCTGTAGAAACCATTTCCTCCTGTTACTGGCATCCAATCTGTACAGAGCCAAATAAATAACTTTATAAATAATCCAAAATAGACATGCCTTCCAGTAGAATTATACAAATACAACTAGTTTTCTCTCACTATTCCCTTGTAAACCCAGTGTTTTTTTCCATTCCATTCTGTTTTCTCACAATAAAAACAAGACAGATTGAATGTAAGGCGAAAACTTCTTCACAGGTAATGTTTTACTTTACTCCTTTCTTTCATTCACACTCCCATGATTCCAACACACGTCATTTTAGACCAATCTGCTGCTTGCTTTTTATTACCCTCTTCCGCTAACTACACTATGCAGTTTGACCACATGTCAGAGAAAACTATAGTAAGGTATTGGGGTATCTTTACGACCTGCTGACCTCCTCTGGTACCAGTATACATCACACTCTCCTCATATCATATCTTCCCAACAGATGTGTAAGGAACTGCCAGGAATATACACACATGTAATTTTATCACTGCAGCTGAACATACAGTTCTAGGGTCAGTCTAACTTAAACTGATTCAAGCTATTGCCAAGTTTTGAAGAAGTCAAAGTCTAACAAGACAGATTCCACACTGAGGTCAGACTATGGAAATATATTCTCGGGATTAGTCAATATCTTTACCGACAAGCCACAGGCAACTATAATGTCCTTGATCTTTATATTATCAAGAATCTTAATTTACACACAGTTAATGTCTGAATACCTGTGTGATTAGTTCATTTTATGTAAATGACACTGCACCTCCCCTTTTTTACAATATAATAATTTGATAACTATATCATCATGGTAATTAATTATACATAGCGACTAAAATTCTAATGAAGGTTTATGCAAATGATTCATTTAGTAATTTCAATATAGTCAATATCAATATAGTCAAGTAGTTGATTAATTCTATTGATAATTTCAATATAGACAATATCAATATAATCAATTTCAATATTTATTTTGACACAGGATACCAACACATGTAAGCCATAAAATTGCATAATTTCTAGCATCAGAATAGAATGATATCTCAATATAGTTTTCAGTAAATGATATGCATATGGGCGTATGGGTGTAGGCTGATCTATTCCATTGTTTACTTGAAAGCAGATAAGAGCAGACAGAATCAATATGATATCCAATGCCACTTTAGTTAGAATTCTGTAGATATTAAAGTACTGCTACTTTTAAATCAGCAGCTTTGATTCTGGTTACATGGTCAGTGTTCCTGTAGAATCTGGTTCATGCAGACATAATCTGTCATCAGTTTTGTAGCAGACATCTCATACATATCACAAGTTATTTTGAGAATGGCTCCTGCTTTTTCTTTTCTAATAGGTTGAAATTTCAAAAAGCTTTCTGAGGCTCTGTTTAAGACTGTTCTAAATCTTCATTACACACATCTGCTTTTGTTCAGAGAATTATCCATACACATTTAAACCTCATCTCATGAAAAATAAATCAACTGCCATTATTCAACTTTCATCTGTAACACCCTATATGTATAGTAAATCAGATGAAATGAAGTGACAATCTCTACTAGATATCTTCTCTTCTGTGTCCTTATGCTTGTTTCTCTCATTTGTCTTATTTATCAGTATTTGTAGAACATATGCTACACACTGAACTGGTTACAAAACATTATTGGGTTTGATAGCATAAATATTTTCCTTTCCTCACCATTGGGATACTCCACTTTGAAATAACTGATTTTTTTTTTTTTACAGTTCTTCATAACATTATACATGAATTTATATTAATTTTTAACTCCATGTCTTAATTCTAAACAGAATTAGGCATAAAACAATACTGATGCCGGAATGCAGATTATTACTTCTGCAAAAAGTACCCTTTCAATTCTTTTGTTTTCACCATATATACATGTACTGTTTGACCTTAAGATGAAATAGCACATATGATTAATAACGCCCAATAAATATCTCAGCCAGAATGTAAAAGAGCTTAAGGTTGAACATGTATAAATATATCATAACAGTATCATATTCATAGAACTGCCCTGTGCCCAATCAATTATATCTTATTACATAAGTATTTAAGCCATTAAATGATGCAAGAAGATCTTTACTTATCCCCGGAGGTATATAAACAATAATATCATCTTTAACATCAATATGTATATAGTTATCCGAAAAATAACCAGAAATTGTTTCATGACATATTCGTATATAAGTAAACACCTGTGCTAATCTATGAGTTTGTTTTGTAAACCATATATATTTGACCTTAATTTAATATTATTGATATTTACTGTTTTGTTGAACAAACCATTTTAATGAGAAGGGTTTAGGTATGTTATTATCTTTGTAACAAATTACAACGATTCATTGAACATCATTTTTGACATTTACTGGAATGTAGATTAATAACAGGGCCATGCCAGAAGAGAGATAATAGTATATTAATTTTGGAATCTAGGCATTATCAATAAAGTATTATGCCTACATTGATATCAAAAATGCTATGGCAGTCTTGGAAGTCAACCTGCCCAACCTCAACAACCTTTTTTAAAAGGTGAGTGGAACAGAGTTGAAGGTTGACATAAGAATGGTTTTAGAAATCTTACTCAATAGTAATATCAACCTGTGCACAAAACAATGTTACTATTTATATTTCACAGTGCCAATTGACTTATTATAATATTGAAGAAAGTTTTGTTTACAGCATGGAATTGGATGGTGGCCAAAAAGATTATTTAAGAAAGACTAATATATCAAGCTGATATTTCTATTACTAATAGTGTTATTTAACAAATTGATGAATACTGGTATATAAATACAATAAAATATTGTATAGATATGTAAAGTGTGTATGAAGTTTCTGGGTGGCCCATTCAACTAAATTTCTACCTTATACCATTGCATTTACCACTAAATTTACGTAGTTGCAATTGATTCTTAAATATTTTGTACTAACATCTAGATTCATACACCACAGTTTATCCTAATATTTAATAATAACGTCAGTCTTTAGATGAGAATTGAATAGACTCAATGTCGAAATGGATCTAAGTTCATCAGGTAAAGAATTCCATTTTTTAGATGCTGCTGTACGAAAAATATCTGCCACCGAAAGATTTAAAATTTTCAATTTGGTCTATTGAGTTTATTTTGATTATTTGATTTATAAGTCTTGGGGCTGTTGTCCTAGCAAGACAACCAGAATGGATAATTAGTATTTTGTCAAAGATGTAAATTTGGTTTATAAGAAGACTGATTAGTATAAGTAAGGTATATCTTTTATTCTCACATTGTTTGTAGGTGAAAAAGGAATAGATAATTAGAACTTGTTGTGTGTCATTATTTTCAAGAGTTGTAATTGTGAACATCAAGTGTTACAAATGAGAAAACAAAACTAGTTGGCAATCCTTCTAAAGTGAAACATCTGGTGTAATTGACATTTTACTGGTTGTTCAATGTTGATTTTATGGACCAGTAACAATTACCCTGAAAATAACAGTTTACGTTTTTGGCAAGAAAATCAACTATTTAACACGGTTTCTACTTTGTCAATCATAATCATTTCCTCTAATGTTTTATCACTAGGCTTGAGGTAAGAATCTAGCTCCTTTATCTACAATTCCTCCAAAGTGCTTACTGATGTTATATAGACCACCATTTTAACAAGACAAAGATCTTTTTTTACATTTTACCTGAATGGAATAAAAGTGAAAAAGGTTATAATACATGACATCTAACTCTGTAATTGTTACAATTACAGGTGTAATAATTTCCAACAGAAATTTATCAACTGAATCATTGGCACTTAAAGGGTAACATGATTGAAAGATTGCAAGATACAAAGTTTTAAATGAGAAAATCAACCAATTTGGACGTCAAATAAAAAACAAAAAATCAACAACATTTACACAGACACAGCCTAGTCATATACCACCAGTTTTATTGGTGGGTAAGGTAAATTGATAGGGAGTAATTTTGTATTGATTGAATAGTGCACAATAAGAATTATTGTTAAAATCAGTTTCAATGATTATTGGTTTCAAATGATTGTGAAATAGAAATGCATGGATTGATCTGAAGAATGTTTGAGAACTATAAGTTCCTGCGAGTAGAAAAATACTTCAATATGTCTGGATTTTACCAAGATGCCTTAAAGCAGACAGGCTTTGGTTATGAAACATGTTCAAACATCTGTAATGAAACAATAAAAAGTGCGCAAGTGATACAGAATATCTGTAGATGTAAGAAGTTAATTTAGGTAAATATCCATACTATTATATGTGAACAAGTTATAGACATAGAGTCTACATGTACCTGTTTGTTATATAAGTCTGTAACCTATATTACCTATTATTTATAATACAATACATGTAAGTTGAAATCTGACACATCACTAGCAACAAAATAAACTATTACAGACAGCAATAAATAACCAGATCACAATGTAAGGCATTAAAAACAAATTTATAGAGAGAAAAATGGGGGTAACATCCATTCAACACAAACTACCTCAATTTGGGACTAACATATGGTACAAGTTTACTTGTGTATCCAGGTCTTAAGCAGTGGGAGGAAAGTGAAGAACCCAGAAAAAACCCACAAGGTTAAGCAAGACCCACCTCCTATAGTTACGTACTAATGTGGATCGAAAACCACTAAATGACCCGGAGAACGCTAGATCGGAGATTATCCTGCGCATTTTATGACGTCATATGTGGGTTATGGGTTAGGGTAAGGGTTAGGCTTGGCCCAGGGTTAGGGTTAGGGTTAGGGCTAGCCCTGTCTACATCTCGACACTATGACAAAATCTGCAGGTCCTAGCCCTTACACTAACCCTTAACCTAACCCACAATCCACATATGACGTCATAAAATGCGCTGGACCGTCTCCGATCTAGTGTTCTCCCCATGACCCAGAGAAAGCCCAAGAGGCTAAGCAGGTGACCCTGCATTTTCGATCAACACCATTCTACTTAATGGCAGACCTGAAGATCTAAAGCACATTTGTTTAAGCATTCGGTCATTCACCTCCTTAACAAACTTATAATTTCTAAAGGGTGAATTGTCTTGTTTTGGTTGGAAATTTTGATAAATAAAGGGATGGTGTTACTAATAGTTTGGCAATCAGAATTTTGATTTGACTTTAGACAACAGACATTTTTATAATCAAATGAATTTCATTTATATTATTTGTTCCATTTTCAATAAACAATTTAAAATTCTAATGGATTTTTTTTATCTCTTCACCTTCAGTTTTAACATGTAAAATATGTTCTTTCATAAACTTTTAACTTGATTCATATTAGAGGCGATACCAGCATGAAAGAATGATGACAGATTCATTGGTAGATGTAATCTCTCAGGTAGACTATATAAACAACATTAAAACAGTGTGGTGCTGATGAGAATAACATGTATTATTATCACATGTTCTCCAAGGGAGTTTGATTTATTACAATTTGGCTTTTACAGTATGCTTATTATAAGTATTGAATATAGTTAAATTGATAATGGGCTAATGCATTATCCAGCACATTCAATTTCAAACCAAGCAAACAAATACTATGAATACATTATGCAACTATAACTCAAATAAATTTCAACAAAAATATTTATGGGTAATTAGATTACAGTGCCAATTTAATACCCATCATTTATTTTTCGTTTGGTGAATTTTAATTTGTAATGATGTTAGTTAAACGTAAAAATTTAAAAACTACGCTATAATTTAAACTTAATAGCGCTGCACATGTCTGTAGTCGATTTATTATAAATGTTCTATATTTAGAAAATTATGTATCAATATCCATTATTATTAAAGTGATCTTCTTTTGTGGTCACTTTGTGTTAATATTACGATGGAGGTATATGATTGATTGATATTAAAGCTACAACTGTCAAGAGAGGAATTTACCAGTAAAATGCTGACCCAGACAAGATGGACTACATTAAAACTAGTAATGATTGACAGGTCATCTTGATTGTAATTACCTACATGCTAGTCCACACCAGAGTTAAAGTTATGAACCTAATTCACCCCATGAGCCAGATGATTTGATAGGCTACAAATACTATACAAGGGCCCCTTGTATAAGGGCCCCTTGGGTCTTTAATGTAAAAATATAGTATTTCATGAGAATTAGACAAAACCACCCTTTCTCAAGTTATCTGTACTGATTCCAGATTTTAAAATAAATCAACTTCCCAATGCACAATTAACAACAGTACCGTTGAATCACATGTACCAATGGAGCCCATTCAAGTATTCAAAAGAGAACTTCAAACTATTTTAAATTAAATTTTCTAATTCATTATCTTCAATAATTTATCAATGGTAACATCTTGCACATTTTTTAAAAGTAAGGTAGGCTTTCATATATTCATGTTCAACATGAAAATCCTCATGTTCAGTTGATGGAACTATGGCAAAAAATCGCTGTACCAGTTTCTTGTATTAAATTACGATTTAAGAAACTGGAAGCAGAAAATCAGCTGGCATAACAGATCTCATTCAAAGTTTTATTAGAGATATACACATATCATCTCTCATATTACAGCATGAATTACTATATGGCAAACATATGTTGAACATGATAATCCCCTATTGAAGTTACAGCTATCAAAAGTCCAAAATGAGATACTCTAAATTCAGTTCTTTTCTTTAAATTTTTAAGGAAATAAATTAATGAACAATATATAATATTAAAGCCTCAACATGGCAAAATAAAAGCTTTAGTATATACATGTATAGAGTTTAAAGATACATTCTCACGATAGTATTTATCAGGTGGTTATTTTCAATAAAAGTATGGCAAATTTGGTGTATATGGAAAGTATATGCCCAATCTAACTAGAAAAATACTGGATTACCTGAAAAACACCCAAAGGGCAAGCACTGGGCAAAAATGTCAGGGTATCACTAACTGGCAACCCGACGGCTGATTGTCTGCCAGCTTAACTTAGGGAGCGGTTGTTATTTCTTGATCGAGTGGTTAGGCGGTTTTGGGAACATTGAGGGGTGTAAATGTATAACAGACTCTGCAATTAAACAGCAGAAAAAAAGTTGGCAGAAAATAAATAAGGAAATAAATTAATGAACAATACATAATAATTATATATATTTATTTTTTACACATGTATTGGTACATTTTTTCAATCAAAAGATTTTTATTTTATTAAAGCCTCTAGATGTGAGAATGAAAGGGTTCAGTATACATGTATTTATCGGGTGGTTATTTTTAATAAAAGTATGGCAAATTTGGTATATATGGAAAGTATAGATGCCCAATCTTACTAGAAAAATAAAAATACTGGATTACCCAAAAAACACCCATGGGGCAAGCAGTGGACAAAAATGTCAGGTATAACTAACTGGAAACCCGATGGCTTATTTTCTGCCAGCTTGACTTAGGGAGCAGTTGTTTGGGGAACATTGAGGGGTGTAAATGTTGGCAGAAAATGATTCAAGAATTTACTTAGGCATCTATATGTATGGTAAATGGACAGTATGTTATGACAAATACATTCTGAAAAATGGGCCCTACCTCAATCAAGTTAGGTGACAAACATGGCTTCTAAAAATAGATTTTTTATAGCTTGGGGTATCTCTTTGCGAATACAAAGTTTTGAGTGGGATTTCAAGCAAATTTTTGATAGATTAATTAGTTTATGTTTTTAGTCCAAATATAACATCAAATCACACAGTTTGTATGCGGGAAGGTATCTTTAAGACCATACATAATTCTATTATAAAATATTTTAGTTAAAAAGTAGTAAAATATTTTAGTTAAAAAGTAATAAAATATCGCCATTTAAATTTGTTTCTATGTGTTTAAAGCAATAATTTCAAATTTTCTAAGAAAGGCAAAACATAATTATTTCTATGTCTTTGGCTCAATAGGTTGTCAACTCACTATTATACGATCATAGGTATTATTCTCCCACTAACAAATCCTTTGACCCCGGAAATAATAACACAATTACCTCTCTTTTTTTTCTATTCCCCCCCATGGAATAGCTATCTTCAAACGTTTGAATTTGAAGTTGAAAATGATATTTTTGCCAATTTCTCAACTGGCAATAGTGAATTATAGGATTAATAGGATTATTAATAGGACTGTTACCATCTATTTTAAGGCTTTATTTTAATAAATTTTAAAAATATAACTTAAAAATATGAAATTGCAACTTTAAGATAAATAAAGTAATGATAATTCTACTGTCTTTTTCGCACAAGCCTGCTAAATTTTGTGAAGTTATTTTTCTACCCAGAGGTACAAACACCACACTTAATTAAAATAGTACAATCTAACTTGTTAGACAAACATATTTTCTTAATTTCCTTTACTGCAAATCCTTATTTGAAAGCCAGAAAGGAAACAGATTTCAGATGGTTTTGATTAAAAATAATTCAAGTAAATTACAACTGTCATTAATGTAAACATCAAATTATCTGCAAATATTTCGATGTATATTTATTTCAAATGGCTATGTAATATGTAACAAAGAAATTAATATGGGAAGAAAATGATAGTTGGTTATGATTCATCCACCAGGTTGATAACCTGAAACACCTTTCTACCATAGATCTGATCAATCACCTTTTTTTTCTTAACATCTGCTAATATTCGTTTGCTGTTCATAAACAAATTCTCTGATTTCTCCTTTCTATCTGATTAACATGGAGGTCTGATATAAGATTGTAATAAAGTTAGATGTACTACAGGTAGATATTACACTTGTAACTATCTATATGGCATTAAGGATATGTAATATTATAAATATACAGGTGCAATATGATGGTAGCATCACATAAGAATAAACAATGCCTTCTATTGTTACATGATACACATGGGGGAACAGGTTTTTTTTCTCTTATTTCTTACAAAAACTTGCATAATAATGCAAGCTCACATATTGCTATTTACTGAGATAGTTTATGTTTAGAAATACATGTTACAATGTCTATTTCTATCTAGTTTATATTCGGGAGGGTGAAAAAAGCATCCCAGTTGTTCAGTGGGCGTGAAGTTTATCCAGGTTTATTAATCAGAGAGGGGTGCTAGCAAAGGTTACATGTACATCATGTAGTATCTTTATATGTTTATGCACCTGAAATCTAGGTGAACATATGTATCTATTTATCACAGATTTTGGCACCTAGCTCTGCCCAGGAATGTGTAAACGTAAAGTAAGATAGTTTGTGATAAGTAAAAACTAAGTAACATCTTTTCCTGTCATTTATTTTAACTTGTTAAAAGTTGAGTGTTAAAATACATTAATACTTGTCTTTATAGACAATAAACTACCTGCAGAAATTCAACACTAGTTAAAGTACTTATATGTTTTATTCCTTTGACAGATGCATAAAATACATAGTACTGACTTACAATTTTGGTTCGAGATTGGTTTTAATCTAAATATTTTGGACAGAGCAAATTAGTAGTTTCAGATGATGACAAATTTTATTTATTACTACATCAGACTACCTTCTTTTTTGTAGATCATACTGCTTCAATGATAATCAATTGTCAGATAACAGCCATTCCACAACACTGCCAGATTGTATGATTAGTTGGTTTGCAATCACGGATCACATAAACATATTTACAACATAGATTAATCTAGTAAAGGATGGCAATGTCATATTTTTTTTTATATAAAAAAAAGTGTGCTTGTCAGTGTATTGCTAGAATGTGTCATTTTGCTAAATTCTTCTGACAGATACTCAGATCAAATTTACTAAAAAGGATGCTTTAGTGATGTCATCAATACTACCAGACCTTTTTATATGGCATCCCCAATGTATAAAGACATGACGTTTTTACTAAATTGGTCAACTATGATTATTTTTTTTTTATGTTCACCTGTATCCATTAGCCCAATTAAAGCAGAAAAGTAAGACATTAAACCCCATTTCATTTATTCATTCTTCATGTTCAAATTAACTGTTGGTCATGTTTTTATTCTTTCCAATTGATAACTGATAGTTCCGGCTTTGCCTAGGATGTCAACTAGGGAATCTAGAAAGTTTTTAAAAGTTGATGTTTGTAGTTTGTCATCATACATTTCTACTGTTAGAAAATGGAAATCTTTGAAGTTAATTTTTATTCTAAAGAGATAAGAGGGGATAAATATATAATAAACTTGTAAGACAACCACTTACCCGTTGTGTGGTTCGGCATAACTTTAATGGTCGTGATTGTAACTCTTTCAAAATATCGAGTGCATCGTGACTAGGACATTTCAAATATTTATCCATACCGAACAATACACAACATTCAAAATAAATGACAATTACTCCCAGGAAACCACTGTCTATACTGCACAAACAAATGTAGGAAACAGGTCTTTACAAGGTTACCTTAGCAACCAGGTACCACATATTGCTGGTTTTGATCATTTTCCAACATCAGAACAAAACATTCCTATGAAATACAGGATGGCTGTAGTCCACTACACATCACCCCCTATCAAATATCAATGATATAGTTCAAATGTTTATACACAATAATATGCTACAGTTGTTCCAATGTCTAGTCAAGAGCTGAGTAAATAACCATATCTTTATCCTGGAGTTATATTATAGCCAACTTTTTAAAATGTTAGCAAAGAACCCTTTCAAAAAACTGAATGAAAAATTTCATTGATTTTCTTATGGTTTGAACTCCCTTCACCTCACAGAAACTAAAGAGTTATCAAATTTTGTTAACACCTGCCATGTTCCATTAACTAACATGGAGGTACATCGTTCATAAAATGAAAAGTTTTTTTTTCTTTCCTGACGATGGCACTGACCAATCAAATTTCTACCTGGAGTATCGAGATGTTAGATTGTTAAAGAAGAGTATGTTTATATACCAGTAGAAAGTTTTGTTATCTATAAAGTACACACATAGTCGGCGTCTGCTTTTATCAGTCTGTCAAAAACAGCATAAAACAGCTGATTCTATCACAGAATGAAAATATTTGTAAGTTTCAGACTTTGTGTCTAGATTCTACAAGTTGTTATTAGTACTATAGAATGTAAACAAAGCCGAAATATCAGTAATTAAAACCATTACCAGGTATTAGGTTTAAGGCACCAACTAACAGAAACAGTCCAGTGTATAACAAGTCTTGGGTTTAATGAGCTACAAATTAAGATTAAATAGAATCCTCAAAACATTCCTCTCATGAGTTTTTATTCATAATGGAAAGTTTATTGTCTCTCTGCATTTTAGTTTGCCAACACATTTTCTACTTCTAGTCCAATTGTTATTTTCCATAAACAAGAAAAGTAATGGCATTGGCTCTAATGAGGATACTTCAGTTTGACACTCAAATAAATTTATAGAATATTTGCCAGATTGACTTGTTCAGGTGAAATAAAGCATATGGGAGGTATCCTATCAAATTACATTCAAATATATTGAAAATCATTAGCTGCAGTATTGGCTGAGGTTATATAAAAGCTTTAAAAGATTGAACTGAATGGAATAAAGTAAGGTAAAAGTAAAAAAAAAGTTGAAATTTTTATGAGTGTTTCAGTTGTTGAGATGGTAATGATGTACAGATGTTTAATGTACATCTGATGCTATCATATATCACTTTATAATGTTGGATAAAAATTCTGAAGGAAAGGAGAGGTGTTTCTACAAGCATCAAATTCTGTATGTGTACCTACACATTGTTTACATACATCTCACCTCCATGACATCAGTTACTTTTGACTTTTAACGTCATTTCCTTTATTCCATTAAAGTACCCTACCTTATAATGCAAAATATTTTAAGATAAAGGTGAAAGTAAAACAAATGTGTTATTGGAAGAGTTCTTCTTTCAAAACCTTATAAACATTCAGAAAAAAGGAAGGATTGAATGGTATTTTTCATGTTATGGACAGGTGTGTCTAAATGTTATTGAATTATATTTATTTCTCAGATCAAAATTGCTTATTTGGAGTTCAAAATTGCTTATTTGATGTAAATTTAACATATGTAATCAAGATTTGTGTTCAATTCAAATTGCATTAAGAAGTCAGTAGATGTGTATTATTGCATGTGTAAAGTAATAGCTGCACCGAGACTTAATAGCCTTTAAAGATAATCAGAAACAAGTCCATTTTATCTCTAGTTTCCAGCTGTTGTCTGATATTTATTTATTGTTTAGATATAGATACAGAACACTACTACTTCTGACTCACCAACAGAATTTACCTAACAAAATATCTCAAAAAAATCTATGAATATTTTAAAAGTAGTTTTAAAATTATTCTTAACATCTTCAGATTTCATCTTCCTATGGTGATCCTGTAATAAATTCTATGTTCAGGGAGATGCAACCAGTGCAATCAAGGTACATTCTAGAAGATCTACCCCTCAAGCATAAAGCATACCATTATCAATCATATTGTTTAAATCTGCACCAAAATTATTCATTTAAAAAAAAACATTTAAGTGTGGGATGTGGTAACTTGACAATGAGTGTCTTTTATCTCATACTTATGCCCTAGGAATAACACTTCACCAATGTTTTTAATACAGCCAATTCACATAAATCTTCCATGTTTCATCCATATTTTTGTAAAGGTAATAAAGAGATTTGTCTAGCCATAACATTATCCATTTCCTGTGCTGTTGCTGATTTTGGCAATAGAAATAATTCACCTTTGGTCTTTATTACTCAGAATATGGCATGTGTATAAAACAACTTTAAAAACAGAACAATAAAATCTTGATTCATCCGACATTCTATACTTATATGTCACAAAAAGACATGTTAATGCACAGTTCAAAATTGGTGTGCTATGTACTTAAAATGTAGAAGAAGAGTGACAAACTTTTAAACTTGTAGCAGAACAGAGAATTCAAATCCAGTACTGGATTAAGATTTTTTTAGATCTCTGGGTTGACGAGGGCCCATACAGTACAGTATGGGCCCTGTACTGTTTACTATGTTTACTAAAAATATATATAAACAATATATAACGTGAATGCTTTTTTAAATAGATAATTTATACTTTGATCCAGCATTCACAAATGAAATAAATTTTCACTTAATCTCTGGAGGCCCTGCAACTGGACCCCCCTCCCCCACACCCCTCCCATCACAGTTCCTGAATTTATTTACAATGAGCAGTGTGGAGATAAATTAAATAGTTATTTTAGAAGCGTAATGCTCTTGCTGACGCGACTAAATCTAGCTTTAATGAAGCTTCAATTATCAGCTTTATTGCACCAAAAACAATTTCAATTGTAAATTGTGCATCCTGAATATCTCATTCAGCAGAAAACACTAGTTTAAATTCTGGTTAAAGCCATTTTGTTTTAACTCAATGGAAACACCATTATCAAGATGTTTCAGCTTAAGCATGGGTGTGATATACCTTACAGGTAGATACAGGTTTGGTATTCTGATGGTTCTTTGGTTTTCACATCATCTACTGGTATTTGCACACAAGTAGAACAAGAATTATTTTTACATTTCTTCTACTTTTCAGATCGTTGTCCTAGAAGCATTCTGTATCATTATAAATACCATAAGTTGATAACACCACCCATATAAATATTACTAGCCCTGTTATGATCATATCATATTCCAAGAAAAAGATATTAAAAGATATCCTAGGAATTTCTACCATTTCATGATTTGTTAGAGCAAGTAAAAACAACAGAATTAATCATTTAGACATAAAAGAAACCCTGTATCTGATCACTCAGCAGTTTTGTTAAACAACATGGAACAATTGATCAAATAAATACTATGTCTTCTAAAATCAGTTAATTTAAAAGCTTACACCATTTAAAGGATGTTTTAACCACTGGAAATGTCCCAAATCAATTCTTGACATAACCTTTTTCTCAGAGTGGAAGGTGTTGTGCTGATTTAACCAAGTGTCAAATTGAGTAAAGTTGTGTTAGTTTTGGCAGACATCTTTGTTCCTAGGCAGTTGAAGATAATGGAAAACTAATATACAATAGATAGAAGAAAACAAACCTTTCTGCAGTTACAAGTACATACTGGAAACAGAACATAGAATTGGGAATTTGTCATATTAGAAATGATTCTGAAATCAGTCAACACCATTTAAATAGGCTTTGAAAAGCATGGTCAATTAATCGAAGTTTACAGAAAATAAATTTAACAAATGAAGGCAACTGTCAGAGAATATGACAAAATCAATTTCCCACTCCTTAGATTGGCTAATAAAATAAATTTTACGTTAAAATCTTTGGATAGTAATTTACCGATCTGTTACATAGCTTTCCTTTCTTTTATTTTGTCACAAATTTACGATCAACATGAAGTAAAGTGGAAAGGTCTTTCTAATTAAGAAAATATAATTTTATAATATAGAAGAACTATCTTTTACTAGTATTTTTACATTTGTCTTTCCCCCCAAAGCTGGTTAAAGTAGCAATGTGTTTATGCAATTTAGAAGAATTCATCATCATTATTAGTCTGTGAAATATACCTGTTAATTTATTATCTCTCGATAACTTAGCTTACTATAAATAAAATTCATTTTATGGAATTCAGTTGCTATAATACACAGTATCTTTCTACTACATGCTAAGTTTGAACATGCTTTTTTTGATGAATTAATATCATTATTGATACTTTAACCCTTTAGCACTTGGTACATTTAACTATTAACTACCTCGGTTCCTTAAGGATATAAAATAGTATTATATTTCATACTAGTGTTTGAATAGCTCTCTGTATTGTAGGATTGTATACTACCATATTTCTTTGGGGCACTATAGCTATTCAAATGACACAGGCCGTTTGGGCCGTCTGAGGACCAATAGTTTTTTTAGAAAAGAAAAGTAAAAGAAGAGTGTTATAAATGCAAATGTATGTTACCAACTATACTAAACGAAATTACCATCGGTGAAATCCAAATTTACAGGAAAAATCAAATAACATTTTGTTACTAAAAAAAAGTTTTTAAATATCAAAGCATAATTCTTGGCATATCATGAAGAAAATAACAAAGTAGCATTATTACCAGTATACATGTATACATGTATGTGTGCTTACTAAATTGGCTAAATGTGGGTAGTAAATCTTGATTGAATATACATGTAACAATACAAATAAACATTTGAAACGGTTTCAGTTCATGGTACCAGTAATTATTTTATATCATTGCAGAAAGAAAAATCTTCACTTCAAAAAATTAGAGATAGAATGAATGATATAATATCTTTACTATTTATGTCTAATATGTTATGTAAGTAAGTAAAAGTATGTTTTATATGAGTCATAGATAAGTAGTATTATCAGTTTTTTAAGACACCCATAAGGTAAATGTTAGGAAAAATTGGGTATAGGAAGAGTAGCTATTTAAACTAGAGATAACAATTATTATCAGTTCAAAGTTTAGATAAGAGAGAGTCAGCGTCTCTTATTTACTCATCTACTCAATAATATTTATGTAAGTAAAATTAAAAGGTAGTAAGATAAACCTTAATAGTTGATAGCTTCCGGCTGCCTCTTAAGATTATGGTAAATGATTTTAATGTTATTTTGCTAAACATATGAATAAAATAATAATTCTTGCATCATCAGATTTCTAATAAAAATAACATGTTTGTAATTCATGTAAATGTAGAAAGAAAGTGTTATGAATAATTCACTTCACACTTAGTCTGTATTGTCTGTGTATGTCTGAGATTGTGTTATGTCATCAATATGTGATGCATGCACGTACAGCCAATAGTGTAGAAAGAAGCGATAATGTCATGACACATTCTCTTGTTTATTTAAAGATGAACATGATATGTTTTAAGCATGTGCAAAAAGACAAGAAAAGTTAGTAAATCAAAAGGTTTTTAATATGGCTAAATGAAAACAAATATGTGTACATTTTAAAAAGTTTACATGAAAAAAGAAATGACAGTGTTCCAAAACAATAATCGTCTGAAATTGTGATATTGATGGCTATTCTAATTTAAGTACTACAAAAATATATGCCCTGCAGTTCTTCTATAATGAGTGTATTTATATGGTATATTTATGTTCTTTCTTCTGTCTAAATTTGATTTGTTTTTTCTTGTACATTTTGTTCTGTATGGACATCTGTAACATTTAATGTATGTTGAGTTAGAAGGCTTCGTTTACTGGGTTGATTGTTCAATAAAATGTATTTTGTATGTTAGTAATTGTGTTGCATGTCTTTAGCAAAAAGCTTACCTGGAAATGAAGAATTATGGTCCATATTAAACCCAGTGTCAACTTTGGATTTCCATCCACAATTTCATCTGATCGAATATTGACTAGGCGAATCTGTCAAAATTAAATTCATGGTTAAAATAAAAGATCAGTGCATAAACAAAAGCATTAAATTAATTGTATCTACATTATTTAAACATTTATAACATAGCAAAATAATCCAAATGAAAAAAACAAAAGCTTTAGAAAAAATATTTTCTTTTGATTTGAATGGATAGTGCAAGAAGAGTTGTCTCCCCTCATTTGCAACAAAATGTAGCCATACTATACTTTTAAAACTAGAAATCTATGAGTCACATATAGCCGTCCAAGATTTCGCTCTTGAAGCAACTAGTTTCGTTCAGTTCAAACTTGGCAATACTATACACTGGAAAACAACCGGAAAACAACGGAAAACACCCGGAAAACACCATTTTATACTGAATACCGGAAAAACACTAAATTCTGGAAAACACACTAAATACCGGAAAATATCCTAAATAGGTAACCCGGAGACTAGCATCCTAAATAGGTAACCAGGAGCCTGGTCCTCTGTGTGCCTGGGTTAGGGTTAGGGTTAGTTTCCGGTTTATAGTATAGCCCTTCTCCGGGTTACCTATTTAGGTTGGTTTCCGGTATTTAGTGTGTTTTCCGGTATTTAGTATTTTTCCGGTATTCAGTATAACATGGCGATTTCCGGTAGTTTTCCGGTGTTTTCTGGTGTTTTCCAGTATATAGTATAGCCCGTTCAAACTCATCAGACTGAAGTGAGATTATGCAGCCGTTCCCTTTATACAGTCGTCTGGGACCGGAGCACAAAACGAGTCTTGGGTGGAACGGCACAGTGCTGTATAACTGGGGCAACGGCTTCCGTTATTGGTGAACATAAAGGCAGCTAAAATATTGCTGTTATAAAAATGCTTATTTGCATAGAATATGTCGTTTAAAAAAATTAAGTAAACATAACCAGACTGGGTTATTGAAATGCTTTTTTGGTATTAGATAACACGGTGGGATTTCCATAGCTAGCATAATTTGGAACTCGTCCGGGCATGCATTCTTAGTCTACAATCAGACATTTAAAATTCAACAAAAACATCAATCATAAAATTCTTACCCCTTTGAATTTGAGAAAATCTAATGCTATCTGTACATTTTGAATTTTGTGGAATCGCATATGTCCTCGCTCTCTCGGCTGCAGAAAGTAAATAAAATGCATAGATTACAATAAAATTACTATAAAGTCAATAATTTCTATAGATTGTGTTGAATTATACCAAGCACTCAACATACAAAATAACATTATCAAAAACTACATTAAAATAGTTGACTTTTATTTTCTTCTTTACATGTACATGTACTTTTGGAGTTTTCAGTTTCTGTTTAATGACCAGAATTGGCATTAAACCAGGAAAAAAAGATTGGCATGTGTATGTATTAAGCTTATGAATTGGGTCTAAAAAGACATCAAAAAGTATCAATATTTGTAGTAACATACCAAGACTTCATGAGCAAGGACTTCTAACAATGAGATCAAGTTATGGCCATCTTTAAGATCCTCAAATATGTCAACAATTCTTCTGCCAGTCTGGAAAAAATAAACAAATCAAAATTAATTAAAAAGTACATGTACATCATATTATAACTAATTATTACACCTGCTATTAAATACTTACCCTTTTAATTACTATATCAATAATATTCATCAATAAAGATATCATTTAATATTCTATCATACCCTTACTTTGTGAGAATTTGTATTTATAAATATTTATACCTCAGAAAGAATAAAGTATTGTTAATGCCAGTAGACTATTTCTGTATTATTTACTATGCAAATGAAATAAATGAAATGAAATGGGGTTTAACGTCCTACTGTTCTGCTCCTATGATGGGCTAATGAAGACGGGCATACGCCATACAGTGTGCTATGAGGGAAATTTTTGCCCAGGCAGTGGCACTATCACCTACTCTTATATCGAATTCCAACTGCCAAGGGATCTTTTACGTGCATTCCAATGTATACACAGGACAGCTGTCCTTGTCAGGCCCTCCGTCCTGCATCACTGACAAGGGGGAATCACGCCAGAAAATCTGGATGAACTTTCTCGGCCAATGCAGGGATCAAACAGCCGATCTCCAGGTTAGCGAGCCAGCGTCTTACCCACTTAGCCACGTGATCCCCTATTTACTATGCAACCGTCTTATGAACCATACATGTAGTTATGTTTTAGGCATATGAATCATTAAGTCAAATAACTAGTACTTATTTTCTTTCTATTCAAGTAAATAAGTTGTTGCAGGACTCTTTTATCTAAACATTTTGATTCTATTTTGTTTTGAATACAAGGTATTATTGTGAAATCATTGGTTTGAAGACTAATGGGAGAGAACTCTTGTCAGCCTGAAACAAATTTTTGACTGTAGTTTCAGATTTCGTTAATAAATTTCTACAGATGCTTTTCACATCATCTCCTTTATCTGATTATCAGGATGCATCCTAAAAAATCGCACACTGTATAACAGATAAAAAGATGCATAGATATAAACAACACAAATTTTGGTCTAAAACTAGGTTAAATAAATGTGGAGTTTCAGTGTTGCAAAAAAAAGAAAAAAGAAATTAACAATACAAATACGGTCAGGGATAAATAATTTTAAATAATCTAAGATTTGACAAGGCAAAAAACTAAGTGTATAACATTCAAATAAAACCAGCGGCTGCCAGGCAGGATACGCCACGTTTTGCAAGAGATGGATAGAGAACAAGCTAAACAAAAAGCAATTTTTCGTACCATCAAGGGCCATAATCCAGGAAGTTACGATCTGATATGCGTGAATATCGACAGGGACCAAGATTTTTTGGTTATAAAGATATATTTCAAGTTTCATCAAAATCAGATAAAAAATGTGACTTCTAGAGGGTCCAAAACCTTGATATATTTCAAGTTTCATCAAAATCAGATAAAAATTGTGACTTCTAGAGGGTCCAAAACCTTGATATACCATATATTCCACTATTTGCGCATGAGGAGCGGCCATTTTGTCCGGCAGTTTTGGTCCGATTTTCACGAAGTTACCTCTAGAGGGACCATAAGCTAAAAACATGATTTTTTGTACAATCAAGGACCATAATTCAGGAAGTTAAGATCTGATATGTGCAAATTTTGACAGGAACCAATATCTTTTAGGTTATAAATATGTATTTCGATTTTCATCAAAATCGGATCCAAATTGCGACTTCTAGAGGGACCACAACCTTGATATATTTACACTATTTGCGAACGAGGAGTGGCCTTTTTGTCCGGAAGTTTTTGTCTGATTTTCACGAAATTCGAACTCAAGCTTCATTACAGTGCAACGGTGATATTCAAACATTCTTTTAAATCGGATAATAATTGTGACCTCTAGAGGGACCACAAGCTAAAAACTTGATTTTTCATACAATCAGGGGCAATACTTCAGGAAGTTACATGTATGATCTGATATGCGCAAATATCGAAAGTAACCAAGATCTTTGGGTTATAAACATGCATTTCAAGTTTCATCAAAATCAGATGAAAAAAGTGACCTCTAGAGTGTCCACAAGCTAAAAACGTGATTTTTCGTACAATCAGGGGCCATAATCCGTGAATATACGTCCACATGAAAATTTAAACAGATGGGGGCATGTCAGAAACCCTAATATGTAAACCAGCAGCAAAGTTGTCCTTGACAGCTCTAAACTTCTTGTGAACCATTTTTTTTAAAATCAACTATGAATTTTAATTACTCACAGTCAAAATGCAAATTGAAAGACAACCCTTCGAAATTTAAGAATTAAAAGTTATAAAACTAAATAGGGTTCCTTATATTCCCTGGAAAATTCCATTGTAGGTTGCTTTCACAGGACTTCATAAATTTAAATTTAAACAGGGGATATCTCGATTTGCAATCCAAATATTCTAAATTTCAATTGGGTCCCACCAAATTTTTAAGCATTACATAGAGAACTTTTGGTGCCAAAAGCTTTAACAGTCATAATGTCAACAGTTAAATGCTGGCTTGTATGGATTCTCATGCACAAAAATAAAATAAACACAAATAAAGTGAATAAACTATTCTTCGGTGCCGATACCAGTCAACCTTTACAAGCATTTGTATATCAACGGACGATGGACAAAGGTGACAACAATACGCTTACCGTACATCAAATGGGCGTACAAACATTCTCATGCACAAAAAGAAATAAATCTAAACACACAAATAAAGTGAAATAAAGATTCTGGGGTCCGTAACCAGTCAATTTTTACAAGCATTTCTAAATCTAAAGGATCTTTGTAACTTTTAAAAAAAAAATATTCATGCATGTATAGAAACATAGTCAATGGGATACACGGTGCAGAAAAACCTGCACAAACCTGTGAAAATCTCCAGTGCTGCATTAAAGTAAGTTTAACTGTAGTAGATCGCTGAATACATAAAATCAACAATCATAGAAATATATAAAATACAGATTTTCATGAAAACACAAATTTTAATAATTTTATCTATATATCATATTCTTGTACTACTAATGGACATGTAACATTGAATATACAATGACAAGACATCTGACATAATGCTCCATAATCATTTATGTCAATATCATGTCATTACATTATGTAATTATAATGATATACAATAAAATTCAAATATGTCAATCAGTAATAATTAATAATCCTATTGCAGATGTCATCTGAACGAACTTTGATGTAACAATATCAGATTTAGCTAGAAGCAATACACTGAATCCAGCTACGGTACATGTACATTTGTAATGACATTTGATTCATAACTTAAAGATACATTATGGGAGATTCGATAACGAGTTGGTAGTTCTCACTATAATAGTTAAAAACTAGATAATGTAAAGGCAATCTGCTGAAAATTTCATTTAAATTGATCCACTATGAACCGAGAACTAAGCGGTTGAAATTTCCGGCTAGCTTTGATCTTCATTACTAAAGTCAGTACGATAAACAGCATAGTCTTGATTATCCATTTAATCGTTAAATCGTGAAGGAAAGTTATGCAGTAAATCAGCTCATAATCCACTAATGATCGCAGGCTAGCGATGCCATCTAGAGTCTAATTAATAATTTTGAGAACATTTCAGGCCTAAAGAAAGACCTGCAATAGACAGATTTAGCTCTTGCATAATGTATGTTTAAACTAAAGCTAACAAACTTTGTAGCGAAAAATAAAACTTATAAACTCAGTGTGCATTGTTTACGTGTTGATGCATATGTACGAACATTATTATATTTTATGCAATTAAATAGATTGCTGTTTTCAATCATAATTTTTTATTCCCATCTTTTTTCTCATTATATCATATAATCTTAAAGAAGAAATGTAATAAAAGTGAAAAATCTTCAAAGGGTTTGAATGAATTGAGTCAGATTAAAGTCTAGCAGCTGTCAAATATCACACGCATAATTGTATCAACTAAATACAGAATCAATACATAGCACCTAGTATTATATTATTATAAACTCTCACTGGTCATTAATTTAAATGAATTCAATTTCAAGTAAAGTAGAATAGATCTATCACAATAACAATATATGTGTCACATTTGGAAAAAGTGCTGAAACCATTGCCATAATATCCCATAGCAGATTTACATGTAATAAACTACAAAAAATAATTACAAGTGCCATTTACACAGATCCTTGCTACAGTGTAGCACATCTTATAGTTTGGATCTGACCATGATAAAATTCAAGAAGTTGTTCACATTTACAATATATGTATATGTGCCAGAACAGTTTTCAACATGGTTATGTGTGAACACCTCATGGAAATCTTAATGACGTGAAGGTCGCATGCTCAATATAAAGTCACTACCAAACACATATGTAAATTGTACCCCAAAAGTATTTATAATACCAGATCAAGACCAAATAACTCCGGTGAGCCAGTCTGGTTCAGACTTTATGCACTTCGGTCCATTTATGCTACTGAGAAGTCAATGGAGCAGTTCCATTTTTGTAATGTAATTGTGTTTATCGAGTCAAACATGTTTTTGTATATATATTGCTACAACAATATCAAACTACTAGTGACTCCTGCACCTGCTGTTATCTATGTCACTAAGATGTGAAACTTGCCAAAGCAGTTTTAGAATTTATCCGCCGGTAAGAGTGCAAAGAAGTTTAAATCTGAATAAAAGTATTGATATGAATTGAATTGCTTTGTGTAAGAAACAAAATGGGCATATTACATGCATTTACTTTAAAATGAGTCTATGGTCTGAGTTGGCATGACTCAGAAGTCCATGTCATGATGTCTTATTATCAGGGGGGTGTTAACTTCTCAAGACATTGGACAGTTTCATATACACATGTACATGTACAGTAACACAACAGCCCTTCACATCTCTTTTAATCGATGATTGTTCTGATAAAGGTTTGATTTACATGAGTTCGAAACATGGCCTTTAGCTCTTATTTCATATGCTTACGATAGTTAAAGACAAATTAAATGAACCTTTCCAAAGTACCTGATCTTTATTTTAATGCTTGATGACCACGTAAATGTTTCTTTAACTTAATCCTATAAAATTCCACACGTCTTTTCAAGTTTACAAACTAGAATTAAAGTAGCTTTCAAGAATATCTAAATGACCTTTAAAGAGAACTAAAGTTGTAATGATTATTTAAACAATTGGATTATCCTTTCTTAAGACCAATGGGTCAATATAATTAACAAGGCTTAATAGTTAGTAGCTACAGTTTACTTAGTTCACAAGCAAAAAAACCCAACTGAAATCCGAACATTAAGGACTGGCTTGTTAATGAATAAATACATTCATCCTTAAAGGTACGAATTAATAAATATGACAGTAATGGAATGGAACATTTATCAGAATCATGATATTCAGCTTTAAAGATTATAACACAATATCAGTCTGTGCATTATTGAAAGGAAAGAAAAAGTTTGGATTGAAAGGTTAAGACAGAGATTAACATTTCATATAAAGTGATGTAAGTCAACAAGGGTGGGACATTATCAAAACCTAGTAGTTTGAATGACAGCAGTAGAGATTGACAGGTAGATAAGATTCAATACAGATATAAGGGTAATCGTACAATATGGCACTCTCACACTCTGCCGTGTAGGCCTACCGTCCACCTGCCGGGCTATTAAAAAAAAACAGAGTCCAGAACGTTGGCAGAACGTTGGGTTTTGAGCGAACTTGTCCCCGACCACAAAAAAAATTAATCTTTTCAACGTTTCGTTGCCATCTTCTGACCGTTCTCACCGGGCGCATACCGGGTGTTGAACGTGCTTCTACCGTCTTCACCGCCCAGATTGACTTTTGTTGAAAATTTCGGCCGTTTCCATACCGGGTCTCGAACGTGTGCACCGGGTTTGTAGCAGCCACCTACCAGTCACTTAGTGTCCCCTCACCGCTCGGAGCGTCCTGTGAGCGAGTTCCCGACTGCCACAAATACCCCGATTTGAACGGCAACGGTCAGTCTGCTCTCCATTTTTCTTCAAGGAAACTCCACGACACTTCTCCTCATCTTTTGATCACATATTTACTGCATTATGCCACTCAAGAAGGGTAAGCCTAGGGGGGGAGGGTCAGGCAGACGCCGTGGAAGCAAAGCAGCGGATGTATCAGCACCACCACAGAAGAGGGCCAAGAGGAAACCTCCTTCTATTGTCTCTGATGTGTCTGTTGATGAAGAAGTTCCTACCTCCTCTAGTTCTGAGGAAGAACAGCCTACTGCTGCTGAGGCTCAGGCTCAGACCTCTTCTAGTTCTGAGGAAGAACAGCCTACTGCTGCTCAGGCTCAGGCTCAGAATCAGGATCAAGAACAAGAACAAGAAAATTTACAAATTCCTGCTGCTTGGTCAGACGATGTTCAATCCTGGCAAATATCTCATCGAAAATGTCGGTGGGCATCCGCAGAAAGTTCTTGAAAGCCTTCGGATCTTCTCTGCGTATTTCAACCATGAGCTGGTGGTAAATGCCAAACTCCGGCGACGCCTCACCCACCCCCTCATCCAAGCGCATCTCTTGCGTTGGCCTCTCCGTGCCCTTCTGTGGTTTCTCCTGACAATGTGGTCCAACTCATCACGCTCACGCTGGGCAATAGCCAACATGTACATGAGTCGGACCCTGTCAGGACAATCCATGGTCAGTTGGTCAGTTGGTCACCGACTCATACGACCATGTACACAAGAAAAAGTAAAGCTCATCTGACGAAACCCCTCTATATATACCCAATAATTAGTGACAAACGGTGGCACACGGTGACAAAAGTAAATTTGTTGGTAATGGCACGTTCATATGACGCTACTGTGAAGGTAAGGACACGTTATGGACCCGTTATAGGACGTTATGGGAACGTCAAGGCGTTAACAGGATGTTACCCATGCGTTAGGGAGGTGGCGCCTTCAGAATCAGGCGGTACCGCTTTGGAAACACCCGTTGGCAGTCCGGTATGAACACTGTAATGAGGACGGTATGAATACGTTATGAAGACGGTGGCACGGTATCAATACGACCATGACACGTTCACAACCCGCTTACAACCCGTTGCAGACGGTGGATTTTTTTTTGCCCGTTCATCACCGTTCTGTAATGGTTTATGAGCATGTTGTGAATGTGTTCATACAGTGTGACCGTTTTCATAACGTATTCATACCGTCCTCATACCGTTCAACACCGTCCTCTTGCCGCTTACTTGTGGCCGGTGCAAGCCGGCCAAAGTTTTGAACATGCCCAAAACTTTCGCCGGGTCCCACCGGGTGTAAATAAGCGCCAACGCCCTATTAACGAGTTGCCCGCTTTGATAACGAACCACCGTGTGCCCTCGCCATTCTCCACCGTCCGCAGACATTTTCGCGCACGGTGGCACACGGTAGGCCTACACGGCAGAGTGTGAGAGCCAATATATATATTTTGATCCTGAGAAAGAAATCTGGACTGATTTTTACAAATTTTTTACAATGTACAAAATGTAGGTCTGAAAGTCTTTACAATATGAAGTGGCTATAATAAGCACATACAAATACCTCCTTTAATAGATATGGCCCATGTATAATAAGTCCAATAAAATCCCTTTAATGCAAAGCAAAATCAAGACTGTAGTTTATGGACTTCTGAAGGCGAATGCAAAGTTGGATTAAGATTCCATGGGGCCCTGGGCTGTAATTCAAACAGAGTTCCTCCATCAAAATGATTACCACTATTACCAGTGTAAGTAACAATAGAATTTAATTCACATACTTATTATTATTACATCTTACATTTACAAACTTTTCTCATAGTGAAGTCATCAATCAAGTCAGTGAAGCTCAGGGAGCTTACAATTTCAAAATAGAGAGCAGACTCTCTTGTCCTGTGCAAATTTTAAATTCATTGGAATTTTTTAATTTAAGGGATTTTTTTGTGAAAATCACCTGCCACGACCCATCTAATAACAATTGCTATCACATATACATTGTAGATACATGTACCTATTATAAATTGGATAAGTGCTATAAAGTTGTATTGGCTTAATTATGATCACTGACTGATACTGGCTAAGGCTGACCAATATTCTTAAAATCTCTTCAGATCATTTTAATGATTGTAGATGATTTAGGTAAAAATTTAAAACAACTAGATCACCGTAGGTTACTGTAGGTAATAACACTAAACAATAAATCTACAACAATTATTCATATACTGGTAGTATATTCATTTATCAGTTACCAGGTCAATATGTGTGTGTGTGTATTCTATCTATATTAGAAGAGCACAGAAATCAATAATAACTACTCTATTAATTTCTATAAAACACTGTCAATGATAATGGCTTATAAATTATCTCACAGTGTTCCAAAAATCCAAACTATGAAAGAAATCTACATATACCAGTAATAGCCTCTGATCAAAAACATTTTGTTCTTAATAACAAATATATTCTTAAAATATCTAACTGTATTCTTAAAATATATAAATGTATTCTTAAAATTATAATTATCTTTTGCAAAATAATAATGAAACCATTACAACAAATGTCAGAATTTTTTAAGACAAACTTTGTGGGTTTTTTTTTAAAATAATTAACGGTTCAAAACTAAACCACCAGATGTGTTCTAAAAGAGAAGAGATCGACAGATCTTGTTGTTCTCTTCAAGTGTTACATGTACATATATGTATTTCCATGTATGTATAATTTAAATGATCTACATATTAAGTGCTCTATCAACCTGAAAAATACAACAAGCAACTTATGATCGATCTAATTAAGCCATGTCAATATTTGGGAGTTTACCTATTGAACTTAGAACTTGAACTGACCATGTAATGACCTAAATGTTATAATGAAGAAGATTAAGCCATGTCAATATTTGGGAGTTTACCTATTGAACTTAGAACTTGAACTGACCATGTAATGACCTAAATGTTATAATGAAGAAGATTAAAGGTGTATACATTAATCAGATCTTTATCAATATTTTTGTAATATATATAGAAACAGATTACATGGTTGGGTGTGAACTGTAAATTTTAACAAATACTGACTGTATGAACCTACAATATTTATATCTATTACACTTGTAACAAATCAATGTGTTTTTTCAACATTTTTATCTAAAAGACAAAGCACCCAAATTTGTAGGAGTTACTGATTTTAAATTGTTCACTGTGAGTGTGACATCTCATGTTAAATCTTCACTTATGATCATGCTAATAAGTCGATAACCTTGTTACTATTACTATTAAATAATAATAAATTTCTATTTCTAGTCAATATATGTTTAAAATATAATCAATGGCATAAAATCAATAGATAGAGTCTAGACACAGTGTGGAGGTACATGTATATCAAGGTATTAAATGATATATAAATGTTCAAGTGTAATTGAAACTGTATATATGAACTTCTACATGTAGATGTTCAATAATTAAATACAAGAATGTAAATTCACCATGTAGATTGTAAACTAAATTATATCTTAAAATTTGGGGATATTCATTGGTCATTAAAAAAATATACATATTTGCCATTCATTATGCAAATTTCAAAAAAATCCGTCAACCCCTTGTGGATATACATAGGCTTTGAATTTCAATTTAAGAGTTGTACAAATGTTTTAATGGGTTTAAGTACACAAAGAAACACTTTTTTTCACTTAATGGTATCATATAAGAATATCTAAAAAAAAATCACAAAGGATTTTATGTCATTTCTTCTTTGATGTAACAACCAGAAACCTTGTGCAGGAAGAAGATAAATTAAACTGTATTAAGCCCATGTTTATAAAACAAGACCCCTCCCATTTTATATAAATATTAGCCTTATATTGACATATCAAGTTGCAATTCATCCACAACATACATGTAGGCCTATATTTATTTATGTACATACTCTGGTATTACTCAATAATGATGGTACTGAAAATGCAAAATATGAAAATTCATTTTTGGTGCCTAAGATTCAAATCTAAGGATAAATAAACACATTAAGACAAATATATGTATCAACATTGTTGTGTTGCATCATGTATGTCAGTATGACAATTTTCTTGTGTGAATGTCAATTTCAGTCAAGATCATGTGATGCATAAGGATGTAAATATCATTTGTACACTGTATGTCATAGATTTTTACTTCAACTGTGACATATTTCAAAAATTTACACTGTAATACACATGTACAGTCATTGTGATACACGTATTGATTACTTTACATGTAGAAGTATAGCAACAAAAAACTATGATACCATGTAAAGAAGTAAAATTTATGAATGAAGTATTATAAGGCAGGTGATATCTCTTCACACCCTACTTTAGACGAAGTAGATGAATCATAATGTGAAACTTAAAATATGTTACACTAGTCTTCCAGTTACTAAGTAAAGCTTTCCTCTACAAAATGCTACTGATTAATGTACATGTTAGCTTATTCAAAATCATGCTTTTATAGTTACATGTACATTCAACTAAGGGTGTGACGATTAGTCGGTTTAGTCGGAGTCGGTTAGGTTTTACCTACAAACCGGTTCAATTTTCGGGAAATCGATAGTCGTCTAAAAAATACAGCATGATATAAACCAGTCGCCCGAATATTATAACATGTTTTTTTTAAAAAGATACATGTATTAACGATCGACAATTATGGGGGCGAATAAGCAATAACCTACATCATTGATAAATGGTCGACATTCGACAATAATAATAACGAGACAGTATATACTATATTCCGTAATCGGTCGTGGATATTCTCGCGATTACAAGCAAGTGTGTTTTTGCATACCTAATGAAGTTATTTTAAGAATACGTTATTTGATTGGTCGGTCGCTAAGGTCAATGGTTGAAGTGCCCAATCAGAAACAAGCAATCCTCTAGGTAAGGTCAATAGGCATGCGCACTGAGCTGATGCCCAGATACGCTTTCTCGTCGGTTTATCACTAATATTATTGATCAATACGTCATTGTTTGAAGTTTTTTATATGCTGTATTTATTACTTTTATTAAAAAGGTTAAACAGGAGATTTGAACAAACTACATAGTACAAACAAAACCAAATTTTTTAATGTACTGGACACATAAAACATAGAACTGTATGTATGTCGCCATTACAGTTTTAAGCTCGAATATAAAGGCCAGTATATTAGCGTGTATTGTAGACTATTGAAGACTAATATTTTTCAGTTAGTTTTCATTACCGACTAAACAGAATCGGTTCGTTTTTTTAGCCGCCGACTAACCGGTTCAAGTTTTGCTTAGTCGTCACACCCTTATATTCAACAGGTTTTGAAACACTGTATCCTGGCTTCAAACACTGTCCGTGCCCCAAGCAACTAAGGGTGCATGTGCTGAGAGGGAGAGTAATGGGTTAGTCCCAACATGGCCTAGATTAAGTTCAGTAGATGCTAACCACCATTTCTCTCTCCCTCTCTTAATTATTTTAATTATTTGCTTTCATGTTAGAACTGATGGTAACTGGGGTATTCAGAGACAACCCATAAGCAGTGGAGAAAAGCTACAAGATTGAGCAGGCGAACCTATTCCTTCACACGAGATCGAAATTGTGATGGTTGACCTTATGATCTGAATCCACACGCAGATTTCCTTTCGTAAATCGTGTAATTTAACCTTATTTATTTAAAACCATAATTTGCATAAATAAGTTTTGAGTGCATTTAGCACAGTAGGACTAAGTATCTCATACACCTTGCTTATTGTAGGCCTACATATATAATTTCACTGAATTTATACATGAGATATTTTTGGGGCTGCTAACAGCTCACATAACTTATTCATTTACCCCTAAAAAAAAAGATTTCTTGCTTCACACATAAATAATGTCATTTTTACTTAAATCAAATAAAAATATAAATATGAAACTGTGGTGTAAAAATAAATTCCTTTTTCTTTTTGTGGAGCAGACATTGCCACCTGAATTTTAAGAACTTATTTTAGATGTCAACTCACTAATATGACACCAAGTTTGAGAGAAACCAGTTAAATTTGAAACATTCAAGTTCTGTATTCAGAATTTGTCTTGAATCAGAGAGAGAGAGAGAGAAATGGGGTTTAACATCCACTCAACACAAACTAGGTCATTTCGAACTAACACATGGTTCAATTTGATTTCAATAATTCGCTTGCGCGTAGGGGTCTTTAGCAGTGGGAGGAAACCGGAGGACCCGGAGAAAACCCACGAGGTTGGACAGGCTACCCTACTCCTTGTCACGTACAACTGGGGAATCGAAACCCCGCCAGCTGACTCAATGACAGACCGTATGATACAGCGCAGCGCGCACGTGCTAACCAATTGGCCATCCAACCCCTCGTCTTGAATCAGTTTCCAAGAGTTTATTCAATGGTTCAAGAGAGTGTATCCCTGCGCAAGTATTCCACATGCAAATCTCAAAATACACTGTACTACATGTATATAGATCCAGATTATCAAAATAAAAATCATCACCAATAACTTTAAAATTCATCATAGGTTCTACCCTTTTTCTTTCTTTTTTACAAAAATTGTGGTTGCCTAGTGGTGACGTCATTACAGTTTGACGTAATTCTGAAAGTGACGTCATCCTGGACAAAAGTAGTATGTGTCCAAGCCATTGAATACAACCATACATGTAGATTATTCAATAGCTGTATTCAATGATATTTGCTTGTATTGGCATGTAGTTATAGAATAAATAAAAAGGCTAAGTTTTGGCAAGTTTTTCATTTATTGAATTTCGTTCAACTGAAACCATCTTGATTTAAGGTGGATATTTTGTGGTTGTACCATTAAATTATAAAATATGTTTCTTTAAATATCAAATAAACAAGCCATGGTTAATTATGTTTCAAGTTGTCTTTGATGACGACAAGATGAAAACTAGTTTGTCTTCTTCTAATTCTTTATACGTGTATTACAACTTGTAACATTTTGTAACCTGATTGTCTCATAAATCATAAAAAAACACCCATAATATTCTAAAAGCCTAAACCCATTTGGTCAAGCTTTTTCTGAATTAAGCACCATACAAGCAATTAGCCTTGTCAGATTCAAAAGTTAAACATGTATTTTACAACTTCTATTTTTCCCATTTTGTTGTTGGTTTTCTATGTATATGTACATGTATGGTTAGTTGTATATTCACCTTAAAACTCAATTTCTACATACAAAGTGTGGATAAATTAGTATAAATGAATCGGCTAGCCCTGTACGCCACACAAGAGCATCAATCATTAAAGGGAAACAATAATGTTGATTGGAATTTTCAAAATTTCATGGAGCTAAAATGGTTCAGTTTTGAGTATTTATCAAGACAAATGCAGTTTAATAATAGAAAGGTGCCTTGCCACTATGGTAGATTACATAAAACAGCACCCTTGCATGAATTTTAGTCATTACTCCTTACTACTTTTAAAGATGTTGGATCTAAATTTATGTAAATAGCTCAATAAAAATTTTTAATGGCCATCAATCCAACATATTAGATGAACACAATACCATCCATTTTCTGAAATCAAAGGAAATCAGCTATTTTCAATTCAAATTCAATTAATGGTTTTCAAGGTTTACGATAGAATAATTTAATTTTGGCTATAGGTACATGTATTTTGTTTCTAATAAACAAGAGATGATATTGATTTCCAATCCTGTTGGATGAAGAGAAGACATGTTGTCACCATGGTGATGTGTTAATATAATAAAATCCTACTGGTCAATATTGGTACCGGTTTTAAGAAGACCATGATATTCCTATAGTTACATCATAGGAACAGTCATAATTTGATCAACTTAGTGAGATCATCATCTTTTAATTAGGTGTTTTCTGAGTACTGAAATACCTTAAACTTGGTCGGACATGAATGGATAAATATATCAGAAATTCTATTCTGACAGCAATTGTCAACTATATGTACACGTAGCTAAAGGCGTGTACACAGCACTGCACACCAAAAAGTATTTGCCACCAACAGGTGGAATTATTGTCGGCAATTGACAAAACACCACCCACCATTGACCATACCCATCTAAAGTCCCTGATGTTTTGTCAGCAATAGTATGTCATACATGAGAATTCCCCATCATCTTCATTGTAAAATAGAGAAGTTTATTCAAGCATTAACCTAAATGATCAGCTTATAAAAACTAAATATGGTGGCGTGCATTTGGAAATTAATTTGATCAACCCCATGGTTTATCAGTGATTTATTATCTGCTATATATGCAGGGACAGTCTGTCGTGTAATCGATATAATTTACCAAAAACCAATAATTATAGAAATTTGTGGACAAATAATCCTTTAGTGTGGGCAGGGCTTTATACTTTACACAGAGCAATTTTAGTCTTTCTAACTCAAAAACACCTGTCTCTTTAAAAATCTGTTTACGGTCATAAGATCTAGTAATAAGCAGTCATATTAGAGATACCGGTAACTACCATGTGTGTTAATTTCGACAGCCATGGTTTCAGTCTCCGAGATACTTTATACACAATCTTTTACATGAGTAATACTGTCCTTTGCATTAATCACACTACTTGAATCACCAGAAGCAAGTTATAAATTTTATTGTTTGGAAATTGAACTTTACAATACATACACATTTATTTTGGGTATTTTTAAATTAAAGATAACAAAATTGCTTTTCTTGGAAACAAATGTCCTAATGGTAATTACATTGTAAGGTACATGTATATCTGCATATTAGTATTACAATTTTTATACAGGTGGATGCAAATAATTTCTAACAGTACCATTTGTCCTAAGTCACCATCATATGTATCATATTATTTTTAGACGTTATGTGTAAACATAGATATGGCCTTTAAAAACCCTCTTTAGCATTGTATTGTTACTGTGGGATATTAGTTAGTGTTAGTTGTATTTTACGTCCGCTTCCACCGAGGTGATATCGCAGATATATTTGACCATTCTTTTTCTAGTCATAGCCAGGAGTGGGTTGAGTTCATTTAAGGTCAAATATGAGACACAAAAGACAGTATGTTTTTGAAACATTGACCTGAATCATGATGGGTTTGATTACCGTTGAGACCCCCTTTGATCCATGGTTTGTAATTGTCCTTTCATAATAAACACTTTATTTAAACAAGCTTCTATAAAAAAAAAATACTGTAAAGATAAAAATCCTGGAGATTTTAAAATCTAACCGAATATGTCTGACAGTAATGTAACCACTGTAAAATGACATGCCAGGTACTGAATGCTATTGAATGGTATCAGTGAAAACATCTGTCTTTATGATCCGAGTAGAAACAACTCAGGGTGTTCTACATTAACCTCTTCTTGTTGCTAGGATTTATAATAACATTGTACAGGTATCTCACATTTCTAACACAATACACAAAGAGTGTTTTTCTTAATAATAGACATATGCAAATGATTGCTCCCCCGTCAGTACTTTCAAGCAATAGGTACCATACATTTAACACGAAAGCCTAGCCTTATCGAACTCTATGTCATATAAATTAACATATTCAATTACGACTGCATACAAGTATAAGAACATTGTCCTTTCCAAGAATTAATTTTTCTGTGTGTCAATTAAAAATATACACACATAAATTGTAGGATTGACAACTGACAGTTGATTTCCAATTGAATATTCTATCTATTACCATGGGACATAATACCATACAGTATGTATAACTAGTGATATGTCATTCAAGTCTCATTTATTACACTAGAGGGTTAAGTTGGGTGCATGTACATGTAGCTACTTGCTTCTAAATACAATATAATGTTGTGTAATCTTGTTCACTTGTAAATCATTTTCTGTCAGTAAATATTTTTAAAAATCTCAAGAAACAAGTACAAGAGTACAATGTGAACCAGGAACTCACCATGACATCGTCAACGCCTTCTTGGAATTGTGACTTCACATAAAAAATGATGTGCAATTGTCCAAATAACAAGCCGATTTATACTCTGCTAAGCGAAGCGGAGAACTGTCTTTGCATACCTTAGTGTGCTTTAAAGCCCTGCCTGATCAATTTTCAAGCATAGCTTAGCTTTGCAAGTAAAGCTTCACTTCGCGGCTTTGCTTACCTGAGTATAAATCAGCCTTTAGGCTTTCTTTTGCCACAAGAAGAAGAAGATTATGGAACCATGTTCCTGGTTCAAAAAACTACATACATGTAATTATGTTTTTTTAAAAACTTACACATATGTTTCAAATCACCTCTGGTCAAATCAATTTCATTGTTCAAATGAATATTGTTGAGATGATTTTAAACAAACTGTAATATGGGTAATTTTTAAGTAACCATAATTGATTACTTTGGTTGATTTTATTTTTCTTAGCATGGGTCAGACAGAAGGTTTATATATACGTATCATTCCCCTGTTGTTCATTTTGAAAGTTCTTGTGGTAGTATTTTCAACCAGCCACTAACTTACAAAACAAATTTTCTACAAATTGGCTCCAAGGCAGTAATGTTTTTAATCAATTTCCAATATCACATGATAAAAGATAGGATAGTTTAATCAATACAGTTAAAGTTGATGTACTGGTATTGTGTTTTTGATGTAATACATGTACATAGGTAAATATTGTGATGCACATTTACATTTTACAGGTAAACTGTCTGTACCTATATATGTTGAATTGTCAAATACATTGTTGCACTTTGTTGATTTAACTAAATTTAGCCTACACAAATTCATTTATTATTCTACACACCTTCTGTCTTTATCCTTTCAACACATTCACAAGGAAACATTTAACTTCAATACTCTACAGAATTTTAAAGTGATTTACTTTTTTGCAGTATTTGAATATAACATAATTCTTTGTACTTTTCAATACGATTCTAAAAAGGATTTCTAAACCCTTTAACTTACCGATAATTTATTAATCATATATCATTTTAAAATTGAATTATTAGCATATTGTTAAGTGTCTGATAAATACTACAATTTCAGAGTTTTATCTATATATGTAGGTTGGTATCAATATCACATTAACCATATAAGAAAAGCATGCCAAGCATTTTAAAAACCTGTAAGTTGTAATTAACTTACAGGGTTACCAAGACATAAAACTGAAATAAGTAAAGTCAGACATCCACCACATCTACAAAGCTGTAAAACCAGTTATTCTTGTCAAAATAAAAATAAATCAACCCCTTCTTATTTTGATGAACTATAAAACCATATATGGCTGTCCTATTTTACTCCTTTGACTAGGGACCCAAACATATCTGATTACCAAAAGAAAACAAAATTTTATATAATATCAACTTGCTTCTAGCTAACGTCTCTATTATCTACAGTACATGTATTTATTCTATATTATAGAACATCTCAAATTCAAAGACGTGTTAAATTTCTGATTAAAGACATGTAACTTGAAATATATCCACTGAGACAGCTAAGTATAAGCAAAATATCAAGGAAAAAGAAACTTTTAAAAATGTACTTACTCGTGAGTCGTTTATGTACATTGTACATATGTATGAAAAAAAACCCCAAAAAACTGTCCAAGACCAGAGCTACATTTACTGTACATGTACATCTTAACTTTTCAAGACTTATTGATGACAATCTCAAGTATTTTCTATGCAATACTTTCTCATTTATAGCATATCTATAAATTTATACATTTTGTTTTGTCATAAAGGTGCTACTTCAGTAGTGCTTGTATTTTGTCAGGTACACATGGCCACTAAAATACTTATTTCAAGGCCTGGAGATATCTCAAGTGAATAGAATTTAGAGATTACCGATAAGTCTATTAGAAACCAGTGTTACAAATTTATTATCAGGGATCAGTTTATGCCACAAATAAAATGCATAAATAAATGTACTGTGTTATGAATTTGAATTTTGAACCATTCAAGCATTCTTATTTTTTTGTACATGTATTTTGAATTGATGTCGACACAGTTTTAAGTCACCAAATGCTAAATGAGCAAGGGATTTCTTAATGTAATATAGTCAATAATGAACTATGCCTATATTTAGTCATGGAATGAATGACAAGTTGTCATTTGAAACTGTAGTCGCACCTTTCATTCTTTACCTAGATCAAATACAACATTGAGGTCAATGTGCTCATCATTTACCTACTTACTATTTATCTTTACTTTTTAAGGTGAGGAAGAGAGAAACACAAATTAACTGTATATAATCATTGTTTATTTACTAACAGACAGATCTTACTATACATGTACATGGTCAAGTCTATATGTACTAACCCACAAACTCATTAATATTACATGTATCATTTTGCCCCTTCAAGGTTATTTTAAAACTACATGTATACATGTGGATGCTAGATCAAATTGTTTTCCTGCAAGTTTATAACATTTTAGAGTGTGCTCAATTTAAAACATTGATTTTAGTTCTCAAAAACACAAGGATTAAAGTCTCCAAATTCTCCATTCTTCGGGTTATGTTGCGGTAAGAGAAATCTATCAAATCATGATTTTTAAAGCGAAGCTAAATGTGTTGTTTTATTGATTAGCAAGAAGAGTAACTTGGCCTGTAACATTAATAAAATATGATTACATCTGGAAATGGAAGAATGATACAGAAATCATGAAAACATTCCTAATTGTACATGTACATGTAAATGGAAGTGTATCATAAGAGAAATTTTACAAAAGTACATGTACAAGTACATCAAAATGGAAAATTCTACTATGGAAATTTGAAAGTGGTATCAGAACTAGACTTTCTGTTTCTGTCATTTTTTAGTTGCAGTTAATAGAGGCAAACAGCAGTTGTCAGCTTCAGGAAGAGGGTCAGTAAGGTTCCATTCCCTTTAGCATTTTTGCCCATCATATTTTAGTAGTGGTTAATATAGGTCAACAAAGTCGTCAGTTTTAGGAAGAGGGTCAATAAGGTTCCATTCCCTTTAACAAATTATATTTATTTTTTTAAGTAGCATACATGTACATGTATCATATTAAGAACACTAGAATCAATATTGTTAGTTTACCTCTAATTTTCGGTGAAGAGAAAGATTTAGGATAAGACTTGATACAGATGAAGACATCAAATTTGATGACATATAGTTAGGGGTGGGCTTTACATTTACTTTTAGGTCATCCGAGATACCTTTTATTGTTATTTACCCACCGTTTTCACACTATTTCAGTAAATATCAGAGGTCCACTTTACCATTTATCCTTTACATACGATCTCAGGTGTAACCTGTATTAATTCAACCTCGTTATGCAAAACATGTCCAAGACTAAATGTCACTTCATACGATCAGTTCAAAAATAGATTAGACAGATTCTTGAAGACAAACATTTTGAGATTTACATCTAAAGCTAAATCTATGTTAAATTTTACTAGGTTAAAGACATTGTCAGATCAAAGTTCTGATGTTAATCAATCTGCCAAGAATTACCAGTAAAGAATGAGATCAACATATACAGTGGTTCAATCCTACAAACATATCTCTTCATATGCTAAAACAACTTATAAAAGAATTAAAAAAATGTGATGAATCTGAACGTTAACAAGCCTAAACTGTATTTTCATATAAACTTACAGTGCAGATAAAATATCAGTATGTGTAAAATTGTTATTGATATTGTGAGTTATTCATGTATAGTCTCAACATCTTTAAATATGTCATATACATGTATCCCACCACATGGAAAATAAAAGTTTGTATTTCTCTGAACAATTGTCCCAGTGCTTCATATAGTTGTACAGCACTGGTTTTAATGTTTTTCCTTTAAACATGCATTGAAAGATTTATATCAAGAGTTGGCTGTTCTTGCTATAATAGTTCAAAAATAGATCATGAAGAATGAATATCTTGAAAATTCCAGCCAATTTACTCATTTCTGGGCTAATTATCACTCTTCGAAGTTTTCACAATATAGTCCCGATTGTCAAGTACCATTGTTATGAAAATAAACAGAGACTCGATTATCCATATTTAAATTCATCATTAAATGTGTTCAATCCACTGAAAAATACCATCATCTGATGTTCTAGAGTCGATTATGGTCTTGTCATGTGAATAAGTGTCTAATTTGAGGCCAAAAGACAGACCGGCAATAGACAAATTAAGCTTTTACATAATGCATCTTTAAATAAAATATATTTCTAAATGTTATGTTTTTGCCTTATTGTACATTACAATTATAGTGTGCTCATGCACATGTACCAGTACTTGGTTGTGATAGGCTTACTATAATGTCGAGTGTTGACCATAATCCATCGTTAGATAACATTACAAAACATGTACACATTAAATGTAACTAAAACCAGGTAATTCTTACCAATTTACAATACTTGAAATATTTTCTTACCTTTATTAAATGTTTGTTCACCCATTTTGTAAATGTTTTCTTCTGAACAGCATCTCTTTGATCTAAAACACAAAATAAAGTAATTTTATGTACAAGACTAATAAAACTTAACATTTCATGCCTTATTCAGATTACATACATGCATAGAGATTACATACATGTATAGGGAAACCTTTGTAACCGGAATGCAAAGGTGGGGGACATAAACCAATTTTTTTCTAAGCTGGCATATCTTGGCTCTCAGCTAGCATAGGGCATGCACAATTCATTATTTTTTTGGTGGAAATTTAAGGTTTCAATTAGGATATTGTCGGTGATGTGTCAAAAGGGTGTATCTTAGAATTTCTAAAGAATAAGAAATAGAACCTTTTGCATTTCAAAATTTCCACAATTCAAGATACAACATTTTGACACATGATACCCAGAACAGTTCTAATTGGCGTCGAGATACACAGCTTAGACAGAAATGTGTATATTAATTGGGAGATTTTAAAAATGCAAAATAGTGTATTTGACTAATTTCCCGAGATACACCCTTTTGACACTTCACCGACAATATACCTTATACATGTAGTCTGTGTAAACGCTATGCTTTCCTTACATGTACATGTATATTACAAGTAAGATGCAATGTACATGTATTCTTGGCAATCTGAGGAACAAACAATTTTGATCATCTTGGAAACAAATCACTAAAATCTGATTAAGAGCAACAACTCAGAAAACCATTAGAATTTGTTTGGTTTTTATAAAGTTCTTCCCCATGCTAACGTTTTGTATACAAAACTTTTAATACTGTATCATGGATTTAGCTGTTCCAAGTCATAAAAATTCATTGAAAATCAATATACTTGTTCGTCTTAAGATCTTAAACTCTGTGTATCAATCTGAAGTCAATCGGATATTAACTTTGGTCCCTAGAGCGTCCACAAGATTTTTCAAAGTGATCAGGGGCCATAACTTTGGCAGTAATTATCAGAAATCTTTGAAAATCAATAGGATTATTCGCCTTGTGACCTCAAACACTGTGTATAAATTTAAAGTCAATCAGATATTAACTTTAGCCTTTAGGGCATCCACAAAGTTTTTTGAAGTGATCAAGGACCATAACTCTGGCAGTAATTATCGAAAATCACTGAAAATGAATAGACTTGTTCGTCTCATGACCTTAAACACTGTGTATAAAATTTAAAGTCAATCGGATATTAACTTTAGACTCTAGAGCGTCCACAAGATTTTTCAAAATGATCAAGGGCCATAACTCTGGCAGTAATTATCGTAAATTGCTGAAAATCAATAGGATTCTTCGTCTCATGACCTTAAGCACTGTGTATAAATTTAAAGTCAATAGGATATAATAACTTTGGCCTCTAGAGAGTCCACAAGATTTTTTTGAAGTGATCAAGAGCCATAACTCTGGCAGTAATTATCAGAAATCGCTGAAAATCAATAGGATTCTTCGTCTCATGACCTTAAACACTGTGTATAAATTTAAAGTCAATCGGATATTAAGTTTGGCCTCTAGAGCGTCCACAAGATTTTTTGAAGTGATCAAGGGCCATAACTCTGCAGTAATTATCGGAAATCGCTGAAAATCAATAGGCTTCTTCGTCTCATGACCTTAAACACTGTGTATAAATTTAAAGTCAATCGGATATTTAGTTTGGCCTCTAGAGCATCCACAAGATTTTTTAAAGTGATCAAGGGCCATAACTCTGCAGTAATTATCGGAAATCGTTGAAAATCAATAGGCTTCTTCGTCTCATGACCTTAAACACTGTGTATAAATTTAAAGTCAATCGGATATTAACTTTGGCCTCTAGAGCGTCCACAAGAGTTTTTGAAGTGATCAAGGGCCATAACTCTGGCAGTAATTATCGGAAATTGCTGAAAATCAATAGGCTTCTTCGTCTCATGGCCTTAAGCACTGTATATAAATTTAAAGTCAATCGGATATTAACTTTAGCCTCTAGAGCGTCCACCAGCAATTGTGGACCCCGGACCGACGGATGGACGGACGGGGGCGACGACAATATACGACCACATTTCAATGTGGGCGTATAAAAACTCATGAACATGTAGGTACAATACATTGTATAATATTTTATACGGTAAGGAAAAGGCACTATGTGATTTACATGTACATGTCTATTTAGTGTCCTTTAATTGCACAAGAAGATCTAATACAGCGAACTGGAGCCACATACATGTATAGTGTGTACTTGTATTTCAGAAGCTGAAACTATCTACTTGGTACTATCCATTTTGAACAATGGATACCAGCAGAATCGTTGTGAAAACACTTGGAAAATACAGACTTTGCTGTACTTCTTGAATACTGTAATTCACTGTTGCTTTTGTCATTGGGGTAGTGTGTACCTGTATTTCAAAAGCTGAAACTATTTACTTGGTACTATCCATCTTGGACAAGAAATACCAGCAGAATCGTTGTGAAACACTTGGAAAATACAAACTTTGCAATACTTCTAGAATAATTCACTGGTGCTTTTGTCATTGGGGTTTTAATCCAAGTAAAATTCAGTATGAGTTCAGTGCATTTACCTCCATGGGCATGGTACCTTCATGTACTACGCATATTCTTTATAATAATGTACAAAATATTTAAGGGAATGATTGTGTTGAACTTGTACCAGTACATGTATAATGTATGATAAAATAAACTGGTTGTTTTTTAAAGTTGATTACAAAGAGAGAGTTATACAGGTACAAAAGACACGAGTTGATATGTGTTACTGTCACTGACTATAAAATATAACTGTCATATTTAAGTGTGGCCATGCTTAACCAAGCATGATGTAAACCTGATACTGTTTTGCATGGCTGCACACATTCTACTACAACTACAAAGGGGTCAACAAAACTCTGTTAACATAGGCCTGCATGTACTTTTGAATGAAAATAATTCTTAAAGGGTTGTATTTACCAAATGTAACAGAAGACAACACTGTATTCATGATTGTTTACTTATTTTCTGTAAGAACACATACTAATTTAATATGGAATATTTTAATATTAATGAAATCCTTAGTGTTTAGGAATAAACTGTAATTAACTTTTCTTGTATGCTAACCCCTTCCATACACTAGAGAATTTTCCTTTTGTCGAGCATTAATGGAGTTACTGCAAGTGTGTCATTTGATTGAAAATTGAGTGCATCATTTACAAATGAGATCCTAAGCTTCTTGTCCTTAACTATACCTCAAATGAAGATATTAACTTTGACATCTGGGCATGGTAACATGTCATTTGTGTCTCAAAGGAACAAAGATACATGTATATCCATCTCTTGTAATAACAGTGAAGAGATTATTACATGTAGTCCAACATGTGTGAGATAAAACAATAACGCCTGGTGGAGGAACACCATAAATTTAGCCACATAGTACCTAGTTTATTAAATCCCTGTATTGGTGATGACAGCTCTAATTGTGTTCAATTGTGTTCTCCACAAATGTAAAATAGCAAATGTGCAGTTACATGTACATGAAGTGCAATGCATGGTTTTGTGACTTACGTGTAAATGTATAGATGTTCACTTTTCATTTGATTCTTCACCAATGATTAGTTAGCAAAAAATCATCTGATCATAATCAAGCCCAACAATGACCAGGGAGCCATCCTGGCTCATTGAGTAAGAAACTGTCTTACTAACCAAGTATTGGGGTTGATCGTGGTGTTGGCACGAGACAGTTCAAGATTTTTAAGCATGGTTTCCCTTTGCCAGTGGTGTAGGATGAAGAGTCTGACAAGAGATGAAAAACAGAGACAATGTGTGTGTACACTTTTGAGAACCCTTGACAGTTTGAATTTGATAGAGAGTAGGTGGAAATGCTGATGTGTCTAGTTGTCTACCTAGATGTATGTACCCAAATATTTATACAAATATACATGTAGATTATCAATATTGCTTTAAAATTATGTCATTCATCAATTCCCGAGTGCAAGTGTTTCTATGTGTAAGGACCAGATGTTACCATATTATAATAGAAAATTTTAACCAATAAAATATCAATACTGTAGTAATGATAAGAAAGCCTATTTGTATAAAAATTAGGAAAAGTAGTCTTGTAAATGCTCAAAAGTACTGTCAAATTGAAATAATGGGACTAAAACATTCAGAAATGTGTAAACAGGTTAAAACATACTCAGTCAAGAACAGAACTGGTCCTTCGGAAAAAAGTCGTCTCGGCCTGGGATTGAGTAGGGTTTGGTTAATTTACATGTACATGTAGGTAGTGAAAATGACTTAAATTAACTTTTACGTGAAGCGTTCCACATAGCTATACTGAGAATGGTACTGTACAGACAGACAATTGTAAATGAGTACCGTATAACTTCTTAAGTTGTAAATCACGTTTAAGGACTGTAAGGTACAAATTTATCATGCTTAATTCAGTTTAACATATCAATTCTTGGTAACAGATTGTTTCATTTACTTTTATCATTGTACATTGAGTATTTATAATTCAAGTGTGTGCAGTCCCACATTCTGAGCACATTATCAATCATTCCAGGCAAGCATTAAAATTTGTGATTTGTTGAATGTCTGTGAAATGAAAGGAGAACAATTATGCATGCAAATAATATGCTTTTATATACCCACTTATGTCATTCTGACCTGATACACAGACACTTGTGAACTGCATGACATAACGAAAATTGGATGGCACCCATATATAATTACTGTACATAAATTGTCTGGAATTTTACTGCAAATTATTTGTCCTTGGTTACTGAACATTCTGATACATGTGCAATAGTGTGTTATAACACTCATATGTTCTCAAGTGTTTATCTCAAGTTGCCATAAAACAAAATTTATTTCACTTCATAAAGATAACAATTGCATGTAGTCAAGATACGGTTAAACAGTCAGGCATGCAATTTTAAATTCATTTAATATAATTTTACTGTCAGTATCTAGCCTATGTACCTACCCTACATGTATATGTATTTACTAATGGTATGTATGATATCAATGTATTGTCATGGTGCTATGGTTAACAATACACCAGTTGTTATATATTCAAATTTTCTTCATTTTATTGCTACTTCATAGGCAGGTTCTCCCTATCAACAACCTCATACACAAAACAATTCGTTGATTTTTTCAGCTGTAAATCATGCAGACCTGGGGGGTTGGATGGCCGAATGTTAGTGTGTGCGGGTTGCATAATAAGGTCTGTCATCAAGTCAATTGGTGTGGTTTCAATTCCCCATTTGTGCGTGACAAGGAGTAGGGTCGCCTGTCCAACCTCATGGGTTTTCTCCGGGACCTACGGTTTCCTCCCACTGCTAAAGACCCCTACGCACAAACGAATTATTGAAATAAAACTGAACCATATGTTAGTCTCGAAACTACCTAGTTTGTGTCAAGTGGACGTTAAACCCCTCTCCCTCCATATAGACCTTTTTTAAAGTCTACATGTAAATCTATGCAATATGTTTGGTTTTATGGTAAAGAGTGCACCTTCCAATTCTTGTTTCAGTTAAAACATGTTCTTTGATTTAAAAGTTTGACCTCAAGAAGTACAGCAAAGTCTGTATTTTCCAAGTGTTTTCACAACGATTCTGCTTGTATCCATTGTTCAGTAACAGTCCTATTTAGTAAGTCAATTTCCACATTGATTTCATTTTCGGTATGAAAGACAAATCCTCCAATGTGAACTAATATTTATTGCATATACACCTAGGTTCAAATTCAAAAGAAATTAAAGAAAATCTTTATGGTAACAAAATCTAGGAAATTTTCACCTGTTGTCCATGCATATTACCTACACTTTCAAGAATCTTGGAAGTGAACATACATTGTAGGTTTCTAACATTGGTGTCCTGATTACAGAACCACCTTTAATGAACCCTCGACTTCTCTGCATCTACATGTATATTACTTTCCGGTGTCCAGATTACAGACCAATCTTTACTGAACCCCTGGAATTGGGGTGACAAGACTGTTGAATGTCAAATTAACATGTAATTATTTGTGGATACATGTACATTCTCATTTTAGTAGTGCACATGTACATTATGTGATAGACTGACTAGCAATGAAGCTGACCATCCCAGAAATTTACCTTTCTGTCAACTTGCACAATATACATGTCATAAAATTAGCCATCTTTAATAATTAAAGAAACTTAGAAGTTTTCCATTGTACAAAACCCCCTAAATTGTTTTTTTAACGATTGATCTGAGACCATTTAAAACAATACTTATATTTTCTGACTGTTATCTGACCTAATATTTTTAGTAAACAAAATTTGCAAAAAAACTGAGGGACTGGCAAAGAGAGCACTTTATACAACTTCTTTTGGTAATCTACACATAACATGTAAATGTAGAAGTACCTGTAATATAATGGAGCTACTTAAAGAAAGTAGGTAACTGAGTACACAATACTGAACATTGCATTTCCTACTGTGTCATAGAAAGTGTATAATTATGAATATCATGCTTTATTGTTATTTTATCTTATGCTTAGACCTGTTTATTTTGTGTTTAAATGTTAATTTATTTTCTTTTATAAAAAAAAATAAAACCTATCCCAAAACCACTGCATGAGTGCATGTGGGTTTTTTTTCTTCCAAAACATGTATTTCGACATATCTTCTTCAGAAAGTAAAAAGAAACTTGTTTATAAAACAGAAAAAAATATATTCTTACTCTGGTTTCTCTTTGTCATACAGTTTTATTTTGTTTATAACTTTTCATTCATTATAATATTTAACAAGTACATGTATATATTATATCCACTGACTATTTAACAGAACAAGGCTTTTATGGTCGGTGAATTGAGTCAGGGCCTTTTCTAACTCATCATATACAATTTACCTTGATCTGACACTTTGAGAAAATGTATCAAAAGAATGATTTATATTATAAAGTCATATGTAGTTAATGTACCATGATAAACTATACACAGGTAATAAAATAAAGGGTTCAATTCCCATAATCACATATTTATATAGCCAAACAATAACAAGATGTCCTGATACCACTAATGATTTTTCGTGTTTTCTTAAAAATATAAGAAAATTCATTCAAATAAGAATGCACCTGTGCCACACCTAGTCCACTCACATTCTATACTTCAGTATGAACTACATTTAATAGGTGCTATAAAAGAGAATGTTTCAGTTTCTGAATTGGTTTCTCTCTTGTCTGATTGTAAATGGCTTTGCCACTCACTGTTCTGTTCTGTTTTGGTTTTTTTGTTGGGGCAGTTTAAGCGCTACACCATTAGTATTAGACAGAGAGCTCTTGACCACTGGGGGAAGCTCTCAAGACCCCAATGTCTTATACAAGGGTTGCAATCCAGTCCTCAGTTTAATGTCACACAAATGTGGATATGATTTTGTTTAATACATGTATATATAAAACAGACCACTACAAACATTACTATAGTGTATATTATATCATGATAGTAGTGTGTGTAATTGTACACTAAGTAAGGCAATGTCCAGTGTTATGAAATAAAAATTCTTGTTTACACAAACATTATGGATATGTACATGTTCACTGTACAAGACCTACACACATACCATGTACATGTATCTAGTCAAAGCTTTATATTGTGTACTTGTAGATCTCTACATAGTGATTTAAACAATGTAAACACTGATGAGTCACAGCTTTTATATTTTATGTAATAATGAACCACGTGTACTAGTATTTTTACCATACATGTACATTATAGCTACACCTATTATTTTTTAGATACACTAAAAATATTATTGAGGTAACTACAATTGTTTAATACATTCAGTTCTTTCTTTTAGATACTGCAGGTTTATTTTAATAATTACATGTCAGTAAAAATAATTTAGAGAAAAATGGATTAAATGTGAGTTCTATATACATGTAGTCAGTTTGCGAATCAAGTGTTCAATACACAGGTAGTCTGTTTGCGAATTGAGCTATCTGATTAAAACACAGATCCTATTTTGTTTTGTTTTTTATACATGTAGTTCAAAATTTCGTTTTACTTGTCTTTACTACACTAGGATCTGTGAGGGATTAGCCAATGAAACGGTCTCTTACGGCGAGCTTTTGGCGTGGGTAACCTACTAGAAACATCATCGCTCATTGTGTAATGAAATGTTTCACATCATAGTGTCAAAAGCTGCTCGTATGACCTCTGACGCAACCTTCCACCACAAACGGTCAGATCTTCATGTAGTGTAGGCCATCAATAGTATAAAAAAAATGAAACGAAAAATAGATCTGTATTTTAATCAGATTGCGAATTGAGTCTTCTCTTATGTAGTTAGGTTGTGAATTGAGTGTTCTTTACATGTTGTCAGGTTGTGAACTGAGTACTACGTATGCTATACATGTATATGTAGTCAGGTTGTGAATTGAGTTTTCTATACATATACATGTAGTTAGGTTTCAAATTGAGTGTTCTACATGTACATGTATATACATCTAGAAATGTAAATTCGGACAATCATAGCCCTTCTATCTGCAGGTATTCCCCTTAAACATTTTTGGAACATTAAGGGGTCAAATTCAATCTCGATCCCAGAGATAACTTTACCCTTCATTTATCTCTGGTAAAACTTGCTGGCAATCAGCGTAAAATCGGTTCCTTAGCTCCGCCCCCAGTGGCTACTGATTGGCAGGATTTGATAGAATGAAATGCTGCTGATTTCAAAATGGCCGGCGAGTTTTACCAGAGATAAACGAAGGGTAAACTTATCTTTGAGATCAAGATTGGGTCAAAATTAAACAATAAACTTCAAGACGTATACATGTATTCCGATCTACAGTACTTTTTTACCAACAATCTCATTAACAGTATTCTTCGAAAAATAACTGTTCAAGTAACTTTTTGATTTACTTGGCTAAATTGGTGGAATATTCAGGCAAATATAAGTGAAATTCAGGCACTCGAACCCGAAATAGTCCTATATGCTGGTGAAAAGTTAAGTAAAATAGCAAGAAAATCCACGAATCAAATTTGCCTGCATCTAAATTGCTAATGTCTGACTAGTCTACATATGACATCAAATCATGAGAAGCGTTTTGACATACATGTAGGCACTAGATCATGATCAGTATACCACTTTCGAAATAATCTAATAAAATCTAGAAGTACGTGGGAGAGGATGTGAGATCAGAAGAAAACCCAACAGGTTAGGCCTGTGACCCCATATACAATTGTGAACCCTCGATTGCATTGACGTACATGTACTACGTAGATGATATAATTTGTACAATGTGATAGACATTTCTTGAAAACTATTACCACTCTCTATTAAGGACTATTTCCTACAGCTGTGAGCTAACTTGTGTTTGTCGTTTGATTTTGTCAAATCTGTACTGCACTAGATATTGTATTTTGAATACATGTACATTATTACTCATTGCCAATTTTTGTCTTAATTATAGATCTGTGGTACATTACATGCAAACAGTGTGCATTACATGTCACTATGTGCTTAGCTGTAGACCATATAGGTTTCTTTTTAACATTGTTGAATCTCAGCCATAAAATAATCGGTTATTATAGAGATTATTACACATATTTTGTGGGTTATAGACTGTACATGTAACTGATCATTGTCTTTAAATGCAGGTAGTCCTGTGGGCTTATAATCTACATGTAACGTAAGGCTGTTTATATTTTTTACATACCAGTATCTTTTCGTCTATTTTCTTCATACTGAACCATAGGGCTAACAAAAACCCCATCACTGGATAAAAACCCATTTTGCATAGCCATGGTGCTTCAAGATCCTATGTTAATCCATTTCTGTTCACAATCACTTCATAAGCCACAACTTGAGACAAATATTCAATATACTTGTGATTATTGGTTGACCTATGTTATTTGGTAGGGTTAACTTCAACTATAACCTTATTGCCACACAAACTAACACCTTATTACACACAGTTAATTACAGGTGTGCTTATGATAAAATGTTATGGTAGTATACCACAACAATATCAAGACAGACAGGTAAATAGGCTGTGTAGTTACTGTTTCACAAAATCCTTATTTCTAAAATAAATTACACCATAGCTATTCCAAAATCTTGGTGACAATTTGTCTTGAAGAAGGTAACCAGTGAAATGTTTTTTAACCAGTTAGACCAGGTAAATAAGTTGTGGCGAAGTGTATGTCCCAGGAATGCATATGTAAATGTCCCATAAAGGGAGAGGCAAGCTCCAGGCCGACACACAAATTTCAATAGCTTGACGTATCAAAGGTGTATAAATAACCCGGTTTTTCGTGAGAGAGCCACTCAACTGTCAGTTACCGGGTTGGTAGGTTTGATAGGCCCAGTGAATGAATTACTTCCGACAATAGGTTCACAAAAGGAATATTATTTTCTAGCAGACGATTTTTACACGCGCGGTTTAAATGACAGCAATATATGGTATGCTTTCTTTTGTTATAATTTCTTAATTATTTCAGTCATAATTGACAATACAATAAGATGATTGATACCAAAGACAAGCCACGTGCACAAGTAACATCGGGACGGCGTAAGGATAGAACTAATAGAAGGGGGCGGGACGGATATTGGAAAAAAATTACATGTCACATTGATTATTATTTTCTATTCTCGCGTGATGTCTAGTCCAAGACATTCATATAAAAAGGCCTAGGCTACAAATAAATAAATTACCCCCCCCCCCCACACACACACACACTTAATAACAATTGAGAGGAATAAATATAATATGGGAACTGATGGAATGTGTCGTTTGAGACGAAACAAAGAAATAATCATTACCTGCTATCCGAAGAACTGCTCGATCGGCCGGGTCGAGTTGTAATATGCATAGCGGCAAATTTAATGTATCCTTGCTATCCCATAATTTTTCCATTATTTTGATGTATCAGTTGAACAAATATTCTTCATTGTGTAGTCCACATCAGATACTGTGTTGTTTCAACATCTGTCGGAATAAATAAATTGCCTGTTAAAATGATAGAGGTAATTTAAGAAATACGCATGACAGTTCGATAAAATGCTAAAAATAAAACTATAATCTACACATCATTTACTCACAAGCGGCAAATGAGCGCACAGTTAATATTCCACTTCTTAAATCCAAATTGTCGCTGAATATATATTCCACATAGCACTACATCCATGGAATTTATTTCAGACGGCTCCTGATTATTCCCAGAACATGGCCGATCCATTCCTCACAATGCACAAAAAACAGAGTTATCTCCCTGGAAAGTGAATGTCATTCACTCCCTCCAAGAAATATAATAAAACCCTATGCTCTATAAATGGAACATCATTTTTTACCCATCCCTTTTGTGAAATCAATTAAGCATTTAGTAAAACTATCATGAAAATATAATATATTCCATCTAATATGATGGCGACCGTGTTTGTTTGCTATTTTTACGGAGGGTGTAAATCGTTTGAGTAGAATAGCGGGATTCTGCCATCGTCAGATATCATTGATTGGATTTCTTCAATCAGCCAATGAGATTTGAGAACAATGATGTCACACCGTATTTTTCTTTCGCTTTCATACTTGTTGCGGCTCGATCAAAGGATACATGTTGATGGACCTGTTCTATATCAGTTTGTCATTATTGTCCCCTCTTCGGTTTTGTGTTGTTTTTTTTTTTCTAAACATTTTATTTAAATCGCATGTGAAACATAAAATAGAAATTTGGCCCATTTAAATATTAGTCATTCGGTAACAGTTTCGAAATATCCATGCGTCACTATATTAATATTATAGACCTAATAATAACTAGAATTCGACGGACATATCGATTTATAAAATATTTATGTATTTTCTTATTTATATTATACTTTAAAAACTACCATGACTGTTCATAATTTAAAGAATGAATATCAAATAAATGCGCGTACTTTAAATTAGACAAATGAACTTTTATATATTTCAAACAAGTTTGTAAACAAGTGTTTTGTACGTATATTGTGAGTTTTGTACATGCATTAGAATACATATGACTCAGAAAATTATGAACAAGCCCATTTCCTGATGCAATTTCCATTGAAAATCGATAAGTTGATTGTGTAAATACTTTCAGTATTTTCTAACTGAGCTTATAAGTTACAAAAATGATATTGGCATAATGACAACATTTTCTCAACGTCTATACCGAACTAAACCTACGGCCAAAAAACGACGATTGACGAGTAGGAAAGAAACTAGATGTAGATTCTCTCATTCATACAGGTTAAATCAGAACAGGGGGTTGTAATAGTGATAAGAATTAATATAGATGACTTACAAAAATAGCCACCATCTTTCAAGATATGAAGATGAACTCCTTGCATGAGCTCGTATATATTTTCTTTGTGGGAATGAGAAGAATCTGACCGCCAACATTTTTATTAACGAAACCCATTACCCACGAAATGATGAAGTAATAAGAAGGAATGTGTGTTTTCTTGGCACAGTAATCGATTTTATTTCAACTTAATATAACAATTTACAATGCGTGTTTCAAATAACTCGAAAATGTCATGGATAGACTTCACAAATATGATCAATTCTATGAATAAATAGTGAAAAGTAACAGTTCTATCAAATTATACAAGGTCTGATAATATCGTAGAAATTGAGAATTCAAAAAATTCTAGCATAGGTCTAATCATGGACCTTATAATGTATTATAAGGCCCATGGTCTAATTCACGGCCGGATTAAGCTTGCATGGAGATCCGGCCATGGCCGAAAATGTCACAGAGTCCTTGCATCTACAGTGAAAAGGGGGCATATTCCGGTCATTCTCCGTAACACTCACACAAATGCAATTTATAAGTCAGCATGGTAGATAGATAGATTTATTTGCCGCAAACATACGACAATGGGGTCTCCTGACTGCAGCCCAGCCAGCACCCCTACCACAAAATCACTCCCGTTTAAAAATGGCCTGGTCTAATTGTCGAGAAATGTTCTGTTTACATACAAACGATTTCAAAATAAAATAATATCACATGAACATTATTTCGTAAATTACTAATGGTATCCTCCAATTAATTATGCATATTTATATATATATTAATCTTAAAGTTCTGACCTGTTAAAGCCTTTATATTCACAGGTAAATCTGTAACATAGGGTGCGAAATAAATAAACGATCGTAGCTTCTCAATCCCACGCTTTAAAAAATAGAACCGCATTCATTTAGGTAAGCTTACGTGTAATGTGATATTTGGCGTTTGTTAAAGCCAATTTTGAAATAAAAGCTTGAAACTAATGTAATAAATAGAACCGTGCAGGTAGGATCTGAGTGGAGAAGAAATTCGATCTTTAATTTAAATTCACACATCTGGCGTTTGTAACTCGTATCTGGCGTTTATACCATTATATGTGCCGACATAACCCCTGTTTCATACTATATGACAATGTTTGTTTATATATCTGTAGATTCATCAGAAGTTTTAAAATTTCACGTAAAGGAATAATGATTGTATAACAGATGTTTCACTCCCTTTTTTTGTCATGAGTCAAGTGATAACGTCTGCAATAATGATGCACATGGTATTATTTACAGAAGCCAATTTTGAACATCTGGATATTTTGCTTTATAATAATAAATGTGCACAAGCAATTTACCTTCACAAAAATGCACTTAAAAATTTACTCTTTTCAAACATAAATTGACTTTTACCAGACCTACAAAAAAACCCTTCCAACACAAGGTTCATATTTTCCAAATTGGAACTATTTTATTACTCAGGGTAATTTCATTCATTTAATCTTTTCCTTGGGCCACCACATGTATGTTTTTTTAAAATGAATAAGAAAAGGTACACATTTATATTTACTACAAAATGTTACCTGAATGAATAGCAGAAAATAGATGAAAACCGAGATTATGAACATTCACTATACATGTAAAGGGAAACAACCCCGGTTTGAAGTCGCAAGATTGGTGTTTTGATTGTTCAGGACAATAATATAATATATGTATATTTTCATGACGCCTTTTAAGCAATTAACAAAGACATTAACCGCCCGAAAGCGTGCCAATGCATGAATGTCTCGTCAAGATTACCCTAATTATGAAACAAGAGTGTACCCATTTGCTGCTGTTCTACATAATATAATCGCATTTCGCTATTATAATAATATACCATCTTTAATTCTTCATTCATTTGCCAAGAATTAAACCACTTAATAAAAAAAAATGCGAATAAAAAAAATTGCCAAAACTTTAGAAGTCCTTCCGTAGCAAAAAAACACCGAAAGTTTATCCGAATAAGACCTTCACACTGGTAGTTCGCTTTAAAGATGTATTAGATCAGGATTTTAGAGGGCTCGGTTCAGTCGATTACTAAAAAAATTAATTTTCGATCATACGTGATTTGACTGTAAAGTTGTAACATGTTTTTCAAATCAGATTGTAAGCAAAATCAGCCGAGGCACTGCTGAGATACAAGTCGCATACGCATTAACATTTTGTATTTGAGCTTTTCAATGACAAATGAAATGAAATGAAATGGGGTTTAACGTCCTACTCTTCTGCTTTCAATGACAAATACTTCGATCAAAGCATAGGTCAGTAATTACATTACATGTAGGAGAGTCTATGGTTATTCAAAATTAATTACATTTATATTCTGGTGAAGTATGCATGCATGGATATGAGATTTCAGAATAACTTTACTAATTTAAATCTAAATTGTATAGATGTTTTTAGTTCTTTGATCTCTACTGCTTTTTTTATTACCTTATTCAAAATTATAAAAACAGACTTGACATCCAAAAAGTAGCATTTTGTAATTCAATTAATGATTATCGTTTTTACTTACAGTATACGTGTAGTTTTGTTTTCGCCTCATGAACTTATTCCTGCAGTTCAACGCTACCCATAAAGTAATGCAGGAACGAACTTTTTTTTATGAGATCTGCCGTTCTCTGTATATGTATATAATAGTAAGACTGGTAGAAGGTAAATGTTTAGTCTAGATTAGCAAGACGGTTTCTATCAAGATGTCATATTTTTATATAACAAGATCACATTTTTCGAATATTCTTTTCTATAAACCTAAATCTACCAAGCTAGTTACATGTCTCGGACTACATAAGTATATATAGTAAATTTTGAATGTCGAAACGTATATAGTTGGATGAAATTCATTGCCAAACGTAGCGATCTGGAATTTTCTTGGTATTGTGCGTGGTATTTTTCAAACCTGTTGGAATTGTTTAGCTATATAGTCACCAGAAAGGACTTTATCGAATTTATACGCATCTGTCACTTAAACCGTGGAATACTTGTAAAAGTTGTTCAGGCAAGAATTTGGTTCTAAACTTAGTGATATTGTTTTACTGGTCATAATAAGAAGGTACCGTATCGATCTTTAGAGTTACGAGTTTTTACTCCTGTCACGAGAGCTTTATAACCGATCTACAGGTAAACTTACAGCAATTGCCCAGCCAGTCGTAAAGAGGAAATTCAGAGTGAATGTTATAGTCAAGACCCCAAAAACGTGAAAACCACCATGATATAGCTGACGTATATTCGTTACCTGTTATAAAACTGACCTATCGTCCTCTGCAACAGAAGGGCGCACTTCATCACCCACGATATGTATAAATGTCACGGATGTACCGGGACAATGTTAACAATTATTATGTACGTTCAAAACCTGTAAAAGGTAACATCTACAAGACGTTGGCTATCCAAGGCTTGTTTGTTAAGAACGGAAAGATGCTAATAAGAACGTGATTTGATAAAACTAATAACGGATTTCTAACATAACATTGGTTGTTTTTGTTTGTTTTGGTTTTGTTTTTTGGAGCGGGGGGGGGGGGGTATACCAGTGCGTTAATCTACTTAAAACAAGGTATGTTAATGTTTAGTATAGTACTGTTGTACTGTTACGTTCATGTAAGTTTGTCGGTCTCTTGTGTTTTATTTTAAACGTTCAAATATTAGAGGGATTATAACCAGAAAGTCAGCTGGTAAAGCAGTAACATTTGCATCAAAAATATTGAGAGTTGTCTTATAATATTAGAATGATTGGTAAAGACTAAAGAAGCCTAGTCGAAATGTCGCTCAGTTTTCCATAGAATTGCACCCTGTTTAAGGTGCTTTTTCTCCAGTTCAATTACAATGCCATTGAAACAATCTATATTTTCCCCGATATATTAAAGCTGAGGGGAAAAAATAAATCTTTAGAAAGTCTATGCTAAGAAACCACTTAAAAATCTAGTCTGATTAGCAGATTTATATAAAAAAGAAAATTTAATCTCAAATTAAAGAACGTATGTCTTCTCATTATTTAAAGATGTACATCATGTCGAATTGTCTAGAACCTGGGATATTTGCCACCTGAACGTGGAAAACTCAGTTGACATGAGATTACGTTGATTATTTACTCTCCGCCTCGACCAAATGTCACTAGCTAAAATTGCTACATAGGTCATTATAAACACCCACTTTCTGTGTCTTCTCCAAATACTCAGGTTACATGTAAAGAAACTGATTCGCACAAAATTACTCGTTTCTTATGCCCAGGGCGCGATCTTAAAGGACCTAAGTCCATAACTCAAAATCCTCCAAAATCTTCGACATCGAAAACACGAATTATTGGTCATTTTAAATCAACATTGATGATGTAAACCGGGAAAAGATGAGCTTCTGATATCCGATATTTAAGATAAAATAATTTTTTTAACATTGGTACACGAATCGTGTACCATAATGCGCTTCAGCCCCAGTTGTATTGAGAGACTCGAGGAACGAGCCTAGACACATTGCACCAAATCAAATGGAGTTATGTAGACTAGAATAACTAGACGCTAGAAATTTGCACTCGATTGAGATCGCTGACTGATTTCGCCGAACATAACTGATTTGAAATTGGAGTAAAACGGAAACCATTAAATGTAAATCAGTTTATATACATTCATATTACAGTATTATATGCGTTGCGACCCACTTTTGTGAATTTCTAGGTCCCAAATGTTAGCGATTTAGCTCCTTTAAGCGGTGGACACAATTTAGCCTCGATCATCATTACTAACGTAGGTACGATAAAAAAAAACATAGTCTCGATTATCCAGTTCATAATTTAACCATGAATGAAAGTTGAGCAGCAAATCGGATCCTAATCCAGTAAATATCGCAGGCTAGCTATGATATCGAGAGAGTTTATTATGGTCTGGACAAGTTAATTAATGTCTAATTTCAGGTCTAAAGAAAGACCAGCAATAGGCAGATTCAGCTGTTGCATAATGTATGTTTAATTAATTGCACATTTATCTTTTTTAAAAGTATCGAGCAATCAAACTAGTCTAAGCAGAAAATGTTCAAGATCGAATTCAGTCAAGGTTTTGAAGTACCTGGTATACGTGAAACTCTACACTAAGTTTCATCACTCTCCATCAGTTAGAATCAAAGTTATCTTTTCCCAAAGCATCGACTAATGAAATTGCTTTCTGCTTAGCTTTAGTGAAAAATGTTAATCATTGAAATCCATCAAGACATTCACCTAATAAACACCTACACCAAGTTTGAACATTCTACCTCAATTAGATAAACTGGAACGAGAGTTATTGTGGGACAAAAAGTGTGATAGACAGGCGGGCGGACGGACAGACCCATTTTATAAATCCCCTGCTTTCTTCGAAAGGCGGGGGATAATAAAAATAAAATTCTATAATGAATGACCGTATTAGCGTCTATACAAAAATCAATGTTGCTTTCCCAGAATACGACCAAAAACGTGCAAGAGACACACCAAGGATGTCACTGGCAATAACAGAACACTTAAATGTTTTTAAAATGTGTAAGAAGTTGTTTGGATATAGGAGATCAGAATTACCAAAAATATAGAACGCCGCTGGCCATGCATGTTTCAATACAAAAGTAAACTTTCCATGAGGTTTTGTTTGAATGTTTTGTGTTGCATTCATTTGTTTGTTACAGGTTTTAATGAGCAGTTGTTTTGTATACTATCTATTTAAGGACCCCTTCATTGACTCTTATTTGATCATTTAGCTGATTTTGTACAAGTCTTGAGAGCTTTTTGTATGGGACGATTCAAATGTAGGCTTCTGCACGTATTTAGAAATGTAGCAATGATTCGACGCCAATGTCAATATGTAAACTCGTATATAATCAGATAATTGCTACCTTATATAGATGTTTATCTCAGCTGGGTTTCCACCCGTATTCAAATTTCATTAAATGAGATATAAGCTGTGTGCAATGTCCATACAATAACCAAATGTACCAACAGCACAACACAATCAAATTCACTCCACGTTTCATCAAACAATCCTTGAAATGGCACAGAGACATCAATTTGTTTTCGTATTCACAGAAGGTTGTCATTAAACAGATATAAACCCACATCTGATCATTCAACCAAGCAGCAGACGACTTCATTAAAATAGATATTACCGAAACTCATCGTACATCGGTTTCATACATAGAAAAGCACGAACAAGCTTGAGAATAGGCTCACATAAATTAAGAATTGAAACACGAGATATATCAAATAAGATGTTAAAGGTCGTAATATCTACCAGAAGGTATAATGAGTGAAAAATATCCTGAAATGTGAAGAACCTTTTTAGACTAATTTTATATCAAGAACCAACTTTCAACGAACTGAACAATTCCCAACAATTTAAAATATTGATTTAAACATCTTATCTCGAGTATTGATGATAAAATATTGATGATGAACACAAATGCAGAGAAAACGCTTAGAAGCTTTCTATCAACCAGTTAGGTTTTTGTAACTATTGTTTTTAATATTTTGTTACACTAATTTAGGTCTTGTGTAGTTCCATTTTTATTACGTACTCTTTTGTAAGTTTTGTATTTTTCACATGTCGGCGAACATTAAAATAGAAAAATTCTAATGTTTATAAAATGGCTCCATCGAATATGGCATACTAAATGTTGCAAGAATAGACATTTCTATAAACATACAGAAGTGATTTTGTCTTGTCAAAAGTATCCAACTAACCAAATCATAATAGATTGGTCCATTTTAGGAACCCGATTCCTTTAATTAAATCTGTATCCTATATGATTCTTAATCGTAAGTCAAGATGATGCGAGATATGGACGAATGCTTTTTACGCAGTCCATCGACATCCAGATACACAACCCTCCACGAAGTTTATAAACAGCGCTCCCACGCACTAAGCTGACATTTGTAAGTTGTCCAGCCAGTTATTTTATAGTAATTTATTTTCAAATTGATTTCCATCGAATCGAATGCAGTTCATTTGCTTGGTCTGGAGATTTCAACACAGAAACTTTTCGTTTTTCGTTGCCATTAAAAATCAACAGATAGGAGATAACAAAAAGTCAAAAATAATTTGTATAGCTCAAAACTAATATCATCTTCATCGTGGGTTAGCTTGATGGGCTTTTTTCTTCTATGTTAAAGATACATTATGTAAGATTTGGATAAAGAGCTAGCCATTCTTGCTATAATAATAGTTCGAAAATGAATAATGTAAAATGAATAATTTGAAAATTTCATTCAAATTAATCTATTGCGAGCAAAGATATTAGCCTTTGAAGGTTTGGCAAGACGTGTGCAATAATTTCAACCACACTGGTTGTTCGAAGCTAAGTCTCGCGCCTCCATTTTTAGCTTAAATCAAAATATGGCTGAACTGTTCTAATTATGTAAAGTGATTTATATTCAATTTTTGAAAAAATATTGTAATTTCTACACCTTTTTTAAAATAATTATTTTGTCATTTGTGAATCAACCTTTACTAATTACTTCCAGAGTTGTCTTCCCTTGCAGTCCTCGAATGCTGGATAGCGAGACTTGTGTGGAGAGTGGTGTTTTATTTGTTCATTACTAAATGGCACCCGAAACCATAGGGTACACGACTCGTGTATTGATTATAAAATGTTGATTGTGTCTTAATGGATAGGATCCCATGTTTCACAGCAAGATAACAACATCAATATTGATTGAAATTGAATTCTAATTAGCGTTTTTAATTTCGAATGTGGAAAATATTGAGTTGGAGACTTAGCTCCTTTAATAAATATGTATTTGATACATTGAAATCATCTGAATAGTGAAATGCGAAACTGAGTAGTAGGCCTAACGAATAATGAAATATTAAACTGGACTTAGGAGCAGAACAGTAGGACGTTAAACTCCATTTCATTTCATTAAACTGGACATAGAAATCTAAACTGGAAAATGATCATAAAATTAAGATTGAAATCGATTAAACATTCCAATCTAGGATTGCACAGCTAAATCAAATTTAAACGATACTTATGTAGTAAGTTGAAGTTTATGATTTTTCAACACCATATTAACATTAGAGATCAAGTTGAAAAGTGAAGTCCTAAAATTAACGGCGAAATATTGGATCTTACAGCTAAATCTAAAGATCTCACAGCGCAATCTTCGGATTGCACAGCAGGATCTTCGTATTGCGCAGCGTAATCCCGAATTGCATAGCCTGGACTGTGCAGCGCAACTGTGGGGGTGGAACTCTGACCACAGTGTAAATTGGATTACACACCCATGTAGGAATATTATATTGCACTGCGAAGTCCTTGATTACATACTGAAGTCTTGGACCTTGCAGCGCATAGTGAATCTTGTATTGCATAATGGAATCCTGGATCGCATAGTAAAATCTTTGATTGTGCAGTGCAGCGCAACTTTGGTTTGCACAGTAGAATCCTTGATTGTATAGTGAAATCTTCAACTGACAGAATGTTGGATTGCACAGAGAATCTTGCATTGTGTAGTGGAATCTTGGATTGAAAAGTGGAATCCTTGCATTGTACGGTGAAATCTTTCATTGCTTTGTGGACACAACGAAATTTGATGTGGCAGTTTCAGATGTTCATACCCCAATTCTAGCGGGAATTTAAATAAACAATGAAATCGTATGCCCATTTGCTCTCAACCTCATATCTCATTGCACCCCAGGGTAAAACATTTTATGTTTTAAAGTGATGAACATTTATGCTCTTACTTTACTTCCTACATAGGCGTTATTCTAACTATATGTATATAACATGGCCCAGGGGCGTTGTAAGGGCCATGTTCTTGAAGCAACGACTGCAAGTTTTATATCTAGATTTACGGAGTTAAAGCGAGATCAAGCCTTCTATTGAATATAGATAAGGGCCAAAGGCCCGTGGGTACTGGCGGTCCCATGTGGCACAAAATTGTAAGCGGGGGGGGGGGGGGGCGGATCCCCGCCTTTGGGAAAAATGGAGAATGATAAAATCGAAGGTCTATTTCCTAGTATATCTGCAAGGTAATTCGATGCGTCGTTTCGTCTAACAAACCCACCCCATCCATGAATATATCTAGCAAAAAGATAAAGTGAATAATGAGAAATGATCTGATTTAGGCCTAACTATTAAACATGCATGAAACATGCAATTATTTAGGCCTGAAATGTTATCTAAATTATTAATTAGATATTAATTAACTTATCCAGACCATAATCAACCCTCGTTTCCATCGTTAGCCTGGGATATTTAGTGGATTTGAATACATTTTCTAAAAATGGATAATCGAGATTTTGTTTATTATCTTTAGTAATGACGATTGAGGCTAGCCTAAAATTGAATCGTTAATATCTCGTATCTGAAATTTTCAGCATATCCTGTTTTCATTATCTACTTTTTAACTATTATAGCGAGAACCGTAAGCTCTTTATCTAGTCTTACCTAATGCCTCTTTAATTTACTGTGATAGGGACAAAGTTGGAACAGAATTCAGTGGCAACTGAAACCTCGCATTGAGATCGATACGGATCCGACTTCATCTCTCTCCAGGCCCGTAACTAGCGAGTAGGAGGTGGGGGGGGGGGACCCCGGAAAAAAGTATCCTATAACAATAGTGTAGTTCAAATATGGTGGATTATTGTTGTTACTTTGCCTCATCAGCAAATGACCGGTAAAACTGTCTAAAATCTTCTGACATCGTTTTATTTACTGTCTATTGACAAGACAAACTTCTGAACATGTGAAAATTCCATTAGACATCAGTTTATGAATCATGGTTGAGAGATAAGGTTTGTTATCTACATGTACCCCAGCCCAGACCCCGCTTGTCATTCTAAAAACTCCTCTCATTTGGCCCACTATATTTTCCTTTCTAATTTTCTTCAACTTTTTTTTTTTTCTTTGGAAAAATTTTATGCGAAATAAAATAAATATGATAGTAAATAGTGACGCAAAAAATAAGACAGAGTGGCACAAATAATCAAGTGGCGCACGAGTATCTGTACTCGCATCCTCACTATCACCACGCCCCTGATATAGCCTATCAATATTGTTCATGATATCTATACAAGCTACGCATATATATCTAGATATTTTTACTAACAACAAATATGCTCGGGGCTAAACCTAAAAGTATTCTAACGGTTAAGCGCATTAAATATAGCATTTTACTTATTAACAAACAAAAATGAAATAAAAAAGAAAGTTCACCATGCAACCGTTGAAAATCAAATAATATTTTATGTTCGAGACGTTTAAGTATTTGTTTTGTACACCACAGTATATTATGTATATGAGACCACTTACATGTATAAGTGCAACCTTTGATTTCAATAATTGATTGAAGACAAATTAGACAATAAACAGTACCGAGTCGACATACCTTCACTTATTTCAAATTCCAAAGAATAAAACTATTTCATTTCAAGTGATATGCATACATTTGATATCACTGTTTATTATCTTGTGGAATTCAAACATCGATGACTAATATTTGGATAAAATTTAAGTGCAATCTATATACATACAGTGATGGCTAGCGCCGAACGAGAAAGTGTGTCAAAGATAAAATTGAAAATCAGTGCTTCTCCTAACTCGTTGATTACAGATCTTCGTATCCTAGAAAAAAGATCTATATAGGCCTATGTATATAAATTTTCAAACGGACAGCGTTCATGAACAATATCTATTAAGTATCTTACCTATTATAAAATCTCTACCTCTTCGCATTAAAATAATGTCACTAGATTAATCCTAGAGTAGTTTCAAATCCAATCCGTTCTGAAACGTCAATCCTCAATTTACACACTATATTTTTACGTTCGTTATAATGTGACGTCACACATCAGTCAACAAAATACATTAGCTACTGTTTGTTACAAATGACTCTTCTGAAGCTCAAACTAACAGCCTATTACTTCAATACCTCTGGTTTAGTTTATTACCTACACCGACCTCTACTTTCCCTTTCAACATAACATAGGTAATGAATAATGTACAAGTCCAAGGTATATTTGATGATCATTTTTAACCAGTCTTTTTATGCCAATTACAATGCTAACTTACTTATCGCTTAATAATTTTTTCTCCATCATCCAGTTAAGTGTCGTATGCAGTTTATTGATAATAAATTTACTTAACAAATAAAAGATTGCATGTTGTTTTTGGCGCTATTGAGAAGTTTATGAGAGTTATTTATAACTGAATATATTTCTTCAATGGGAACGTGTCATTATTCTAGTGAAATAAACGTGAATATTTCAATAAAGATTTTTATGAAAACACAAGTGCCAGACTCATAAGAAGTGATATCTATGATAGATATAAATGTATAAATGTATAAGTAATGGGTAATGCTATTTCCCATTTATTTACTTGTAGGGGCATATAAGTATAATTAATTTTATAGAATTTCGTATTTAAAATAACCCTAGTCTCACCTGATTATTGACAGTCCAATTAGGTGCTGTATTGGCATGTTCGACTGTATCATCTATGTTATTATGTATTATATATATTCATGTATCTTCTGATGAAGATTTGGAATAAAGATTATTATTATTATCGCTTCTGTGTTTATCAGTTTTGGTGGCCGAATGGTCAAACGCGTACGCTTTAATTCATAAGGTCTCATTGAGTCAAGGAGTATAGGGTCGCCCGAAATTACCTAGTTTGCGTTGAGTTGTCACCACTCTCTCTCTCTCTCTCTCGCTTATTAGTTTGAAATTTACTGCGGACGAATAGGCAACTATCTAGAACTTTCAACAATGGTGTAGTCAACGCCCTGTAAACAAATCTTCCCTATTAAAACTTAAGAGTGAATTTTTTTACAATCGTTATATAGAAGTTGATTCAGGCGTTATATTTGAAGGGAAAAAAAACAACAACATGTAAAATGTATGGTGGCTGAAAGCGTCCATTTAGATCGGCGTGTTTCTAGATACAACGCGAGAGTCGCCGTTAAGCCAGCACGACGAAAAAGGCGCCGATCGGCGACTTCTTCGTCGTACTACCTTATCGGCGACCCGCGACTTTCACAACACGAGAGTCGACGTTAAGCAAGTCGCCGAAAAAGTCGCCGAAAAAATCGGCGCCTTTTTCGGCGACTTGCTTAACGGCGACTCTCGCCTCGGAAGTTTATAGTTAGTTACATGCGCAATGGCTACATTTTACTTCTTGTATATAAAATGGAGGAGCTTTTGGATGAGTTAGGACTTGTAGGCTAGCCTACTTTCTGCCACAGATGGAGCAACATGTGGCAAACTCTTGCACAAAAGCATGTATGAGGTTTACAATGAAAAACTTGAAATACGCAAGCTGGAAGTAGGGACAAGTAAACATGCAATTTTCGGCCCTACATTTCAACCTAACCGACCTCTCAAAATCATGAATATTCACCAAAACCTGGCAGAAAATGTATTATCAAACCCCTTTCTTCGATTCTACACCAAAAATCGCCATTCAAAAGGGGGGAAAGGGAAAGGGAGAGAAAGACTAAAAATAACTTTCGCCCTACATTACGGCGTAGAAATATTTGGTGATCTGTGTGCGTAAAATGTAGCCATTGCGCATGTAACTAACTATAAACTTCCGAGGCGAGAGTCGCCGTTAAGTAAGTCGCCGAAAAAGGCGCCGATTTTTTCGGCGACTTTTTCGGCGCGTGGCTTAACGGCGACTCTCGTGTTGTGAAAGTCGCGGGTCGCCGATAAGGTAGTACGACGAAAAAGTCGCCGATCGGCGCCTTTTTCGTCGTGCTGGCTTAACGGCGACTCTCGCGTTGTATCTAGAAACCCGCCGATCTAAATGGACGCTTTCAGCCACCATAAAAATGGGCTAATGCTAAGAAATCTTATTACATTATATAACACTGAACTCGTGAACTTCTGTAACACATATTAACGGCCACTTGTTAGAGATTTAACTACATGTATTTTGTATTGTCGTTTACAAATTAGTTATTATAAATCGAATTAACCTAATATAAATACTCAACACATAAATTATTTAATAAGGTTGATGCCCACAAAAATTGTTTTTTTATTGCCAAAGACGTACAATAGTATTACAGGGTATACGTGTAGTTTACAAAATGGATAACAGACATTTCTAATAGCCCGGGATAAGTCTTAATATTTGATTGGAAGTAGCACGTTTCAAAACCTTGTAAGAAAAGGACCGACGGATGACTCACTGACAATATATGAAGTTAATTGAAATGGGGGTTTAACGTCCTTTTTTCTGTTTCGACGGTGCCAATGTGCTTTGAGGGAAATTTACCGCCTACTCTTATTTCGAATTCCAACTGTCAAGGGTTCTTTTTCATGTACGCCAATGTGTACACGTTACCTCGGTTTTTTGTCCCATTCGAACGACTATACGTTGTCCCTTGTCAGGCCCTCCACCTGCACCACTGACAAGGGGTAACCACGCCGGGGAAAATCCTGATGATGAACTTTCCACTGGCATTAAAGTCTAAGTTATATTAAGTTTACTTGCAGGGACACCAGGGATAGCGGGTGCTTTTTGGACCTGGGGTGTACAGTTTAGGATTTTTCATGTGTTTCTTTCAAGTTGTTTATCCAGTTAAGACCAGTTTCTATTCAGATTTGAGCAGCCTGAAACCCTATCCCTTAAAAACCTGTTTTATACATGATCAAATATTTTCTTTAAAAAAAAGTAATATGTACGTGTGAATTTGCTATCAAAGAACCGCGTTGTTACATATACAAACACAATAGAATATTGTTCATGTTTTACATTTAATAGAATAATAACAATATCAATTTCATCATATTACTCACATATAGTATACAGAAGACAATAGCAAACAGAATCATGCACCTTGATCTGGGAACAATTTTGTTGATGCAGACTAGAGTAATAATGAAAGTAATAATTTCTGCGCGATTTGTTTTGAAAGTGGGTTCGCGTAATTAAACCCCCGTTTTTGGAATCTCTTTATAATTTTCATTCCAAATCGAATGTTGAGTATTTAACTAAATATATCATGTTTTTAGATCACGCATTATTCACTGAATAAAAAATTTACAGTGTAAATCGTGTTGAAAACGGGTAATCATGAACCTCTTAAATAGACTGAAATCATCGAAATTCTTAGATTGATGACACAGACACATTTTTTGCGGTGACCATGAAAATTGTTACAACATAGTTAATCCTGATGTATTATAAATAGTGAGATCACGTACAAACAGGTTCTATAACTTCCTCTACATCATGGGTTACAATGTTCTAACAACAGACGTCACGTAAGAGACGTGACAATTTCAATTTTTCTCTATCGGTGTCCTGTCGCTCCGGATACGTCAATTTTATTTCATTACACTGACCAATTTACAAATTCCCAAAACTGTTCTATATGGAATCTTTACAAACATTTTTTTTCGAACACCCCAAAACTTTCTTTGACAGTGTACAAAGATAGCTCCTAATTCAATGCTATGTGCATTTTCAGTATTCAATTAGTAACAACAGCATTCGTATTTATCACACTAATCTTTTTCAGTTAGTAATATCAGTTGAGCCATACAAACGAACATTGGAAGAGACAACCACTAAAAAGAAACTAACCATGTACCGTTAGCATCTCGGGTTAGAATCGCAAATTCTGAATTTACAGATCGCGAACGATTAGGTCTTTTCGTACTGTTCTGTTGGTTCACATTCTGTTGACTGTCGTTTTGCTCTAAGAGCATCTTGGGTTTAGCTTTACAAATCCACCAGGATTTATTAAAGTCTATAAAAAGTAATAAACATCCCAAACCATGAGTAACGAGGGCGGAAATGGCAACAAAGAACGACCACGATAGTCTAAAATCTGCCATCTCATGAATGTACATGAGGAGTACCAATAAAACACACGTAACTGAAATAAATAAAGAAATTGAAATGAAGAGATCGTGGGGAAGGAGAGATCACGCTATTATCTCACTCGTTCAAAATATAGATTTTCTTACATATAAAATATAGACTGGACCACCACATGTTCCTGAAGCAACTGAGTTTTAGATGTACGGACGGAGTTAAACCGAGATCAAGCCTTCTATTGAAGATGGGACCATCAGTGCCTCAACCCCACTTGGTGCAACCTTCGGATGTACATGTACCTTTTTTTATCTTTGGTTGGTAATTTATCCAGTGTGTCTTGATGATGCAAATGTGGTATCTCCCTGAGGAAATTAGATGGAACCAACAAAAATCAAGTCAAATTGTATATGTCACCGAAGGGCGATTTTCTGTTGGGAACTTTGTCAGGAAAATCCATCGCTCAATGTTTACATCACTATGCAGAAAACTGAAGTAGGGTGGTGGACTGAAGAACGTGCAAACCCGTTAAATATACTGATGATAAAAATCATCAATTCAAATGATCTATAAAGACAAATTCCCGGCAATACTTACAGTATATTCCAAATAAACTAAAATGTACACCAATCAGTTCTTTTATATAATTCCTGACTATTTTCAGTAGTAGAAGACATACTACTAATAGTATCTTCATCAATAAAGTTAATAAAGCTATCAATATCAGTATCTGTGCTGCTTCTTGCCACTGCTTATCTATAAAACAATAAAACAAAAAATTAACATCAAGAGTTCTGTCTACACGAGGGGGGTTGGATGGCTGAATGGTTAGCGTGCGCGCGCTGTATCATAAAGTCTGTCATTGAGTCGACTGGCGTGGTTTCGAATCCCCGGTTGTACGTGGCAAGGAGTAGGGTCGCCTGTCCAACCTCGTGGGTTTTCTCCGGGTCCTCCGGTTTCCTCCCACTGCTAAAGACCCCTACGCGCAAGCGCATTATGTAAATAAAATTAAACCATATGTTAGTCCCGAAATGACCTAGTTTGAGTCGAGTGGACGTTAAACCCCATTTCTCTCTCTCTCTCTCTCTCTCTCTCTCTCTCTGTCTACACGATGTAAAACTTTCATTATTCCGAGAATCCACGAGACGCTGAACTAACGATAACATTTTTCGTTTAAGTTTCCTTGAAAACTATGTTTGGTCTTGGTGTAGAAAATTAGGAAGTTAAACTCTATTTCATTCATAGTACCCCTGCCCCCACCCTCTTAACAAAGACATTCATACCAATAGAAAACTTCCAACCCCAACATGCCGCAATAATATGTTCAATTGCAGCGCGAAATTTAGCACGTGGCAATCGAGTAACTTTTAGAGGGTTGGGAATCCTCTAAAGCTACGTATAGTCCCGTAAATAGGGGCAAAAACTCCCCCGCCCCCACCCCTGTGAGAAAATTGTCGACCATAAAAAAATAGATATATATTGTCCGTCAATTTTACAGCACCCCTGAGAACCCCCCCCCCCCCTCCACACACACTCGTTGCTCTGAGCTAGATACGGCCCTGGCTACTATATCCCAGAACTGCATACTTACCATTGTTAAGCAACTTTGAAGCAAACACAGACCTTGAACAAACGGTGGTCACATCATCCACGTCCTTGCATCCCAGCCATAATCCAAAGTTTGCTCGATTCCCTTCCAAACTTCCTTCTGCCCAGTAATTTGTTGATATAGATATTATATGGAGTATTAAACCAACTATGTGAATTACAAGGGTGATCATGTAGCGACGGTTTATAGTATCATTTATATATTCTAACATTCTTATCAATAAACCCAATTACCTGAAATAAAAAAAATCTATACTAAATTTACAATAAATATATCGTTAATGGAAACACAAATTATAAAGATTTCGCCTTCTTTGAGTTTTGTGCTACAAAGAAAATATAAGTCTGCCCATTTTTTAATGCGAGAAAAACTGCTCGACAAACCTGCTGAATATAATATTACATAGACTATTTCAAAAGTAGGCCATGCCATATATTTTAAGGCTATACCATGTGAATACTGTTGGTGATACACAGTTACATTGGTTTCCATAGTGTATTGCGCATGGGCTAAAGCATATTACGCTATACAGTACAAAAACAGAAAAAATAAAATCAAAACTATTTGCAAGAACATTTGAAATTTATATTTGTGACTGTCGATTCAAGGGAAGGAACTCCATTTCATACTGCAAAAAGAACGCCTTGATCTATGTTCTATATACTTGTCAACTGATTGACCAGTATTCGTCAATAAAAACTGTGAAGATTATGGAAACAGTAACTTACGTACCGTGATGATATTCTTCTCTTCCTAAATGCATCCCATCAGTTTTCACAATAGAGTATAATGAACACGATGACGAACTTTAAAAATTGTTACAAATTGTTTCAATAGCATTTAGTAATTGAACTGGAATATGTATACACGTCACAATTCTATGGAATACAATTCCTGCTTATTACTGAGAGACGTTTCCACTGCTTGATAATGACTAGAAAAGGAGTAATTGTACTCCATAGAAATGTGACCTGTATATAAGTTGTTACAAAGTCAGGGTATCAAACAAATATCACTGAATATACCGGCCTCTCCTAGCTAGGTAACACGTTTAGGAACAAAAAGATTCAAACACCGCAATGACCTTTAGCCTTTACATACACTATTTACCGTAATACCGTGTTATATAAGAACAATCGAACCGTAAACACAGAAAGCCATGAAATACCGTAGTGCAGTAGGCTTGGGAGTTGTATATTTTCATTCTGCATATTATTTTGTTTCACTATATATATGCCAGTTGTGTAACGCATATCATATGGCGCATTCATGGCGTACATTTCTTATGTATTGTATATTCTATGCCAAAACTTCATAATGGAAGTAACTGGCTAACAAAATGAATAAAACCAGCTAGATTTGTTCATTTATTTGACTTACATGAAGAAGTTTTCTTTTCTAAACAATGATCATCAAGGTTGACAATGACAGCTTGTGGTTTTAACATAGAATTAGAGGCAAAACAATTAGTTTTATAGAACATTCAATACATCTTATCACTACGAGGAATAATCAGTGTGTAAGCATTTGTTTCTAGAAATTTGCAAATCTTCTTCAGCGAGGTGAGTCAACTGGGGGGATTTTGATTCCGGGTTGTATATGACAAGGAGTTGGGTCGCCTGTCCAACCTTGTGGGTTTTCGCCGGGGTCTTCCAATGCTAAACACCCCTATGCGCAAGCGAATTATTGAAATAAAATTGAACCATGTGTTAGTCCTGAAATGACCTAGTTTGTGCGTCGAGTGGACATTAAACCCCATCTCTCTCTCTCTCTTCAGCATGGGGTGGGTGTTTATTAGTCTCCTAACAATATAAAGATTTTGAGACAGAAAATAACTGCCGTGTTATCCCCCACCCCACTTTGCACCCCCACCCCTCTTTTCGACAGATTCTGACATTTATATCTTACAGAGATGAAAAAGGGTTTAAAGTCTGACTAACAAAATCAGGCTTATGTCATGCTATGAGAGATATTTTGCATGGATGGTGGCACTAAGGCCTGCCTACCTGTATTCTTATTTCCATAGGGATTTTTAACATGCCAATAAGACCTCAGTTTTCACAAAAGACAGGGCACTTTTCATTGCCAGGCCCTCCATCCTGCACAAGACAGGAGAAAACCAGGCTGGATAATCCTGATGAATTTTCTTGGCCAACACTGGGATTAAACCTGGGACTTCCTCGTTAATGAGCCAGAATCATACTCCCTGAACCACTGTGGTTGCAACCACATGTTTTAAAAGTCCGGATGCGCCATTTTAAGCAATAGGAATCACTTGTATTTAATATTGTGAAAGATTAATCCCTAATAGGAATATCAGTCCAATAATCGTTCCGGAGGGCTGACAAGGACAGCTGTCTAGTCCTTCGGATGAGACAAAAAACCGAGGTCCCGTGTATACATTGGAATGCACGTAAAAGGTCCCTTGGCAGTTGGAATTCGATATAAGAGTAGGCGATAGTGCCGCTGCCCGGGCAAAATTTCCCTCATAGCACACTGTATGGCGTATGCCCGTCTTCATTAGCCCAGTATAGGAGCAGAACAGTAGGATGTTAAACCCCATTTCATTTCATTTCATTTCCAATAATTGTTCAATTCTGTTCAGCATTTACAAAGACATGTGGAATTGATATTTCATTGATCTATGTTATAAGACTGTCGCCATTTTGTTGTCTTAAGAAAATTTCATGATAGGTCTCTTTTAGATTCGATTGAATCCAAGCTGGGACACTATCTAGGGTTGGTATTTTGATTTTATTTACTTAATTAAATGATCAATCTGAGTACAAATTTGTGTAGATTAAGCTGTGAGAAATTTGATATTTTCACAACAAATGCCAATGGCATCAGGATGGTATCAGTATCCTACTTTTCTTTTGCAACAATAATGATTAACATAATGAATATGATATTCGAAAATAATCACAATTACAACAATATATTATTTTTGAACTCTTTATATATAAATAATAATCTGATAAATATACATAATCTACAACTATTTACAGTTAAAAATAGTATAACAATATTATTTATAAAATCACAGATATATCAAATTAAACAAATTAAATAACAATGCTATGAACTTACATTTAAGAACTAAAACTTAAAAAATGGACGGATTTACTCAATGATGATTTTGTCTAAAATTTCAAATGTTAAAACTCAGTATTAGTTACCATTTATTTAGCTGAATGTATCACAAACTTTAACAAGAGCATCGCTAACGCAGCAATATACGTCCACATTCCTGTTTTGTTTGATATGGTCCAGTTTGCATTGAGGGTCTGTGAAATAAAACTGGGTTGTAGGACTGCTATCAGTTTAACACTTCGTTCACATGAACAGAACACAATTTTTATTTTAAAACAATCGATGTCTTTATTCTAAAAGCATGACGTTTCGAATAGGTATGCAAAGTTTCAAAAGGATCTGTTAAGAATTGCGGTCTGTAGGCAAAACACAGGACACACAAACGTTAGGCGTGGCTCTGTCCCAAGGGGTCGAGCATGCACCAAAAATAATAATAGAGGTCGGCCTTAGGATTAAGGAATAAGTATAAAAAGTAGCCTTAGGCTATAAGGAATAAGTATAAAAAAGTTTTCAAGATGATCGATTAAGAAATGCGGTCTGCAAGTGACACACAGACATAAAAAAAGAAAATGGGCGTAGCTCTGCCCCTGGGTGTTGGGTATTCACCACTAATAATAGGGATGTTCCTTAGGATAGAAGGAATATGTATGCTAGGTTTCAAGGTGATACGATAAGAAATGCGATCTGTAGATGACAAACAAATAAATAAATATAAGGGATGGGCGTGGCTCTGCCCCTGGCGGTCGGGCATGCACCAAAAACAATAGGGATCATCGTTAGGGTATAAGCAATTCATATGAAATTTTTTCAAGACGATTGATTAAGAATTGTGGCCTGTAGGTGACACACAGACATAAAAAGAAAAGAAAATGGGCGTGGCTCTGCCCCTGGGGGTAAAAAAACAATAGGGATGATCGTTAGGGTATAAGCAATTCATATGAAAAAATTTCAAGACGATTGATTAAGAATTGTGGCCTGTAGGCGACACACAGACATAAAAAAGAAAATGGGCGTGGCTTTGCCCCTGGGGGTTGGGCATGCACCCAAAACGATAGGGATGTTCCTTAGGGTACAAAGAATAAGTATGCAAAGTTTCAAGATGATACGTTAAGAAATGTGGCCTGTAGACGACAAACAAACAAATACAAAAAATGGGCGTGGCTCTGCCCCGGGGAGGCTTGCATGCACCAAAAACAATAGGGATCATCCTTAGGGTATAAGGAATAAGTATGTAAAGTTGATACGTTAAGAAATGCGGTCTGTAGATGACAAACAAATAAATAAATATAAGAAATGGGCGTGGTTCTGCCTCTGGGGGTCGGGCATGCACCAAAAACAATAGGGATCATACTTAGGGTATAAGCAATTCATATGAAAATTTTTCAAGACGATTGATTAAGAATTGTGGCCTATAGGCGACACACAGACATAAAAAGAAAAGAAAATGGACGTGGGTCTGCCCCTGGGGTCGGGCATGCACCTCAAACGATAGGGATGTTCCTTGGGGTACAAAGAATAAGTATACATAGTTTCAAGATGATACGTTAAGAAATGCGGTCTGTAGATGACAAACAAATAAATAAATATAAGGAATTGGCGTGGCTCTGCCCCTGGGGGTCGGGCATGCACCAAAAACAATAGGGATCATACTTAGGGTATAAGCAATTCATATGAAAAATTTTCAAGACGATTGATTAAGAATTGTGGCCTATAGGCGACACACAGACATACAAAGAAAAGAAAGTGGGCGTGGCTCTGCCCCTTGGGGTCGGGCATGCACCCCAAACGATAGGGATGTTCCTTAGGGTACAAAGAATAAGTATGCATAGTTTCAAGATGATACGTTAAGAAATGTGGCCTGTAGACGACAAACAAACAAATACAAAAAATGGGCGTGGCTCTGCCCCTGGGGGTCGGGCATGCACCAAAAACAATAGGGATCATCCTTAGGGTATAAGGAATAAGTATACCAAGTTTGAAGAAAATCCATGAAGAATTGCGCCCTGTAGGCGAACCACAGACACACACACACACACACACACACACACACATACATACATACACACACACACACACACAGACAGGGGCGACGGCATAATACGTTCACATTATGAATGTGGACGTATAAAAAGGAGGGAATTTTTCAAAGGTTCGCATTTCAATTTTGTCTGGAATTTTGTAGGTTAAAAAGAGAGAGAGAGAGAAATGGGGTTTAACGTCCACTCGACACAAACTAGGTCATTTCGGGACTAACATATGGTTTAATTTTATATACGCGTAGGGGTCTTTAGCAGTGGGAGGAAACCGGAGGACTGGGAGAAAAGCCACGAGGCTGGACAGGCGCCCCTACTCCTTGCCACGTACAACCGGGGATTCGAAACCACGCCAGTCAATTCAATGACAGACTGTATGATACAGCGCGCACGATAACCATTCAGCCATCCAACCCCCCTCGTAGGTTAAAAAGCGGAATTAGATAAGTTTCATTTAGCCAAATATATATAAAACATTGTATAGAAAAACATACTACAATTAAACTATAAATGGTAATAACACGAACAAACTTAATATTCAACTTTTCACATTTTTTTGAGGTAATGCATAGAACTTTGCAGAAAACAAATTTTATTCGACTTTAAAACACTTTGATTATTGTATGATAATGATGTTAAAAATGTTCTAATAGAACCTTACCCAATGTTCATGTTATACAAATTTGATGTTTTTGAAAGTTCCAAAGGGATAAATTAAATTTAGATATTTAGATTAGAAAAATGCCATAAAATACTACACAAGATAAATGAATATAAAGAGCACTAAAAATATGTGAATTTATTTAGATAATGATGCTACATAAACCCAGACTGATAGTACTGAGTTACAATAAGGATGTATATAAACAGCTAGTGCAAACTCTTCTGCTGATTCTTGTGTATGTACACCAGTAGAATATACACTCTCTACTATTCTGTCTAAATCTACAAATGGCATATTCATAGGAAAACCAGATACCTGCAATAAAAAAATATCACATACTTTAGATTTTGTACTCAATACTTTATTATTTACAAATAACCATAAAGTTGTCACTGTAAGGATATTTTTTATTTCCATCATCTTTGCTGCAGAATAAATCTATTTTGACAAATATAAATTAATAGATTATGACATTTATTATTTAATTATCTTACTTTGTAAGCTGCAAATGAATGTTCTAATTCTGTCAGATGTTGTTCATTTATTTCTTGTCCAGCACTTTCTTCTAATCTAGAAGTATAATATTTTAATATATATTATAAAATTATTTACATCCATATCTTGTATAATTCCAAATACAATTTGTCAATTTTCTGTGTTTTTTTCTAAGAGGAGACAGAATACCGGTAGTTAATTTAGGATACATGTAAAGTATTTGGTAAATCTTAATTAATACTATATGGTTAACTGAATTATTAACTAATATATTCACAATTTTATTTTCTAGGCTAGCTATGAACTGGGTATATGATTTTTTAAAGCAAGAATGAGAATCATTAGGTCCATATTTTGTAGATAGATATAGAGTGGAAGGTGCAAAATTACCATAAATCCACACAGAAAAATATGAGTATAAGATTTGACCAATTAATTGTAGGCTATGTTAGTACATGTCCCATGATTAAACTAAACAAAAGCACTTACTTAGGTAGAAGTTTTCTCATCATTTTAGTACAATGTCTGTTCCATCTAGTCAATGTTCTACTTCTCCAGTCCATTATTTTATTTTTCAACAGTTGCTCAATTTTTTCTTGTAAATCTTCAGCATGTTTTTTATCAGTGTCTATATAGTGAAGTCTCTCCGGCTTAAAGCATAAAAGCAAGATATCTCTTTAAATCTAAAGACAATAACCATGTCACGTTTCTATACAAATTTAGTCATCTAATTAACAACCCTACTTAGTTATTCCAATATTTCATGATTCTCATAAAACTAGACCCTACTTTCCAGTTACACTACAGTAAAGTCTAGCAACACCTTTAAAAAGTTTGTGTTCAACTGACTTAAGGTGAACTTTCATCTAGCCAATAAACAGGCATTTTCCTTTAGTGTAGGCCAACCACAATTGAAATTAGAATATAATATGGATGAAATTTCATTTAGATTGGTGATATTTACAATAAGCTAAATATTAATCAGTGATAGTATTATTGTAGAGGAGGGTGGTGTGTGTGTGTGTGGGGAGGGGGGGGGGCACTTGAGTGGTCAAATGTGTGTGCTGTAGTTCATCAGGTCTGTCACTAAGTCAAGTGGCATGGTTTTAAGAACCAGTTTGTATGGGTTTTCTCTGGGTCCGCAGGTTTCCCCTTTTTGCTAAAGTGCCCTACATGCAAGAGAATTATTGAATAAAATTATACCAGATGTTAGTCCTGAAATGACCTAGTTTGTGTTGAATGGATTTTAAACCCCATTTCTCTCTTTCTCTGTTATGGTTAAATATCCTAAGAACAAAATCCCCACCACCTCCATACAACAGGGACAATTGTTGCTAAGGAGTTCAAGTTTCTAGGTGTTAAACAAAGATATAATATTTACCTGTATAGCACCTAACACTGGATTAGCAAAAGAACGTTCAAATATTGGCCTCCAACAAGATGTATTGTTAAATCGGAAATCTATTTGAACTGGTTTTTCATATGGCTGTATATTGGCCCAAATCTGCAAAAAAGAAATTCCAAAATGATAAAACTAGATACCAAATTTTAAAAATAACAAGCCAACAGTGAGGCTGCAGATGTCCCCAGCCGAAATCTCAAAATAAATAGATGACACATATTAATTAATAGCACATTTACTTTTCTCAAAAGTATCAAGCAATCAAACTGATTATCAACTATACACTAAGTTTCATCATTCTTTATCAGATTGAATCAAAGTTATCTTGTCCCAAAGCATCGACCAATGAAATTGCTTAGCTCTGCTTAGCTTTAGTTTGAAATGTTAATCATCAAACTCAGTCAAGACATTCACCTAATGAACATCTACATCAAGTTTAATCATTCTACCTCAATTAAAAGCAGAGTTGTTACGTTCCAATCAAATTGATTATTGCTCCTTAGCCTAAGCAGAAAATTCTATCATCGAACTTAGTCATGGTAATGATATAATAATGAATCTATACTCAGACTTTCACCACTCTCACTTAATTAAAACCAAAGTTATCATGCCCTAAAGCATCAACCAATCAGATAGCTTATCTCTGCTTACCGAAAGCAGACAATGTTTATCATCGAACTCCATCAAGGCATTCACCGAATAAACACCTACACCAAGTTTGAACATTCTACCTCAATTAGAAATAGAAGGAGGGTTATTTTGTTCCAAAGTCTCGACCAATCAAATTGCTTATCGCTCTGCTTACCCAGAGCAGAAAATGCTCATTATCGAACTTAGTCAAGGTATTGATGTGATAAAACTATACACCAAATGTCCTCACTCTCACTTAATTAGAACTAAAGTTATTGTGTCCTAAAGCATCAACCATTCAAATTGCTTATCTCTGCTTACCCTAAGCAGAAAATTCTCATGTTCGAACTCCATCAAGGAATTCACCTAATAAACACCTACGCCAAGTGTGAACATTCTAGCTCAATTAGAATGAGAGTTATGTTGTTCCAAAGTCTCGAAGTCTCGACCAATCAAATTGCTTATCGCACTGCTTACCCTGAGCAGAAAATGCTCATTATCAAACTTAGTCAAGGTATTGATGTGATAAAACTATACATTAGTGTCCTCTCTCTCTCACTTAAATAGAACTAAAGTTATTGTGTCCTAAAGCATCAACCATTCAAATTGCTTATCTCTGCTTACCCTAAGCAAAAAATTCTCATGTTCGAACTCCATCAAGGCATTCAACTAATAATCACCTATGCCAAGTGTGAACATTCTAGCTGAATTAGAATGAGAGTTATTTTGTTCCAAAGTCTCAAAGTCTCAACCAATCAAATTGCTTATCGCACTGCTTACCCTGAGCAGAAAATGCTCATTTCCGAACTTAGTCAAGGTATTGATGTAATAAAACTATACACTAAATTTCATCACTCTGAATAATTTCATAATGAACTGAATAACAAATGGAATGAAATGGGGTTGAACGTCTTACTTTTCTGTACTGACTGGAAGATTTGGCTAATGAAGACAGGTTTACACAATGCAGTGTGCTATGAGTGAAATTTTGACCTGACCTACTCTTATTTTGAATTCCAACTGTCAAGGGTTCTTTTACATGTCCCATCCAGATGACTAAACAATGTCCTTGCCAGGCCCTCAGTCCTGTACCACTGACAACGGGAAACCACACTGGAAAATCCAGGGGAATTTACTCCAGGATCAAACCCTGGTGCCCCCAGTTAATGAGCCAGCATCTTACTTACTGAGCCACCATGGCTAACTGACTAATAAATCTACTGGTAACTTACATTATTCTGATTCATAACACAGCCTACAACTTGTACTGGACAGAAACTATCCTGTACATTAAAATGTTCACCAGTGGAAGCATTCCATAACCACATTTGAGTACCCTCTTCTGTTAATACATAGGCTGTAGGACCTTCTGGTACAGCTGATCCTGAAATTCAAAAATGTGATAATATAATTAGAATTTTATTGTTCAGAAACAAATGTTATAAAATAGTTATTCATGTTTATTTATCCAAATTTATGTGAAGCTAGTATTTTTTATATTTTTGAAATAATTATCTAGATTTATGTGTATTTTTGAATTTATTTAAATATTAAAATAAACATTAATGGTAAAAGTTTACAAAGACAAGAATGAACACTAAATAATAAGCAGAGCACCAAATTATGCTCACAGATCAAGGTTGTCTTTACCTATTAAAAGATATGCTTTTTTCCCTAGTTCCAAGAAATAATTCATCAAAAGTACTGCATGTTCTTCTTCATCACCTGCTAACATTCTTAAAAATTGCTGAAAATACAAAACTATTATATAGCTGTTTATGCAATTATAAATACATAAAATATTCCAAATTAAAAATTTCCAGAATTACTAAGAATAAATTGCATATGATTTTATAATGGAAGTTGCATTAATTTCATGAAAGAATTAAAGGTAGAAAAGTAAATTTAAAGATAGGTTGCTAGGCAGCGAAACATACGTCCACAGCAGCTAAATTGTCCGGGCAGTCAACAAGAGTTGTCGCATATTTTTACTTGTCGTTAATGAAACATTTATAATACACTAAAATCTGATTAAGCGTAACAACTTGTTAAAGATACATTATGGGAAATTAGATAAAGAGCTGGCAGTTCTCACTATAATACATGTACCTAAAAACTAAATAATGTAAAGGAAATTTGCTGAAAATTTCAGTCAAATTGATCCACTCTGAACTGAGATTTTAGCGATTGAATTTTCGGCCTAGCCTCGATCATCATTACTAAAGTCATTACGATAAAAAACATAGTCTCGATTATCCATTTAATGATTAAATTATGAATGAATGTCGAACAGGAAATCGAAACCTAATCCAATAAACATTGCAGTTAATTATGGTCTGAAGAAAGACCTGCAATAGGCAGATTTAGCTCTTGCATAATGCATGTTTAAGTAATTATCAGAAAATCATTAAAATTTGTTTGGCCCATGCTAACGTTTAGTATACAAAACATTTAATATCATGGATTTAGCTGTTCAAGTTATCAAAAATCATTGAAAATCAATATACTTGTTTGTCTTAAGACCATAAACTCTGTGTATCAATCTAAAGTCAAACGAAACAATTATATATAGGCTAAAAACATGATGTATAAATATAAAATCAATCAGATAATAACTATGGTCTCTAAAGCGTCCACAAGATTTTTCAAAGTGATCAAGGACCATAACTCAGGCAGTATTTATCGGAAATCAGTGAAAATCATTAGGCTTCTTCGTCTCGGATATTAATTTTAGCCTCTAGAGCGTTCACAAGCCGAACGGATGAGGACGATGACAAGATACAACCACATATCAATGTGGGCGTATAAAAATGTTTTAATCTAAATCATTATCTAATTTCTTTGAGCATTGTATTCATAGGTAAAAAGCTTGATCTCATCAGCACAAGAACGTAAACAACTGTCAGGCTAAAAGATAGGTTGCCAGGCAACGAAACATACACCCACAGCAGCTAAATCGTCTGAGCGAATGACAAGGTTGTCGCATATTTATTATTTTGTAGATAATTGAGTGCATTTACAAGACAATTTCATACAGATCAGATTATAATTTTTGTCGTCTGAGGGTTCACAAGGTTCTACAAACTGAAACAAGGGCCTTAACTCTGGAAGTAATTTACAGAAAATTTGACAGGCTTTTTCGTTTTACTAAGGTAAATAATGCATATATATTTCATACAGATCAGATGATAACTTTTGTCATTCGAACGTTCACAAGGTTCACGAAGTAAAACAAGTGCCATAACTTTAGAAATAACTGATGGAAAATGCTGAAACTAAATAGGGTTCACAAATTTAAATGATGCATATAAATTTCATACAGGATGATAATTTTCATCAATCGAGCATTAACAAGATTGAACAAAGTCAAACAAGGGCCATAACTCTAGAAGTAATAAATGTAAATTGCTGAAATTCAATAGGCTTTGTGGTTTCACTAATCTAAATGATGCATATGAATTTCATACAGATCGGATGATAACTTTTGGCATTCAAAAGGTTCAACAAAGTGAAAAAAGGGTCATAAGATTAGACGAAATAAACGAAAATTGCTGATTTCAATTTCTTCTTTTTACTAATTTAAATGACACATAAAAATTTCATACAGATCGGCAGATAACTTTAAATGTTAGAGCAATCACAAGGTGCAACAAAGTGAAAGAAGGGCTATAACTCTAGAAGTAATTAAAGGAAATTGCTGAAATTCAATAGGATTCTTCTTTTTACTAATTTAAATGATGCATATAAATTTCGTACAGATCGGCAAATAACTTTAGATGTTAGTTAGAGAGTTCACAAGGTGCAACAAAGTGAAACAAGGCCCATAACTCTAGACGTAAAAAAACAGAAATTATTGAAATTACATAGGCTTCTTCGTCTCACTAATGTAAGCAACATATATCAATTTTAAAACAAACAGATGATAATTTTTGACGTTAGAGCGTTTTCAAGAAATTGTGGACGGACAAACGGACGGGGGCGACGGCAATATATGTCCACATTTCCATGTGGGCTTATGAAAAGGTAGGCTTGGTAGCTAGCAATGTCGATTAACTTATAAAATTAACATTTAGATAAAGTGTTTGTGTATGTTAAGTTGCATATACAGTAATTAGACATACTTACATCACATGTACTCCATATATCACATAAACCATGAAAGACAGCAGAGTCAGAGACAAATGGAATCATAGAAACATAATGAGCAACACGTTCCTGTAACAGATTGGAGAATATCAGTATCATTATATATAGCTTTATATACAGTAATTACTTTTTTCTTATTTTACTTTACAAACCTTTCCTTCCTTATACCAGTGTTATTCTTTAAAAACTGAAGTATTTTTTAAATAATTAAGGGTAGTATACAGTCTTATGACTATCAAACAGTGGGATTTTATTTTATATGAAGATATTATCCAACGATTCAATGTAGTGTTTTAGTTTATTGTTCATTCATACATTAATGGGATTAAGTTCAAATATGGTTAGAAATGAAATGAAATGGGGTTTAACGTCCTACTGTTCTGCTCCGAAATATGTTTAGATACATTGCAATAAAATGCATTATTTTTGTACTTACAGCTGTTGCATCTGTAGATAAATTCATAGCCTTGATATCATCAGGTATATTTAATGCTTTAAAATATCTTGTTATAAACATATTTTTACCATTAACATCTACCACACTATATTTATAAATACGTTTAGGAAATCGTTTCTCTAATTCATCCTGCCATTTCTCTGAATGAGCTAACAGTTTCTCATCCTCATTGGTAGAGAACTGGAATAAAGAGATATCAAATCAAATTCTATTATGCTAAACTATTCAGAAACATAGAGAAACATCCAAGGCTATAAAGTTCTGTAAGAAATGGCCATAGCTCTGGAGGTAAATATTAAAAAACCTAGTGAAAATCAATAGGTCTCTCTGGTTTAAATGAGATAGACAAACCAAACTTATCTACTGACGTGGACTTCATAACAAAAGGGTATAAATATCAAAAATATTATTCAAAATCAATCTGTTTAAAAGTTAAAAATTTATCTACATATTTTACTGTTGATCTGAGAACATCATCAAAATCGAAGTGAGTAAGTCCTCTGTAATAAAGAGATAAAACATACCCTTTCTCTAACTGGTTCTGGTGTCAGTAACTGTGGTTCTATGGTTAAAAACATACTGATATATGTACTGTGTTCCATCTTAGTAACATTCTCCATATCACTACGTCGTACAGAATCTTCATAAGTATATCCTAACATAACTGGTGGTGTGTTTAAACGGAATGTTCCTACAATCTGTACATAAGTTTCAAAGATTAATAATATCAAAATTAAGAGACAGTAAAAGGGCAGAAAGTTATTGAAAAAGTTTGTTATTTAATAATAGATGAAAAAAAGACTAAAAGGTATTTACAATTAAGAAAAAAAGAACACAAAATTCAGTTTAGATAATCTTGTGATGTTGATGTAAACAGACAGAAATTCTAAATGATTCAACAGGGCAAAGTTAAGAATAAAGAGAATCACACCTTTAAAATAACGATAGCTGTTTTGAGGTCCGTGTGTAACAGTTTATATATATATTGAAATGAATTCATGCAAGAAGTCTTGTAGTCAAATAACAAACAATGTAAGATATATTATTAATAAAATAAAACTGTTCAAAATTATCCGTAAAACAAAATACTTACCTTTGTATTGAGATAAATAGTAGAGAAAGGTATTTTTAAATTACCCAGCCATTTCTTTTCTAATCTCTGATGAATATTAGTACTTCTATCTCTATCATCCTACAAGTACAGTATAATAATATGTCTAATCTAAAGTATATTCTCTTGTCTCTAGAATATATTTCATCAATTGTTCAAAATTTTAAAACCAATTCATCTAATTGCCTGCTTATACTTTTCTAAAAACAAAGGCCCTGTATATCTAGGAACAAGAAACTACATATAACTGTTTAAAATAGGGCATTGTTCTTAGATCTCATATATAGTATCCTACATAAGTTATGGCAAATTGTACAAACCTCCTGAACATCTACAACCATTTCATCAAATAAATTGATATATACAAAATCACTCATAGACTGTAGATTATTAGATGAGAAATCACCATTAGGAGCCCTGTAAAAAATCATAAATGTGGAGCAAAATCATTATCAAGTTCAATAACACATGGCAAAATACTTAGTTGTTTAAGGAATGTGTGTGTACTATTAACATGATAGTTTCACAATTCAAAATAGTTATGCAGAAAAATATTGTCATTATAATATCTATTCTTTAGAAGCACGGTTAACTATTCATAACAAAACACAAAACAAGGTATATATGGATATAACTACTTCTCTATTATTTAATAACGATTTCGTAACACATACAGGTCCAATTTCAAGTTAATGATAAATATCCATGTATAAATAGGCCGGCTAGATGGATATTTATCATTAATTAACTTGAAAACGTGACCTGTATGTGTTACGAAACGTTGTTATTAAATAACAGAGAAGTAGTTATATCCATATATACCTTGTGTTGTGTTTTGTTATGAATTAAAGTATCTGTTGATAAACATTGGGAATCAACTGTATAGAAAAAAATGAAATTATAAATGTGTTTACTTGAGAGGTAATTCTAATTCTTCATTAAAACTAGGATTTGGTCCATCCCCAACACTTGTTCTAACTGTGTTTCTCTGGAACATTACTTCAATATATGGTCTTACAAGTGTCTACAATCAAATACAGTCATAATTATTTTAATTAAAAGAGTATAATTAATTGTCTTAGTTGATCTAATTGAAAGAATATAGAAACAACTGCTAAAAACTGATTCAAATCCATCATTTAAAAGAAGAAATATTATCCAAACGCAATGCATCTTGTAATAATATAACACATATACTTACAACATTACCAATAATCTTCATATCATGATCCCGAGTTGCAGCACTACAAAATAATTACAAATTAGCAATGCAGTATAATTTTTCATTATAACCTCTAACTAATTTAATTACATTAATTGTATCTATTGAAGATGAATTGAAACAAATGAAAGTTTATGTTCTTCATTGAAAGTTTTAAAGTATGCAAATATCTAATTATAAGATGGGTTTTTTTTTTTCATTTGTAAATGATGTTCACTGATTGCAATATTCTTCCATAACATAATGAAGGTCTTCAAGATTTCCTTTTCAGAACAGTAAAGCCTGATTTGAATCTCTAGTGAAGAATTTGAGCAGTGACAAGAAGTTCAGTTTTAAATTTGTGACTTGTTTCTTTGTGAATTCGTAATTTGTGTATCTAAATCTGTGTTTCTCCTTTCAAAAATCAAATTTTTAAAACAATCTAACATTGGTATAACAAATACAAACAACAAATTACCATTAAAAAAAGTTACAATGATTAATTTTAATCATCTTGTGATAAATCTATGCACAGATAATCTTCAGTGTTTTTAATCAAATTAGTGAAGCATAACCATCATAACAGAGAATCTGTATTAAGTCTAGTTTAGTTGAGGTGTAAGACATATTTTTTCAGCTCACAATTAATTAATTATACAGTTAAACTATGTGGAAAGGAAATCTGTGCAAGTATTAGACAGTTTAAGTTCATTTTACACAAATTTAAAGGAGATGGTCCATTATTTTCTACATTCAAATAAAAGAGAGATAACGAGGACAAATTATTCTAGGTGCCCCCCGTTCAAGATATATCCTTAATAAATGAATGTTAGTCATATCAAGTCTACCATATCTTTCAATATGGCATTCCAAAGTAAATCAGTAAATTAATCAAATCTGTTCATATTGTGTGTCGAAATTAATTGTTAGTTGTATTTCCAAATGGCAATTATTGCTAGTTTTGGTTCTAGTAGTGATGTCACAAATACAATCTTATATTTAATGCATTTTTGAACAGAGGATTTTAGAAAATTTATAAAATTTGATTATAATTGCTGTCATTGTTTTCTACTATTTGAATATAGAAATAGGTGGACCATGTGATTGTCACTCTGTGCTTATATAACATAACACCAAACATCTTACCCATCTTCTTTACTTGGTCTACCAGTACATAAATTAGTATAATATAAAATAATATACTTGTATAAAGCTTTTCATTATGGCCTCTATGCTTATTCTAAAATCAGTATAAAGGGCTAGGTGCTAGGTCAACATAATTGCTTGAATTTTTTAATTTTTTTCCTTAAATGCCCAAAGACTGATATAATCAATCCCCAAAACGCTATTTTGGAGTTATTTATATTTCAAAACTTTTTTGTTAAAGCCTTACACAACTTAATAGCAATTTAGGTCATCATAAACAATTTGGCCTTCCTACTCCTTTTTGGAAAACCTACATTCGGCACTGTGTGCAAATTAATAAAGCAAAAACCCTAATAAAATTAAAATGAAAGCCACATCTTTAACACAAGAAAAGTTAAAATTTTGTTTCTCTAAGTTTAGATTCACTGTTAAAGATATATTATGTAAGATTTAGATAAAGAGCTGGCTGTTCTTGCTATAATAGTACAAAAATAGATAATGCAAAATGAATGAATATTTCATTCGAATTACTTTATTCTAAGGAAAGTTATCACTGTTTGTAGTTTTGACAAGATGTGTGCATTGATGGTTTATGGTAACCACGGTACTGGTATATTCAAGACTTAGCTTTGCTTCTCAATTTCTAAATTAAAGGAGCTAAATCGCTAATATTTGGGACCTAGAAATTGACAAAAGTGGGTCGCAACGCATATAATAATCTACTATGAATGTATAAAAAAACTGATTTACATTCAATCATTTCTGTTTTTACAGTAATTTCTAATCAGTTATGTTCGGCAAAATACGCCAGAAGTCTCAATCGAATGGCAATCTCTAGCATCTGGTTATTTACGTCTATACCGATAGTATTTATTGCACATGCTTTCCGGATAAGAATATGGCGTCACTGTTTGACATGACTTGTGGAATATGTCTAGCCTTCTTCTCCAAGTCCGATGTTACAAATGGCACTGAATTGCATTATGGTACAAGATTCGTGTACCAATGGTAAAATGTTTATTTTGTCTTAAATATTGGATATCAATGTTGATTTAAATTGGTGTTTTCAATGTTGAAGACTTTGGATGATATTGAGTTAGAGACATAGCTACTTTAAATCATTAAATGGCCGAACCCTTCTAATCTAGTTAAACTTAAAATCTCGAGCATCCGATGGCAACAGAGTTGATTATGGTCTTGTCAAGTTAATAAATGTCTAATTAATACTTTATATAACATTTAAAACCTAAAGAAAGACTGCAATAGGCAAATTTAGCTCTTGAATAATGTATCTTTAAGTAGAACTTACCCAGCTGCTGATTTGCGTATTGGTATACATGAAGCTCGGATAATATTGAGTAGAATTTTGACTTCTTCCCCTCTAACTGCTGCCGCAGTGACCCTCTTTCTCTCTTTTCTTACAGGTTTTAAAGGTCGTCTTGGTTCACCAAACTGTAGTAATCTTGTAAACACAATGCTGAAATATAAATACTTCTTGATCAACCAATGTCTAGTTTTTCAGAATTATTTAAAAATATTGTCTTCATAAAAGTTGAAATTTCAAAAAATTAAAACTAAATTTAAATGTTTACCCAATGTTTGGTACAACTTCTTCTATAACTACATCCTCTAATCTTTTCTGATGAGCTGCCATACGGAATCTCCTCATTACTTCTTCTCTTACCTGAAATAGTAATACACATATTTGTCCATACTATCTCTTCTTTTATACTGTTTACCTTTACACTACAATAATGTCTAACAACATCTTTAAAAAAAATTGGGGATCACGTGGCTAAGTGGGTAAGACGCTAGCTCGCTAGCCTGGAGGTCGGGTGTTCGATCCCTGCATTGACCGAGAAAGTTCACCCAGATTTTCCGGCGTGGTTCTCCCTTGTCAGTGATGCAGGACGGAGGGGCTGACAAGGAAAGCTGTCTAGTCGTTCGGATGGGACGAAAAACCGAGGTCCCGTGTACACATTGGCGTGCACGTAAAAGATCCCTTGGCAGTTGGAATTCGATATAAGAGTAGGCTGTAGTGCCGCTGTCCGGGCAAAATTTCCCTCATAGCACACTGTATGGCGTATGCCCGTCTTCATCAGCCCAGGTTAGGAGCAGAACAGTAGGACGTTGAACAATTGAACATATGCTTTGTCTTGGGCATGAACAATTCTACCCATTACACCTCAAAGAAAACAGGGCCTTGATAAAGAAGTATATACCTTATAAAATTGTCAATATTAGTGTAATAATCAATCAAAGAATGATTAAGTATGTTAATTATTTACCTATTTAAGCAAAATAGAAGAAAAATTTGGAATAACTGAAGGCAGGAAAAGAAATGAAATGGGGTTTAACGTCCTACTTTTCTGTAACATCTGGACTAATGAACTTTCTCAGCCAGCACTGGGATAGAACATGGGTTAGCGAGACAGTGCCTTATTCACTGAGTCATCATGGCTCCCACAGGTAGGGAAAGAGATAGCTTACCCGTTGCATAAATCTATTAACTGCTGCCCTATGTGATTCTATATCTTCTGTATGTTTTATTCTGTCTTCTTCTCTCTGTTTACGTTCATATTCCTAACCAAAACAAGAAACAAGTGTATAACTTTAACAATAAATTCATATTTAGGACATTAAGTTTTCATATATAACTTTCATAATTAGTGTACGGTACTCTGATATTTTGTTTTAAAACTATTCATCATATATTAACATCTTACCATAAATATATCTCTTGGTAATTCTCTTTCATAAACTGGAACCATTTTTGAATTTTTAAACTCTGGTACCTCATTGTCTCTGAGTGATAATAATTTAAACCGTCTGTTTTGATTTAACTCATGTTCTGTAGTAAAATCAAACTCCTGCTGTAGTTGTTCTAAACGAAAAAAATCTCTTGACTGCATACTGCTGGAACTTCGTGACTAAAATAATGAAAAAAAATCAGATGTTTGAAATAAATACATTGAAGCTATTAAGTGATATACTTCCATGTAGCAATATTTGTCTATAAAAAATCCTAATATTAGAATTATTATATGATCGTTAGATAAGAGAAAGAGAAATGGTGTTTGACGTCCACTTGACACAAACTAGATCATTTTGGCCCTAACATATGGTTCAATTTTATTTCAATAATTTGCTTGCGTGCAGGGGGTCTTTAGCAGTGGGAGGAAACCGGAGGACCCGGAGAAAACCCTGAGGTTGGACAGGCAACCCTAGTCCTTGTCACATACAACAGGGGAATCAAAACCACAGCAGTTGACTCAACAGGCACACGCAAACCATCCAACCCCCCCTGATCGTTAGAATTTTAAGACAATTTTTCAAAAAGTACATAACTCACCCCTAACATATAAACTAAATCAGCATTATTAGGATCATTAGGATCTAGACGAGATTCTTGGAACCATTTAGCCAAACGTTCTATATTAACAACACCTGTTGCTCCTATAGCAGCTACAGGATCCATCATTTTCATAGCACTGGAAATTGAAAATATGCATTTAATATCAAAGCTTGACATTTGAACTAAAATTTCAATTTTTTTACTTTAGATAATCAAAAGAATATGCTATGAAACCTCCCTTACTGATAAGTTACAATTACAAGAAGCTACCCAGTTTAGACAATCATAGGATATGTCAGATTGCTAAATATATGCCTTACTTATATATATTGTTAGTAGAATAACCAGACATTGGTGGTACAAGAGGGGTGCCATCTTCTCCAACAGACCAAGCTACACTACTACACATTATACCGGTTGTCATCAATATCATAGTATTAGTACCATGTATATCAAATGTAAATGGTATACCTGAAAAATACAAAACAAAGTCAATATTTGTTAATCAAATATACATGTGATATCATTCTTTTTTTTAAATTTGAGTTATCAAACATTTTACTATTCAACTCAGTTAACCTCTACCCATTTGTGGGAAGTGGCAAAATAATTAATAATTGTTGTGCAGCTGGTTTCTTGACAGACATTATTCCTTACATTCTTAATATTATTGGTACACAGTTCCTCATTAATTGCAAAGTTCATAATAGCCTCTCTGCTGTAATAACTTATGGTTTCAATTTTTTGTGAAAGTGACTTTTGATGGCATTATTGAGAACAGTGTAACATAAGTTATACATACCACTACCAACACCTTCATGTGTAATATCTATCTTTAGATCTGTACTAAAATCCATTTCTTCTAGTTGTACACTTTGTGATGTTACAGATGGATCAGGTATACCAGCATATAAATCTGCTAATAAATCACTCCCTAACCCTCGTGTTTCAAATATCTATAATATATAATAACAACATAATTTAGCTAATAAATCACTCTGTAATGGTCATGTTATTCATATCGATGATATAATTATAACATAATTCAGCTAGTATATCTATAAAAATAACAACTGTTTCATATTTATAATGAATACTTAACATAATTTAGCTAATAAATCACTGCCTTACCCCCATGTTTCATGTCTATAATATATAACAACATAACTTAGCTAAGTAATAAATCATTGTGTTTAACATTTCTAAACCAGCGGCTGCCAGGCAGGATACGCCCACATTTTCGAGAGATGGATAGAGAACAAGTTAAAAAGAAAGTGATTTTTCCTACAATCAAGGGCAATAATTCAGGAAATTACAATTCGATATGCGCAAATATCGAAAGGAACCGAGATCTTTGGGTTATAAACCATCATTTCAAGTTTCAACAAAATCGGAAAAAAATTGTGACCTCTATAGTGTCCACAACCTTGATATACCATAATTTTACGCTATTTGAGAACGAGGGGCGGCCATTTTGTCTGTCAGTTTTGGGCTGACTTTCACGAAATTTGAACTCAGCCGTCCTTAGAGTGTAACAGTGATATAATAATACAGTTTTTTAAATCGGATAAAAATTATGACCTCTATAGGCTCCACAAGCTAAAAACGTGATTTTTCGTACAATCAGGGGCCATAATTCAGGAAGTTATATTCCGATATGCGCGAATATCTAAAGGAACCGAGATTTTTGGGTTATAATCATACATTTTAAGTTTAAACCAAATCGGATAAAAATTGTGACCTCTACAGTGTTCACAAGCTAAAACGTGATTTTTCGTACAATCAGGGGTCATAATCCATGAAGTTACAGTCCGCTACATGCCAATATCGAAAGGAACCGAGATCTTAGGGTGATAAACCTATATTTCACAAACAATTGTGGACGGACGGACAGGGGCGATGACAAAATATAACAATATAACTCAGCTAAGTAGTAAATCACTTCCTAATCCTAACCCCTGTGTTTCGTATATTTATATATACAATAACATATTATAACTACAGGCAATAAATCACTCATTAACCCTGTCTAAGGGGGGGGGGGGAATTGTTCAAGGGGTAGTAGTCCTAGACCTAATTTAGATTAAAGGAGCTAAATCGCTAACATTTGGGACCTAGAAATTGTCAAAAGTGGGTCGCAACGCATATAATACTGTAATATGAATGTATATAAACTGATTTACATTCAATGGTTTCCGTTTTTACTCCAATTACAAATCAGTTATGTTCGGCGAAATAAGCCAGCAGTCTCAAGCGAGTGCAAATTTGTAGCGTCTGGTTATTCCAGTCTACATACGCCGATTGATTTGGTGCAATGTGTCTAGCCTCGTCCCTCAAGTCTCTTGATACATCTGGGGCTGAAGCGCATTATGGTACACGATTCGTGTACCAATGGTAAAATGTTTATTTTGTCTTAAATATTGGATATCAAAAGCCCATCTTTTTCCGTTAAAATCTAAACATGAATGTTGATTTAATTTGACAAATAATTTGTGTTTTCAATGTTGAAGATTTTGGATGATATTGAGTTAGAGACTTAGCTACTTTAAGTGAGAACTTTTTCTTCCATTCGGAATTCAAAATGCACTGTAAGATACTGCTTTAAAACAACAGCCACCATAAGCACTGCTGTATGGAATATATACCTGGAATTTAACAGATTCTGGCCACTGAACAATCTTTAGGTTATAGATTTGACCAAAAGTTACTCGAAAATCTTGTGAAAGAGGCCTGCAACATAAAAGAATATATTTGTGCACAATTTACATCAACTTTGTAATTGTAATTAACATGTAAAAATACTGTAAGCTTTAGGCTGTTCTTTACTATACTTGTATGTACAGTACAGTACAGTGCACTGCACGTTCTTATTTACAATTATTGATCTCACTGTACAATGTAAAAGTAACATCAAATGAGAATAGAATAGCCAACTTGATCACATGATTTCTTCATAAAACTTACTTGGCAGGTGTTCTTGAGACTTCTTTATTATTGAATAGAATTTTAACAAAAACATTGGTTTTAGAAACATCATCTCTTCTACTCTGTTCTCCTCTAAAATCAAATTTACATGATGCAAATTAATTATTTAATAAACAAGGGCAAAAACATTGGGGAATCAAAGGCGCTACCAGTTAGTTGGGCCCTTCTCTAAACACACAAAATATTCAAATTCTCTTTCTTGGGGCTAGAGCAAAACATAAGGACTTTAATCCCCATTTCACTGTTTCTTGGGGGAATTATGTGCTAAATAATCCTGAAATGACCTAGTTTGCATCAAGTGGACGTTAAATCCCATTTCTCTCTCTCTCCCTCTGTGTTAAAACATGAAAGTGTCTAAACCAAACAATAATATAATCTGGTTAAATTATCCAAGGTAACAAAAAATTGTAATTTTTTTAACAAATGAACAGCATTGCAAAATGCAAACTGTTTTTAATGAATGAACAATGAATGCTGTTTCGCCTGTATATGCCAGACATGTCCTACATGAGTTGGCAAATGCCCAATCGGACATCAAGATATTGTGAACCACATTCAATATGCCACAAAATATTGACTGTACGGGGGGGGTATAACTATTACTTATTCAGGTTGTTGTTGATAATAGGTGG